>NC_141689.1:1753750667-1755123167 GCF_964263255.1 Lissotriton vulgaris | reverse complement strand
TCGGTCTCCCCCCTCTGTCTCCCTCCCTCTGTTTCCCTCCCTCTCTGTCTCCCACTCTCTCTCTCTCCCTCTGTCTCCCTCTCTCTCTCTGTCTCCCTCCCTCTCTCTCTCTGTCTCCCTCCCCCTCTGTCTTCCACTCTCTCTGTCTCCCACTCTCTCTCCCTCCCTCCCTCTCTGTCTCCAACTCTCTCTCCCTCCCTCCCTCTGTCTCCCTCTCTGTCTCTCTCCCTGTCTCTCTCTCTCCCTCTGTCTCCCTCTATCTCTCTCCCTCTGTCTCCCTCCCTCTGTCTCTCTCCCTCTGTCTCCCTCCCTCTGTCTCCCTCTGTCGCCCTCCACCCTCTGTCTCCCTCCTCCCTCTGTCTCCCTCTCTGTCTCCCTCCCTCTGTCTCCCTCCCTATGTCTCCTTCCCTCTGTCTCCCTCTCTGTCTCCCCTCTCTCTGTCTCCCACACTCTCTGTCTCCCTTCCTCTCTGTCTCCCACTCTTTCCCCCTCCCTCTGTCTCCCTCCCTCTCCCTCTGTCTCCCTCTCTCTTTCTCCCCTCTCTCTCTCCCTGTCTCCCTCTCCCCCCTCTGTCTCCCTCTGTCTCCCTCTCTCTCTCTGTCTCTCCCTCTGTCTCTCTCTGTCTCCCTCTGTCTCCGTCCCCCTCTGTCTCTGTCCCTCTGTCTCCGTTCCTCTGTCTCCATCCCTCCTCTGTCACCCTCCTCCCTTTGACACCCTCCCCCTCTGTCTGTCTCCCTCCTCCCTCTGTCTCCCTCTCTGTCTCCCTCTCTGTCTCCCTCTCTCTGCCTTCCTCTGTCTCCGTCCCCCTCTGTCTCCCTCCCTCTGTCTCCCTCCCTCTGTCTCTCTCCCTCTGTCTCCCTCCCTCCTCTGTCGCCCTCCTTCCTCTGTCACCCTCTTCCCTCTGTCTGTCTCCCTCTGTCGCCCTTCTCCCTCTGCCTCCCTCCCTCTGTCTCCATCCCTCTGTCTCCCTCTCTGTCTCCCCTCTCTCTGTCTCCCTTCCTCTCTGTCTCCCACTCTCTCTGTCTCCCTTCCTCTCTGTCTCCCACTCTTTCTCCCTCCCTCTGTCTCCCTCTCTCTCCCTCTGTCTCCCTCTCTCTTTCTCCCCCATCTCTCTCCCTGTCTCTCTCTCTCTCCCTCCCTCTGTCTCCCTCTGTCTCGCTCTCTCTCTCTCTGTCTCTCCCTCTATCTCTCTCTGTCTCTCTCTCTGTCTCCCTCTGTCTCCGTCCCCCCCTGTCTCCGTCCCTCTGTCTCCGTCCCTCTGTCTCCATCCCTCCTCTGTTGCCCTCCTCCCTTTGTCACCCTCCTCCCTCTGTCTGTCTCCCTCCTCCCTCTGTCTCCCTCTCTCTGCCTTCCTCTGTCTCCATCCCCCTCTGTCTCCCTCCCTCTGTCTCCCTCCCTCCCTCTGTCTCCCTCTGTCACCCTCTGTCATTTCACCCCGTGCGTGTGTGTCAGCCCTGAGCCCGGGCTGAGACAGCTTCCCCAGCGCACACATACAGCTGCACCCCAGTACTTCACAGGTCTTTAAAAGGCCATTTACATGTTAATGAGGCTGTGTTGTATTTCACCTCAGCGCCCCTGCATCTCCACTCTGACAATCATTGGAATCCCCCGGCCCCCACAGAGCCTCTCAGATTCCGGGCTGCTGGAACTGCAGCGTTTGCTAACACTATTATATATATTTTTTTTTAAACACAGGTAGGATTTCTGCAAGATCCGCGGGCCGCCAAGGAAGGCTTGCCGGGCCGCTGGAGGCCTGTGGGCCATACTGTGAGTACCCGTGATCTAACACGGAGTGATACTTGTGGTGTTGCCCTTGGTGATTCGAGGGCAACTATACTGGAACAGTGCGTGGTGGCCTGGGGGCACAATAAGTGACTCAGGAGACAGGAATTACTTGTATTGCAGGCTCGCCTCCGTAGCCCCTACTGGTGTACGTGAGCGCAGAGCTTACTTGTATTCAAACATGGTGACATGACCATTCATGCTACGTGCTAGCCCGTTACATCACGGGCACGACACCACAATACTAACAGAATTGCAGTGCTACAGAAAGTAAATAGATTTCTTGAGAAAGAACTGCATATACGTTTATAGTGATCCTATGCAAAATGTTATTCAGTTATATTCAATTGTTTTGTCTGTTTTCACCTATATTTACTTTGTGCCCGTTGTAAGCCGATGTAACACTGTGCATACTATTTACTATCTAGCACACAGTACTCGATGAAGAAACATGCCCCTAAAACAAAATACAATTATTTTTGACAAGGTACAGTGAGTTCAATTAAGACAAGAGAGGAATTCCTCTTTGTTTGATTTTCAATAGTTACTTGGTAAGTCATACAGGGGCATATTATCAAGGGGGTTTATCTCCGCTTTTTTGGCTTTAAAAGCCAAGAAAGCGGAGATAAAATTATCTCCCTATTACCTAGCTGTCGCTAACACCAGTTAGCGACAGCTAGTAGGAGATAGCGACCATCTTTGGCCCCACTTTGCATGTCAGTGATATTTATCACTAATGACATGCAAAGTGGGCGTGCCAAGATGTTAGCGACTGGAAACAGTAGCTAACATCGCTATCTCCTATTACCAACTTTTGGAGATATTTGCGCTAAGCGCAAATATCTCCAAAAGCTAACACCTGCCCTGAGCAGTTCTTAGCCATGTTATCCAATGGGAGGTGGATAACATGGCTAAGAGCATTAGCTCGGTAATGCATGAATATCGCTGACTTTTCAGCGATATTCATGCATTGCGGCCGTTTTTTATCGCATTTGCGATAAACCTTGGTAATACCAAGGTTTATCTGCGCCAAAAATTGCCGCAGCTCAGCGGTATATTTTTGTCTCTAACCAAGCAATAGCGATGATTATCGCTATTGCTTGGTAATATGCCCCACAATTTCTTAATAAACATATATATATGGGCTTTGCAGGGCAACAGTTTCTCATTAAAAATATTTTTAGGTGACAGAGCATATGCTTAAGATTCAAGGATTCCATATCTAAATTGTCACACATCTAGTAATAGAGATAAAATACTGCTCACCACCTAATAAGGAAAATGATTGAAAGGACATGTGAATTACTGAAAGCCAGACTCAGTTGCCTGCACAACAAAGGAGGATCAATCGAATATAATCCAGAGAGCTGCTAAAAGATAATTGCCACATGTGGAAAATTTTACAGTACACAATCTCGCCTCAACATTAGAAGATGTTACCACTGCAAAAAAATCTAAATATTCAGGTATACACCAGACATTCCTCTGATGAATATTGGTAGGACTGACTTGCAGAGATTTATCACAAACTGCAATATGCCTGGTAACAGCAGTTATTGCACATATAACAAGTATACGAGTCTATTGTAAAGTTGGCCGTTGTTTGACGTGAATATAGATACAACCCTTTACATGGATGAAAGTCACAGAAAATACACACCACTGATGGCTTAAAGAAGTGTTGTATTCATGAAAAATTAGGATAAACACTATTAATTAACGCAGTTCCATCCTATTTAAAGGAAAATGACCCGAACAACACTATAGGCAAAATAAAGTTATACCTTCTAGGATAAATGTAATTAATGGTTATAAATGGCTGTATGAACATACAAATGCATAATTTGAACAAATCAAGAGTTTTATATTTTTTTACGAATCTTCTGCTTCTCTGGGCTTTCAAGCATAGATGGGAAATGACTGTGCGATATAAAAATAAATGTTTTGAATGCGATAATAAAGGTCGTTCACAATAATGAAGTCATGCCTTTGGCACAACTGGTAAAAATATACGAGAATTATTTTCTCTGCATGTGTTAATGAAGCTAAAGTGTGAGGCAATGAGATTCGTAGTGAATTAGGAAAATTTTAAGATGCATGTTGTCATGGTACCATACATGATTTTTAGATTACATCACTTTTGGCGGTTTACCATGATTTGTGGCTTTATAATCAATGTATAAAAGAAGCTTCTTTATATTGATTATTCAATCAATCAATTATTCAATCAGGGGTTTATATAGCGCGCTACTCACCCGTGAGGGTCTCAAGGCGGGGGGAGGGGGCAGCCCCAGATTAGTTGAATAACCAGGGGCCTCATTTATGAAAAGTGACGCATCCCTGCGTGAAAACAGCGATGCGTCACTTTTCACTGCGCACTCCTTGCGACACCAATGATGCGTCATATTTAATGTATGACGCATCATGTCGCAAGGACTTACAGATACGTCAGTATTTCTGACGTATCTGAAAGCGCAAAAGTGACGCATTGCTGGAGTGTGTCACAAACGTGACGCAACTCCAGCAATGCGTCCTTTCACATGGGGAAAGCCCCATGTGAAAGGGCTTGCGTCAGTCTTACGCCTGCTGTGAGGCAGGCGCAAAATTTTGACGCAACAGCATCCTAAAAGTGACGCAGTGAAATCTCATAGATTTCACTGCGTCACTATTACGATGCTTTTTGCGGGGGAACGCCCCCTCTGCATACATTATACCTGACGCAGGTATAATGTGACGCAGGGGTTTAAAAAGTGACGCATCTACCTAGATGCATCACTTTTTAAATATGGCGCAACAAGGCGCATATTTTACGCCGCTGGTGCGTCATAAAAAGTGATGCACCGGCGGCGCAAAACTGACGCAAGGCCTCATAAATAATGGCCCAGGTCTTGAGGTCCTTCCTGAACGTGTGCAGGGTCGTGGAGCATCTGATGTTCACAGGGAGCTTGTTCCAGGTTTTGGCTGAGGTGTAGGAGAAAGATCTCCTACCGGTTCTGTGTCTGCGGATGTGGGGGACCTCTGCCAGGGCGAGGTGGGCGGAGCGGAGGTTCCTCTTGGGTAGGTGGAAGGATACTCTTTTGTTGAGGTATTTGGGTTCGATGTTGTGGAGGGATTTGTAGGCATGGGTGAGGAGTTTGAAGGTGACCCTCTTCTCGACAGGGAGCCAGCGGAGGCCACGTAGGTGCTGGATCATGTGCTTATGGAGCGGTGTTCCGAGGACGTGTTTGGCTGCGGCATTCTGGATGGTCTGGAGTCTACGCAGGAGAGTTTTGTTCATTCCGGCATAGCCGGTTGCCGTAGTCTAGTCTGCTGGTGATGAGTGCCTGGGTGGCGGTCCTTCTGCAGTCGGAGGGGATCCACTTGAAGGTCTTACGGAGGATGCGAAGGCAGTTGAAACTGGTGAAGGCGACGGAGTTGATCTGGCGGTTCATGGAGAGGGAGGAGTCAAGGATGATGCCGAGGATCTGAGCGTAGTCTACAGGGGTGGGTTGGCTCCCGAGGGCAGATGGCCACCAGGTGTTGTTCCAGGCGGAGGTGCAGGGACCGAGGATGGGGACCTCGGTCTTCTCTGAGTTTAGCTTCAGGCAGCTGTGCTTCATCCAGGCTGCCACGTTCTTCATGCCTTCCTGGAAACAGAGTCTAGTGCCTTCGGGATTCCTTGTGAGCGAGAGGATGAGCTGGGTGTTTTCGGCGTAGGATACGATGCTGAGCCCATGCAGTCTGACGATGGCAGCGAGAGAGACCATGTAGATGTTGAAGAGCGTGGGGCTGAGTGAAGATCCCTAGGGTACTTCGCAGATGATTTCCGTGGGTTCAGAGAGGAAGGGAGGGAGTCGGATCCTCTGGGTTCTGCCAGAGAGAAAGGGAGGGAGTCGGATCCTCTGGGTTCTGCCAGAGAGGAAGGATTAGATCCAGTCGAGGGCGGCTCCTTGAATTCCTGCGTTGTTCAGTCTGGCTGCGAGAGTGCAATGTGAAATGGTGTTGAAGGCTGCGGAGAGGTCTAGAAGGATGAGAGTCGCGGTGTGCCCCTGGTCGAGTAGCATGCGGATGTCGTCGGTGGCGGCGAGAAGGGCGGTCTTGGTGGTGTGGTTTCTGCGGAATCCCGACTGGGAGTCCTCCAGGATGAAGTTATCTTCTATGAAGGTGGTCAGCTTGGTGTTTACGAGTCTCTCTGTGACTTTGGCTGCAAAAGGGAGGAGAGAGATGGGCCGGTAGTTTTTCAGGTCCGTTGGGTCTGCTGTTGGTTTCTTGAGGAGGGGTTTTACTTCCGCCCGTTTCCAGTCGTCTGGCCAGATGCCAGATCTGAGGGAGGCGTTGATGGTGCGTCCTAGTTTGGGTGCGATGACGGCCCTGTGGAAGATGTGTGGTGGGCAGGGGTCCGTAGGGGCTCCAGTGTGGGTTTTCTTCATGGTAGCTGTGATGCATCCGATGTTCGGTGGATCCCAGGACATGATGGTTGGCTTATCGCGGCGGTGGGTCGGGGGTGGTGCTTGTCGTTGGTTCACTGAATTGTCGTAGAGTGCCTTGATCTTCAGATGGAAGTAGGAGCTGAACTTGTTGCAGAGTTCCTGGGAAGGTGTGACGTCTGTGGCTTTGCAGGTGGGTTTTGCGAGCTGCTGAATGACGTTTAACAGCTCCTTGGTTGTGTTGGTCTTTTTTTTTTTTTTTTTGGGGTTCAAATCTGCTTTATTGAGAAAAAAAGGCACAGTAAAATACACAGCTTGGATCGCCTACAACCCGGAGGCCGGCAGCGAAAGAGGAAATGCAATACACAGCCTGTTTGTCGGCATCCCGGGGGCCCGACGGCATATTACAGATTGAAACAGCGTAGCCTCTGTGTCCGATGACGTAGGCCCAGCTAGGATGAGCAGCAGTCGAACAGGTTTTTTTGAGCGAGAGAAGATTCTCACTGCTGTTTTGTAGATTGCTTAACAGGAACCAAGAAACTCCCCAACCAGGTTACAACTAAGAGGTAGTGTATGCCTGCATAGTGGAAATGTGTATCAATGGTGTATTTTGGTGGTCTCAGCAGGAGGCGCGGTGTGGATAGCGATGTGTCCAGTGCTAATTCTCAAGGGCCGTTGGCGTCCGTGGGGTGTCAGTATTAGAAGCCATGGGGCACGAAGGACACAGCTCGCCAGAGGAGGCGATCTCGCGTCGTGGTGGCGATGGGGACGTGTAGGCACGGAGAGGGGAGAGAGGGCACTCCCGCCCAGGCAGGGCAGCTCACTCTACGGGGAATCTACGGGGGCAGTGACCCATGTCCAATGAGGGAAGGCCGCGAAGCCATCCCGCGATCACAGGACATGTATGGAAAGAATGTCAGTGGCGCTGGGGAGTGGCAGGCACGTCATCCGACTGCACATCGTCGTTCGAGCGTTTAAGCAAGTAGTGTACCAGTGGATCCCAAACGTCCCTGGGTCGGCACGAAAGAGGCAGCAGTTCAGCAAAGGTGGTATGCTGGTCCTGGCAGTATGTTAAGTCAGTCAGCCAGTCCCTGAACTTGGGCGCTCTGCCCCTGCTCCAACGGCAAGCAACACGCCGCTTGGCCAGAAGTAACGCCATGTCAATGAATTTTCTGTATTCTCTGGGCAACTGCTTGGTGTATCCGAGGACGGCTACCAGTGGGTCTGCAGGAATTTCCTCGTCTACCATCTCCGCAACGGCTTCGATGACCTGTCGCCAGTAGTCGGCAATCTGGGGGCAGGACCACGCCAGGTGAAGAAAATCAGCATGTTCTGCACGACAACGCTCACAGCGATAGTTATCGGCCAGCCCAAATCTATGCTTCCGAACCGGCGTGTAATATATTCTCTGAAGAAATTTGTAATGTATAATTTTTAATCTGCAACTGGCAGAAATGAGGGAGGTTAATGCACAGCAGTGTTTCCATTGGTCGTCCGAAAGCTCCAGTCCAAGCTCCGCAGACCAGTGCAGGCGGGCAGCAGAGGCTTGCAATGGGGCAGCACTTCGGATTTGGCGGTAGAGCCCAGAGACCAAATGGGTCCCATCCTGTGACCCTAAAAGGAAGTGTAGTGGCGGCAGGGTCGCTGGCTCATCAGGGTAGTCGGGTAGGATGTCCCGCATCCCGGCTCGCAGCCGAACATAGTAAAAGAGTTCAAGGGGTGTATGTTCGTGCGTTCTGAAGAAAAGGTCAGCCGATTTAAAATGACCGTCTTGGAACAGATCTCCCCAGCGGGTGATAAGAAGCTTGCCACAGAGCCGCTGGAACCCCAGCTCCGACAACAAGGAAAGCCGCGGGTGATAGGTAGGCGGTAGCCTGGGGGAGTAGGGCAGTATGCATAATAATGGCCGAGCGATGCGGCGCCATGCATCCAATGTGCAGGATACCGAGGTATCAGCAGTGTCGATGGAAGTCTCGGGACAGTGTAGCAGGCCATTCAGCGGGAGCGGGTGTACTATCCAGTCTTCCACCGCTATATGTGGCATGAAGGAAGTGGGAGCCAACCAGTGATAGGCAAAATGCGCCTGTGCACTCAAATAGTATGTTTCAAAATCGGCGACATCGAACCCTCCCTGGTCATAGGGAAGGATCAGCGTTGACCACTTTAATCGGGGAGATTTGCCACCCCAAAAGAGTCTGCGCAGTTCTGTGCGGAGTGTCTTGAAGAAGAAGGCACCAGGGTAATAGGGGATATTTAGGAAAAGGTACAGGAAGCGGGGCAGTATCACCATTTTTATGAGGGAGGCCCTTCCAGCCATGGAGAGTGGCAACGTGATCCACCTATCGACGGAGGCAGTCAATTTGGTCATGGCTACTCCATAGTTAGATCGGAGTGTCTCGTCCTTGTCCCGAGCAATACGGATCCCCAAATAGCGAAGATCATCTCGGCACCATACCAGTGGATAATCAAGGGGGAAGTCGTTCACCGCGTCTGTTAGAGGAAAGAATTGCGATTTGGCACCAATTGATGTGAACACCAGACAGCCCACCTAAAAGGACGAATTCACGAAGCAGGGGATTTGGTGTAGGGACGGGTATTTAACGTACAGCGTGATGTCATCCGCATAGAGGGACACATCGATTTGCCGCTGCAGGCATTGTACCGCTCCTGCTTGGTGTAATTGACGCAGGCGACAGGCCAAAGGCTCAACCGCAATAGCAAATAATAGAGGCGAGAGCGGGCATCCTTGACGGGTGCCCCTTGTAAGGTTGATGGGCTGTGACAGTTTTCCATTTATTAGTACTTTTGCCGTAGGGTCCGTGTATAGGAGGCACACCCAGGCCAAGAACAGCTTAGGGAACCCCATACTGGCCAAGACCGAGAAGAGGTAGGGCCATTCGACAGAGTCGAACGCCTTGGTGGCGTCTAGGAACACCGCCGCCACTGGGACATCAGGGTGGACCGTACGGAGCAGGGAGAAAAGGGTGCGGAGATTATGGGATGTGGATCTGCCCGCCACAAAACCAGATTGGTCGGGTAGGACAATTCTGGTCATGAGCAGCGAGAGACGTGTAGCTAGAATCTTGGCTAGGATCTTGACGTCGCAGTTTAGAAGGGAAAGTGGATGGTAGGAGTCACAGGAGGTGGGCTCCTCATCTGGCTTCAGGAGGGAGGTGATAACTACCTCGCGCATAGAGCAGGGTAGTCTCCCATCAGTGAGGGATTCGGTAAAGACTTCACTAAGCACGGGCGCCATTATATCGATATAGGCTTTGTAAAATTCGGCCGGAATGCCATCAAGCCCCGGAGCCTTACCGTTTTTGAGGGACATGATGGCCTCACGAACCTCGTCCAGCTTGAAAGGCGCCGCTAGGAACTCCCTATCCCCGTCGCTAAGCCAGCAAAGTGCTACGTCGTTTAGATATTCGGCATATGGTGCGTCCGCCTCTGCTGTGGATGTGTATAATGTCGAGTAGTGTGCTGTGAAAGCAGTGAGTATCGCTTCCGAGTCTCTAATGGTGGCACCAGTCGCATCGGTAAGTTCTAATATAGTGTTGTGTTCTCGTGGTGCACGTGTGAGTGCAGCTAGTACTTTTCCAGGCCTATCCCCCTCACAACATCTCCGGGCCACCCAGTGTTTGCCCCGGTACTTCGCTTCCCTGGCAGCCTCTTCCTCGTATTTGGACAATGTCTCCCTAAAGGTTACCTGTAGGCGTGGGTCAGTATCCGCCGCCATTTGTAGCTCTAGGTCCCGCAGCTCCCCCTCCAGTGTGGTGATGGTACGCAAGATATCTCGTAGTACCCTGTGGCTTTTGGAAATGCAGAACCCCCTGATAGTCACCTTGAAGGCCTCCCATATGTGCTCAACCGACTCGACCGAGCCCTTGTTCCTAGGGAAGAAGTCTCTGATCTCCTCTCCCAACTCAGTGCGGAAGAGATCGTCAAGGAGCACATCGGGGCCTAACCTCCACTGTGGTCTCGGACTGTCCCACCCAGGGGTCTGGAACTGCAACCTAACAGGGCTGTGGTCTGAGTAGGTCCTGGGCAAGTGGTCAGCTCCTAGTAGTTCCCTGGTAATATCTCGGGTGACCAGAAGGTAATCTAAGCGCGCCCATGTCCCGGTGTGAGATGTGAAATGTGTGCCCTCTCGTCCTATGGGATGTAGGTGTCTCCAGGCATCGAACAGTCCACCCTCCTCCACCACACCCTCCAAAGTTTCCCTGGCACGCGGCTTGTAGGAACTGACACCATCAGCTCTGTCAAGGTGGGGCGCCAGCGCCCGATTAAAATCACCACCCCAGACGATGTGCCGCGCCCCAACGGAGACAATTTTACCCCACAGTGTGGAAAAAAAGGCAGGTGAGTCAACATTCGGTGCATACATTGAGACAAATAAATGAGACAAATAAATAGGTGTCATGCCCCACCCTACCCCATAGCAAAACATACCGCCCCTCCCCGTCCACCTCCTCCCCAAAGCGGTGGAAAGGTACGCCACGGGCAACGAGAATCGCCACACCCCTCGCATAAGACGAATAGGAGGAAAAAACGCGGGTACCAGCCCATTTAAATGCAAAAGATGTGTCCCTACCCATGGGCATATGCGTCTCCTGCAGCATGGCAATCTGTACATGATGTCTGTTTAAGTAGGCAATAACATTCCTGCATTTTTTGGCATCGTTCAACCCTCGGACGTTCCACGACAAACATGTCAGTCGCGCAGTTGTGTTCATAGCAGCCATGGACATAGTGACAGTAGAGGCGGAAATGCCCAAAGGGGCCAAATCTTGAAACCACATCCGCCTCCGCAGGCCCAAACCACACACCAAGTTAGCAAATAAATACACAGTCTATGCAGTTGCAACCTCACGAAATCTAACCCCCCACACCCACCCCAGCATCCCAAACATGCCAGTAGCCATGGATCCCCCTAACGTGACCCCCCCCCAACTGTAGTGAGGCAAACAGCCAAACAAACGACAAGTCAATGGGGAACACCCGACAGGGGTACATCAGAAAGTACGCACTGCCACTATCCGGCCCATAGCTCCAGAACTATACCGCCCTCGGTGGAGTCTAGGGCCGAAAGAGTGGTCCTTGGTATACGTTACCACTGGGGTGCAAGGTCCAGACAGTTCGCCGCTTCTGTATCTCCCCAGCCCACAGGTGGTGAGCCGTTGCCAGCTTGTAGGTCGGTATGATGCTTATGCAGTTCAAAGTACGATAGGTCTATCAGTCTTCATGGTGCTCTGGAGGTAGATCAGCATTCTCCTGTTCGTCCGCAGGCACATGGTCGTCCCTGCGCGCTCTTCGGATCGTCTTTAGGAAGTCTTCAGCTTTTTGCGGGTTGGTGAAGAAACGCTGTTTGCCTTGGTGGGTAACTCTAAGCTTCGCAGGATATAAGAGGGCATAGTCTATTTGGGCTTCCCGCAGTTTTTTTTTCACTGGAAGGAACTTGCGCCGCTCATCTTGAACCATCGGCGTGAAGTCGGGATAAATGGAGAATGTGATGCCTTCATACCGCAGTGATGTCTGAGTCCGGGCAGCTCTGAGGGCCGTATCGCGATCGCGATAATTCAGAAGTCGAGCGATTATAGGTCTCGGTGGCAGGCCAGGCTGGGGTATAGGTGCCAGGGAGCGGTGGGCCCTCTCCACGATGAACTGGGACGAGAAAGCTTCCTCTCCAATTGAGCCCTTGAGCAATTTCTCCACATATAACTCCATCCTGCCCGTGGCAGTGGACTCTGGCACATTGGTAATGCAAATGTTATTCAGGCGGCTGCGCGATTCCAAGTCCTCGTTCTTTGCCGCTACGATGCGGAGGAGATTGTCCATTCTTGCCAGCTGCGTCGTGTGGGCCGTGGCGGCATCGGTGTTGTCGGAGATTCTCTGTTCCGCAGTTGTAAGGCGCTCCTCATGGCGATCCACCTTGTGAACCAGGGCGTCCAGTCGAGCCGTGATGCCATCTACCTTCTCCACTACGGTGGCGAAGCCTTGACGCATCTCCTGTATCAGGCTGGTAAGGTCTGCAGCAGGAGCAGAAGGTGGTGCAGGCTGCAGAGGCGGTACGCTGGGTCCCGGGTTCATCTGTGTCGACGTGGCGCTTTTGCGGGTGTTGTCGAAGTTCAGCTTAGGCTGGCGAGTCTCAGGTCGCCCCATGGCAGTGACCGGAGCTAGGTGAGACGTCAAAACTGAGGGATGGCAGCGCACTGCAGGTAAGTACCAGCCAGCAGCAGGCAGGTAGGTGTCGGGCTTGATGCGTTTCTAGGTATCGCAATATGGTCGTGATCAACAGTAGCGCTGCGTGGTGACCAACCGCTTAGTGGTAATGGCAGTATGTCCAGGCCTGGGCAACCGGCTGTAACATCATGCACTCGCTGCGTGGGTGCCAGGCAATATATGGGTCAAAGTACCGGCATTCAGGGCTGGCTGCAGGGTCAGATCCAAGGGAGCAGATTACCAGCACAGCGGCGGGGCGTCACGACTCACCGGTCGGCGCCACTCGGAATGGCGGCTGTGTTGCTCGTGTACGGCCCCCAGCGCATCCGGCTCCCAATTGTGCACAGCGCTCCCCAGGCGGGTGTTGCGGGTGGCGACAGCGGGACTCTGCACATCAGGGGGCAACCCCAGCCCCCGGTCGATAGTTCTGGCGGACAACGCCGCGCAAGCCCGGGTCCGCAGCGCTATGGGCGGCAGGTATGGTGGTCTTGAGGAGCCATGGCAGCAGGCGTCACAACAGGAGCATTCTCCTCACGGATCCAGCAAGGTGACGGCTGGGGGGAGAGGGGGGGGGGAGACCCGAGGCGAGTGTCCGTAGCGGCCGCCTCCCTTCACAACCCCCTCCGCACGCCGTCCCAGCAAGGATCAGGAAGGCGAGGTCTCGGTGCGGCCTGGGAGCCTCGTGGCAGGCCTCGGGATCGCGTAGAGGTAGTGTCCGTGTGTCCGCCTCAAGTAGATCCAGAGCGAGTGCCGGGCATTTCTCAGCAGCCTGTAACTTCGGCGCCAGGGCTCGCAGGCACTCCAAACTTGGAACGAGTGCAGAAGGCACCCCTCCGATGCAGAATCCGGTCGTCTGGGATCGATGTGGCACCCCGTGGCGAAGGATCTAAGTAGGATCGATGACCAAGGAGCGGGAGCTGTGGGTTCAGGCAGCCATTCCGCAAGCGCGCCCTCTAGCGCCCCCCTGGTTGTGTTGGTCTTGACTTTCTCTCATATGAATGTCCGTTTGGTGTCTCTTATGCGCTGGTGGTGTTCCTCTTGTGGTTGTTCTGTGCTTCCGTAGTTTTATCTAGGCATCTGCAGGAGCGTCTGGCTTCTTGAAGATCTGTGGTAAACCAGGTGGCTTTCGGCGGGCGTTGTTTGGCGGGGTGGAGGAGGGGTGCGAGCTTGTTCAGGCAGCAGGCGATCCAGGGGGGAATTCATTGGCTCCCTAGCTGGTATCCGTTGTGGCGCTGAGGGGGTATTGGAGGAGGGTGGTGTTTGGGAGTTCCTCTGTGACCTTTCTCCAGTTCCTTTTGGTGGGCGTAAGGAGGGTTTTAGTGCGGTGGTGGTGTTGAAGGTGAAGTGGACGCAGTGGTGGTCAGTCCAAAGGGGCTGGGTGGTGTGACGGAAGCGGATGTTTGTTCCTCCCATGAAGAAGGGGTCAAGGGTGTGGCCTGCTCTGTGGGTGGGCGTGTAGACGAGCTGCTTTAACCCTAGGGTGCCAAGGTCCGGTCCTCGGATGCTTGATTCCGTTCTGGGAAGGACATGGCTTTTGTAGTTCGGACTGGACTGTTCCCATGGGGCACAGGGTCAGAGCTGATTTGCATATCGCCATTGTCTAACTCAGGGTGGTGTGGAGTGCAAAAAAACGATGGATTTGGGCCCAGATCTTTGGACTGGGTTGAATGTGTGACATTGATCCACATTCGGTCCATCACCTGTTTTGTTTGCAAATTCGCCATAAGTGCGCTGGGGATGCTCAGACGTGGGTCCCAGGCACTCCACACCACTGGAGTCAAGCTAGCCGGGCTGATGAGAGGTGTTACCTCGAAACTGGTCCGGTCCTCGGATGCTTGATTCCGTTCTGGGAAGGACATGGCTTTTGTAGTTCGGACTGGACTGTTCCCACGGGGCACAGGGTCAGAGCTGATTTGCATATCGCCATTGTCTAACCCAGGGTGGTGTGGAGTGCAAAAAAACGATGGATTTGGGCCCAGATCTTTGGACTGGGTTGAATGTGTGACATTGATCCACATTCGGTCCATCACCTGTTTTGTTTGCAAATTCGCCATAAGTGCGCTGGGGATGCTCAGACGTGGGTCCCAGGCACTCCACACCACTGGAGTCAAGCTAGCCGGGCTGATGAGAGGTGTTACCTCGAAACCGCTCCGGTCCTCGGATGCTTGATTCCGTTCTGGGAAGGACATGGCTTTTGTAGTTCGGACTGGACTGTTCCCACGGGGCACAGGGTCAGAGCTCATTTGCATATCGCCATTGTCTAACCCAGGGTGGTGTGGAGTGCAAAAAAACGATGGATTTGGGCCCAGATCTTTGGACTGGGTTGAATGTGTGACATTGATCCACATTCGGTCCATCACCTGTTTTGTTTGCAAATTCGCCATAAGTGCGCTGGGGATGCTCAGACGTGGGTCCCAGGCACTCCACACCACTGGAGTCAAGTTAGCCGGGCTGATGAGAGGTGTTACCTCGAAACCGGTCCGGTCCTCGGATGCTTGATTCCGTTCTGGGAAGGACATGGCTTTTGTAGTTCGGACTGGACTGTTCCCACGGGGCACAGGGTCAGAGCTGATTTGCATATCACCATTGTCTAACCCAGGGTGGTGTGGAGTGCAAAAAAACGATGGATTTGGGCCCAGATCTTTGGACTGGGTTGAATGTGTGACATTGATCCACATTCGGTCCATCACCTGTTTTGTTTGCAAATTCGCCATAAGTGCGCTGGGGAGGCTCAGACGTGGGTCCCAGGCACTCCACACCACTGGAGTCAAGCTAGCCGGGCTGATGAGAGGTGTTACCTCGAAACCGGTCCGGTCCTCGGATGCTTGATTCCGTTCTGGGAAGGACATGGCTTTTGTAGTTCGGACTGGACTGTTCCCATGGGGCACAGGGTCAGAGCTGATTTGCATATCACCATTGTCTAACCCAGGGTGGTGTGGAGTGCAAAAAAACGATGGATTTGGGCCCAGATCTTTGGACTGGGTTGAATGTGTGACATTGATCCACATTCGGTCCATCACCTGTTTTGTTTGCAAATTCGCCATAAGTGCGCTGGGGATGCTCAGACGTGGGTCCCAGGCACTCCACACCACTGGAGTCAAGCTAGCCGGGCTGATGAGAGGTGTTACCTCGAAACCGGTCCGGTCCTCGGATGCTTGATTCCGTTCTGGGAAGGACATGGCTTTTGTAGTTCGGACTGGACTGTTCCCATGGGGCACAGGGTCAGAGCTGATTTGCATATCGCCATTGTCTAACCCAGGGTGGTGTGGAGTGCAAAAAAACGATGGATTTGGGCCCAGATCTTTGGACTGGGTTGAATGTGTGACATTGATCCACATTCGGTCCATCACCTGTTTTGTTTGCAAATTCGCCATAAGTGCGCTGGGGATGCTCAGACGTGGGTCCCAGGCACTCCACACCACTTGAGTCAAGCTAGCCGGGCTGATGAGAGGTGTTACCTCGAAACCGGTCCGGTCCTCGGATGCTTGATTCCGTTCTGGGAAGGACATGGCTTTTGTAGTTCGGACTGGACTGTTCCCACGGGGCACAGGGTCAGAGCTCATTTGCATATCGCCATTGTCTAACCCAGGGTGGTGTGGAGTGCAAAAAAACAATGGATTTGGGCCCAGATCTTTGGACTGGGTTGAATGTGTGACATTGATCCACATTCGGTCCATCACCTGTTTTGTTTGCAAATTCGCCATAAGTGCGCTGGGGATGCTCAGACGTGGGTCCCAGGCACTCCACACCACTGGAGTCAAGCTAGCCGGGCTGATGAGAGGTGTTACCTCGAAACCGGTCCGGTCCTCGGATGCTTGATTCCGTTCTGGGAAGGACATGGCTTTTGTAGTTCGGACTGGACTGTTCCCATGGGGCACAGGGTCAGAGCTGATTTGCATATCACCATTGTCTAACCCAGGGTGGTGTGGAGTGCAAAAAAACGATGGATTTGGGCCCAGATCTTTGGACTGGGTTGAATGTGTGACATTGATCCACATTCGGTCCATCACCTGTTTTGTTTGCAAATTCGCCATAAGTGCGCTGGGGATGCTCAGACGTGGGTCCCAAGCACTCCACACCACTGGAGTCAAGCTAGCCAGGCTGATGAGAGGTGTTACCTCGAAACCGGTCCGGTCCTCGGATGCTTGATTCCGTTCTGGGAAGGACATGGCTTTTGTAGTTCGGACTGGACTGTTCCCATGGGGCACAGGGTCAGAGCTGATTTGCATATCGCCATTGTCTAACCCAGGGTGGTGTGGAGTGCAAAAAAACAATGGATTTGGGCCTAGATCTTTGGACTGGGTTGAATGTGTGACATTGATCCACATTCGGTCCATCACCTGTTTTGTTTGCAAATTCGCCATAAGTGCGCTGGGGATGCTCAGACGTGGGTCCCAGGCACTCCACACCACTGGAGTCAAGCTAGCCGGGCTGATGAGAGGTGTTACCTCGAAACCGGTCCGGTCCTCGGATGCTTGATTCCGTTCTGGGAAGGACATGGCTTTTGTAGTTCGGACTGGACTGTTCCCATGGGGCACAGGGTCAGAGCTGATTTGCATATCGCCATTGTCTAACCCAGGGTGGTGTGGAGTGCAAAAAAACAATGGATTTGGGCCTAGATCTGTGGACTGGGTTGAATGTGTGACATTAATCCACATTCGGTCCATCACCTGTTTTGTTTGCAAAAAAGGTTGTCGAGGAGAGCAGTGGAGTCGGTGTCGTTGCCATTGTCAAGGTGGAAGTTCAGGTCACCAAGTAGAATATAGTCCAAGGAGGTGATGTCGTGGGGTGCGGTGAGCTCGGCGATAGTATTCACGTGGTAGGTGCAAGGTCCTGGCAGTCTGTAGATGAGGGTGCAGCGTAGCGTGGTCCTGGGCTTGTCTGAATCTGGAAGTGGAGGGGTTCTGTGTTGGAGTGGGGGTCACTCGTGCTGGATGTGGAGAGGCGGAGGGGGGTCTTGTGTGCGATGGCAAGTCCTCCTCCTGGGCGGTGTGGGCGGTCCTTTCTCTGGATCTTGTAATTATCAGGGATGGTGGTGGCAAGGTCTGGACCGGAGGTGGCGTTGATCCAGGTTTCCGTGAAGAAGGCGACGTCAGGCAGAGGGTGTTGAGCAGGTCCCAGATCTCAATGGTTTGTCGTGCAGGGAGTGCACATTGAGCAGAATGCAAGTCAGGGTTTTGGTGGTGTGTGCATTGGGCGTTCCTTCGGCGGCCGCGGGGGCTCTGTCGATGGTGAAGGATTTGCTGCAGGGTCTGCACGAGAACTGCCGTGTGTGTTGTTCGGCAAAGATTTTGCACAATCGGCGTGTATTCCGGGGTTGAGTGCGGGGAAGGATATTGAGTCGTAGCATGAGGCCTCGGAGAACCAGGAGTCCTTGTGCTGGCCGCGGTAGGGTCGCAGATCGGCGCAGACGTGCTTGCCTTAGGCGCGCCTTTGGCGCGCCAGCGGCATGACTGCACAGCGGCCACCATTATGTAGCGGAGGGGGCAGAGGGGAGTAGCTGGGTGGGTGAGCTGGGCAGTCAGGGGGAGGGGACACGGGTGGACGCAGCAGCGGGAACGGCAGAGAAAAATGGCAGGAAGAGGGGGAAAAGGGCAAACAGAGGCGGGTAAATGTACAAGAATCACAGAGTAAGCAGTGAAAAAAAGAAATTAAACAATCAGGCAGAGTAAAGCGGTGACATATTGAACACAGTCAGGCAGAGTAAAGTGGTGAAAAATGAAACACAGTCAGGCAGAGGCAGAGTAAAGGGAAGAAACCATTAAAAATAAACACTGTTGGGCAGAGGCAGAGTAAAGGGTAAAAACAGTGAAGGTTAAACGCAATCAGGCACAATGCTGCACAAAACTAAGACCAGTATCAGGGTGAAATTGAACCCTACACGTAGGTGCTGGCAGGGGACACACAGAACAGTGGAGCTGCCGGGGAGAGTGTGATCCTAGGACAGAAGTCAGAGGTCTCACTCACGCTCCCCCGCAGCGGCTGCCATTATGCAGGGGAGGGGTGAGTAGCTGGGAGGCGGGAGCGGGTTGGTCAGTGGGAGGGTCACGGGTGGATGTGGTAGCGGGAATGGCAGAGAAAAATGGCAGGAATAGGTGGGGAAAGGGCAAACAGGCAGGTCAATGTACGAAAATCACAGAGTAAGCAGTGAAAAATAAAAGAAATTAAACACAATCAGGCAGAGTAAAGTGGTGACAAATTAAACACAGTCAGGCAGAGTAAAGTGGTGAAAAAAGATGCACAGTTCAGCAGAGGCAGAGTAACGGGTAAAAACCGTGAAGGTTAAACACAATCTGGCATAATGCAGCACAACACTGAGACCAGTATCAGGGTGGAATCGAACCCTGCACGAAGGGGCTGGCAGGCGACACACAGCACAGCGGAGCTGCCAGGGAGAGTGTGATCCTGGGACCGAAGCCGGAGGTCTCAAACTGAAGCCCTTAGAGGCATAGCATGAAAATCTCATGCTGCAGGAATAAATGACAATTTAGTCCTGTAAATACATTACATTATAACAACATAGGGGCTCTGTACGATGGAGGAACAAACGCCACCGCCCGGCCGGCTGTGGCGATCTTTCCGCCATCGTACTGAGATTTACCCACCGCCATATTAGGATGGCGGTGGGTATCGTGGCGGACGCAAAGTCTGTCTGCCATATTACCGCCGGTGGCAATTGTTATGATTGCCTGACAGGCGGAGCAGGGGCACTAATATGGAGGCGGTGCCTAGCAGGCACCGTCCTCCATATTAGGATGTGGGGACTGAACAGGGGCAAAAACCCGTCGACCGTGTTGGGATTGGAGTGTGAAGAGATTAGAACATATGGTATCCCAACTAGTATTATTCAAGGGCAATTAGTAAGGATATGTGTATAACATTATCCAAAAGAGATCCAGTCTCCACACTCCGATCACTGCCGGATCGGTTTCATAAGGCTTCCCTCCCTCCCGGACCCTTCGTGATGCGTGATTCTTCCCGTGGCCCTTGATTCAGTCTCCACAATCCGATCTCTGCCGGATCGTTTTCACAAGACTTTTTTCCTTCCAAGGCCCCCTCGTGATGCGTGATCTTTTCCGCAGTCCTTGATGACCCTACCTCCTTCCATCTTGCCACGGACCCCGGCTCCCCTTCCAGCTGAGTTACCGCCGCCCCCGATATTGTGCCTTGCTCGCTGAAGTTATACGCACCGGACCACGACGATCCGTACCAGCCAACCACTGCCCAGCACTGCCTTCGACCCAACTCAGTCCTGATGATGATCCCGATTAATGTGAATCGAAACGCCGTCGACCTTCCAGCGCGATCATAGGCGCGACACACAAAGTGGTCCACGAACAACACATTGAACATAAAATAGAAACAAACTCTTAAAATTACCTGGAACCACATTTTGCCAATACTCACTGTATATTCTTGCACTAGTCACCTTACGCCTCCCACGTTGATCACATTGTCACCTGCGTCGCTACCTTGGTTTTCACTCACATACCACGAGCACCACATGCAATTTGGGTTGTTCCCAATTATATTATTTATGTACTGCAGTGCTGTCACAACTGCAAATTGTTTTTCTTTACCTCTCTCCCTAAATGTTTATATAAATGATGCCATGAGCACATGCTATAATCATATAGAGTCTCCTTATTTCCTTTTGGATAATGTTATACACATATCCTTACTAATTGCCCTTGAATAATACCAGTTGGGATACCATATGTTCTTATCTAGCCATTGAAAGGCTAGCATGGATTGGTTTTGGGGGCCTGTTGCAGGCCCCCCTTGTGTCTGGGGGAGGTGGGGTGCATGTGGGGGTACCTATGGTACCCCCCAACATTTTGCTGCACCAAGTGGCAGGCACCGTGTGGTGCCTGCCATGTGGTGCAGTGAAATGCCAGACATGCGATTTTGACATCGCGTCGCGTGCTGCTGTCAGCAGCACCCACCGCAATGTCAAATTGCAGAATGTGACCGACATGGTGGCGGTCGCATCCTATTTCGCGGTGCGGGTCCTCTGCATGTCAGGCGGCCGGTCCCAACATCGCAGGGATGGCGGGCGGACTCAGATCCGCCCGCCATCCTAATAACCCCCTTAGTTAGAGAAACGTGGTATAAAGGTGCATCATCAAGATTAAAGAAATAGAACAGATCTACATCATGAAAGAGGACAGGGCACCTTTTGTAAAGCTAAGACATGTATCTCCATTATAAGAGCAACCAAAACTGTATTCATATTATAACATGTTAATCAAAATTATCTATATCCATTAAACACATGCTCTGTTTATCGTCCTGTGAAACGTTATTATTGTATCGAAAGATATTCAATGGAGTGTTATTTCCCAAAACATATTTTGCCATCTACTCTTAAGATTTGGGAAGTTTAAACATAAGGTATTTGATCAGGCTAGTCAGGAAATTCTTGAAGTTCACATCTGATAATCACAGTAATAAAATTAACCAAACAGATATCAAACAAAACTGCCATGTAGGAGATTTACAAAGAGTTCACACAACACGGTGCAGCTAGTACAGCTGCTTAGCTGCATTGTGTAAATGGGAGAGACCAGAACTACATATCTACTGAGTAGCGTAGTTCTGTTCTCTCCCTGCGTTGTTGGGAGCCATGCAAACGCAGGTACTCTTGGGCCGTGGTACACTGTGTCTGTTTCGTGGTCAGTACGTTTTTGTGCAGGAAGGGGTTCCATCCAGCATAAAACTATACTTTAAGGAATGTTCCTCTTCATATGTGAGCTGTAGAATGCATCACACATGCAAAGAGGACAAACGAGGAGGAGAAATGAAAATACACGTACCTCAGCGAGGCACAGGATTTTTGTACAAATCCATGTCTACAGTTCTTTGTAGATAACTATTCATGGCATAACTCTTGAGAGGTTGCATGGGAACTCGCTTGCACCACCAATGGAGCACCCACTTGGCAAAACAGCCCACAAAGTGACACAAGGCAATCATGATTGGCCTTTGATTGTAAATCGCACCAGTAGACTTTACATTGGGTCTGCATTAAAAAACATAACTCAAATTTGACATAAAGATCTTTGTAAATCTAGACCAAGATGTGTAGGTCATTTGAAGTTCACAAATCTCACTAAAGTCCTAATAATTGCACCACAATCACAAATCCAACAACACACCCTTGAGAATACAGTACTTCACAACTGATGTTGAATGAGGAATGGCTTGCGGAAATGTACAAGACTGCGTTCTATGAAAAGGTCATTTACAACTTAATGGACAAAGCCGATATTTTTCTTCTCACGTGGTCTCCCCTCCAAATTCGCCATGACTCTGTCTTGTCATTGTCACTGCACTCCCCTACCTTCCCAGTATTACTAATCTTGGGGTTCGTCTGAATGAATGATTTCCCTGTCTTCTTTACTCTGCTTTGTAGTTTAGTTTTGTCTTCCATCCCTTTTTGCCTCCTGTCATTTTTCCCTTCTTTTCATTTCTTCTCTCCGTCCATGGCTTATTTTCTCACTCCTTCTCATCTTTTCTCTACCTTACTCATATTATAGTAACATTTGATATTGAATCATGTATCAGAAACAACATTTGTATCTTACTATGGATTTATACTGGACTTGCATATAACTAAAACATCACATTCCCACATATCTTACAAGTTTTATGTAATCAAAAGGGCCTTTTACTTGGCTTTCTACACTCTCCCTTTATGTGGCTGCATGTTCGTCGGTTTCATATTGTGTCATCAATGGCAGGTCTTCTCCAAGGTTGCAAGCAGAGCGTTTTTTTTCTTAACCACATGATGATATCAAATTGCCAATATTTTCCTTTCAATTTTCAAACAAGGTGTCAACATGAAAATCTAACAGTTAAACCAAACAGAGACACACAGAATGAATGTTCTACCCACCATCATTAGATCAAAGCTAGAAACAGTGGGCCATGGAACTGGGAACTGTGCCTTCTCGGGGGTTTTGTATGGATATTTTTTGCAAGCTGAGAGAACAGGGTGTGAAGGATGAGTAATATATTGGCAGTAGTGCCATTGTTGTTAGCACCCCCCTTCTGCCACTCAGGCTGGATCTGGGTCTAAAACCATTGGACGAAGTTGTGGGTGTAAAGCCCCTAACCTTTTGGAGAAGATTATGGTCTACTCCTGAGTTAGCCAACTATAGGCAGGAATTGCAGGAAATTCTTGCTCTTCCTACTATAGAGAACATCCCCTGGTTTAAATATCTAAAAACTGAGGGGCATATTACCAAGCAATAGCGATAATTATCGCTATTGCGTGGTTAGAGACAAAAATGTACCGCAGCGCTGGGGCGATTTTTACCGCAAATAAACCTTGGTATTACCAAGGTTTAACGCAAATGCGGTAAAAATCGCCGCAAAGCATGAATATCGCTGAAAAGTCCGCGATATTCATGCATTAGCGAACTAATGCTCTTAGCCATGTTATCCACCTCCCATTGGATAACATGGCTAAGAACTGCTCAGGGCAGGTGTTAGCTTTTGGAGATATTCCCGCTTAGCGCGAATATCTCCAAAAGTTGGTAATAGGAGATAGCGATGTTGGCGACTGTTTTCAGTCTCTAACATCTTGGCACGCCCACTTTGCATCTCATTAGTGATAAATATCACTGACATGCAAAGTGGGGCCCAAGATGGTCGCTATCTCCTACTAGCTGTCGCTAACTGGTGTTAGCGGCAGCTAGGTAATAGGGAGATCATTTTATCTCCGCTTTCTTGGCTTTTAAAGCCAAAAAAGCGGAGATAAACCCCCTTGATCATATGCCCCTGAGTTTGCCCGGCTGGGACTTCCTACCCCGTGGAGTGACCCTGAAGTGGCCTGTCAGGGTTTGTCCCGTAAACACCTGGTGGCAACCTTTCATGCATGCAATCTTGCATCTCACACACAGGGTACACGCCCAGATTCCCTGGTTAACACCTTTCTCGGGGTGAAAGATTCCTATAAGTTTGAGTCAGTCTTTGATGACATTTTTCCGAACCTGGCCAGGAAATTATATCTCCAATGGCGGTATGATACTCTTCCGCTTAGAGCATTTACCAGTAAATGTAAGCACCACTCCCCGGAAAATTGTCCTGGCTGCAATTGTAGGCTTGAAGATGAATTGCATTTAGTCTTCTTTTGTCCTGCCTACAGTGCGGCTAGAAGGTTCTGGATAATCCCACTATGTAAAAATCTAGGGTTTGTCAAATGCTCTGAGGCCTTTAGAATTCTCAAGACTGACCTTTCAAAAGTAATTGTTTTTGCAATGGCCAAATTTCTCGAAGCAGTATGGCATAAGAGACTGCTTTTAATTCCTAGGGTACCCCATCCCTGATTTAGATCATGTACTACTGAGTGTACAATCATTTTGTATTAGGTCATTTTAAGTAAAATTTAACCCATATGTAAAATTGTTCCCGTTTTCTTACGTTATAGATTGTCCAAATAATTAATTAGTACTGATTTATTTGATTGTTTTTATAGTATAGGCTGCTATGTATTGGGGCATTCTTTCGTTTTATCCGTATGCTATCCCGCTATTGTTGCAACATTGATGTCTGATTTTTTGTTTGTTGTAATTTTATGCTCATCTTTTATGGCAATTGCCGAAATAAAGATTAATGAAATGAAATGATTATAGTTATTTTTAGTTGATCACATCTCAAGGACATGTTCAGGTTTGACAAGACATGCAAATTACTGACTTATTTGTAGGAGACACTGTGAATAAGGAACAAGGGGAGAATCTGGAGGTCATGACAGAGAAGAACACTGATCAGAGTGTCAGGAAGCAGGCACACCAGGTGGGAAAAGTGAGGATGGCCAGACAAATATCAACTACATTTCGCAGCTAGAGAACACGTTAGTTGTCATTACACACACAATGTGTCACAAATGAACAATAGAACTTAGCAGAGAACAAAATATATTAGGATTCAGCACTATTTCATAAGTCTCAGCACAATCTAGAGAGCAAGAGCAGTATGACAGCTAAGGAAGCACTTCCTCTGAACACTGTATACAGGATACGCTTGCTGCAAGTGCTGGACTTCCAGACATCTGCTGCAGAGTCTGTTTGTATTAGTCTAAGAAGGTTTGTGTCAACTGCACCTATCCTTGGACGTCCTTCCATCTAAATGCATGCCACATCGAATGTCAATTGGTTTATTGAAGTGGGGTTGAGATCGAGTGCCCACGGTAAGAGGTATTGATAAGGACGTGCATGTGGTGACAACATACAGTACTCCTGGTGCTCCCCTCCAACATTTAAGGGGCCTCAGACACCCCAAACTATGTATATTTCATTGATGCAGTCCCAGAATTATCCCGCTCTCCTCCTGACAACCTACACCTAAATATTGTGGCATAGGTATTATGAATAGTCATACAGTAATTGTATATGGCCATATTATTGAGTATGAGGCAGAACTACAGCACGTTCATTGCATTGTTACACTGTTAGAACACTTTCGAAAGGACATCATGTATTTGATGTATGTCCTTTCTATTTCCTCTCATAACTGGAACCTTTGCAAAGGTAATTTGTCACTCATCAAGTACTAACCTTTGTGACCAGATTGGGATATGAGTCGTTGGAGAAGAATGTCATAGTCTTGTTTCACACACAACTCACAAGAAGGATACATTTCCGATATTTGGTTCATTGTATACCTGCTGGAACACTAGTACCATCCAAAATAGCTCATTCATGTTGGGTACTGAGAAGCATCTGAAGTCTAGATTTGCTAATAATACCAATTGTATGTTAAAGCTGACGTACTGGATATCAGTGTGGTAGGTAGCTGCAATGGAATACCAACATGACAGGGCAGAAGCCACAGACATAATATAACCTGTTCTTGTACTTGTGATACTCTGGAGGAAGGTGATTTTCCAGGACACACAGTGTTTGAGTGCCATGCAGCTAGTTCTGATATGTAAATGTCATCTACTGTGCCTCTCTGGATTGAACAGAAAGTAACCTGACTTAGTGACAAATTGACAGGGTTCACCGGAAAATAGACATACTTGATAATTTAATAGATATTTGCGCTCAGCAAAGTTGTGTGGCCTGTAAGTTCAATTATTTATTTGTTTGTTTATTACTTTACTTATGTATTTATTTATGTATTTATTTAAACAATTATAGAATGCTCGTTCCACTGAATGTATTTTTACCACTGATCCCAGAGGGTTGAGGAAGCAGACCATCTGCACTGTTCAAAGGTACCTTATTAATTAAAAGGATAAAGTCGGGTATTCAAATTGCATATTAACTTCAGTGAGGAAGATCTGCTCTGTAAAAAAAAAAAGGAAGCTGCAACTGAAAAAGCTTTGAGAATGACTGGTAAGCAGGCTTTTTTAGCTCTCACATAGTTTTTAGAAATACCCTCTGATCCCTTGTCCACAAGTACAACCTACATCCTTGGACTTTGAAACCCTGACCTCCAGAGCATCCATCTTAGTTCAGAGAATCCAGAAATCCCTAGATTTGAAGAACATCCTTCTCCTCATTCAACACTCTATTGCCACCCTTCCCCTACTCACCATACCCACCCTCCAACCCATGCTGCTGGCCAGCAGACACCTTCGCCCTCGCAAATATCCCAACTACCTCTCGGAGGAGGAAACTGTAGCCCTCCTCTCATCCTACATGACCTCCCTCAGTGCTACCCGTCCTCCTGACAAGAAAGTTGATTACCTGATTCCCACTGTCTCAATCAACACCAATAGAGCATCATCCCTCCGTAATAGAGGAGTAAACAGCAACAACATAACACAAATACCCCTATCCTAACCTTCTTACAACATTTGTCCCAATGCTCCACTCTCTGGCGTCCTTCTTAACTGCAGTTCAGCTGCGAGACACCCCTCTGACATCGTCGGCCTCATCCTAAGCCATAAAACTAATGTAGCAATCCTCACCGAATCTTTGCTCAATGAATCCTCATCTCCTTACCATGATTTACTGGTCCCACCAAATTATACCATCGTTAGACTGGATAGACAAATGAAAAAGGGGGAGGCATTGCATGGATCTACAGCTCAGACCTCCTTGTCACAGAACTCCATGCAGACCACACATACTACTGCAGCTAAAGTAAAATTCGATATCCGGAATACCAAATCCACCCTCACTGTATGGGCGAGTAAGTACATCCCATCGCAACCTGGCCTGTTTCCCCCCATGTGAGTCTTAGGAGTTGAGTCGTAATCGCCGAGAAGAAGTGCCGGCTGGGGGCGTAGGGGATATTTAAAAAGGGTTATAAGAGCTTAGGTAAAATCACCATTTTAATAATAGAAGCTCTGCCAGCCATCGATAGGGGCATCGCAACCCATCTCGTAACTTTGTTGGTGATAGATTCCAGCGCCCGTCCGTAGTTGGCTCGCATGAGTTCTTCACGACTGCAATAGATTCCTATCCCTAAGTAAGTGAGGGTGTCATCGCACCAATCGAGGGGGGAAGTCTGGGTGGAACCTTTTAGTGGCTGCAGTAAGGGGATAAATCTGGGATTTGCTCCAATTGATGTTGATTCCCGATAGTTGCCCAAAGAGAATAAATAACCGAAGAATAGGGTTCAGGCTTATCTCCGTTTCACGCAGGTATAGCGTGAGATCCTCCGCATATAACGAAATAAGTATTTGTCTTTCCGGGTAAATTATTGCATGCTCGCAATAGTGTTGACGAATTTTAGCGGTGAGGGGTTCAACTGCTACGGCAAAAAGGAGTGGAAACCCCTGTCTGGTACCCCTACCCAGTGAAAAGGAGGAAGAGCTGATGCCATTCACCATGATGGTGGCGTGCAACCCTGTATATAGCAGGGTAATCCAGGCCAAAAAAGGGGGCGGAAATCCCATGCGCACCAAGACGTAGGAGAAGTAGTCCCATTCCAGGGAGTCGAATGCCTTAGTGGCATCCAGGAATATAGCAGCTGCATTAGCTTCCGGGTCAATGTCGTGGAGCAATGCGAAACAAAGTCCGCAGATTATGGGCTGTACTTCTAGTGGGAACAAAGCCCGACTGATCCAGGAGGACCAGCATCAGAGGGGTAATGTGGTTTGCGATGAGTTTAGCCAAGATCTTTGCATCGATATTTATAAGGGCTAGGGGCCGGTACGAATCTAGGTGTGTTGGTGGTTTGCCTGGTTTGGGCAGGGAGATTATGAGCACCTCCCACATGGAGGGAGGAAGAATGCCAGTTTCTCAGGCCTCCTCAAAGACATGTCATAGTATCTGGATAATTAGTTGCTGATATGGTTTATAAAACTCGGCCGGGAGGCCGTCTGGTCCTGGAGCCTTTCCCGACTGTAATTGCATGATGGCAGATATGATCTCCTCATCCTCATGGTGCGGAAAGAAAGAAAGAAACTCCCTTTGACCATTGCCCAGCCAGAATGAATGAATCGAAGTCCACAGGGGCTTGACTGTGAGTAGCGTAAAGCGTTTTATAAAACCTTCTGAATGCAGCAAGTATATCTGAGGAATTGGTATGTGTAAAGCCATCCTCATCCTCAATTGCAAGCACTGTATTGGCAAAATGAGGAGGTTGTATAGTAGAGGCCAAGACCCGCCCCGGTCTATCTCCCTCGACGTGTGGTATTTCCCTCTAAATTTACATTCCCGCTCCACAGTTTCCTGATAGTCCGTGAGCAGGGTGCGCAGATGAGCCTGCAACGCAGGAGAAGGCGTGGCCTGTATGGCCGCCTCTGTCTGTTTTATGTCTAATTCCAACTTCCGGAGTGTATTTCGGATGTCTTTTAGCACTCCACCACTTTTAGACAGGCAGACTCTTCGTATGGTGGGTTTTAAAATTCCCATATTGTAGAATATTGTGGGACTGAGCCTTCGTTGCGGAGGAAAAAGGCAATTATCTCCTACTCTAATTCAGCTTTAAAAACCGGGTCAAGCAGCGACTGTGGATTTAGTCGGAAGTAGAGGTATGGGGGTTCTGCTTGCGGTGGGGTGAGAGACAGCAACACAGGAGAGTGGTCCGAGTATGTGCGGGGGAGGTATTAAGTATGTGATGTCCAGGTCACCAGGCCCCTGTCAACCAGCCAATAATCTATACGAGACCAGGACGAGTGAGCAGTGGAATAGCAAGACCTCTGATGAGTTAGTGGGCAAAGAAGTCTCCAGGGGTCTACCAGGTCCTGATCTTCAACAATGTTTTTTAGAGTTAGGTGCGCAGCAGTATAGTGGTGTGGTTGTGGATGTGACTTGTCTAAGTGCGGGTGAATAGTGACGTTAAAATCCCCCCCATATCAGGTGAACAAATTAGGGTTCACCTGGTGGGCAGCTGCCAGAGGGCGACCAGGTGCTCCTCGCAGTGGCGAGGGTGTACGGGGGTATCAGTTGATGTCCAACCAGGTGGAGGTTCCAGTGCACACCCCAGGTCCCCGCAATGCTGGTCAATGAGCAGAGGTTAGGGTGTCTACCAAGGCGCAAGGGCACATCCACTGCGACAAGTCCTCCAGAGGCATATCCCAGACGAGGATCTCCGAGTAGAGTCATGCGTCACACAGTGTCCACCTCAGGATGTCGTGGCCTGGTAATGGAGGAGGTTCTGGCGCCCGCTCTGTAGGGTGTGTCAAGAGCTGTAAGGCCAGGGCCAGTGTGGACCAAGTAGAGAATAGAAAAAAGAAAAAAAATTGGGGGGGGGGGGAGTTTGATAAGGATATTGCGCAGATCCACACTGAGGTAACTCCCCAGTGCTTACGTAGTGAGTGATCAAATTCAACATCCGGCCCGAAGTCAGCAAAGAGTTGTAGCAGTACAAGTAGGGATATTTGTGACCACAGTATGGGAGATTATTCTATGTCAGAAGCGCCTCTGTTTCTGTCGTCCTGGTGTCCTGGAGAGGAGCGACCCTCCGGTTGTTTGGGCATGGTCTTGATAAAGTCCTGGGCGTGTTGAGGGTTGGTAAAGAAGTGTTGCCAACCCTGGGAGGTTATTTTCAGACGGGCCGGGAATATCATAGCGTATGGAATGTTGAGTTGTTGAAGCTTCTTTTTGACATGGAGAAACTTCCTCCTCTGCTCCTGCACGGTTATGGATATATAGAGATCTCCATGCTCTCGTAGCTGAGGCGACCCAATTCCCTGGAAAGCCAGAGGGCCGTATCCCTGTCGCAATAGTTTAATAGCCTAGCTATGATAGGCCGCGGGGAGGTCCCAGGAGGCGGGCGGCCCGCCAGCGAACAGTGAGCTCTCTCCACCCCGAGGGCCGACGAGAATTGCTCCCTGCCGAATAGAGCTATGAGCATGCGCTCCACGTATGTCTCCATTTTCCCAATGGCTGTTGATTCCGCCACCCCTAGGATACGAAGGTTGTTCCTCCTCAAGCGTGATTCCAACTCCTCATTTTTGATTGCTATTACTGTCAACACTTTGTCCATTTCGAGGGTGCGGCTGGTAATAGCGCTGGCCGTGTCTTCTAGGTCGGATATACGTCTCTCAGTCTCAGTTAGACAGTCGTTGTGCTTTTCTACTCTGTGCGTAAGCCCATTCATTGTAGCTGACATAGACGCCATTTTGGACTCAATCGATGTGAGGCTTGACTGCATAATCAGCAATAGTTCCTTCAAGTCTGCCGTGGAGATGTTCGGAGTCTCTGCGCGGTCATCGTCCGGTTTATTCTGCGAGCGTGGAGTTTTTCGGGTGTCGACTGCCACCCGTCAGGCTTCCCCGAGGTCAGGCGCCTACTGGATCTCTGACCGGGTCAGGTCCGGGAGGGGGGGTCTGTGTCCCCCACCAGGTAGATGTAGCCCGCAAGCTATGGCATAGGACAGTTGTGTTGCGTGGCAAGGAGGAGTAGGCCTCACGGCTTGCAGACAGCTCTCACTTTATTTGGTATGGGCAATGCAGCCTCCCGGGAGCCCAGGCCAGCAGAGTTCCCATGCGGCGGGTACCTGCAGTCCTCGCTTGTAGCTGAGAGGCACAGTGCCTGGGACAAGGGACGCGGGGGAGATCTCCACATTGTGTAATCCGGGCCCCCACAGTCAGCAGGGTCTATGTAGGTCTCCAATAGTCACAGGCTCAGCTCTCTATCCCACAGTCACTGGGCCAGCAGCACCGCGGGAGAATGTGGGTTATCAGTGGGTAGCAGAACACAGGTCAAAGTTGGCCCCCCTCGCAGGTCTCACCCAGTGTAGTACCCCCAGAGTGGGACAATCAGGTGAAGGTGAGCCTGCCGCCCAGAAGAGACCGCAGATAACCCGAGCCTTGTAGGAGGAGGCCCCTGCGGAGATCACAGCATGGAGCGAGGTATGCAGGTTCCACTTCTTAATACAGGCACTGCAATTTCCGGATTGTCGAGGGCCCCCCCTTTGGGCCGGGCAGCCCGGCCGTTACTGCAGCAGGACCGTAGCAGGACGTGATGGGGCACGGGTCGCACCGGTGCAGCCGTAGCTGATTAGGGACAGTAGAAGAGCCTCCCTATGGTCCGGGCAGCCGCACAAGCACGTCCTGAGCCGCGGCGGCTCAATTCCTCAAGTCCACTGGTAGCACTGAGATCACTCGGCTGCGAGGTCTGGCCCCTGCAGGCAGGGGGCCGGGCGATATGCGCAGCCCCCCGCTCGGGACAGCACCAGTCGCTCAAGGGGCACATCGGCACTCACCCACGCCTTCACCGCATCGATCAATCAGGTCCGCTCCGGGCGCTCCACCCGCACAGGCCGCCACTCCGTCCGGCGGACAGCAGAGCTGCGACAGCCGCACAGGCAGGCCGCGATTGCAACAGGAGGCACACAGGAGAGGGGCGGCAATACCTCAGCTCCCTGGGAGTTAAGCAGGTCCAAAGGTGGGCATGACCCGCTCAGCTTCTCATCCACAGACACCTAGCCTCAGCAGACAGCAGCCTCGTCATACAGGTCAGTCCGGGCAGCGCGACTCGTTGCCATTTCAGGAGGTGCGGTCAGGGAGAGCAAATGGTGAATTATTCAGCATATGTGACTCAATCCTTTGCTATTTTGGGCACGTTATGTCCCATGCAGGGTATCTTGTCTCGGGGAGCCGTAGCTGATGCAGTATGTGCCAGGATGGGGAGGATTAATGCCGGATTTCTCCCCCAGACTGCAAGAGCCTCACATAAGTGCGGCCATCTTGCTTGGCGCCCTCTAGCGCCCCCAAGTTTCTTTGTAAATATACCCCTTAGTATCTTTGTTCTCTGAGAGTGTTTAAACAGATCAAAGATGTGCTTTAATGTGCATAGATGAAAAATACGTCTTTACCACTGAATTTATCTGTTAGAGTAAACCAAGTATTACATTTTACTATTGTATTTTTAACACAATTTGAGTTTACAGATGTTTTGCCCAGTGTAGAGGATCAGAAGGAAGGGTCCCACACGAAAGAAGGTCTAAACAGTAACACAATCTTAAATGGTATCTCTGTTTAGTTTAAGTTGATTATCGGCATTCAAACACCATCCTTTTGCAGACAATTAAAAACATTTTCAGATCTTAAATACAAATCTCCATCAGTCTAAAAAATGATTTCCATATTGTCTGCATCTGTAAAGAATCCCAAGCGCAATGTTTGAATTAGGTACGTTAATGGAACCATGTACAAGTTCAAAAGTAGTAAAGATTGTTTAGATCCTAGTAGGATGCCATAGGTCTATTTTTTAGACTAAGAAGCAGCTGATCCCATGGTGACGTAGAAGCACCAATTCATAACAAAATACTGAAACGATTCCAACACCATATCACCAATCCTAAACTCTTCCAGTTTTGCATAGTAGGATTTGGTGGTTCACAATGCAGAATGCTGCAGATGGATCTAGAAGAATCAATGAAGTCCATCTGTCATTGCTGGCACATAGATTCTTATTCTGGAGATTTTGCCCGAGTGCAGAGACTCCTCCACGACTTCGTAAAGTTTTGCCTCTTTCTGCTTTTTGACTTTCAGCATATTTACAAAGCACAACTTATCACTGGGAGACATTACGTGATTTGCCCAGAATCACACAGTGTTGGGCTGCCTGGACTCAAACCGGGATTTCCAGCTCTAGATTCAGCAGCTCTGGCTCCTGCCCACATCCTCTCCAATCCTGTGATACTCGTTTCTTTTTTATTTCCCCACTTAATCCACCTCTCTCTCTCATTCTTTTCCATCTGCATGCTCTGCTAGCAGTACCCTCATCTGTAACATGTTATGTTATGTTAATTATTTTATTTAGCGCTTCTGTTACCCTTGGGTGTCCTGGTGCTATCTGCTATCCTGGAAAGGGGAAAGATTAAGAAGGAGACTAGAACAACCAAGTTTAAGCATTCTCCTAAACCCCAACAAATCAGTACAGTTCCTCAGGTAAAAGGGAAGCTGCTTCCACATCTTTGCAGCACTTACCACAAAGCTTTTCCCACCCCAACAGACTTTTTTTTACGGGTGGGACTCTCACCAATTTTTGAGCTGATGAACATAGGGGCCTAGACGGCTGGTACCATTGAAATTGATGCTGCAAATAGCGTGGTCCCTGGTTCTGAAGTGATTTTAAAACAAGACACATTGATTTAAATATACTCGTTGCTTTACTGGTAGCCAATGAAGTCTGAGGATTTCATTAGAAATAGGAGAGAATTTTAGTATGCCAGATATCAGCCTAGCAGCGGTGTTCTGCAGCATCTGGAGTTCATGCAACAGACTCTCTTGGATGTTTAAATAGAGGCTGTTGCAATAGTCCAGTCGCGACATAATCAGTGCCGTGAGCACCGTCTGCCGACTCTCCTTAGAGAGAAAAGGAAGAATTTTCTTGGTGGTCCTGAGGGTGAACATAGTAGATGATACAATGGCATTAACTTGCCTTTACATGTCCAGTTTATCATCTAGGTACACTCCAGGTTTTTCACTTGCGTAGAGGGTGAAGGCAGGGGCCCCAAGGAGTCCAACATTCAGGGGTCCACAAGTTAACATCGTTCCCAAATAAAATAACTTCAGTCTTGCCTGAGTTCAATTTAAGGCAATTACTGGACATCCAGGAGCCGACAGCCTCCATACAGTCATGTAACTTTGGCTTAAAGTCCTTTCAGATCCTGGGAGGAGTGATACCACTATCTGCGTATCGTCTGCATAGGAGGTAAGATGGAAACCAAAAGATCTAATCAATGGAGCCAAAGACGACACGTAGACATTAAATAAGGTGTTCCTTTAACTGATTGACCCGGGGTTTCCTTTGTCATGGAGTACTCCTTTTTATGGATTTTAATTGAGTCTGTGTTTATTGAATCATATGTTTCTTTTTCCTGGTGGCCCTCAGAAGGTTGCTTATTTGGGCACTGCAGGGTCTTTTTAAGTTATGTACACAAATCATTCAGCATTGCTGGAAGGGAGGCCAGTTTATAAATAATTGGACCACATCGGCAACTTGAGTTGCTGCCTTGTGGTTCGTCATACTTGTTTTGTAGAAGTGTGTTTAATGTACCCAACTTTCCATTGATGGCAACCACAAACACAGCCAAAGTGTCTAGTAATGGTAGTTGAGTATCCATCTTGTCGGATTGGTAGTGGAGGGCCTCTACCAGGAGTTCCATTGTTTTTAACAAACCCGGCCAGGCAATTCCATAAATTGTCTGTTTTGGAGATCCCTCTTGACTTCCCGAGTTTGTTGTAGCATTTTGCTCTCCAGTAGTCGCCCCCACTGGTTGTTGTTCCTGTTTGCCTCCAGTTGTCAAGTTCGAAGTGTTTGCGGGAAACCCGCCCCTACACTTGTCTTGGGAATATGCGGCCATAAGATCTTCCCACTCTTCCTTCCTAAGATATGAAGAGACTTCTATGTCTTCTGAGGAGTGAATTGTTCTTCTTTTCCTTTCTTTGCTGCCGATCCCAACAATGTTTTTGGATCTGTTACTTGATCATTCGGTGGTGGAACTGGAGATGCCATAAAAAGTTATTTTTCTCTCCATTCCTCGCTTACCATCATATGTTTATATTTTGCATTCCAATTCTGCTTTGCTACCTCTGGGCTTCTCTGTTCGTAGATGGTTGGTACATCGGTTGTGACACAATTACATTTTTACTTTGAAGTGATCCTATAGCCCCAGTTGTTTTGTATACATCTGTTTGTCTTTCTCCTAGACGATCCACAGAAATTTCTTGTGCTTCATTGGTCCTATGTACTTGGATAAATTCAGTGTCAATAGCCGCTTTCTTACTGGTGGACTTAGTATCCTGTGCCGTCCGAATCTTGTGCCGTTGACATTGTGGGGTTGATGTTACTTGCCGCGGACTGCTAACTGACATACTAGGACTTTCCTTTTTATAAATGGTTCCTTGCGAGCCAGTAAATTGTAATGGCTGAAGAGGTGATCCAAGGCCCGGCACTACTCTGGCATTTGAAAGTAGAGTGTCCCCAGCATTTTTAAAAAAGCAAAATGTCGTGAACATTTTTGGCTAATGCGAAGTTTGGCAATTTTTTGATTTTATTGATTTTTTCCAGTTTTGATGGATGCTCAATCTTTAGCTTACTGGATTTATTTATATCTGTTGGTATTTCAATTAAGGAGCAGTCACTCTGTATTGCTGCCCTGGTTTTAGATTGTGGTTCCTCCCTGGTGCCCTCTAGCCTCATGGTGGTTCATTTTTGCTTTTTTGTGGTTCCTTTAACCGTCTGACCTCTTCGCACATGGCCTGACCTCATACCACACTTTACAAAGCCTAAATATATGTGTCAATATATGTATCAGTTCAATTGGAAAGGAAGATAATCTTAGGGCGGTTTCCCAACTATATTGTATTCCAGTTGATAGTATCTGGATTAATGGTAGGATTGATATGGTTGTGATATTCCCGGTGCAGTTGAAAAGGATGGAAACAGGGGGGGGCAGGGGAGCAGGGGAACTACTCAGCCGGCTCTACCCAACACAACCTGACTCAACCTGGCTCAACCCATAAGTCTGTGGCAGTTTCCTCCTCCCCTTTGATATAGGACTCAAAAAAAGTTTCAATTAAATGAAATCGGAGACTCACCGGTAACTGTCCCTCGCTTGTCCCTTACTTGTACTTTAGGGAGAGACAGATTTTGCAATCCACAGCTGTAGCTGTAGTTTCCGTTATGGCTGCTCACCTTCCACCTAACATCCTGACAACCTGACAGACGCCAACCAGCCAGCCTATGTTTTCCCACCAGCCCCTCGCTTAAGAGCTACAGGTGGTGGTGGTGGGGCAGAAGGCTTGAAAATGGTTTGATCCCCTTGGCTTTTTCAATCGACTTTCAGCTCACCACCCAGCTCTCAACTCAGTTTTCTGCAGAGTAGCAGTGGGGCAAGGCAGGCAGGCAAGCAAAATTAGCAAAATAAAACATGAACCGGAGTCCCGGGTGCCGACTGTGGCTCCTTAGCTTCTCCTTAACTCCCTTCCTACAGTGCTACCAGCACGTCTTTTCTCCCAGCTACCTCTATGCTACCTCTATGCCCCATGCTACCCTCCAAGCCGCCTTGACTCCCTGGCTCGGGCCACACTGACATGACCCGTTTACTCAGTGCACGGCTTGGCAGGCAGGCAGTAGAGGGCCCAGCAGTGCCCTGACAGCTGAAGGCAACAGAAGGCTTGGCGCAGTAGCAAGGAGCGATGTGTCTCCCTCCTCCTTCCTCTTCTGTCCCGAGTGTTCCAGATCAAATGCAAAACCAGGACCGGATCCTGGAATCCTGAATGACTTAAAAAATGATATTGTTTCCTTCTTTATTCTGTCTCGTGATATTTTTGCCATCAGTATATTTCTGCCAACATACTTGTGTCACATAATATTTTCCCAAAAACCCAGAAGATACATTAGAGAAATTAAATACTATTACAACATTGGAGTGTTGGGAGCTCCATTGAAGACAATGGAGTGCTCCCTGCTTCTACGGGCTGGTAAAGCCTCGCAGAGCAACATTCCAATGTTTTACAAAGGCCTCTTGGAGCTTCGAGACACCTTTTTTTATTTGTTAGAACATTCTGCCGTATAGCAGTAGCAGTTGGTGGAGGTAGCGCTGCGGAGCGGTGAGGCGGAGTGGGGAGGGGCAGGGTGGGGGTAGTACACTCCGGCTCATGGCCAACCAGAGTAATGTAAACAAATAAATACAATTTCAAAAATTCATTGTGCGCTCTGAAACACATTTACCTTGCAGGAAAGACTATCAACAAAAGAGCGTGACCCTGTGCATCCCAGTTGCAGTGGGGCACCCAGGAGAAGGTTGACTGCCTGAGAGAAGCCAGGTAAATCCTGGTGTCTGTCAGCTCCTCCAGATTCCCATTCCATTTTATTTTCGGATCTCCGTGTAGTCCAATGGTGGAATACTGGAGGCTTAGACAGGTATTGAATTGCCTGGTTTAGTGAATGCTCACCCAGGGCTGCAACTGCTGAATTGCTTAAGGCCCGCGCAGGACTGAAATTGCCAAATTACTGAAGGCCCAATCAGCACTGTATCTGAGAAACAATCAGCCTTGACATGGGCTATAACTCCTGAGCTACAGGCTGCACCCTTTGTATTTTGGAGCATAAGTGGCCTTCGACCAACCCATGGGTCCCAGTACAGCAACCGTGATAAATCGACTCAGTGGATGCGGTGCTAAATGCACGCCTGCCGGTTCTCCATAGCTTTCCACAATAGATGCTTGAGAATCCCTCAGAGTGCAATGCAGAAACTAAAAGGACTCATGGGACCCTTTTACCAGTGAAATGGTAAGACAAACTGGGTAAGTGCATCTTAAGAATGGTGGTTGAGTGAGATAGCACCTGAGCCGAATTCACGCTACTCCATGTTGCCCTTACAGCAAAGGGAAGCCAGTGCCTGGAAAGATCTCTAAAAGGGGATGATGAGGGCGCAATAAGGGTGTAGCACACATCAGCGATATAACCTAAAACACTAATTGAGAATGTGATTATTGCAGTTTGTAGCATTGCAGACAACTGTGTGATATTCATCATCAAACTTTATTTTCGATTACTTTGATCTTAAAAAGTTCATCTCATAAGATTACACACACAAGATTACACTACAACATAAAACAATCATAATAATAAAATATAGATCATAAATGATCACAGGGTTGCTCTCCAACCGAGCAGGCACCAGGTATCCCATCAACAATCATGATATGACAGCACTAAATTGGGCGTTGCCCTATCTCCTCAATTGATTTAGAAGTGTCACAAAGGAGATTTCTCACATACCTGCCAAACAATTCCTAAATCATCATTACATCATTTCTTTCCAATAAAAAGCTAAAACAAGGTTGGCAACCCCAAACAACCATAGGTGTTTAAAAAGGCTAAAAGCCTTAGCACTTAAAAATATGGATATTCACTAGGTAAAATAATAAAACCATAGGATAATATTAAAAAGGAAACAGACGCCCAATGGCCACATACCACGCAATGTGGAAGCCCTAATCACAGAAGACACTTTAGTGTCTAATCCAAAGGGCCATCAAAAATGTTGCCAGAACAAAGCCCACAATTCTCCTTGTGTCTATGCTAAGGATTTTGTGTGGTGCCAATGCTCCTTCTAAGAGGGACAATCCACTTTAAGCTTAAGTTTGTGTAACACGACCAATCAAATTGCAAATGTACGAAGGATTTGGGTCCTCCCCACATGCTAGACATTTACTGCAGAGCATTTTGGTAAAAAAAAAGTGTACTATATCTAAATTGAAGATACAGTTTGCACACTAAGGCTGGAATAATTTTGTCAATAGGTTGTTCGTATTTAGGAAAGGGTTTAAAGTATATGAACTCTGGGGTGGGCAATCCCGTGGGTATGGGCACACTCGTTACTAGGCTATGTTCCCAGGAAATTTATTTAGCTCTATCTCTGGATATCAAACACAGCTTGTCTGTTCTAGCACCAGCTTCCACAAAAGTGTCATTAGAAAATGCAGCCAAGGAATTTTACTGACGCATAAAACCCTCTGTAGACCACACCTGATGCTAGAATATTAAAAGCCTGCACTCTACTGTCTGTACTACTAAGGGCCAGATTCAGAAAGCTGGGGCTAGAGGAGTGCTCATTGGATGATTGAGTAGGGACAGTAAGAATGGATTCTCAATCACGAATTGACTATCAGTGTTCCCATATCCCCACAGTTCTGTCCCATACAAAGCTGATCCCAGCTCCTTGGTATTTAGATTTCGAGTGCTGTAGCCACCTTTTTTGACACTGTCCTTCTGTGTATCTTTGATATACTTGACGATCCTCTGAATGAATGTTAAATGAGCTTTCTCAAGATGTGCTGCCCAACTAAGATTTGGAGTAAGCCTTAAACCTAAATAATCATAGGTAGCCACCAAATCAATAGGTATCTTCCCAACATACATGAGTCGCTTGAATGGCTTTGGGGCCCTTTTGAAAAGACTGCAGTGTAGTTCCTATATTCCCAATAGGATCTGCGCATTGGAATAATATATACCATAGATTTGATGTAGGACTGAGGTCTACTAGGTCTCTATCGAATATACTAGACTTAATTGTGAGTGCCAGCTAGCTCAGAGATCACTAGAAACTTTCTCGAATACACAAGTAGGGATTAGTTTCTGATAACCGCATAAACATGACAACTTTGGTTCCCAAGAATAAGAAATCAATCTCTAGAGTCACGGAAACAATAGATAGTTATTTCACTCAGTCAATCGTGCATGCTTCGTTTCACCAGAGGTGCAGAGAAATAGAGAGACGGGCGTTTTCAATAAAAGGGTATTTATTGAACAGTCTTCTTTCTCATGCAGAAGAAATGACCTGTACAATTGTAATACTGGTTGCAAAGTACAATGCGTCCAGTACGAAGAGTATTATAAAATAATACTGTAAAAGCATGATATGGTTTCTAAGCCATAAAATATAACATAGAATACATACATTAATAAATAATGACTAAAAGTACTCAACTGGTGCTTCTAAAATACGCCTACCCTGGTGTACCTAACCTAGGTCTAGTACGAGGGAAGAAGTAAGTGAGGTGTAGCTTAGTTTAAGTATTCTTTGCCAAGAATCTAATCCAAGAATTCTCTAAGGGTTTAATCAGCTCCGTACCTTGGTTTAGAATGAAGGAGGTCTTGATCTCTCTCTCAGAAATCGATTTCCCAGCAACATGGGGGGGTAGCCTGGAAACACCGGAGCTGGGTTTCTCGGCAAGAGAAAAGACAGCATCTCTCTCAGTGCGTCAGCTGGAGGGTCGGCTTCCTTCGGATCTTGCTGCAGCAGGGCGTCGGGCAAGTAGATAGTCGAACTGCTCCAAACCACTGTGTGTTTGCTTGGGCAAGTGTGGGCATATTTATACCTTGAAGGTGCCTTCTTTGACGTAAGGTTGGACATAATAACGTCATCAAAGACTCAGTTCTTTGAAAACTCCATGATTTCTTAGATGAATTAATATTCAAGCAAGGGGAAGTCCCTGATTGCTGAAGGCTGGTTTTTCCAAGAAATCGGTGTGGATTTTCAGAACTAGTGGAAGTAGCCGTGCCGTATTTGGACTGCATAGGCTAAGTCTAAATATGGTTATGATTTCTATGCCTATATAAGGATAGGGTGAATTATACCTATATATGGGCATGAATCGGGAAAATTACACTAGGGTCCTAAAACGCCACACAACACCCACTCCACTTTAATATGTTTAACATTACTAAATTATGAGCATCTAAAACATATCTAAAGCATGTGTTTACAATCCCGCCCAAAATACATGAAATGCATTTGAAAAGGTTTGCACACGAAAAAATGAGCATTTGTATAGTACGCAGTTAAGAACAGTGTGTCCATATGGAGTATAACGATTCAGAAAAGGGGGTGGTGATGAACAGAGTGTCTGAATTAAGCAGACCACTCTTACCCAGTCCAAAGATCAGGGCTTGATCCATCACCGTTATTTAGCTCACTGCACCATCCCAGCTCAGAACCTGGCTATATGCAAATCAGTCTGTCCCTGGCCCAGTGCATCATGGGAACAGGGCAGACTAAACTACCAAGCCAATTCTTCACCAGTAAGGAGACAAGCTTCCGGGGACCGGTTTCTGGCATTTCAGCCGTCGTCGGCCCGGCTTGCTTGAATCCTGATGGTGCAGTGAGCAAGGGACTCATGTCTGAGTATACCCTGCCACACCTATAGTGGCCAAAAACGATTCAGAAAAGGGGGTGGTGATGAACAGAGTGTCTGAATTAAGCAGACCAATCTTACCCAGTCCAAAGATCAGGGCTTGATCCATCACCGTTATTTAGCTCACTGCACCATCCCAGCTCAGAACCTGGCTATATGCAAATCAGTCTGTCCCTGGCCCAGTGCATCATGGGAACAGGGCAGACTAAACTACCAAGCCAATTCTTCACCAGTAAGGACACAAGCTTCCGGGGACCGGTTTCTGGCATTTCAGCCGTCGTCAGCCCGGCTTGCTTGAATCCTGATGGTGCAGTGAGCAAGGGACTCATGTCTGAGTATACCCTGCCACACCTATAGTGGCCAAAAACGGTTCAGAAAAGAGGGTGGTGATGAACAGAGTGTCTGAATTAAGCAGACCACTCTTACCCAGTCCAAAGATCAGGGCTTGATCCATCACCGTTATTTAGCTCACTGCACCATCCCAGCTCAGAACCTGGCTATATGCAAATCAGTCTGTCCCTTGCCCAGTGCATCATGGGAACAGGGCAGACTAAACTACCATGCCAATTCTTCACCAGTAAGGAGACAAGCTTCCGGGGACCGGTTTCTGGCATTTCAGCCGTCGTCGGCCCGGCTTGCTTGAATCCTGATGGTGCAGTGAGCAAGGGACTCATGTCTGAGTATACCCTGCCACACCTATAGTGGCCAAAAACGATTCAGAAAAGGGGGTGGTGATGAACAGAGTGTCTGAATTAAGCAGACCACTCTTACCCAGTCCAAAGATCAGGGCTTGATCCATCACCGTTATTTAGCTCACTGCACCATCCCAGCTCAGAACCTGGCTATATGCAAATCAGTCTGTCCCTGGCCCAGTGCATCATGGGAACAGAGCAGACTAAACTATCAAGCCAATTCTTCACCAGTAAGGAGACAAGCTTCCGGGGACCGGTTTATGGCATTTCAGCCGTCGTCGGCCCGGCTTGCTTGAATCCTGATGGTGCAGTGAGCAAGGGACTCATGTCTGAGTATACCCTGCCACACCTATAGTGGCCAAAAACGATTCAGAAAAGGGGGTGGTGATGAACAGAGTGTCTGAATTAAGCAGACCACTCTTACCCAGTCCAAAGATCAGGGCTTGATCCATCACCGTTATTTAGCTCACTGCACCATCCCAGCTCAGAACCTGGCTATATGCAAATCAGTCTGTCCCTGGCCCAGTGCATCATGGGAACAGGGCAGACTAAACTACCAAGCCAATTCTTCACCAGTAAGGAGACAAGCTTCCGGGGACCGGTTTCTGGCATTTCAGCCGTCGTCGGCCCGGCTTGCTTGAATCCTGATGGTGCAGTGAGCAAGGGACTCATGTCTGAGTATACCCTGCCACACCTATAGTGGCCAAAAACGATTCAGAAAAGGGGGTGGTGATGAACAGAGTGTCTGAATTAAGCAGACCACTCTTACCCAGTCCAAAGATCAGGGCTTGATCCATCACCGTTATTTAGCTCACTGCACCATCCCAGCTCAGAACCTGGCTATATGCAAATCAGTCTGTCTCTGGCCCAGTGCATCATGAGAACAGGGCAGACTAAACTACCAAGCCAATTCTTCACCAGTAAGGAGACAAGCTTCCGGGGACCGGTTTCTGGCATTTCAGCCGTCGTCGGCCCGGCTTGCTTGAATCCTGATGGTGCAGTGAGCAAGGGACTCATGTCTGAGTATACCCTGCCACACCTATAGTGGCAAAAAACGATTCAGAAAAGGGGGTGGTGATGAACAGAGTGTCTGAATTAAGCAGACCACTCTTACCCAGTCCAAAGATCAGGGCTTGATCCATCACCGTTATTTAGCTCACTGCACCATCCCAGCTCAGAACCTGGCTATATGCAAATCAGTGTGTCCCTGGCCCAGTACATCATGGGAACAGGGCAGACTAAACTACCAAGCCAATTCTTCACCAGTAAGGAGACAAGCTTCTGGGGACCGGTTTCTGGCATTTCAGCCGTCGTCGGCCCGGCTTGCTTGAATCCTGATGGTGCAGTGAGCAAGGGACTCATGTCTGAGTATACCCTGCCACACCTATAGTGGCCAAAAACGATTCAGAAAAGGGGGTGGTGATGAACAGAGTGTCTGAATTAAGCAGACCACTCTTACCCAGTCCAAAGATCAGGGCTTGATCCATCACCATTATTTAGCTCACTGCACCATCCCCGCTCAGAACCTGGCTATATGCAAATCAGTCTGTGCCTGGCCCAGTGCATCATGGGAACAGGGCAGACTAAACTACCAAGACAATTCTTCACCAGTAAGGAGACAAGCTTCCGGGGACCGGTTTCTGAATCATTTTGTCCACCATAAGCGTGGAAGGGTATACTCAGATGTGAGTCCCTTGCTCATTGCACCATCAGGATTCAAGCAAGTCGGGCTGACGACGGCTGAAATGCCAGAAACCGGTCCCCGGAGGCTTGTTTCCTTCCCAGTATAAGAATTGGCTTGGTAGTTTGGTTTGCCCTGTTCCCATCATGCACTGGGACAGGAACAGACTAATTTGCATGTAGCCAGGTTCCGAGCTGGGATGGTGCAGTCAGCTAAAAAACGGTGATGGATCAAGCCCTGATCTTTGGACTTGGTAAGAGTGGTCTGCTTAATTCAGACACTCTGTTCATCACCACCCCCTTTTCTGAATCATTTTGTCCACCATAAGCGTGGAAGGGTATACTCAGATGTGAGTCCCTTGCTCATTGCACCATCAGGATTCAAGCAAGCCGGGCCGACGACGGCTGAAATGACAGAAACCAGTCCCCGGAGGCTTGTTTCCTTCCCAATATAAGAATTGGCTTGGTAGTTTGTGTTGCCCTGTTCCCATCATGCACTGGGACAGGACCAGACTAATTTGCATGTAGCCAGGTTCTGAGCTGGGATGGTGCAGTGAGCTAAAAAATGGTGATGGATCAAGCCCTGATCTTTGGACTGGGTAAGAGTGGTCTGCTTAATTCAGACACTCTGTTCATCACCACCCCCTTTTCTGAATCATTTTGTCCACCATAAGAGTGGAAGGGTATACTCAGATGTGAGTCCCTTGCTCATTGCACCATCAGGATTCAAGCAAGCCGGGCCGACGACGGCTGAAAAGCCAGAAACCGGTCCCCGGAGGCTTGTTTCCTTCCCAGTATAAGAATTGGCTTGGTAGTTTGGTTTGCCCTGTTACCATCATGCACTGGGACAGGAACAGACTAATTTGCATGTAGCCAGGTTCTGAGCTGGGATGGTGCAGTGAGCTAAAAAACGGTGATGGATCAAGCCCTGATCTTTGGACTGGGTAAGAGTTGTCTGCTTAATTCAGACACTCTGTTCATCACCACCCCCTTTTCTGAATCATTTTGTCCACCATAAGCGTGGAAGGGTATACTCAGATGTGAGTCCCTTGCTCATTGCACCATCAGGATTCAAGCAAGCCGGGCCGACGACGGCTGAAATGACAGAAACCGGTCCCCGGAGGCTTGTTTCCTTCCCAGTATAAGAATTGGCTTGGTAGTTTGGTTTGCCCTGTTCCCATCATGCACTGGGACAGGAACAGACTAATTTGCATGTAGCCAGGTTCTGAGCTGGGATGGTGCAGTGAGCTAAAAAACGGTGATGGATCAAGCCCTGATCTTTGGACTGGGTAAGAGTGGTCTGCTTAATTCAGACACTCTGTTCATCACCACCCCCTTTTCTGAATCATTTTGTCCACCATAAGCGTGGAAGGGTATACTCAGATGTGAGTCCCTTGCTCATTGCACCATCAGGATTCAAGCAAGCCAGGCTGACGACGGCTGAAATGCCAGAAACCGGTCCCCGGAGGCTTGTTTCCTTCCCAGTATAAGAATTGGCTTGGTAGTTTGGTTTGCCCTGTTCCCATCATGCACTGGGACAGGAACAGACTAATTTACATGTAGCCAGGTTCTGAGCTGGGATGGTGCAGTGAGCTAAAAAATGGTGATGGATCAAGCCCTGATCTTTGGACTGGGTAAGAGTGGTCTGCTTAATTCAGACACTCTGTTCATCACCACCCCCTTTTCTGAATCATTTTGTCCACCATAAGCGTGGAAGGGTATACTCAGATGTGAGTCCCTTGCTCATTGCAAAATCAGGATTCAAGCAAGCCGGGCCGACGAGGGCTGAAATGCCAGAAACCGGTCCCCGGAGGCTTGTTTCCTTCCCAGTATAAGAATTGGCTTGATAGTTTGGTTTGCCCTGTTCCCATCATGCACTGGGACAGGAACAGACTAATTTGCATGTAGCCAGGTTCTGAGCTGGGATGGTGCAGTGAGCTAAAAAACGGTGATGGATCAAGCCCTGATCTTTGGACTGGGTAAGAGTGGTCTGCTTAATTCAGAGACTCTGTTCATCACCACCCCCTTTTCTGAATCATATGGAGTATAAAGCATGAAACATTAATACTAATTAAATCAATAATGGAATGTACATTCAGGAAATGGCTCTTAATAACAGAAGAAAAAAAATCGAGACCATCCCATAGCAGAATACGGTTTTGGTTACGAGGATAAGGTCAAATATTGTCTCTAGGAAGTGTTCAAAAAGAATTTCTTGTTCTCTAAGAATAGTTCTACTTTAAGCAGATTACTTTGTGCTAAAAAAAGTTAAACGTTTTTGGAAAAAGGAGTCAAATCGTAGAAAAATAGAGATCCAAAATTAGAAGTTTTGGTATTGAAACACGAAGGCCGAATTCAGAGTTCATGGACCGCTGTGTGCAAATTTCAAAAGTTATTCTCGGTGTCAGGAGAAAACATCAAATTGTCTAAGCTTGCAAAGAAATCGTCTACCACAGTAGGTGAAAGTGGAACTGCATCATTAAGTAGGTAAATTGTGCACACATGTGAAGCATCGCCATTAGCATGAGTTGCCACGTTAGCAATGTTCAAATCGGATGGTACATGTGTGCCTGTTGTTCCTCATACCTCACCTCCAGTTGGATTAGCTGGTGAGATCTCAATGAATGCCGTCATCAGGATAGGTAGCCGTTGGGGGCTCACACAACACGTGAGCCGTTACCGGACCCAGTAATGTGTCAACATCCGTTGGCAGTGCTGATGGAAGTGTAAGACAAATGTCTAACATGCATTCTTCTCTGCAAAGCAGGCATTGTAGAACAGGTAAGATGCAATCTTGCCAGATTGGTCTGAACGAAAGAAACCAAATGGTATTCAGATCTCTTAAACAAGTCAAGCCAAGAATCTGTGTAATTCTGTCACGATACCACATGGCTAGGAGAGCTTGTTCCATGGTAGTCTTGGTACCGTTGGTGACTGGACTTGCCATATCGGAGCAGAAGTAATAAAAACAGAATTCCTGCTATGAGTCCTAAAATGAGAGGCAGGCCGCCGAACACAGAGTGCACGAAATTTGGAAAAATGCTGAGGACTGCTTCAAAGGGTGCTAACAGTCCCGAAAAAATTGTCTGAAATACATGTGCGATGCCGCTAGTATCAAACATGTTTAAGATTTGACCTAACATTTCTGCTAAATATCCTGGGCAGTTTGTTGATAATAATGCATGTATTTCTGCAGAAGTCCTTACAACTTGCAGATCATACATTTCTCTAGACGAGGTCAGTGGCACAGTTTTTTGCAAAAGAATGGCTTTCACTCTGCTTAAAGTATCAATTCGTATAGAAGAGATATTCAGTGAAGGCCATAACGCCGACTCCCTGTCTGTCTTGCTTTTTTGATACAATACTTGCATACAACAAGTGATCCTGGCTGACACACTAACTACATACGCTTTTCCTGGCAACATGCCACAACAGCTGTGATCATTGAGCATAACGTAGCTGCCATTGGAGAGCTGCCTGAAAATTGGTTCTATCACTGCTGCTGGTAAACACAAAAGTGTACCGCTTAATGAGTTTTTACAATTTTTACCACTAAGAAATACTTCCTTTCCCCACTCCAACATTTGTGTGTGTATGGTAAATTCCAGGTCGACTTAATGTATCCTTTACCCAACCTTTCATACAGGCCTGCTGGTATATGCTGTAGACAATACTGAAATTGGAAAATCGCCACTGATATCGTGATGATGCCATGTATTATCCATTCTATGACAGGTTTCTCAGAAACGGTTAATGTTAATCTTTCCAGTTTTTCTATGCTCAGCACTGTATAGTCTGCTCCTCTTTGTGCCAACGATATTTGTTTATCTGTAACGTTAAATACAGAAAACAATGACGTGGTGTTGATTAGACGCCATGGCACGTAGCCTGAATGGAGATTTTGTAACGTCCAGCCTAGAAGCATTATAGAACGTAATTGCGACTGGCCATGTTGTAAAATTAGCAAGTCCTGCTCTATTATGTCAATGGCAGATGATACAATGCTGTCCAAAGAATAAATTCTGGAGGAAAGAGTCGGTAACCCATTGTCCACTACAGAGAGAGCTTTCTCTAACTTAATACGATCAATTTCTTGTATTCTTTCTTCAGTTTCCATTTGCATGACTTTCCATGCTTCATTGTAAGCAGAATATATACCGGCGTATATGAAACGTTTTTGACGTGGTTTACGAGGTCCAAGTAAGAAGTCTCGCAAATCAACGCCTTCTTTAAGTAAAGTTATGTGTTGTTTAATTTCTGGAAGTGTGGATTTCTGTAGCCACTCAAGGCATAGTTTTCCTACACTGTATGTTGTTACTATTCCTGGATGTTGTCTCTAGGAATATCTTGGATCTGGCCTGTTCATTTTGAACCCCTGTGTTTCGTTCAGGAATCTATCTTGACAGTTATTCGTGTCTGTGGGCCAGATTAACCATTTTTTCCAATCAGGATTAGTTCTGATCCGTTTTAAAATATGGGATACGTCTACCTCCTCATCCGCAGTGCCATTACTGTCAGGTGTGGTTTTAGGTATGGACGGTTTGTTTAAATCTTTTATCTTAGCTAAGCCAAGACAAGATGTTTGTTGAACAGTGTAATTTAAAAACATTATTTGTTCTGGGATAAAGCAGGCTCTAAATAAGGCTTCTAAACCTTGCACCTGCCAGTCTTTTGTGCCCCAGACAGTTTTTGTCTCGATGTTATCCTTCCAAAAGTTAAAACCTAATTTAGACAGCTGAGCATAAATGTTTGCAGAATAAATTTGTTTAGTATTGGTCAACATGTTTTTCATTCCTGTCTTTGAAATAAAACGTTTCTGGATTTGTGACATTAAACTCTGCGAAGTATGGAAACTTTTCATAAAATGTTCTCGAACTGCCTTTTGGCAGTGTTGGACAATGTTCCCATTGATTCTAAGTAAAAACATTTCTAGGGTTTGCAGATTTGTGCAAATAATGGTGACCATAATGATTAAAAAAATACATTTGTTCATAATCTGATGAACCTTCTAAGTATTCATGTTTTGTGAATTTACCTGACATTTCTAAATCCGTCATCATGTTATTACCAGTTTCAAAGTCCCAGTCATCAGAAAATGTGCTGGGTGAGACAAAGTCACTCAAAGAAACCTTAAACTGGTGTAGAATCTTCAACAGTTCCACCGGGCCATAAATGTCATAATCAGTTGTGTCCCATGCTACACCACAAGGTATAGCAACAGCTGTGATGTTCACTGATGACCGGTCTCTTCGCTCACGATGAGATGATTTGTGAGGTTTCAGGAGCAAGTTGATGTTCTTACTTGCTGTGTTCATTGTACTGTATTTTCCATCTATCATCTTTCCTAACTTAAAACAAGACTGAGCCAGAGCAAGAGTAAAAGTACACCTAACACAATCCAAAATTCAACCCATGGTGAAACCAGATATGTTTTTTCAAGTTGATGAAAGAGTTCTGTTGTTTTTCTTTGAAAGTTTTATTTACTGGTGTTGTTTCAGGCTCACTGGGATCCTCAGAAAAATTATTGAAGTTGATAAAATAGCCAGAGGCAGTTCTGTCAATTGTTGGGATTGCAGCCGGATTTTTCGGAATCGCTGGAGCTATTTCTTCCTTTGTCATAACTGTATAGTCAGATGCTATATTATTGTAGACAGGTGTTTCTTGAGGAACTGTTATTTGGGTCTCAAGAGGTACAAGTTCCATGGCTTTGTTGTATAGTCCTTCTTTTCTCACTGCAGGTTTATCAAAGGTGATAAGTCTTTCAGTTTGAACATCTTGGATTGTTGCCAGATTCGGTTGTCTACTACATCTTCGGAGTCCACTGGGCCTACTACTTATTATCGGCCACATGATGTGGTTTTACCAGGTCGATGGATACTGTTCTGTTCCTTTTACCAGCAAGCGGCGGTAGTAACACTGATCTTGTACCATGGATTGCTAAGACAGGTACTGGTTTTCTGTAAGAAGGCCCAAATTCCTTCTTTACCGCAATCTATTCCCTGACTGGATCCCCAATCTTTGGAATCCAGACAGGTCTTGCTGGGACAGGTGGTTTTTCTTCAGTGGTCATTGGCTTTTGTGTTGTGTTACTCAGACTTCTTCTTGTCTCATTTAAGTCCTGTAAAACAGCCAAACGGTCTTTGATATAAAAGGGTGTTTGTTTCACCACTAAAGTTTGACAATCAAGATCCTGGATGAGCATTCTAGTACCAAATAGTAGTTAACATGGAGCGATTCCCCCCAGAGAATTTCTTGGCATAATATTAAGACTACGTTGGACACTTATTAGATGTTTGACCCATCCATCACCCGAACCTAATACCCTAGCTGTTATAGATTGCTTTATGTCATGTTTTTTTCACTCCACTACCGCATTTCCCTCAGGATGGAATGGACTTGAGTACCACAATGCAACGTCCAAGCTGGTCATGGCCTCCTTGTAAGCTCGAGAGCTAAACGCAGGACCCTGGTCAGAATGTAGTGTGCCGATTGCGTATGTGCCGATACAGCCTCGCAAATCTTTTATACCAGTTCGGGCGTCAGCCGAGTGCTGAGGCCACATCCAACTGAATCTTGTGCAGGAAACCACTGCGACCATGATATATTTATAGTTACCATCCCTTTGTAAGGGACCACAGTGGTCCAGGTAAAGGCACGCTAATGGTTTATCTGAGATCAGAAAGGGCGTCTGTGCAGGTCGTTTCACGGTTGAGACTTTCATCTTCTGGCAGATTTCACATTCTAGAACATAGTTTCTAGTTTGTTTCCTCTTGCGCGGCCACCAATATCTCTGTTTCAATAATGATACTGTGGCGGAAACTCCTGTGTGTGCAGAGGCGAGCCCTTCATGTGCTGCTAAGATTAGTCCTAACCTATGTTCCATGTTTGGAATTGCCCTATCCCCCACTGTGTTTTACCACTGTCTTTTACTGAAGCAGTGACAGCCTGCATTATTTCGCTGTCTATTTTAGTTTTTGAACGAGTGATTGCAGCTACGGAAGCTGTTTGCACAGCTGCCTTTGCAGCTTCATCAGCCAATGAATTCCCTGCAACGTGAACGCCATCACGTGAGTCTTTTGTAGTTCTTTTTGAAATAGAACTACTTGTTCCCAAAGCATTTTATGCTTAATTGTGCCACCTTTTGCGTCTTTGAAACCGTTTGGACCCAGTTCTGCAGATATTCATCGTAAGACTGGATGCAGTAATATGAATCGCACACTATGAGTGTGGGGAATTCACGATCGGTATTCTCAAGCGCCAATTTGAAAGCCTGTAGCTGTACAGTCTCCGAGTGATTGAGTTTTAGTGACCATAGGTCGAAATTTACCTTCGCGCCAGCGACCATTAACAATCGCGCACGCAGAACTATAGGCTTGTTTACCCCCAATTGCGGGCTGTGCGGATCCGTCTGCATAAATTATACAGCCATAATGCTCTAGAGGCAGAATTTCAGTCGGCAGAGGACATTCTTGTTCATAGTGGAGAAATTCTTGTGTCTTCAAGTATGGGTCAAAAACTTATTCAACGTCTGTTGCAGCAAGAGAGTTAACCCATTGTATCCATCTCAGATGTAAAGCTTTAACATTGGGAATGCTTGCTTTTGTTACTGCCTCTAAAGCAGGTACAGGTGTAACGATCATTATGCGTTTACCCTGCGCGAGAGCTCTCTCTTTTGCTACTGCAGTTTGAACTGCTGTCAGAATTTTCTCTGTGGAAGTGAATTTCATTTCAGCTTGTGTGTACAAGTGTGATTTGTATGCTATTGGTACCTTTTCACCTTCATTAAAGGTCAGGTATGTGAATCCGCATCTTCCTGGGATGATTCGGATCACAAGGTTGCGCACGTTGTCGCGTGTTTTTAATTGTGTTTTTGTTAACATGTCTGTTTGCACTGAACGCAAAATTTCTGTGTGTTCCTGAGTCCAATTAGTTGGTTTGAAATCAGGTTTGATTAGTTCATAGAGAGGTCTAACCCTTTCTGCGTAATTTAGAACATAAGTTCTACCAAAATTCAGGAAACCTAGAATTGACTGTAAGTTTTTCAGTGTCTTTGGAGGTTGAAGCAGCGCACAATTCTTTAGAAAGTTGGCTGCTAGGCTTTTGCCTTCACTTGATAACTCGTATCCTAAGAATAGGATGTTGAGGTGGGTAATTTGTGATTTCTTAAAATTGAATTTGTATCCTTCAGAAGTGAACCCAAGTATTATGGTGTTCACTCTTTTCAAGTGCACGTCCAAATAATCATCTGTAAGATAGATGTCATCGACATAAGATAATGCCTCATCATCATACATTTGTAGTAACTCTGTTACTCTTGCTGAAAATAACCCTGGACTATTCTTGAATCCCTGGGGGAGACGGCAAAATTGTCGTTGTGTCCCACAAATTGTGAAAGCCGGCAAGTACCTGCTTTCTGGTGCAATGTTTTGACAGAAAAACCCATTTGAAATATCTAATGTGGTTTTATATTTTTTACGCACTATGTTATTCATCATTTTGTACAGCAAAAGTTTTGCAATAAGACTTTAGATGACTGTAGTCCAAAACTAGACGGTATGTATTGTCTGGCTTGGAGACAGGAAACAAAGGATTGTTCATAGACGAGGTGCATGTTTCAATCACCCCTTGGTATTCAAGTTGATCTAAGATCTCCCTGACCTGTTTTTTAGCTTCTTGCTTAACTGGATACTGCCTTTGTGCAGTAGGTTGATTTTTTAACTGAATTTTATGATGAGGAGAGTCCTCATCCCATCCTACATGATTTTTATATAATGCTGGAGCTTGGGGAACAGCCCATTTCCTGGCATAGGTATATTTTTTAAGAATTGGAATATGATTTGAGAAGGCTGGCATAATTATCTCTTCGCCATGTAGGCACTTCCTGACAAATTCAGGTAGCCAGTCTTGTTCAGCTAGAAGAATATCATAACCCCTAGATAGCTTTTCCCAGAAAAGTGCTTTTATTTTCCTAGGTATGTCATCCTCCATCCTGAGTGTTATTTCATATAACTTGTGGGGTACACTAACCCTGGTGTCGGTAGTTTCCACTTGAATGCATTCATTCAAGTCCACTGTCTCCAGATGAACCATCATGATCTTGCGAGCTTTGGTTACCTCTGCTGCGCTGTCTAGCATTGTCTGGACCCAATCCCCGTTCTTGAGTTGTGTCCTCAAGATCCTTAGCATGTCTGATCTTTAGACTTGCTACCTTCTTTTTTGGAAATTGTCTTTTCTTATTTTTTGGAACGTGCTTTTCGTCTTTGGACTTCACACGTTCTTCTTTCTGTTCTGATCGTCCTCTTCTTTCGGATTTCTGCGAGGAAGTCTGAAAGGTACGACACTTCAGGTGTTACAGTATCTTGAGGTTTTCTCAAATTATCCCTATTCCTAAGGTTATATCTTTTTTCAGAGGACTCTTGTTGAGGAGACCTTCCTCTGGACTGAGAGCACTTCTCTCTAGGAAGCGTCTGTTTGCTGTTTTCCCACTTCTTTTTAGGAGTAGTGAGATTATTTTTAATAAAAACTTTTTCAGGATTTTCCGTTAGTTGGGGCTTTACTGGTTTCGCACCCAAAACTATCTCTACCTAGTTCTTCATAGGATTTTTCAATAATTCTGGCAAGCTCATATGGTTGCTCAGTAATATCTGTTTCTTTTAATTTTGGGCGGATTGCCACGGATGCTGCTTCACCTTTAATGTTAGCTTATAATATAGCAGAGACCTGTTTGAAATCTTTTAGTAAATTCATACCCAGATTTAAGGCAGGTTCTGGTCCGTATTCATTTTGAATCTGTCTTACGATGTCTGCTATTACCGCCATAGACGGAACACCATGTGTTTTTGTGTAAATTGAAGCAAAGACTGTACCCCAAGTGTAACAGTCCTCCACATGTGGTGCTATCCCCATTGGTAAACAGATTGTCAATTCAATTCAATTTATTTATTATGATTTAGAATTCCAAAGAATTCCAAATAAAATACATGAATAAAACATCATTTCCTACATAAAGAGCTGCGAAATAAAATTACAAGTTCAATTGTATTCTAAAATACATACACTTAAAAGTAAACACTTTCTTTTCTTCAGTAGTCTAAGCCCTACAATGGACAACGTCATTTCAGAGCAGATGCGCTTACAACATAAACAGACTTCTTTCGATTGGAACACACTATGAACTATCAGAAAAACCCAATTAAGTGAGGTACACAGAAGAAATAATATGCAGATGTAATCCAAATATATATATATCAAGCAACTCAAACAGTTAAAAAGCTTCTTTTAAGGAAACGATCCTAATATAATACTAGCAGCAGAAATTTTTTAAACAGTGCTTAAAAAAGTGCTAATGCGATGAGTATCCCCTCCAGGACATTCTTTACCAATGAGTAACTAGCGGCAATGTATCTCATAAGGTACACGTAGTAACTCACATGTCATAAAAAATAACTCACATGTCATAAAAAGTGCAAGTGCTCTGTGCAATTTTTTGGGAAAGTATTTCCCAACCTCCCTTAGCAGCAATGTAGATGGTCTAACAAGGAGGTATTATCTACTTAAAAAGGCAACTAACATGTCATAAAAAAGTGCAAGTGCTCTGCACGATTTTTTAGCAGCAGTGTAAATGGTTTAGCGTAAAAGTATTATAAACACACGATTCACTTTAACGTATTACTGTCTTAAAAAGCGTTTAAAAGTTCTTTAAAAAACAAAAAAATTTAAAACACATCTGTTCGGATGGAGGGAACAGAAGACAATTACGGGCCTGTTCTGCTGTAGAGATGTTATACTTTAAAAAACCATTCCTTAAATATCTACGTCATATTGAATGGAGTGCAGGGCACACAATCAAAACGTGATTCAAATCTTGTATACCACAGTTACATAGGTGACAATATCTTTCATTTTTGGGAATACCCTTCCAGGAACCTGTTACGATTCTTATAGGTAATAAGTTCATTCTTAGTAACAAAATCACTCTAGGTACTCCGTGTTTCAGGTTCCATAAAAAAATACGGCTGGGGATTTTTAACAATGGAGCTCCCGACAATGCAGTCCATCCTTCCATTCGATAAGCATAGTTTCAGATCTCTTTCACGAGAAACCACATATATTGTCTTTTTAATTATATGCTTTAACAATGTTTTATATAAAGCTGCTGCCTCTTCCATATCTAAACCAAACATGCTTAGTGCCTTTAAATAATTTCTAAAAATTGCACTTTTCCTTGACATGTTTACAAATATTTCCCTGTGCAATGCTACCCTTAGTAAATTGTCGGATCCGTTTATCAGAGCATTACACCACCTCAAACAGGAAGCCATTGATAACACATATGTAGAGAGAAGACCAAATTCGAGCCTAAGTGCCGCGATCAGCGCAGCATAATTCAAATTACATATTTGGTGCCAGATCTTTCCTTCCACTTTCTCAAATTTGGCCCACTCACACTCATCTATTGTTTCTCTAGCATAATTCAAAGTCGATGGGATCTTTATTTTATAAACTGATATGATGTGAGAAAAATTAATTGCAGAGGCTTGTGAAATAGCTTTACCTTTGCAATGGTCAATATGTCTATTAGCAGAACACCTGTTAGTAAATATTTTTCCCAAATAAGGATAACATTTTACTACTTCCATTTTTTCATTTCCCAGAAACCAATTAAAATTTTTTCTAACCTTACAACCATGTTAGCTAAAAATCATAACTTTGCTCTTTGAAATGTTTATTTTTAAAAAATACTCTTCTGTGTACCTAACCAGTTCTGTCGATCGTCTTTGCAACCCAATTGGTGTTAAGTCCATTATTATTGCATCATCTGCATACAACAGACAACTTAGTTTTAGGTTACCTACTTGGGGTGGGTCCCCTTTACTCTGTCCTACCCGACGCGGCAAATCATTGATGTAGATAGAAAAGAGTAAAGGGGCCAGAAGGCAACCCTGCTTCAACCCATTGTGTGTACATATTTTTTTGGAGAGGCATTGAGTCCCCCCCAACAAAACTTTTACCCACGTCGAAGAATTGAGTGCAATTATTAATCTTAGAACATTCCCTGGGATCCCCATAGTGACCCATTTCCTCCACAGCGTCCCCCGACCTACCCTATCGAACGCTGTGGAGAAATCTATAAATGCTGTATACAACGGGAGCCCCCGACCCACGGGATATTTTTCGATTAAAGTTTGCAGGACAGAAATGTTATCCATTGTGCCACTATTCTTGCGGAACCCCGATTGTTCCAGAGGTATGTGATTATTTCCGAATACCCACTCTTGCAAGTGGCCAAGGATACTCTTCGCAAACAGTTTCCCCGTTGCGTCTAAAAGGGAAATGTGCCTAAAACTGGCCGGGGATTTTTTTGGGCCCTTCTTATATAACAGGACTATTATACTTCCTTTCCGGGAGTATGGGATGTCCCCAGTGTTATAACAATGGACAAACAGAGGATATACAAATGTTGCCCAATCCTCACGGTCCTGTTTTATTATGGCTACTGGGACATAATCTGGCCCCATTGCACCAGAATATCTTACCCCCTTAATGTATCCTTCAATTTCCAAACCTGTTGGTGCCTCTACATCACCCCGCGTTACTGATTTGTTAGCGAACCCCTCAGACTGATCAACTAGTTGATTTGGAGCATACAGTTGGGATATATAAATAAACCATTCGGTTTCTGCGATTAGAATGGGTTGTGATTTTTCTCTACCATCACAAAGTTTAGCTATCAATGCCCAGTACTTTCTAGTATCCCCAGATAGGGCCACTTCTCGTAGGTTGACCCATTTTTCATCTTCAGCGGTCCTCCGATCTGATACTATTTTCCTTTTCCGAACCTGTTTTAATCTGTGTATCTCTCTCTGGCTATGTAAACTAGGATCTCTAAATTGGGCTCTAATCAACCCATTAATCTCCTTATTCAGTTTTTTAATTTCCCATGATATTATTACTATAGGGGGGACTCTCGTACCTTGCTTCTTTTTTTCCCCAATTTTCTAATGGCAGCCAAGACTGTTTTGTACCTCACAACCGGAGTCTCCCGACTTGGCCTAAACGCGATATTCTTAAATACCCTCTGAAAGTGCCTTATATGACCAACAAGTGCGGCCATTGTTTCGAGAGTAAGTGACATTTTCATTCCTCTGATTCCAGAGTTCAGGCTTCTCGATATTTGTAACTAAATTTTCCTCTAGAATGTTATGGTTACTCATCTTCGTAGGGAGCACCTTAAACTGTGTACATCCACCAAACAATTGAAAGGAAACTGCCATATAATCAATTAGAGAGTGGCCATATGTCCCATGAAAAGTATAAGCTGCAGGGGAATCCTCGGGGAATCTACCATTTAAAAGTACAAGGTCACGATTCCTAAGATTTTGCAAAAGGGAAAGGCCACGTTTATCAGATTTTAACTGGGCCGGGAATACAGACTCAGGAATAGCCCAAACCTCCTCCAGATACGAATTAGCGAAAGACAGGACAGCACTGTTACTTAACTTAGCGTTAAAGTCTCCTACCATCATTATACGTGCACTTTCTTCAATATTGCCTAAACTTTGCACAAATGTGCAGATGGAGTCAACCAAAGGGTTAGACGCTTTCCCTGGGGGTATGTACACATTTACCAAAAACAAAAACATTACATGGCCCAAGTTATCTTTTCCTATATTCAGTTTTGCACAAATGCAGCAATTTGAAGGGTGTATATATATCACGGGGTCCCATGATATACCGCAACTAAGTAAAATGGCTAAACCTCCACTTGCATGTCCCTTTACAGATTTTTTTGCTGTACTGCAATACACATAAAAATTCTCTAACTGGAAGTCTTCCCTCGCCCACGTCTCCTGGAGACAGATTATCTTGGTGTCTAAATCTACTAATGATTTAAGCTTATAACTGGCTTTTCCTAGCCCCGCCACATTCCTTGATATAATGCTTCCCAATTGGCTACCCCCGCTCTATGGGCTTTATGATAGATGTTTTTACCCCATTCAAAGTACCTGCAACCCAGCTCCATTTTGACACCTCATCTTCTCCTTCCACTCTAGGGGCCTCCTGAACCTCTGGTGCTGAAAACTTGATTTCTCTTACGCCCGTTTTCCTTCCTACTGTTATTTCCATGTTCTCAAATTTTATATGTGTATTTACACCCTCATACTCGGTGATTCCCTTCCCTTGCGCCTGATAAGATGTTCCAAGGCTTTTGGTCGGGGCGCCATGAGAAGCAATACTAGGTAGGACGTCTATTCCTTTTTTTCTAAAGCCATCAACATTTGCTAAAACGAGTGCTGACACTATCCCTGATGAGAAAGTGGCTTTAGTTCTAGGGGATGCACTCCTCCAATCTAAGTGTACCAATTCAATATCTTTACTGGTGATTAACCCTAGATCCTCTATTTCAGATAGAATTCTAAGGAGGGCACTTCTATTCAATATCATTGATTCAGCATCGAAAAGAGGACTAAAGATTAAAACCTTATTCGCTTGCCCGGCACCTATGCCAGTGTTCCTAGTTATATTAATACCTGATAGTCCCATGGGTAAATCACTTTTTAACTTGCCCCCTTTATTATTAACAGCCGCAGTCACTTTCCAACCAACACCCCCGCCCTGGACTGATTCAGAACTCATTGAGGACATATCAGGCCCACAGGGTTGTTGTGCAGCACCTATTGGGGCTACATTCGGGACTATTACGGGGCCATTTAGATTGACCAGTTTAATTCCTGAACTAAGGTAACTGCTTGTACCATTACTTAGCCCACTTTCATCCTTACCATCATGGTTCAAAGGGGCATTCAACACTGAAATAGGACTTTTCGACTGAAGAACATTTTCCTGCCCATGATTTAGACTCTCATTAATTATGGGTTGCACCACGGATCTTGTATTCTTTTCATCAGAGGGGGATATGTAACTATTTCCTATTTCACTTGCTGGTTGGAACCACAGTTTTTTCAGTTTATGTTTCGTGAACCGGCGGTTCTTCATCTTCTTCTCCCCCCTACGGACATTTTTGGCATTTCCTTTACTCGCTAATGAGGCCTCCCCCACAGGTGCACTCACTGAGAGATTAACTAATTCGTCGGGTGGCTGAGATCTAAGTTCTTTTGCATTAATTTTATTAAAAATTCGGAAAACGCGCACTGGGTTTAAAACTGGGGAAACCTCTATGTTTACCTTTTCCCCTAATGTAGGGACTTTTACGCACTCATTAGGGTTGGCTTGAAACAAGCTTAAAATTGGGTTTCTTTCGGGAGGAGTACATTCAGGGCCCAAAGACATCTCTTTTAGTCCCCCCACCACTGTGTCTGTATCCATATTATGCATTACACTATGCATTTGGCATGCTTGAATGGGTGCTGGAGGAGCCCTTTCCGGAAACATTGGGACTTATTTAAGATCTTGAACCCCTGCCAATATAGGCGTGAGGACTTCCAGTATGTTATCAGAGTTTAATGTACTTTTCTCCATCAAAGACAGAATTGCAGAGAGAATTTTTTCCAGTTTAAAAAAGAACTCCATAATCCCCCCTGACCATGCATTCTCACTTGCATTAAAAAAATTCAAGGTGTTCCCTGCCCTTTTGTCCTCTGATATTGATATCTTTTCAACTGAGAGATCTTGCGAATCAGCGGCCAAAGACAAATTGGTAGGTGTGCTACTATTCATGGTTGGCATATGTGTTTGAGCTCCTATTTGTGACAGATATACTTCTATATCCGGATACAATTCTAGGTCCAACCCCACAGTGCCAGACTTTTCCAGCTGCTTCCTCAGTTCAGCATTCTTTTCTATTTGAATAGCAATGTCCGGTAAAGTGAAATCCTCCGTTTTCGCCTGCCCAGAGTAGAAACTGGATTCTATCCGCCGTTCCGTCCTAGGAGAAAGATCACTTACTTTCATCGATAAACAGTCCGGCACAAACCTCTGAGTTTCTCTTGTATTATCAAGGAGGGTTACCAAATCTGCTAGTGGAGATAATAGAGTGACTTCCTTTTTTTCAACGACCTTGTCCCGGGGGTTACTATCTACCTCAACCCTTGATAGGGCTATTTCCATTTCCATTTCCGAGGTATTACCCTCCCTTTCTGCTTGCCACGCATCCGTTCCTCTTTCTCTTGGAGGAGGTACCACATCACATTCACCCCCATTGTTCTGACATATAATTACAGCGGGATGAAGCGCCTCCGGTCTTATAAATTGGCTCTCCACCCTATTCCCTGCTATTACATGGGTGTCCATTGCTTCCTCACCTGAATTCCCCTTTTTTTCTTCATCTTTTAACCCTATTCCGTGCTTAGAGCTTCTTCCACCTTTAGAAAACATTGACATCACTGATGGATAAGCCTTCAAGAGTGTAAGATGGTCACCGTTTCTCCGACGACGAACAGTTTTCTGTGGCTTAAAGGAGCTCTTATCACTTGAATTACTACTTTCTGGATTTACTGCTGGTTTTGCTTTTAACTGTGAGCGCAGACGCCTAGTTGGCATTACCATTGCATAAGAGACTTAGACACCACTACTCTTGGTGTTTTTCCAGTTGTTGAGAAAAAGGGGATGGAGGATGTTGATGGTGATGATAAATGGGGTAGGATGCAGATGCAGCTGCGGATGATGAGGAAATAGGGGGATTGCTTATTCCAGAAATTCTCCCAGGGAATTGCCGGCCCGTTTCAAGTGAAGAACATAAACTTGAACTTGATCACCGGTCGGTCCCCTCAGGCTTTAACTTCCGAACTTCCGTGCACAGCTATCCTTGCTCAGCTCTCCTTATATGCTTTTATATCACTATGCTGCCAGCCGCTCCTACCACTGCCCCGATTCAATCACTACCACAAGCTCCAGTCGCTGTGCGTGCTCACTACTCCACCGACTTCCGTGGCTAGTTAAACCAATACGGCTCCAGCCGCTCTTACTGCTCTTACTGCAGCCCAGTTACCGCAGCCACGGACGCACCTCACACAGCTCAACACAGGCTCATGTTCTACGGTGTTAGTTACCGCTACTATCCCCCTCTATGGGTTTGAGGCTTTTTCCAGAGCTGCGGCAACCAGCAGGAAAAATGTCCGGAAACCGCGAACTAGGCGTCCTGGCCGCACCAACTGCTGCTGAGTGAGGCTACTGCTGCTGCTGGATAGAAAACGCGGACTTGACTCTCTGGTCGGCCTACCAAAGCTGATTGTTGTGAGAGTGGTGGGGCTTCTTTGGGGCATCTGTTGCTACTTTTCTTCTGTAATTTCGGTTTCCGGGACACCCCGTTGTCTTGGCAAGAGTTAGACGCCAGTGCTTGTTTAGTTTTGGCATCTTATATATTTTTTTATTTTTTTTACTCAACCATGAGACAGATGGGGGCCGTATTCCAGTTATTGGGCTGTGCTATGCTGTGCTGTACTGGGGGCCTTGGCAGGGTTAGAGATGTTGGGATGAGGGTGAGGGAGAGATTCTGGCTCCAATGCTCTCCTCCCCCCCAGAGGTCGCTGGCCCCGCTTTTTGCCTGGGGCGTGGAGCGCAGAGCACAGAGCTCGGAGCACAGCTCCGTCTCACCCCCCGAGAACAGCTCTCACCGGTGGGCGGGTGGGCGAGTGCTCTTGTGGTCGACCTCCGATGGGCTTTGGTGGGCTGCAAAGCTCCACTCAGGCCTCCTTGCTCAGCTCGCCACTAAGCTCCCCGCCTAGGAGCAACGGGCTTTTCGGTGGTTTCGCCACAACAGACTCCCGAGCCCGGCAATCTAATCTGCCTGTTGTAACGCCGGACACGGACCTGGTCTAGCCGCAGCTGCTCCTCTCTGCTCAACTCCGCCTCCGCCTCTCGCTCCTCTCTGCTCAGTTCCGCCTTGGCCTGTAAACAGATTGTCAGAATTCTGTGTTTCTCATGAGGTGTACTATCAGGAAATACTGCCTCTATTTGAGTAGTTTTTTGGGCTAACCAGAACGGAATTTGTTCCCGTTTTGCGGCCAATTTACCAATGACTGACTGTATAGTCTGTGGTGTGATTTTCCCTGATGAGGGGTGTGCTGTGGAATCCTTACAGCTGGTTGGACTGTTAAAGTCCGCATTACATATTGAACCAATTGTCTGTGTATTTTAATTAACTGTTTTAGCTGCGCTAACAGTTCTGGACCTGTCATGTTTTCAATGTCAGGATGTCGTGTATAGCTGGCTAGTACCGGCCATGTTGCTCCTGGTCTACCTAGTGGCCAAGCCTGGTAATGTGATTTTGATGTTGTAGGGCGCCTTTAAACCAGAGCTGATGCTCTTGGTAAGTTAGTGGAATTTCGACGTCCTCGAAAGGAACGTTTTCCCCTGGAGGTTCCTCTACTTTGTAGTAGTGGAACTCGTGTGTTACTGGATTTGCTGTAGGAAACAGAATCCATGAATAGAATACCTCTGTCTGCCGATATTCATGTGCCTCTATTACATAGATTACTTTACCACCTCTCGATGATACTCCATTTTCTATAAGTTTTATAGTATGGTTTTCCTTATATTTACCGGGATGAGTATAGCATCCACGTTATTTTGTTGGAGATTTGTGTCATCTAACACTGCCCGAGCTGCTGCTGCAGCTCTCTCGCTCTCATCGTCACTTTCCGTAATTTTGTTGACCAAAAATTTGCAGAACAAGTTTCAAGGAAACAAAGATTAGGTGTACAATATTTTGGAACACTGCATCCTTCAACGTTGAACAAATCAGAAACTAATACATAGGATTTTTCGTCCTACTCAGTTTTGGCGGATATTAACCTTTTACCCACTCCAGACGCCGATTTGAGTATTTTACGGGAAAAAGGGATCTGTGTGAAAAGCACGACTGAGTTACTCTAGTATCTAGCATTAAATTATCGCCTTACCAAACGTTGGGGGCCATGTAGTGTAGTTCCTATATTCCCAATAGGCTCTGCGCATTGGAATAATATATACTATAGATTTGACGTAGGACTGAGGTCTACTAGGTCTCTATTGAATATACTAGACTTAATTGTGAGTGCCAGCTAGCTCAGAGATCACTAGAAAGTTTCTCGAATACACAAGAAGGGATTAGTTTCTGATAAATGCATAAACATGACAACTTTGTTTCCCAAGAATAAGAAATCAATCTCTAGAGTCGCGGAAACAATAGATAGTTATTTCACTCAGTCAATCGTGCATGCTTCGTTTCACAGAGGTGCAGAGAAATAGAGAGACGGGCGTTTTCAATAAAAGGGTATTTATTGAACAGTCTTCGTTCTCATGCAGAAGAAATTAACTGCTTCAATCGTAATACTGGTTGCAAAGTACAATGCGTACAGTACGAAGAGTATTGTAAAATAATACTGTAAAAGCATTATATGGTTTCTAAGCCATAAAATATAACATAGAATACATACATTATTAAATAATGACTAAACGTACTCAACTGGTGCTTCTAAAATACGCCTACCCCGGTGTACCTAACCTAGGTCTAGTACGAGGGAAGAAGTAAGTGAGGTGTGGCTTAGTTTAAGTATTCTTTGCCAAGAATCTAATCCAAGAATTCTCTAAGGGTCTAATCAGCTCCGTACCTTGGTTTAGAATGAAGGAGGTCTTGTATCTCTCTCAGAACTCGGTTTCCCAGCAACCCGCAAGGGTAGCCTGGAAACACTGGAGCTTGATTTCTCGGCAAGAGAAAAGACAGCGTCTCTCTCAGTGCATCAGCTGGAGGGCTGGCTTCCTTCGGAACTTGCTGCAGCAGGGCGTCGGGCAAGTAGATAGTCGAACTGCTCCAAACCACTGTGTGTTTGCTTGAGCAAGTGTGGGCATATTTATACCTCGAAGGTGCCTTCTTTGATGTAAGGTTGGACATAATAACGTCATCAAAGATTCAGTTCTTTGAAAACTCAATGATTTCTTAGATAAATTAATATTCAAGAGAGGGGAAGTCCCTGACTGCTGAAGGTGGGTTTTTCCAAGAAATCGTTGTGGATTTTCGGAACTAGTGGAAGTAGCCGTGCCGTATTTGGACTGCATAGGCTAAGTCTAAATATGGTTATGATTTCTATGCCTCTATTAGGATAGGAAATATGAATGGCCTGGTACCGCAAAGTCACGAGGGCTCTAGCGCACACTACATAAAGCTCCAATTGTCCAATTATACGTTTTTGAAATGATTTTATCAAAGGTTCATCTATTGTTCAGTTAATATTCGTACATGTCAAAACAATCATTTTCCAAATAAAACCGCAAAGTCACGAGGGCTCTAGCGCACACTACATAAAGCTCCAATTGTCCAATTATACGTTTTTGAAATGATTTTATCAAAGGTTCATCTATTATTCAGTTAATATTCGTACATGTCAAAACAATCATTTTCCAAATAAAACAGTCAAATCATTATATCATGAATACATGTTTCACAAAACAATCTCTGAAAAAAACCCAATGCATTTCGGGGCATGGGCCCCTTCGTCGGGGGTCTGTTAAGAAAGGAAAAGGAAACTTTATTACTAAAGATGCCGAGGAGGTTTTAGTGTTATCGCATTTGGAATTTTGAATATTTGTGTTTCTTACCACAAACGCAGAATCATTCGATAGACTATATCGAATACAATATATCGTAGATTACACTTGATCTAAGAGATAAATGAAAGGAAAAATTCCTTAGGTTTTTGAATTAATTTGTGCGAGATAGATGGTTTACTTTTGGATTTTCAAAAAGATTTACCTGTATTTAAGATGTAGGTAATCTGTAAGAAATATATGGATATTTAAAAAAAAATAATAAACGTATATCACATTATTAACGTGATGCATAAACAGTAGGTGAAGCTATTTACAATGATCATGCTGGCTCACCTGTGAGTTTTAATTGGAGCCACAGTTTTAAGTATCTGAGGAAAATGGAAAGTTGAAAACAATTAATTAATTGAAAAAGTATCGAATTTATATTTCGGTGTACCTTGGTCTGTGCTATAAAAGTACCATTTACCTGCGAGCATTTACAACCTTTCAGTCGATCTCGCTTAGATGATTATGCCGATCGAGCTGAAAAAATGAAAAAAGAACCGCATTAACTGAACGGTTCGTGCTTAAAGCGTTGTGTGACTACCAAGCTTATCTGAATTGGATCGGATTATATTCTTACCAGAAGCTCTAGCTGGAATACATGAGCTGGACATGCACTTTGTTAGGTCTGTTGGTAGACTGCTTGCTGACTCACGGCCCCAAGAGTCAAGTGCCTAAGAGATTGTGCTTGGCTCAGTTTCCTGAGCCATACTATGATGAGCCCCCAGGACATCAGTGACAAAGGACCTTAACCCGCACGGAGGAGACTCAGTAACCCCTACATGAATTGGGTTTACAGCCAGTCAGCATACATTTAAATACAATGAACTAAGATGGATTGCATTCACCTACTGAGTGGTTACTCTGAGAATCAGTCATGGATTCAGCCATTCTAGATTTACATTGGAACCATCCATCCTAGAAGACCAAACTAGGGAGCATATATGCACCTGAGCAGTTGCAGAAAATCTGAAAAATGATCATATCATAATTAGAAAATTCTGTATCACACCACGCTATTGAAGGCAAGAATTTCTACTGTAATACGCCTGCATTGTGAAGAATACAACAGCACTCTCTGTCACCTTTTCTTCTGGGCGAGGATTACAGCCATCTATATGGGATATATACTAGAATACAAACAAAATAAAAAATAAAAACGAGTAAACGTTTGTAGATGCATCAACATGGATTGTACTGATAGTAGTATGGTGTGATTGCCAAACAATAGTTTATATGCGCAACAAATGCTGAAATGTGGCATATCTGGCAATATATAGTCATACTTTGCTGGCAATAGCAAATCGGAATGAGAGTATCTGCGTACTGGACGTAGAGAGAGGCACAAGAATAATTCTCCAAATGGATCAGTTAACATAAGTAGGAAAGAGAGCGAGTCTTAATAAAACCTAAGAAGGAAGAGGAAGATCACCTTCTTCTGTCACCTTCTCACTTTTACCGTCCCCTATTTTGCTCCCGAATATTTTTTGGGTGAAGTCCAGAGCGTGGAATTATTCATGGACGTTACCACCTTTGGCAGGTAGCAGTGCATGCATTGTGTATCTATTTACGATTTACCCTGCAATATTGTTATACATGGGAAATTAGTTCTTTTATTTTAGCATTTTTGTTGTATTAATATTCATGCCTGGGAGCATTGTGTTTTGTATACAGTATTAAAACGAGATCTCTTACAGCCCGAGAGTGGCAACATTATACCTACTCTATACCAGGACACTGTTCTCCCTTGTTAATATAACTTTATGCTACTATCCCAAGGGGGAGTTTGAAGCACACAATGCGGGTTTTGCCATAGTGCTATGTACGATTTTACTCCAACATCCAATAACACGTGCAAATGATACACTGAAACTGAAACTGGATCTAATGGTGGGAAGTTACAATTAAGGACATTTCGATTAACAAAAAGCTGTGTAATCGTATGTTTAGCAAATGTACAGTGATTTTTGTTGCAAGCCTCTTGTGTATTTCACAAATGTTGTGCACGCTTGTGCACCTATTATATTATAGATACACGCGTTTGGGGTTTTCTAGTGGCTCTTCAATTCACTTCAGCAAAAACTGGTATTGTAGATACAAGCAAATCTAGTTGCATTTTTTTATTACTCAGCTTTGCCGTTGCCCCTTGAGTGTTAATCAGATATTTAATTCAGTGTGTGGAGGAGCCTCCAGCACGTCATTAGCTTTGCACATTTTTGGATTGCCTTTTCATTGAATCCAGTCTTGGCCACATCCCACTAATATGAGGGATTTACCATAATATTTCTCCCTTTCTAAGTCACTTTGTATTTGAGGATGCAATGCTGCAAGTAGTAATACCAATGCCAAAGGGTTCCGTATTGACTAGGTGTGGTATTACCTCTTCAATCTCGTTTCTACACCGCAGATTAAGGGAGTAAATGGTAATACTGTAAAATCCATTATTTTGAGATGTGAACCAGAACTATTGGAAAATATACTGGCATAAATTCTCAAGAAAATCAAGCAAAAGGTATGCGGGAACAATTTGCAATAATTTCGCACTACTTGCAATCGTGATCAGGATAAGGGCCATTAAGTAACTCAAAACACATGCCATGCTATTCATGAGTGCAATGTCTATTGCTGTTAGGGTAGTAAAGTATGTTAGTGCCAAGGTGACATTAAAAAAGAAGCAACATCTTGTTGTTAACTATTGAATCTCCAGTTAAATGATGAGAAATGGGTGGTATTGCAAACATTTGATTGTGCACCTCCGTTTGATTGGCTGTGGTCAAATTTCTCTGTTTGCACAAGCCACAAGAAAAAGGGCATGAGCGCAAGCTGATGATTACAGTATAGATTATAGGAACCGAGTAAAACCCAGTGGTGACTGCTTCGGATCAGAAGTGGTGGGGCAGTGCGGGGGAGAAAAAAAGTAAGGATCACTTTCCTGCTACTTCTTCTGTCCGTCTGCTCCCAGATTCCCATCAGCCAGTCACAATGCTGCTGTCATGAGCTTCGGGTTTGGTCAGAGTGGCCTGGTTTGGTGCTCAGAGAGAGCCTGGAGCCTGTGTCTTTTTCTCCACCTGGCTGTGCAACAGAGCTTACGTTGGAGAAATTCTATGTGCACCTGTCAGTTTGTCCGTCCTAAAATGGCTAGTCAAACTGACATCCGGACTTATGGGCCCACTACTCCTCCTCCATTCTCCATCAGGATCGCCTAGCCCAGACCCGCCCTGCCCTAAACTGCCTCACTGCTGAAAAATAAATTGATAACTGTGTTGGAATTGGCCCTTTTCACAGGTTATCCCTAAACTTTTTGCCTCCTATTTTTCTGACCCTGTTTTTCTTGGCTACAGGATTTTGGGCACTTTACCACCGCTGATCAGTGCTGAGAATGTATATAGTCTCTGTATGAATTGTGATATGATTGGTTATCAATGATTGGCATATTTGATTTACTGGTAAGTCCCTAGTAAAGTGCACAATGTGTCTGGGCCTGTAGATCAAATGCTACTAGTGGGCTTGCAGCACTGGTTGTGCCATCCACATGAGTAGCCCTGTAAATGTGTCTCAGACCTATCACTGTGGTGTTGGTGCGTGCAGTTGTGAACTGCCTAATTTTCCTGACAAATGCACCGACTTGCAAGGCCCAAACCTTCCATTTCCTTACATATAAGGCACCTAAGGTAGGCCCAAGGTACTTCTCTGGGTAGGGTACAGTGTATGTGAAAGGTAGGACATGTACTGGTGTGTGTGACATGTCCTGATAGTGAAATAGTGTCTATTTTGCTTTTCACTATCGAATGGCTGTCTGTGCCATAGGGTTTTCATTGGGGCTGACCTGTAACATTTTACATGTGTAGCTTTCCATAGGGATAAGATAGAAAAATTGCGTTTAGTCTCTCTGAACTCAGAATTTATAAACACATCATTTGGATCCCTGTGGCATCTAAAAGTAACCTGCTGGACTCTCCATTCTTGACCCACATAACGTATGTTCAGTGCACTGGGAGATGGAACCCCTTGTTGAGCTCCAGAGTCCGAAAGGAGTGGTTATTCAATCCAGGGCTGGACTGAGGATCTATAAGTCCTGCCCTGCTGAGCCCTGCTGTGGCACTCCGTCACACCCTGTCGCAGCAGTCCGTCCCGAGCACGTGTTGGCCAGCAACCACAAGACACTGAGGAGGCTGATGCTGTGAGCCCCGCCTGCACCAGAGCAGTGAGCGCCTCCCAAGCCACACTCCAGGTTGGAGAGACCCTGCACGTGTGCCCAGCCCTCCCAGGAGCCAGTGGGAAGGAGTACGTAGCAGCGCGGGATGAGGGTATGTCCTGGTGTGTAGTCTTGGACTCGAGTTGTCTGGGAGGATTTGCTGTGGTCCTCGCAGCTAGCTGACTGTGTTCGCTGGAATAGCTGGTCAGGGCCAGCATGGATGTCGCTGGTCCTGCACCGGAGTCTCCACAGCCCCCTTGCTATAGGGGACATCACATTCCATTGGGGAGAGACATTAGTGGCACACAAATGGTACTGAGCATGGCAGCTGCCCCAAACGATTGCAGCATCTGCCTGTGATTCAACTGAAGTGGTTGGGAACCCAGCAAGGTCTCTGCACTGCCCATGGTGGTGTGTGTGTGTTCCTCCCCCACCTAGCGGTAGCCTACCTTGTGGGGACGTTTGTGCAATCAGGCCCACCATGGAGGCCAAAATCTGAGGGGACATACTCTAAAGTTATGGGAGCACCTCCTAGCACAGGGAAAACAACCATAATCCCCCTAAGAGGCACGCAGGAGCATCTGTGCCCTCTGTGTTCATGCAGAATTACCCTGTTAAGTGTTGTAAAATTGCAGAAAAGCTGCACCCTATAGGTACAGTGTTGTATGGTGATTCAGGTGTTCTATCTTCCTATCCTAACGACCTGCACCTGATGCACAGTAATGATGATCTTATGGCAGGTGCAAAACTATCAGTACTTGCTTGATGACACTAACTGGGATGTTATGCCTAATGTCTTCATTGTGGCCTGATGACATGTGCAGCTTTGAAGTGGTTACGTTAGTGCACTACTTGTGATGTCATGACAAAGGCCTACTTGGCAAAGTGGTTTACGATCTACGTATTGTCAGGACAAGTGCCGAATGGCAATGTGATTTAACTAATTGGGGTTGTAGGGATCTATGGCTTATTTTGACACTTGCTTAACAGCAAAGTGATTTACGATATGTACTGTTTTGACGATTTCCTATTGGTAAAGGGTTTTATGTGATTTGTGTTCTGATGTGCTTTACATACTACAAAGTGATTTTGGTTTATGTGTTTATGGGTATAATACAAAGGTTATTTTTCATAACCTTGTGTTGAGTCTCTTTTTGTGGTGTGCCTAGTGTGTCACTGTTATGTGTGTGTGCTTTACACATCGCCCGTGAGATAAGCTTGACTGCTCTGCCTAGCTATCAAGGGGGTGAGCAGGAGTCATCTTGTGTCTGTAACTCCATTACCCTGGCTAGAGTGGTGGATTCTGCCTGGCTTAGATGCATACCCTAGCCAACCAGAAACCCTGTTTCTAGAAAACATTGTTTTATTATAATTACATTTTTCCTGTTTGCACTGCTGAGGGAGCAGTTGGGTGCTGCTCTTCCGACTTATTGGAGGAGCTGCCGCTGACAAAACCTATGAAAATTGAGGAAGTGAGGCGCACAAAGTTCATGATCTTTTTCTTCTCACTTAGGGGTAGGATAAGCGATGGCCTGCTTTACGTGCGCAAGCAGATCTGGCAAGAGTGACAAATTGCCTTTGACAGGGAAAGCGCCTCTCCTTCAATAGTGACAGGTGCCCTGCAGGGTCGGGCATAGTAAAGAGGACATGGCCAAATGTTAGATATGCGAATCACGAGCCTGTCGTTGGGTTAAATCAAGCAGTTTTAACCTGTTTCGACAGTAGTTTCCAGCAATAAGCAGCAGACTGACTGAAGAGGTTAGAAAATGTGTCAAAATGATATCACCGAAGTGTTAAGATTGCAGCTCCGAAAGACAGCAGAATTGTCATACAAACTACTTTATTTGTCATTGAAGGCATTACTTTTTTGGTAAATAAGCTACATTTTTCACCTTGAAGGTCAGACTGTGTACTATATGTAAAGTAACGATGCTGTGCTGCTTTACGTAAAAAGGGATAGAGCATAACAGGGCCACATCTAGTAAAATATGGTGATGTTTTCCACGCTCCTTGTGCTGGGGTACTTTTAAGATGACCTTCGACAAAGCACAGAGTCTGGTGTATGCATTCTCTAAGGATTCTTCCGATTCAAAAACTATCCCTTAGCACTTTTTCTTCTTTGTATGTGTGCTGTACAATGCAGCACATATGCACAGTGGGAAAAACGAGAGAAATACAAAATACATGTTACGACTGCCTTGAGGACCACTACTAAGACTTTGGCGCAAATTCATATTTAGAAATGTTTGCAGATATAGATTTGCGTCAAAATCCGTGGGTGGTTGAATGGAAACGCCAATGTAGCACCCCTGGATTGCATCATGGGTGGTAAATGGAAGTTCCCAGGCACAATGCAAAGTAATGCAAAGCAGGCCAAAACACAACATTTTGTTACTTTGGCAAACTATCAAAGTCAAATCCTCATTTGTATTACATACTACATCTCACCATAATAATCTGAGTCAGGTTTGCATTACTAAAGTAATGCAAACCCGGTGCAAAGTGTTAGTGAATCTGGTTCAAAATGCTTTGGGCCTTATTTACAAGCCTCTTGCACAACTTTTGCGTCATTTTAACAAGGGAAAAGTGAAGCAAAAGTGGCGTAAGGGGCTTGTAAATAAGCCCCTTTTACTTTTGTGAAGATAGCGTGCTTCTAAATGGAAGAAACCTTTAATCTTCAGTATATAAAATTAAACATATGTAAAGTGCTTTGTGCCTCTTTCTCCCTTTCAAATGGCTGCCATTGAAACGTTCATAAAATTGTAGTCACAATTTTTGGGTGACTGTACTGTTAATATTTGTAGAGCTGGACGAGCTCTATTTGACCAACTTAGGGTGTGGTAAATGGTTGCTTGTCACGGAAATGTTACAGGCATATTTTGTATTTGTTTACATATCCGAAGTAAACAGAAGAACAAAACATACACACAGCAACATAATGAAACAATGAGACATAGCAGGGCACAAAGCAACACAACAGCCGAACCATAGAAAAACACAACACATAACATTGCAAAAATGCAGCACAAAATCACTATTGCACAAACTAAAACAGAACACCACAACAAAATGCCAAACGACAGATTTGAACAAGCGTTCTCGTCCCTAAAAGAGTACGTAACCTATGGAACCAAACAGTATTGTGCTGATGGAAACCAACGTAATGGGTTGAGGCTGCAAAGAGGCTACTGACACATTCAAATGGAAAGGTAACTATTATCCAATTGCTTGTTCTAGAATTTACAACCACTGTCTCGTGCACTAAGTTTTGTTCAGAATAATTACCATCTCAAAATGTAATTTGAGATGCTGATAGTGCTGTCAATAATGAAATATTTGTCTGCACCATATTCAGTTTAAGACAAACAAAGGAGTGTTGGGGATTGCTGCCAATTGCAGGAAATTGTAAATGTGAAGCCTAGAAAGGATGATGACAAGATGTTTACATTATTGAGCACTCCACTTGACACTGAAATGCCATTCTAATTGTCTCGCTAGAAATCAATCAATCAATCAAAGATATTTATAGAGCGCACTACTTACCCGTGGGGTCTCAAGGCGCTGGGGGGAGGGGGGTGCCGTTACTGCTCGAACAGCCAGGTCTTCAGCTTCTTCCTGAAGGAGAGGTGATCTTGGGTCAGGCGCAGGTCGGTCGGGAGGGAGTTCCAGGTCTTGGCGGCCAGGTAGGAGAAGGACCTTCCTCCTGTTGTCGCTCTTCGGATGCGGGGGACGGCGGCGAGGGCGTGGTTGGCTGATCGGAGGTGGCGTTTGGGAGCGTAGAAGTTGATTCGGTTGTTGAGGTAGCTCGGGCCTTGGTCGTGTAGGGCTTTGTGTGCGTGGGTGAGGAGACGGAAGGTGATTTTTTTGTTGACGGGGAGCCAATGCAGGTCTCTCAGATGTCCGGAGATGTGGCTGGTTCGTGGGATGTTGAGGATGAGTCTGGCTGAGGCGTTCTGGATCTGCTGGAGTCTCTTCTGGAGCTTGGCGGTGGTACCGGCGTAGAGGGTGTTGCCGTAGTCCAGTCGGCTGGTGACGAGGGCCTGGGTGACGGTCTTCCTGGTCTCGGTGGGGATCCACCAGAAGATCTTTCGTAGCATGCGTAGGATGTTGAAGCACGACGAGGAGACGGCGTTGACTTGCCTGGTCATGGAGAGGGAGGAGTCCAGGATGAAGCCCAGGTTGCGTGCGTGGTCTGTCGGTTTGGGTGCAGTGCCCAGGGCTGGAGGCCACCAGGAGTCGTCCCAGGCGGAGGGGGAAGAGCCCAGGATGAGGACTTCCGTCTTGTCTGAGTTCAGTTTCAGGCGGCTGGTCGTCATCCACTTGGCTACCTCTTTCATCCCTTCGTGCAGGTTGGCTCTGGCGGCGGCGGGGTCGTTGGTCAGGGAGAGGATCAGCTGGGTGTCGTCGGCGTAGGAGATTATGTTCAGGTTGTGTCGGCGTGCGATGGCTGCGAGGGGGCTCATGTAGACGTTGAAGAGGGTGGGGCGCAGCGAGGATCCTTGAGGGACGCCGCAGATGACTTTGGTGGCCTCTGACTTGTACGGTGGTAGGCGGACTCTCTGTGTTCATCCGTCGAGGAAGGAGATGATCCATTCCAGAGCCTTCTCCTGGATTCCGACGTTGCTGAGGCGCTGAACTAGGGTGCGGTGGCAGACAGTGTCGAATGCCGCGGAGAGGTCCAGGAGGATGAGGGCCGCTGTTTCTCCGTCGTCCATCAGGGCTCGGATGTCATCGGTGGCGGCGATGAGGGCGGTCTCGGTGCTGTGGTTGGCTCGGAAGCCAGACTGTGAGGGGTCGAGGGATCCATTCGTCTCAAGGAAGGCGGCCAGCTGCTTGTTGACGGTCTTCTCAATGACTTTGGCTGGAAACGGGAGGAGCGAGATGGGGCGGTAATTCTTGAGTTCGGTGGGGTCCGCTGTGGGTTTCTTGAGTAGAGCGCTGAGTTCGGCGTGCTTCCAGCTCTCAGGGAAGGTGGCGGTGTCGAAGGATGTGTTGATGATGTCTCGCAGGTGGGGTGCGATGTCAGCGTCGGCCTTGTTGAAGACGTGGTGGGGGCAAGGGTCGGTCGGAGATCCGGAGTGGATGGAGTTCATCGTGCGGACGGTGTCTTCGGTGCTGATCGGAGTCCAGGCGCGGAGGGTGGTGGTGGGGGGGTGGTGGTTCGGTCGTGGTGTGCGTTGGTTGGTTGTTGAAGCTGTTGTGTATGTCCTCGATCTTGTTGTGGAAGTATGAGGCGAGGGAGTCGCAGAGGTCTTGCGATGGGGTGATGTCGTTGTTTCCTGCGCTGGGGTTGGATAGCTCTTTCACGATGTTGAAGAGTTCCTTGCAGTTGTGTGCGTTGTTGTCCAGCCGGTCCTTGAATGCAGTTTTCTTGGCGGCGCGGATCAGCTGGTGGTGCTTCCGGGTGGCAAGCTTGAAGGTGGTCATGTTGTCCGGTGTTGGTTCCCTTCTCCAGACTTTCTCGAGGGCTCGGCAGTTCTTCTTGGAGCTCTTGAGTTCGTCGGTGAACCATGGGGCTTTCTTGCTGCCGGGTCTGCTGGGCGGGGTCCTCAGCGGGGCAAGCTCGTCTGCGCAGTTGCTGATCCACTTTGTGAGGTTGCCGGCGGCCTGGCTGGGGTTCGCTGAGCTGGCAGGAGGGTGCTGGCTCAGGGAGGTGGCGAGCTGGTCGGCTGTGATCTTGTTCCAGCTTCTGCGGGCAGCCTGTTGCTGGTGGTGGTGGGTCGTCGTTCTTTTGAAGGTGAAGTGGACGCAGCTGTGGTCCGTCCATTGAAGCTCTGTGGCGTGGCTGAAGGCGATGTCTTTGCTGGATGAGAAGACTGCGTCGAGTGTGTGTCCGTCGAGGTGGGTGGGGGTGGACACCAGCTGCTTGAGTCCAAGATTGGCGAGGTTGTCGAGCAGGGTGCTGATGTTGCGGTCGTTGTTGTTCTCCAGGTGGAAGTTGAGGTCTCCCAGGAGGATGTAGTCAGAAATGTAATCTAATATCCTAATTAGTATCAGTAATTAATATTGGTTGTGCCATGGAGGGAGAATGGATATGTTTAAATGATTGTCGCTTAGTGATCTTTCAAAATGCATTAGGAACACCACTGATGAGCCATTGTGTGACAAACAGTTAAAGTGAAAAATATATGAAGTGGCTCATAAATGATGCTGTGTTCCCAAGTTAGGATTTGGGGAATGTCCCTAATCCCCCTAAAAAATAGAAGAAAAACAATTCAGGGGCATATTATCAAGGGGGTTTATTTCTGCTTTTTTGGCTTTAAAAGCCAAGAAAGCGGAGATAAAATTATCTCCCTATTACCTAGCTGTCGCTAACACCAGTTAGCGACACCTAGTAGGAGATAGCGACCATCTTGGGCCTCGCTTTGCATGTCAGTGATATTTATCACTAATGACATGCAAAGTGGGCGTGCCAAGATGTTAGCGACTGCAACAGTCGCTAATATCGCTATCTCCTATTACCAACTTTTGGAGCTATTTGCGCTAAGCGCGAATATCTCCAAAAGCTAACACCTGCCCCTGAGCAGTTCTTAGCCATGTTATCCAATGGTAGATGGATAACATGGCTAAGAGCATTAGCTCGGTAATGCATGAATATCGCTGACTTTTCAGCGATATTCATGTATTTCGGCCAATTTTTATCGCTTAGGAGATAAACCTTGATAATAGCAAGGTTCCTAAGCGATAAAAATTGCCGCAGCTCGGCGATAAAAATATCGCTGCTAAACCAACATAGCAATAATTATCACTAGGTGTAGGCAATATGCCCCTCAGTTCCCTAAATAACGATTTTATGTCACTTGACAGGAGGGAGTTGCAGCGGGTCAGCAACATAAAAGGCTGCAACCAGTAGGCAAGCAGAGTCCCACACAGACAGACAGGCCTGGAGGAGACATCTACACTTGGTAGAAATCAGACAGCAGGCAGAAGAGTGTTGTTGGTAGCAATACCTGTGATTAGCATAAGGAATCCATTAGTAGACAGTAGCACCCAGCAGTGGCAAGAGAAACCATCATTCTTCTATGCTATCTGGCAAAATTGTGAGCTTTCAATGTTGACCTAGCATGTCTTCATTGTTGAGTTATAAGCTTATGAAAGGGTAAAAAGGACCAGGGAGACAGATTTATAGCCTGACTGATTCTTGAACACTTCTTAGATTAGGTGGCTGCAACGCTGAGCAACAACTCATGCATGGGAAAGATATATCTACCAATTACCATCATAGATAGAGAAAGAGGATAGTTGTAGAAATGATTGAAACTTTGTTATCTCTATCATGGATATATCAACAGGAGACTATGGAGGATATGTACTAGGAAGTGGCAGAGTGTGTCATTAGCCTTCTTGACTTAACAACGTGCTCCACCACTTCTGAAACTCTGGGCTGCACCATATTTACAAGAATGTGGTGCAGCCTTGCGTTTCCCCCTGCGATGGCGCTAAGTTTAACAACTTATCCCCAACACAAGCACGCTTTCACCAGAGTGCAAGGGTGTCTGTGTGCCAGGAAGGATTGATTATGTGTAGAAAGGTGTGCCTTCCTTCACATAAACAATCCTAAAATGCCATTTTGTAACATTCATGTGTGCTGCACAAGGCAGCACACATGCGAAAAAGCAAAAACAAGGAGAAATAATGCATTTCTCCTCATTTCGCCAACTTAAGATCAGGATTTTCATGGTTTTCATGTTGGTGATGCCTCCTAAGTACGCTGCCCTTGTACATAGGGGGCAGCGTCAAATACAATCGGTGTTGCAGTGGAACGCCCACCACTACACCTAATGCATGCCCCTTTCACGCTAACCATAGTGTGAAAGGGCGTCTTATGTACAAGGCAGCGTTAAGCCATGTTAAGTAGCTTAACACTGCCATGTACACAAGGCGCATCCCCTATCGCCACCACAATGTCCGTAAAAGTAATGTTGTGGTGGCGATAGGGGCTTGTACATGTGCCCCTATGTTTTCTATTAGAAAGGTCATCAACACACCAAAGTCCATGCGAGAACTGAGTCAAGGATCCCTATGCTCTGTTGCCTGAAAGCCCTAATTACATGACCAGGTAATATAATCAAGCAGGCTCACAGCAGACATGCACAACTGCATCAAACAAAGTTAATATTACACTGCCTATTTGTTAAGCAAGGATACAAATAGGGTAACAACATTAATTGGCATAACAAATATTATGTTGACTTTCAGAGAAAATCCATCTAGACCATGGCTATTTAACATAAATAGTATTTGTAACATATAAATATAATAAATGCTCTTCTTTAATGGGGGGGGGCATTTTTCCAAGATGGCATTCACATTCACCAAAGAAATCCTGCCAGTTGCTGTTGCACTTGAAACCAATCAGTCATGTGCAATGCAATGGAATTTTCCTCTTGGAGGTTGAATAATATGTCCAACAGCATCATTGTATATTTTATTTAAAATCCAAAAGTCCTTGGCTATGCCAGCCCTGAAAATGGGCCTAATAAGTAAGAAATGATTGCGAAAAAAATGAAAGTAATTTTGAAATATTCATCCAATAAAGTTTCATATTACATAAAACTTAACACTTCATGTTACACCTAGAAAACATCACACACCCTAACTCAGTTGCACTTCTTGAAAGCCTCAGAAATATCAGACTCACCCATTATGTACCTAACCCCATTCACTCTGTCAGTCAAATTCTGACCATGTTTATTACTTCCTCAACAGCATCATGATCAACAAATTTACACCCATTACCTAGACTGGCCACGCACTCTTCAGCTTTAACATTGACATCCCTAACCACAAAGACCATCTACCCCAGGCCCAGCCCGCCAATGAAGGTAAAACATTGCACAGTAGGAATTGTATTTCCGCCCTCTTCAAGAACCATTCAGAGCATACTGGCAACCCACCAAACGACATCAAGAACTTGAATGAATGGATGGATGAGTAGATGTATTGACACCCCTGGCCCTTCACGAGCAAACTCAAATAGCTGGACTACAAACTTAGGCCAGCTAATACATGGAAGTACTCGCTATGACCAGGTGGCACTATAATCCACTGGAACAGAGTTAGAGAAGGAGCCAGAAAGTCATGGACAACAATGTCTTCAAATCCGCTCTGAGATCCAACCACCCAGCAAATCCTAAACGAAGCAGAAATTCCTAGCAGACTGCATCAATTCCAGTCCAGTAGTAGATACATCTTTATGATTCTCAAGAACTTCACCACACCAGCAGCAACCACCAACAACATCACCCCACCTCCATACCTGTGCAATGACTTCTCTGACTTTTTCAGCAGCAAAGCCATAGCCATATGTTACAAATTATACTCTCAACCTGACACCAGTAATCTTATAGCCAGCCTCCTAACTGTGGAGGAAGAATACATTCTAATCACATGGAACACCATCACCACAGACAAAACCATCACAATCCGGAAGAACATCCACTCAGTTGCCCCATCAGACTTTTGCCCCCACCATGCCTTGAACAAGGGAATCAGCAAATCCTTCATCCTCCTCCTCAACAACTTCATTGACAAAGTCACATTCCTAGAAATTTGAAAGCATACAGGAGTCAATGCTCACCTGAAGAAACACTCAGCAGATCCTGCCAAGCTTGCAAGCAATCGACCACTCTCCTTACTACCATACCCAACCAAAGTCAGAGAAAAGGCGATCAACTGATGCTTCACTGACCACCTCACCAATCACCAACTCCTCAACACCACACCATCAGGCTAAAGACCCAACCACAGAACAGACACAGACCTCATCAAATCAACAGATGACATCTGGATCTCCTACAAAGAGGAGAAACTGCTGCTCTTATTCTACTGAATCTCTCAGCGGCCTTCAACAGAGTCTGCTACCCCACCATGACCAAACGACTACACAAGACTGATATTCAAGGATCAACCCTTCTATGAAAATCCACATTCTTAACCTGAAGAACCCAAACATCCAACATGTTGCCTTACTCCTCAGAAGCCCAGGAACTCATCTGCAGAGTACCTCAAGGGTCCTCTCTCAGCCCCTCCGTGTTTAATATCTACATGATCTCACAGACCAATGTCATACATGTACATGACATCAACATCCCCTCCTATGCTGACGACACACAACTTATACTGTCCTTATCGGACAACTTGCCCAGCACAATAAACAACTTCAAACCTGCATGACCTAAATGGACACCTAGATGAAGTTTACCTGGGGTATGGTGAATACTGACAAGAGAAAAGTGGTGCTCTTCGGAAGGGATGCCTCACTATGGGACTCCACCTGGTGGTTGATTGACCTTGGAACCACCTCCACTGCCAGCCCGCAAACAAGGTACCTCTGGATCATCATCGACAAGAACCTGGGCATGTCAATGTCGTAACCTTAACCTGCTTCCACACTGTAAGGATGCTGAGAGGATCTACAAGTGGCTAACAGACAACACCACAAAGACCGTCACTCATCACCCTTCATCACCAACAGATTGGAATTGAGAACTCCCTCTGCAAAGGAATCACCAAGTAATTCACAAAAATAATTTAGACTAGTCAAAAAGCAGCTTTGAGACTCGTCCTCAACCTCCCACACCAGTTTCATATAACACTAACCATGGGGAGCTCCACATGCGTACTAAACTCAAACGTGCACAGTCTACACTCCTAACCAGCTCTTAGAAAAAACTTTGTTTGTTTGTATCCTCTGAGGCGGAAGCCGGAGGACTGTGACCACAATTTTACTTTTAAAACTGCTTATTCTGTGCTCTTTTGTTGATTTTAAAACTGGGAGCTCACCTGTTGGAAGCGCTCACCTCACGCGCTGACACAGTCCTCCTCGACCTTCCCTGAGACAGCGACCCGCGCTGAGACAGGGAAACGCCCAAATCGCCCAAGGCGGTAGCCACGCCCACCGCGAGGCCACGCCCACTCTCAAGCCAGTATATAAACGCTGATCACAAGCGGCTTATTACTTTGTTTGTTTGTATCCTCTGAGGCGGAAGCCGGAGGACTATAACCACAATTTTACTTTTAAAACTGCTTATTCTGTGCTCTTTTGTTGATTTTAAAACTGGGAGCTCACCTGTTGGAAGCGCTCACCTCACGCGCTGACACAGCCCTCCTCGACCTTCCCTGAGACAGGGACCCGCGCTGAGACAGGGAAACGCCCAAATCGCCCAAGGCGGTAGCCACGCCCACCGCGAGGCCACGCCCACTCTCAAGCCAGTATATAAACGCTGATCACAAGCGGCTTATTACTTTGTTTGTTTGTATCCTCTGAGGCGGAAGCCGGAGGACTGTGACCACAATTTTACTTTTAAAACTGCTTATTCTGTGCTCTTTTGTTGATTTTAAAACTGGGAGCTCACCTGTTGGAAGCGCTCACCTCACGCGCTGACACAGCCCTCCTCGACCTTCCCTGAGACAGCGACCCGCGCTGAGACAGGGAAACGCCCAAATCGCCCAAGGCGGTAGCCACGCCCACCGCGAGGCCACGCCCACTCTCAAACAATACAAATGTGCCGGCCATACCAGCGCAGCGGACGAGCGCAGCGGGAGCGCCGTTTGCGCGCCGAAGGCACGCCGAAGGCAAGCCCGTCTGCGCCCGTCCGCGCACGACCGGGCCCAGGGCCAGAACCCCTGCCTAAATCAGCCAACCCAAAGGTAAGCTACTCACGTAGAGAGCTACTAAGTCTTAGACCCTCAACCTCTTCCTGTGACTATGTCCATGATCTAAATGGACCTTTCACTCGCTGCCCCCTCTGTAAGCCAGCCCAGCTCACACTCCCCACAAAATCTCACAAGCCCGCCTCCCTCAACCTTGCTTCACTAAACTGTCGCTCACTTCCTAAACATGCGACACAGATTAACCATCTTATAGAAGACCTGGAGATAGACATCCTTTTCCTCACGGAAATGTGGCTTGCCCCACATTCACAATCAGACATGGCACTAGCAACTCCACCTGGCTATCTCATTCAGTCCCTACCCCGCCCCCTAGGCAGAGGTGGCGGTGTTGCCATTATTCATCAGGACTATCTTCACTGTATAACCAGCGATGCACAGATTCCCGACTCAGAAAGTCTTCAGTTTACTATCAAGCTAAACCCAACCAACTCACTAACGGGAATACTTGTGTACCGTCCTCCTGGCCTCCCAGGTCCCTTCGCTAGTTCCCTCCTGGACTCAGTAACAACCCAGGCCCACTCTCTATCGAACTTCATGATAGTAGGTGACCTGAACATTCATCTCGATGATCCGGTAGACTCGGTAGCTAATGACCTGATCTCAGATCTGGCGGCACTTGACGTCCGCCTCCTTAACTCCGGAGCCACCCACATCAAGGGTCATCTATTGGACCCGGTGTTCACTAGCTCCCCCTCGATGCAAGCGAAGGAGGCTCTTCCCCTCCCTTGGACAGACCACTTCCTAGTCTCCTTCCAACTACCTGGCACTTTCAGGAAACCTCAAAAACTGCCTACCTACAGCAGGGACAGGACCTGGTCTAGACTCCCCACTGAAGAATGGGCCAAGATCCTAAAAAGGACCACTCCTGCATACGCGGAAGACCCGACTATCGCCGACAAAAAATTCAGAGAATGGATCACCTCCTCCCTGGACTCAGTGCTCCCACTTAGAACTAGGGAGGACAAAAACGGCAAACCTGGTTCGGCCCCGTGGTATACCGCGGACCTCCGACTACTTCGCAAAAACTGCAAAAAAGCCGAACGGCTTTGGAGGAGAAACTGGCAGCACGCCAACAAAGAAGCTTACCAGAACACTGTCAGACTCTACAAAGAGGCCATCAGACACGCCAAAGCTTCACATTACGACACGCGGATACAAGAATCATCCAACTCAGCCAGGGAATCCTTCCTAATTGTAAAGGAGCTGCTCAAAGTACCCAACACTCCCTCCTCCATCACTCCCAGAGTCGACCGAAGTAATGAACTAGCTACTTACTTCAACGACAAAATCACCCGTATCTTGGCCTCCATCCCACCCCCCGGCCCCCCTAGTCACATGGATAGCCGTTTACCCCTCGACCAGGCCAAAAGCAATCTACGCCCCACACTGCCGACATTTCGGCCAGTAACTTGCCTAGAGGTAGAACGAACCTTGACGAAAATGAAAAGCGGATCACCTCTGGACCCAGCACCTATCAGGTTCCTCAAAACCGTAGCCTCAGTCATCGTGCCCACTGTCACGGAACTTATCAACAACTCGCTCGCCCAGGGATCTGTCCCCGACAGCTGGAAGAGTGCTGTGGTGAAGGCTCTTCAAAAAAAAACCCAGCTAGACCCAGCAGACATGTCTAATTACCGACCAATATCACTCCTCCCTGGTATCAGCAAAGTAGCAGAGAAATTGGTCAACGGACAATTATCTCAGTTCTTTCAGACCAACAACGTACTTAGGCAATCCCAAACTGGATTCCGCCCGGGCCATGGCACAGACACCGCCCTTCTTGCCGTCATCGAGGAGGCAAGGCGCATATTGGATTCAGGAGGGTCAGTGGCAGTGATCCTCCTGGATCTGAGCGCAGCCTTCGACACAGTCAACCACCGTGTCCTTTTACATAGACTGGCGGATGCAGGACTTACCGGGATGGCACTCAGTTGGATTGAATCCTTCCTTACAGGGCGCACGTTCCAAGTGTGGGACGACAATCACCACTCGTCCACCCTTCCACTTACAAGCGGTGTCCCTCAGGGATCTTCCCTGAGCCCGACGCTTTTTAATGCATACATGGCCCCCCTGGAGGACGTGGTGACACCATTTGACATAAAAATGGTAAGCTATGCTGACGACACTCAGCTGGTCGTCTCCTTGTCCCAACTGATCGACCACCCAGAAAACCTGACCAATTGCCTCACAGAAATTCACAACTGGATGAATAATTCATCATTAAAACTAAATGGGTCAAAGACGGAGGTGATGCTCCTGGGGAAACAATGGACGACCATCCCTCCAGCACTCTGGCCCAACGTATTCGGGAAAATCCCCCCCCCCCCCCGAAGCGTGAAATTAAGACACTCGGTGTGTGGCTCGAACCAGAGCTTTCTATGAAAACACAAGCAGCTAAAACCTCGGGCACCTGCTTCAGGCTCATGCGCACGACCCTCAAGATTCTCCCCTTACTGCCACCTACTTCCAGGAAACTGCTCATCCAGGGACTAGTATTATCTCGCCTAGACTACAGCAATTTGGTCTACCTGGGAGCCACTGAGGCCACCCTGACGAAGCTCCAGCGGACACAGAACGCTGCGGCACGCCTGATCACCAACCTTCCCTCCAGGATGTCCACTCAAGGCTCTGCACTGGCTCCCTGTGCGCCAAAGGGTGCAATTCAAAGCCATGTGCACGACACATAAGCTGATCAACGGATCTGGTCCGGCGATCCTCAGCAAAATGATCACCCCCTACACAGCACCCAGATCCCTACGATCCCAGAATGAGAACCTGGCCAACACTCCTAGATTCAAAAGGACTCGCACAGGAGGACGACGATTCTCCGTTCAAGCAGCTGCTGGATGGAACGCTCTTCCCCGCTCCCTCAGACTTGAACCTAACTACCTGGCATTTCGCAAGAAATTAAAGACACACCCGTTCCCTAAATAGAGTTCCTCAATAAGTGTCTCTCCTCTCTTCCTCCCCCTCAACAGGATCACAAACTCTTAAATTAAATTAAATTAAATAACACAGACCAAGCCTATCTGAACAGCTGCATACATTCCCACGAATCCCCCAAAGCACCTCTGCTCTGCCGGACTCCAACTAGCACACATCCCATGCATTCCCACAGGCAGGTCCGTAGGTTGATCCTTCTCATACAACGCTTCTAAAGATTGGAACAACCTGCTCTCTTCTTAAACTCCACCAGGAACTGGAGACTTCGCTCTTTAAATAAGTCTCCCCTCACTGGGGCTATCCTCACACATCTGCGAAGTACCAGTACACCTGATGGAGCAAGATTTAGTGGAAAAGAGACTTGCTCAGATGCAATCCACTCGATTAACTTACTAACGAAGTTATTAACAAAAGTCGTGATTAACTAATGCGCACCACATGAAAACGCAGGTTAGTGAAGCTTGCATAGGTGTGTACTAATTCGGATAACAATGAAGACGAACTAATACTGCTTTAAACGGGGAACTGTTGTGTGCATGTGTCAACTACATCTACGTAGTATGACATATTAATGCTTGGAGGGAAATTCTGGCGCATGAGCAGAAGACACTAAAATGGAGTCTTGAAGACTCACTTACATGACATCTGCTTACTTGAAATGAAAACAAGCTATTTTACTAATGCTAATGCGGAGAAAGTATTAATTAAGTAAAGGGGAATAGAGTAGAGATGGGTGGTATACAGTGTGACCATTTTATTTGTGAAATTAATATTTGTCTTTCTGACTTTATCACTAGTGCTTATTTGGGCCTCTCTCGTATAACTGGATTACGCTGAGTGACGCAAACTCCGCGCATGCCCACTGAGTGTAGCCATGAAGGCCATGACTGTGCTACTGAAAGGGAACCAAAAAATGAGTGTTACACCATGAGAATGGAAGGTAAAGAGTTCAACGATGAAAACTCGTATTCCGAATGTTATTAAAGTGTTGTAAAGTGAACTAAAAAACGTATGAGAACTAAATATTTGAATAAATATTAAGGGGATGGTTTGCGAACAATAGTTGAACTGATATTAATGACATGTATGCATGGTGTGATGGAGCTTCCTCCCTTTGCGTAACCAATCAGATTTCGTATTTTTACAATATTAAAACATTAATGGGTGGAACAAGCAGAATGAAAGGTATAATTAAGATAGCCTTAGTTAGTTAGTTAGTCAGAACTGAATGCTGAGATGATGATGGAGCCTTGCCGAATGCTGGGAGAGTTGCTGAACCGAATGCAGAGCCTGAAGATGAACCTTCTCTCCTAATCTAGGGGCCTATTAGGATGGCGGACGGACCTGCGTCCGTCCGCCACCCCAGAGGAGGAGGGACCGTCCGCAGGGGCTGCGGCAGTCCCACTGTGCAAATTAGGATGTGACCGCCACCCTGACGGTCACATCCTGTATGTTTAACATTACGGCGGGTGTTGCTTGAAGCAGCACCCGCCGCAATGTTAAAAATGCAAGCAGTGCATTAACATGCACAAAGCGGCAGGCACCGCTCGGTGCCTGCCGCTTCATGCATGCAAATGCTGGGGGGTACCATAGGTACCCCCCTTGTGCACCCCCACCCTCCCCTTCAACCTGGGGTCCCGCCAAGGGCCTCCAAAGAAAAGACCGTATGCCTTTCCACTGCGGAAATGCCACCGTGGAAATGTATAGGACCGTCAGAAGGCGACCGCGGCAGAAAAGCGGCGGACGGAAAAAAGATCCCCCAGCCATCCTAATCTGCCGGGGGGTCTTTTTTCAGTCCACAGCGGTTGATTCGCATCCTCCGAACCGGCGGTGGCTTCCGCCGGCCCGGAGGTTGCGGATTAACCACAATCATAATCGGCCCCCTAATTGGGTTAGATCAGAAGATTGGGGAAGAATCTTGGATAGGAAGAGCGTGTCAGAGAGGGGTGCAGCACAATTTTCGGTATTCTAGAGAGGTCGTGTATCCTGCCCTGAATACTGTCCTGAAGTCTTTATCTCCTGCCCTAACCTGGGGGACCCTCACAAGCCCTTTGGCCAGGGGGTTGATTTTTCACACCATCCTTGGTAACTATATTTTCTATTATTTGTTTATGCCCTTTTCTCTCTGTACTCTCCCTTTCTAAGCTTGGATTATTGTATGAGTCCGAAGTATATGCCTGGTGTTTATGAACTAATTTTCTCTCCTATGAATGAAGGTGACTGTATTTTGGAATGGCTTCACATGCATTATTAAGATAAAGATTTAAAACTTTCCTGAGTCTGTGATTGTTTACATTGAATAAAATATAGTTAGTTTTATGTTAATTTTCACCATCAACTAGTTTAACTAAGGGTCCATTGACCAGAGGAAAGAACATTTTGATCAGTGAAAGGTTAGTTAGGAGTATTAAATAACTAATCTTGAGCACTGTAGAAATTATAAACTTGACCCCCAGTGGTTTTACGCACTTTGAGTTTATGGGCCCAGGTGAGTATATGATAGTGGAGTATCTGTTGTTGTTGAACCGCTGGATCCGTTTTTTGATCGCAGAGCTATGGTTATTATTGACTAGTTTGGTAATAAGTATTGACTATTGATTATTTATGTTTAACAAATAAGTTAGTGTCTTATTTTATGTTGTCTAGAAGCACAGGTACAGAGGTTGCCTAGGCATCCGGGAATGGAATAGTGGGTGGTGATAGAAGCCATACTGCTGAAAGTTAGTCATCTGTTGTCATAACATTGAGTAGCTACGGAGGGCTGGCAGTATTGTATTAGGGACTATATCGTGCAAAAGAAGAGTGTGAGTGATAGCAAAAGGGGTTATCGTTGGGCTCATTTCCCAATACGGGTGACACTGAAGAAGTAACAGGTTCTCCTGAGCTTGAATGAAGGGAAAACAGGGGTTTTACTCGAAGTAAAAGAATTATGGAATAAATTGTAATCCATCCCGATTTAGTGGAACAGACAGAGTATGTTTTTATGTTGTGACTAACACATTTTTATTAAGAAAAGTTAAAAGAAATACGTTTTTGTATTACCTTGTAAAGGGAGGGTCAGTCGCAGGAGTTAAACTGACGTCACAAAGAGCCACGCTGATGTAGGTTGGCACAGCAGGCATGAGAAGGAATGGATTGTAAAGGGAGGGTCAGTGGTGATGAGCAATACTGATGTCACAAAAAGGCTGCACTAGTATTGGTTAAACGAACAGTGCAAGCCTGAGTTTTGATTGGTTTCTAGATAGAAGCTTAGTTAGGATTGGATAAAAGAAAAATTGTATGTTGGATTCTGATTTGATATTTGGTGTGAGTCACGCTGAGATAGTACGAGACATAAGTAACAGTACTCGAAGATTTACAGAAGATGCTTTCATATATTGTGCATCTAGAATATATGGAGAAAAGAGAAAGATGTTGTCAATACAGAAAATTAAGAATTTCTTTAAGAAAGATAAGCCTGTGTTGGCTAGAGAGGGAATTCCGCCACCAAAGACGCCTACTTCATTTATGATGATGGAGAGAGGATATCACACTTGTGTATGGATGGAGATTTGAATTGAGTATGCGAAAGGTGATGGTGTTCTAGCGTTCCCCGAACATGGTATGTTTAATGGGAGAATTCTTCAGAATTTGAGAATAAGAATGAATGATCTGGAGCCAAGACCTAAGTTACCTCAGTATGAGGCTTTGGAAGAATGGGAAACTGAGGCATTTGAACGAGAAAAAATCAGAAGTGGTAAAAGAGTTAGAGGATTTCTAGCTAGATGTCCATATTAGTCACGTGAGGATCAGATGAAGCAATGGTGAATAAGTTATGGTATCAGAAGGTTTATATCCAGTGTTAACGGCTGAAGAGCATTCCAAGAGCAAGTGTAAGGAGAAAGTGAAGCACATGAATATGTCAGGGTATGGAGAATGAGATGATGAATTGTTGAAGAATATTTTAATTAAAAACCTCCCACTGTATCAAGAGGTGCCTAGAGGAGTTACCCCGAGTGCTCCAGTGTTGGGAACACCATTAGTTCCACAGATTCTTCATGATACATCAAGTGCTAGAGTATTACAAGATAGCGAGAGAGAAGCTTTGAACAAAACTAGAGAAGAGTTAGTACAGAAAATAAGTCAGATGAACTTAACCCTTTCGATGCTGATGACGAGCTGAGCTCGTCATGATGCACGGTTGAGCTGTGCTGATGACGAGCTGAGCTCGTCATGAACAATGGTGATCAAAGCTTTCCAGCACACGGGAAAAATATGCCTAGCAGCCAAGGTGTTAAATACTAAAGCATTGACAATACTAGTGACAATTGGTCCAGTGATCCCATTGTATGAAGATAAAAAGAGTAGTCCAAATCACAAACTGTAACAGTACCCTTAAGTAATTTTAGAAAAGAAATAATAATGTCTGATGATCAAGCTAGTGAGAGCGATTCGGTTATTTCATGAATGGATCTTCTAATTATGGTACCTTTAACTGAGACCCCAAAGGAAGTTATACATGAAAAGGCGAAAGAAAAGGTGTTCACAGGCCCTAATGGAATAGGAGGTTCAGCAATGGTTACTCCTGAGGATTTAGAGAGATGGGCATAAGATATAGAAAAACGAAATTCACAACCAAAGGTTTTAGATATTGCCAGATTGAAAGTGGATTTGGAATAAATGATTGCTGGTAATGTAAGCACAGAAAGATTGATCATTTATAGTGAATAAGAGTTAAGAAAAGTTAACAGAGGTTGCTTCAGAGATTGGAATAGATATAGAGAGATCGAAATTGTTGCAGAAACCATATTGAGTGGAGTTTACTGAAAAGGATTTAGAAAGTATAAATACTTCTGGAAAGAGACTGCAGATATAAGAATTGATGAACATTTTGAGAAAATGGGGAGACATTGATAAATGGAGAACTAGGTGGATAAGAAAGAAAGAGGAAGCACAAGCTAAAGAAGCATTGTCTGCATTTCCATTAAGGGAGTCAGAAAAGGTTGAAAGAGTATGTCGAATGAGGAAGGCACCATGCGGTGGATATGTTCATGTTCCATGGAGTAGACAGGATATTTTGTCATTTGCAAATGATTTTCCCAGGTTTCAAAGGTTTTGTTGAAGGATTTAGATGGTTTATTTGACATAGTGGTTCCTGCTGATTTATTGATGGACAGTAAGATTACAGTTGATTTGCCGAATGAAGAGTATGCAAGAGATTCCAAAACAATAGCCTCGTCAGAAGAGGTGATGAAGTATCACCAGGTGATTACTTTCTTGAAAGGAAAAATCCCTCCTAAAGAAACAGATTGGGTTAAGATAGATAGAACAGCTTAGGAGCAAAAAGAGTCTGTATATGCCGACTATGAGAGGTTGGTGCAGGTCTTTAAGCAGTATAGTGGGTTTAAGAGCATTGGTGATAAGAATATGGGACATTTTGTATATCGGTTGGTGTATGGTTTGAAACCGGAGATTAGTCAGATGATTCTGCAGCACATGTTGTGCTGGCAAAGCAAGACCATAGATGAAATATTGAAATATTCGAAGTATTGTGATGATGTCATTTAGGCAACACATAGAAAATGAAAAGAGAAAATGATGTGGGCACAGGTGAAATTGGCAGAACAGCAGGAAGCAAAATTAATTTCCCAGACTGATAATGAGATGAAAGATCAGAATCAAGGTGAAGAAGTGTCGAGTGGTGGTGAAGGACCAGGAGGAATGAATAGAGAGGAAGCAAGGAAGAAATTTCCCTGTCATGCGTGTGGAAAGCTTGGACATTGAAAGAACGAGTGTAAGACTTTTCAGAATAACTATGGGGCAAATCAATATTTAAATCCGCAGCTGCAGAAGGAATTGGTTGTGGAACAACAACAGCAGCAGCAGGTAGTTACTTCACAGTATCAGGTGCCACAACCTCCTATGCCAAACCATGTGAACATTCAAAAATACAGTGCAAATGCCCGATTTCAAGGAGAAATCGGTAAGAATAACCCTGTGGTTTCAAGATATTTTTTGCGGAATGATGATGAATCGGACTATGCGCAATGACAGTGCCTGAAGGGGGAGAAAGAGGAGCGCATGCTTGGTGCATCCTTGCCGGTAGATCAGATAGGTCCATTTATTGATGGGAAAGTTGAAGGTAGTGACATCACTTTTCTATTGGACACTGGTGCTACCAGGTCTACTGTAATACCAGCAGACATCCCAAACCTAGCCCTCTCGGGAGAGACCATTCAAGTTGTAGGAGTATCAAATAAACTGATTAGACCCCCAGTTACAAGACCAATAGAAGTTCATATTGGAAATTTTAAAGATAATAATCTGTTTGTGGTGTGTGATTCACGTCCAGTGAATTTGTTAGGAAGAGACCTACTGTGCAAGATCAATTGCACAATTTACTGTATGCCTGATGGGGTTGCTTTCAAAACAACTGATGAGGCTGTTGTTTACAAGATGATACTAGCTAAGCAAGGTACAGAAGTGGATGAAATGTTTTCATTAGTAACTGAATGCAAATTACCAGAAGAATTGAGAGACACTGTAAATCCAGACGTATGGTACTTTACAGGAAACGACGTAGTGGTTAATGGCAATTGTAGACCCCGTGAAAGTATTGCTAAAAGACGGTGCAGTTTGTCCAAATGCCCGACAGTACAAAATTAGTCCAAAAGTAAAAGTAGGAGTTGCTTCAGTAATTGATCAAATGATTAAACAAGGAATTTTGAAAGAAATAATGAACAATCCTTGTAATTTGCCAATCATGGGACTTAACAAGCCTAGTGGCAAGTACAGAATAGTACAGGATTTAAGAAAGATTACTAAGATTGGAGTTCCTTGTTGTTGAGTAGTACCAAATCCAGCAGTGATTCTTTATCAAATGCCCTGTAATGCAGGTTGGTTTACAGTGAATGATTTGTGTCAGGCATTCTTTTCCATTCCTTTACACCCAGAATCTTTTCACCTTCTGGTTTGAAGATTGTATTTTGGCATGGTGCCGAGTTCCTCAAGGGTACACAGAGAGTCCCACAATATTCAATCAAATCCTGAAAAGGTGTCTAGACTCATTAGTAATGCCTGGGAAATCAGTTCTGGTTCAGTACATTGATGACTTATTGTCGGCATCAAAGACACAAGAAGATTGTGTCACTGACACAATTGCATTACTGAACCATTTGGCCGAAGGAGGACACAAGTTGTCTACAGAGAAATTGCAGTTTTGTCAACAAGAAGCTAAATATTTAGGGCATATAATAGAAAGAGGAGTTAGAAAATTGACCTGCGAAAGAATAAAAATAATCAAGCAAATGTAACTGCCTCAGGCGTAAAAAGAGATGAGAATGTTCTTGGGAGTGGTTGGGTATTGTAGGCAGTGGATGAATAGCTTCCCCCTGCTAGCGAAACCATTGATACAATTGACTCAGAAAAGAGCGAAAGATCCAATTGAATGGAAAGACAAATGTTTGGAAGCATTTGTGAAATTCCAAAATTGTTTGTGTGAGGCACCTGCCTTAGGTGTGCATGATTATTCAAAAGAATTTGCACTCTTTTGTTGTGAAAGAGAAAATTGTGCACTTTCAGTTTTAACACAGAGACATGGATTGAGCCGACGTCCAGTGTCGTATTTCTCTGCCACCTTGGATCCAGTGGCTACAGCCTTACCTGGCTGCATAAAAGCAGTAGCTGCTACTTGTATGAGTATGGAGCAGTGTGAGTCAATTGTAATGAGACATCCTGTAAAGGTATATGTTCCACATTCAGTTGAGATTCTTTTGACAAAAACGCGAACACAGCACCTCATCCCTAGTCGGGTGAATAAGTATGAAAGAGTGATTTTGGGAGCTGAGAATGTGACCGTGATAAGATGTACAATTATGAATCCTGCCACATTATTGCCAGACCCATGTTGTGAGGAAGTGAAAGATGATATTGATCATGATTATTTGGATATGACTGAATTATGTACTAAGCCCCGTCCAGATATGAAAGAAACTCCCTTGAAGGAATCTGATCATGAATTGTTTGTGGATGGGTCTTGTCTGAGAAAGGAAGAAGGAGGGTTAAGTGTTGCATATGCTGTATGCAAAATTTCAAAAGTCATTGAAGTATCCTGTTTACAAAGAGTCAAGTCTGCACAAGTAGCCGAATTGGTGGCCTTTAAAAAGGCATGCCAAATTGGGAAACATTTGAAAATAACCATATAATTACAGATAGTCAAAATGGATTCGAGGTTGTGCATGACTTTGGCCAGCACTGGATGCAGAAGGGATTTTTTACTTCTTCAGGGTCTCCTATCCGAAACAGTAAAAATGTGAAAGGATTGTTGGAAGCATTACAATTGCCAAAAGAAATAGCAGTGGTCAAATGTGCTGCACACCAGTCAGGAAATCACTATGTGACGGCGGGCAATAGATATGCCGACCAAATTGCTCAATACTGTGCGAAAAATTCAATGGCAATTAACAGAAAAGTGGAAACAGGTGAAGCCAGCTGCCAACTTATGTTTTTCTCAGTTCCAGAAACATGGGATGAGGTCAGACGCATGCAGGAAGAAGTTGAAGAAAAGGAAAAATAAAATTGGATAAATTCAGGTTGTACAAAAAGGACGGAAGATGAAGTGTGGGTGTACTTAGATGGCAGATCAGTCATGCCAAATTGCTTACTCTCTCAAATGGCAAGAGTATACCATGGGACAACACATATTGGCAGGGACTCAATGAACAGACTATTCAGAGAGATTTGGTACATTACGAAGTTTAGGGTAGTTGCAGAGAGCCTTTGCCAAAGATGCTTAATCTGTCAGCAGCAAAACCCAGGTAGAAAGACAGTGGTTAGCTGGGGAAAAACTGGAAAAGCAGAAGGACCATTCACCAGGCTATAATTAGACTGAATTGAGTTTCCTCAGTGCAACGAATTGAAGTACATACTTGTCATAGGCGTCTGTTCTCGAGAGGGTTAGATGCATACCTCACAGGAAGAAATTACAGTCTCACAGTTGCTAAATTATTGTTGAAGGAGTTGATACCTTGTTTCGGTTTTCCAGTTACTTTGGAATCAGATAGAGAACCTCATTTTCATAATGAAATAATTTGATTAATCTGTGCTGCATTTAACATTGAGCAAAAACTGCACTGTGCTTATCGTCCAGAGGCTTCTGGAATAGTTATTATTATTATAGAGGCTTTTGTAACGCGCTCTGTTACTAAATAGTATAGTATCCTGGCGCGGAAAAAAAGAAGGGGACAGATCACAGTAAATGCAAAAGAGGGACAGCCATTAGGCATTGGTGTTAAAAAGGTAGGTCTTTAAGCCTTTCCTGAATGCCATGATGGAAGGGGCTGTTCTCAGTTGCAGAGGCAAGGTATTCCAAGCTCTCGCTGCTCTAACAGAAATGGATTGTCCACCAAGCCTGCTATATTTGAACTTTGGTACCGTCAATTGATGAAGATTGCTTGATCTGAGAGGGCGGTTGGGGGCATAGAGAGAGAATCTTTTTCTCAGATAGGTTGGGCCTGTTAAGTGTAGTGCTGGGTATGCTAACACAAGGATCTTGAATAAGATCCTTTGAGCCACTGGGAGCCAGTGAAGGTCTCGGAGTGGTTGGCGGACGCTAGATCTTCTGGGGATGTTAAACAGCAGCCGGACCGCAGCATTTTGGATGACTTGGAGGCGGTGGATCAGATAGGCTGGGAGTCCGCAGTAGAGAGCATTCGCATAATCCAATCTGGATAATATCAGAGCGCGAATGACCGTCTCCTTAGCTGATCGCGGAAGCAAAGGAAGAAATCTGCGTAGGGTTTTGAGAGTGGAGAAGCAGATTCCAGTGAGTTTTTTCAGGTGATCTTCAAATCTGAGATTATTGCTAAACCAAATTCCTAGGTTTTTTGCAGGTCCACCTGTGGATTTGGGGCTAGGAAAATCGGTGGGCCAGAGAGAATCATAAAAATTATCTGGGAAGGAGCCGTACAGCAGAATTTCAGATTTGCTCTCATTACACTTAAGTTGAGCCAAGGCCAGCCAGCGGAAGACCGATGATAAGCAGAATTGGACTCTCGTCGTGTCCAGGTTGTCTTTGGGCCATGTAAACAAGAGCTGGGTATCATCGGCATAGGCCATAATTTTGGCCCCTAGCTGTTCCGCAAGATGTATAAGGGGGGTCATATAGACATTAAAAAGCAGGGGGCTTAAGGTGGAGCCCTATGGTACGCCAGTAGAGAGTTTTTTGGGAGAGGAGGAGGAAGGCGGCATCCACACTTGCTGGGACCTGTCATCTAAGAAAGATCTTAACCACCCGAGAGCAGGGCCAGTTATGCCTATGTCTGCTAGTCTGGTAAGTAGGAGGGAGTGAGGGACCGTATCGAAGGCGGCAGAGAGGTCCAATAAAATCAGCGCCGCTCTGCCACCTCCGTCTAAGCACTCACGGATAGCCTCAGAGACCTCGACTAGGGCCGTCTCTGTATTGAAAGCAGCTCTAAAGCCTGATTGCGCAGGGTGGAGAGCTTGAGAGTTTTCAACAAATCGGTCCAGCTGTGAAAATGCAACTTTTTCGCATATCTTTGTCAGAGCTGGCAATAAAGAGATGGGCCGGAAGTTAGCGGGGGTTTTTGGATCTAGGCCATTTTTCTTAAGGAATAGTTGAAAAGCTTAATTTTTCTTAAGGAATAGTTGAAAAGCTTAATGGCACAATCAAATCAAGGTTAGGGAAGGTGTGTGCATCCACAATGTTAAAATGGCCAGATGCATTGTCTCTTGTATTGATGGGTCTCAGAAGTATTGCTGACAGGAAAAAAGGCGTAAGCCCTAATGAAGTGCTCATGGGAAGTGCAATGAGACAAGCATTTATTCATGGAAATACATTGGTGAATATAACTGATGATCTGGTATGGGGCTATTGCAAAGGATTGGCTGAATTGGTATGTTCTGTCTCTCATCAGGTTGGAGAAGGCGCAGTTGCCAGGCAGCCAGACCAGGAGCATGATTTGAATCCTGGAGACTGGGTGTTAGTGAAGAAACACACAAGAAAATCGTGTCTAGCACCTAGGTGGGATAAACAACGTCAAGTCATACTTGTCACTACCACACAGGTGAAGTGTACAGGTTTGCCCAACTGGATTCATGCTAGTCATACCAGAAGAATCCAGAGGCCATCTGAAGAACAAGAGCAGCAACTGACTGAATCAGCTGAGACAACAGAAGTTGAAGGTTCTGTAGTCGAAGAATCTAGGGTGACAGAGTCTGAAAGACAAATAGATGATAAACAACCAAGTACAAGTCAAGAAAACTGGATGCCAGTGGTTGAAATACCTAAAGTTGTTATCAAAACAAGAAGAAGAAATAAATTAGAGAGACAGGAAAGTAGAAAGGAAAAGACAGGGAAAGAAGAACATACTCAGGAAGAGATAAACAAAGCTATTGAGAATCCTGAGCAGGGCTGAAGAAGAGCGAATTGAAATAAGACCTGAACAGGATCAGATAAGGGTAGAAGAATGGGTTCAGGAAGAACAAGAACAAACTATAGAAATACCATAACAGGACCAGTTAGATGTAGAGGAACAAGAACAAGTGGAAGTAAAACGAAATACACAAAATACAGAGCAAAGACAATTAGTAAGGGAATAAGAACAAGAACAGATTGTGCCTAGACATATTGAAAATAAAAGAACTTTAGAAAATGGCAAAGAAGGTGAAAGTGCAGTTCAGGTCAAAAGAGTTAGAAAAGGAGATAATTGGCCAGGTGAAGTTAAAAGATTAAGATACTACCTTAGAAAATCAGAGGAGCAACCAGAGCAAGTAAATGAAGTTTCAAGTCAAACTAGTTCCAAACAGCCAGAAATAAACTTTACGCAAAGAAGCCCAGGGTAGAGGAACAAGAACAAGAAGATATAGGGCCCCTGAGCAGACCTATGTTAGTCTAGAAGAATTAGAAAATTTAGATTTAAGTTAGGATTTAGAAGAAGTTCATCTTGAAGAGATTGATGACAACAGATTAGGACCACCAGAGAAATAAAAGAGAGTGTATTTTAAATAAAGAAGGAAAAGAGAAAATACATTTTCTCAGATTAAAATGGCAGAAATTGAAGTCGCTGCACAACCAAAACGAAGTATTAAACGAAAATGTCTTAGATTTTCCTATGTAGTATTCTATTAGTAGTACTAGTGTGGTTATTTTTAACAGCTGGAATACCTTTATTATGGGAAGCAAGTAATAAAAATAATACAACTACTAATGAGAAAGTAGATAGAATAAAGGAAACTAAAATAGAAATAGGGGTAGAAGATGAGAGAAACTACATCATAATGACTCAGACAAATATGTGTCTATTTCAGTTAATGCAATGGAGATTAATGATTGTTATGTCTGTATGAAGTTACCCTCATCTGTGTCAGAAAGGGTGTCCTATCACCATATACCTTTAACATATGGTGTATCATGTAGTGTTTTATCAAGTTTATTTTATGTAAACGGGAAACTCCAGTATTTTTGTTCAAACGTAGATGTAGTCTTTTCTGAACTACTTATTAGAAAGAATATGAATCCAGTACTTACTAGTAAAGATGTACAGTTTATGGGTGAATTTTTCTTAACAATGAGTTCAATAGATATAGCACAGGCACACAAGGATAACCTAACATGTATATTACGTGAAGAAGAAAAAGAGTTTTTGAATTTAATAGAATAAAAAAGACAGGATTTAACAAAGAAAGCGGCTGAACAAAAATCTCATGTACCTTCATGGGCTGAGAAAGAGGGAATGTATGCAAAGGGCGAAGCTCATGCTGCAATGTCCCGACACTTTGTGAAAAGGGTAACATTCTGCCTTCATAGGTTAAAGACAGAACATAAATAACATTGTCATTGGTTCCAGTTAATGTGAACACAACTTCCGAATTTTAGGAGGATGGGGACTAAAAGGGGGAACTGATCCTGTAGTTCCATGAGGTTATTATGTATGCAGAAGTAATGCCTATTATATATGTTACCTGCAAGATGGTGTGGTAGCTGTTATTTTGAAATTGTTTTTCCAAATATCTACCATGTGGTAAGAACCAATGGAATCAAAGAAATATCTAATGGACTAACACGGATAAGAAGGGCTAGTTTTTCTGAAATTGTGGGTGATATATTTAGTGCATTGATACCCTCAGTTGGAGTCATTCTAAATTCACCAAAATTTGCGAATTGTCAACAACAGTCGATCGTCTTTCTACAGACACAGCTGGAGATTTCTTGCCGATTAATACAGAAATAGTTGTGATAAGGTCTATGGATTTACAAAATCGTCTTGCTCTTGATAACTTATTGGCAAAAGAGGGTGGAGTCTGTGGTATGTTGAAAGTTCAACATTGCTGCACTTATATTCCTGATAAAATTCTGGAAATTAAGGGGTATATTGAAAATATTACATGAAGTCATAAAGATTTGGCCCAACTGGAGGTTGACAGTGTATGGGGAAGGCTAACAAAGAGCACTACATCGATAGGGAAATGGTTTACTGACTTTGGGAATAGATTTCTAGGTCAACTAATATTACCAGTAGTTATGATAATGACAATAGTATTGATAATAATGATTACATGCAAGTGTTGTAGAAGCAAGGGAAAGAGAAGAATGCAAGTTGAAAAACAAGGGAAACGAAGGAATCAAAAGAGGGAATAAAAAGAAATTCAGCTGGAGGAAATAAAAGGAAAGCTATATAAAAGGATGTAAATGTAAATGTATAGGCATTTATATAGCGCACTACTTACCCATAGGGTCCCAAGGCGCTTCGACCGCTGCGAAACCCTTCCTGGCTTCCCTGAGAGATGGTCCCTTAATGGGTATCTCCAGGGTGAGACCAGGCATCCCCGGCGGTCTGGTGGGGCCGTTAGTGAAGATGAGGCAAGCTAATGCCCAGAGTTGCCGAGTGTGATCGCTGATCAGAGTGGGCACCGAGGCGAGAGAATTATCGAGTCCGCTGACCCTGGTCCAGAAACCTGCCGCGCCGGGAATCGAACCCTGGTCCCGGGCCGTCCTCTGCTCTCGGGTCTGCTGCCTCTAACCAGTGAGCCACACTACTTCACCCATGAAAGATTTGAAAGGAGAAGGAGTAACTGCAAAGATCAGAGAGAAGGAAAAGAGCCTGAGATTTGCTAAACTTGGCATCTAGGAAGGGATGGGTAATTTTGTGATGGCTCAAAAATGCCATCAGAGAGGGGATTGATGGAGCAAGGTTTTGTGGAAAAGAGACTTGCTCGGATGCAATCCACTTGTTTAATTTACTAACTGGGGGGCATATTAACAACGGCCATCGATAATCATCGCTGGCCATGCTGAGCGATAGTTTTATTATCGCCATCCATCTCTGGTATTTATCGTCATGGTAGCGCGTAATTAACAACGCGTTACTCCAGGGCGATAAAAATTCGATAGGGAGGTCATCGCCCTTTTGAAGTGAACATTGCTAGTTTTCTAGCGATGTTCCCTGCAAAAGGGCGATAACCTTGCTGATACGACCCACAGGGTCGTATCAGCATAATCCACCCCCTATGTTAGGGATTGCTAAATCAGGATTTTAGCAGAAGTTAGATTTTGGAGAAAAAAGGCTGTTTTCGCCAAAATCTAATGTGTGCTAAAATCATGTGGGCTGCCTTGTAAATATTGTGATGTAAACATCAGCAATATTTACAAGGTAGTCTATCTGGGGTACGCCCAGTAACACCCACTTTGCATCTCATTAGAGATGTAAAGGGAGGCATTGGGGAAAAGGGTGCTAACATGCGATTATGCATGTTAGCACCCTCTTGTAAATAGGGCGCTGGTTTTATCTCCACTTTTTTGGCTTTGAAAGCCCTTGTAAATATGCACCGAAGTTATTAACAAAAGTCGTGAATAACTATTTTGAACCACATGAAAACGTGGGTTAGTGAAGCTTGCATTTGTGTGTACTAATACGGATAACAATGAAGACTTTCTAATACCGCTTTAAACAGGGAACTGTTGTGCGCATGTGTCAACTACATCTACGTAGTATGACGTATTAATGCTTGGAGAGAAATTCTGGCGCATGAGCAGAAGACACTAAAATTGAGTCTTGAAGATTCAGGTGAATGGCAGCTGCTTACTTGAAAGGAAAACAAGCTGTTTTACTAATGCTAATTTGGAAAAAGTATTAATAAAGTAAAGGGGAATAGAGTAGAGGTGGGTGGTATACAGTGTAACCATTTTATTTGTGAAATTATTATTTGTCTTTCTGACTTTATCACTAATGCGTGTTTGGGCCTCTCTCGTATAAATGGATTATGCTGAGTGACGCGAACTCCGCGCATGCCCACTAAGTGAAGCCATGAAGGCCATGACTGTGCTATTGAAAGGGAGCCAAAAAACGAGTGTTACACCTTGAGAACGGACGGTGAAGAGTTCAACGATGAAGACTTGTATTCAGGATGTTATTAAAATGTTGCAAAGTGAACTTAAAGACGTATGAGAGCTAAATTTATGAGTACAAATTAAGGGGATGAGTTTGCGAACAATAGTTGAACTTATTTTAATGACATGTAAGCATGGTGTGATGGAGATTCCTTACTGGCCTAACCAATCAGATTCCGTATTTTTACGATATTGAAACATTAATGGGTGGAACATGGAGAACAAAAGGTACAATTAAGATAGCATTAGTTAGTTAGTCAGAACTGAACGCTGAGATTTTGATGGAGCCTTGTTGAATGCTGGGAGAGATGCTGAACCGAATGCAGAGCCTGAAGCAGAACCTTCTATCCTAATTTAATTGGGTTAGATCTGAAGATCGCATAAGAATCTCGGGCAGGAAGAGAGTGTCAGAGAGAGGTGCAGTACAATTGTCGGTATGCTAGAGAGGTCGTCTATCCTGTCCTGAATCCTGTCCTGAAGTCTTTATCTCCTGCCCTATCCCGGGGGACCCTCACCAGCCTTTTGGCCAAGGGGTTGGTCTTTCATACCATCCTTGGTAACTATGGGGCATATTACCAACAAGTAGCGATATTTATCGCTAAATAGGCTTAGCGACGATTTTTTTATCGCTGAGCATCGCCGGAATTTATCGCTGAGAAAACTTGCTATTAGCAACGTTTATCTCGAAAGCGATACATTTTCTGGTGATAGCGGCGAAATGCGTGAATATCGCTGAGAATACAGCGATATTCACACATTAGCGACAAAATGCTCTTAGCCATGTTATCCATCCCCCTTGGATAACATTGCTAAGAACTGGTCTTAGCAGGCGTTGGTTTTTGGTGATAGCGGGAATATTTCCATTGCTATGCCTGCCTTGCTAATAGGCGATAGCAACGTTAGCGACTGCTTTCAGTCGCTAACAGGTTGGGTACGCCCACTTTGCATGTCATTAGCGATAAATATCTCTGACATGCAAAGCGGGCCCCAAACCGCTCGCTATCGCCTAAAAGCTGTCGCTAACATCAGTTAGCGACAGCTTGCTAATAGAGCGATAGAATTATCGCCGCTTAGCGGCCGAAAACGGACACTTTGACCGGCGATAATTGCCTATCGCCACGCTTGGTAATATGCCCCTTTATTTTCTGGTATTTTTTTATGTCCTTTTCTCTCTGTCCTTTCCCTTTCTGAGCCTTGATTATTGAATGAGTCTGAAGTATATGCTTGGTGTTTATGAATTCATTTTCTCTCCTATGAATTAAGGTGACCACTGTATTTTGGAATAGTTTCACGTTCATTAATTTAGATAAAGATTTAAAACTTTCCTCAGTCTGTGGTTATTTACATTGAATAAAGTATGGTTAGTTTTACGGTAATTTTCACCATCAACTAGTTCAACTAATGGTCCATTGACCAGAGGAAATACGTTTTCGATCAGTGAAAGGTTAGTTAGGAATATAAAATCACTAATCTTGAGCACTGTGGAAATGATAAACGTGACCCCCAGCGATTTCACGCACTGTGAGTTTATAGCCCAGTGGAGTATCTGTTGTTGAACCGCTGGATCATACCCTCATGGGTGAAAAAGCACTATAAAATATAACATAACGTAACATAATATAACATAACATTACAAGAAATGTTGCTTTCCTCAGTCACTTGGCATGTAGAACCTTACTGAAACTTTAATCCAGAAATCTCTTAAGATATTACTAAAAGTTTTTTCTAAAAATTACTCTGAAAAAGGCCTTATTTCCACAAATTTGACTGAGAGTCCCCTGGCTTTGGTTCGCCCCTTCAATATAGTTTAAATTAACCATTTGTGTTTATAATGAGGAACATCTTGAAAATCGCTATATTCGTCTCATTACACTGCATTAGAGTTGATCTACTTGATGCGCTCCGGCTTCGTGCTTGTGGTTGTGGTTCATGCATTTGTGTAAATAAGACTCAGAAACTCAACCGAGTGACTGCCTACTTTTAAGACAAACCAAAACCTAATTCTTCCCAGGTTTATTATGTAGCAACCCTCGTTTGTTGTTCTGGAATTCTCTCAGATGACATAGTGACAAATAAAGTGAATTATTTCCTCAAAAGCTTTTGGAGGACACTTTGACTACAGTATTAAATAACGGGACATTCTTTTCCATGCCGATGGTAAGTCACATGCAAATCATTTATTCGTGACCTACATAAACTGACTGCCTGGTTTTATGGTGATCTTTTTTCCATTAGGGGAACAATTTCTTGTTGGATTGCCTGACACAGAGCCAGCTGCCCAAACACAAAGAAAAGGTCAAAGGTACCTGAAATAAGAGGAGCCTCGTCTGATCAAGATTGGAAACAAATAATGGCAAGCCATAACACCTAAGAAGAGCTTTCTTATTTTGCCATGTGAACACAAGAGCAGAGTCAGACATGAAAGATCAAAGCTCTGTTTGTTTGCTTGTTCTTTCACAAGATGCCCATCAGTTAGGAATGTGGCTCTAGGGCACTAGCCAAAGAATAACAATGCTTTGACTTCTTTATTATAGACACATTTGATTGAATAGTTTCTGATTGAAAATAAATGTTTCAAACTCAAAGGCTGATTCTTGAATATTGCACTATTTATTGTTTTACGAGATGTGCGGTGTGGTACTTGGAGAGCGTGACAAAGATTAGCTTTCAGGTTAAATACTGCACTTTCTTTCACACTGAAGGATAGCAGCTTTTTGTGCTTGTTAGGCAGCTAAGCAGAAGTCAGGAAGATTACATGTCTTTAAAAGCCACGAGAGCGCCACAATTTTAATGTAAACTCGCTGCTATTTTAAATATTAGGAGTCAACACGAACATAACATAACAAACGATAACATAACATACTATAACATGGGCCGCTAGGTGGCGGACGACCAAGATGGCCGTGCACCTGTGAGGCTCTTGCTGCTTGGCAGCATAATCCTTCAATTATCTGGATTTGTCACACATCACTATTGTTCAAACTGCCTGCTGCTTGGTTCTCATCCTTATGCCTGTCTCCGGTTAAAAAATCAGCGACCTCGACACTGCTAGTAGGTTCCTGAGACAGGCGACATCCAGAGCGGAGAATAACGTGGAGCCCGGCTGGAGGTCGGCTCGGCTGCTGCCGCTACACGAGCTCCGGGGAGGCCACGTGGTGTTTGGGCCTCGGTTGACTCGTGCTGACATACAAGACCTCCTGGACCTCGCTGGTGAAGCCAGATTGCCGCTCGCCCTGCAACTCCCATCCTCCTTCACCGAAGCCGTTGCAGTAACAGGTGGAAAATACCATTAGAGACTGAAAAACCAAAAACAAAAAATAAAGGAACCGCAGTTTGGACTTGTGCAGGGCCGCTGAGGCACATGGCCAATAAGGCACTTTTTACACAGATAATCCTCTTGCACCTTGCTATCCCGCACCGCCACTAGACCTTGTTTGACTGTTGATGTATAATTTTTTTGAGTGGCAGCACATTTCCCCACAAAAAAGACACTGCTTTTGTGGCCCGCTACACCGTGGTAAACACGCTGCGCGGCATTGAATAGGGACCTGCCTCTCCTGATGGCCTGATACTACTTGAAATGTCTGCACAGCCGCACAACTTGCAGCTTCTCCCCTCTGTGCCGAGGTGTGTGTGGCGAGAGACAACACTTGCTGTCAGAGCCTAACCAAGACAGGTGCGATTTGGCTCACAACTTCCAGTCAACACACATGCTGTTTTGTATTCAGGTCGCACTGTGAATAGGGAGCATATGGCCTCCATGCTGGCCCATACTCATCCTCACATCCTTGGCCAGCGGTCGCTCCTGCCTCACTTTCAAGGACATCTACTTTAAGCCTGCTACAACTTAGTGAACACACAGCGCTATCAAGTGCATGCTGCTGCCATTTGCCCAATTATACTAGGTATCATAGTGTTCTCACCACACATCTTCATTGTTGCGCACCTAATTTAGCTGCCCCATACAATAGTGCTGCTGTTGCGGCCTCGTTCTGTTCCTCTGCTGGGCACACGATGACCTAAACTTGTCATGCCTGCTGTAAGAGGTGCAATAAACAATTCCACTCTTCCTGGGCATCGGTGAGGGAGCTTCCTCCCTGTTACTTAAGTAGGGTCTACCACATGCAACATCTAATCGGCAATTGGATATACGCAAACTTACTTACCTCTCACTCTGTGAAGTGCACTGAAGGTGGAGCCACCCTGACACCTCTCTACCTAACCTTTGACAATGGTACACCGTCAAGACTCCCCGAAATCCTGATTACGCTATTTACCGCTCAGTACACTCCCTTCGTAATGGGGAAGACCCATGGCCCCCAGTCCAAACTCTTTTTCGAAACCAAGAAGGCTGTCACGCGCTCCAGTTCTGAGGAACCGGAACAACCCAACAAAGAGCAAGCGCAGGCACCACCGACCACCCAAGATGATGAAGTCAAAAGCTTATTGCTGGCCATGCAATATAGCCTTACAGACATCTCCAGCAAAATGGACTCCATGAATAGCCGCATGGATTTTATAGTCCAGAAGGTGGACAAACATGATGGACAAATCTCAGACAACGAAGATGTTGTGACTTATATGTAACAAAAAATGGCACAAACGGACTGGCTTCTCATAGTCATTGCTGCTAAAAATGAGGATTTAGAGGCTCACAGCCGTCGCAATAACATACGCGTCATTGGGATATTAGAGAGCACCAACACTGGGCTTATGGAGGACTTTATCGAGCGCCTGCTGCAAGATACTTTTGGCGCTGAGGTCTTCTCCCCTCCATTGATAGTGGAGAGGGCGCACACAACATTGGGCCCCAGGCCCCCCTCCAGGAAGCACTCCACGCATGATTGTAACCCTTCTTCTGAACTACAGAGACCCTGATATAGCGCTATAAATGGCCAGGGAAAAAAAGACACTTCCTTATGAAGGCACCAAATTCACCATCTATCCTAACTTCATGGCTGTGGTTCAGGAAGCGAGGTGCAAATTTATACCGGCCAAACTAAAACTTCGGAAGGTGCAAATTGAATACGCACTCATGTACCCGGCACACTTGCGGGTTACATGTCAGAGCAAACAGCATTTCTTTACTAATCGACAACAAGTAGATGATTTTATCAAAAATGTCAAGAAACATTCGCCGAATCGTGAACCCAGAGAGCACCCTTCCAGAACTCCATCCCCCACGACTGACTGACTTTGAAGGCCAAAAGTGACAGCACCAGAAACAAGCCATTATACCCTGTCTCTCCTTGCACTGCACCTTGAGCTTTTGGTTTCTGAGCGGCGGCAAGGTGCTACAGACTCCTCCCAATGAGAGAAAGGCGTCACGTCTCCTAGGCGAATTGTTTGTGTGGATGATGATAAGAGACAGATAAGTGATACATACAATAAATATACTCTCATTGGAGGACGGTAGGCACAATGTCACCCATGTTTAAACTTTGGACTATCCCAAGCACCCCCTTCCTCCCTCTATTCCCTGCCACTGGGAGGCTGCCTTGCCAGCTCTGGGAGAAGGGAGAATCTTGTTGCCCGCTAGTGACCCCTACACGGGTGTTCCCCCTTACGGTTTTCTTTTCTAGGGGCACTTAACTTGGACTGAAATATCTAAAGTTATTTGGGAGGTGGGTGGGTGGAAGAATGCCAGTACGATTGTTCAGCACTTTTACTTTCCAGCAGGTAGACTTAGCGCTGGGACGCTCACGGGCAGCCATGCGCTCTACAAATCAGTAAAATAAATAAAATAAATAAATAGACATGCAAGTACTCATAGAGAGATGCTTTCACAGATATACATCTGATACACATCAGGATAAACACGTACTGCTCTGCTACGACTCCGCATACTGAGGGTTAAAGGTAAATCTTCTTACATGGAACATCAGGGTGTTGGAGGAACCTCATAAGTGTAGGCAAATCCTTACATATCTCAACCGACATCAAGTTCACATTGCTATGCTGCAGGAGATGCACTTTGACCCACATCGCACTCCTGGTTTTGCCAATAAGTGGGCCACAAACTGAGTCTTCTCCTAGTACTCTACGTATTCGAAGTACACAGTGATTTTTATCAAAAAGAACAGTCCTTTCATTTTGGGTGGGACGTATCATGATTACTTAGGTAGGAACTGCACGATTTGGGGAACACTAGGGGCTCCATTAGGATGACGGGCGGACTTTGCCCGCCCCTCATCCCATCGTAAATCGGGACCGCCCGCCATAAGGGCGGGGTCCCGGGGTGCCATTAGGATATGTCCGCCACAGTGGCGGGCACATTTTGTATTTTCAGCATTGTGGCGGGCGGTGCTCTGTGCACCGCCCGCCACAATGCTATAAATGCACTTTAACATTGTCATATGCAAAGCTGCAGGCACCGCGCGGTGCCTGCCGCTTTGCAAATGACAATGAAGGGGGGTACCACAGGTACCCCCCACGTGCACCCCCCACCTGTACTTCACTCTGGGGGCCCGCAGGGGGCCCCCAGAGGGAAGACCTCATGCCTTTCCGTGGTGGCATCGCCGCCGCGGAAAGGCAAGGCACACCACACATCATAATATGTCTGGCGGTGTCTATTAGACACCGCCACCATATTATTCCTTTTCCGCCCCGGCCGCAAGGCGACCGGGGCGGAAAAGTGGCGGGCGGTATTTCTCTCCGTTGTGGTCCCCCCGCCATTGTAATGTGGCGGGGGGAAAGGGTGGCGGGCGGGCATTTCTGTCGGGCGGATCGCCACCGCCACCATGGCGGTGGCGATCCGCCTGACATCATAATGGAGCCCTAGGTACCTAGTCTGTCAGACTAGTGTGCTGTTATGGGTCGAATGTGGATAACCTGGACTACATTACAACACAATGGGGCTAAATCCTTAAGGTAGGGTCTACTCATATTATCTGGGGGTGATTTAAATACTGCACTTTGCCTCACTGCTGACAGATCCAACCTGCTCCCTCATCACTACATCAAAACACAGGCCACACTGGTTAACATTTTCTCCGCCCACGGTGTTACGGATGCGTGGCGACTCGTTCATCCCGATGGCAGGGAGGGCACACACTACCCAGCAATGCACTCTACCTGGGCCCGTTTAGATTACTGGGTGGTCTCCCATGGTGTTGTCCCGTGGATACATGCTGCTGAACACCTATCCAGAACTTATTCTGATCATGCTCCAGTTCCTATGACAATTGCACACCCAATTCGATCGCTACTCCAAGGTGCTGTAGACTCATGCCAGAGGATCTACTGGATTCTGCATTTAAGGGTGAACTTTGTGCACAAATTACAGACTTTTTTTTATAGAAATACAGGCTCAGTTACTCACATGCTAATAGTCTGGGAAGTCTTCAAAGTGATGATTAGGGGATTTTGTATAGCTAAGAGTATCAGAGTCTTACGAGACATCCGATGTAGTTTGCAGAAACTCGAAGAGGAACTGAAGCATTTGGAAAGTACCCTATGGCGAGTCACTCAAAGGGCAACATTTAGAGATGAACTCTCTGAATACAAGGATACTTCCATGCGCAAAGCTCGATTCCGGGGAAAACACTGTGGCTCGTAAGTACAGGGAGGGAGAGTGACTAGGCTGAGCATTAGCAATGGAAGTTTGGCTGCCCCGCTTCGCCAATTACATTCTGGAAATCAACGATACAGATGGTACACGTCATAGAGACAATCTGGATATTCTTAACATTTTCACCAAGTTTTATGGTGACTTATATAGCACTCATAGAAGTGAGCCCCCTGACCTTTCCACATACTTGAAGGACATAACTCTAGGCTGGCTGGGCGATGTTCAGAGAGAGTTTTTGATTCAGTGGAATGGGATTACCTATTTGTTATTCTTCAAAGTATGGGACTGCCTAAAGGTTTCCTTTCATGGATACATCTCCTGTACACGGCTCCGGTAGAAAGGGTTTTAATTAATGGACACACATCCTCCCCCTTCTTTATCACCCGGGGCACCCAGCAGGGATTCCCACTCTCCCCACTCCTTTTTGCGCTAGCAATCGAGCCCCTTGCGGCCAAAATTAGACAATACCATCAAGATAAGGCACTACGCTGCTTCCTTCGCCCAATACTAATTTCTCTATATGCTGACGATGTCACATTATACGTTAGAGAACTACACCACAACCTCAACCCAATACTTCAGGAGCTTGTGCGATTCGGGGGACTTTCCGGAATTCAAATTAATTCGGTGAAATCCCAGATTTTTCCACTCACTACTTTGATTGCAGCCTTTATCCCTGGCTTCCCCATAGAGTGGTGCGCTACTGACATGAAATACTTAGGGATACACATCACTGCGGACCATGAAGAACTGATGGGGCTCAATTATGGCAGAGCATTGGAGACTATTACAAGCAGTATCACAAGATGGATTAATCTCTCCGGTTTCCATGGCAGGACGCACCTCTCTCATAAAAACGGTCATCCTCCCCAAACTACTATATCTTTTCCTAAACATCCGGTATGACCCGGGCATGCGTTTTTTTTTTTCGTACTCCGTTCGGAACTGACCCATCTGAATTGGGGTGGCAGATAACCTCGGCTGAAGTGGGAAACACTCACCAGACCCTATTCCCAGGGAGGGTTTGATGTTCCCAATCTGGAATTATATTATCTCTGCGCACAGGCACACTATGCCCACTACTTGTTCAACCCCCCAAGATTCACACCTCACGTAGCAGCGGAAACAGTTGTTGGCGGACCCCGTTCCGTTGGAAAGTGCCATTTTAACCACACCCTCTCCCCGGACTGCAGACCCGTCATTGGTCGACTGTACGGTGAAAGCATGGCAACACATTGCTGGACGACTACAGGCCCCAATGCTGTACTCACCTCTACTTCCTCTTGTTTACCACCCCAAAATGCCAGTTTTGCAGGAAGGTGCCTTTAAAAAAACTAAAGCTAACTACCATGTCACTTGCTGGGGAGATCTTCATATAAATGGGAAATTCCGTACGCTGCAACAGTTATTTTAAAAACAACCTACCTCCCCCAGGGATATTTTCCTTTATGTCAGGGTGACACAGGGCATCAAAGAGTATATCCCTTCATACCCACAAGAACCCCAGGAAGTCGCCCCATTGCGCACAATATTATTTACTGACAGAGCCTCACATTAAGGGGTGTATTAGGATGGAGTCCGCCTGCCACCCTAGGGGAGCTGGGACAGGTTGCCAGTGGTGCGGCGGTCCCGCACCGCCAATTAGGATGCCACCGCCATGGTGGTGGTGGCATCCCGTATATATTACATTGTGGTGAGCGGTGCTGTAAGCAGCACCTTCCACAATGCTATATATGCATGGTGTGCATTGGCATGTTGTTTTGAATGTATACAGCGCATAGCTGCCCCAGCAACGGAGCATCCCAGCGCTACCTCGGATACAAGTATCTCGAAGTCGTCCAGATAGAGATAGAAATTAAGCTGGGAAAAGCCAAGTCTTTAAGGCTTTACAGAACGCCAGATGATTCTGGAGCCCTCTGATGGAAACTGGAAGAGAGGTCAATAGTTTAGCTGCCAAAACTTTGAAAGAGTGACCACCCGCTCTGACTCTATGGACGGGGGAGACACTCGAGTCCTAGATTGTATGAGCGTAGGGAGCGACTCAGAACATATGGTACTAACAAAGCTGCTAGAACCGGAGGTGCTTGTTGGGTCATGATTTTATGAGCAACACACAGTGTTTTAAACTGGATCCTTTTATCTACGGGTAGCCAATGAAGTTTTGTTAGAAACTTAGACACTGAGCAAGACTTTGGAAGTGTCAAAAAGGTGTGGACTGACGCATTTTGGATTATTTGAAGGCGCTTAATACAAGGTATGTTGGCACCTAGATAGAGGGAGTTGCCATAATCTAGCCAGGACAAGACAGTGGCCGGTAAAATAGTCTAGTGAATTTTAGGGTCGAAATACCCTAATAGAGGTTTTAACGCCCTCAGGAGTCCAAAACAAGTCCTTGCAACTAATTTGGATTGCGTGTCAAAGGACAGGCCTCTATCAATTCAAAAGCATAAGTTCTTAACCGCGTCTTTAGGCAGTGGTAAGGGTTTTAATTCATATGACCACCATTGCTCTGACCACATGTCACTATCTTTCCCAAGCAAAAGTATCTCTTACTTGCTTGCATTAAGCTATAGGCAGTTTGTAGTCAACCAGTCGGCAATCACCTGCATGTCTTCCTTAAATTTGATGAGATTATTTCTACATTCCTTAGAAAACGCAATGACCAATTGGGTGTCATCGGCATAAGACACCAACGACAACCCTCTTTTTTTTGCTACCACCACCAAGGGTTGTACGTAAATATTCAAGAGCATAGGGCTCCATATTGAACCCTGAGGTGCCCCGTGACTGATGGCATACTCTTGGAACGAAACCAGGCTAAGACCTCACCTCCGACCCCAATCCCCTGCAACCGCCGAATCAGTAACTCATTGGAGACGGTGCCAAAGGCGGCACTCAAGTCAAGAAGAATTTAAGGCTGCGGAGTTGCCGCCATCCAAGCTACTGCGAATTTCTTCAATCACTGCCAGCAGAGTAGACTCTGTACTATGACGGGATCTGAAGCCATTTTGAGAGGAGTCCAAGATTCCATTTTGCTCTACAATGTCAGTGGGAATATGGTTTACATGACATTCCATAGCTTTGGCCAGAAAAGGCAGCTGAAAGATGGGGCAGTAGTTGCCTGGCTCTGAGGGTTCTAAAGATGGTTTCTTTAAGGGTGATATTACCTTGGCATGCTTCCAAGATGGAGGAGTGGAAGCAGATGACAGAGATAAGTTGACCAGATCTCTCACCACTGGTAAGACCGAGTTATGAGATTGACAAATTTGGGCTGGTCTTAAAGGATCACCTGAGGAGCCTGATTTTATTCTCAGGAAGAGAGATTCAGCTCAGGAAGAGATAAGTGGGGAAAGGAGCACAGTGTTTTTTTTGTGGTAGGGTCACTATCCTCGGACCCATCTACCATATTTGTACTAACAGAGGACATAGGAAAGCCGTTATAAATGTTCTCTACCTTACTCACAAAATACTTAGCCAATTTATCACACTGAGCATTCGAAGAGATAGGAGAGTCGGCTTTTGGTTTAGAGCATTTCATAGTCTTAAGAAGTGAAAAGATCATTTTAGAGGGATAAGTACTGTTCACTATTTCACCAGCAATATATTCTGCTCTAGCTTTCCAGACCAGCTTGTGGTAAGTTCTAATTGAGTCTCAAGTTTTTTGCAGTTTTTTTTGCAATAATCAAAGAATCATTGAAGCATGGATTGGACTGTCCTCTTTCTTTATTGGGACTAAGTTTGGCCGGGATGCAACTGTTAAGAGCTTGGATCAGCCAGTCTTTGAAAAACTTATCAGCTGATTCTACGTCCAGTGGCAGCTGAGGTATGTGAATAAGCAATTGCTCCGTATGTGACTAAGCATTTGCTCCGTAAGATGGCATGTACAACGTGACAGGTAACACGAGGTGCCCGCCACCTTGTGCATGCCAATGTTGGGGGGTACCATGGGTACCCTCCAAGTGCTGCCCACCATGCTGCAACGGGCCCCCAAAGAAAACTCTGCATGCTTTGAAAATGCCACATCATAATGCACCGCCACCATGTTATGGGCCTTTCCCACCTGGTAGGCAATCGGGACGATTGCCTACCAGCGGAAAAGCGGCAGACTGTCTTTCCATCCGCCGCGGTACCCCCAACCATGCTAATGTGGTGGAGTAAAAGGCCGTCCGGCGGGGCGATCGGCCCGCCATCCTAATAGGCCTCTTAGTCTCTATTCTATACCACAGTTTATACACCAATTTAAGCTTAACCCCTATTGCTGAGCTGGGATATAATATCACGGATAAGCAATGGACATATTGTTGTTCTCAGACAGAACAAGTCTCATCTAGTACCCGCTTGTGCATCACACACTACAAATGTCTGCACCGCACATACTATACCCCAGTCAAAATACGCAGATATAAACAATGAGATAATGACAACTGTGACAATTGTGGGGTGGAGTTGACTGACTTCCTGCATCTCGGCTGGGGTTGTAGCACTATTCAAACATACTGGCGGCAAGTGATTACAGCATTGGAGCAGATGACCTCCCTGAAGCTCCAACCATCTCCCATGCTGACCCTACTAGGACACACAGACAATCTTGCCACAACACATCAGACATTTGTTTCATTTGGTCTCTTAATGACTAAAAGGAGAATAGTGTGCAGATGGGGTCGAGGCAGGGCACCAAAATTTAAGGAGTGGATAAATGGCATGCTGTTCTGGTAGGAACAAACATTCACAGATGCAGAATTCCTCCCCATCACTTTGCGCCCTCGAGATATCTGGGACCCACTAGAGGTGTACCTTCTGGAACACCCTGTTGATGCCACAAGCACTGCACACGTAACTGTCAGTTGAACACAATATCTGGCTACTGTCTGATTCTGCATGATGTGTATATGCTTGGCAACAAAATATTGTATTAAGCCTACTCAGATACATTCCCTGATGACCACTGTGGATTTGTTGCATACGAGCAATGTTAAGATGTGTCTATTGATGTTTCTGGTTTTCTGGATAATGTAATGCATTTACTTGTCACCTAAATCTCATTACTAAGCATGTGACTACCTGTGTACTATATATGCTGATTTGGAAATTCGTTTCAGAAAACGTAGATAAAAAAAACATAACATAACATAACTTAACAACATAACATAATTTAACATAACATATAATAGCAGCTACGAAATGGCATAATTACGAAACAGTGTCAAAGCAAATAGGTCTGGCAGTGGTGTGCCAACATGGACAATTGACTGTAAGAAATTGGAGTATTAGTTCAGGGGTGAAACCCCACATTGGTGGCTCCCCCCCTAAGGCGGAGGGCCTCGCCCCACTGCTTTGTAGCTGTGAAATAAAGTAAACATAAAATGATAATAACTCAATGTTATTATCATTTTATATTTTCCTGCTGCAGCAGCTTTGCAGGCGGGGGCGGGGGGGGATGCTCACACTGGAGCAGGAGTAGGAGTTGTTTGCCTAAGTGCGCATTAATGTTTGGCTGGCAGTCTCAGACCAGCCAAACAGTCATGCACACTTTGCATGTTCTCCACCCAGGCTCCCACTGCATGTCTGAGCTGACTAATCACAATGCTGAATTGCAGCATTGTGATTGGCTATGGGGAGCCTGGTGCTTCCTGCTTACTGTTCTGGCCGGGAGAGACAACGGAGGGATGATGGAGGAAAGACTCATCAATCAGGTAAATTATTTTATTCTTTTACACCTCCTCTGCCCCACACCCAACCCCGATTGGTGCTGGCCACCACTGAGAACCCACCTCAAATAACAATCCCAGTCCTTGTCAGGGTGAAACAAAGGTAATAAGTAAACCAGTGCTTAATCTTCTGGAAACTTGGCACAAATTAGTCAGGCTTAACTTAGAGGCAATGTGTACAGTTTATGCAGCACTCGAAAAGTAATAAAGTGAAAACACAACACAAGAACAATCCCATTAAATTTTTAAATTTTGAATTAAGAAATATTGATAAAAAGCATAACACCCCATGCACAGTTATCTGGTCATGCTAGACCTGGTCAAAATCAAAAGTTAAGGCCGATTGAAGTGGAGGAGGGAGCCTAACATTGGTACCAGGTTCATTCAGGTGGAAAAGTTACCTTCAGACTTTTTGCCTAAAAAGGGGCAATAGATGAGTTGGCAGGCGGGCAAGCTTTAAGCTGGATCTGATAGAGGGCTTGACAATGGCAAGTTGCTGATGGTATACAGTCAAAATATCGAGTTTTTATTATAGATTTGCATTAATATCGATTAAAAAATATAGAATAGACAGAATATCGACTGGACAGAATATAGAGTACAAAAATATCAAATAGGATAGCATTAATATCAAATAAAAAAATATAGAATGGACATAATATCGAATGGACAGAATATAGACTACAAAAATATAGAATGGACAGAATATAGACTACAAAAATATTGATTTTGAGGTAAGTAAGTTAATATCAATGTAAGTGTTTTTTATGTTAGTATATGTTTGAAAAGTGTATATTTATTTTATTATTTATAATAATTAATTATTTTTATGGTATTTAATTTTTGCGTAATAAAATTCTGTAGTGAGTTGTGGATTTATAGGGGAATAGGGTGGGAAGTAATTTAATCATAATTAATTAAATATGTTAATTTATTTATTGGTATTTATTCTGAATAATTTGGTAATTATTTAATTGGTAATTAATTAGATTATAATTGGTAATTATTTTTAATTAATTGATTAATTGATAATTATGTTAATTTTAGTCATTTATTTTCTGTAGCGGGTTGTGGGTTTATAGGGGAATAGGGTGGGAAGTAATTTAATTATAATTAATTAAATATGTTAATTGATTTACTGGTATTTATTTTGAATTAATTGTTAATTAATTATTAATAGGTAATTAATTAAAATATAATTGGTAATTATTTTTAATTAATTGATTAATTGATAATTATGTTTATTTTAGTTATTTATTTTCTGTAGCGAGTTGAGGGTTTATAGGGGAATAGGGTGGGAAGTAAATTAATTATAATTAATTTAATATGTTAGTCTATTTATTGGTATTTATATTGAATTAAATATTATTTAATTATTAATTGGTAAATAATTAAAATATAATTGGTAATTAATTAAAATTAGTAGATTAATTGATAAATATGTTAATTTTAGTAATTTATTTTCAGTAGCGGGTTGTGGGTTTATAGGGGAATAGGGTGGGAAGTTATTTAATTATAAATAATGAAATATGTTAATTTATTTATTTGTATTTATTGTGAAATAATAGTTATTTAATTATTAATTGGTAATTCATTAAAATATAATGGGTAATTAATTTTAATTTATTTATTAATTGATAATTATGTTAATTTTATTAATTTTGTTTATGTAGTGGGTTGTGGGTTTATAGGGGAATAGCGTGGGGAATAATTTATTTGTAAGTAATTCTATTTTTAAATTAATTTTTTTATTTTATCAAATTTTTAATTATATTCTAATTGTCAATTAATTTATTGTTAATTGGTAAATAATTTGTATTAGTAGGTAATTATTTTTATTATTTACTTTGTATTTGATTAATTAATGTATTATATAAAAGTGTTAAGTATTTTAATTAATTTGTAATTAGTAGTATTATTTATTTTATTTTTATTTATATATTAAGTATTTACTTTCCCTACTTTTGCACTCACTGGAGTGGTAATAGTAATGTTTACCCTCCTGCTATCCAACGCTTTCCCTACTTATGCACTCTCTAGAGTGGGAATAGTAATTTTTATCCCTACGCTATCCAATGCTTTCCCTACTGTTGCACTCTCTGGCGTGAGAATAGTAATTTTTATCCCTACGCTATCCAACGCTTTCCCTACTGTTGCACTCTCTGGAGTGGGAATAGTAATTTTTACCCCTACGCTATCCAACGCTTTCCCTACTAGTGCACTCTCTGGAGTGGGAATAGTAATTTTTACCCCTACGCTACCCAACGCTTTCCCTACTGTTGCACTCTGTGGAGTGGGAATAGTAATTTTTACCCCTACGCTATCCAGCATTTTCCCTACTGTTGCACTCTCCGGAGTTGGAATAGTAATTTTAACCCTACGCTACCCAACGCTTTTCCTACTGTTGCATTCTTTGGAGTGGGAATAGTAATTTTTACCTATACGCTATCCAACGCTTTCCGTACTGTTGCACTCTCTGGAGTGGGAATAGTAATTTTTACCCCATTTGCTATCCAGCGCTTTCCCTAGTGTTGCACTCTCTGGAGTTGGAATAGTAATGTTTACCCCTACGCTATCCAACGCTTTCCCTACTGTTGCACTCTCTGGAGTGGGAATAGTAATTTTTACCCCTATGCTGTCCAACGCTTTCCCTACTGTTGCACTCTCTGGAGTTGGAATAGTAATTTTTACACCTACCCTATCCAACGCTCTCCGTACTGTTGCACTCTCTGGAGTGGGAATAGTAATTTTTACCTCTACGCTATCCAACGCTTTCCCTACTGTTGCACTCGCTGGAGTGGGAATAGTAATTTTTACCCCTACGCTATCCAGCGCTTTCCCTACTGTTGCACTCTCTGGAGATGGAATAGTAATTTTTACCCCTACGCTAATTAATGCTTTCCCTACTGTTGCACTCTCTGGAGTTGGAATAGTAATTTTTTCCCCTACGGTATTCAACGCTTTCCCTACTGTTGCACTCTCTGGAGTAGGAAGAGTAATTTTTACCTCTACACTATCCAACGCTTTCCCTACTGATGCACTCTCTGGAGTGGGAATAGTAATTTTTACCAGTACGCTATCCAACGCTTTCCCTAATGTTGCACTCTCTGGAGTGGGAATAGTAATTGTTACCCCTACACTATCCAGCGCTTTCCCTATTGTTGCACTCTCTGGAGTTGGAATAAGATTTTTTACCCCTACGCTATCCAACGCTTTCCCTACTTTTGCACTCTCTGGATTGGGAATAGTATTTTTCACCCCTACTTTATCCAACACTTTCCCTACTGTTGCACTCACTGGAGTTGTATTAGTACATTTTACCCTTTCCACTATCCTACGGTAAAAATATTGTAATGTTTTTATTAGCATTACGTTTATATATATATATATATATATATATATATATATATATATATATATGTATTAACAAATCAATTTGTATGTTTTTTTTTTACTTACATTAATTATTTATTAATTTTAAGGTTATTTAGGTATTTTAAGTATGTTTAAGTTAATTATATTTATTATTTCATTCATTTTTAATCAATTTAAAGCATTAAAAAAAATTCGATATTTTTACTAACTTTATTTTTTACATTTATATTTTGGATTCAATATTTTTGTACTTACCTGTTTGGAGATAGGAATTTGATATTTTGGCATTCTATATTTTTACCTCGATATTTTGGTAGGTCGATATTTTGGCATTCTATATTATGTCAGTGATCCGTTGCTGATGTGCAAGAGCACGCTGTGGTCATCGATGATAGTGGAAAAAGGGCAAGTGGACAAAGTGTGAAGTTTGTGCCCAACATCAATGGGTTGCTACTCGGCATTGGTCCTGGTAAAGCTTTCGGACCTTTCAGCAGAGCAAACCTTCCAGCCGAGATCAACCGTCGATTTAACGACTGCGGCTTTGATGGCGATCCCGATGTTCATTAATTCTCCAGGCAGAAAGATGGCAACATGTTTCTAAGTCCCAGTTCTTGCAGATTGGGGCCAGTAAGAGCACACTTTACCACCAGCCAGGAGGGAGGTGGGGTGTTACAACTCACTCCGGCATAGGAGAGCAGCAGGGTCCAATTAAGGTGCAATTGTTACTAGCCATCTTAGCACTTGCATGGAAGGGACGGACATCTGGAAGCTTGCTGTGTCCCTGCAGCTCAAACAGGGGGTCCGCTAACTTACCTTTGAATTAATTTCTGAGGCTCAAACAGGGGGTCCGCTAACTTACGCTTGAAATAATTTCTGAGGCTCTGCTTTAAGGCATGCAGATGCAGACTTCCTTCAGGATCTTTAGACAGCAGGTTAATCCTTCCTCTGATCCTTCAGAGGCCCAGGAGTGTTCTGAAGAGAGATCTGTGGGGTCTACTTGAATGCCCAGTACCAGCCTATGGGTGGAGGGCAAGCCTCTGACCCCCCTATACCAGTTTTGGCCAGCTTCTCTAACCTCCCCAGCATTTGGTGAGATTTTGACAAAAGAGACAAATGGTAGTGAGGCCTAGGTAAGAGCTTCATCTTTAAGTGACAAGGTAGGCATCCTTTTAAGCCAAGGAAGGGGCTGGGCACAGCCTCCCCAGGCCATCATGTCAAGGGAGGAGTCACTCCACTTCCAAGGCCCTTTGTACACTGTCTGGGAGAAATTAACATTTCACCACAGGGCAACTAGAGATCATGTGATGATTGAACACAGGCAGAAAAGCCCATTTGACTTAGGCAGGAAAATTACAACTTTCTAATAGTAAGTGTCATTTCCAAAATAGTAACATAAAATGTGACTTTACCATTAAGTTGGATTTTCGATTACTATTAAAATGAGTCCTTAATTCATCTTTCTAGCAGCTCCTAAACTGAAGAAAAGCCCTATGAGTTGTTATAGTGTAACCCAATGTTTTCCTTTTGAAGAGCCATCCTTACCACTGTAAAAAAAATGCTTTGGATGTTTGTCACTGCCAGAACAAGCTACACAATAAATATACCTGTCTCACTTTTAAAATGCCTTGCAACCTGCCCCATAAGTATTTAGGGCCAACTTGTGACTTATAAGTATTGAAAAGGAAGGTTTAGGTTTGGCAGATGTTTATCTTGACAGTGCAAAATGGCAGTTTGAAACTGACCACCCCAACTGCAAGGGGTCACCCTTTACTTGTGTCTCTCAGGTTCAGCTGTCTTCTCAGGGGGGCTAGGCTTTCTCAGTTGCAGTGACTGTGAAAGGAAACTCTGTGCTTGTCACCTCCATTAGGAAGAGAACTCACTGAAGTTAGAAAGGCCATAAACAGGTGGTTATTCCTACAGGCTCTATAGTTTGGCGACAGCTGCTCGTTTCAGATTGTTCACCCAGGGTGAAAATCTTTGATCTGTGAGCACCATAACCTAAACCTAACCCTAACATTGCATACAAACAACTTCACTGAATCTCTTGATTTTGTAGTGTAATTCATTGAAAAGGGGCTGCATCCTGGCATTGTGGAGCTTTTATTTTCATGGGAATATTACAACTCCCAAAACACATTCCAGATTTTCATTAGTAAACTACCCACAAGGGTTTACACATTATCCCTTAGTCATTGAAATAAGAGAGAAGTGTTGTTATCAGAGCACCAGCATGCATCCTGTCAATATATTATGTGAATTTATCATAGTCCAGAGCGTAGGTGCACACACTCTGCATCCAAGGCATCTGTGCTCAGCCAGATGTGTGTGATCAGCATGAAGTGCCCTTTTATCACAGCTATGGTAAACGGTTGTGATCCTATAATGTACAGAGACCCACTTTAAAGAGCAGCATGAGTAACCTAGAAACTACGTTTGTAACAACTTAAGATTTACAGATTTCTGACAATGTGAATAGTGGAATGGGATCTAATATGGTACAAAATTAGCACTCATTTCATATGACTGGATGTAAGAAATGCATTTAAACGTCTAGGTTGTTATCAGTACCTTTAGCGATTAAGTTGCCTCAAACATTTTGTTTCCAAAGAAGTGTAATTCTACATTCTCTCACTGCTTACTAAACGTACTGTAAGTGGGCAGTAGCAGCCCGTGGCGGTAGTGCTGCAGGCCCGGGGTGGAGCAGGGTGGGGGGTAGTAAACTATAGAATACGGCCCAACAGAGGTAAGTAAACAAATAAATAAATAAAACAAATGTTGTTGCGCATGCTACATCACATTTGGCTATGGAGCACGTGCAATGAAATTTGTTTTATTTATTTATTTGTTTACTTACCTCTGTTCAGCAGTATGCCGTAGTTTACAACTCCTCACCCTGCTCCTCCCCATCCCAAAACACCTCCCCACTGCACTCCCACCACCGGCCGCTGCTGCCTTTTACTTGCTACCATGGATTGTTTGCAAGAAGGAAAATCAGCTGGAGAACTTACAGTGGATAAGCACATTAGCAGTTTCAGCATTTTCACAGTTTTTTCTTCACCATGATATTCTTTATTCAAGTGTGAAATACCTTCTCCCCACACTCTGTAAGCAAAAAAAACAGATTTGCTACGAGCAGCACTATGTGGTCATGAATGCTGTTTCTACCAAGTATGCTTGGTTCAAGATTAATGCTTTGTACAGAAAGAAGCAGTGGTGTTTCTTCCATACCAGTGGAGGAGCGTCACACCCCCACATTGCTGCGCCGAAAGCTGGAAAAATAAAATGGTAATAAAATGATTTTATTGCCATTTTATTTTTCCATCTTTCTGCCTAGCGGATAATGAGAGCAGGGTGGGGTCAGTCCAGCACTGCTGCCGATTGGCAGCAATGAGGAGTGTCCCCTGCAGTTTGAAGGGCGCATGTCGGTTTGCCCGGCTATCTTGCTATGGCCAGCCTGACATGAGCAAATCAAAATCTCCAACCCAACTATCTTAGACAGCTGGGTTAGAGAGCAGGCAGAGACCTCAAGTGCCTTTTGGAGCCCTGAGCCAGCCTGCTCTAGGCAATCCAGACACGTCACTCATGCTGCTAAAAGCATGACAGCAGCAACTAGATTGGATAAGGTCTTTTTCTTTGGGTCATCACCTCGCGATCGGAGGAGTCTGAGCCACGGACTGCAACACATGAGGGTGTACTGCAGGCTAAGGTATGTGAAACTTTTTTTTTTATTTGGTAAATGTGGTGACTTCCTGATTTGCGATCCATTTTGAATTTATCGGTTTGTGTGGCCGTGTTTCTGATTGTGACCGCATGTCTGTGTGTGTTTGTGAGCTTGACTGTGCCTCACCATTTTTGTTTGTCACCAACTCCCACTGAAAAAAAGGCTATGAGGAACATAGTGTAAGTATGGTTGTCAGCCACGAAGAGAAGAGCTTACAGTTGCTTATGCCGCAGATCAGAATATTACCTGCAGCCATTCAGGAGAACAGCTGATTCTCTTTAGATAACTGCCTTAATTGAAAACCAAAATACAGCTATGAGCATGTGCTGCATGGTCTGTCATGCATTTTCTCTTCACCGCAATATAGAATGCAGTTAAAAAAGAACAAATATTTATAGGTTGTCCACAGAAATATGCTCCCATCACTCATGTGAACGCCTCTTCAGCGCTCGACATCGCCATCGCCATCCCAGACGGCTACAAGATCGTCCGAAGGGACCGCATCAACAACACCGTAGGAGGCATCGCCATCATCCACAGGAACACCATCCGCATCACGACCAACACCGACGACACCCTCGCACCCGCCGAGCACCTGCACTTCCAGGTCCACATCAACCCCAAGACCACCCTCAGAGGCACCCTCATCTACAGACCCCCGGGACCACGCACACAATTCAGCGAAGACATCGCCGACTTCATCAGCCCGCACGCCCTTCCCTCCGCTGACTACATCCTCCTCGGGGACCTCAACTTCCACCTGGAGAACAACAACGACCGCAACACCACCACCCTGCTGGACAACCTCGCCAACCTCGGACTCAAGCAGCTGGTCACCACCCCCACCCACTACGCCGGACACACAGTCGACCCCGTCTTCTCACCCAGCAAGGACATCGCCTTCAGCCACGCCACCGGACTCCACTGGACGGACCACAGCTGTGTCCACTTCAGCTTCAGAAGGACCATGATCCACCACCACCAGCAACAGGTTGCACGCAGAAGCTGGAACAAGATCACAGCCGACCAGTTCGCGACCGCCCTGAGCAAGAACCCACCCACCAGCGCAACAAACCACAGTCAAGCGGCCACCAACCTTACGAAGTGGATCAGCGACTGCGCAGACGACCTCGCCCCTCTGAAGACCCCGCCTAGCAGACCCGGTAGCAAGAAAGCCCCATGGTTCACCGACGAACTCAAGAGCTCCAAGAAGAACTGCCGAGCCCTCGAGAGAACCTGGCGCAGAGACCCAACACCGGACAACATGACTGCCCTCAAGCTCGCCACCCGAAAACACCACCAACTCATCCACGCCACCAAGAAAACCGCATTCAAGGAACGACTGGACAACAATGCACACAACAGCAAGGAACTCTTCAACATCGTCAAAGAGCTCTCCAACCCCAACACCAGAAACAACGACATCACCCCTTCGCAAGACCTCTGCAACTCCCTCGCCTCCTACTTCCACAACAAGATCGCGGACATACACAACAGCTTCAGCACTCAACCGACGCACGCCACGACCGAACCACCGCCCCCCACCACCACCCTCCGAGCCTGGACCCCGATCAGCACCGAAGACACCGTCCGCACAATGAACTCCATCCACTCCGGATCTCCTGCCGACCCCTGCCCTCACCACGTCTTCAACAAGGCCGACGCTGTCATCGCACCCCACCTGCGGGACATCATGAACACCTCCTTCGACACCGCTACCTTCCCGGAGAGCTGAAAGCACGCCGAACTCAGCGCTCTACTAAAGAAGCCATCAGCCGACCCCACCGACCTCAAGAACTACCGCCCCATCTCGCTGCTCCCGTTTCCTGCAAAAGTCATCGAGAAGACCATCAACAAGCAGCTGGCCGCCTTCCTCGAGACGAACGGATCCCTCGACCTCTCGCAGTCTGACTTCCGGGCCAACCACAGCACCGAGACCGCCCTGATCGCAGCCACCGATGACATCCGAGCTCTGCTTGACAACGGAGAAACAGGGGCCCTCATCCTCCTAGACCTCTCCGCGGCCTTCGACACTGTCTGCCACCGTACACTAGTGCAGCGACTCAGCAACGTCGGAATCCAGGAGAAGGCACTGGAGTGGATCATCTCCGTCCTCGCCGGTAGGACACAGAGAGTCCGCCTCCCCCGTTCAGATCTGAAGCCACCGAAGTCATCTGCGACGTTCCTTAAGGCTCCCCGCTCAGCCCAAACCTCTTCAACGTGTACATGAGCCCCCTCGCAGACATCGCACGCCAGCACAACCTCAACATCATCTCCTACGCCGACGACACCCAGCTGATTCTCTCCCTCACCAATGACCCCGCCACCGCCAGAGCCAACCTCCACGAAGGGATGAAAGAGGTAGCCGAATGGATGAAGAACAGCCATCTGAAACTGAACTCGGACAAGACGGAGGTCCTCATCCTGGGATCCTCACCCTCCGCCTGGGACGACTCCTGGTGGCCCCCCGCCCTAGGCAGCGCACCCAAACCAACAGACCACGCACGCAACCTGGGCTTCATCCTGGACTCCACCCTCTCCATGACCAGACAAGTCAACGCCGTCTCCTCGTCGTGCTTCAACATCCTGCACATGCTACGACAGATCTTCCGGTGGATCCCCACCGAGACCAGGAAGACGGTCACTCAGGCCCTCGTCACCAGCCGTCTGGACTGCGGCAACTCCCTCTACGCCGGAACCACCGCCAAACTCCAGAAGACACTACAGCGGATCCAGAACGCCTCAGCACGACTCATCCTGGACATCCCCCGTCACTGCCACATCTCCGGACACCTGAGAGACTTGCACTGGCTCCCGGTCAACAAGAGAATCACCTTCCGACTCCTCACCCACGCACACAAAGCCCTACACAACCAAGACCAAGGATACCTCAACAGCCGCCTCAACTTCTACGCTCCCAAACGCCAGCTTTGATCGACCGGCCACGCCCTCACCACCGTCCCCCGCATCCGAAGAGCCACCACAGGGGGACGGTCCTTCTCCTACCTCGCCGCCAAGACATGGAACTCCCTCCCGACCCACCTCCGCCTGACCCAGGACCACCTCGCCTTCAGGAAGCAACTCAAGACCTGGCTGTTCGAGCAGTAGCGGACCCCCCTCCCCTAGCGCCTTGAGACCCTCTGGGTGAGTAGTGCGCTATATAAATGCTTTGATTGATTGATTGATTGATTGATGTAGATGAAGCGTAGCAGCTTTATTGACATCAACAGGTCTATGTCCCCCCACTCCCATGGGTGATGGGAGCCAATAATTGCACAGTGATGAGTGGGGAAGGCATCACTGGTGCAGCACTTTCTCTCCTCTTCATGCCCACCTACAGCTTTTCTCTGTGACTTTGGGGCAGAGGTATGTAAAAAGTCTACAAATGTTGCTGCTGACTTTCAGATAAAGAAATGTAAGTGAGGATGGAAATTAGGCCATATCTCTTTCTTGAGGATTATCTGTTGCTCTCCTACAATGCTTCAAATAGTTTCCAGGCAGGGAAGAACACTAACTACATATTTTTCTCCCTTGTATTTCACAGAAAAATACAAGTCAACTAATAAAACAGCACAAAGGTCGCAGGTATGCATAGAAGCAGCGGTTTCCCATTTACACATTCAATGGTCTTAAGGACTGAAAGTAGATAAAGCACATATAGTTTTTTTCACTGAAAACCTGTCCAAAAATGACATGATATTTCATCAGATGACAGTCGAAGTACAGTCAATTCTTAATTCCGCTCTCTCTTTAACAAAAAAAATGTTTAACCAGTGCATTCCTCTGGAGGAGATACAGGCTTAATGGGTGAAAAATACTAGCAAGTAATTACCCAGCCTAATGCTTTTGGACCTGATTCATTTAGGCCCTTATAACAAGTGACCTGTGAATTCCGATAGACCCGGTAATGAAAGCTGCCCAGCCTATGAGAATTAGAAGATTGGTGTATTTCACAAAGAGATTTCGGCTGTTAAAAGCAAATCAAACTCAATGTGAAACGACAGGTGAAAACATGTAGGAGTTGGTGCAAAACATCAATTTCAGCTTGCTATTTGCCTCTTTTATCCACACACTGAAGATACTCAAGAATATCTGCAAGTGGCTTCCTATCAACACACACAGAGCCACCACCTGGGCACTCATCACCGGAAAACTGGACTATGGCAACACGCTCTCTATTGGAATCAACACACAAATGATTAGAAGATCCAGACTTTTCAAAAATCAGAAACCCATAGTCACACTCAGATATATTAGGAGTAGCTGACAACTTAGATATGCATGCTGGATTAATGATACTTGTGGAAACAGTGTACATGAACTATTGCATTTTATCTTACTGTTTCGTACTTTACTGTAAACATGGCTGAGAATAAGAGAATTTTGACACATATGCCTGTAAGGAAGGCAGTTTGTAATCAACATATTTTGATCATCCATAGTCATATATCAGAATGGGTCAAAAATATGTTGACCATCTTGAAAAATTGATAACATATTAATACAGTGTTTGACTCACATTTAGCTTAGTTCGTGTATAGTTCACACTCATAACACCTATCATGATGTGTCTTTTGATAACAGAGACAGAGACAATCTGAGCCAAACCTACATTGTATTTGATTAAATAAAGCCAAACAAACATTCAAAGTTATTTAATTTATTGTCAGCCATGTACACATATATGAAAATGAATGTAGGCCACAGGTTCTCTGAAAGTTGTATGGTGGAAGAATTTGTAGTCATGTACAGACATGTGCCCATAACTATTTTTATGTGTCTGTGCATATATGTTTCCTAATTGAGGAGGAACATGGTTTGACATGACACATAGGAAATGTTACATTGTTACAAGGATATGTGAGTTATTATTACAGTGTCACAACTGGGGGGCATACTATGTGCAAAGCAATCATGTACTTTGCGTCTCTGTGGATGACAGCAGGAGACACCAAAGAACTTGGTGCTATCCAGCAACACTAGACACAGCCACTTTTGGTAGCCTTAAGTTGGCTTGTACATAACTTCATGCAAGGCACCATCCTTCTGTGAACTCACATGACATTTTTGGCTGGTAGGCATTCCATGGTTGAATGATGGACATTGGCATGTATTAACTCAATTCTTTCCACACATTGCTAGATTGAATGCATGTAAATAGTGTAGATGCCAGACCCAGGCATGACATTGTAACACATCTATTGTACCCCTAGTTTTTTCTTCTATCAACCTGTACTATCATCTGCAGCACATGTGGAAAGATGACAAATGATTTAAGGTTTATTGTTCAATATGATTTCATCTCTTCCTGGCAATAAACAGTTTGTGTGCCATAACACAGACACACGTTGTTGTACTCTGTGGTAGAAAGCAGATGCTGGTAGCCATATAAGTTCTTAAGTACCTTCTTTCCAGTTGTAGAGCAGGATGATAAGCAGGTACATCAGCTTGGTAGACCAGATAAACAGGTAGTAATGAAGTAGGTTAGCCCAGTAGTCAGCCCTTGGTCATATGCCACAGCAAACCCCACCAGAAGCAGCCTGCCTGCTGCTGAGCCCATCTGTAACTGTCTTACCTCACTCAGTCAGACACCCAACATTCCATGCATCACAGCATTACCAGCATTCTACTCCAAACACACACAGTGGCTGAGCAGCAGATGAACTGGTAAACTGCAAGATATGAAAGTACCATGCAGGGCATACACACTTGCACTATGGTTCAAATGTGCCTGTGTTATTGATAGACTGTCATGGTCCCTGCCATGGCTTGCCCACATGCTTCCCAGACATAGCCCACACTCACAGGCCTAGGCCCTTAGCCTTACCCATATGTTCTATGTGGTGGCCCGCGCCCCGGGTTCTAGTTTCATTCATGGTATCTGTCACCTTTGCCTAATCCCTGGTGGCACTGGTAGGCCACAATATAACATGGATTGTGTTTATTTGACTTGATTTTACTTAAGACAGTTCCTAGGTGTCAGTGGTAGTACTGTAAGAGCATTTGAGCTATTACCGCCTCTGTGACAAACCTGCGTCTCAACATGAATGAAAATCTTGTGGGACCTAAAATCACCACATGCTCGAGTGGCCATCTTGGAGGCCATGGCAAACATAAACTGCACCTGTGGCAATATAAACTGCACCCCGAGCACGAGGCTCTGCTTGGCCTCATTTTCTACTTCAGCACTTACCTGAGCCTTCTGAGTTCCCATGCCATCCTTCTTCTGACTTCCCGCACAATCCTCTGGAGCTTTTGACTCCACTTCAGACCTCCAGTGACCCTTCTCCCATCAGCACGAAACCTGTAAGGCAAGAAACAAGATTACAAAAGTATTGAGCAACTGGTGTCAGGCCGTGTCGCACAACAAGACAAGACAAGTTTCAGAGATATTTAATAAACAGGCACATGTGTCCCCTAGCAACAGAAGGAAGCCTGACCAGTGCTATAGACATTGCCTTATCAAAGAGAGGAAAGAACTGTTAAGAGACCAAATTAACCTAGTGATTGACACTTAGTTTGAAATTTGTTTTCCCTCCAAAAGTATTTTTAAACTTATAGACTGTAATGCATAATCAGTAGAGACAGAGATTTGTGAACTTGTTGCAACATTAATATGGTTCTCTGATGCATGAAGGGAGAAACTAATGTGATTGCTATGCTTGACTATGGTGTCCCCGATGAATGAGGGATAATTAACATGACTACAACTTGAATGTGAGAGCATGCTCCAGGGAATAGTAATATTGATGAATGCCCTGATGTGTATTGTTCCTGATTTGAGCATAACATTTCTGTGGTGAAACACGTCCAAGACCAGTAGAGGAATCCAGTTCACAGAATGTCTTTGCTCACTCTCTCATTCCCAATCCCTTTTATGTTTGGGTACTATTCCCTGTGCATTATCCACCAAGAGGCTAACGGAGTGACTACTGCGAGATATGGGGCTGGCCTCTGGGGTTATGCCTCCTGTACTTCTTTGCAAGTAGAAGAAAACCGTTTATTAAAATGACTTTTATGTCTACCTTCTTATACTTCTAATACAATAATACATCAGGAGATTAGCTTGCAGTTTTTAGAAGATATTGTCCTGGTGAGACCTCTTTTATTATGGCTTTCCATATGGTCAAAAGATGAGAACAGTTTCACCAGATCAATTATCTCAGATTGTCTAATCCTGGACAACATTTTAAGTCTTCCTTGGCTGTCGTCCAATAATTCTTCCTGTGGTAGGTTGTTTAAAGTATCTATCTGGTCAGAGCCTACAGAGGTATTATCTATAGTGCTTAATTTGGGCAGGTACTTTCCAGTGCTCAGCATCTGCACTTAATTGCCGGCATTGGCACTTGGAACAGCTGCTCATTTAACGACAAGCTGGAAAACGTTATTTAATAATTCAATACATGTTTAAAACAACTAATACCAGCCACCCACACCATTTTTAAAGCTTGGGGGCCTTTAACAGTCTGAATGCTCACACTTGTAGCAGTGTGATGTGTAGTTGTTGCGTAAGTTCTGTTATTGGCAGCGCTGGCACTGGAAATGTGTGGTGCAAACTGCGGTGGCCTCCTCACGAAGGCCCCAGCACTTTTTTGTTTACAAATTAAGCACTGAACAAGAGGATAATCAGAGATACCTTTTTACAGTATAGATTATATCAGCATATGGCAGTTGATAGAGTAAAAACATCAGCCATTTTTTATAAGGTACTTGATTTGGATGAGGTAGTTATCTATGACATGTGACAAATATGCAGCATCATATTGTGCTGGTAAGATTGAGATGTGGCATTGTGCATCATTTAGTTGCTTTCCCAAATATGAAGTCCTGTCCTTCAGATATGACCTTTTGCCCATGTGATATTCCAAGTAAGAAAAGCATGTTGCACCTTTTATTGTTTTGTACATTTTAACAGAATCTTAGATGTTTTTCTCTTAACTCCTTCAGCGTTTATGACGAGCTCAGCTCGTCATGAGACACAGTGGAGCTGTGCTCATGACGAGCTCAGCTTGTCAAAAATGCAGCGGAACGCCCACGTGGGGCTAATTCCCCTCCTGTGTGGGCGTTCCACAGCAGTGAGCTTGTCATGAGCACAGCTCCGCTGTGCAGCATGACGAGCTGGGCTTGTCATGAGTACCGCTGCCCTGCGCGCGACCCCCCTCCCATGCGCTGCGGGGGAATTAGCCCCACGGCGAAGGGGTTAAACCCATGCTTATTGTACAGGTTATCAGATTACATAAAGCTGCTATGAAATATTTGATTGCATTAATAGAACCCTCTGTGTGCTATAATGTTACCCTTTTTATCTTGAAAGCCATTAATGTGAGGAAAAGTCTCATTTATAAGTGGACCCTTAAACTATATTATGTTTTAAGTACTATATAAAATTAATACATGTAATTGAATCTGATATTGCGATGTTTGATAGTAATTTTAATATAAGTTTTTGCTCTTGTCTACTTTTATGGCTGTTTATAATAGTTGAATAAAGTTTTATGAATTGAATCGTAGTTCTTAGAAGACTAGGAGGTGCAGCATTGCCCCATCAAAGCCTCGTGGAGTGGCTTACTGTGCCATACTGCACATAATGCCCCAGTGCATGGATAACCTAAGAATCCTTCATATCTTTGCAGATATGGTGGATGTTACCTTTCTCCCTTTGACATAAAACAGCACATATCTTTGACTGTTAAACTGCGTTGCATCAATATGATTTCCAATGGTACCCAATGGGCTATCTGTTTGGTTGCATTACTCCCTCTAAGTACGCGATTACAATGCCGTCGGAAACGGCTCCGATCCTCGATCGAATGGTCCTAGGGCATTGTAATCTTCTATTTTGATTAATTTCTGACTGACGCATTTGGATGGACTCAGTTGTAAATTAACCAAAACAGGATTTACTGAATGGCAGGTCGTTAGTCATTCGGTAATTCCAAGGGCGGTTCTTTCTGGCCGAGGGTTTGCAACAGCAGATTCCCACAGCCTTTCTGTGCCGGCCTTTCCGACACAGAAAGGCAATTGGAATGTGACTTTGCAGCCCCCAGAGGGCTCCCATGGGGTCAAGGCCTCCGGATGGTGGCCTAGTGGGTACCTACGGTGTCCCCCTGTTTATCCCACCACCCCATAGCAGGAAGCTTGAGGTGCCTGCAACGGGGTGCAGGGATGAATTGCACCTCAGCTCTTTACAATGAGAGCATGCATTCCGGTCAGAATGCATGCTCCCATTGTAAAGAATAGGATTGCAATCAATCCTAATTGCTGGGTTGGGACCGCCAAAAAGAGGTTGGTCGGTCCCAGTTCCCAAACGATGTTGGACGGATATGTGTAATTGAAGCACTTTATCTTTGATATACTCGGATATTGTCAAATGTATTTCTGAACCACATAAGAATACTTAGATGTGCAATTTGACTTACCAATAAAAAGCTCATTTCAATATCTTCCATTCCGGAAACACTCATTTATGGTGCTGTGTCGATGTATAATAGGCATCATGGGCTAAACATTAGTGAGAAGTCCCTTATGATCCACAATTTCCTGCATATTGATTGAGTATTCATGCTTCCAATTATCGGAAATAGGTGCATTAGCTGAAGGTGGCACCAATTGCGCATGGGTGCAATCCATTGCTAGTAAAGAACTACCGCCCTATATTAAGACTCCCTTTTCTAGTCAAAGTGCTAGAAAGACATCTCAACGTCTGTATCACTAAGTATCTGGATCAAAATGACATCCTGGATAAATCCCAATTTGGCTTTAGAAAAGCCCATAGTACAGAAACTGTGCTAGTCACAGTATCTGAGGAGGTTAGGGAAATCCTTGATCATGCAGACATGGCTGCTGTGGTCCTTTTGGACCTATCCGCAGCCTTTGATACAGTAAGCCACTGAATTCTGAAACAACGTTTTCTCGACATAGGTGTCCAAGGCTCTGCTTTTAAGCTTCTTTGTGTCTTCTGGGATGAAAGAATGCAAAGTGTCAGTATGAGAGACTATAGGTCAAAATCTTTCTTCTTACCTTGTGGAGTCCATGAGGTCCCCTCAATAAGTCCCACCTTATTAAATATCCATTTGATAACTTTATTTCGGCCACAATGGACCATAAAGTTCATGATAAAATGCATTCATTACAGAGATTAAAATAATAAATACGAGCTACATTTGAGATGCAATAAAATACACAGATTTACAAATTAGAGCTACGATACTGTATGAAATGGTAAGACATTATTAAACATAGATTTCATTATCGAACGTCCACATTAAATTGAAGACAAAAACTCCTACTAGTCACTGGCTGCATTTATCAATTTTGTGCGTCTATGCCACATTGCATTAAAAAAACGCGAAATAGCAAAAATGATAGGGGGGTGCGTATCATACTGTAGCACTCTAAGTGCTGGTGCGAACTAACGAAAACCTAGGTTTCTACAAATTGAAATCACCCAGTGTTTACGTGCAGCCTGATATGCTGGACAAAAAAAAAGAAAACATGAGTTTCATTTTCCAGGTGGAATTTACAGGCTAGGCACTCCGTGCTCTTATTACTATCCCATTTACTGGTGAACAATCTAAGTGGAAGAGTACCCAGTCTAAATTGCATATATAATTTTCTTGCTGATGCAGGGTATATCAAATCTAAAAATTCTTCCTTTTTGTAATCTACTTTAACTTGGAGGCACTCAGTAGTCAGTCTACCCCCCTCACAACTCGCATGAAGGGATGCTAAATTGTGAGTCCTGTAGTGGTGGACCAAGTCAGCTTTGATTAGCTCCGGACAGGCTACGTCCGGGGTTTCCCAGAGCTCCGATAGGCCAATCCTGCAACTAGTTGCGTTTATATGGGTCAGCCACTAGATGTTCTTACTTTTCAGTGCATCCCAAATTTCCCTGAATTCATTTTTATAACAAACGAGTTCTGGCACGGTCCATAGTCTTTTCCAATATGTTAAAGGGCGTAATGTCATGACCTCCTCAGTAGGGAGTAGCCCTAGTTCCATACGTAAAGGTACGAGCGGGGTGCTCACAGGAAGACCCAATATGTTCCTCAAGAATGCGTGTTCTACCTTAACTAAATTGGGAGATTTTTGATGACCCCAAAGTTCGGCCCCATATAGTGCTGCCGATCTAGCCTCTACATTATACATTTCGATGACTGGAGCCGCAGGCTTAAACTCAGACTCTCTGTGCAGCTTCTGGATCCCCTCCACCACTTTTATTAACTTGAGTGTAGCTTTCGTCAACTGCGAAGCCCATTCAGGTGTTCTCCCAAAGTGATACCCAAGAAATTCAAAGATCTTAACTCTCTCCAATGGGATATCACCCAGAAGGGGGTTCAGGCGTGTCTGCCTCGGGGGTTAAAAATCATAAACTTAGTTTTATCTAACTTTATCTCCAGACCCCTAGATGCACAGAAACCAGCAAAGCCATCCAAGGTACGTTGGATGCCCGTTGATGTCTTGGACAACAACATAGTGTCGTCCGCGAACATCAAAGCGGGCACCCAACCTGTAACTAACATCGGGGCGTCTATATCCTTGGCTTCAAGGAGATGATTGACTAATACATTAATGTACAGACAGAACAGGGTGGGGGCCAGGACGCATCCCTGATGCACCCCTTGGTTTACCGGGAAGCGGGCTGACAATTCGCCATACTTCCCGCACCTTACTTGGGCATAAGTACCAATATTAAGCCTCAATAAAACATTCAAGAGATAGCCTGGTAGACCAAGTTCATATAGTAACCTCCACTGTTTCTCCCTGGGTACCGAGTCAAATGCTGACCGCAGGTCAACAAAGATCATGTAGAGGCTGCCACCCTCTACAATCACAGTTTTCCAATATAAGACCTGAAGTCTAAATAACTCGTCCACAGTTGATGTACCCAGCCTAAAACCAGCCTGGAAAGGGGTTAAAATCTCATTATCCTCCATCCAACTCTGTATTCTATTTAGTATGATCCGTCCCATCAATTTTTGAGTAACGTCTATCAGGCTGATGGGCCTGTAATTAGACGGTTTGAGGGGGCAGCCTTTTTTATAAATATGGACTATTTCGGCGCCAGGTGTCCGGAGGATCCTTGCCATTTAATATGGCATTATAAAGAGCACATAAATAGGGGGCCCATATTTTCGGTCTAGACTGAAATAAATCCCCCGGTAACTTATCCAGACCAGGCGTCTTGTTGGGAGCTAATTTGAAAATAGCGGCTTCCACCTCCAGTGAGGTAATCTCCCAGGCCCCCTCCAGTCGATACTTGTGGGGGAGGCATGGGAGAGAAATTACGAGGCCATCGTCGCTCGAAGAACCGTACAAGGCCCCAAAATGTAATTCCCAAGCGGAGGCAGCTATATTTGGTTCATTACCCAAATTACCCACCCTACTCCCCCAGCTGACAATTGTCCAAAAAGATTTTGAGTCTTTGGACTTTAATGCGATTCTGAGGTCTTCCCAGTTGTCTACCTCCCACTCTTTCCTTTCTTTCTGAATGACCTGCTTGTACAAATGCCGATAGTGCTTGATCCTTGTTTTATCATGAGATTTAACCGCAAGGATCAAATCCTTTTTAGCTTTCCTACAGTTGACATTATACCAAGGATGGGCTAAAGCTGGTTTTGCCTTTAATATTCCTTCTGGATAGAACATGTCAGATAGTCCCTAGATGAGCCCTTGATGTATATTCAAAGGCTCATCCCCTAGTCCTGGGTGCGGAGCATTAACCTCCACCTCGCCCATATCACTCAGGTATGGCAGGGCCCTTTGGTATATCAGCAAGTTTGTTAGGAGAGCCTAGTATCTGTGGCCATTTAACTCTCCGACTGTTGTCAGTTAGTAGGAGCGGAGGGTCTATTAGATTGGAATCAGAGTCTGGATTAGACAAACCCAGACTCCCTGGTTTCAACGTCATGACCAAGGGGTTATGGTCACTGTCTTTCCTAGAATAAATCTGGAAGTCCAGAACCATGCCCCAAGTTCTAGGTTCCACCAGAATATAATCAAGAATGGAACTTTGTCCGTCTCTATTAAATGTCATTTGACCGGGTCTATCTGAATTTGTCTGCCCATTACAGGCTCTAAGAGAGGACAAGAGGGTGAGGGAATTAATTTGAAGCACCAACGGGGTCCAAGCTCTAACTACCGGTATCCGAGGTTCCGGAACATACCAGTGCTGGTCCTCATCACCTGGGCCATCTTGGGTTGCATCAGTGAGTGGCTTCAACTGACAGTTAAAATCGCCACCCACTATTAATGTGACTGCTGGATCAAGGGTTGAAATAAACTGCCTGAGTTGATCTATGGCTCCAGACTCCTTCGCACTCGGGGTTGGTTGTGAGTAGATGTTTATTAGGGCAGTTGTCTATTTTCTGGAAGTGTAAGGAGGACACACTGCACATCTAGCTAATCAGTAGGGATCTGTACTGCCTGGGCCCCCAGGTGGCTACCTACCCAGGTGCTAAGTCCCCCTGAGGGTCTACCCCTACCCTTCATGGTTGCCAGTATATTGTAGGTGGAAAACCCTCTCCTTTGTATATCTCCCAGCGCCCAGGTCTCCTGAAATAGGCAAACATCACTTTTCTCCACAAATGCTCCCCAGTCTGGACACGACAGTTTGTTTTTGATCCAGGCCAAGTTCCAAGAGAGGATTTTAATAGATTCCTTCAGCACCCCCACCCCAGTTTCAGATTGCACTAAGTTTGAGAGATCGCCCTGGACAAGCAGGTCCTCAGTATTAATCCCACTAAAAGTTTGGCCCATCTCCTCTAACTCGCCATCATAAATCCTACCCACAATCACTGGAAATTCTGGACAACTAATGTCCACCTGAGTTATTAATAGAAGAGTTCTGGGCACTACAACCACCCAATGATTCCCACTCCTACCCCCCCCCCTGCGCAATTAGAGATGTAGTCCACCACCCGACTGTTCCTAAAATTGATAACTACACAATCTCCCCTTATGCTTTTCGCCCGTGTCCCTACCCAGTCCACGCGTTGTGCAAAAAGAATTGCACTGTATGGGTGCAAGGGTAGTGGCCTATTGGAGTTCAACCAATGGATACATGTTCTTGAGGTCACCATAATCCTCCCTTTTCCCCGATCCAAGGCTGGAACCCCAGCAAGAACTATTACAGACTCAGGGGGGAGATCTAAGCATTTTTGTTCAGTAGCTGAAGGATCACAAATATTACTCCTATTTAATGGGACTTGAAAATGTGGTGCCCCTCTGACCCCCTCATACACGTTGGTTCTGTTCCTCTCTAAATTGTTGTTTGCAATGCTCTCACTAGATTGAGCCACATGGCCCGCTACCGGGACGATTTGGAGAGTCGAGCCGGCTGAATTATTCCTTTGAGGCGGCACAGGAAGGTGACAGGATACATTATCATGCCCTAGCGGCCTCTCTATAGTATCACATGTGCAGAACGCGGCAGCCAGAATGTTGATCGGTTTGCCTAAATTTTGCTCTGCCAGGCGTACCATCTCCGATCTACATTGGCTGCCCGTTGGGCAGAGGATCAAGTTTAAAGCCTTATGCCTGGTGTTTAAGATCCTAAAGGCTGCCTCGCCCCCCATTCTTGCTCAAGCTATCGTCTACTACACCCCCGGCCAGAACATTACGCTCTACTGGACAATTTCTGGCTAAGATTCCTTGCTTTAAAAAAGCCAGAATTGGCGGCCGTTCTTTTGGTGTTCTGGCAGCAGAACTATGGAACTCACTTCCTGTTAACATTCGTTCCATTCCTGACCTGCTGCCTTTTAGGAAAGCCGTGAAGACATTTCTTTTCACCTCGGTTAAATAGTCTTTGTTTCTGGTTTGGTCCTTCATTGTGTTGTGTTGTACTGTCCATCATAGCGCTGGGAAGCCACTTGGCTGTGGCAGCTACGCGCTTTATAAATAAAATAACATAACATAACATAACATTGGCATAAATTGCTCGAGGAACAACCGCCTCCCCCGTGGCAACTGGATCGAGTTGTTCTAAGCATAAAAGTCTACTCTCAATAGCATTGAGTCTATCACACAGAGGACGACAAGTCTTGGTAAAGATGTTTTCCATTTTATCCCAGAACTCTTCTCCAGGATCCATAGGGCATGCCACATCGGTGGCTGTAGGAGTCATAGGCACTTGTTCAAACCGCTGGTCGGTAACTGGACTCCCTATAGTTGTTGACATTTGTCCATCCCCCACATTCTTGCATTTCTGGATTTTAGCTTTCCTCTTATTTATGGGGGCACCCCCACGCTTCCTTTTAGAGGCTGGTACTGAAGCTTCAACACCGGTCTTTGAGCTAGTAACAGATCGAGTTTGCAGTTTCAGAGAAGACGGGCCCAGGGAGTCATGGTTTTGGGCGGGGGCACACTGGGCCGGGGGTACAACATCCACGCTGACTGGAGAATCCGGGGGTCTGGTTTCTATTTGAACCTGATGGCGGCCCTCATTACAGGTTCCCAAGGCGGAAATATCAGCAGATCCTTCCCGGTTAGGCGATGGTGCCTGTGCCAAACAGCCCAAAGATGACAGTTTGTCAAAAGTAGGATCCAGGGATAGCCTCCTTTCAGTGATGTCTATTTGATGAGCCAGCATAGATGATGCCCTGGTGAGAAATTGATCCAGAGTTCCTACAAACGATCCCCCTGGAATCGACTTTCTTCCCTTTCCCACTTTAGAGGACGCCATTACAATGTTTATTTACGGCGATAGCTTCTCAAAGCAAATATGATATAGCTAACACTATGACAGTCAATCTACAGGAACAATAACATTATCTTTGAACTGACCTTGGTTTGTTCAGTGGATTATAGGCGAAAGAGGGTGGCCCGTCCCGTCCTCGTTCGGCCTCGAACGGGCTATAACGGGCCTGCCCTTGGCCGGGGCTTCGCCCAGCGCACGTCCGAGCGCGTCTGCGTCACAGAGGTTAGTGCTCCCTGAAGTGCCCCGGTGCAAGGAGGGAGGGGCGGGTGATCTCCTCTCTGCCCCCGCAGCCCTCTGGGTCTCGCAGTCCCTTCAGTTGCTTCACAGGCTGCCAATTACTCAAGTGCAGCGTCACCCGCGAAGCGGGAGACGCAAGGAGTTTTTGAAGTGCCCTGGTGCAAGGAGGGAGGAGCGGGCGATCTCCTCTCGGCCCCGGAGCTCTCTGGGTCTCGCAGTCCCTTCAGGTGCTTCACAGGCTGCCAATTACTCAAGCGCACTATGTGGCCCCTCTAATGGACGGATAAGGTCATATGGTTTTTCTACAGTGTCTTATGCAGATGACACCCAAATTGTTGTTTCTATAAACAACATCATTGAAGAGGTGGCTTCTCGTTTCAATAAAGACTCGAGTGCCATTCTGCACTGGATGAGCACCCATTGACTAAAATGTAACTCAGGAAAGACTAAGGTTCTCCTTTTTGGGCGGGATAGCTCTTTTTGGAATAAGTCTTGGTAGCCAGAAGCCCTTGGCTACTTCCTGTCCCAGTGTTTAAATCTTGGAATCTCTAATTATTTTTGATCCAAATCTTTCCTTTAGGGACCAAACAAACTACCAAAAATTCTTCATGCTTTCACAGACCTACAATTCTGAGGAAACTCCTTCTCTTTCAACCATCAAACTAATAAAAACAGTTGTCACTTCATTGGCACTATCTAAACTAGAATATTGCAATGTCCTTTATGTTGGAGTCCAGCAGTGTGTTCTGAGTAGGCTCGATAGACTGCAAAATTTAGCAGTCAGGGTCCTGAAAAAAATCAAAAAGTTTGAACCTGAACTAAAACTAAGGAAGACCTTTACTGGCTGCCTGTCAAAAAAAGAGTTGCCTGTAAAGCACTCTGTATTGCCAACAAAGCATTACATCTTCAAGGCCCTGAATCTCTGATGAACACATTTTCGCTGTACACCCCAAACAGATCTCTACATTCTGGCACAACTAAGAAGCTGTCCATTGTCCGCATCTATAAAGTCTCCTGGGGAGGTAGAAGTTTCTCTCATGTCACATCATGTCTTTGGAACCAAATGCCAGAGTACTTAAAAATACACCCTACTTTCTGGTTTTTAGATGCTTCTTAAAACTTGGCTTTTCACTTTCCCGCTGTAGACTCTATCTCCTGATCCTCTTTTCCTTTCATACAGGCAGCACCAAGGTGCCCTAAGGCATAGGCCAAACTTTACAAATTTAATTCAATCAAAATGAATGAGTAAAGCAACATAGTGCAAATCGCTGCTTTGCCTTGCTCTGCACCCGGGGGGTTCCATGTGTGTTGCATGGATGTTTCCACACAGCATCCCTGGGCCCTTATTTATGAGGCCTTGCGTCAGTTTTGCGCCGCCGGTGTGTCACTTTTTGTGACGCACCAGCGGCGTACAAAATGTGCCTTGTTGCGCCATATTTAAAAAGTGACGCATCTAGGTAGATGCGTCACTTTTTAACCCCCTGCGCCACATTATAACTGTGTCAGGTATAATGTATGCAGAGGGGGCGTTCCCCCGCAAAAAGCCTCGTAATAGTGACGCAGTGAAATCTATGAGATTTCACTGCGTCACTTTTAGGATGCTGTTGCGTCAAAATCTTGCGCCTGCCTCACAGCAGGCGTAAGACTGACGCAAGCCCTTTCACATGGGGCTTTCCCCATGTGAAAGGACGCATTGCTGGAGTTGCGTCACTTTTGTGACACACTCCAGCAATGCGTCACTTTTGCGCTTACAGATGCGTCAGAAATGCTGACGTATCTGTAAGTCCCTGCGACATGATGCATCATACATTAAATATGACGCATCATTGGTGTCGCAAGGAGTGCGCAGTGAAAAGTGACGCATCGCTATTTTCACGCAGCGATGCGTCACTTTTCATAAATGAGGCCCATGGATTTTAATAGATTCCCAGATGCATTACCAGAAGTGGTGGACCTGGGAATGCTCCAAAAATCTATGCCTCCCAAGGTGAGACCTATATGGAGAAGTATGTTTATTTGTCCTTGTTTTTTTCTCTTTCAGTGTTTGCTACATTCTGCAGCACACATACAAAGAGGAAAATGCCTCAGGGGAATGTTTTTTTGCAGGAAGATGCCCCTTCCTGTAAAAACAAGCCCCCTTGCAATGCATGGACCCTTGTACTATGGTGCAACGGTGCCTGCAATGGTGGTAGGCAGTGTAAACTGCACTAGCACAGGGGAAAAGGCAGGAATGCACTGTATTCTTTATAATTAGGGCTCCCGGTTTTATGTTATTTTTTTCTGCCATTTCCGTCTGTATTTAAAGCATATTTATTTTTCGGGCATTTTTTCTATATTTATCCACATTTATTTTTGCCACAAGCAAAAGACGACGCTACAGCTAGTATTTTTCCACATTTATTTAAATTGACAATGCACACATGCGCTCAGTTGTTATGGTCACCACTATACATTCATTTGAAAACTTTGAATTTTGCAAAATGTCCCAAATATGCTTAAATGTGCTATCACAAGCCATTTGTCTCAGAGCCTTGCAGTTTCTGTCATCGGCAGAATGCCACATCCTTTCCCCCACTGAACACCATACTGCCCCACTGAGAGAAGCTCACACTGCCTTCAGCTGCAACCCAATTGTGCCCCACTAGCGCTAAAGCTGTCCCTGGCCATTACTATGAGGATTGATGTTTTGTATGTGCAGAGGAGAACAATCATTTGCAATGCAATAGGTCTCGCATTTACGCTAGTTTAAGCTATTGCATTGTAAATGACAATGCCTTTTATTTATCTGTTGTAAAAAAATATATATAAATAAAAGGCATTGTCATTTACCATGCCAAAAGCTTAAACTCGGGTAAATGCAAGACTTATTGCATTGAAAATGTTTGTTTATTACTCCTTTGTCTGCCCATAGGATGTTCCAGGGAGACTAGCAAGCTTCTTGTAACACTACTTGAATCGAAAACACTTTCATAATATCTTAAAATGTTTGTTGCATACCAACAGGCAGGCTGCATGAAGCAAAATCAAATGTTCCATTAAACAACACAGAGTGTATGTGCATTAAATAATAACAAATGATTTTTCCACTATACTGCTTCCATTTTGTAAGTGTATAACCAATGGACATTGTAACAGGTCCTTTCCGGGCCCTGTAGTCATGTCATTAACTTTTCTGGCAAAAACACTCATTGATTTCTGAATAATTAGTGTAAAAGTGTTAAGGTAACCATGTTGTTCCTGCTCACATTTCATATGCTTTACTTAATCTTGCACTTCTTATGAGTGTTTGCTTTTTCCAGGATGTTGTTGTTGTTTTTTTCAGACAGTATATTACTCTTGTGTAGTGCATAATTTGAATTGAGTCACATCCAGGAGTTTATAGCGGGGCACAATTGGGTTGTAGCTGAAGGCACTGCAATTTTCTCTCAGTGGGTTAGTATGGTGTTCATTGGGGAGAGGATGTGGCACTATGGCCAGAGCTGCTGAATATTGCACTGGGGAACCAGACTCAGCCACCAAGCCTAGTCCACCAGACCACTCTCCTGAGGGAGCACATTCCCATGCTAGACCTTAGAAGGCCACGCCAGACCTTAGAAGCCCTGGTGTCTTAGCATCAGCAGGTTGGCCCTAGCAGTGGCAAGTGTGAGTTAAACCTGAAGGCCTGTCCACCACAATCCATACTGACGTTCACCTCCAGTCTTGCGGGTAGGCCTACGAAGCAGCATACCCTAGAGCAACAGCGACTCTGTGAATGAGGTCTCAGGACCCTTGAGGCCAGTATTCCTTACCCATTGGTACTCACTACAGATCGGCAATGCAGGATTTGCACGTGCACCAAACTAAGTTCGCAAACGTTACGGTCTCTCTGCTTCATCCACAAGCACCTTTAACACATGCTGCCTCCTTTGTGGCCAATGGAATTATGCAGCAATGGAGGACAAAATTATGTTGCAGTGTTAACTAAATTATACAGCAAAAAATGACTGTATCGTAATGCTGTACGTTTTCTGATACTTTATTATTTTGACATCTTTACACATATTAACAGTCTCTGCAAAGATTTTGCCTCATCTGTACCAGTGTAACATACAAATGCAGCAGTGAGAACGGTGACCAGTCAACCTTTGCAAAGGGCCCTCTCCTTTGCAGCAACACAAGTCACATTTTTTGTAACTTTTGATCTGTTTGAGCTACAAACACGTTTTTTGTTAAAAGCGTCAGATTATGCAGCAGATGATGTATTATGTGGCAAATATGGCAAATATGGCAGAGCCTAATTATTTGGAAAACATTTGCAAACTAGGATATTTTGCCATTCATGTTTTAACTGCTTTTGTGGAAAATTGGAGAAGTGCTGATGATAGAAACTGCATGGCTCAGAGACATATGGCTTGTGATTCCATTTTTAAGCTTATTTGGGACATTCTTTGATTAGAAACGTATCCCAGTTTGTGAATGTATTTTAATGTCGATAACTCATATTAAACCTTAAACGTGTGTATCCATTGGTTTAATTAAATAATGTACTAAGCTGGAACTGGTCACATAAAAACTTCCAGAACATGATTTCAAATTATAATTGCTAACTAGCTCAAGGTTTTTCTAATGGCTATATCCGGCGGGCCCACTTGGCCGGTAGAATACGGAGTACATTAAACACTACAAATACAAGAATTCTTGGGGAAGGAAGAGCAGACCGAATAAAAGACAAGAAGCGATATGTTAGGGATTGTCCAATAATTAGTAAAATTATATTTAGAGTCGAGTGTCTCGCAGTTTGTGCAACAATCCTCTCTGAATATCAGGAAGGGGATGTGGTATAACAGCCAAAACTGCCTACTTTGGAACTTTAGAACGAGGTTCGAGGCTCAGCGCCGGCTCAACATCCTTAGATTCTGGGCAAGTCAATTAATCTCCCCGTGCCTACAAAAATGAATAACTGTCATGCGTATTGTGATTGTCGTCAGGTAAAGCGCTAGGGGTCCACCTTCTAAAGCTGCACTCTCCTTACCGAGTCCACAGGATCTCGGAGTGTATGTATCACATAGAAACAGCGTATTTCAGAAAAAAGGGGGTGAACACTACATGCATAAAAGAAACCGGCACATCATGGGTTATTTGTACATGGCTGACTAATCCAAAGCAATTAGTAAAGGGTTCCCATCAAATTGACTCAATGATCAGTCCTATCATTTGGCCAAACCCAGGTGCATATTAGGCTGGTCCCCTGATCATTGGGACATCAAACACCGCACCTTATTGCTGTTTGAGGATTTGGTCCACCAAAATAAACAAACCGTCCATGATGACTGATCTTTTGATGGTAAAGTAAACAACAGTGCAACAAGAAACTTAGTGACTTAAAATAGGATGGAATGTCCTCCTTCTGACAACTTTATTCTGCGGACAAGACACGCTGTCTCTATGTGATACATACACTCCGAGATCCTGTGGACTCGGTAACGACAGTGCAGCTTTAGAATTTAGCTGGTAGACCCCCTGTGTTTCGTGTGTTATACATTGAGTAGGAGCTGGGGATAAAATCAGGTGTGGGTCTTTAAACTATATATACCTTGGACCCTCTCTTTAACTGTTTAGTTGTTGTCTGTCAGGTAAAGCGCTCCAAAATCTTCGGGTTCTTGTAACTTTCAAGCACTAGAATTGCACGAGAGACTGTGAGTGACACTAGTGTGTGTGCAAAGGAGGTCTTGCTGTGTAGCGCCTAAACAGAACCGTCTTCTAGAAGTCTCACATCCCTACCCCCAATGATAATGAGGGGAGTAGAGCGGGTTTGGCCCTCTTAAATCCATCAGCATAAAGATCTGCAATTGAGCTCTCTGCATTCTCTGTGTGAGCTGTTCTTTTTGCCAGATGCTTTGTTTAACTAACTTGCTGGGAGGGGTTTGTCTCTTCTCCCGTCGTTCATCTCAGCGACAAAGGTGGCCCAGCACCCTGCCGCATCTCTGTAAATGGTCTTTCAAAGACCTGTGAAGTGCTCGGGTGCGGCTGGCAGCTCCGTGCCTGCCCGGGAAGGTGTCTCAGCAAGACCTGACACCTCCTAACCCTCTAAGGAGGGGGAGACACCAGATTGCAGCAGAACAAAATGTACTAGTATTTTCCCGTTTATACATATAAATACAGATAAAGGAAAACTTGTTTTCCGTCTGTATTTATAAGTAAATATCCGTAAAAAGGGAAAACCGGGAGCCCTATTTATAATACAGCACATTCCTGTCCTTTCCCTGCCACAAAGTGCAGCACAGCAAGATTTCTTGCTGTGCTGCACTGCATGACAAAAAAGCCCCTAAGTTCCTAAAGATGATGCAGAAAGGCTCCTGCATCACTTGATAAATCTGACTTAAGCCCTTCCGTTGCCTTGCAACACAGTGTGTAATGCAATGGCAATGCAAAGGCCTGATAAATCTGGCTCTACGTACAATAGGCAGAGAACAGCAACATTTGTATTTGAACATTCCATGTTGGGTATGATGTCAATTATGAGTATATTAGTCTTTATAGAATGAGGCCTTGCATCAATACCAAGTCATTTATATAACATCAACCTATAGGGGAAAATCGAATGCCAAATACTATACAGTGTATACCTATTGCATTAGTTTTACTTGTCACCTTTCACAACATTGAACTTGTGGACTTATCCGAGAATAATTAACCTTAAAATACCACATCATATTTATCGAACCTTAGTGAACTGACATCAATCAGGCTGTATGTACCCCAACCGAGATTCTGAAGCAACAACCATATGCAGATGAATAACAAATATGTAATTGAGATGGTCCACGACAGCAGCGATGTAACCAGCAGCATTGCGCAAGAAGTAAATACACTGGAGCAAATGCAGACAGCTAATCGAGTCAACAAACAGGTCTAACATAGGGCAAGTGGGAGTAAAAAGGCTTCAAGTATTAGTATTGTGTCTTTGACAGCTGGGACAGGAGAAGGAGAAACACTGATGGGCAGAGAGAGAGAGAGAGTGTAGAGGACCCAGCGTCTCATAGAAAGAACAGAATGTAATAATTTGAATTTGATTTGATTTTACATTTTTGGAAAGTGCAAACAAAAACCCGGAGGCGTCTTGGCGTTGTGTAACTCTGTAAGGGAATTACCATAAGTGCTAGTTCCTGAAGAGCAAGCATTTTAAAGCTTTGCTGAACTTCCGGAGTGAGGGAGCAGTTTTAATGTTAAAAGTGAGAATGTTTATTGAGCCAAGACGCATATAGAATGTAAAATAATCATTAACATTTTTAAGTCGAGCATGCAAGACCTCTTGTTTATACTATAGTATGTACTTATATGGTCATTACGTAGTCGCAATTTGGAAAAATGAAGGTCCTATGTTACATGCTTTTATGTGTTTTTAATTGTAACATAGTATTGCTTATAGGTCTTTTTACATCATTGCTTAAATTTAATACCTTTTTTAATTCGGTTTTAAACTGTAAAGTATTTATTATCTTATTTACTAAATTGTATGAACTGTATTTTTATGTATTTTGTCTTTTATGATGCAAATCGAATAAAGACCTGTTTGAATTTGAATTTGAATTTGTATGTACTTATATGCGTATGTACTTTGTGGGTACTGGTGATCAGCCCTAGGACTTGTGTGCAAACTGCTTACTGTTTTTTTCTGTTCAACTGCCTCTATTGAACTGTCTTGATAGAAAACAACCAGCAGAGGTCTGTAAAATATCATAATGACTTTAGCTTTCTCTAGATTCCAGTCCATAGAAATTGTCTTCCACAAGCACCTGTAGACAATATTATTTTTTCAAATCTTGTATTTTCAGTGTTATGACCACCAAAAGCCCTGATTTTATATTAAAAACAGAGCTTTGGACGATACCATTTCCCACTGAAAAGCAATATGTCTCTCCATGTGTTCCCATACCTGGCCTGTCACACAGTTTGGTGCTTACTTTCCCTCCATGTTAAAGAACAGTAGATGTTTTAGCACCCAGGCTAATGAGCTGCATAACTAAATACATATAAGGTCCCAAAGACAAGACTGATTGCATTGCAAATGCTTGTTTCTTTTATCATCATGTATAAATGTGTAAATAATGTTCTTTGCCTTCATTTATGGTCATAGCCAGTTGGTTAAATCATTAAAACACACAAATACATATGTACATACAAAATGAAATAGAAACTAAATGTTATGTCTAAATTTAAGCTTCTTCCTCATGTTCCTCAAAAGTAAATGTTTGTAACATCAATCCTGCAGGCACGCACTTAGGCTGCTTTTGCTGCATCCTACCTCATGCAGATTCTCACTTAAGAGGGCCATGTAACGATCAAAACCTCCCAGGGCTTCACCTCTCATATTGGGTTTGATAGTAAGAATTTAATGACAATGCCGGACAAGGGGGGATCAGTTGTTGCAAATATTTGCCTTCATATAAAAACCTTAAGATTATAAAATATATGGTTGTTGAAAACTAACGTGCAGGAAAACAAAATATCTCTTTAAAACAAAGTTGTACTCTGGTTGAGGCCTGAGTGTGATGCAGCAGAATACTTATCCATTTGCATTACTCCAAAACACTTATATTCAACTTCAAAAAACTTACAATTTAGCCACATTAAACCCCCATCCTAATGATCAAACCTTGGTCCTCCAATGGATCTTTTTTTGTTGAGCCAACAGGGACTTGGTTATTTGGAGAACATGAGGCAATTTCCTTATGAGGACCTGGAATAAGGAAATGCTAAATACATGCCTATTTCATTACCTTACTCGTACACTGAGTCACCAACCTAGAGATAAAAAAATATTGACCCAAAGAAATGAGACAAATACGATATAGAATTACTCTTTAAGACATTTATCAAAAGCCTCAATTTAAATGTATTAGTAGATGAAATCCCATTTCATAATTAGATTTAGTAGCAGATAATTAGTGCAAATAACCACACATTACTAAGCAGATTCATTAATGGTCATTTGTTGGATGCCTAGAGAGAGAGAGAGAGAAACAATACAGATTCAAGTTTCAGTTTTCATGTCATACAAACTAAAATATGGTTGAGATATAGTCCGACTTTTATAAGGATCTAGCCAAATCAGAACTGCATCACAGCGTGCTGTAGAAGGAGTCCGAAAACCAGCCAAAAGGTTCAGGACAGTCAGGAAAGTTCAGTTCAAAGGGTTTGGCATTGAAGGAAATCAAAGTTCAGTCCAACAGCATGCCAGGCAGGGAAAATGGAAAATTACAGCCTCCTCCAAAGGGGCAATTATACTTCAAAAGGTCACGGTTTAAACCCACAAAGTATCTTTTTCTATCAGCCCATATAGTTTCCATTGGTTGCTTATGGTGGGCTGCTCATGGTGTGATCAATACCTCACTAAGAAATCCAGAAGCATTAAGTAATCCTTTTTGCATATTTATTAAGATCCACATGTTATATGGTTCCATCCTTTCCAATGAAGTACTAAAACTTCCCTTTACTCACAGTCTGTCTGTTCGCAGGTGCTTTCTCTGGGTTTGCAATCATATTGATACATTTCTGTAAAGAATAACACGTGGGTGGAGCTTGGGTCTCAGTGCCGCTTGTCAAATGGTGTGCCTCAAACTTTGCAGATACATTGTTGACTATTGAAGTGTGGGTGGGCAAATTGAAACAGTACAGAGAATAGAATGGCAAGCTCAACCCCTTCTTTTTTAAATGTGTTGCACTCTCTGAGTAAAGGCTCTTGCCCCATTCATTCGTAAACAATTACCCCTCCAACCATTGCATTTGAGCTAGCTGGTGAACGGCTACAGCGCAGACACTTGTGCCCGACAACCTGATACAATTACTTCAGTTAAATCTGTACACTTTCTTGAATCAAGCTCAGGAAAAGCTAATAGAAACCATGGGCAGAGCATCCGCAAATGGTACCCCCCAAGACCATAGTATAGCCCAACATACAGCAGGAGGTGAATCTAGGAATTCCATAACAACATATTGTTTTACACCAAGAATGGGCTCAAGGGTGAGTTGGAACATCTCTAGATTAAAAAAGAAACTAGTGGATCATGACTGGAGGGCTTTTATTGATAAATTAGATTGTTGTATTGTCCAAGAAACATGGGCTACTGAGGAACATCACAGAATGAAACACACACATTTTCAAGTACTGGTTGAGAGAAAATGGGTTGGTAGACCTTCAGGGGAGCTGTGTACGTGGGTACCAATTTACCTCTTGTTTGACTTAAAGCCAATTCCAGTGCACTCACCAGATTTGCTGGTAATTAGAATTATCTCAAAAAATTATAAACCTATCCTTTTAGCCAATTTCTATAACAGATGTATCAGCAAGTCTATGCAATCAAAGACGTTGAAACTGCTTGATAGTCTCCTATTCAAGCACAGCAATGGATTCCTATTATTATTAGGTAGAGACATCAATACATCTTTTGAACCTTTGAGGCTGCTTTGTGAAGTAGGGAGAGAGGAAGATGAAAACGGGGATGTTTCTCAACTGAGTGATCCATATAAAATCCACATCTCCAGGTCAGACCTGCCACTCATTGATAACGCCTACCGCCATAGCCTACACGTGTGCAAAGGCTGCTCTTCATCAGACGTAGATGCAACTCCTACTTCCTAGGTTCTTAGTACAAGCAACATAGATTACATACCTTTGGATCTACATTTATGAGGAGAGATGATTGACACGTGGGTTAGCCCTAGATAGGAATGCAACCATGATCCTTTGATTCTCCATCTATCAGATCACAGTATACTAGATGTTACAAGGATCTCTAGCATAGGGGCAGCTGACAGAGCGTTGATGAATAATAAGAAAAATCTGAAATGGATAAATATTATTAGCAACCCTACAATACTGAAATAGGTCTATGACACTATTATTCTCATCTTAGGGCTTTTTGGTAACAACATAGGACAGCCTACCTTGATGTTGGAAAGCCAGAATCTATTATTTAGTAATCTAAAAACATTCTTCCTGAAAAATTGCCAGGTAGATAGGAATTGAGTTATAGGTGCTTACCAGAAATAGGAAAACCGAGTCAAAGTTGCAGTAAAAACAGCCAATAGGGACAAAATCATACAGACCAGCAGACTATATCAGGACAGTCTTCAATGGGAAAAGATTGAATGGGACACAGAGAAATGGAAAGTACTACCACAAGCCACCAGGGATGAAGATACAAAATCTTTCAGGAAATTAATTAGTCATGATGGCAGAAAGAATCCAAGAAGATTGGAACTAAATATCCAGGCAAATGAATGGATTAATGACTTTGAGTCTCTGTTTACTGAGCATCACGAAGGTAAGGGTTACAAGTTTAAAATGCCACTCTGACTACCTACCATCTGGGACCCCTATTTTAATACTCAAATACCACAGCTACAACAGGTGCCTCACTACCTAAGACATGGAAAGGGGGACAGATAGTCCCTGTTTTTAAGAAGGGAAATAGATTTGCACCCAGCAACTATTGCTTCATCATCCTGATCAATAACCCACAAAAAAATTTGGTCAGCAGTTTCTCAACATGCTAATGAGCTAAATGTCAGAAAAATATACGATAAGCGCTTTTAAAGTAGGGTTTAACCCCTTCCATGCTGATGACGGCCACCAGCCGTTATGCAGTACGGTGCTCGTGTGCTGATGATGGCTGGGGGCCGTCATAAACCCCCCCACTCGCCATTCTGCCGCACAGGCGCAGAATCGCGGCAGCATGGAGGGCGTTAAACCAAAAACTAGCACAATCAACCTGGTTTTTCATTTTCTTCTGATTAAATGGAAGGAGGTCGATATTAGTAAAGGAAATCTTTTTATTACATTTGTGGACCTCTGGTTAGCATTTGACACTGTATCTAGGAAGACACTTTGGCATGAACTGGCAGAACTAGAGATGCCTCTACCTTTGCTCGATATAATAACAAGACTTCACACAGACAACCTTGTCCAGGAGAGGATTGAAGTCAATAAGGGGGTTTGCCAAGGTTGTGTTTTTGCGACCACCCTGTATTCACTATTTATTAGCTGTTGCATAAATGCTTTACTCTGTTGTGAGAATGATTCCACAACCTTAGTGGACACCTTATTAATGTCAAAAACAGAGAAAGGTTTCCAAATACTTTTCCAGAGGTTTGAGCTATCTCTAGAAACCATGGTCTGAAAATAAATGTCCAGAAAACTAATTTTGGGTAGTTAACCAACACATAAGAACACAGGGCATTATCATTTTAGACTCAGGTTAAGGAATACGATTACTTAAGTGTATAACATAGACGTGGAACAAGTAAATCTAAAAAAGTACACTATTGCTAAAACATAGATTATCATTGATCACAAGCTTTGCAGAATGTTAAATAATTAAGCCAGTGTCAACCGCTCTTGAAAATGTAGAGCCCCCATCCCTTAATTACTCAGAGCTCTGTGGTATTTGTAATCTGAGCAACCTTGTGATTGCTGAAAACACTTTCATGTGATTGCTATTAAAAAAAAAAAAAACCTCTGATATTGCCACCAAGATTGAAACTTAACTTTCTCTGAAACACTTAAAATAACACATGCAGCTGAGACCAATCTTATTAGATCAGGATTTGGGCAGCAGAGGAATTAGCAATGGACAGTGTGGAAATACAGGATGATCTAAATAGGGCTCAGACATCAACATTTCCTTAACAAAATATATTAAAAATAGTTTTGCAGAACTTGCATTAGATCTGTATTCAGTTAGACTGCCCTCTATCCCCCTAGTGCCAAACAAACTGTAAAGGAAAGATTCTGGTCTTGGTCCATTGGCAGAGTGCACCTTTCCCCAGCAGAGATTGACACATGATTTTTAACAATAAAGTGGGATTGCAATGGTAAAGTCTTTGTGGATTATGCCCAGTCTCCGTTAGCTAGATCTCTCTACCTTAAGTTGCAGGGTGAGTAACCTTACGTTACCATCATTTACATCTGCTTCACTGAACAACACACAATCAAGCATGCTGTGGACAGTTTACCGACAGGCAGAAGAAACGAAGGAGCATTTCCTATTATTATCGGCAACTTTCAGTAGAGTTAGGTGTAAATGGGCTAAACCACTGAGTTGGTCTGAAATGGGTTAAACCACTGAGTTAGTCTATAGGCATACGAAATCACAATGTGGCCCTAAGAATCTGTAAATTTGGCACAAGTCCTCTCATGGTGTTGGAATTTCGATTTGCCTGAGAACTGCTTGGCTATAGAGAAATATGCTGTTGAAACCCCCTCAAATGGCAATGCCACACCATGTGTGATGCAGCAGTCACGTCCTTTGGATCAACTCACAGGACCAACCAAACTGTGAAACATTTTCTGGTCACCCTATCATCAGGGATTGTGAATATATCTGACAGTATTTCCAGTGTAAACCCTGAATTTCTCAACAGGTCCAATCTGCCACTGAACCTGAACAGAGGTTGGAAACTAAACAGAGTACCTCTCTGTGAGAAGTTGGCTTGGTATATGTTGTCCACTAATTAAAGTGGGCACCTTGCACCAGTCCAAATGACCCTTAGGATGTATGAGGTCAAGGACAACCTTTAGAAAGCTATCCTAATAGGAGCTGTGGAGACAGCCTTCAGGCTTTTTCTTGAAGGAATGTAAAGCAGATTGATTTACAAGAATATCACCTTTAGTATTAACAAAATGAAAGGAAAACCACACAGTAGTTATAACAATATGTATTTATTTATATAACACTCTTTAGTATCCCCTACACGAGGATACAACACAAAGCACAGAATACTTTAGCAAAGAAACAGTTGTAAGTAGCACAATACACAGTGGGCTCCAGGGGTAAACCAGACCATATACTAAAATAGTGGTATAAGAACCACAACTGGAGTCGAGACAAGGTCTAGAGCAGGTAGAATCACTGGGAGCCCAAGCAACCACCCAAGGTGAGTAGAAAGAGATCCCACGTAGGATGGGAGCAGTGTGCTAACCCGACCCTGAGCTCCGTACAATCATATGGGGAAGTCACGGTTACAGTTTTAAAGTTTAAGTACCCTTCTTGGTGGACTTCGAGGAAACCCTTTGGAACTTAATAGGTTGGAGAGCCACCCCACCTATGGATACTGTAGTCGAGTTACCTATCCCAGGGGGGTCGGGTGCATAGGTCTGGAGTGGTGTCAGGAACCGCCATCATTTTCAAGTGAGGGTTGCAAAGAAGAGATACTGACAGGAAGGAAGAAAGTGTCCATTGCAATACAAGGGTGGATTCATGATGGAAGGAAGCTGAAAGCAGAGGGGACAGAGTCTGGGTCACTGGGTGTGACCAGGGGCTCGGTGAACGAATGCCCACCGATGACGGGTGCTTCAGGTGCAAAGAAGGGATTCTTGACTCTGCAGCCACAAGGACCAGGAGACGTTGATGATGACCAGGAGCCAGATGTAAGTTGTCCCACGAAACATGTCGAGTGCTGAGGGGTCGGTGTCCGGCTGGAGCACCAACAAGCCTTGGCAAAAGAAACCCATGCAGGAAGGTCAAGCAGGTTACGGTGTGGACCAGCATGGTCCAGGGGATTCACCAAGCAATGGGGAGTTAGACTCACGTAGAGCAATCAGGAAAGCCCAACAGAATTCAAGCTGACCCTCAGGAGGACCCACAGGCAGAATGACCAGAAGTCACGAGGGGACCTCAAGCAAGATCACAAAATACCAGCCCACGGAGCACTCGGTGCAAGGAGGCTGGAGGTCTTTGGTGGAAATACTGCTTAGGGTCAGCACTACAATGAACCATTGCACAAGCTCAGGAATTGCCAACAAGCATATGCACTTGCAGAAGTACACAGTGCACAGGGGTTCGGGTTATGCGGTCCACACTCTACACAAGGGATACTGGCCTCAAACTGGGTGAGAGGGCAGCTTGACGTCAAGGAACTTTGGAAACCCACCTCCTGTGTTGATGGAGCCTTCAGAGTCTGCAGTAGCTCAGGATCAGCAGACAGGTCAGTTGCATTAGGTGCCTGTGAATGGGAGATTCTTCGGCTGTCCTTAGTGCACCACAGGTCCAGAATGGAGTCTGTATGGAGCAAAGGCACAGACAAAGCTTTGGATGGAGAGGGAGACAAAGTCGGGACAAGTTGAAGTCCAGAGTGTTCAGACGGTTAAAGGTCAGTGGTTTCTTCTTATAGAATCTTGTCCACGTAAAATCTAAAGTCTTACAGCCAGGTAAGCCCTTTTGTACTCACTGGAGAAGGATGGACTGATTCAGGGGACCCTCCTAGGGGAGGGTCAGGACAGAGGGGAGGTTACTCCCATGTCCTTTGTCCAGTTTCATGCCAGAGCAGGAGCCAACAGCTCCCAGAACTGGTTTGAGCTGGACTGTGCACAGGGACACCAAATGTGCCCCAGGTGGTGACTTTCATGCAATTTGGAATTTCACCCACCCAGCCCAAAACACCAAATCCTGTATGGGAGGTGGGCACACCTCACTGTACTGGGATGCCTATGGTGCTGCCTCCATTTTGTGCTGACCTGGTTGAGAAGGCTGGCACTGGAAAGACCAGTGACCCCATGAAGCTCGCTTCAGAAGGGTGGAATCATACCTCCCACAATGGTTACTGGTGTGGAGGTATGATTCCAAGGGGTTTGATACCAAACATGACATACTTTGTTTCAGCCGTTTTCGAGATAGCATTTACCGCGAGGTTATAATGCACCTATGCCTATATGTATGGGTGAGTTATGGACAACCTGGTAGAATGGTCTCCAAAGGCTGCAAAGGGTCTCTACTCATGCAGGGGCACCCGCTCAAGTAAAACCCAGCACCCTGCCTTCAGGATTGTTAAGGCCTAATATAGGGGTGACTCATAAGTTTTAAGTGCAGTGCACTATAGATATAGTGAACCTATATCTAAAGTAAGTGGTACAAGTACCAGCTTACACAGGCTGCAGTAGCAGACCTGTAGTTCCATTTAGCATGGCCTCTCATGGGTGGCATAATACATGCTTCAGCCCACGGGAGGCCTCTGGGGTCCCTATGCCCTGGGTACATGGGTACCATCTACTAGGGACTTATAAAGGTACCCCAGTATCCAATCTGGAGTGCACCAAAGTACATGTCTAAAATTTTAGGGAGGAAGCAGATAGATGCGGTCCTGATTAGCAGGATCCCAGTCAGAGTACTCAAAAACCAACAAAACACTAGACAAAAAATGGGGGTAAAAATGCACTCAGATCCTACCTTCCTACACTCTCCACCCAAGGAGCCCTCAGTGATGACAATGCTCCTGAAGAGGTGGACGTTGATGATGTCCTGGCCCATCTGGTCAGTCAGCCAGACGCCAACAGCGGGGCTCACTGTACCCACAACAACACCTCCTACCCCAGCTACAACAACACAGCCAACCACTGCCCTTTAACCTGTGCACCTAGCACAGTCAGTCAGTCAGTCCCATCCTGTGCCCCCAGTCCTGGATTCTGAGACAGCTAACACCACCCCAGTCATGGAGGAACCAGGACCCCGTGGGAGGGTACAGTCTGAGCCAAGGGCACAGGTCAGTGGGGGTAGGTGTCATGGAAGGGTAACTGTGGGCCCGCAGTGTGGGCCAATTGATGCCACAGACATCCAGGATGCCATCACACAAGTGCTGGGAGTAGTCCCAAAGTGTCATGGGCCATGTATTGGCCGAATACAGGAAATGAAGGAGCTGCAGAAGGACACATACCAGGAGGTTGCACCTATCCACACCGAGGTGACTGGCATCCACACTGAGGTAACCTCTCTGGTTGGGGACTGCGGAACATTAACACCTCCCTCTACAGGGCTTTTCCACCTGCATCTACCCTTTCCTGTGGTCCAAGTACATCCAGACCATCAACACATTCTGTAGCCACAGGAAGGGAGGCCCTGTCAGAGGAGGACATACCTGCACGTGCCCCTGCCTCAGCAGCTCCAGATCCCCCCTCTGGCAAACTGATTGAACGACCAAGCAAAAATCCAGGACCTCAGGTTGGCAAGGCAGCCACAACCACCAGAAAGAAACCTTGTCTCTAATATCAGTCTGTGTGTGCTACACATTCACCTTGTTGGACTATTCCTGCCCACTTTTCAATATCAGGGGCCTTATTATGCATTTTCATCAGCTGGATGGTTATGCAATTTATGCTGAACCAGCAAGGCCATCTATTGGTGGAAGACCGAAAGGTAGGTTAATAAAACTGATCTCTCTGAAGGTCACAGGAAACCATCGTAAATTGGATTCCAGGTCTGCAAACTGTTTAGCAGTTGAAATTATGCGTACTAATTCAACCAAGATATTAATCATTAATTTTTATAATTCATTTAATAGAACCTCTGTTATTGAGCACCTGTCCAGTTTTAATTTTTTGGGGGGAGTCCTATAAGGAAAAACAAGTCACACCTCATTCAGTTATTATTTAGGTGATTTTAACATACATTTGTGCTTAAAGAATTACCAAGTTGCTGATAGCATAGGGCCTGGCAAGTACACGGAAATGCATTTTGAACACACACAACAAGGGGAATTTTTTAGAGGACACCCTAGCCGAGTTTGGTCTTTTATATCCAAAGAATCTGGGTGGGAAGATTTACATACCATCTTTTAAACGAAGGGGTATGTACACAACCATTGATTATATCTTTATTAATATGGCCTTAGAAGCCTACCTTAAAGACTATAAGGCTATCAATTCTATACATCTGATTTTGGCTGGGGGAATGGGGCTCATTTCTGAGACTAATAGATGTGTCTCTAATTTAGCTATCAAACCAAAAGATCAGGGCTATAGACTGAAATGGTGTAAGGTCATTCCGGATGAGTTCTGTAATGAGCTGGTGGTCAAAGTGGGCTTGGAGATTGAGCTCTGTCTTGACATTAGGATAAGGGACAACAATACACTCAGAGCCAGAGCCCTAATATTTACCTGTAAGGAATTCCCAAATTGAGGTGAGAGGTGGTTTGACCACAAGTGTACTGATGCTCACCAGAGTCTGTATTGAAGGTTTTAGGAAGAGTTGTCCTTGGCAAACTCACTGACTGGTTAACTAATACTAATATCCTCTCAAATTCACAGTATGGGTTTAAGAAAAGGGATCCGAACCATGGACCAGTGTCTAAATGTGCTTTTATTGTTCGTGAAGTACACGATTGTGAAGAAAGGTTCACTCCATTTGGCATTTATGGACCATTCCTCTGCCTTTGACTGAGCAAATAGATCCAAATTATGGCATTTGTTATTAGAATTTGGTTTCGAAGAGAATACCGTAAACTTTCTGGCCGATTTGCATAAGGATCTTACAGCTGCAATGAGATTTGACCAAAAAGGCAACCTTATACGAGGCATTCGTATTAATAAAGGAGTGAGACAGGGATGCATTTTATCCCCACTTTTATTCACTTTATATATTAACAACCTTGATTCAGTTTTAATAGGAGCGAGTAGGGACATCCCACGTGTGGGGGAGCGGCTAATTCCGGCTCTCCTATATGTGGACGATGCCACCTTGATAGCTAGAAGAGCAATTGGCCTACAGCATCTTTTAACTACATTTCCCGATTTTATGAAGTCACTGGATCTTGATGTTAATTTTTCGAAATCTCACACAATGATTTTGGGTCTTAAGCCTAGGAAACCCAAGACTCTTTTTTGTGAAGGTAACGTAATATTACTGGTGACCTCGTTTACATATTTAGGGGTTTTATTTGATGAAAGGGACACATGGGTACCACAAATGACAGCAAAAGAAATGCAATGGCCAGATCTACCCTGGCTATTCTTGACTTTGCATTCAGATTAGGGGCAAAGCCAATGCAAGCAATGTTTAACATATATAGGGCCAAACGTATTACCATAGCAAGCTATGGCTCTGACCTTTGGGGATACAGAGAAGTCAAGGATATCCAAAAAGTAGAAAATACATTCCTAAGAAATTTGTTATCTGTGCCACAGTCAACATCTTCTTATATAATCCACCAAGAAACAAGTCTAGGACTCATATCAGACCTTATAGGTATGACAGCTTTACTCAAGTGGATAGGAATTTGGATAAACCCGGAGCTAGGGATGAATCGTGAAATTATTCGCGATTGTCTACCACTTGATCATGTGAGCAGTATCCCCTGGCTGAACTATGTGAAAAGGCTCGCCACTTATTTAAGGAGGCCAGAGTTGTTCAATTCTCCAGAGAAGCTGCTAAAGGCGAATTTCCTTTGGGCTAAAAACATGTATCGGCAGATGTCACAGACAGAGAGAGAGGTCAGGGAACTGAAAAAGCCATTGGTCTGGATAGACCAATTGTTATCCACTTCATGTGCAATGGATCCCTTTCTAAACATAGTAACTAATCAGCATCATTGTTTCTTTCTAGTGAGGTTTAGATTTAAAAGTACATATACTTATTGCAGCACCAAAGGGATGGAAAAAGATTGAGGACCTGTGTGTCTGTATGCGTGATAATTTTTCCACTCAGGACTCATTGCATTTTGTTTTATTCTGTGAGCACTTTATGCACATCCGGAACCGATTCATTTGACCTATTTTAAGGGGCAAAGGATTTTTACAGGCTAGACCTGCTTTTATATATTTGCAGATGCTGACTAATGTTTGGGAAACTTTTAATATAGCTAGTTTTCTGACAGCACCTGTCAGAATAAAGAAAAAGAGAGGGATCGCTATAAATTGGATAATTTTTAACTATGGTGTATTTTAATTATTATAACATGAATTGCTTTTCTGTAGATGATCTAGATGTTTTTGTACCCTGTTGGTGTTTGTATAATTGTAGTATTTAATGTGTTTCATGTAATATGCTTTTATGGTTTTAATTAACTGAATAAAGTGAATTTGACTGACTGACTGGCATTTTCATTGTTTGCACCGAGCACACAAATTAAAAGGTGCACCTGGTGCAAACAATTAAAATGCACCGTATTAAGATGAATGAGTTGCCCCACTGCAGCCACAAACTTGTGCTGTCCTGGGAGCAGCCGCTCCATGTTTTCACTGTGCCCTTGTACAGGCTGCCTACACTTGTACAGGTGATTAGAGATCCTCTTGCAGGCGCGTGCAGTCAGTGACTTCACCTGTCTGCAAGGGGATGTCTGGGGGGTCCATAGGACCCCCTTTCCCCACTCAAGAGGGCTTCTCTCTGGGTGAGCACTCACAGTGCGCCACCTAGAAGTTCCCTGGGAGCTTCTTTGTTCTGTGTCCGCATCTGTAATATGGCACGAGGGCAGAGGCAAAGGAATTATCTCATTTGCATAGTGTATGCCCATATGCAAATGAAGGAATGCCCCCTGAAGGTAGTGCTGGCGCTTTAAGTGTGCCAGCGCTATTGGTATTACTGAAGGGGATGCACAAGTGCCTGCACCCTCTTCTGTAATACCAAAATGCTCCATGGTGGTGCAAAGTGGGTGTAACCTGCTGTTGCACCCCCAGGGCACCTACTGTAATACGGACACTGAAGGGAGGAGAATGTTGGACTTTGGACTCTTGACAATTTGGACTCCACTATAAAGGTTTCATCCCCCATGACTGAGGACTAGACTTATTGTTTGCATTGTGTAATTTTAAGCTAATTTCTTGATCTTATCCTTATTCACTTCAATAAAAACACACGTCATCAAAGAATTGTCTCCTTTTGTAATTCTCACATATAACAATATGAATGTACTACCAAGTGAACTTTGCAATGTCAACACTATGGACTTCTGCAAGCATAGATATGTTGTATGTAAACAATGTTCAACTCAGGAACACTACCATGTCACAACAATTAAGTGTGGGCCGAAAATTTGTTCCGCTCGCGGAATTTGCGGATTTTCCGCGATCCGCGAATCTCGCGAAATTGTGGCAAAATCTGCGAATCCGCGAGTGGGATAAATTTCATTCAGGAAGCACTTACAGGGTTACAGCAGGTGCCCAAGTTGAAGCTAATTTCTTTGTAACCATTTACAAAATGGTTACAAAGAAATTAACTTCAACTTGGGCACCTGCTGTAACCCTGTAAGTGCTTCCTGAGCGGCGCCTCCTTGCCTGCTTGCAACTATTCTCTGACCCTGCTCTGACCCTCGAAGCAGGGTCAGAGAATAGTTACAAGTATGGCACAAGGCTCCTGCAACAGGAAGCACTTACAGATATAAAACAGGTGCCCGAGGTGAAGCCAGTAGAAAGTACTCCATTTGAGTAGAGGTATTGCACAAAACTGTGGCATCTTCATGGATAACTATGCAGAGCAGGATTCATTCTGGCACGAGGCTCCTGTCACAAAAATTAAACCTCAACAGGAAGCACTTACAGATATAAATAAAGCAGGTGCACGAGTTGCAGCACAAATTCAGTAATATTTTAATCAGCCCAAAACATTATTCAGCACGGTCGAGGCCTGGCAAGTGTGCTTTAACCCCATATCTGCAGTCGAAAATTTGCTCTAATACTTGAGGGAGGACTTTGCTTCCATGAGTTTCTCGAGCGCCATCCCCGTGTAGTTCCTGTGACCAGGAGGCTGCTTTCTCCTCATCTGCTGCTCTGCTCGCTCTCTGACCCTTTATACACAGGAGACATGTGAACATGCATAGAAGCCCCGCCCACCACACACTAGCGGTATCAAACGTCTTCCCTCACTTTCCCAACTATGATGGGCAGCTCACTCAAGGGACCTCGGCGCCTGTTGGTGCGGTGGAAAAGTTACAGAAACACATGGTGACTGGAGACAAATCTTCTGGCCCTTTACGCAGCTGCAGTGTAGGAAAAGCACTATACATTTACCCAACGAGGTAGCACTAACTGATTAGCCAGTAGAAAGTACCCCAGTTGAGTAGAGGTATTGCACAAAACGGTGGCATCTTCGTGGATAACTATGCAGGGCAGGATTCATTCTGGCACGAAGCTCCTGTCACAAAAATTAAACCTCAGCAGGAAGCACTTACAGATATAAATAAAGCAAGTGCCCGAGTTGAAGCTAAAATTCAGTAACGTTTTAATCAGCCCAAAACATTAGTGAGCACGGTCGAGGCCTGGCAAGTGTGCTTTAACCCCATATCTGCCGTCGAAAATTTGCTGTAATACTTGAGGAAGGACTTTGCATCCATGAGTTTCTCGAGCGCAATCCCCGTGTAGTTCCTGTGACCAGGAGGCTGCTTTCTCCTCATCTGCTGCCCTGCTTGCTCTCTGACCCTTTCTACACAGGAGGCATGTGAACATGCATAGCAGCCCACGCCACCACACACTAGCGGTATCAAAAGTCTTCCCGCTCTTTACCAAATATGATGGGCGGCTCACTCAAGGGAACTCGGAGCCTTTTGGCGTGGTGGCAAAGTTACAGGCACAAATGGTGACTGGAGACAAATCTTCTGGCCCTTTACGCAGCTGCAGTGTAGGAAAAGCACTATTCATTTACCCAACGAGGTAGCACTTACTGATTAGCCACTAGCAAGTACTCCAGTTAAGTATGGTGCAAATCGCAAAACAATCCACGATTTCGCGGGGAAACTGCGAATTCGCGGATTGTTTTGCGATTTCGTGTGAATTCGCGGACCGCAAAATACGCCCATACTTAACAACAATGCATACATGCAAATGTCTGGGCTGGGAACATCTTTATTCCATTGTACAAATTATAAGCTTTAATGATGTCAGCCTCTTAGCAAATAAGACATGACTCAGTTAGTCTGTGCCAGTGATCACATAATGACTTGCAGACTCACAACATTGAAGGAGGGGATACATCTGACAAAATCCTACACAATAGGCAACAGTAAATTAGATCTGCATCATCAGCTGGACCCATATTGCCTACCTCACAAAAGGAATCCTACATCAAATAAAGAAATACATAGACACATATCAGTACAACGGTTTCCTACCACAGGGGCATCTCAATCCAGTGTTGCTTGCATCTGTTGCAATGTCAGTGATGTGCTACAAGCAATTTGGCCTACAATGAGGAGGCACATCAACAGCTAAATGCAGTTCATACACATTGAGGATTTAGCCACTGTGAAGGCAAGATAACATGAATTAGGCACAACAGTGTGTTGGATCACATGATGGCACTCATATTGCATTAGGAACAACACACCTCAAAGAACAAGTCCAATGGAAGCCAGGTAACTACATCTTATCACTGTCCAAGCTGGTTTGGTATCAGAACTGTACACCCAAACTCTGTGACAGAGCCAATCCATGTCCACTTTATACGTCTGAACAGAAAGATATACCTGCTGATGTTGCAACTCTGAAATGTCCAAATGAATATGACATGGTGAAGGTACCTAAAACAGACCAACACAGAGTGATTAGAAAACATACATATGACACGCATCACATTGTCAGCTCTAGAGAACACGGTCCAAGACAACATTTATATCTGGACAAACCTAATCTTACAATACAAACATCTTTCCCTAAATATTTCCAGAGCCTCATATTCCGAGTTTGCAGAATGAAAATCCTCCACACAACATCACTACAAGAGTTGCTGGAATAGTCAAACTCACCACATCTCACACCATACTTACACTGAGGTGAAGTAGTTTTGTATGAGAGTTTGATGCAAGTCAGCTCATTACTCTTCACCACTAGCATCATCTTTATTTGGCATTTCAGGGTCCCCACCCAATGGGTCTTCATGGCCTTCATCCTCTGCAATTTAAGGTCTGCTCTGTCGCAGGGCAATGTTGTGGAGTGTGGTGCAGGCCACGGTGATCTTACACACTTTCCTGGGTGAGTAGAGATGGGCTCCCACAGTCTCAGAATCCGACTTTCAGAAGCCCAAAAGTCTGCTCCACTGGCCTCCATGTTCCTTCCCCTGTCATTGTTGGAATCCTCAGTGGTGTCAATAACCATGACTGGTTGGGATACACTGAGTTTCGTAGGTGCAAGATAGACACATGGACAACATTGAGTTACCCACTTTCAGATTATACTACCTGACATTTCCCACACAAAGTAAGGGCAGATCACACTTGCGTATAAGCCAGGCCCTCTCCAGTAGTAGTTGTGACATCAGCTGGGGTTTGGTGCTGTTCTGCAGAAAGAAGGAATTATGTGCAGATCCATGAAACCAGGCACATATGTTTGAGATGTACAAATCCGCTAGCAGACAACTGCTTGTTGATAGAATGGAAGTGCTTCCTGTTTACGGTACAATTGCTAACTGGCTTGTGGCGGTACTAAGGCCATATGGGTGCCATCATTAGATCCAATTACATATGGGATGTAACCAAATCCATAGAAATCCTCCTTCATGGTGGCTAAATCCTCATGTCTGAGGAAGTGGATGTAGCTGGTCACGTGCCTCAAAGTGCTGCTCGCACCTCTGTGACTACCAGATTGAACAAAGTTTGTGACATTTCACCTGAAAAAGTGACAGTGAACTGAAATGAGCCTGTGGCCAAAAAATGCAAAACTGACATGAGTTTAATAAGTGGTGGTATTGATGTAGTATTCTTGATGTGACATATGCGGTCAGGCTCCAACTGATAGCATAAATCCAACTTAAATCCAGGTTTGTTTGACGATTTAAACTGAACTTCTGGATAACATGTCACTCTTCCATGGTCGGTGGGTCTGAAAATGGGCAGTATACTGGATCCTGATGTCTCTTCCCTCTCACAGGGTACCCATGTGAGGAGTACCACAAAAATGTATATTTGTCAGAGTGTGCACAGTAACAGATATGAAGAGTAAGGCAAAAGTCATGTGTCTGAACATTAATGTTTCATGAAGCATAACACATTTGACATAATCCTTGTCATAACTTAACATCCATTAACATAATTGGAGCAACAGAGGGATAATAGCCAGGTCGCCCTCCACTCACTGATCTATTAACAAATTACCTGGCTACATAGAACACTACAACCTTTCAATGTTACACCAACAGCAAAATGGGGGGGGGCAGGTTTTCTTTGAATATATATACTGCTACGTCAGACTACCCTTGTTTATTAGTCGTGCCCAACTCCAAGTGTTCTTTATTCTAAAAGTTTACAGTTTGTCAACCCAACACACACACACGCTCACATTAATTACAGAGTAGTAAAAAGGTGTGAGAAGTCATAAAGTACCTCATTTAAGCACCATCTATAGAGCTGCTGGTTGGTCCCCACCAGTTTGCTCACATTGTCATCATCAGTAACTTTCATTACAAGAAAACAAAGGGGGAAAGTGAAAAATGTTGCCCAAATCTTGAAATCGTGTGCGGAAAGGTGAAGAAAAAAAGGTGTTGATGATCTTATCATCCAGCAGCCATTTGGACCCCGTAAAGTGTAAAAGAAAACACTTTTCTAAACTAAATTGAGTTGTGGCTCACTTTTTGTTTTACATACTTTAATTCCCAAAGTGTCCACACTCAGATTAATAAGAACGGCATGTATAGACCATCTTAATTGGAACGGCCAACATGTTTCATTGCCATGCAATGTTTTCGGCAATTTCATCAGGGCACAGGGACGCATCTCCACCTCACTGATGCTTTCAAAATAATCTGTGGTGGTTGACAAACAACATAAAAGAAAGATTGTGCCAGAGACATAAAACACATATACGAATTACTGTTCTGTGTCAACATTACCAGACTGTTCTAAAAGTGTGTATAATTTGTGCCATAGTTACGTAGTTGTTGGCCAGTGGACTCCTACCAGCAACTCACTCAGCAGGGGAATAAAAACAAATTTTAATAACCTTTTCTCATCAGGTAGAATGCAGCCACCAGTTGTAATCCTGTGAATATATATACACATTTTTTACCCATCATAAACAATTGCCAATATTTTAGTCATATTTCTCGTGCTAGCTTGTTAATGTCTTAATGCCTTCTTCGAATCTCAATTAAGTAAATAAGAGAATTAACGACGGAGCCATAACATAAGCCAATGCTCTGCGCTCTATTTAAGCATGCACATCTCTATGCAGGGCTCAACTTCATAATAGCTACAATTATTTCTCAAATCACATCATAGTATATGTGAGTTGTTATGTATAGGCTTCACACCATGAGCCATTTCTGTATACTGTTATAAACATTTAAGGATCATGTTAGCCAAGTGCATCATCCCACAGATCACTCAGGCCATATCACATTTCGTAAAACAGCTGTCTCAGGGTAGCTATAACTAGGCTTTCCGGTTTTCAGTTTATATTTTTAGCAAATTCTGGTGGGGGTTTTCAGTGTTTTCGAGTGATTTCAATACCTTAAAAAACAGCGGTTAGGCATTTTCCTGCCATTAAAACCAATAGAAACAGTATTTTTCCATACCATATTGGTGGTGGCCCATGTTCCACACACAAGATGAGTCATTGTTAGTGTAAGTGGGGTAGTAAATGCATGCTCCTGTGCTGTGGCCATTGCCTTTTTGTCCTTTAACATAGCAGAGCCCTGTTCTCATCAAATTCTCTCCTTTTGAGCAGACAAAACTCATGTACTCAGTAAATCTGGGGGACAATTGTACCACACAGGGTGGAGTGAGGAGTGATGGTCCCTCACCACTGTCTCTTATTTGATGGTGGCATTTTTAATGTCACATGACATAGAGTTCTGAGTACATGCAGTGACTGGACAACAGTTCCCCTTGGTAAGTGCTAGTTATACAGTGAAATGAGGCTGAAAACATCACTGCTGCCATCAGCATTAATACCTACATGTTGGTCAGTGTGTATTTACCAGTGGATGGTTCCTCTGCAATAGTGTTTCAAAACACTCATTCTCTGACTGGTGACATGCATTAGGCAGTGAGAGGTAGAACGGTGGGGATCTTAGGTGAGTGTCTACACTGATCCTTAAAAGGCAATCTGAGTAAACAATACCAAATAGTGGTGTGATGTACCTGCCCTTTGGGACTCTAGTGATCCCACATCTTCATGTGATAGATGTTTACAGACACCCAAAACCTTCAAAGGTGAATTGGCTTGTTGATATTTAATCTATGACTGGCATCATCACCTGTGCCAAGCAGAATTTGGGATGTTCATATGGCTTTAAGGAGTTTTGTGCTGTGTGAATTCAGAGTATGAATCTACCAAAGGTTTGGACCTCAGTATTTTCTGAAAATGTTATCTGCTAAATGTGATATATCGATAAACTACATGTGAACAGCAGTCATTTGACTTTCTGAAAGTGTACATACAATATAATTTCGACTGCAAAGTATCATTAGTATGGACTCAGGATTTGCATGTGACATGATGTCTGCCACAAAAGTAAATGATGGTACATTGGTGTACAACTTAGCCTTCATGATCTCCTGAGGTGTCATGAGTAATAGTTTAATTTGTTTGATTCGAAGCCTTGTGTGAGCATTGTGTAAATCTCACACTAGGATCCATCCTATTTGGTTACTTCTCTTTACAATGGTATGGAACGAGTGCCAAAGTATGCAAAGTGATCAAATATCCTGGTATGGACAAAAGGATGGAGTGTAGAGAATTCCATTATTGCATTTGGGCCTTTCTGGGGTTATGACATGAGTGGTCTTTTTTGCAGGTCATGTAGCATTTATGAATGTGCTCATGGTAAATTAGAAGCTAGTAGAGTGAACCATGAAGGTTGTGTGATGTGTGGAGTTTTTCAGTGTTTTCAGTGCATTTGTGATGGTCAGATGTAGAAAAGCAGCTGCAATAAAGCCATGTTACATGTCATTTCAGCTACTTCTAGGGAAAGCAGAGGAGAAGGGGCCATCAGTGGGGACACAGCTGGTCACAGCTTTTCCAGACGTAATATGTCAGACAAAGAGGGAGCCAGTGACGAGGAGGGTGACAGGAGTCCCCAGAGGAGATCAGCTCAAGCTCATCATTTTCTAAGTCATCCTCCAGTGGACACTCTCTATCCACATCTCGAGCTGAAGGGAGGAAATGGTAATGGGTGCGTTAGCACCCCAAATCCTTCGATTCTGGCAACTCGAAGCAAGTGGTCCCACCACCATGGTTTGCTCATTGGAAAGCCAACTCGTAATTCATCCAGAGGTGAACTTCTCCGTACCATGCTATAACCGCTGCTTTTCCCCGACCGCCATTGTGGCGGTCGGTGAATGGCTGGCATGTGGGCAGTGCTCTGGAGGTCTTTCGTTTTGCAAACCACCAAATTTAGTCCGGAGCAGTGACTCCGATGCTGCTGCAATGGGGGTCTGAAGACTGCCAAACTCATAATCAGGCCATTAGTGCAGATTGTTGGTAGTGTCACCATATGCTTTGATTGAAACTAAAGTAACAGCCTTGCATGGCTGTGTAGGGGTAAATATTTAAAATGGCTTGAATCATGGCTTTTTTAGAGTCTATGAATATTTCTTGTGGGCAGTCGTTATTTACTTTATGTTTAATATGGTTTAGTAGTTCGTAGTGCTGCTTTGCTTATTTGGTAATAGGGCACATTTAAAAGGGATGTTTGTGCTTTGATATTCACCACGTATGGTGTATATGTAAGTGAATGGTTCAGGACACATTATGAAGGCCTCATTCATTATCCAGGTGTGACAACGGCTTAGTTTCAGTAAGTTATTTGTAAGTTATTTGCTGTAGAAAATATTAAGATTTGTTTCTCATTATTTCGGTTGTAATATAAAAGGAAAGGTTCCTCATTATGTATCATTGTTAAATGTTCAGATATTTCTATGTCTTTGCAGGAGTAGTATCAGATTTGGCATCTTTAGTTTGTGAAATTAAAGGTTTTGAAGTGTGTATAGGGGGTAGCTGCCTTCTGATGTGCTTGGGGACTATAGGCAGTTTATCTTTTTGGAGTTTGGTTGTGGGTTCCTCGGAGCTAGTACTTGCCTCTCTTAGTTTCTGTAATACCTCCCTTGCTTCTATTCCTGTCAAATTTGGGGGTCGTGTTGTGTTGTCTCACATGAATTGCAACATCCTCTTTTGTAGAGGCACTCCATTGCATGCATTAGAATACTTTTTGGTATATTTCCAATTTACATTTTCTGTTGATCTACTTTCCTGGTTGTAGGTGTAACTCACCCATGTGATTTAGTAATTTCTTTCCTTTTTGGGAGGTTATATATTTAGTTTGGTGAGTCATTGTCTTTAAAGTAGAGTAATATTATAAATAAATATAATTTTTTCAAAGTATATGTGGAGAAGTGTGGCTCAGGGGTTAGAGGCGGCAGACCCGGAAGCTGAGATCAGCCCTGGACCAGGGTTCAATTCCCCGCCCCGACGGGGGTTGGGCTCAATAATTCCACGGACTCGATAATTCTCGCTCCGGTGCCTACTCGACTCACGGGTTCACACTCTGCGACTCTGGGCAATAGCTTGCTTAATCTCCACAACAGCCCCTCGCGGCGGGAAGCCTGGCTTTCACCTTGTGGATACCATGCCGGGGTATCTCACAGGGCAATACCAGGACGGGTTCCCTAAGCAAGCGCATAGATGCCTGCGATGTGGGCGATTTGCGCTATATAAATACATTTACATTTACATATAAAACTGTACAGGTACTTCTAGTTTTTTATACTTACATGTGTGTTCTTTTTAGATATTTCACACTGTTTTGAAGCTTTCCAGATGGAGGTATTTTAATGTGAAGCAGGTGCTTTCTTTTCGGGTTGAAAGAAAAAATTGCGTCAGTTTACGTTTATTTGTTGGTAGTTTCTAGCGATTGAGGGATTAGGTTTATTTTCACTTGTTTTTGGGTGAGTTTATATTTTTTAATAATGTTTGCATATTTAATTAGTTATATTTTTTTCCCTAATTTTTTCCGGCAGCGTATCACTTTTAGAAGTCGTAGTGTTTTATTTTAGGAAATACATGTAAAGAGACAGAAGTTGGAGAATGATATGTTAAATATTTTCTATTTTTATGGTCATGTACTAGTAAGTTTTAGATTAAATATAAATTTTACTTATTCAGGTAGTTGTTGAGATATATATATTTCTTCCTAAATGGTCTGGTCAGAGAATCCAGCAGAGTTTCCTCACCTTGTAGGTTTGTTGGTTTAGATGTATTTAGTTGGTAATATTAATGTGGATTTTATATTGTTGATTTAATTGTTTGTCTGATTTTACTGGTTAAGGTTGTTTATAGTTACATTTTTTTGGTTATTTAGTTTGCTTTTTTCAGTTGTGTCATTCTATGGTAAATACTAATTTAGGTTTCATTGATTGTTGCATAGATTCTGCTTAAGAACAGAACTATGCTTGGAACCATAGAACACTCGCAGGGATCGTAGTAACAGGACACACCCTTTCACTCTCTCTCTTATACTCATCCACATTGCAATAAACATGAGACCCAAAGGATGTTTTGAATAATTATTTAAACTACTGTGCTCTAAAATGTAGTAGCCGTGGCACAATTACAATACAAATGCTTATCAAAAATACCATTAGGGTGGCTAACCATATACTGTAAAGATCCCTGCCAAGTTATAAGACAGATTGAGCCTAAACCCCCCCTCCCCTTCTACTGAAGCTAAATGAATATATATCAAAGATCTCTGGGATCAGTGACGGACCTATACCTTAGCATACACAGATGGACGTTCAACTTCTCTGCTGATGTAGCAAATTTGTCTCATCACCCTCACTCAGTTTGTTTCCTCTAGCTCTTGTACTCTGTCATATGGTAAAACATGTGTGCTCACAAACAACAACTGCATTCTCTTGTTATCTCTAGGTGCTAGTGTCTGACCAGAGAAAGTAATAAGGGGAATTGTTGTTTGACCTTGTCTAGTGTGTTCAGACTAAATCCCAGGAAAAGAACAGAAGCTGAATACATATGAAGTTATGTCTTCAGTGATGTCACTGACCATGTCATAAGTGATGTAATATGTGAGTTCATAAGAAGTGTATTGCAGGAACGTAAGTTATAGTTAGCTCAGGTAAGTATAGCTGGTGAATTTCCGTGGTTTTGTACATAGGAAATCTGAGCCTAACTATAACGTCCTTGTAACCTTTCTTATTTTTTGTGGATTTTTTTTTAGGTTCTGTTTCCTAACCATAATGTCCCTGTAATCTTTGGATTATTTTGTATTTCAAAGGTTTTTTAAATTTTATTTCCTAACTATAACATCTGAGTAACCTTTGTTTTTTTCTGAAGTATTTTGTCTGTGTAATATCTAGGTTTTATGTTTACTACTAAGCATACTACAATTCAGTTTTTTTACTGCAGACATTTAAAAAAATACTTTAAATATTTATTAACAGGTACAATGATATACATAGTAAATGTAAAATATATAATGTTTTTGTAAATGTAGTTACACAATTTTTATTTCTTTTAAATACATATTTGGTTCCTCAGTAGCGCTGCGGTCAGAAAATATAGATGGGTTTTTAATTCCAATCATGTGATCAGAATGAAATCGCGAAATCAGATCAGCTGATTCACGGAAAATTGTAAAGATTATTTCACATATGTACCTCCCTCTATTTTCATTATTGACTTCAGTGTGAACACATTTACAAGTATGTATATATGACTCCAATATCTGTTTCTCATAAAAGTTACTCATTTTTACAAGTTAAGCAAACTAACAAATCTACGGGCCGAAATCACAAATTCACCTGATGGCACACCCAAACCTTGCCTTTTGATTGTGTACATTATGACCCCACCCATGTACATGTGAAACCAGATCCCAAATAGTTATTTCTTCAGTGAACTTTGAAAGAGTATTGAGAACTAGTGGTGCACTGATTTCATAGAATGACTGAAGCTTCATCTTCTGTCCAGGATGAAATCCAGAACTTGAAAAGGATGAGAAGGAAAATACACCACACCAAGAAAACAAAGTGCTGTTTAGAAGTACTTTATAATACCTTCAGGGGAAAGAAGGTTAGAGCTAAATATGTGCAGTGCAGTGTTTGTGGGAAGAAGTTAGCCAGGGGCACTGCCAGAAGTATGGGACAAGTTCCATGTCGAAGCACTTAAAAACAATTCATGAAATAGTGTACAACCAGATGATGCAAGAGAAAGCAGGTGCATCAGAACAGTACACCTCTACAGTACCCTTGAGAGAACCTTCATCAGCTGCAGTCATTACAAGATCAGTAGCCTGCGAAGATTTGTGTGAGATGGTTACACATTGTGCTAAATGCCATATGCTTTGCTGTAACAATGTCTTGTGTGAGTGCATTCTTGGATGCAGTGCAGAAGCATTGCTTTTTTTTTGCTTCCAGTTACCACATAAACTTTTATGACTACTGATGCAAGTTGCTACTTTGCATTTCCCTACCCTTACCCTTTTACTACCCGGTTTACTTTTGTAAAATAAATAAGAAAAGAAATTAAAAAGCTTGAAAAACCCTTTAAAACAAATTGTTCTTTTTCGAACCACCATCTGGTCAATCTAAGAGCTAACTCTGTATTTCTAATGTGTCAGAGACTATATCGGTGTGAGACTGGGTGTGTCAATGGCTGTACCAGTGTGTGCCTGGGTGTGTCAGTGGTTGTCTCGATGTATGCATGAATGTATCAGTGACTGTATTGGAGTGAGGTGTGTGGTAATAGCTGTATAAGTGTGTGTCTGGATGTGTAAGTGGCTCAATAGGTGTGTGAATGGATGTTATATTGGATGTATGAATGTGTGCCACGGTATGGAAGTGGGTATAGCGGGGTGTGTCTGGGTGTGTCAGTATCTGTAAGAATGTGTGCCTGGGTGTGTTAGCATCTGTATTAGTGTATGGCAAGGTATGTCAGTGGCTTCCTAAGTATGAGTATGGATTATTGAGAAGCTGTATCAGTGTTTGGCTGACTGTCTGTATTGATATGTGATTGGGTGTGTTATTGGGTGTATGAGTATTTGCCTGGGTGTGTCAATCGCTGTATCGGTATGTGTATGGGTATTTGAGTGAATGTATCAGTGTTTGGTTGAATATCTAAGTGGTTTTATCAATATATGACTCAGCGTGTTATTGGGTGTTTGAGTTTGCCTGGGTATATCAGTGGCTATATCGGTGTGTGCCTGGGTGTGTTAGCGTCTGTAAAAACTTGAGCCTGAGTGTGTTAGAATCTGTATTAGTGTGTGGCTGGGTGTGTATGTGGCTCTATCAGTTTGTGTATGGGTGTTTGAGAGGCTATATCAGTGTTTGGCTGAATATCTAAGTGGTTGTACTGAGATGTGACCGGCTGTGTCATTAGCTGTATGAGTATGTGTCAGGGTGTGTCAGTTCCTGTATCGGAGTATGACTGGGTGTGTGAGTGGTTGTTTCAGTCTAGGTCTGGATATGTCAGTGGCCTAATCAGGGAGTTCCTGGGTATGTCAGTGACTGTATTGGTCTGTCCATGGATGTGTCAATATCTGTGTGTCTTTAACAGTGTATGGGTGGGTGTGTGAGTAGTGCATTGGTGTGCGGGTGTATGAGTGGGTGTACCAGTATAAAGGTAGTTGCATGAGTGGCTGTATTTGTGTGTGGCTTAATGTGTCATTGTCTGCGTGAGTTTAGGAGTAGGTGTGTAAAAGACTGTATGGGTGTATGAGCCTATGTAAGTAGATGTTTTCATGTGGACATGCGTGTGTGACTCTGCACAGGATTTTGAGTAGATGTCTGAGTGTATGTGTGAGTTTGTTAGTACCTGTTGGGAATGACTCTAAAGGTGGGTGAGTTCATGTATGAGTACCTGTACAGGTGTGTTTGTGATCCATAAGGTAAATTAGTAATGTACATTTTAATAACTTTATGAATACATTTTATAAGCATATTACAATATAATTAAAACCAAACAATAAAGCAAAATAGCATAACATAACTTATTTAGGTATTTACAAATACACTTGTGTGCACAAGTACTCAAAATAGATGCAGGTATGTGTTTAAACCAGCAAGGACAAAACAAAGTGATGGCTGGAAGCATATACAATACCTTCAGGGTAAAATACGATGGTTTATAGCTAAATATAAGCAGTGTAATATTTGTGGCAATCAGTTATCCAGGGGCACTGCCAAGAAGTATTCACATTGGACAAATTCCATGGGGAAGCACTTAAAAACAAATAATGAGAGGGTCTTCAACTGGATGATGTGGAAGAAAGCAGGTGCAGCAGGATAGTCCACCCTTGTAAGATCCTTGGGAGAAACATCATCAGCTGCAGTGATTACAATACCAGCTGCCTGAGAAGACTTGAGTCAGATGGGTACTCACTGTGTAAAATGCCACAAGCTTTTCACTGTAAAAATGTCTTCTGTGGATGCATTTTGCCTTTTTTGTGCTGTAATCAGGTAATATTCTCATACACAATAAATTATGTACTGTTGAAAGAATCTTCATTTAATAGTGGGGAAATCTTTTCATGAAGCTTGTAGGAAAACAATCCTGTGTGATTCTATGTGGATGTGCCAGTACCTGTGTGAATGACCCCATAGGTATGTTGGTTCATTTATGAATACATCTTTTGGTGTGTTTGTGACCCGTAAGTTAAATCAGTATTATACATTTCTAGAACCTTACAAATAAATTTTATTAACACATTACAATACAATTTAAACCAAATAATTAACAAATAAACATAACATAACTTATTTAACTATTTACAAAAATAGAAACACACCCAAACTTAGACTTATGATTAGCTACACTAGGACCCCACCCATGAACTTGAAGTGCTGCTGTCTATTTACTTTACCTCTCCAAATTTGATACATTTGATGGTATGACAACGTGGGACCAATGAATACTCATAATGTCATCATAGTGAGCTCAAGTACATGTTGCAAAATGGAGGATTACCAACTTGTTTCCTAACTCACAGTTGTGCAGAATAACCACAGTATGACTGACAAGACATTTTGAGAGAAGCAAACTTTCACATTAAAGGCATCAAATTCAAGAAACCAAAATCATTTTGCCACCCTTGTGCAGGGTAACATCTGCGACAAGCAATTATAAAGAGAGACTTCTAAAAAGTATGCTTATGGGATCTGTTACAACATATTCAAACCGTCCATGAAAGGACTTGCAATCACTTCATGCAGAAGAAGGCAACTGGAGGAGAAGCACACACACCATCTGTTGTGGTCTTAGGGGAACCTTCAAATGTTCCACAAATAACAGTACCAGCTTACTACAATAACTTATTTGAAATGATGAGATTATACAATTTAAATCAAACAATAAACAAATAAACATAACTTATTTATCAATTTACAAATACACTCTTGTGCAGAAGATAGATGCAGGTATTTATTTAGACCCGGAAGTACAACCTGCCCTGTACTGAATGAGAAGGAAGAGATGCCCCCTCCCAAAAAAGAGAGTAGTGTTTGGAAAGATTTCAGTATACCTTCGGGAGAGAAAAACGTTTGTGCCAAGTTTGTTCAGTTCAATGTCTGCAGCAAGCAATTGTCGAGACAGATTGGGAAGACGTAATCCCATTAGACAATGTCTATGTTAAAGTACATTAAAACTATTCCTTCAATGCATGTACCATCACATAAAGTGAGAGAAGGCAGGTGCAACAGAAGAACAATCCTTACCTGCATTAGCCTTAAGGGAATCATTGTCTCTGGCTGTCATAACTGTTTCAGCTGTCTCTGATAAGTTATCCGAGATAGTAGCTCACTGTACCAAATGCCAGATGTCTCTGGCTCTAAAGATCTTGTCCGTGGCTGCATACCTGGATACAGTGAAGATTCATTGTTGTTTTGCTTCCCGTTGAAATTTCATACTTTTCACAGACGGAAGCTAGTTGTTCCTTCCCACTTGTCTTCCATTACCCAGTTTAATACTTTGTTTATTTTCTTCCTAAACACAAGGTTAAACAAATTTAAACTTTTAGTGGTGCAGGCCCACTACTAGCATTTATTTATTTATTTTTGAAGTTTGTAAAGTGCCCGAATCACCCTCTGAAAAAGGGTATCTCTGTGCTGCTGAACTGCCTAAAGAGAGCGATACAAAAGGGGATGATGGAAGGAGCGTTTGAGCAAATCAAACACTCACCCCCAGTCAACTGATCTGGGTTTAATCCATCACCATTCTTTAGCTCACTCAGCCACCCCAGTTCAGACATGGCCATATGCAAATCAGTCTTACCCTGTGCCTCATGGGAACAGTCCAGCCCAAACTGCCAAGCCATGTCTTCCCTGGACGGGAAACAAGCATTCTGGGACCGGTTTCGGATTCATAATCCTCATCAGCCAGGCTATCTTGAATCCAGTGGCCAAGTGAACAAGGGACTCACGTCTGAGCATACCTTGCCAACTTAGGGTGAGCAAAGCGATACAAAAGGGGATGATGGACGTAGCGTTTGAGCAAATCAAACACTCAGATGCTCCGTCCATCACCACCCCCTTTTGTACCACTTTTGGCCGCCATAAGTGTGGCAGGGTATGCTCAGACGTGAGTCCCTTGCTCACTTTGCCACTGGATTCAAGCAAGCCGGGCTGAAGACGGCTGGAATGCCAGAAACCGGTCCTCGGAAGCTTGTTTCCGGTCCAGGGAAGACATGGCTTGGCAGTTCGGGCTGGACTGTTCCCATGAGGCACAGGGTCAGACTGATTTGCATATAGCCATGTTTGAACTGGGGTGGCAGAGTGGGCTAAAGAACGGTGATGGATTAAACCCAGATCTTTTGACTGGGTGTGAGTGTTTGATTGATTCAGATGCTCCGTCCATCACCACCCCCTTTTCTACCGCTTTTGCCCGCCATAAGTGTGGCAGGGTATCCTCAGACGTGAGTCCCTTGCTCACTTTGCCACTGGATTCAAGCAAGCCGGGCCGAAGACGGCTGGAATGCCAGAAACCGGTCCTCGGAAGCTTGTTTCCGGTCCAGGGAAGACATGGCTTGGCAGTTCGGGCTGGAAAGTTCCCATGAGGCACAGGGTCAGACTCATTTGCATGTAGCCATGTTTGAACTGGGGTGGCAGAGTGGGCTAAAGAACGGTGATGGATTAAACCCAGATCTTTTGACTGGGTGTGAGTGTTTGATTGTTTCAGATGCTCCGTCCATCACCACCCCCTTTTGTACCGCTTTTGGCCGCCATAAGTGTGGCAGGGTATGCTCAGACGTGAGTCCCTTGCTCTCTTTGCCACTGGATTCAAGCAAGCCGGGCTGAAGACGGCTGGAATGCCAGAAACCGGTCCTCGGAAGCTTGTTTCTGGTCCAGGAAAGACATGGATTGGAAGTTTGGGCTGGACTGTTCCCATGAGGCACAGGGTCAGACTGATTTGCATATAGCCATGTTTGAACTGGGGTGGCAGAGTAGGCTAAAGAACGGTGATGGATTAAACCCAGATCTTTTGACTGGGTGTAAGTGTTTGATTGATTCAGATGCTCCATCCATCACCACCCCCTTTTGTACCGCTTTTGGTCGCCATAAGTGTGGCAGGGTATGCTCAGATGTGAGTCCCTTGCTCACTTTGCCACTGGATTCAAGCAAGCCGGGCTGAAGACGGCTGGAATGCCAGAAACGGGTCCTCGGAAGCTTGTTTCTGGTCCAGGGAAGGCATAGCTTGGCAGTTCAGGCTGGACTGTTCCCATGAGGCACAGGGTCAGACTGATTTGCATATAGCCATGTTTGAACTGGGGTGGCAGAGTGGGCTTAAGAACGGTGATGGATTAAACCCAGATCTTTTGACTGGGTGTGAGTGTTTGATTGATTCAGATGCTCCGTCCATCACCACCCCCTTTTGTACCGCTTTTGGCCGCCATAAGTGTGGCAGGGTATGCTCAGACGTGAGTCCCTTGCTCTCTTTGCCACTGGATTCAAGCAAGCCGGGCTGAAGATGGCTGGAATGCCAGAAACCGGTCCTCGGAAGCTTGTTTCCGGTCCAGGGAAGACATGGCTTGGCAGTTCGGGCTGGATTGGTCCCATGAGGCGCAGGGTCAGACTGATTTGCATATAGCCATGTTTGAACTGGGGCGGCAGAGTGGGCTAAAGAACGGTGATGGATTAAACCCAGATCCTTTGACTGGGTGTGAGTGTTTGATTGATTCAGATGCTCCGTCCATCACCACCCCTTTTGTACCACGAACTGCCTAGAGAAGCAGGGAAGAAAATCAGAAAAGTGCAGTTTTCAGAAGTTTACGAAGTTGTGAATAGTCGACACAGTTCCAAATAGGGCTGGGGAGTGAATTCCATAGGGAAGGGCCCAATAGTAAAAAAAAATTCTCCAGATGTGGAATTTCTTTATGCGGGGTATCAGAAGGAGTGATTTAGAGCTAGATCGTACAGTTCTGTCAGGGAGGTAAAGTATGAGTATATTTATTAGATATCAAGGGCCATTGCCACAAAGTGCCTTGTGCACTACACAGCAGATCTTGTATTGAATTCGCTTGCAGATGGTCAGCCAGTGCAAACCTTGAAGAAGAGGCAAAGAGGAGGTCCTCGCAGGAGAGTTGGAGACTAAGCGGGCTGCAGTGTTTTGGACCACCTGAAGTCTGTTCAGAGAAGACTCATTGGCTGAAACCAGTAAGGCATTACAGTAGTATAGACAACTAATTACCGGTGCCTGAAGGAGAGTTTTACAGACAGTCGTGGGGAGGAGAGGGAAACCCTTCTCAAAAGTCTTAAGGCGTGGAAGCAGGAGCCCACCGTGGTCGTAACTTGATCTTTCATCGTTAATTTCTGGTTTACATGAACTCCTAGGTTTTTTACGACTTTTCTAGGGGCAGGGGCATCACCCAAATTGACATGCCACCACTCAGGTAACCAAAGTAGGGGTGCTTCTCTAAACAGCACAATCTTTGTCTTGTTGGTATTTAATTGGAGAAAGTTGTTCTGCATCCACGCCGATATGGCTGTCATGCCTTCGCTAAAGGTTGACTGGATGTTGGGAAAGTTTTTATCAAACATCATTAGACGCTGAGTGTCGTCAGCGTATGAAATGGGAATGAAACCCAGATCCCTCATTAGATGCGCCAGGGGAGCCACATAAATGTTAAATAGTGTGGGACTGAGGCACCATCCTTGAGGCACCCATTTAGTTAGTTCCGATGTTTGGGAGCGGATAGTGCCAAGATTAATGGTTTGGGTACAATGGGTTAGAAAATTGCCTAACCACTGAAAAGTGGAGCCCTAGACTCCGATGTTGCTTAGTCTACTGAGTAGGATAGAGTGGGATATCGTGTCAAATGCTGCTGACAGATCCAGCAGCACCAGTAGTGCTGCTTGCCTATTATCCAATGAGTGCCTAAGGTTGTCAGTGACTGCAATCAGGGCTGACTCTGTACTGAATTGAAGTAGTGTGGCTCACCGGTTAGAGGCGGCAGACCCGAGAGCAGAGGACAGCCTGGGACCAGGGTTCGATTCCCGGCGCGGCAGGTTTCTGGACCAGGGTCAGCGGACTCGATAATTCTCTCGCCTCGGTGCCCACTCTGATCAGCGATCACACTCGGCAACTCTGGGCATTAGCTTGCCTCATCTTCACTAACGGCCCCACCAGACCGCTGGGGATGCCTGGTCTCACCCTGGAGATACCCATTAAGGGACCATCTCTCAGGGAAGCCAGGAAGGGTTTCGCAGCGGTCGAAGCGCCTTGGGACCCTACGGGTAAGTAGTGCGCTATATAAATGCCTATACATTTACATTTACATTTACATTTACAATTTGGGACAGAAAGCAGACTAAGAGGGGTCTAGACAGCTTGTTACCTCGATGTACTCTAAGAGATACTTGTTGATGTGTTTCTCCAAATGTTTACACAGATATGGTAGCATGGAGATGGGATGGTAGTTGGGCGAATAATCCTGAGGGGCGTTAGGTTTCTTCCGGATGAGGATGACTTGGGTGGCCTTCTACTCTGAAGGAAGAGAGCCTTTTTATCAGGGAAGAACTAAGAATGGAGCAAATAGGGGGTGCCAACTCTTTATAGGGAAAATCAGATATTTTGTCAGGTAGAATATCTTGGGGAGAGCCTGATTTGATGGTTTTCATAAGACACACCACCATGTCTATGGAGAGTGGAGGGAAACAGTTCAAGGAATGTATAGTGTGAGAAAGAACTGTGTGAGGAATCGAGATGTTGTTGGGAGTGTCCCTGTCCTTGATAATTCTGTCATAGATATTCTCAATTTTCTGAATGAAATGGTTTGCTAGGTTGTCACAAAGCTCTTGAGAGGGAGTTATCTCATTGTGACAAGCTTTGGATTAGTAAAAGAATTGAGGATACAGAAGAGTTCTTTGGAGGATTTACCGGCCTGATTAAATTGTGATTCAATATGTCTTTTGTATGCTTTCTTTAGATTTTTTGATATGTGGAAAGAGAATTTGTGTAAGTTATTTTGTCATTAATGGTGTAGGAATGACGCCATCATCTTTCCAGTTTTTTGCAAAGGGTTTTTTCCAACTTGGGGGAGAACCATGCTGCCTGTTTTTGCCCGGTCTTGGTTGGATGGAGTTTTAGTGGAGCCAACTGTTCCAGTGTGGTTCCGACTATATTATCGTACCTGGCCAGACAGTCATCCATGTTATCTGAAGCCAGATAGGTATTTGTTGGAAAGCAATTAGCAAAGCGTTCCGTCGTGCTTTTATGCCATTGCCTTTTTAGATTGTAAGTTGCTGTGTCGGACTGGGAAAGGCCCCAGCATCTTCTATTTGGAATCTAAGAAGGGAGTGGTCTGGTCAAGTGAGAGGGTAGGCAGCCTCACAGCAAATATTCGGGGAAGTGGTCAGGATGAGGTCGAGAGAATGCCCTGCAAGGTGTGTGGGGCCAGCATTGGACTTCTTCAACCCTAGAGTGGCTAAGTCTGCCAGGAGAGTCGAGGCATCAATATTAGGAGTTTCACTGTGTACGTCAAATTCACCCAATAGTAGAAACTGTTTGGAGGAGATAATGTAGGGGGTGATAAGCTCGATAAGTTGTAGCGAGAGGCCTGGCGGTCGGTATTCAAGTGCGCCTTTCCTACTATAATGGGGTTGAGTGTCTATACGGAACACAAGAATTTCTAATTTATTACTACAGTGTTGTTCCAAAATGCTAATCTTGATGGAGTCTTTATGAACTATGGCTTAGCCTGCTTATCAGGTTTTGAGATGCTATATCCCTCAGGGATAGCCATCGCAATCGCCGGGGTGGAGCTGGCTGCCCTGGGCACATGTAGTGCAATCTAATAGATGCTTACAGATAAATTCAATAACCTAATTATGGTTAAGTCGATCAAACCATGTTTAGGGGAGAAGCACATACTTTATCACTTTTTGGCAGTGGAAAACTGCTCACATTACTGAGGCAAACTGGGTGTCTCAGTATGTTATTGGCTGTCTTAGTGACTGTATGGTTGTTCAAATGGGTATGTAAGTGACTGTGTGGATTGGTAACTGACTGTGTTAGTGGGTGTTTGGGTGTGTAACTGAGTGTGCAATTAGTAGAGGATACATAAGTACTGTGCGAGTGTGTGAGTGGATTTGTAAATGATTCTGCTATTGTCTGACTGGTTGTGAAAGAGGCTCTATGGTTTTCTAAATAGGCATGTTTGTGGCTGTATTGGCGGGTGATTGACTATATTCCTGGGTGTATGGGTCTGTAAGTGCATGTGTAAGTGTCTGAAACTTAAAAGTACATGTCTTACCTATTATCTACATAGCAGCCTGCCCATTGGGCTCCCTAGGACGTACCTTAGGGGTCACTTATGTATACAAAAAGGAGAGTTTAAACATTGGCATGGGGTAATAAATGTGAAGTCTGCCTAGCAGCAAAACTGCACATACAGGCTCTGCAGTATGTTTAAAGGGCTACTTGTCAGAATGAATGACAAGGAGTGTCAGTAGTTGAATGCATATCTGAGGGACTCTATCAGATGCACTGTGGTGTGACACTGAATGTGTAAGTAAGTATGTCACTGTATTACTGTCTCTTTTAGTAACTATGGATCTGTAAATGTGTTTTTAAGTGGATATATGGATTGTTTACTGGCTGTCTTAGTGAATATTGTGGTGTATAACTCATTGTGCAATTGGCTCTGTTACTGCTGTACACATAAATGCTATGTGGCTGTGTGAGTAAATGTGTAACTGCCTCTGTCACTCTCTGACTGGGTGTGTTAGTGGCTCTGCTTTTTCATATTGGTATAGAGTCACAGTATGGGCGATAGACTGGATGTATAACTGGGCGTATTGGTCTCCAAGTGCACATGTAACTCACTGAAACTTCAAAGTACATGTCTCACCTGGCACCCGGCCCTATGGCCTACCTATGGCCTACCCTTGGGTGACTTATATTTAGTAGAAGGGGAGTTAAAGGCTTGGCAAGGGGTGTTAAATGCCAAGTCAACATGGCAGTAAAACTGCATACAAAGGCTTTGCAGTAGCTCACTCAAAATATGTTTAAGGGGCTTCTTGTCTGCATCAGTGGCTAGTTGTGTCAGTCCTTGAGTACATATCTAAATAAGTGTATCAGTCACTCTGTGGATGTGTCACTAGATATCTAAGTAACTATGTCAGCGTATATTTGGCTCTCTTAGTAACTCTATGGGTCTGTAAATATGTATGTAAGTAGATGCATGGATTGCCTACTGGCTGTGTTAGTGATTTTTGGGGTATGTAACTGTGTTTGCAAGTAGCTTATTTAGTATTGGATACATAAGTGCCTCTGTTGCTCTCTCAATAGGTGTGTGAGTGGCTGTATGGTTTTGTAAATAGGTATGAAACTCGCTTTTCGGGTGGGTGACTGGGTGTATACGGGTATAAGTGCATGTGTAACTGACTATCTGAGTGTTGGGTACATGAATACCTGTGTAGTGTGTGTGGGGGCACCAGTGCCAGTAAGAGTGTGTTAATAATGAGGTAAGTATAGGTATAGGTGAGTAAATGGGTATGTGAATGATTTAATGGTCTCACGACTGTGTGAGTGTGTTAAATTACATAACATTAAATTACTTAGTATAAGCAAATTCCCAGGACATTCATTCATATTGGCTTAATAAAATCCTATGTTTCCAGCATACCAATGTCTCTTTCTCATTCCCTACTCACTCTGGGGCCAATTCATAGAAGTAATCTGAGATAAAATCCTAAACTTACTACTTTTGGTATTCATAGAAGGCATTTAATAGTAGTAAAGTTAGGACTCCTAATTTTACTACGTCTAAATGCCTTAGGGGAAAACCGAAAGTCATAAAGTTAGGATTTTGTCTCAGTCTAGTAGTAGTAAAGTTAGGAGTGCTAACTTTACTACTACTGAATGCCTTCTGTGAATACCAAAAGTAGTAAGTTTAGGATTTTATCTCAGATTTGTTCTGTGAATTGGCCTCATTATTTTTAGTTAATATTCTCATATAAGTTACCTTCTATTTTAGCTTGTAGTATCGTGTCTAGAACCCACACATTCTCTTTCATCTTACATACACTCACAATGTTTTATCTAAATATACATTTTTATACTAAAAACTAATTGACATACATGAAAAAGTTCTTTGATGTTCTCCTACTTTCATTTCATTTATATTTCTGCTAACATCTGATTTCATTAGAAATCTATAGTCAAAGCTAATGCAGTCCTCCTCCACTCTCTGTACAAAAGCAGCTAAAATGGCTACCCTCCTCCATGTGCTCTTGCTTATACTTGCTTATACTCCTGTAGTTAACAAATCGCTAGCTTTTTTCCTTTTTTTGTTTTTGTTATACCACTTCTAAAAGGTCAATATTTTTTAACCCTTTCCATGTTCCCTGGAAAGAAGCCCAATTTGGTAGTTTTTTGTCTGACAGTCCACCATGACCCTCAGCGTGGCCCACTGTGTAACTTCACAGTGGACCTGTGGATCCACACAGAAGTCCTTAGAAGCCTTTAACAATCTACTATTAACAGTTTACATTTATGTTTTACTTTTTAAAGACTACTCAATTAAAAGCCAAACACTCCATAATTACCAAATTGCAGACATCTTTAGTCCCCTCCCCATATTCTATTAGCTCTGTGTCCATGGTGACCATGTTACCAGCACTCTCTACTTTCCACTAGGTCAAAAGTACACATTACTTTCTGTAAGCAGTATACTAAGTTCAAATTAAACTGTAGAGGGTGTAGTTGACTGGTTGCAATTTCAAGTGCATCTCTAAAAATATAACTATTTTTTTTCAAAAGCAATCACATGTAGTTACTTTTGTCTCCAAATCATTACCTAATTTTAGTTCTATGCATATCTCCACCATTCAATCAAATATGTTCTCATATTTCACTTCCTGTCCTCCATTTAAGCTCCCTTTCATTTTCAAAACTGCATTATTCTAGTGCAGCCTTCTCCTTTTTACTACTCCTCTTTTCCTCCAAAATGGTTATAAAGCAGATTATGGGTCATAGTTTAGTCTTTTGAGCATTGCGGATCACAAGGCAAAAGCACTAATTTTACTCATAATAGCAACTGGTTTTCCTGAACCAAAATCATTTATGTGAAACAACAACACATTTAACATAGTAGGAGTACAACTGATTATATGGGTATCTAAGAGAGTGTGGGAGTGGTTGTATAGGTATCGAGTAGGCGTGTTAGTGGTTTTGATGTTGTGTGAGTGGGTGCATAAGATCCAGTGTGGGTCTAAAACTGGGTGTGTGAGTGGCAGTATGATTCACTTAGTGTGTGAACGTGTGACTGGGTGAGTATGTGTTTGGCTGTGGGAGTAGGTGTGTCACGGACTAGACAGTTGTGCGAGTGAGTATGACAGTATGTGACTGAGTATGTCAAAGGCTGTGTGAGTGGCAATATGGGTATATGAATCACTGTGAGTAGTTCTATGGGTGTGTGAGTGGGTGTGTAGTGGTTTTATGGGTATGGATGGTTGTGTCAGTGGTTGATTGCATGTGTGAGTGTGTGAGTAGCTCTGTGGGTATATGAGTGTCTGTGTGACTGGTTATATGGGTGTAGTAGTAGGTGTCTGAGTAACTGTGTGTATGAGTGGTTGTGTGGATATTTCTGTGGGCGTGTAAGTGGGTGTGTAAGTGCTTCCTCTCAGTGTGCCTGTGGCTATGCGAGTACCTGTGTGGGTATGTGATTAGTGGTATTGGTATCAATCAATCAATCAGGGGGTTTGTAAGCGCACTACTCACTGTGAGGGTCTCAAGGCTCTGGGGGGTGAGCAGCTCCGTTCAGTGGAAGAGCCAGGTTTTGAGTATCTTCCTGAAGATGTTCTGAGAGGGGGCACATCTGATGTTGATCGGGAGCCCATTCCAGAGGTTGGCTGCGATGTAGGAGAAGGCTCTTCTGCCTGTTCTGGATCTGCAGATGCATGGGGTGTCAGCGAGGGGGAGATCGGCGGATTGGATGTTTTTCTTGGGTATGTGGAAGGAGATTCTCTCATTGAGGTATTGGGATCCGGTGTTGTGGAGGCATTTGTAGACATGGGTGAAAGTTATTCTCTTCTCAACGGGGAGCCAGAGGAGGTTTCCCAGGTGTTGGTTGATGTGTTCTTGTTGAGGGATTCGGAGGACGAGTCTAGCCACGGTGTTTTGTCTGCTGGTTATGAGTGTGTGGGTGAAAGTCTTTGTCGCTTCAGGGGCGATCCATTCGAGGGTCTTTCAGAGGATATGGAGGGTGTTAAAGCAGCTGGATGTGACGGCGTTGACCTGCTGGGTAATGGAGAGGGAGGAGTTGAGTATGATAATGCTCGATCTATATCTTCATGTCCATGACGACCTCCAGCCCTGTTCCCTTATCCCGTCCACCAGGTATATTATATTATAGCAAATAGGCCCTGATCCGTTAAAGGGCACTACACTCACCTCTCCTCACGAATTAATCTGTGTGGAGAGTCTTCTATTGTTCGTTGCATTTAGCGGTTGGCAGATAAATCAATTCTGGGGGTAAACAACGAAACACAAACATTATGAGTAAACACCCCTCCACGTGTAATTCATCACTTCTAAAAATGTATATACAAGTGCACCACCCCACACCAGTAATAATAGGACGTCTAAAATTTGTTCAACCTCCTCAATATCCATTAATGAGAAACCTCGCAGTGACGAGAAAAGTGATCAGCAGCTATGTTTCCGTATTGATGAAACAGCATGAGGACAATGTTGTTAATAAATATCTAAGATATGTCCATCTACAAGAATAATGGTAAATTGCTATCAAGTCTGCAAACCTTTGTTAACTAACTCTAGACCGGAAGTCCTCTTATGGTTTAATGTCAAAGAACTGCAATACATGTGTATATAAATATAATAAAGGTACACCAACAAGGTATCAATAAATGTACTTATCACACTTACCGAGGCTAGATACGCAATATCCGAGTATTGGGACATCTATCCACAGCGTACTGAAGGGCAATATACGCCCGTTCTATAAGTAAAGAGCATATATTCAGATATTATGCAAAAAGCCCCTCACGAGATTAAGTCCCTCTAGACCAGCAATAATAAAACTCAAACAACTCACTTTGTGTATAGTACGTATGTACTAGGTGGAGGTCCCTCTTTAATATCTAAGCGTACGTGAATTGAGAACTTGGTAAGTCTGTAAAGCAATAGAAGGTAATGAACATGAGACTGTAATAGTATAAGCAGACACAGGCGTACATGCCGCCACACCCTCATCTCATCCAAAAATGCGTAACAAAAGTATCCATGTCTAATTACACGCCACCAACCACCCTGAGCCGTAATAAATAAAAGGCACCTAGCAATCCTAACATGAACGAGTACTATACTTACTGCTCACCTCTACGGAGTCGATAGTCGGCCGACCTTCAGTGCCGTTGTCAAACGCCCGATTCAATCTACCGCGACCTATTTGAAGTAAACAACAAATCCTGCCCTAGTTGCATGTAATGCCCGCCCACTTAGGTGCCGTAAATCCTAATGGGGCGATTAAGTAACCACAGTGGCCATCTTGTAATGTAATTAAGTAGCCCGTAACCTAAACACCTCATAGATTGGATTGTAATAATGCTCTGGTTACTGAATAAAAATGGAGCAGACTAAGAAACGTGGTTGTGCCATTGTCTATACTCATTCTTAGCGAACTTCATAATAAGGATCAAAAATAGGTAAAATCACGCAAAAAATGCATGTGTATCGATAGTATTGACCCCGTACATCACTAATATGAAATTCCCCATATATCGAATAAGTCAGTAAATTCCTGTAAGTAACTTAAAAATGGGAAATGGACTAATGACACTAGTTGTATCAATTCCAGTATTTGTTTGGGCGTATTTCACCGCAAGAGTCATAATCGGGTATTTTCACGTATGCTAATATATATGAGTGATAAACCATACTGTCTACATTCTCCATCCATTGACAAGTAATATATTTTTGTGCATCACTTGTAGTGGAAGGAAGTTAGTCTTTCAGTTCAAATTAATGTTGAACTAAAACTAACGTTATTAAAGAGCTTTTCATAGCGCAACAGGGAGGAACGACTACCCTCTCTTGTCCCAGACCTGTATGTTAACACAGGCCATAATGAAGATACAAGAAAAATAGTGACTAGAACCCTACAATAGGGAAAATGACAGACAATATATAGAACAAGCAGGTATGACTCCCAGCATCATACAAAACTAGTGTCACAGTAGTCAGACTATGTGCATACCCTTTTTTTGGTACATAAGCATGCTTCATACATCGCATTATATATCAAATCATCAGAAATTATACTTCAATCCCCATTAGCATGTTAATTTCAACAAAACCGTTATTCACACACATCATTTTTTTCTAACATTTAGAACATTTACATGTAAGGCACCCCGCTCTAATACTCATTTATCATGCCCTGACCCAAGGGTCAACTACTTACATATGATGTACTATATTATGATGTGGAGAGATATATCTGTAGAACATAAGGTCAAAACACAACACACAAGTTATTTATATCAATCCTTAAGGAATACATGTAGCTCCCTATCTGTGTTCAGTCCTAATTCCACTGCTCTAAGTTTAATAAGCCACTTGGTCTCCAGTTTGAGCAATGCCATCACATTGTCCAGGAGGGTGGTGGAGTTGGGGGTCACTGGAGTTGTCAAGGTGGAAGTCCAGGTCTCCGATGAGAATGTTGTCCATGGAGGCGATGGCATGGGGTGCGATAAGTTGGCGATGGTAGTGGTGAAAGAAGTGCAGGGAGTTTGCAGGTACTTGGTCTAAGGTACTTACCTCTGCCAACTAGAGACCCCCAGATCTAACAATATATATATATATATATATATATATATATATATATATATATATATATATATATATATATATATATATATATATATATATATATATATATATATATATATATATATATATATATATATATATATATATGTCAGAGCAAAGTTCCACAAATACGCCGCACTCTCCTTGGATATTTTCAAACACAGGTTTAGTTCACTCGAAATTACCTCCTTCACCTACGAGTTTCGAACTCTAAACAGTTCCTGATCACAGTAGTAACAAGTCCTTCATTTGTTTCTGGTCTTTTATACTGAGTCACCGCTTTTACAATTAGGGTGCATTGTGGGCTCAGTAGTACAATTGCGTGTCTATCTCTTAGTTTTTCATAGCCTGACTGTGATTGTATTCTCACAGGGGGTATAGAGCATTCCCACTTGACACTGGTTATTAATTTTGGTGTTTTTTGTACTCATTTTCGTCAGTATATCAAAAATGCCCTTTTAGCCATGGACTGAGGTTTAGGCTGAGTGCCCGTTTATCCTCTCATTTGTATGATTCCATACATTTTTCCTGGCGACGGACATATGATTAAAGACTAATAAGGCATACTTTTAAGCTAAGTGCTTAACTATGTCCTACTGGTTTATGCTCTCCACCCTAATGACAGAACCAGTCACAGATACAAATATTTACATCTTATTTACACTATTCAAACACTTTGAATGCAACGATTTCTATATTTACATTTTAACCATAAACACAAATTTTTAGCTGAATATATAGTAACATGGATACATTTCATGGAGAAGATCTTTACAAGATACATGAAAATCACTTTAAGTTAATCTTTTCATATGTTTTTCTCTTCTTTTGTGTTTTTTGCCTCTTGTTTTTTACTGGAACAAGTCTCAGATATTTATAGAGGGTGCATCTTACATTAATATCACAGTGTTATTCAATTGTCTTTATCTCAAATGTGTTTACTTTTCTAGGGTCTGTTCCCGTTTTGTTATTTTCAAGTCTTAATATTTCCTCATCAAAGGTGTACATGCATTTCTTCGTCCCCTTTTAATCCATTCGGTATCTTGGTTTTGAATCGAATAATTAGCTTTGACTCCAGCCGCCGTAGTTTTTGAAGTCGGTTCCCACCTCTTTCATGTTCTGCCACCATTGCTATACCAGAGTATTTAATGTTGAGCCATGTTTTGTTTTTGTGACTCAACATGTGTTTGGCCATTGCATATGATGTGTCCTTATTTTGAATGGCTCGTATGTGTTCCAGAATAAGTTTTTTCAAGGCACAGATCGTTGATCCGATGTATGGCTTCCCACAGTCACATTCTAAAAGGTATACTACAAAATGTGATTCACAGGTGATTTTATGCAAGATTTCAAAAGTTTGTCCTTTGGGGTCTCTGATGGATTTGAGATTTTTCCCTACTTTAGACGCCTTGCATGACATGCATTTGGTAAATCCTTTCTGTCTCTTTTGTAGCGATGTTTCTTTCTTCCTATCAGAGAAGTGACTGTTGACTAATGTGTCTTGGAGCGATGGTGCTTTCCTGAATGAGATTAATGGTGCATCACCTATTAGGTTTCCAAAATCAGGGTCCTTTTTAAGCACATTCCAGTACTTGGTTACAATATGTGTAATTCTGAAGCTCTCTTTTGAAAAGGTCAATATTAGTTGAGGATTATCTTCACTGTTTAGTGACTTTAGTTTTTCACGATTCTTGGATATCAAGGTTTCTGCTCTGGTTTTGGTTCTTGCTCTTAGTTCCCCACGATTAATGACACTCTGTTTGTATCCTCTTTTACTGAATCGTGCTTTTGTCTCCTCCTCCTCAAATTTCTTTTCCATTTCAATAGGCTCTGAGCAGTTACGCTTCATTCTTAAGAATTCCCCGTATGGGATGCTTTGTTTCAGTGATTCGGGGTGAAAACTAGTTCCATGAAGAACACTATCAGTAGATGTTTTTTTCTGGAATACCGTTGTTTGTATTTGGTTGTTTTTTACGTACACTTTTGTATCGAGGAAGACTATAGCTTTTGCTTGTATGTTGTACGTGAATTGAAGTCCAACTTTATTGTTGTTCAACACTGTAATGTATTCAAGGAGTTTGGTCTTGCTCCCTTTCCATAGGAGGAACAGGTCGTCTATGAACCTTAGCCGTAGAACCACATCTGCAGTGTATGGGTCGTTTTCTTCTCTCCAAGCGATGTGTTTCTCCCACCAACCCATGGTGAGATTAGCATAGCTTGGAGAGAAGGAAACTCCCATAGCTGTTCCACGCTTTTGCGAGTATAACTTATTGTTAAACAAGAAGACATTGTTTGTTAAACATGTTCTCATCATTTCCAATATCATCCTGGTATGTTGGAGTTCCCCTATTGGACGTTGTTTCAAGAAGTAGGCACTTGCTTGTAGTCCTACGTCATGGTTAATGGATGTATATAGGGAAACAACGTCAATTGTGACTAATAGGTATGTAGGTTGCCATTCTGTCTCCATTAGAATCCTCAAGAAGTCCCCTGTATCTTTTATGAATGAACTTAGAGTGGGAACCAAAGGTGCTGGAAATAAGTCCACATATGATGCAATGTTCTCATAAAGTGATCCGCAGCTCGAGATTATGGGGCGTGCTGGAGGTTTAATTAAAATTTTGTGCACCTTGGCCAAAAAGTATATTGTGGGGGTTATTGCATTTATTACTGTCAGGAACTTTTTCTCATCTTGACTTAGTAGTCCCCTTTCTTGCCATTCCGTTATTTGATTATGTATTTTGTTTGTCATTTCTGGAATAGGATTATCCACTAGTATTGTGTAATTGTTGGTATCATTAAGTTGCCGATTTGCCTCCTCTACATAATCTCGCTTGTTGAGGATCACAATGTTTCCACCCTTGTCTGCGGGTTTTATTTCAATGTCACTGTTTTCTTTCAATGACTTTAATGCTTCTTGTTCATTCCAGGATAGGTTTTCTTTTCTTTTGTTTTTACAGTTTTTCATGACATCCAATTCCGCCACTACCAGATCATAGAACACATCTATTCGATTGCCAGGATGTAACGTTGGAGAGAATCTTGACTTGTTTTTAAATTTTGTCCGTGGTTGAATGTTCAATGGAATTTCCATGTTGGTTAGTATTTGGCTCTCAGTCTTGTCAGTTTCCTCTATGTCATGTGTCAATTCATAGGCTCTCACAAGACCTGGTATATCAAATACTGTCTGTGTTGGTTGTCACTCGTTGCCATGGGTCCCTTCTTCCAGTATTTTTCCTTCCGGTATTGTGGGCATTTTGGCAAACAACTTTTTAAAGTTTAATTTTCGGACATATTTGTACATATCAATTTTCGTTTCAACGTGGTCTTGATGTTTGTCTGGACAAAATGTGAGTCCTTTGTTAAGTAGTATTCGTTCTGTTTTTGTGAGGGTGTAATTGGACAAGTTTATTATTAAATTTTGAACCGTATCAGCACTTTCACTTTCTTTTATTTTCTTATCACTGTTCTGTTGCGTAGAGGGTATCTTTGTTTGTCCGCCTCTTCTGGTTTTGCGCTTTGGCTTATGGGTTGGCCTCTCCCTCGGCCTCCACTTCTCCCTCTGCCACGGCCCCTTCCTCTTTGCTTCGGATTTTGCTGATCCTCGTAGAGCATGGTTATTTCCTCTAAGAAAGAGTACTTCTTGATTGGTATTGTCTTCGCTGCCAATGCTCTTTGTTCACCCTCACTCAAGTCCGATTCAGTTTCGGGCACCGGTCTGTTTAGTGCTTCCTTTTTGTTTCAGGGTGTCAAACCTTTTAGCGAACGTGACGATCGTACCATTTTCATAGTCATACTCGTCTCTCCTGAATTTCCTCTGTTTCCTCTCTTCTATCTCTCTTTTGTGTTTGTCCAGATTTTTTTCCATTGTACCTCGCAGCTTATTGATTTCCTCCTCTTCTTCTCCTGCGGCTTTAATTAACTGTTCTATCTCATCAAATTTGATGTGCAGTTCTTCCACATTTTTCTTTGCATATTTTACGATGATTAATATCATGTTGCGTGAGCACTCCATATCGTTGCGTCCCCATTCTTCGAGCATTTCTGCGCTGGTTTCTGGATGGCTAAAAGGGCATTTTTGATGTACTGACGAAAATGAGTACAAAAAAAACCAACATTAATAACCAGTGTCAAGTGGGAATGCTACTGAGCCCACAATGCACCCTAATTGTAAAAGCGGTGACTCAGTATAAAAGACCGGAAACAAATGAAGGACTTGTTACTACCGTGATCAGGAACTGTTTAGAGTTCAAAACGCGTAGGTGAAGGAGGTAATTTCGAGTGAAATAAACTGTGTTTGAAAATATCCAAGGAGAGTGTGGCGTATTTGTGGAACTTTGCTCTGACAGATTCTTGCGAGGCTTGCCTCTGCCTCGCCGCCAGCACCAGCTATTTGCCGCTCCTCCCAGAAGAGACATTTGCTTCTTTGATATATATATATATATATATATATATATATATATATATTACCTACTGGCGGTCGCCAGTAGGTATATATAGTTAGGATTTTTTCTCTATGGGATTTTTGAAAATTCTATGTCTAATAACTTTGGCGTTTGTGGACGTAATTGGCTGAAATTTTCAGGAAAATGGAACATTTTGTTTCAATAACTCATATAGTTACTCATATAGCTACTGATCAACACATGCAGCACTTCATAGTACAACAGATATAATGATGCACAAATTAAGACAGTTTAGTCACTAACCCATGCACTCAGTGAGACACATTTAATCATTTACTCATACAGTCAGTCATGCACCTACTAAATCCTTCATCCAGACACTTATACATCCACTCATTCTTCAATATGTAAGACATATTTTAACTTTACAGAAACATACAGGGCCCGATTCACAGAATGAACTTAAGACTCAATCCTAAACTTACTACTATTTTGGTATTCACAGAATGCACTTACTACTTTTGGCATTCACAGAATGAACTTACTACTTTTGGTATTCACAGAAGTTAGGATTTTGTCTTAAGTCTGTCTTAAGTCTGTCTTAAGTCTGTCTTAAGTTTGTCTTAAGACAAACTTAAGACAAAATCCTAACTTCTGTGAATACCAAAAGTAGTAAGTGCATTCTGTGAATGCCAAAAGTAGTAAGTGCATTCTGTGAATACCAAAATAGTAGTAAGTTTAGGATTGAGTCTTAAGTTCATTCTGTGAATCGGGCCCACTGTCACTGGATGATGTCATCAGTGATGTCATCAGTGATGTCACTGACCATGTCATTAATGATGTAATATGTGACATCATCAGCAGTGGATTGCGGGTGCGCGATATATAGTTATTGCATCTAACTATATATGCGAATTTCTATGGTTTTGTGCGAGTAAATTAAGGTTTTGTAAATGCTAATCCCTAACTATATATGGCCTAAAACCTATGGTTTTTTCAGTGAATTTCAAGGGTTTTTTAATAGCAAATATCAAAAGCTGTCAAATGTGAAGTACGTGATAGGTAAAAACATTTTCGTATTTATGCACGCTGATGTACTTTGAACGCTGCCTCCCCCCTGCCCCCCCTCTTTTCTCTTAGCAGTACTCTCTCTTTGCAGATAGTGAAGGGTAGTTAACGCAGGCCTATGCCCCCGTTCTAATCCGTCGAGTCTGCTTCTCTCTCCATTTGATTGATTGTTATCCAAGCATTTACTGTTTTAGAATTGGTTCTCTTTGGTTCATTCTCTATTTACAAACAAGCACAGAGTCGCAATACTCTGTTTAGTCTTTGCAGATAGTGAAAAATCGTTTTAAAAAACAAAAGGAATCGAGCAAAATCAGTAGGCCACTAATGGGATCTCTTTTTGACCTAGCTAATATAGAAACATTAAGAACAACCCCTCATGAGAAATACGAAACTAGTGAGATGAACTGAGCTCCACACGATGAAGGCTGCAACCCACCCCACCCAAAATAACGACAAACCCGATGCAAATATTATAAATATATACAACACACCAGCAAAGTAACAGGGTAAAACATTTTATTAAATAACTATTTACATAACTATTTTATACTTTTAGTTGCCCGATCCGGCTAGCTCAATCGATCGAGCATGAAACTCATAAACTCTGATAGCAAGCTTTGCTGCTGATGCTATGCAGACAAAAACTGGTTTTCAGTTTGTACATTCATTAAAATGTTTCCATCCAAGGCTGGTTGAGAGTTTGTAGAACGATGGCTTCAGATTTTCAACATACGATGTGGTGGCGCGGACTGGGAGGGGGCGCTTGGCTCCTGCCCCCTCCCCAAGTCGTGTTGCCCTGGTGTGGCCTTAAATCGCCCCCGACATAGGCGGCCGGCTCCCGGGGTCCGGCGGAACTTTTTGCCTTTTGATGACTCTTCCATTCTGGACCTTGTCCCACAATCTGTTTGACCTGAAGACACGCTGTAGTGGGGGGCCCCTTTACCGTTTCAGTTATCATTCCGCCCGCTTTTGCTACACTGTGCCTCTTCCGCCATTCAGCTGTTTACCGCCCGCTCATGCGACTACAGCGTCTCGCTCACCATGTAGTTGAGTTGCTCCCGCTCTTGCGTTGCAGCGATAGGCGGCTGCCACAAGAATCTCAAAATGGCGGCCAGCTCTTCAGATTTGGGCGTGATCCACTAAAATGGCCCTGGGACACCTTGGAACTCGGACGCTTGTCTGCTAGGACTTGGGCCCCATTCTCGAAAGCGTCCCCTGAGCCTTGAAGATTCTACAAAAGTCTTGGGGGCCCCCGACTCCCGCAGGCTTCTGGTGGGGAGCGGCTGCCATGATTGCTCGTGGAATGGCCACGACTGAGCTACGATATGGTGGTGCTCTCATGCTGACGCCAGCTTCAGTCTGAAACATCCAGAAACACTGTAGACTACCAATTCGATCAGTTCCGGTAGCGCCCCAACGTGACCCGGTAGGGAAGAACTTGCCCTCCCCTCTTTGACTGATGGTTCTTGTTGCCTGTCCCTTCTGTTGTCATTTAACAGAACTTTTTAGACTACTGAAAGGGGTTGTGTTCCGCCCACTGGTTGGTAGAGACATTTTGACTATATTCTGGACCTACGTTGTTGCGTAATGCGTTATATGACACGTGCTCCGGCGCGCGAAGCGCAGCTTCCCGGAAGCGATCCGGGGCGCGGCACGTAACGTAAGCATAACAGGTCATGTGACTTGTTTATAAAACTTTTCATTGGTTCATTTTACTTTTGTTATTCTAATGATGAAAGGCTTGGTCATATGACCTAAAAATTATGCTTTTTATTGCTTTCGCAAAAACAACAGGTGATGGACCGAATGTGGATCAATGTCACACACTCAACCCAGTCCAAAGATCTGGGCCCAAATCCATCGTTTTTTTGCACTCCACACCACCCCGGGTTAGACAATGGCGATATGCAAATCAGCTCTGACCCTGTGCCCCATGGGAACAGTCCAGTCCGAACTACAAAAGCCATGTCCTTCCCAGAACGGAATCAAGCATCCGAGGACCGGACCGGTTTCGAGGTAACACCTCTCATCAGCCCGGCTAGCTTGACTCCAGTGGTGTGGAGTGCCTGGGACCCACGTCTGGGCATCCCCAGCGCACTTAGGGCGGAATTTGCAAAAACAACAGGTGATGGACCGAATGTGGATCAATGTCACACACTCAACCTAGTCCAAAGATCTGGGCCCAAATCCATCATTTTTTTGCACTCCACACCACCCCGGGTTAGACAATGGCGATATGCAAATCAGCTCTGACCCTGTGCCCCATGGGAACAGTCCAGTCCGAACTACAAAAGCCATGTCCTTCCCAGAACGGAATCAAGCATCCGAGGACCGGACCGGTTTCGAGGTAACACCTCTCATCAGCCCGGCTAGCTTGACTCCAGTGGTGTGGTTTTATTGCTTTCGAACATTATTTTTTCTTAAACATATATGTTATAATGTTCCAGGCTAATGTACTTTCCCGGAAAATTTACAACTGTCCTGCAAGTAAAATATATTCCTTTTTCTAGCAAAAGGGCGTTTCTTCATCCCATGACGGAGCCGTTGAGCAAAAGATGCTCGGCCTGCTGTCTTCAGATTCTTATCGATCACTTTATGTTGCAGGAGTAAAAACCACAACAGCCCTTGACCATTTATCTTAACTACGTACCTGCGTATTATACCTTTTATCCGTCATGTAATTGGACTGCTTTATTTCACTTGCCTTTTACTGATTCGAAAACAGTGACTAAAATTAAAAACTTTACCAATGTAAATACTACTACCATGTTTTGTTTTAAAAACCTTTATTGTGAAAATGTCAGTATACAAATACGGGCCTATAACCACGTGGGCCGGCCACGGAGCAAACTGGAATCGTATATGATGAGGAAACATTTACACTGTAGAGGAACGTAACGAGCGGGCCATTAGGTTGCAAGAACTAAGGTGTCTAACAGTTGCGGAATCGGTGGACGTACATTTTGTAATTAAAATACAACAGGGCCACTAACAATAACATTTTCTAGATATACATTTGCGGGCAAGTACCATGGGTGACGTTAATTTGAACTTACAATAGTACAGTAATCAATAACACATCAGAACTTAATATCAATAAGGATGTCGAAATATTCAATCAATTCTCGTCCCCGCCCGCCATGTGCTTCAAAACTGCATACGTATCTCGTGATATCAAGGTTGTTCAACCAGTACACAACAAGGAGTTACGAGTCCCATTTATACCGGCGCCATTTTGGGCGAGGGCAGGCAGGTCCAGGATATAGTCAAAATGTCTCCACCAACCAGCGGTCGGACCAGAACCCCTTTCGGCAGTCAAAAAAGGTTCAGTTAAATGACAACAGAAGAGATAGGCAACAAGAACTAACAGTCAAAAGAGGGGAGGGCAAGATCTGAAGCCATTGTTCTACAAACTCTCAAGCAGACTTGGATGGAAAAATCCTGAAGAATGTACAAACTGAAAACCATTTTTTGTCTGTATAGCATCACCACCAACGCTTGAGTCAGCTTTGTGTGAAGCCGCCATTTTGATTCAATCAATAGCGTCCCCCTGCACACATTCAGGGACCTGGTCGTGCCTTCAGGTCAAACGGATTGTGGGACAAGATGCAGAAAGGAAAAGAAAAAAAGTTCCGCCGGACCATGGGAGCCGGCCGCCTATGTCATGGGCGATCTTTGGCCACACCAGGGCAATAGTAAAGCTGCAGCAGGCGCAAATAAGCTTCAGACAGTGTTACAAGCACTGCTCAGCAAAAGCGGGCAGAATAGCAACTGAAACGGTAAAGGGGCGCCCCAGTACAGCAGACGAGCCTCCACCTGGGGAGGCCCGTTCACGCTGCCTCCCCCCCCCCCCCGGGGCGCCCCACGCCGTTTTTCCGAGCAGCATTGTAGGATGCCAAAACCAGTGCGGCAACTTACTGGACATCACCTGGTTGCCATCCACATCTCAGTGGGTTCTGCTGCCTTGGGACTATTCGCACAACAGACGGCTACTGACGAGGCCTCCCCCCGCACCACCCGGGACGCCCCACGCCGTTTTTCGGAGCTGCATTGTAGGATACCAAAAACCAGTGCGGCACCCAGGTAACATCACCTGGGTGCCGTCCTGAACTCAGCACGTTGTGCTGCCTTGGGACTATTCGCACATAACACCGCTACTGACCATTATTGCTTCTTTTTTTTAAAAATGTTTAAATGTATTTACTGTTTTTGTTCCGTTGTATATATTTATAAGTTATTAAAGTGTTATAATCCTACAACTTTGTTGGAGTGCTATATATTTTTAATGTGACACATAATTGTGAAGACTTTGATGTACAAAAAGGCATCCCTGGAATCTTCCGCTTCAGGCTGGGACCTACACACCCTCACAGTGAGAATCCCCTCCCCAAGCACAATACAGGATGGTTATCAGATAGTAGGAACGCGTGTGGTGTGACGGATCTCATGAGGTGGGGGCCTCGATCTACTGTAACTCCTTTGAAGAGGGGTGATTCTCTACAGCTGGGGCCATAAACTACACCTGCAGGACTAGGTGATAGCCTGGGACCGGCCTGAACAATCGGACACAGAGGAAGAGGAGTGTCACAGGGTGCGGTAGTGAATAGGGTGAAAGGGAGGTGTCGGGCGGGCACAGGGTGTGATTCTCAGGGAAGAGCAGCGCAGATGGGGGGAGGTTTATGGCCCATGCATGAGAGAGAGAGCAGGGGTGACCAGTGCGTGGGGGAGATGCTTGCGAGGGAGGGAAGCCATGCTGAGGATCAGCGGCGTGCAGAGAGTGGGTCTGGTCAAGGCATCTAAAATGGCTGCCGTGCTCAACAAAAGTGTGGCATTGCAAAAAAGGCAAGATGGTGCAGACAATGTTTATCAATAAGGATTAATTTATAACAATTATTTTTATCAAAATATTTAATCGCAGTGACAAAATAGCGGTCAACAGTTCCTGATTTCCATCGAATCGAACGTTAACAGACGTCACGCAGCAAAAAAAAAAAAACGCTCACGAACAGCGCAGATGGGAGGAGGTTTCTGGCCCATGCATGAGAGAGAGAGCGGGGGTGCACGCAGCAAAAAAAAAAAACGCTCACGAACAGCGCAGAAGGGAGGAGGTTTCTGGCCCATGCATGAGAGAGAGAGCGGGGGTGACCAGTGCATGAGGGAGATGCAGTGACAAAATGGCGGTCAACAGTTCCTGATTTCCATCGAATCGAACGTTAACCCTTTCGATGCTCATGACGAGCTCAGCTCGTCATGATGCACAGTTGAGCTGTGCTGATGACGAGCTGAGCTCGTCATGAATAAAGTAATAAAGCAATTTCCAGCACAGGGGGGGAAAACGCCTAGCAGCCAAGGTGTTAACAGACGTCACGCAGCAAAAAAAAGAAAAAGCTAACGCACAGCCGCTGGAAGACATGTATCAACATATACGAGCCTCCTCAGCCACCCTCAGAAAACATAAGGGGTCAGGATACGTCTCCCGTACCCCCTTATACCTAGTAATTGAATTAAATCGAAACACAAAATGGCGAATTCACGTTTCACTACCAGTTTGCGACCCGGTTCACGAACCGAGAAGCGCTTCTACCGCGAAAAATCTAATTTTAATTATTTGCCCCACGGGACCCTTTAATAACCCCAACATCATTCCTAGGGGGTCAAGAAGGATCTACCTTGCCCCCTTTCATTAAATTCCCCCTTCGTTTTTCTCCTCCTCTTGTCTCTCGATCCTACCGAGAGACAAGATGGAGGCCGCACCAGAATGTTGACAGACACCGGAGAGCCAATCAGCTTCGCTACGCAAAGCTCCGTAACGCGAAAAGTACGCGATCTGGTGCGCTATCTGGGACGCTGTCACAGATATATCTGTTTTTTTAAACGTTAATTTCTCAAAATCCACTGGAGCACATATATTGAGACCCAGCAAAGGCACATCGGGCTAACAGTCCCTATAATTTTGCCAAGTTTCGTATATATCCATTCAGCCGTTCGAGCTAAAAGTGAGGCCAAAGTCCCTATGGAAAAATGAATGGGAAAAACGCGTTTTGGGACCCCCCTTTTTCTCGGCCCCTCCTTGACGGAACCCCCCCAAATTTTCAGGGGCTGCTCAGAAACAGAATGTGCCATTTTCCTGAAAGTTTCAGCCGATTCCGTCCACAAACGCCAAAGTTATTAGACATAGAATTTTCAAAAGTTCCATAGAGAAAAAATCCTAACTATATATACCTACTGGCGACCGCCAGTAGGTAATATATATATATATATATATATATATATATATATATATATATATATATATATATATATATATATATATATATATATATATATATATATATATATAAATATATATATATATATGTATATGTCATCATTCCCAATTGGGTGGTTACAATCCACATGAGTGATCTTATTACGTTCCAAAATAGCTGTTGGCCATTATGTTGTGCCCTCTGATAAGGTAAATTTGAAAATCAAAGAAAGGACATACCAGCCAAGCCTCTAAAATTCTCTAAATGCAAACTAATTTAAACAGTGATGGTGAGTCCATGAAGTGAATATTGAACCTCAAAGCCAACCCAAGTGGGTATTCATAACTTAAAGTGACCTGCAGAAAACATTCTGCATGTGGCTAAAAGCACTAGCACTGGGCTGAAAAGATGCGGGAAGAGATAGAAAAGTTCATGGCAAAATGGTTGTTAAAAATGAATGTACATTTCTTTGTCTGAGTTGAGACCTTTAGGGATCCTGCTGTTAAGCAAAAATAATGTACTGGGACTTGAGCCTGCGCAATTTAAGCTCCCTATTGCCACCCTTGATGTGACTAGGGACAGAATCAATGACAAAGTACAGCAAGTCACCACAGTTTGCCTATCTATAGCTTTCTCTATATATAGATGGAGGCATATATCTATGTATATACACACACACATGCATTAACACATATGTATATACTATATGTATGTGTGTATTAATATTTAAGTTGAAGTATATCTGTTTGTAATCAATGGCCATATTTGAGCTTTGATATATTATTACAAATTTAGTTATATATGTTTTTGGGGTGAATTGTAAATATTTTGGTAATGTAAGCACGTTTTGAATAAACAATATGAGCATCTTGAAGTTGTCCTGGTGTTTGCTTATCAGAGTGGACTAAGGTGTTGATATATCTGTGTGTGTGTGTGTGCGCATTAATATTTAATTTGGAGTATAACTGTTTGTACTTAAAGGGCATATTTGACTTTTGTTATATTATTAGGAATTTTGTTGTCTGTGTCTTTGGGGTGAATTGTAAATATTTTGTTGATGAAATATACTTATTTTTTATTTAAACATGTGTATAAAATGGTTTATTTTAGATAATGTTATGTAAATAGTGTTTTTTCATGGTTTTAATGATATTGTAATTATTTTGGCGATAATATTGTAGTAGATATTAAGTGAATTGATATTTTTAACATATATGTTTATTAAAGGTGACTTTATTTTTGTTTCTTATATTTGTGTTTTTGCTAAAAGTAAACATTTCTATTTTTAAAAACAATATTTGTGTTCTAGATATTTGTGGTTTTACTAGTTAAGCATAGGAAGCCAATATTTTTGCTAACAATATTTATTTTGGGATATTTATGTGCTTTGATATTGTATGCATCCATATTCACTGATCAAGCTTTCCATCTGACAGTTTGTAATGTTTCAACATGTCTTTTTATATCAGTCTTGGTGCTCGCAGCAGCTTACACTACTCAACATACGCTGCACTCGCTTAATAAACAAGGTGAGCTAAATCCCACATCCAAATATTATTCGGGCACAGTGAATGTGACACAGTGATAGCAATCAGTTTCTATCGCTCTTGTTTTCAATGCAAACAAAGGGCAAAAGCTTCCCTCCAAATCCCTGTAGGCAATTTCCTGAAAGGATCATTTCTTTCTGGGAAGGCTTTCCACTTGAGTCCTGTGTCTCCACCAGAGAGATAGGTTTTATCAATGTATTCTCGAAAACTTTTTGTGGTGCTGGAGTGAATCCCACCCTGTTATTCCACCGAGTCTGAGAAAACATTGTTTTGCTCATATCATGTTGAAAATATTGATTTTAATAAGTGTTGTATTAATTTTTCTGTCTTTTTATCCGTTCCTGCATATCGTTTTACTGGTCTATGTTGTTTATATTACTTCCTAATTCCTGTTCTCAATCTCAGCCGATTTTACAATAGAGAATCGTCCCAGTGAAAGACAGCTCTCACCGTGTCTCGCAGCAGGCTACTTTACAAGAGTTCCTTTAGTATTAGTAACACCAGAAACAATGACGACTCAGCAACATTCAGCAGTCAAGCACCTACAGTCACATGTCTCAGTGACGTGTGTTTAATTTACACTCAGGTGGCTATAAAACTTTTAAACTCACAGTTAAAAGTCAGTGCGCACTTTATTCTGTGGTCTGCTGGAATGGTTTAACCTTAAGCTAAATATGTAACTGCACATAATTAACTTTGCTGGAGATTTCAACCAGTGACAGCATTTCCACGGTATTACCATGGCAGTTCTTGCATATAGTCTCTTTGCTTATGGAAAGGAATAGACTATTTTTTAAGAACTTGGGAAATGTCTGCATAATATATTAGTGATACCTCAATAGTGAGTTACTGCCCATCTTGTCCACAGGCCAGATAAATCCACTGGCAATTTCTTGTGGTAACTTAACTAATTAACACTGCTGGGCGTTACCTTAGAATTTTGCGTTGAATAAGAAATCAGGGTATATTTTTCAAAGACTCATAGATTTACACATGCATATGTTAAGATAATAGATCTTTAGCCACGTAGGGTCCGATTCCCAAACATTAAGGGACCGATTACTATGCGGTTGGAGCTATTTTGACTACATAGTAATCAGCCGGTCGGATTCCTTTCTGACCGACCCATTATGATGGATGCGGTTGGAAAGGAATGGAACCGGTCATTCTGACTGGTTTTCGACAGGCTTGGAGAGCGAGTGCGCCAGTTGGAAAGCTCTTTCTGCCCGAGTGATTGCGATGTCGGGTGAGACAACCTTTCAGTGCCGGCCTTTCTGACACAGAAAGGCTGTCGGAACCAAACTTTGGGGGCCCCCAGCCGGGCCCGCAGGGGTGCACGGCCTCCGGTTGTAGGCTGAGGTAGCACATATGGTGCCCTTCTGTCAATCGCTGCATCCCGTTGGGGGCACCTTGAGGTGCCAGCCACGGGGTGCAGGGATGAACTGCACCTTTAATTTTTACAATGGGAGGATGCATTCCAGCCAGAATGCATGCTCTGATTGTAAAGTATAGGAGTAATTAGTTGGTCGGGACCGCTGACCGGGTGTTGGTCGGTACCTTTACCGAGACGGTGTTGGGTAGAGGAAACTCCGTCGGACATCGTAATGAGGCCCTTTTGCTGTTGCTTACACTTCAAATGCTCCATTCTAGAAATATTCCTGGCTTTCTCTTGAATGTCATGACTAAGCTAAGAGTACTACAAGTGAAAGTCACCCTTACTCCGACAACACTCTCTGTGAATCAGGCTCCTATGATTTAATTCTAGGCCAAATATATTGAATATCTACTAGTCCTAGAAAGCACTTTAACAAAGCAGTCATGGCCTTCGACTGCAGTTCCCTTAAAATTACACACCTTTCAACACAACTTTGGTGGATAGCACATGATTTTCCCTTTGTTACATACTCTTGTAACTGTAGTCCCCATCATTCAAGCGCATGCCCTTTCATCTATGGTGGTGGACCAGCAGGATTGGTACACTAGTTCATTCCTACGTGAAGTCCTTATTTTAATTGTTTGCCCACCTCTACAGCAGAAAACACAGAGGAAGCTATGAGCGGGATTCAGTCCCTCTTTCTGCACACAACAACAAAGTACAGAAACAGCAGGACAAACACATAAGGCATTCACTCAATTAAGCACACAGATATTAAGCAAATAAGAGGATGTGACAGAGCTAGGATTGGATCCTAAATCACTTGGGGGCATATTACCAAACAATAGCGATAATTATCGCTATTGCTTGGTTAGCGGGAAAAAAATATCGCCGAGCACCGAGGATTTTTACCGCTGAGATACCTTGATATTATCAAGGTTTATCTCAAAAGCGGTAAAAATCCTGCGAAATGCATGAATATCGCTGAAAAATCTGCGATATTCATGCATTATCGTGACAATGCTCTTAGCCATGTTATCCACCATCCATTGGATAACACGGCTAAGAACTGCTTTTAGCAGGCGTTAGCGTTTGGAGATATTCGCACTTAGCGCGAATATTTCCAAAAGTTGTTAATAGGAGTTAGAGATGTTAGCGACTGTTTTCAGTCGCTAACATCTTGGCACACCCACTTTGCATGTCATTAGCGATAATTATCGCTGACATGCAAAGTGGGCCCCTAAATGCCCGCTATCGCCTACAAGCTGTTGCTAACTGGTGTTAGCGACAGCTTGGTAATAGGGCGATAAAATTATCGCCGCATTAGTGGGAAAAAGTCACGCTAATGCGGCGATAATGCCCTTGGTAATATGCCCCTTGGTTTTAAAGCCAGCAGCTGACCTCTTAAGCCAAATCTCCGGCTCTGGCATTTCAGCCTAAGCTTCTTTTTATTGCTGGGAAGATGGGTGGGAATTTGAGTTATTTCACATTAACACCAGGAAAATACATTCACAGACAAACAGGGCTATGCAATTCATCTAGAATGACAAGATGTGCCAAAGCTTTGATACTAACTCTGAGGATCCAAGGGCAGCAGATTGTTCCACTAGGCAAAATATTCAGCACATATTGCTCCCACTAACATTTTACCCTACATTTTTTTATTATTGAGAGGCCGGCTGTGGCATTTCAGGTGTTAACCATTCACAGCAAGTCAATGTCATACTTTGGTTTAAAGAAAACAAACCCGGAATCTCATGCTAAAATGAAATGTGTCACCCACCAAGCTGCTACAAAATGTTGAGAGGAATTACATTCAGGAGAAAGCCAGTAGTACTGCAAGAGTAGGTCATATCACTCAGGGCACAAATCGTTGTAGATTAGGGCCAAATGCTTAATTTATTGAGCACAATGCTAGGACCACGAGAATGCTTTAGGTTGTTAATTAGGATTTTTCCCCAATGGGAGAGTCGCTTCAATGGCCCCTGGCTGGCTAAGCAGTCACTATGTGTACTTGTGGATGAGATGTTCCTTTGTTTCAAGACTGCATTGTCTTTGTTATATTTGGTGTGTTTATCAGTAGAAATCTTGATCACCTCTCCTGGATAGGATAATGTTTTAGCAGTGGTAAGCCTGAATATGATGTAGCATATCTCAAAGGTGTTTCAGGCATTTAGGGTAAGGCAGGGTAGTTAATGGAGTGGGAAGATAATCGATTTACAATTTTCCATTCCCTAGATGAATGAATGAAGTAATTTCTATACCGCACATCTACTCCAAGGAGTGTCCTGGCGCTTTTAATGGGCTTCCCAAAAAGCATTACATGGAAAAGTTTGCCCCCAAAACATCATCCCTAGGCTCTGAATAAGAGTGTTTTCAATTATTTTTAACATGTTTCCTCATCCGAGTCCACGGCTACTCGAAGGATGCTGTTTTGTGGTGTTTTGTCAATGTCTGGAGTGCCGGCAAACATGGCCTTGCAGTTTAGGGCCTAGATCCTCCTTTGAGGTCAAGCTTGGGGATGTATGCTTTGATTTTCCAGAGAAGGCAGAGCTTATGCCCAGGCTTTCGAGTTATTCTTTGCAATGCTGGTTTAGAAACTGAGGCTACTGTCAATATGGAATCCAAGATGCATGCCTTGTTAGTGAGCTGATTGTACTTATGCTTGTTTGTCTTTAGTGATCAAGACATATTCGGTTTTGTAAGGGTTGAACTTCAAGTAGGACGCTGACATCAAGGCTTGGATGATGGAGAGATTTTTTTGAATCTTTTTGATGTAATTGTTAGATCAACAGGGGGCCTTGGGTCCCTTTCTTGTTATTCTCAATCAGTTGGATGTGGTTGGTAGGGAACATTTTATTTTCTTACCATCGCCTGGTAATTTTCACATTAAACGTGTTCTGATTATACTGGGTTTACGATATTAACAAACTAGGCTGAAGGGACCGTATGGTAAAGTTATTTTTCCTGGAATTTTCGAATGATGTTATCTTGCAGTCATAAAGCAGTCAGAGACACATTTATCTACGTTGAAGAAAACATCCACTATAGCGGAGACTCCAAATACAACACATTTTCCAAATATTTCATACTTTCTGACAGACCGAATGGAGCATGAGCTTGGCAGGCAGTGGGCATGGAGCTCAAAAGGCTACAGTCTTCCTTTGATAAGAAGAGATAAAGGGGGATCAGTAAACATCAAAGGCAGAGAGCCACTGAAGCATTTGTTGAGCTTCAGGAGGGAGGCGAGATGCCTAAAACAAAAACACTCAGAAACCACCAATGAGATGTACTCGTAAAGGTGTAGCAGAGTTTATTTAATGGCATGGGCAAACTGGCCCCCAGTGTTGTTTTCTTACAGTATATACTTACACTGTCTGTCCGCTGCCCTAAGCGCACCTAGATGGTGCTAATTTGCATGTATTGAAAGTGGGGCCGATTTACTTTAACTTTTTTGTCAGTAGTAATGTTCTTGGCTTTATTTGCTTCTTTTTTTGCCGGTATTATGACTGGTACTAAAAATGTTTGCTGTAATTTAAATGAACACACTGGGATTTCCTTAGAATGCCCATTCAAATGTAAAACATGCTCAGACTAGGTAAGTAGAATTTTACGAATATTGGGGCATATTAACAAGGGGGGCGATAGGCAACTATCGCTAGTTTAGCGGCCGTTTTCGGCCGCTAAGCGGCGATAATTCTATTGCTCTATTAGCAAGCTGTCGCTAACTGATGTTAGCGACAGCTTTTAGGCGATAGCGAGAGGTTTGGGGCCCGCTTTGCATGTCAGCGATATTTATCACTACCCAACCTGTTAGCGACTGAAAGCAGTCGCTAAAGTCGCTATCGCCTATTAGCAAGGCGGGCGTAGCGATGGAAATATTCCCGCTATCGCCAAAAACTAACGCCTGTTCAGACCAGTTCTTAGCCATGTTATCCAATGGGACGTGGATATCATGGCTAAGAGCATTTTGTCGCTAATGCGTGAATATCGCTGTATTCTCAGCAATATTCACGCTATCACCGGAAAAATTATCGCTTTGGAGATAAACGTTGCTAATAGCAAGTTATCTCAGCAATAATTTCCGGCGATGCTTAGCGATAGAAAAATTGTTGCAAAGCCTAGTTAGCGATAAATATCGCTACTCGTTGGTAATATGCCCCATTGGTTCTCACCACTCTAAAAGGTTTCTTTCAGAAATAGTCCTAGAAAGCGTCAATTAAAAGCATGGTGAGTTTTTTCGGGGCTTATTTACATACTCCTTTTGCCGTGTGTGCCTGCCTTTTAATATGGGAAAAAGGACTTGTAAAAACTAAACCCTGGGCGTAGTTCGCTTAGTAGCGATACGCGTAGCTATGCGAAGTGCGTAGTGCACTGTGCAAAATGCTGTTTGCACTGATTGCAAAATGCTGGATGCTTGTCCGCACTGTGCAATTGGTGCAAACCGCATCTTGCACAGTGCAAGCAGTCGTTTTCTGCCGCACGAGTAGGTTTCTACTAGCGTGGCAGCTTTCTCAACGCGGACTAGGAGTTTCTCATCGGGAGCGGTCGCGAGCATACGCGACACACGCAATGAGAAATCTGACCTCCCCGCGTTGAGAATCTCGCCAGCAGGTTTATTTTCCATGCTCGCGATCGGCAACTTGATGTTGCTGATCGCAACGAGGAATAAGTCTCGACGGAATGTCATTTTGCTCGCTCGCGGTCGCCAGCTTGACTTTGAGGACCGCGAGCAAGCAAAAAATGACCCCTGTGCTACACTACGTGTGTTTGCACTGTGCTACGTGCAATTCGCTTAGGGTGAACTAGTGCAAACTTCGCAAACTACTTGAGCGGAGCGTAATACTTCGCCCAGGGTTAGTAAAAATGCCCCTTGGTTTGCTAAGCAGGAAATTGTCAAACCTATGCCAGCCATGCCAAAGGTTGAGAGCAGCATTTGGAACTTTGTTCAACTCTAGCTCAAACTTTCCAAAGCCACATTTTAGTAGGCTTTTTCAGCCTTGTTACTAATATAGGAAAAAAACACATTCAAAACAGAAATCATATTGCTGTTGACAAAAAAGTAATTGTAATTTATAGCGTCCTCCTGGTTGATCTTTTTACCTCGCAGTGCTTCTGATTACCACGTTATCTTGTAACTTGCTGCTCTTTCTAAAACTGGTTCCGCCCACCTTTAGCTTTAACACTCCATTCTAGATATGACTGTATATTGAGTAGCAGCGCGGTTTCTTCATGTACAGTTTTACCAGCATGTTCTCAATCACTAATTTGTAGATTTCTTTGCAATGCTTTAGTTGTTTTTACCCTCTTTACAGCGGCTGGAGTTGCGCTTTGACTCCATATACATAAAACTTCAGTAGCATACTTCAACTGAACATACCTGACATGCACAAGCAGTTTGCTTGGATCATGGCAAACTTCTTGGGAGAGCACTGTCGTTATGTATCCCCTAACTCGTCACTAGTTGTAGCCTCCTCCCCAGCCTGGGTACCCGCCAATGACTATACCACACATGTCAATGACTACACCACACACAGAGCTTAGTTTGACATGTCTTTATTCATCTGCGTGTAACTGCAAACTCAACATATGAAACCAGACTTCAATGCTTTCTGCTCCATTAACTATGTCACAGTTCTACAGAGTCCCTCAGGAGCCAAAATGGTTTCATCATTTCTAACTCCCAAGACCCGACATCTCCCTTTCTGTTAAATATTTTTTAAACAAAATATATATAAAGATAGACATATTCAATTAAATCTCTTCAGTCAATCTTTTTGGAGCTTTAATTTTTCGACCTAAACTTGTTCTCGGAAACTGGAAACTGACCTTACCCATGTCCAGTATCTGTATTAGCAGTGTAAAGGTAACAGCAGTCACTGATGGTTCAGACCCAGTTTCTGCTTCAAAAGTTAGATCTGATGAATGGTTCGTCAAAGGGAACAAAGTGAGAAGAGTCTCTGGTAATAGACTTCCCAAGGCGCTGGACAGTCACAATGTGTCCCTTGGTAGACACCACTTGAAAAGGTTCTGCATCAAATTAAGCATCAGATTTCCTTCCTCACATCTGTGGTGCGAGCACTCGATCTCCGATCCTAAAGATAATATTCTTCACAAGTCGTCTTTGGTCAGCATATGTTTTTCCATTTTTTGTTTGTTCACCAAGTCTTTCTCACGAGGTGCTTTCTCGTCCGTCTTTTTTGATTGGTCAATTGAGCCAATTTGTTTCCATTGGTCTCCCGAACATCGATGTCGCAGGACTTTCACCTGTGGTTCAGTGCGGTATCAAAAAATAGGCTTTCAAAGTATAATTCAACAGTTTTCAAATCAAGCTTTTCAAGATTAGCATGCTGCACACTACCTGTAGTTTACTCATAAACTGCTCAACAAGTCTGCTGCCCTGCAGCCACAAAGGTGTGCTCTTCTGATGCTTAATATTCAAATGTTCAGAAATCTTTAAACTCTCAACTATTGAAATACAGGCCATTGTCAGACTTCACTATGGCTAGAACACCCCATGTCACAAAGATGCCATTTAGTCTTTCAATGATTTGTTCTTGTGTAGTAGATGAAAGATTTTCACTTAATGGAAATCATGAACACTCGTTCATAATCACCAGTAGGTGATGTCCATTGTAGACTGGCCCGAAAAAGTCAAAGGCTATTCTCTCCATTGCATGCTTTGGGACTTTGGGAGTTCTGACATGCTCAAAGTGTGGTGAATAGTTTTTGTAGAAGGGCGGTTGCATAGATGGTCTCGGAGAGCTCACTTTGTGGCAACAAAGCCAAAATGTCCCCCATGGGCCACTTTAATTAATTTCTGTCTCAGACTCTCCAGAAACAGAATTCACGAGCAAGACAGTTCATCCTTGACATTTTTGTATTTTTATTGTTCACTATCACTGGTAAGCAATCAAGGGTGTTGGTTCCACAACTGATGTACAATTATATTCTTCATCTTTAACATTGCACTATCATGGTTCACGGCAGTGATAATCTGGGCGCATGAAATTACAGCCGGTATGTTTGATTTTACAATGAAATTGATATAGGACTCTTGGAGGGAGTACCCACACGTTGTATAGGTACTCCAGAAAAGTAGTCAGCAAGGTTCTGATCTTTCCCTGGATGACGCTCAATGCTGTAATTATACTCTTGTAACCGTAGTCCCAATCCTTCAATGCAAGGAGACATTTTGATCTTTGGATTGCGACATATAGTCAGTAAAGCTTGATGATCTGATACTAGTATAAAAGGCTTTCTCTACAGGAAGACATTGAAATGCTCACAAGTTCTGACCACATCTAAGCTTTTTGTTCAGGTTGTGAGTAAGCAAGATCTGTATGAGACAAACTTCTACTTGCTTATGCCACAAATGCCTTCGAGTATTAGCTTGGCCGCTGTGCCATGCACGGATAGCGCCTAACCAGACAGGGATACGCGGCAACAACCACCTCTGTATGATGTTTAAGATTAAAATACACCATTTCTGTAGCATTCTCAATGGCTTGCTTAATTCTTTTAAAGCTTTTATCACATTCATGTGACAAATGAAAAAAAGCATTCTTTTACATCAAGTCTCCCAACTGAGCTTTTATCTGGCAAAATGTTGTAGGTATTTGGAACAGTAACTGGCTATGCCAAAAAACCTTTGAAACATCTTGTGGGGGATCAGCATTGGACAACGCTTGTATTTTGGCAGGATCTGGTGTCATACCCCCATCAGAAAGAGTTGGACAAAGAATTTTAGTTTTGTCATACGGAACTCATACTTGTCTGTATTTAAAGTCAAGCCTGCTACAGGAAGCAAACAACAAACTTGTGTAAGAGCTTTATCATGTTCTTTTTGTGTAGCTCTAAAAACCAATATATCATTGAACACATTCATAACATCGAATTACATTTTGCAACTGTTAGGTAGTGGATGACACAGCCAAATTTTGTCTTTTGTATCAAAACAGACAAACGTGTATAAAAAAGGTTGTAACGTACCTGCAAGTTTTTCAAGTTCTAACTGATGGTAACCTTTTTTTAGATCTAGGTATGTGAAAACCTCTGCACCATTTAATTTCATTATGATGTCAGCAATATGTGGACCTGGATGTCGTTCTCATTCAATTACAGATCCTTCATTGTCCTTTTTAGGCACTACAGCTATGGGAGTAACCCATGTCAGTGGACCAGTTGAATGCTCAATAATGTCATGCTTAAGTAACGCTTCAAATTATTTTTCAACAACTTCTTGCAAATGAAAATCAATTTGTATGTCTCTGAGCAACATGATGGACATCCTCATTAATATGCAACTTTACTTTCATAGTCTTAAGTTATCGTAAACCATGAAATAACAAAGGAAACTGACTATCGATTTCATGGTGAGCATTCATGTTGTTACTCACAAAAAATCAGTCCCATATCAGCGACTGTGCTGAAAGAGAGTAGAGAGACACTTGACTAAGTGTCCTGAAGCACATATATGGGCCCTTGCACTTTTGTTTTCATTGTTTCATTGTTGCTTGACCTTTTAAAGGCGTTGATGCAGCCCAAGAATATACTTTGGTTTTTGATGTTGTAAGTTGCAGCAAGGGAGATAGTTTGTTGTATTTCTTCTCAGGCATAATGTTTATTAATGCACCACTGTCGACGATAAAAGGTATCGAACAACCACTTACTTTCAGTGTAATCTTTGGACAATGTGCTAATGACTTATGGCCGGGATGCCTGTCACCCCCTCCCAACACAATTCCCCAAGGATGGGAAGACGGACACAGTTCTTGAACTTTTGGAAGGCGGGAGGGAGTTACCCTCCCGGCCGTATTTATTAAAATATGAAACAAAATTAAAACATTAAAATAACAGTTTCATATCATGTACAATTTTCATTTATACATTACGATGTTTATTGGCTAACCTTAACAAATCTCTAATACAAAGGTTCTCCTAGCCGAGTCTAAACATCCTGCAAATGCATACTCTCTAAATGAAAAATGTACATCCTAACATTACGGGCCAACGGCAAGGTCGTAACCGGTGTAAGATCCCTAATACCAGAACTCCCCCCTCACTTGTGAGGGGCGGGCGCACAGAGGACTGTACCTCTGTGCCAACTTCCAATTTCCCTTGTCTTAGCGGGGGCCCCTTATTTAACTCGATGCCATCTTAGTGGTCGTCCGAGGACTCGTGTGAGGTGTCTAGAAGGTAGCGTAGACCCCCCCCACCCCACACTGCTTACCACATCCGCCGTCGCGGATGTCCTGGCCCCGGGAAATTCGTAGGAGGGGCCCGTAGCCACCTCCTCCCCTGGGAGGGGCCTATGACCGCCTTCCCTTTAGGCGACCCCATACTTAGAGGGTGCCGCCTCCCCGTGTGAGGGGCCAATGGCCGCCTCCCCCCGGGCGGTCCCATCCATAATGGGTGGCGCCCCACCTCTAGGGATCTTCAAATTACTGCTCACCGATCATGACCTTACCGCCCGACCAAAATAAATACGACGTTTTGAACCTAATGAAGAGCGGAAAAGCAGTTAAACTGGACATTCGCAATGTAAACCTTTATCTACACATGTAACACATCGTTAAACTAGACTGTGATACTCCGCTTAATTTGAGTGAGAAAACATGCTACGAAGCAAATCATTTTATTGCCTTAGAAAACAATCCAAACTTTATTACACATAAAAACCCTGGAAAAAATAGATATTATCACCGTAAATCAACTGAATTGCAATACTAATCGTTGCCATCAGGGGCTGGTGGGTGGGTCAAAATTGGCTCCTTGTTCCGCCTAGGGCTCACGTGCAACGAGGGGGTGCAGCTTCCAAGCACAGGAACAAGAGGATGCATCTTTGGATTGTTGCTCATTTTATTCTTCTTCGGGAGGGCGTGTACCCTCCTCCGGTCTGCCTACAGGGCGTGGCCAACGGTGTAGGTGTCTAGGACAACCCCTCTTGGGCGGGAAAAAGGCGCGCCCCGGCTACGCCGCTTCGGGCATACCAGCCGAGACACGCCTCCTGCCCAAAATGGCTTCCCGGGGGGATCCGGGCCCCCTACCATACGTTCGGGGGGACCGAATGGTCGCCCCTTTCCATATTGCCGGGATGCCTGTCACCCCCTCCCAACACAATTCCCCAAGGATGGGAAGACGGACACAGTTCTTGAACTTTTGGAAGGCGGGAGGGAGTTACCCTCCCGGCCGTATTTATTAAAATATGAAACAAAATTAAAACATTAAAATAACAGTTTCATATCATGTACAATTTTCATTTATACATTACAATGTTTATTGGCTAACCTTAACAAATCTCTAATACAAAGGTTCTCCTAGCCGAGTCTAAACATCCTGCAAATGCATACTCTCTAAATAAAAAATGTACATCCTAACATTACGGGCCAACGGCAAGGTCGTAACCGGTGTCAGATCCCTAATACCAGAACTCCCCCCTCACTTGTGAAGGGCGGGCGCACAGAGGACTGTACCTCTGTGCCAACTTCCAATTTCCCTTGTCTTAGCGGGGGCCCCTTATTTAACTCGACGCCATCTTAGTGGTCGTCCGAGGACTCGTGTGAGGTGTCTAGAAGGTAGCGTAGACCCCCCTCCCACCCCACACTGCTTACCACATCCGCCGTCGCGGATGTCCTGGCCCCGGGAAATTCATAGGAGGGGCCCGTAGCCGCCTCCTCCCCTGGGAGGGGCCTATGACCGCCTTCCCTTTAGGCGACCCCATACTTAGAGGGTGCCGCCTCCCCGTGTGAGGGGCCAATGGCCGCCTCCCCCCGGGCGCTCCCATCCATAATGGGTGGCGCCCCACCTCTAGGGATCTTCAAATTACTGCTCACCGATCATGACCTTACCGCCACAGGCCGGATAGTTGACCGGCTATCCGGACCCCCCACAACTCCTACTAAAGGTCATGGATTCACAAACCCCTTAACCATGCTATGAAGTCTCCTATGAGTAAGACATTCCCCTCCCGGGACAAATGGACCCCATCTTCGAGATACATGTGGTCCCCCCGAATACATCCATGTGGAATACAATGCAACTGTCCTGAGCGAAACAACCTACTAAGTTTGTTATTGACTTTCTTTACTGAATGATTCAAAGCTGTCACAGAGAGGGCCCCCCGCCACACCTTCCTGGGAATCATGTGTGACCATGCTATCGTGCACCCTGGAACCCTTCTCGCCAACCAACTAACAGTGGATAGAATTCGCTCGAGTAGTACTCGTCGACCAATGGTCACCAAATCATTGCCTCCCAGGTGTACTATGATTACAGACGGCGGTGACCTTGTCCGCCCTAACAGTCCCTCAATAAAACATTGAAATTGGTCAATACAGAGCCCGCCCCTTCCGTGGAAGGTCACCCTGTACCCGTATTCCCCAGCCACGTGAATCATGTCACCTGCTTTGAATACGTCCCCGGCACGCCTCACGTATGAGTGGCCAACGACCCACACCACTCTTCCCTCAGCCGGTGATCTTTGACCGCTGGTCCCCAGGTGTCGGGTCAACTGCACAGTCCGCCCCGCAAAGCCTGCTCGCGAAACTGTAAACCAAACAGAAAACAAGAAGCGTGAGTGCATGACATTGGCTTCACAACATGTGCAACCGCACATACCTTTTATAACAGTTCGAGGACCAACGTCCTAATTGTTTCACTTTTTCAACACTCAGACCCCTGGCTGTAGCCTCTGTAGCAGCCCCTATCCGGAAGGAATGGGTCCCAAAATCGCTCGGGTCCAAGCCTGCTGCCGCGATTGCCATTGTTAGCACCCACTGAAACTGAAACCTAGTCAGTGGGGTGGCGTTGGTGTGTCTCAGCAAGCTTCCCCCCCACGATACCGCCCTTTGCGCTAAATATTCCTCCACGCATTTCACTGGGCACATGGGGGACCCTTGAATGCGCTGGACAACAATACTGTCCCCGATAGCTCCCTGATCGGTTTTGGACCTGGCTATTGTGACTACCATTGAATCACCCTAGATCAAAATGTGTTCTCGACACAGACCTCCCCCCGTATCCTGCTTATTCTTCGCTACCAGCTCGCTTACCCGCATAGCCCCATGGAATGCTAATGCAAAAGCGGCCCGGAACAGCACTGTCTCTGACTGGGATGAGCATGTCGCAGGGAGTACGGACATTAACAGGGACAACCTTTCTAGCCCAATCGGGCGCCTCTCGTCCATTCTACGACCCTCGAGGCGTTGCCACCCACGCAGTGCCTTCTTTACTAGAAAGGACGATGTGGGGTCCTTGATGCCATGCGCCTGCGCCATGAAGGCAATGGCGGCCCGGTGCCTATTGGCCGTTGCCGCTGATCGGCCTGCCTGGTGGAGTGACACTAGAAACTTCAGGACATACTCTTCCTGCCCCCAATGATCCCCCCTAGCTGTACCCAAAAATGACCAATAGGAACGGAACGCTCCTTTGTATGCCTTCCTTGTCCTGGGTGCTAGACTTGCTCCTACGAGGTCCTGTAATCCGGGGCACCGAGTAACCAGAGAGCTTCGGGAAATGGTGCCGCCACCAAGTCCGCGGAAGGTAGATAACCCCTGAAGGCCTGCATGTGGGAACGAGAGAGTGCATCAGCCGCCTGGTTCAGTACACCCGGCACGTGCCTTGCCCTAAACTGGACGTTTAGTCTCATACACAGTAGAACAATTTCCTTCAGTAATCTCAAAATGCACTTGCAGTGTGCTGCCTGATTATTGATACATTCAACTACGGTCATGTTGTCGGACCAAAACACCACTGTGCGATCACGAAACCCATCTGGCCATGTCTTCAAGGCCACAAAAATGGGGAACAGCTCAAGAAACCCAATGTTACCTGTGAGCCCACTGTCGTGCCACCACGTCGCCCATGTTTGTGCCGACCATCGATTACCGAAGATGGCGCCAAATCCCACACTGCCCGCCGAGTCGGTCCATAAACCCAGCTCCTCGGAGGAAGCTGGTGGCTTGTTCCACACGACGCGACCGTTGAAATCCGCCAGAAATGCCAACCATATGCGCATATCCTGGTGAACCTCTGCAGACAGTCTTGTGCGGTGGTGCCCTTCCTTGAGACCGACCATGGCTTGTGCAATAGAGCGGGAAAAGGGGCGAGCCATAGGTATCACTCTAAGGGCAAAGTTAAGCTGGCCCACTGCTTGTTGCAACTGATGGAGAGTCACTTTTTCTTTGTTGATGCATAATTCTAGAGAGGCCCTAAATTTCATTACTTTTTCCCTTGGCAAACGGAAGTATCCCTCCACTGAATCAAGCTCAATTCCAAGAAACTCGAGTGAAGTAGATGGCCCCACTGTCTTCCCTGATGCCAATGGCACGCCGAATCATTTCATTAGATTGCAAAATTCCAGTAAAGCCTGTGCACATTCCGTGTCACCGGCTGTCCCCAAGAACAAAAATTCATCAAGGTAATGCATATCCTGTGTATAGCCCGTAGCTCTGGTGAACGCCCATTGCAAAAAACAACTGAATTTCTCAAAATAAGCACCAGAGATGGAGCAACCCATTGGCATACATTTATCCATGTAGTAGCGTCCTTGAAACACAAAACCTAGCAGACGCTGATCCTGAGGGTGTACCGGGAGCAAACGGAACGCTGATTCAATATCCGATTTAGCCATCAGCGCTCCGGGCCCCAGGCGATTCAACATGGCGACGGCCTCATCGAAGGATGCGTACCGCACCGAACAAACTCCCGGGTCAATCGCATCATTCATCGAAAGACCCCTCGGAGCCGACAAGTTATGAATTAACCTAAACTCACCTGGGTCCTTCTTGGGGACTACTCCCAACGGTGAACTAATGAAGTTAGTGACTGGCGGTTGCCCATATGGGCCAGCAACCCGGCCACGGGCAACCTCCTTTGCAATCTTAGCTTGCACCACCGCCGTATTCTTCTGAACCGATAGTTGGTTTTTACACTGCGATTGCCCCCGAAAATCCCCCGCCGGGATGTGGAAACCATACGAGAAACCGTCTCGCAACACCCCAGCGGAGACATGATCAGGGTATTCATTCAGGCAAGGGATCATTGCCATGATGTCTACGGGGGTAGGTAGTGGTGCCCCTTGGTCGACATTAGACCTGTTTGGCCCCTCCTCTACCCCCTGTATCACCATTCTTGGCTCTGCACGAACTCTCAGGGTGTGAAGATTGTCCGCACCCCGCACACTCATGCCTGAACTTACATGTTCCTTGTGGCCTCGTGCACTTGCCTCTGTTGAAGCTCAAACAGACCCCTTTTCTACCCGAATTCCCACTATTCCTTGGTTGTTGATCACTATTGGTGCCCGCTCGAAAGGGCGCTGCCGAATAATGGCGGGCGGGCTCCGCCCCATTCCCGCCAAGCGAAGACGACTTCGTCGTGCCCGGCATGAGCTGCTTCTGCCAAGAGATGGAGTCGAAACAATCCCACGTCAGAGATGAGTCGTGCTCCTTGGCCTTACGAAACTTACTATCGTAACCCAACCATTGATTGCCTTCATATGTTTCATAGAAATCCATTATACGTGTCTGGTAGCAGGCCAATTCAGTCAACACCTCGGGCTTACGTTCCCCCATGATCGCAGTGAACATTGCAAATGCCTTGGCCCAATTAGAGATCGTCTCATCCACCCTGAAACCCGCCATTTTTGCATGCCATACGCTCGGGTGCAACAAATCCTTCTGACCTTTAACATGCTCTATCTCGTGGTGGTCAGTCAAGAGAGAAAACATATTCACATATTTATCAGCCCAAATCATTTCTTTCGTGGCCAGCGGGATATGTTGGACCACCCTTTCCCTTCTCGAGGGTAACGATCCCTCCCTTGCCATTGGCAACGGCTGCTTACCCGAATCGGTAGCTGGTCCTGCTGTTGTTTCAACGCCAGACGCCGGTCGTTCCGAGGGAACCTGAGGGGAAACAAGAGGGAGATTCGCCTTCGCAGCATCTCTCGATTGCCGCAACTGCTTCATTAGTAACCTGGCCTCTTCGGCCGTGTCTCCTGGCGCCGTAGCACCCTCTGTATTTTTCCCGAGCCATGCGGCCAACTGGGCGGCCAACTCCGGAGGCATATCCCCCTCATTATTGGGCGTAACTACAACGGGGATCGGTTGTCCCGCGTCCGGGATCGGAACGGGGGCCTCCACTGGACTAACCGGGCTTGCCGGGGGTGACTCGGGAACAGGGGCCTCCCCCCCTGCCGCCCTATTCCTGGCCCTTTGACCTCTCCCTGCGGGGACTACTCCCGGCAATGCTGGTCCGACGACCTTCTTCGGTCTGCCCGCACTGTTCATTGCCGCCATTTGTTTCTTCATGTTCGCCATATCTTTCACCAGCATGCGTAGCATCTGTTCCGTCCCTGCCTTCTTTCCGCCCTTCTTGCCCGGCATCGTTGTTCAGATACTCGACCTTTGCTGCTTTAGCTGCTCAACGAGGTCCTGGATCCAGAGGTTCGAAGGGAAGAGAAGGCTCCTGGAAGAGAAACACAAAGATTACAAGTCCTCAAAATTGGCTCCTTGTTCCGCCGAGGGCTCACGTGCAACGAGGGGGTGCAGCTTCCAAGCACAGGAACAAGAGGATGCATCTTTGGATTGTTGCTCCTTTTATTCTTCTTCGGGAGGGCGTGTACCCTCCTCCGGTCTGCCTACAGGGCGTGGCCAACGGTGTAGGTGTCTAGGACAACCCCTCTTGGGCGGGAAAAAGGCGCGCCCCGGCTACGCCGCTTCGGGCATACCAGCCGAGACACGCCTCCCGCCCAAAATGGCTTCCCGGGGGATCCGGGCCCCCTACCATACGTTCGGGGGGACCGAGTGGTCGCCCCTTTCCATTCATGCCTTGGATTATCAATATTTTCTTGACTGACATTTTTCTTCCCAAGCAGCCAAGCCAAAATGCACATGCCTTTCTGAGGTGAAAAACAACATGGCACAATCATTTTCAGCACTTTAACTCACTTGATACTGATACAGAAGAACTGTTTGATGATGGCATAGATGCGATTGACTTTGTTCAGTGTTGATTTGTCTCAACAGTTGTGGCCACTTCGCCTTGTGGGTATGCATTGAAAGTAGCTTCTGGGACGTTCTAGCAGCAATTTTGTCTTTGCGCTGTGATGCAATTGCTTTTTCCTTTGCAAACCGTCACAACGTGGTTCTCCTTTCCACAACCTTTGCATAACTGTCTAAGAGCAGAACATTTACCCTTGTGTGGAAATGTAAATCCACATTTAAAAAGCATCTTCTTCTTACATGTAGACATCACTTTGTGTACTTCAGTCTTTTGTTTTGGCTTACTTTTCACACTCATGATGGAATTGTTCTGGGAATCTCAGGCTTCCATGTCAGCAGCTTGTGTATCAGCATGCTCTACAGCTCTGGCAACCATTAACACTCGCTACAGACTAAGAGTTTCTCTCAGCATTCATCATCTGAATGAATCTGACATTCAATGCATTCCGCTCCAACACCTATCTTACAGTTCTTTGGAGTTCCTCAGGAGCCAAAAGGGTTCTATAATTTCTAACTCGCAAGACACTACATAATGCAGACAATTTATGGTCATTTCCCACATAGTTTTATAGTAATCTGATTTGCTGCATACTTCTCAATGGACCCGATTAACAGAACTAACTTAAGACAAAATCCTAAACTTACTACTTTTGGTAGTCACAGAAGGCATTTAGTAGTAGTGAAGTTAGAATTTTGTCTTAAGTTTGACTTAAGACAAACTTAAGACAAAATCTTAACTTTACTACTACTAAATGCCTTCTGTGAATAAAAGAAGTAGTACGTTTATAATTTTGTCTTAAGTTAGTTCTGTGAATCTGCCCCACAGTGTTTAGAGAAACAAGGGAACCCAATTGTAATGGTCAGGGACCTTGGGTAGTAGTATGTTACAAACACAGTATTGCCTGACAGGAAAGATGCATAGATAGGCCTGGAATCAGTGCTATATTAAGGCTGTCCAGCTGGACAGCGATATTTTAATAATGGTTCAGATTACAAAAGCAAGAATAAAGTGGGACACAATCCTGCGTCCAACGCATACATATAACACAAAACAAAATTAACAAAAAGCTCAGGCAGGACAAAAGGACTTGTATGTTATGTATGAAATTAAACAAGCAATAGATAGGTAACAACAGAGTTACACTTAAATATTCATTTGGATTGCATTACGCGGTATACATAAGGTCGATGACCTTTTGATCCTGTAAAGCCAATACTGGGATCATCATCAGGATGTAAAGTTATGTGCCTGAGAAATATTTGCCTGTAAAACAGTATGAGGAGGTGGAAAAACAGAAAGAAACACTGAGTAGATCATGGGAATAGAGAACACATCCTGCAAAACATAGTGCTGGTAAAAAACCTGGTGGTAAAGCATCCATTCAGATGACGTAGTGTGCTAGGTGTCATCAATGAGCACATGCGGAGTGTATGAAGGTTTATTAAGAATAAGTATCGAAACGTGATCCGAAGCAAGGCCTTGAATGTTAAAGCCAGCAAGTTGGAAAGTGAAGAACTAAGTATTTCCAATGATACAGGAAGGACAATAAACCTGTGGGAATATCGTCATAGAACCATAATCAAGCAAGCTAATCGTCAAGTGCTGGTACAGCGTGAACGACTTATGACTACCTAATAGCCCAATCAATAATTATGTGGCATTGCTTACCGTGCAAATTTTCACAATGCAAGTATTTCTGTAATGGTACTGCAATTAAAGTCATGCCAGGGAAATGAGAATTGGAATAAATCAAGGTCGCCAGTTGGCTCAACCGAACTACTTAGTTCTTCACTTTCTGACTTGCTCACTTCCTCAACAGGAAGAGGCAGTGGCTGTTGGCCCACCACAGGTAAGTTCTTTTATATTTTTTATTAAACCCCCACCACTGTCCCCTACCAGATGCCACTGCAACATGTGAGGTCCAACAATTCTGGATGGTCATAACTTAGTGTATTGGGGTCTTACGGTACTATCACATAGAAGAAACATGTCTGTGATTTTTTTGTTGTTTCTCCATGATTGATGTGGCTCAGTGTTCAGATTAAAGCGCTACTTTTGCAGAGATTCAAACTGATTTGCTCTTCATCTGTTTCATCTTGTGTCAGGTCAGGGGTGTGAGTAACAGTGGTGGAAAACTAATTGGGATAAACAAATCAGCGTTCCATATAAGCACAGTTGCAATCTTGGGACTGACGACAAAAGAAGAAATTCAGTGGAGTGAAAGTGATAAGAGAGAACATTCCAAAATATATGGGAAGGGAGGGATAAAGCCACTGAGAAATGGCCTTAGAAATTGAATGACGAACCTATTTAGAGATCTTGGTTAACTTATAACATAGGGTGAATCTGTGCTGCTCACATACACACATTATGTTACTGAATCATATTCATAGCAATCCTGCTGAAGGTACAATGCAAGAGACCTTGTACTTCATAATGGCAAGTCTTGTGGAGTGTATATCTTCATATGCAGCTCAAACTTACAACTTTGAGAATTACTGGTGCTGCTGCTCAAAGTATGGCCGGGATGCCCGTCACCCCCTCCCAACACAATCCACAAGGATGGGAAGACGGACGCAGTTCTGAACTTTTGGAAGGCGGGAGGGAGTCACCCTCCCGGCCGTATTTATTAAAATATGAAACAAAATTAAAACATTAAATAAAAAGTTTCATAATCATGTACAATTTTCATTTATTACATTTCGATGAAGACATGTTCTTTGGCTAACCTTAACAAATTTCTAATACAAAGGTTTCCTAGCCGAGTCTAACATCCTGCAAATGCATACATTCTAAATTAAAATTGTACATCCTAGCATTAAGGGCCAACAGCAAGGTCTTAACCGGTGTCAGATCCCTACTACCAAAAACTCTCGCCCTCACGGTGTGAGTGGCGGCCGCGCAGAGGACTGTACCCTCCTTGCCAACTCTAATTTCCCTTGTCTTGTCGGGGGCCCCCCTTTCCGCTCGACGCCATATTAAAGGTCGTCCGAGCACCCGTGTGAGGTATCTGTAGGAAGGACAGCGTGGACTCCCCCCCCACACTCTCTATCACATCCGCCGTCGCGGATATCCGGGCCCCGGGAAATTTGTAGGAGGGGCATATAGCCGCCTCCTCCCCTGGAAGGGGCCTATGGCCGTCTCCCCTTAGGCGACCCATCCTTAGTGGGTGCCGCCTCCCAGTGGGAGGGGCCAATGGCCACCTCCCCCGGGCGCTCCCATCCATAGTGGGTGGCGCCCCCCCTCTAGGGACCTTGAAATTACTGCTCACCGATCATGACCTTACCGCCCGACCCAAAAAAAATAAATACGACATTTGTTCACCTACTAAGGAAGAAAATATCAGCCTACTTAATTGTATCAAACTGTTTACTCCTAGAAGAAAAAACAGTATCCTACTTACAGAAATCACATCATCAATCTAGACATTCATTCTCCTTCTATACGGAGGGAAAAAAGATGTTATCAGAGCAAAACTTTATTGCAAAACCAAACATTGCCATAAGGGGCTGGTGGGTGGGTCAAAATTGCTCCTTGTTCCGTCGAGGGCTCACGAGCAACGAGTGGGTGCAGCCTTCCAAGCACAGGAACAAGAGGACGCTTCTTCGGATTCCCGCTCTCTTTATTCTTCTTCGGGAGGGCGTGTACCCTGCGCTGGTACGCCTACTGGGCGTGGCCATCGGTGTAGGTGTCTAGGACAATCCCTCTTGGGCGGGAAAAGGCGAGCCCCGGCTACGCCGCTTCGGGCATACCAGCCAAGACACGCCTCCCGCCCAAAATGGTTTCCCGGGAAGATCGGGGCACCCAACCATACGTTCGGGGGGACCGAGTGGTCGCCCCTTTCCAGTAGCCACTTTTGTATATGGCTGAATATATGACTCTTTAACAATTTTTACTGCACTTGGTTTTTGTGCTTAGGTCCAGAGCACACAATGATCTGAATACCCATAAGATAAGTTCATTGGACTGCTCCATTCAAACTTAAGTTCCTATTTATCAAAATGTCATGCAGCCCTACAGAGAAAGGGCAGGAATGTGCTGTATTTATCATTTCTACCTTTTTCTAGAGCTAGTGAGCGATGGGCTGTGTAGCGCTAACACAGCCACCCTTTCCCTATGATGCAAGGGTCCAAGGCATTGCATGCGTGATTGTTTATTTGCAGGAATGGGTTCCCTACTGCAGAGAAGGGTAGAGAAGTGCAGCACAGTGATGTGTGCTGTGTTGCATTACTCTGATTTATCAATGCACTCAGGGCCATGTAAAGTGGCTTTGCTGGCATGACAAATTGCATTTTAGTGTTGCGTTGTACATGTATCCCATTGCATATGAGCCCTTCGTCAGGGGAATCTACAAAACGATAATTTGTGTATAAATATACATTGTTGGCAGATATATATGTAGCACATCATACCAAGAGAGCAAGAACTTGTGTTCTGATCAACACTATGAACTTGAAGAATGGAACCAGAAAAACCAAAGGTAAAAGCCCATGTCACGTGAGTAACTGAAAAGTGGGTGAATCGAGAAACCGATGGATACGTGTAAGAACTCCAGAACGCATGCTAAAATACGTGGTGAAATACATGCAAAGTCGTTAAAAAGGTGATAGTGCCGTGAGGGTTGTAATGGGAGTGGAGGCTTACTTACCTAGCCGGGAGCGTACGGTGTAGATGGTAAGAATCGATAATACGCTGAAAAAGGGGGAGCTGGAGAAAAAAATACAAAAGTTATGTAAAAGTGGTCATTGTTAGTACCGAAATGCATTGGGACGCACCAACAAACAATGTTGCTCAAGTCTTGTTATTTGTGATGATACAACAACTTTACATGAATACTAATTAAATAATCATCGAGCAACAACTCACCAACGGCATTTGCGAAGTCTTATTCAATTGTTATCATTTTATGTTTACAATGTTAAATCGGAATCTTCTATGATTAATATAGTAGAATTGTTTACAAATTTACCATTTACACTCAATTGAGTGAACGGGCAGTGCATTAGGCTCCTGGTTGTTGGGCAGGGCATGAGCTCCCATAGGAAACTATGGGAATCCGACGAACAGTGTTCGGTCACATCTTAATGAGGCAGGCGGAACTGCCGACCGCGAGTTGGGCAGAACCGCCGACCACAAGTCGGTCGGACCCGATTCTGAGTCTGTGTCGGGGCAGAGGCTTTCCGCCCGACTTCCTACTGAGCCTCTTTGTTGCAAAGCAAGGTTGTAATGACAGGGGCAGTACACTGGAAGTAAACATAGCCACTGAGATTAGGAGTTTTCATGAGAGCTGTCTGTTCTCACGAGGCAATGGTCCAATTCTTATGCTTCGACCTAAACAGCATCTGAGTTCTTGTGAAGTTAAATACATAATGTCAGGGGGTAGAAGCAGTTTAGGGTGCCTACTGGTTACACGCTTATAGCTTCACTGGGGAATCTTTTGCAAAGAGTACACAATAATATAAACTAGCTTATGCCAGCAACGCTTACTGATACCCGTAGACCCTAAAAGTTGAAAAAAAGCCTTTTGGCTGATTTCATATATTAGATTCAATGGGCAGGCAACACAATATCTAGCAGAAACTCCAAAGCAATACCATTACATATCCTTTGTGCATGCATGTTGGCAGATCTAAACAAATTGTTCTGACATGATGAAGCTCACATGCTATATTTTAATGGAATTTCATGGGTTCTGGATATGTATTCAGGTTCTTGATTTGAATTCAGACTCTTGATACAATTACTGCAAATTACCAGATGCGGCCAGAAGCGGCCTTGGACTGATTATGCCGCACCCTTTAAAAAACAAAATTGTGCTGTAAAGGAGAGTCAGTGTGGGCCAGTCATAACAGCCCTACTCACACCTAAGGTACGAGGGGCCATGTTCTGAGTTAGTGCAGTGGCACTTGCTCTCACAACATCTCAAACCTAAATTTGAGCTCAGAACAAAAGTTGACATTAGAGAGCAGTGGAATGAGGTATTGGTTAATCATACTCAGCATCAATATCGAAAGATGTATAAAGTCAGCACCTTGGAACTCTATTACTACAGAATGTGTACTGCAGTATAAAAATGCTGCTATTTCTCTCATTCTGGTGATACCAAGTATATCAACCAGAGCAGGCTGACAGTTTCGGAGCATGCAGAGGTGTCAATTATCTGTATCATGAGAGAGGTAAAAAAATCAAAAACGAAAATTTGGAACATCATGAAAGAAATCAAAAGGTTCAATTTATGTCAAACTCAATAAGATGAGTGAATACAGACCAATGCAAGAAATCCAAGTGTGATAAAATATGGCTGATTGACTGCCACAAAGGTATTACATTTGGCCATTAGTGAGTTCCAAAACCAAGGCAAGAAAGCAGATTACTTATGAAATAGATTCTGAATTACCAATCTGCATCTACCAACTCCGTAAGAATATTCAAATATTCAAGAAAAACATACTTACAATTGTTCTTTAGATGCTATTTATTGCCTATTTATAATTAGGAGGGAATTTTGCAACACTAGAGATAGCACACAGGCAAACACTCTGGATCATCAAATGTAAGCTCATCCACTTTCACCACAGGGGGATCATAACATCAGCAGAAGAAAGTCACCCAGATGTTCTAGACCTTAACATCTTCCAATGTGTTTTTAATGTATGTCCTGCTTTCTTTCATCCATTATCATATCCAGGAATGAAGACATAATGGCCGATTACAACTTTGGTGGTGTGGAGCCAAGTCCTCCCCACCACACCGCTAAAGCTACCAGATTAGGAGTTTCCTCCTGTTTGGCGGGCTTTGTTTTGGCGTTTCTAAAAACGGGCAACACAATGGGACTGCCAAAAACAGTTACTGCACACCATGGACTGAAAAGTTCATGCGGTGAAGGAACTGGTGTGCATGCACACAGGGGGGGCACATGATGTGCCCCCCTATGTGCCTGCATAGGGCGCCGCAGAGGCACAGGAGTACTGTAGGCCCACTTTGTTTCCTCTCTGTCAGGATTTACATGGAGAGGAACCGCCATGTAATCCCTGGTGGAGAGAAAACTCCTAATATGCTTGGTGGGACTGCGGCTGTCCGACTGCCCGTTCCATAATCAGGTGGTTGGAAGACCGCCCCCATGAGTCTGTTGGTCCATGAGCTGCCAGACTCATAATCAGGGCCCCAGTATTCTGCTTCTTATAGTATGATTGACTACTGATGAACTAGGTACCACTTAAGTGAAGGTGAAGGTCCACAGAGTGTCATTTTATGGACACTGTTACCCACTGCAATCTGAGATGGACATTAAAGAAGAGAGTCAAGAAGCATAAATGAAATGAAGGCTATTACACACCTAGAGAGGTGGATGAGCAAAGAATATGACACATGATAGTGGAAAGGTGTGTGCAGTCAAATGATGATGAGGAAATTATTTTCTTCCTATTAATTACTGTTCACACAGGTGGCATTTAGGAATCTTAACTCTAGATCATCCACAGGGGACACATGAATGTTCTATTCAAAGTGGGACAGCAGTTTCTCACCTGCTGATTGTAACTGTGATATAAATATTTGATCTCTGGCTGTTACATATAAAGTTAGGGATTTTCCTGATAAATATCAGCTTCATTAGGTTGGCTGGAGTTACATGATTACATCCCACAAACAACTAAATATAATATAGTCATAACCTTCAATGGGTCATGAGGTCTTGACTTTGAGTGTATTTATTTCTCTACCTCTAGAGACAAAGACAAAGGTAAGAGTTCTCTAGTTCAAATGTTATCTCATTGGGATGTGGCAAATGTTTATATAGAAAGATCAACATAGGGTTCATTTGAAAAGTATAACTTTCCAGGGCTACTAAAATGTCATATAGACTTACATGTAGACATTGCCATCCTGCAGCAGGCACACATCAATGCTCGTAATTCAGCTAATCTTCGTGTTTTTGAGAGCGGGCCATATTTCTAGAGATCAATTCTCTTAAAGAAATAGAAGGTTGATTTTAGTAACCAAAACTATTTTATATATAATATTATGCTGACCCAGAAATGAGATTTGAGGTAGAATGGCAAAGGCTATATGGCCATGAGGTGACATGAACAGGGTAATTTTACACCATGCAGAATAATCATAATTTCCGTGTTCATTTTATGGGTGGGTAGGCTTCACAGATGAAAATCCTTGCAATGAGGGTAAAAAGCCTCAAAAATGTATTCTATACATCATCCAAGATGGAAACCACATTTGTATGTGAGGCCTAGGGTATGGGGCAGATGTTTACAAGATCCGACTGGAACAATGGAGCTGATGGAGACATGGAAGTAGACTAAATCCTCAGAAAATATGTCATGTTTTTTCATTCCAAATGTTTGGAAATAGACTTAGAGTTCACTCTGAATTGAGCCAGACAATTTTAAAGGTTGCTCTTCACCACATATGACCATAAGCCTTTCCTTGCAATTGGAGTGTCTGACAGTCATCCATGACCTTTGGTAAAGTGCTTACAAGTGGCCAGGGGAACACACCTCAGTTTCTATGATGACATTGGTGTGAAAGCTCAATGCTTTTTACCAGGGTATGACAGCTAATACATCTTGGGATTGAATGAAGCCAGGCACAGTAGGCCTGCCTATGTCCTTCTGACCTTAGAAATTGAAGCAAATGAGGCAGGAAGATACTCAAATATTGAAACTGGTATAAAATGTAGCACAAAGAAGAAAAATGGGGTTGGTCCCTTTTGTCTCTGGTATATATTTTTATAAACTAAAACTATTCAATAGACCAGATTGAAGATGAAATAACTAAATCACCTCCAACAAATGCACTTTCCTTTGTTTCACGCAGAGTGCAATTACATTGTATAGCTTGAATAACTCAATTCCATAAGGGTCCAGAAACAATTTGACAGCTGATTTCAAGTTGTGATTGTTTTACACCAACACTTACTGTTAGAAATTGGGTTCCTGGTTGGTTGACTGGGGGTGAGCCCTGGTCAAGTGGTAACCACAATCCTGGTTATGGTAGGGCACCAGAAACCCCAAAATGAACCTGTTCTCACCCTCTGTTAGCTTGGCAACGAGCAGTCATGTAAACTTGAAGGCAATGCAAAAAGATCCCAGACCCGATCGTAAAGAATAGAGTATATTTTAACAAATACAACAAGACAGAAACATCAAAAATCCAATCAGGGAAACTAGAGATATTGAATTTCAAAGTGTTATGGTAAAATAGTGCCAAACAGCACAAAGTGCCAACAAGGGACATCTGGTCACGCCAGACTGGGACAAAGTCATAAGTTCAGGCCGATGTAGCACATGCTGGATACCAGGATCAATTTAGGCACCCTAAACAAAGTACCTTAAGTCTGTGTTGCAGAGCATTGTGTGGATCCAAGGCAAGTAGTGTCACACAGTCGAAGCTATGCGTCGGTTCTGATATGCAGCGAGACTGTGTTTTGAGATCCTGTGCATTGTCATCAAGGATCCTATCGATGTGGGCTTGTGATGCGAAGTCCTGACATTGAGGATGTGGTTGCCAGCTAGGTCAATGCATCGGTTCTGATGAGCCGTGAGGCTGCGATGCGAAGGTGCTTCATCGTTGAGCCACAGTTGATGAGGGATGTGAGGTCCTGGGTTCGGGTTGCACTGCGACGTCAGAGGTGCATCGGTTCTGATGATGTGAGGTTGATGCAGATCTTCTGTGCCGGGCCCAATCCACACAGCAGCGGCAATACATCAGTCCTGCTCTAGGATGTTCAGCCGAGGAAATGCATTGGTTCGGCTCAAGGATGCACCGCTCAGTAGGGAATTCCGCTGCTAAGCACCTTAGGCCTACTTCCATGGGTTCAGGACTGGGTAGCACCACTTGGCAGGGTAGGTTAAAAGATGGCAGAGTTGAGCTGCAGATGCAAGGTTGTTGGAAGCCTGTTATGTCCCTGAAGGTTCAGATAAGGAGGCCAGCCAACTAGCCCCTGGAGTCACTCTGGGTTCAAGAGATGCAGGCCCAGCCCTTCTCACCCAGGCTAGAGAGCAGCAGGCAGCAGGTCAGCACACCAAAGCAGGAGTTCAGTAAAGTAGCAGTAGCTAAGCTGTCCAGCAAAGTGGTAGTCTTTTAGCAGCAGAGCAGTCCTTGTTCTTGACTGAGTATCCACAGGCCCAGAAATGTACTGAAGTGATGGTGTCTGAGGTCTTTCTTTTATACAAAGTTGTGCCTTCGAAGTGGGGAGATCCTTCTAGAGACCTGCCTTTGAATTACAAAGATCCACTGCCCTGCCAGTTCTGTCTCCAGAATATCTACAGGGTGCATGCAGCACTTTGTGTGGTGACAGGACATAGCATATTCAACTGTAAGTTAGGTGGGGTCTAGGTTCTCCCTCCTATGCTGCCAGGATGACACATCAATGTACACCTAAGCTCCCATTGTGTGTGGCTGTCTAGGTGGAATACACAAAGCCCAACTGCTAACTACACCCAGTCATGTGATCGGAGACATGCTGCAAGCACCAAAAGGCTAAGAAGAAAAAAAAACTTTCTAAAAGTGGTATTTTCTGAACTGTAATTTTAAATTTGCCTTCGCCATAAAGTAGGACTTTAAAGTAGGATTCCAGAGACAACAAATATGAATCAGTTATATGTTCCCATTTGGAAATGACACTTATGAAATGTAAAACGGTTATACAAATGTTATCCTATGGGAGAAATAGGCCTCAGTACTGAAAAATTAATTTAGGTTTTTCTCTACCAGGACATGTAAAACCTAGATGTACATGTTCTGCTTTCTAAATGCATTGCACCAAACCCTCTGGGCTGTCTAGAGCTTCCCCTAGGCCTGACCTATATGTATTAAAAAGGATGGCATGGGCTGGGCAAAAGGTTTAACATGTCAGGTTGACATGGCAGTTAAAACTGCATACACTGGCTCTGCAATGGCAGGCCTGCGCCATGTTTAATGGGCTGTGTAAGTGGGTGCCAAAATCAGGGCTGCAGGCCCACTAGTAGTATTAAATTTACAGGCCATAGGCAGATGTAGTGCACTTTACTGGGGATTTGTTGGTAAAATAAATATGTCAATTGGGTATAAGTTGATTCTACCATATATTAGGGAGAGAGAACCATCACAGTACCACTGTTTAGCAGTGGTAAAGTCCTAAAGCCAACAAAAATAGGGAGAGGAAGGCAAAAAGTCCGGGGATGACCCTGCAGAAAGGGCCATTTCCAACACGTAACATTAGATTTAATACATTTTGATTATTTGAGCGTGATATTTTAAAGCAATACATTTAAATGTAATTATTTTTTTGGTATTTACTGAAAATATGTCCAGCCAAGAAGCAACAACGCTGTGTGTCAATGTTTTACAGAATTCAACTTTACTTTTGAAACGTTTGTAATATTTTTTAGGCATAGCAAGGATAAATGATTTGCCATGACTCATCTTGATTTTGAATAAAGTGACGAAGAAGCAATTAGAACCCACGTTTCTAGAATGCGTTGGCCCTCATTACAAGTGGCCGCTTAATTACGATAGAGAATTTACCAGCTCCTCCAAAATTATGAGAATATTATTTTCGCCTCAAGCTTTTGGCTGCTTTTAGCAAACAGAAACTTCGGGTGAAAGTCCTCACTCACCAAAATGAAGAGTTAAATGGGGAATCAGACACAGAATTATTGATTCTCCTGGTAATTCCAAATTTCTTACTGGGCGCTAAAGGTGCAACTTTTAATGGGCTGAATTTGCCTGCAGCCAGACTTACCAATACCCACAGTATCGGTAACTCTGAAGATGGAGAAATAGTGGCTCAATTCCCAGGTCACTCATAATGTTAACCATTGTTGTCAAATGACTCACTATAACAGAAGAGATTCTTCCAGCAGCACATTCTGGCTGAAATTAACAATAGGTTTAGGATTAATAGCACATGTACCACTAAGCCTTTTTCCAGCATTCATTTTTTAGCAATAGCCCCTCTCTCTATATTTTTTCTACTGAACATAAGGTACATGCAATATATTATGGTTCATTTTGCAGGCTGAGGCGTTTGTTTGGTGCAATTAAAATTTGCACCATTGTTACTCAGGAGATTACAATTATTCCCATGCAACATAACAGATCTGCTCCTAATTTCGCATGATCAATTACACTGGATCTTTTTTTTATATATAGCAGCTGAACAAAAGGATTTTGAAGTCGAGCTGACTTTGAACCTTAAGTTTGTATTCTTTGCAGACCCTGAAGAATAATCTCACGCATATGTCTATAATTGTATACCTTGTGAGGGCAGTGGTTACGTAGAGAGTGAACACTGCACAGCATGTAAAAAAGTTGAAAGAGCCAGTTCAAATATAACATTGCTATTCATCATAGGTGACAAATGAGGCTGGGGGAATGTGGATAAAAATGAAGAATTCCTTTCTTAGCAACAGTAACCAAAAAGCAACGCTGATTTTTTTTTAGAAAAAGCTTATCTGCTTTATTTGATGTTTGAATAGTGGGAGCGGTAAAAGCAGATGCTAAAAATCAACACATGAAAGTATTGTCACATTCCAAGAGTTGATAAAGAACCACTGAATGATGGAGTTTTCTTTAACTCCTTCTCATTAGACGATATCTATTTTAATGTTGCCACTGCAGAAGACTGCATCCCTGGAAACAGTTTCCAGGTGCATGCGCCACAATGATAGAGAAGTAAAAAAGTGCCACAGAATACTGCTTGATAGTACGGATCCTCAAACGAATTTCAGACAAGATTGTGACAAACATTTCTTTAAAAAAAATAAGTAGAAAACGAATAGAAATTGTGAGTGAAGGGTGAGCAATGCGCAATATTAATATGAAAATCATCATTTGACTTCCATTATAGGTACAGAGAAATATGCATGTGTACGAAAGAAAAGCCCTGGAAGAGAGCTTGAACATGTAAACCCCAGGTGGAGGACGGTTCCTCTAACGCGTCCTTTCAAAGTGAAGTGTTTTGTGATTTTACCATTCTGCATCTCACTATTTAAGAGATTATGTTTATGGAGTTGAGCTATCAAATTTTAACCCCTAAACACTGAGGGACAAAATATCGAAAAGTAAGTGCTCATAGGGAGGGTTGTTTTACTATTCCTACCTCCATATCTATGTAACTCTGTGATATATAAAAAAAAAAATATATATATATATATATATATATATTAAAGCTCCAAAGTCCCACAGACGAGGATGCACGCAGGCTTCAGCAAGATGTCCAAGCGCCACACTCAAGCCGGGATGTAGCCTGACGCGTTTCGGATGAAACTCCTTCTTCATAGGCCGGTTCCCAAAGAGTACACAGCGTCTTGAACCACACCTTCATTTGAATAATGAGCTGCCTTGTGATAGGCCAGTTCAGCTCGAATGAGCAGTCCCCAAGGTGTTCTGGGATTTGTAGTGTGGTTGATTCTACCTGGATAGGTGCTGCGATCTCAGGGTCCCCAATCATGGCCCACAGATGGGCCCCGAATAGTGCGTGGTTCCTGGTGCTGTAGCCCCGTGAAGCGAGCCTGGCTAGATTCCAAGCTCCACAGCCCGCTCGTTACTGCGATGGTGCATCCTCCACGGCCGGGCAGCCGTGAACAATTAAAGCTCCAAAGTCCCACAGACGAGGATGCACGCAGGCTTCAGCAAGATGTCCAAGCGCCACACTCAAGCCGGGATGTAGCCTGACGCGTTTCGGATGAAACTCCTTCTTCATAGGCCGGTTCCCAAAGAGTACACAGCGTCTTGAACCACACCTTCATTTGAATAATGAGCTGCCTTGTGATAGGCCAGTTCAGCTCGAATGAGCAGTCCCCAAGGTGTTCTGGGATTTGTAGTGTGGTTGATTCTACCTGGATAGGTGCTGCGATCTCAGGGTCCCCAATCATGGCCCACAGATGGGCCCCGAATAGTGCGTGGTTCCTGGTGCTGTAGCCCCGTGAAGCAAGCCTGGCAAGATTCCAAGCTCCACAGCCCGCTCGTTACTGCGATGGTGCATCCTCCACGGCCGGGCAGCCGTGAACAATTAAAGCTCCAAAGTCCCACAGACGAGGAGGATGCACCATCGCAGTAACGAGCGGGCTGTGGAGCTTGGAATCTTGCCAGGCTCGCTTCACGGGGCTACAGCACCAGGAACCACGCACTATTCGGGGCCCATCTGTGGGCCATGATTGGGGACCCTGAGATCGCAGCACCTATCCAGGTAGAATCAACCACACTACAAATCCCAGAACACCTTGGGGACTGCTCATTCGAGCTGAACTGGCCTATCACAAGGCAGCTCATTATTCAAATGAAGGTGTGGTTCAAGACGCTGTGTACTCTTTGGGAACCGGCCTATGAAGAAGGAGTTTCATCCGAAACGCGTCAGGCTACATCCCGGCTTGAGTGTGGCGCTTGGACATCTTGCTGAAGCCTGCGTGCATCCTCGTCTGTGGGACTTTGGAGCTTTAATATATATATATATATATATATATATATTTTTTTTTTTATGACCACGGAGCAAGTGAGCACCACCGAAATGCAATGGGAGTAATGTCCTTGCGAAAGTAGGTTTAATAAATTATTCTACCTGCACCAGAGTGGCGTGGAATCCTTTTGCGAAAATGAGCCACTTTAACAGTATTTTATAACACCACGTAGCGAAGAGCTGTAACTGAGCACCCCCGTCGATTTGGCAGCCTAAGGGGGAGTTACCAAAAACAGAGTGTATATATAAAACCGACTGGTAATCACCAGTAGGTAAAGTCAGGTCAGCTTTTTCATAGACGGTGTGTTTTAGGTTTGCTTATAACTTTGGCCCGCTTGAAAAAACTTTCCAACAAAAAAATTCATCCACCAGAGCTCTTTCCTGGAAAGTTTCTGGGTGATCCATTAAGAGTTGGCTGAGAAAAAAAGACAGATTTGAGCAAAATCTGCTGAACGTAATTACACCAAATTCAGCAGGAAGCTAGAGTTTGGTTTGCAGATTGTGCTTTTTGTGATTTGGTGTGAATCCATTCAGTAGTTTTTTGCGATACTAAGTGTCAAATATAATTGGACCATTTGACAGTTGGGCTTGAGAGAGTCCTGCAAGTGTCCAAAATCAAACATTGAGCCCTGTGATTGGTTGAGGCTCATGTTTTTCCAGTGAGCCTTCATGCTCTAATGGGAGAGGCTGCCGCGAGTCTCATGAGAGACCTACCGTGAACATCTATTATTACAGAGTTAGGTCATCACAGAGAGGCCAGTTGCTCCACGCACTGTACTATGCACACCCAGCATCTGAGACAGAAGCTTGAAAGGAGAGGTCCGTCCCTCCCCACACTCTACTGTGCACACTCATCATCTGAGAGAGAAGTATGAAAGGAGAGGGCAGTCCATCCCCACACTCTACTATGCACACCCATCATATGCAAGAGAGGTCTGAAAGCAGAGGCAAGTCCATTCACATTCCCTACTACGCACATCTGTCATCTGAGAGAGAAGTCTGAAAGGAGAGACCAGCCCATCCACACACTGTTCTATGCACAGCCATTATTAAGCCTGGGTGGAATTCGCGGAGTTCTGCTACACAGAACTCTATGAAGTGCAAAAAAATCACTGCAGCGCAACGCAAAGCTCTGCAAGCAGAGGAGGGCATTGGATAAATGCTGTTCGTAGGGATTTTCAGTGCCAGGTGCTTGTCTGCACTTTGCAATCTTCATGAACGGCAACATGCACAGTGCAAGCGGGCGCTGCTTGCTTTCTGCAGCTCGAGTAGAAATTTACTTGAGTTGCAGCTTTCTCAACGCGAACGGACAGTTTCTCAACGCAAGCGGTCGCAAGCATACGCGACAACTAGCAATGAGAAATCTGACTGCCTACGTTGAGAAATCTCTCCGAGAGGTTGGTTTTCCACACTTGTGCTCGCCAACTTGATGTTGACGATCGCAAACTAGGAAAAATATCGCCGGGAGGTGGATTTTCGCAGCTCATGCTCGCCAACTTGATGTTGACAAACGTGAGCGAGGAAAAAAACTTTTTCAGAACTCCGCGAGCTCCGCATAACATGGAGTGCGGAAATCTCTGCAAACTCCACGAGTGGAGTGGAATTCACCACCCAGACTTAGCCATTGTCTGAGGGAGAGGTCTGAAAAGAGCCCAGTATCTCCCAACACCCCACTACCATCACCTGTCATGAGATGGGTCCTAGTACAGAGGATACTCTGTCCCATGTCCTACTATTTCACTACAATTTTGTTGTGATCCTGCAAGAATCTTACGAGAGTAGCTCACAAGCATCAAGGAGTGAAGCTTGTTCCATGAACATGCAATCTCTCAAGAGTCTCGCAAGATCCTGATAGAAAATTTCTGAGCCTGCTACGAGGTGTTTCATGGTCCAAACATTCACATTGTCTGTCCGAGCCAAAGTTGTCAACAGAGAGGATACTCTACTTTGTACTCTACAGATGACATTCATTATCATGAAGAGAGGTATGAGCAGAGAAAGCAGTCTCTACCCATAGCCTAATGTGCACATGTGTTACTCTGGGGAGATGTCTGAGCTTACCTGGCAGTCTTTCTATAACCTTCTCTGTATGCTTGTCATCCAAGGGAAGCTTCTAAGTATAGACCTAATTTCTTCTCTACACCCTGGTTGTGCGGCTTTCAATGAACACAGATATCTCAGAAGAGAGGCCAGTCTCTCCCAACAACCTACTATGCAAATCCATCAACCAAGAGAGAGATCTTAAAATAGGGCCCAGTTCCTCCCCCACACCCTTCTATACGTACCTGTCATCTCAGAGAGAGGTCTCATTGGAGAACCTACTACCTCCCTACACCCTACTACACACACCTGTAAGCTGAGAGAGGTCTCAGTGTAAATGCCAGTTTCCTCCTCCATCCTAGTACACATACTCTTTATCCAGGAGAGGTCTTGGTGCTGAGGCCAAACATTACCCACACTTTATTGCACGTCCTTATTGTTCTGTGGCGAAGTCTCAGTGGAATGGCCAGTCCCTATTTTACGTAGACTGGCTATCCTGTGGTGAGGTGTTTTTGAAGAGCCCAGTCTCTAATCACTCCCTACTACATACTGCTGGCATACTGTGGAATGCTAGTTAAGGAGTGGTCAAGTTTTCCTAAAGTCCTAGGAGAGGGAAGTAAAAGTTGTAAGCACTGTAAGGAAGAAGAGTGTACACTATGTGATTTAAAAAACAAATGATGATCTCGTGAGACCATGAAAAACAGGTAGGGGGGGCTTAGAAAATTGTCTATAGAGAAAGGTATCACTGCGCAGGCTTATGTATTTGAATACTCTACTATCCACACTGAAGGAGACATACCTGCTGTCTATGAGAAATACACAAAATGTTCAGGTTTGCGAGACTCTTGCGAGGCACAGAGAAATACATGGCTGAAGGCAGGCATTTAGGTGTTCCCATAATCGCTGGAAGCTCACAGGATAGTAAAAAACAAAAAGAAGTGGGGTAGAGGAGATTTGTCTCAAGGGAGGGGTTTTAGTGGAGACTGTTGTGTGTGTGCAAAATATAGAGAGATGTCTAAGGGATAATTACTATGAAGAAAATAAATGTATTTTGGTTTACACTAATTTTTATGAGCTCACCAGACTCTGAAGGGATCTTTGAATAGTAAAAAGCCATTGATGACTTCTCAATACACTCCATTAGAAGGAATGCATATTGCAGTGCTTGTTTTTGAGAGAAAGTATTGTGGTGTAGTTTCTACCCAGCGGCGCGTTTAGGGGCAACATAAACTTAGGTCGGTGCCAGACTAATTCCATATACCCCGCAGGATATGCTGTTAATTAGACCAGCTTGCTCACAGTGTCTCTGTTATTCCCCAAACCTAAACAAGGGCAACCAGTTCTGGCAACCACAGAACAGGACAACTCTGTTTTCTCTGGAACCGTGGTGACAGACTTCCAACTTTTTGCTCAATCACTCGTGATCTCTTTTCCTCATGGAAATATGCAAAGAATACACAAAGGGGTGTTTCCAATATTTATTGAACTGTAATTATTCTTGCATAGAATATATGGACTGCGATAATTAATAGACAGAAGCAATTGCAAAATAGTGAACACAATGAATTGCTCTACTATTTTGTTGACACAACTTATAAATGCATACATATACAATTGTACAACTATGTAGTGCACTACTACAAAACAAAACCCTAACCTGTGTGTCTATAGTGTAGATCTATGTTTTGCCAAGAAGCCCTCTCCTTGATGATCTAACCCCATTAGCTGATGGGCAAGGGTGTACGCCCCTGTCTGGGTCACAAATTGAATACCCCTCATGGAGATGTCAGTCAGCTGCTAGCTAAAGCTCTGGCATGCAGGGACCCCTTAAAGTCAGGAAACAGGAGGTATTATATAGAAAATTGTATCCTTTCTTTAGGCCAAGATTGTAGTGTAAATGTATGCTTAAAGTTGATGTGGCAAAGAGAAAGCAGCTTTAGGAAAGGACCATGTGCATGTAAAAATTGCACTAATTCCTACGAGGCCTAACTTGGGCACATGACAGTGTTTCAGAGATTAGTACTGTGATGAATAGATGTTTTGTTTTATGGATTGCATTCGATCTCGCAATGTAAAATTACGGGGTTTGCCACAAGGTACTTCAGGATCCGGAAAGAGTCTTGCAAGATGATATGGGAAAGTTAAAAAAGGGCCAAGGCTCAACCAATAGTTACTTTCTTATTACATGGCTGGTGAAATGCTGTGATGTTATTGGGTGCAGAACCATGGTAGCTCAATTTTCCCTTGTTGTTTTGGAGGCAAAGGAAGTCTCTTTGAGTTATGCTCAGCAGAAGTTACATTTATCTGAAGTTGCAAGAGGCTTGTGGGATCATTTGCATTTCAGAAATAACTCCAAGTTCAGGTATTTGAGAATGTATTTCAAAAACTTTTCTGTGAAGTGTTAGTAAGTGTACACTTATTCTACAGTATGTTTACAGAGTGAAACGTTTTTTGAGAAGGTGTAGATGTGTTAATATATGGTTTTGAGAGTTTCAGATTAGAAAATTGAGAGATATGAGCTTGGTTTGAAGATTGTGTTAAAAAATGTAAAGTACAAACAGCGTGTACTTAAAAGTAATGGAAGCAGTGTTTGTCAAATTCTAAAACAAAGAATGTAATAATACAACCTGTACTGTTGTTATGAAACTCATTCTACTTATGCGTGCTTCCAATGAAATGTGTGAGTGGTGAACATTGCTATTTTTAGAGTGAAAAGCTGCGGTGAGTGTTAACAAAGGTATCTCAATGTGAATGAGTTACTTTATAAACTGGTATGAAATGAGATTTGATGGCATGCTAGAATTTATTTGTAAAAAATTGCAATGGGTTAGGGGTGGAATTTTTCAGGAGAAAGGAATAACAAGTTACTGGTGCATTCGATATAAATATGTGTTTGCGGCTGAAAAACCTACAAATGTTTACAAAATATACTCATGTATCACTGTTATCACATATTGACCTGTATGTAACTTTTATCGTTTTGGTTATTTTGTCTTTTTTTAAGGAGGAAAATGTAAACTTGTCTCTGAGGAAATAATTATCTGCTTACATAAGCAGCAAAGAAGAGCCTTGTTAAGAGAAGCAGGATTATTGTGTGAACTAACCAGGGGGCATATTATCAAGAACGGCATTAAAAATTATCGCAGGTTTAGCAGGAGAAAACTGCTGCTAAATCTGCGATAATGGGCTTGATAATATGCCCTTGAGAATTCCAATAGAAGTCCATGTTCTGGTGTGAACATGGTCTTCTATTGGAATTCTCCAGGGCATATTAATGCTGCTTTAGCGGCAGGTTTCTGCCGCTAAACCAGAGATAATTGTATTGCCGTTCTTGATAACATGCCCCTACCTCTTTAAGCACAGTGTATTCAGGTTGGAAATATGTGAAGTTGCCTGAACAGTTGAGTTGAGCACGATCTAACTTCGGATGAGATAGGCTTTGTGAACTGCATATACAGATATGCTGCTTTGCTGAGACATTTTTGCCACCTAGCCTGCTGTAACATAGCATGAATTTTAAGACTCTTTGACATTCTGAGGCGTCTAAACACTGAAAAAGAAGTGCTGCCTACATCACAATCCAGTAGGCAAATAAAGTGAAAAGGAGGTTTTAGGAGGTGCTTATGAGCTTTAGAATTTTGTTTTATATATTTAAAGTTGTTTTTCTCATGTTATAGTTGTTTAGATTGTATATTAATGTAGTTGTTGTAGCTTTGTATTGTTGCTAAATTGTTTTGATGTAATAAATAAGTTTAAAAATACTTTGGATTACTTTTCTTAATACTTATTATACATTTCAAGTTAATTATAGTATTGCAAAATTATGTAAAACTGGCAGTACTATGTAGAAGTACCGTTGAATATGGATTGACATGTATATCTTTTATCCTAAAGAGAGTTGGTAATAGAGGAGCCAATTATTTTGCAATGCAGGTATGGTTAGCTGCCATGCAACTGTGAAGTTTTGCATGCTGTAGTATAGGTAACTGTAATGTAAAGAGGGATCTTTGCACAGAGGTGCTGTGCACACTCTATTTTGTACTGGTGTTGCCATTGGGATGCGTTTGAAACACAGGTAAGTATATTTCCACAATGAAAGATGACAGAGTAGATACTTCATTGTATATTGTACTATGGACATTCATCAGTATGAAGAGAGGAATGGGCAGAGAGAACAGTTTCTACCTAGGGCCTACTTTGCACATGCTATTCTGGGAATATATCTCACCTTAGAGAGCAGTGTGTTTTCAATCATAGTCTCTATAGATGGCATGTTGCATAAAGGTAATTTCACCTCTATACTTTACGTTTGCTACTGTCATACTGGGGAGAGGTGGGACCACAAAGTTAGGCCACATTTCACACTCTCATTTGCACAAACATTATCCAAGAGATGCATCAGAGGAGGGAGACCAGTCTCTGCAGACACTATACTAAGCAGAGTTATCATGCAAGAGACTTATGTCAGGAAACAGAGCAGTTACTATTCACAGTCTACTGTGCATACTTGTCAGCATTAGAAGAGATATGAGTTGAGGGATAAATTGTTCTCAAATCCTACTGGAGACACCACATACTCGGGTAAGATGTGCTAGCAGAGAGATGAGTCCCTTCACAGACAGCACTGCATATAACTGTTTTTCCAATGAGTGGTGTGAGGACAGAGGCCACTGGTTAACTACACTATCCTGTAAATCCAAGTTGTCCTGAAGATAGATGTTAGTGCAGAAGACAATGGCCCCGATTTACCAAAGTTATCTTAGACAAAATCCTAACTTTATGAGTTTTGGTATTCACAAAGGGCATTTAGGAGTAGTAAAGTTAGGAATCCTAACTTTACTACCCCTAAATACCCTTTGTAAATACCAAAAGTCGTAAAGTTAGGATTTAGTCTCAGAATACTTTTGTGAATGAGGCCAAATTTTTCCATACATATCTGTGATGCTGGGGAGAGATGATTGGACAGGGAAATCAATTCCCATACACTAATAAATATGATTATTTCCCTGGAGAGAACTGTCTGTGGAGAAGATAGTACTTGTTATGCTTAGTCTGGAATTGTGAGGTGAGAACCATCCCCAACCTACTATGCATACTACCAACCCTGGGAATGGTGTGAATGGAGAGGCCGTGTCTCTTTATACCTTACTCAACACACTAGTTATCGTCATGCAAGGTCTCAGCGGAGAAGGCAGACTCTCCCCATAATCTAGTAATGTGGATTGTAAGAGGTAAGTACTGTAATGAAGGAAAATATAAATTCTACTTCTAAAGTATTTTTACAATCTAGGGGGAGTCTCTTGGGATCATATGAAAAAGGGTGTAGCAAAAATCTGGTGCAAATCAATTATATTTATTACAAGAGATCTTCAGTGAAAATGCAAATTCCATTATTAAAGTGCACTCTTGCGAGAGGCCCACAAGAGTCAACCACGCTATGTATGAGAGCATCATGGATCTCATGAATATCTTGTAAGAATAATCAAGAAGGTAAAAAAAGGGTAACAGTACAAAACACATACATAATGAAAGTATAGGACGGCTCTAAAAGGAGCGTTTTGATTAACATTTTGTAACAACTGTATTATTTGTGTTTTATAACATTTACAACAAAAGCAAGAAATTGGGAGTAAACAAAAAAACAACATATCCTCCAAAACAACGAGGAGAAAGAACTAGAAAATATTTTTTTGAAACAAAGCAATTGTCTAGGTAGGCATTTATAACCCTGGATAATTATGTCCCATGTAGCCCTGCTGGTCTCAGAAGAAAAAAATGATCTCCTTGCATAAGCAGCAAAAAAATGGGCTTTGTTCAAATAGCGAGAGCTGTTATCTACTTGAGTGGTAATTACCTGGGCAGGCACAGTGCCAGCAAGATGAAGATGTGAATGCCCCTAATGAGTTATCAAGCTCTGCAGCATGGGCTAACTTAGGCAGAGCAAGGCATTTAGGGTACATAGCCCTCAAATGCTACCACATCCCAGTGGTACTCATGCTGTATTGCTTGTTCCGGCCGCCCCTACTGTTTTTTTTGGATATTTTACATATCACATATTTCTCAGATACTTCTTTCCCACATGGCCTCATTTGAAAGCATTCACACACATAGGACTGCTTGGGTGGCTGAGTTGCAGTGAACACCAGTAGGGTTCTCATCTGAATCTGAGGATGACATTCTGGTGACAGAAAATCCGCAGTGTCACAGAGCTATACAAAAAGGTCTAACCACAGCAAAACCCAATAGGAAAATGAAGCAAAAAGGAAGGAATCTTTCTTTGCTAACTAAAGACATCCATATAAACCAATCAAAATCCTTTCTTGGGATTTCTTTCCACTCCCGGGAGTCTTGCGGGTTTTTCTTGAGAAGACCTTGAGATTATAAAAAACAGAGAACTTTCTTAATCTCTCAAACACCATAATACATCAGCTGTTGTTCTACTTTAAGTGACACTTCTCATATCTTACTTTCTTCAAAATGACAAAAGTGCACTGTTATAAACTTCATTTAAAATGTTCAATCTCGCGAGCTGATCACGAGAGCCATTGTAGTCAATGCAGGGGATTGTGTGTTTGACACTTGTGACCATCTAGTGAGAGCCGTAAGTTTGTAAATGAAACAACTACCACAATATACATACTGTATTGACTTTAATAATAAAGATTAGCATTAAATAATGACTGACCACATGAAAAATATCTCTGTGCAATTGATTAGAATGAAATTTGTAACTCTACGACCTTGCGAGCCTCCCGCGATAGCAATCACATATCTTCAAAATGGATGTACATAGTGAAAACACCTAGTTTACCATATAGGAGAAGCAGATCAATGTCTTTTTGAAATAGAAATATGAAGTTTATGTCAAGATACATAAAGAAGTATGAAAAATATGCTGGGAAATATGTTGTATATGTGAGTTACAAAAACGAAGAAGTTGGTCATTTTCAGCGCAAACATTGTTGGAGAAGTTAGTTTCTATGTATTTTTACATATATTTTTATTTTTGAAAAACTCTGGAAATTCACTGAAAAAAACAAAGGTTAAAATAACATTACCGTTAGGTGTCATAAAAATATGTGTTTTTGATTTAAAAAACCTTGGAAATTCACTGAAAAAAACAAAGGTAGCGTAACGCTTTAGGTGAATTTCTAAGTGATGATGGTAATGTTTTGAACTAAAAAAAAAACTTAAATTTACCAGCTAAAGTTAGCAGCACTAACTATAACTTGTGCTTCCACCATGCACTACTTATGACCTCAAATATGAAACCACTCATGACATGTTCTATGACATAATTTATGACATCACTGATTACATCTGAAATGACATCAATTCCGATCTTCGTTTTCACAAATATTGCTATGTCTTGACACAGCATAGCTTGCAGTAGCAATCAACAACAAATATTCTGGAAACGCTCTTTGAGTATTGTGTACAAACTGTATACAAGTGTTCAGAATAAGCCAAAATAGTGAATGCCAATTCTAAAACACATGCCCTACTATGGACAGCTTTTATATGTATGAAACGCCTGATGTGAATTAATGGGTGTGTGACTAGCTATATGGGTGAGTGGCTGCATGAGTGAGTGAGTAGGTGTATGAGTGGCTCTATGGATGATTAAGTAGTTATGGTTCTGTGAGCACTTGTGTGGGTCTGTGAATGGTAATGTGAGTTGTTGTGTGGGTGTGTGAGTTGGTGTACGAGAGATTGTAAGGCTTGTGAGTGGGTGTGTGATTGCTTCTCTAGATGATGTCATCAGTTATGTCATCATTCTGTAATTTAAGATGTCATCAGTGATGTCTTTGACCAGAGTGATACAGACATCACTGAAGACATCATAAATGACAACACTGATGACATCATCCAGTGAGGGTAAGTGTTTTTATGAGTTACTGATGTCATCAGTGATGTCTTTAATGATGTCATGTGAAGTCATAAGCAGTGCATTGCGGGGGCGAGAGTGACAGTTAGCTCAACTAACTATAACAACTGATTTTCTCTGGTTTTGTAGGAGGGAAATGTCAGCCTAACTAACGTCCCTGTTCCCTTTGTTTTTTTCTGTGAATTTCTAAGTTTTTTAAAATGCTAATTTCTAACTATAATGTACCTGAAACCTGTGTTTTTTTCAGTGAAATTCCAAGGTTTTTTTAAATGCAAATTTTTAACTATAATGTCCCTGAAACTGTGTTTTTTTCAGTGAATTTCTATGGTCTTTTAACTAGCAGTCGTGTTTGCAGAGTGGTGGAAAAAGGGGGCTGGCCTCCAACCAGCGCTCGGGAATACCGCTGTGTAGAACTTACAGAAGGTACCAGGAGGGTTTCTTGGTCCCCAAGGGCCCTCAGGAGTAAAGTGAACTTCATCTACCAAACAATAGTGTGCCAGGAGGCATGCTTGCAGAATAGTGGAGAAAGGGGAGTGCGGCCTCTGAAGACGTCTTAGCAATCCCACTGTGTAGGACCTATTGAGGGTAACAGAGGGGTAGTTGGTCTGTCCTTGGAGGCCAACTACCCCTCCTATTACCTCAATAAAGTCCCACACAGCAGGATTGCTGAGTTCTGATAGCAGGCCATGCCCCCTTTATTCACCACTCTGCAAACGCACCTCCAGGTGCGCTCTCGGTTGGGGGATGAAGTCCCCTATGCTGCTGGGGGACCTTAGGGGCCAACTAGCCTACCTGTTACCTCTAGTAAGCCCCACACAGTGGGATTCCTGAGAGGTGGTTACAGGCCACGCCTCCTTTCTCAACCACTCTGCCCCAGGGACCCCATCCCCGGGTCCAGGCCATTTCATCTTTTATTATGATTTTGCCTTTAAGGAGGGGAGCTGCACGGCCCTTCCTCCAGGGCCATATTCAGCTCCGGGGACCCCATCCCCAGGGACTTGGCCAATTTGTTGGAAACCAAGGGATTAGCCACAAGGCCCCGTGGTCCTTGCCAGCTCCCCTCCTCCTAAAGGAGCCGGCAATGCTTTTTCGCTGAGGGAGCTGCAAACCCGCAGCTCCCTCTGCCCAAAAGCAATTCTGTTTCGCTTCATGGAAGCACGAGCATTTTCAATGATCTTACTTCCATGAAGTGCAGCGGAGTTTGCTATGGCTCGGCAAACACCCGGGAATGGGCACCCCAGAACATTGCTGGAGCGGACCCTTGGGGGTGGCAGTCCCCAGGGCAATGGAGGGCTCCTGGAGGGGGCCAAGGGGCCCCCTCCAACAATATTTTAGCCCTGGAGAGGTGGCGGTACCCATGGCTGTGTGGGGCACTCTAGCCCCCCACACTTTCGTTTTAAATATAGCCTTGGGGAGGTGGTGGTCCCTGGGGCTCAGTGGGGGTGCAGGAGCTCCCCCATGCATCTTTCACAATTAAGCCCCAGGGAGATGGCAGTTCTGGGGCTGCGGGGTCCGCGTGGCCCTCTGCATTGAACATATTTCCCCAAGGAGGTCGCGGTCCCTCAGACTGCATGGGAGTAGGAGCCCCACGCATTTTTTTATGAACAAAGCCCCAGGGAGGTGGTGGTCCCTGGGACTGCAGGGGGCCATTTATCCCCCCACATTGAAAAGATAGCCCGGGGAGGTGGTCATCCCATGGCTGCAGGGGCCCATATGGGTCCCCACACATATTTTGATCATTGCCCCGGGACCTGGCCCCCCAGGGGGCCTAATTATCCGGATCCGTGGATCCAATGCGAATCCCACTAAAAATGTTTTTTAAAATGCTTTGTTTGGATCCTGAGGATCCCTGGGGGATTCTCTGAGCAGGCCTAGGGGGTCAGCAGGTTCTACCCTGCCCCTTTTCTTGATTCGTAACCTATTTGACCTTTTTTGTGACTCAGTTCAACCGAGTCACAAGAAGGCTTCCAACACTTACTGGTTTGAAGTTTTGGCAGTCAATCAGATCTCAGGCACAACATCGGGCGGGTTTGTGGATCCTCCGCGGCCATATTTGTATATGTGAGAAGGGTTTACATTTCTCAGGAACTACTGAATGAATTTACACCATTTAACAAAAAGAGAGCACTGTTGCCCAAGAGCTACCTTTCTGCCAAATTTGGTGTAATTACGTTTAGCAGTTCGGGCTGTGGCTGCATCAACAGTTTCCTATGGAAATTAACATGTAGAAATAGAGTTTTGGGAATGCCCCTTTTTCTCGGCCCCGCTTGATGGATCACACCAAAGTTTTCTAGACAGCAGCTAAAGCGAGTGGACCGTTAGTTTTGAAAGTGTTGCAAAGATTCGTCAAATGGCGTAAAGGATATTGGCAAAAGTAAAAACATTTTTTTAATAGAAACAAGGTCCTAACTATAATTACCTACAGGCATCCGCCAGTAGGAAATATATATCTATAATTATATTCACTGAAAAAACCATAGGTTTCAGTCACGTTATAGTTAGGAATTAGCATTTAAAAAACCTTAGAAATTCACTGAAAAAAACCATAGGTTTCACATATGTTATAGTTATATATAGCTGGACATTTCACTCATACAAAAACATTGAAATTCCCCAGTTATAGTTAGTTCAGCTAACTATAAGTTGCGCGCCCGCAATGCACTGCTGATGATGTCGCATATTACATCACTCATGACATGATCAGTGACATCACTCATGACATCACTGATGACATCTCAAATGACATCTCTGATGATATCACTGATGACATCATCCAGTGAATGTGTGTCTTTCTGAAAAATAAACATTTTTTATATATGTATATCTAAAGGTTGATGGAAGAATAAATGGGTAAATAAGTGTCTAAATGGATGTTTTTTTGTAAATTGATTGTATAGCTGACTTATTATGTGTATCTTAGTGAATATATATATTAGCGAGTAATGTTTAAAAATTTAAATATTAGCATCAGTGTCTCACTTTGTCTATATGTGGCTGCATGGGTTGGTGAGTAGCTGCATGAGTGTGTATATGGGTTATTAGTTGTTTTTTTGAGTATCAGTATGAGTGTCTGTATGGTTCGGTGGGGGATATTACTTAGCGCATAGATGCATGAATGAGTGACTCACTGTTTTTTATGTGTTTGAAGAGAGCATGTGTGTAGAACTGGATGGGTGGATGAGTATGTATGGGTGTGTTAGTGAGTGAATGACTGTCTCAATATTATCTTTATGAGTAAGTACATATGCTTTAAACTAGTATATGTGAGTATTGATGTATATAAGTGACTATATGTGAGATTGGGAGATTGGAACAGTTCCTGTATAAATAAGTATGTGTTTCTATAAGTGATTGTTTAAGAGAGTAAGTATGCGTACGTTTCTGTAGAAGTAAGTGTAGTGGTGTGTGTATATGCAAGTGAATGGATTATTTGCATGTGTGAGTATGTGTGTATGTAACTCTATGAATGAGTATCGGTGTGTAACAGGATGTAGAGGTGTATGAGTACATGATGAGTGGGTACATGTATGAGTGACTTTATAGAACTGTTGATGAATGAGTGGATGTGTATGTAGATGTTGGAATTACTGAATAGGTTGTTGTAACTGGTATTGGTATCTCCATTTTTTTTTAAATGTTAGTTTCTATTTTTGAATGTGTGTATCAAAGGTTATATCAGGGTGAGAGGAGGTCTGCCACTCATTCACAAGGATGATGTCATCAGGGAAGTCATTTGAGATGTCATCAGTGATGTCATGAGTGATGTCACTGACCATGTCATGAGTGATGTAATATGTGACATCGTCAGCAGTGCATAGCAGGCGCGCAATTTATAGTTAGCTGAACTAACTATAACAAATGAATTTCAATGGTTTTGTATGAGTGAAATGTCCAGCTAACTATAACATATGTGAAACCTATGGTTTTCTCAGTGAATTTCTAAGGTTTTTTAAATGCTAATTCCTAACTATAACGTGGCTGAAACTTATGGTTTTTTCAGTGAATTTCTTAGGTTTTTTAAATGCTAATTCCTAACTATAACGTGGCTGAAACCTATTGTTTTTTCAGTGAATTTCAAAGGTTTTGTAAATGATAATTTTAAAATGTATTAATTTTTAAATATTTTTTATAGTCATTTCCTACATTTTTATAATATTTATTTTTAGTTATTTTATTTTTTAAATTAGATAACATATTTTTTATGTAAAATAATAAAAAACGAAATAAAAAAATATTTTTTTTAGTAATTTAATATTTTTTTAATATATTAAAATTACATTCTATATATTTCCCTTTTGCATTTTTTTTTCATAATCATACGGTATGCGTACACGTACGCTGATCGCACCGTCCTTTGTACATGTAATCGTTCTCTGCGCATACCCGCGCATAAGTTACGAATACGCCCCAACGTTCCGCGTCGCATTGGCGCTTCCAGGTCATGTCATGCACGTTTGTGCAGTGCTCCGTACACGTACTGCGCATTGAGCGAAAGTTTCTAATTCTTTAAAAATACATATTTAAGTATTTAATGTAAATATTAAGGAAAGACATCATCTGGCATAATTATGAAAATAGAATTCATTGAGTTTTAATAAGCGTATATTACTTTTAAAAGCAATTACGCAAATCACGGCAAACGTCTCCCGTACACACAGCGTAAGCGTACCCTACAAGCACTCCATGTTACTTCAAATCAAGACATTTGATTGGTTCATAATACTTCCTATTCCAACTGTTGAATGACCTCACCCATTTCGATCATTCTTATTTGACTTTCTCAGGAGAACTATCTCTTCTCTGGAGCACTTCTTGAATCCTTTTCAGAACGTTCATCAGAAGAGGAATTTGTACCAGAGGAGCCACACGAAAAAAAAGAGGCAGTATTCTGGAAGTTTTTCACTTTTCCAGAAGGACTGAAAAAGGTGAATGCACCAAAGGTCACCTGTAAAATCTGTGACACTACACTCTCCAGAGGTGATCCAATGAAGAAATATTCATTTGGAACAGCAAGCATGGTGCGTCATGTAAAAAACCTCCACCCTCGCAATTATGCGAGAGCTTGCTCTGATAGACTGCGGAACAATCCTCCACCTGCTGTTCCCAGCACTTCAAGAGCACACCCACAGAGGAAAGCAGTCCACATCCGGATATTCGACCAGATTTTGCTGACTTAGTCATCCATTGCAAATTTTGCAATGAGGTTCTCTGCTACGGGGAGCAGTCAATTGACCTAATTATCCGGCGCAAACAGGAGCACCGTTGCTCACAAAGCTAATTTTTTTTTTGTTTATTTGTTCCTGTTGGACACCTTTCTTTCGTTAAAAAAAAACTGTTCTAAAAATTCCAAAAAAATTCAAAACAAAAAAGACAAAAAAACAGTTATTTTCAGAACTACCTTCACTGCTCAAAAAAAGAGCTATATTTCTATGATAGTGTGTAAAACTTTGTTGGAATTAGTGTACAGTGCATAAATGAATGAATTAATACATTAGTAGTGTATGGTGAATGTGAAAGTGCAGAACTATAAGGAAGAGCTAAAGCATAAATCTCTAAGGTGTTTACTTATAGTATATTGTAGTACTTCCAAAGCACTTGAATGCAACATATGTGCATAAATATATTACAAGTCTATGCTTCCTTTTCCACTGCTGGTGAAACTGCCTGCATGAATTTTTTAAGTGTTAGGGGCAGATTTACAACCCCCTTGTGCCTCTTTTACACCGCCGTTGCGTCACTTTTGTGAAGCAGTGGTGGTGCAAAAGACGCGCCATGGTGTGTGATATTTACAATGTGATGCATCTGGGAGGTGCATCACATTGTAAATCTCTGTAACAGAAGGAGGCATTCCTGCGCAGGGTGCGGGGGGGTGTTCTAGCATAGGAACACCTCCTAAAAGTGGCTGAATGAAATCTACAAGATTCCACTTTGTCACTTTTAGGCTCATGCTGCGTCAAAACCCTGCTTGAGGCAGGTGTAAAGATTAACACAGCATTCTGAGCATACGGCCCCCAAAGGATTGCAGGAAATGCATTGCAGTTGCAACACAATTCAAGGAATGCCCAACATCTACAGCACAGATGCATCACATATCTGTACCGTTTTTGCCCCATGGTGCACCACATTGTAAATACGGCGTATCCATGGTGATGGTGTCATGGTGCTCAATAACGGACATATCCCTGGGCATGTGCCAGATATTGTATATCTGCCCCTTAGTGTTTTAATGCAGTCAATGGACTACTACACACTGATGAATGACTTACTGCATATTGAAACAAGAGTGACAGAGGGTTTGGAGGAAGTGTACAGATACAGACTGAGGAATTGAAGGTATAAAAGACAAGTTTGGAGGTGGATAGAAGACTACATGAATAGTGTATAGGGGTTTGAAGCAGTCCAGGGCCTAAGGCCTACTTTGCTGCATGATTACGTACTGAGTAGATGAATACAGTTCTGCAAGCAGACTGACTAAATTTAAAGCAGTTTCAGTTTTAGCAGAGTGCGTAGAGAAGCAGATACTGCTGAATGCCTCACTACAATACTGAAAAAGGAATGTTAGAGTGTTTAGGGAAAGTGTAAGGATACAGACTGGATATTTGAAGGTATGAAAGAGAATTTTGCAGGTGTATGGAAGACTCATGCATAGTCTATAGGGGTTTAAAGTAGACCATGGCCTAAGGCATACTTTGCTGCATGACTACTTAGATACTGAGTAGATGATTAGAGTTCTCTAGGGAAAGTGCCTGATTGAATTTATAACAAGTTCAGTTTTAGCACAGTGTGTAGATAACCAGATACTGCTGCATAGCTTACTACAATACTGAAACAGCGGTGTCAGCGTGTTTGCTGGAAGTGTAAGAATACAGATTATTGAATTAAAGGTATAAAACACAAATTTTCAGGTGCATAGAACACTGCATGCATAGTGAATAGTGGTTTGAAGCACTCTATGCCCTAAGACCTTTTTTTGCTCCATAACTACACCCGCTCCGTCCACAGACACGCCGTCGAGCTCTGGAACCTGCTCGACACAACTTCACCAGACGTCGCCTTCCTCACGGAAACCTGGATGAACGCCTCTTCAGCGCCCGACATCGCCATCGCCATCCCAGACGGCTACAAGATCACCCGAAGGGACCGCATCAACCAGACCGGAGGAGGCATCGCCATCATCCACAGGAACACCATCCGCATCACGACCAACACCGACGACACCCTCGCACCCGCCAAGCACCTGCACTTCCAGGTCCACATCAACCCCAAAACCACCCTCAGAGGCACCCTCATCTACAGACCCCCGGGACCACGCACACAATTCAGCGAAGACATCGCCGACTTCATCAGCCTGCACGCCCTCCTCGGGGACCTCAACTTCCACCTGGAGAACAACAACGACCGCAACACCACCACCCTGCTGGACAACCTCGCAAACCTGGGACTCAAGCAGCTGGTCACCACCCCCACCCACTACGCCGGACACACACTCGACCCCGTCTTCTCATCCAGCAAGGACATCACCTTCAGCCACGCCACCGGACTCCACTGGATGGACCATCAACAACTGGCTGCTAAAGACATGCAACAGCCTTGTTCCCCTTAAGAGAGTGGCTATTAAACGCGCCCACGCTGCCAACAGGTGGTTCACTCCCCTCCTCAGGGACAAGAAGTTGGCGGCGCGCAGAGCAGAACGAGCTTGGCGACGTACCTACTGCCCCCTTCTTAGAGCAAAGTACTGCCTGGTACTCAATGATTATAAAAGGGACATACTAAAAGCTAAAACTGAGTACTTTTCTGGTAGAATTCTGGCAGCGGAAAATCAATCTAAGGAAATTTTCGCCACGGTACACGAGCTCGCTGCCTCCGACAGGGTGATTTCTAAAATTCCTCCGTCTCAATCACTCTGCAATTCCCTCAACTCCTTCTTTATCGAGAAGGTAGCTCTCATTAAAGCCAACATCCCTCCCTCACTCCCGGCACCGTCCACTGCTCCCCCGCCTCCCGCTGCTCCACTCCTCACTCAGCTTCCCCTTTTGACACGAGAAACCCTTCTCCCCTTACTGGCCCGGGTAAAATCTGGCTCACCCCAGGACATCGGCCCGGCTTTTGCCCTGAAAGAGATCTTCTCCAGCTGTTATTCCCCTCCACTCACATTAATTAACCATTCCCTTACAACTGGCACTGTCCCAAACGCCCATAAATCAGCAGTTATCATTCCAATTCTGAAAAAGGCAGGTGCCGATCCATCTCTGCCCGCTAACTATCGTCCCATTTCCCTTCTCCCTTACTTAGCAAAGGTCTCAGAGGCTCATATTACCGCGACCCTGAGCTCCTTTGTGGAGTCCACTGGCCGCCTCTCCTCCTGTCAGGCAGGTTTTCGCCCGCTGCACTCAACCGAGAAGGTGGTAGTTTCGGTGATGGACAAACTGAGGGAGGGCATTGACATCTGCCTCCCCCAGGCCCTGGTCCTCTTAGATCTGTCCGCCGCGTTCGACACGGTGGACCATGACATCCTGCTGACCCGTGTCGAGGCGGCGGGCATTGGGGGCACGGCTCACGCCTGGCTCCGGTCCTTCCTAACGGACAGGGAGCAGGCTGTCCATCTGGCCGACTTTGCTGCCCCTCCTCGTAGAGTGACATGCGGCGTTCCCCAGGGCTCCTCTTTGTCCCCCCTGCTATTTAATTTATACATCTCACCCCTTATTTTTTCTTTACAGCAGATGGAGGTCTCGGTGTTCAATTACGCCGACGACCTCCAACTTATTTTTAATCTTTCCCATTCTCCCTCCTCTGCCCAGAACTTCCAGAGGGTGATGCTCTTCATCCAAGATTGGATGAAATGCAACCACCTTAAACTAAATCCCGACAAAACCGAACTGGTTTTGACCGGGAGTGGTTGCAGTCTCTGGTCCCCGTCTTTTTGGCCAGACTCACTTGGTTCCCCTCCCCTCCCAGTTCCAAAGGTCAAAACCCTGGGCATCTTCATCAATTCCCAGCTCTCCCTTCACACGCAGGTTCACTCAGTGGTGTCCTCCTGTTTCTTTTCACTTCGCACTATCCGCAAGGTGTCCCGCTTTTTTTCTGTTCCCGCCCTTAAGCTTATCCTCATGGCCATGGTGCTATCGCGCCTTGACTATGGGAATGTGGTCTACAATGGCGCCCCAGACTACCTGATGCGTCGCCTTCAACAGATTCAAAATCAGGCTGCCGCCCGTCTACAAAACCCTTAACAACCAAAGACCCAACACCCTTAAGGAACAATTAAAACCCTATAATCCCAGGAGACACCTGCGATCATCGGAGCAGCATCAATTGGTTGTTCCACGTTCAAAGACGGTGTCATGGGGAGATCGTCGTTTTCTTGTAGCAGCATCCAAGCTATGGAATGCACTTCCTCTTCACATTAAGACGAGTTCCTCTCTCCTCCAGTTCAGGAAACAAGTAAAGACATGGCTATTTAATCAGTGAAATTATCTGCACAATATGGAAACAAACTGAACGGTTTAGCGCCGAGACGCCTTAGGGTATTCGTCGCGCTCAATAAATGTCATAAATAAAATAAAATAAATAAATAAATCTACGGACTCCCTAAATTTCACCATGCTACTCCGTTGCTACAATCTTTGCATTGGTTACCGGTGAAGGAGAGGGCTCTCTTCAAGCTGGGTTGCATGACTTATCAGGCCAGGTCAGGGACTGCCCCTGCCTTCCTCTGTGATGTCATATCACCCTACCTTCCGGCCAGAGAGCTCCGCTCATCTCACCAGGCCCTCCTGACAATTCCCCGCTTCAGGAAGAAGAGGTCCGGAGGGACAAGATTTGCGGTCCTAGCTCCATCTTTTTGGAACTCTCTCCCTTCTGCCCTCAGAGCCTCTACCTCCTATGCGGAATTCCGCAAACATCTCAAGACCTTCCTGTTCTCCAGATCCCTTGCAGTCTAGTCTCTGTCTCTGTCCACTGAATCACCGCTACCTAGCGCCATGAAACCGTCTCGGTATAAGCGCGCTCTACAAATATGTTAAAATTCAAAATTCAAATTCATAGCTGCGTCCACTTCAGCTTCAGAAGGACCACGATCCACCACCACCAGCAACAGGTTGCACGCAGAAGCTGGAACAAGATCACAGCCGACCAGCTCGCGACCTCCCTGAGCATGAACCCTCCCACCAGCGCAACAAACCCAAGCCAGGCGGCCACCAACCTCGCGAAGTGGATCAGCAACTGCGCAGACGACCTTGCCCCTCTGAAAACCCCGCCTAGCAGACCCGCTAGCAAGAAAGCCCCATGGTTCACCGACGAACTCAAGAGCTCCAAGAAGAACTGCCGAGCCCTCAAGAGAACCTGGCGCAGAGACCCAACACCGGACAACATGACTGCCCTCAAGCTCGCCACCCGAAAACACCACCAACTCATCCACGCCACCAAGAAAACCGCATTCAAGGAACGACTGGACAACAACGCACACAACAGCAAGGAACTCTTCAACATCGTTAAAGAGCTCTCCAACCCCAATGCCGGAAACAACGGCATCACCCCTTCGCAAGACCTCTGCAACTCCCTCGCCTTCTACTTCCACAACAAGATCGCGGACATACACAACAGCTTCAGCACTCAACCGACGCACGCCACGACCGAACCACCGCCCCCCACCACCACCCTCCGCGCATGGACCCCGATCAGCACCGAAGACACCGTCCGCACGATGAACTCCATCCACTCCGGATCTCCTACCGACCCCTGCCCTCACCACGTCTTCAACAAGGCCGACGCTGTCATCGCACCCCACCTGCGGGACATCATCAACACCTCCTTCGACACCGCTACCTTCCAGGAGAGCTGGAAGCACGCCAAACTCAGCGCTCTACTAAAGAAGCCATCAGCCGGCCCCACCAACCTCAAGAACTACTGCCCCATCTCGCTGCTCCCGTTTCCTGCAAAAGTCATCGAGAAGACCGTCAACAAGCAGCTGGCCGCCTTCCTCGAGACGAACGGATCCCTCGACCTCTCGCAGTCTGGCTTCCGGGCCAACCACAGCACCGAGACCGCCCTGATCGCAGCCACCGATGACATCCGAGCACTGCTTGACAACGGAGAAACAGCAGCCCTAATCCTCCTAGACCTCTCCGCGGCCTTCGACACTGTCTGCCACCGTACACTAGTGCAGTGACTCAGCAACGTCGGAATCCAGGAGAAGGCACTGGAGTGGATCATCTCCTTCCTCGCCGGAAGGACACAGAGAGTCCGCCTCCCCTCGTTCAGATCTGAAGCCACCGAAGTCATCTGCGGCGTTCCTCAAGGCTCCTCGCTCAGTCCAACCCTCTTCAACGTCTACATGAGCCCCCTCGCAGACATCGCACGCCAGCACAACCTCAACATCATCTCCTACGCCGAAGACACCCAGCTGATTCTCTCCCTCACCAACGACCCCGCCACCGCCAGAGCCAACCTTCACGAAGGGATGAAAGAGGTAGCCGAATGGATGAAGAACAGCCGCCTGAAACTGAACTCAGACAAGATGGAAGTCCTCATCCTGGGGTCCTCACCCTCCGCCTGGGACGACTCCTGGTGGCCCCCCGCCCTAGGCAGCGCACCCAAACCAACAGACCACGCACGCAACCTGGGCTTCATCCTGGACTCCTCCCTCTCCATGACCAGACAAGTCAACGCCGTCTCCTCGTCGTGCTTCAACATCCTGCACATGCTACGTAAGATCTTCCGGTGGATCCCCACCGAGACCAGGAAAACGGTCACCCAGGCCCTCGTCACCAGCCGTCTGGACTACGGCAACTCCCTCTACGCCGGAACCACCACCAAACTCCAGAAGAGACTCCAGCGGATCCAGAACGCCTCAGCACGACTCATCCTGGACATCCCCCGTCGCAGCCACATCTCCGGACACCTGAGAGACCTGCACTGGCTCCCGGTCAACAAGAGAATCACCTTACGTCTCCTCACCCACGCACACAAAGCCCTACACAACTAAGGCCCAGGATACCTCAACAGCCGCCTCAACTTCTACGCTCCCAAACGCCAGCTTCGATCGACCGGCCACGCCCTCGCCGCCGTCCCCCGCATCCGAAGAGCCACCACAGGGGGACGGTCCTTCTCCTACCTCGCCGCCAAGACATGGAACTCCCTTCCGACCCACCTCCGCCTGACCCAGGACCACCTCGCCTTCAGGAACCAACTCAAGACCTGGCTGTTCGAGCAGTAGCGGACCTCCCTCCCCTAGCGCCTTGAGACCCTCTGGGTGAGTAGTGCGCTATATAAATGCTTTTGATTGATTGATTGATTGAGTACTGACTGGATTATAACAGTTCTGCAAGGAGAGTGCCTGACTAAATTTATAAGAGCTTCAGTTTTAACACAATGTATACATAAGCACATACTACTCAAAGGCTCAGTACAATACTGAAATAGCAGTGTCAGAGTGTTTGGTAGGAGTATAAGGATACAGACTGGGTAATTGAAAGTATAAAGGACAACTTTACAGGTGCATAGAATACTGCATACATAGTCTATAGGGGTTTGAAAGAGTCCATGCCGTAAGGCATACTTTGCTGCATGAGTTCTTGGTTACCGACTGAATGATTACAGTTCTACAAGGGCACTGCCTGACTGAATTTATAAGAACTTCAGTTTTAGGTCAGTGCATACATAAGCCCACACTGTTCAATAGCTCACTACAATATTACAACAGCAATGTTAGAGTGTTTGAAATAAGTGTAAGGATGCAGCTTGAGGAATTGAAGGTATAAAAGACAAATGTACAGATCCATAGAAGCTGCATAAATAGTCTATAAAGGTTTGAAGCAGTCCTTGGTCTAAGGCCTACTTTACTCTATAAGTACTTGTATACTAACTAGACGATTACAGTTCTGCAAGGAGAGTACCTACCTGAATGTATAAGAGCTTCAGTTTTAGCACAGTGCATACATAAGGATATACTGCTGAATGGCTCACTACAATACTGAATCAGCAATGACAGAATGTTTCCTGGAAGTGTATGGATACAGATCGGGCAATTGAAGGTATAAAACACAAGTTTGCAGGTGCATACAACACTGCATGCATAGTCTTTAGCAGTTACATGCAGTCCATGGCCTAAGGCCTACTTTAATGCATGAGTACTTAGGTACTTAGTGGATGATTACAGTTCTGCAAGGAAAGTGCCTTACTAAATTTATAACAGCTTCAGTTTTAGCACAGTGCATAGATAAACACATACTGCAGAATAGCTCACTACAATACTGAAACAGCAGTGCAAGAGTGTTTGATGGAAGTGTAAGGATACAAACAGGGGAATTGAAGGTATAAAACACAAGTTTGCTGGTGTATACAACACTGCATGCATTGTCTATAGGAGTTTGAAGCAGTCCATGCCGTAAGGCCCACTTTGCTCCATGACTACTTGGGAACTCACTGGAAGATTGCAGTTCTACAAGAAGAGTGCCTAAGTAAATTTAAACGATTTTCAGTTTTATCACAATGTTTAGATAAGCACATGCTGCTCAAAAGCTCACTACAATACTGAAACAGCAGTGTCAGAGTGTTTGTTGGAAGTGTAAGGATACAGACTAGGTAATTGGAAGTATAAAAGACAAATTTGCAGTTGCATAGAATACTGCATGCATAGTCTACAGGGGTTTGAAAGAGACCATGCCGTAAGACCTACTTTGCTACATGAGTACTTGGTTACTGACTGAATGATTACAGTTCTGCAAGAAGACTGCCTGACTGAATGTATAAGACCTTCAGTTTTAGCACAGTGCATAGAAAAACACATTCTGCTGAATGGCTTACTACAATACTGAAACAGCAGTGACAGAGTGTTTAGTGGAGGTGTAAAGATACAGACTGGGGAATTGAAGGTATAAAAGAAAAGTGTGCAGGTAGATACAAGACTTCATACATAGTACATAGGGAATTCAAGCAGTGCATGCCCTGAGACCTACTTTGCATACTTTAAATTAATAGAATATTGTAAACATTGTGTAAATGAATATATAAGTGCTTCACTTTTAGGACAATGAATGCATTAGTACATAGTGCTCAATACTTTAATATTATTAAACAATGAATGTATTCTTCTGATATCTCATATTGTAACAAAACTTCTAAAAGCAATTCATCAGCTATTTCTTCAACATCATATTGCTGGTTAGCAATCTTAAAATGTATGTCTTCCGAAAATTCGACATTGTCCAGTGCTTCGACAAAATCAGCATCAAAGCTTTCATCTTCGAAATCACAGCTGATGTCTGCAGTACTGATGTTTAGTACCTCAGTCTCGCTGCCTGTTAGAGGTATGTTTATTTCTTCAATTAAATTGTTTGTGATTTCCAATGTGTCTTTGTTAATATTCTGCTCTCTTTCCATAACTAATTTCTTATACTGTAGGTCCTTGCACAAAAACATAAACATTTCACTTCATCAGTTTTCTTAATACATAATACAAAACTAGCTTGATCAACTATTTTGGCCTCAAAAAAATATTATATAAATACCATTGTCTAATAACAGTCCAACAGTTCAATTGTATTACTTCATAAGGTTATATAAATATAATTACTTATAAAGATATACTGTTCTTAAGTGCAGTACTAAACATGTAGAATATGTCTATTCACCTTACCCATTGCAAACTAGTAAATGTGTTTTAGTAAAATGCAAGGGATACTGTTGTTTGTCCCAAAAACCAATCCAGTACTCAACTTTTAACATAATTAGAAATTAGTCTTTACTTATATAAGTCAAAAAATCTCAGAGCAACAGGTTAGAACGCTGCTTCAACAGAAAGTATTGTGTATGATGAGGACATATTTACATAGAGAAGAAAAGCTACACAAAGTAACTTATCCTGTCCTTCTAAACTTAAAAGATATAGATGCACCAACAGTAGGTAAAAGGTCTCTACCGACCCTGTTATACGCTGATGACTGTGTTTTAATGTCGAGAAATGGGGTAGGATTACAAAGACTTTTAACTGGTTTCAATGATTTCATGAGTGACCATGGCCTAAAAACCAATGTTGCAAAATCGCATGTAATGGTAATAGGTAAATCTCCGACAAAAACAAAAACTTTTTATATAAATAATGAAATATTGGCTCGGATATCAACTTTTTCTTACTTTTTAATGAAAAAAATTAATGGACGCATCTACTGGATGCAAGCATTAAATAAAAAAGCAGAGGCCATCTTCAGATACACAAAGAAATTAGGCTCCCATCCAATTAAAGCCATAATAGACATCTACACAGCACGGACATGTGCCGTTGCTCTGTATAGAGTACGAGTACGGGCTTCACTAATACTCTAGGGCTTCAAAGAGCAGAAAATATGATGTTATCTCAAAGTACTCCTGTCTTTATGTGCCACAACGAATTAGGTGTAACACCGTTGACTTTTCATATGCAACTAGCTTCCCTGAAGCTCTGGCATAACATATGGACCAAGGAGGAACCAGTCATGAATCGCAATATCATTTTGGATTGCTTGAAATTAGATTTTGTAAAAAAGATTCCCTGGCTATCATATATTGAAGAAAAATTAGGTAAACTGGGTATGTTGAATTGTTTCAGCACCCCGGGTTACATTTCTGCAATCCCAAATACAATCTGAAAAGAGATTTTCTTCTTTATTTGAAGCATGTAAGAGACAGTGAAAAGATGGCAAAAAAAGGGTTGTAGAGCACTCATTATTAGTCAGCTCCCCAAAAATTGAACCCTACCTATCTTTCCATTTCAATCAGGCTAAAATGTTTTATTTGATCAGATTCAGGATGGGTATTGCTCATCGCCTGGTGTCATACCCATGTGATGCATACTCAATCAATCAATCAATCAATCATAACACTTGTATAGTGCACTACTCACCCGGAAGGGTCTCAAGGCGCTTGGGGGAAGGGGGGCGCTACTGCTCGAACAGCCAGGTCTTGAGTTGTCTCCTGAAGGCGAGGTGGTCCTGGGTCAGCCAAAGGTGGATGGGGAGGGAGTTCCATGTCTTGGCCACCAGGTAGGAGAAGGATCTGCCTCCGGCGGTGGCTTTTCGGATGAGTGGTACGGTGGCGAGGGAGAGGCTAGCGGATCGTAGCTGGCGGGTGGGCGTGTGGAAGGTCAGGCGGTCGTTGAGGTACTTGGGGCCCAGGTTGTGGAGAGACTTGTGTGCGTGGGTGAGGAGCCTGAACGTGATCCTCTTGTTGACGGGGAGCCAGTGCAGGTTCCTCAGGTGGCCGGAGATGTGGCTGCGTCGAGGGATGTCTAGGATGAGTCGGGCGGAGGCGTTCTGGATGCGTTGTAGTCTTTTCTGTAGCTTGGCTGTGGTTCCGGCATAGAGGGTGTTTCCGTAGTCCAGCCGGCTGGTGACGAGGGCCTCGGTGACCGTCTTCCTGGTTTCAATCGGGATCCATCAGAAGATCTTGCGGAGCATGCGGAGGGTGTGAAAGAATGAGGAGGAGACGGCGTTGACTTGTCTGGTCATCGAGAGGGAGGAGTCCAGGATGAAGCCCAGGTTGCGTGCGTGGTCTGTCGGCTTGAGGGCGGTGCCCAGGGCTGGGGGCCACCAGGAGTCGTCCCAGGCTGTGGGTGATGGCCCAAGGATGAGGACTTCCGTCTTGTCTGAGTTCAGTTTCAAGCGGCTGTTCTTCATCGACTCGGCGACGTCTTTCATCCCTTCATGGAGGCTGGTTCTGGCGGTGTCGGGATCTCTGGTGAGGGAGAGGATCAGCTGGCTGTTGTTGACATAGGAGATGATGTTGAGGTTGTGTTGGCGTGCGATGGCTGCGAGACGTATCATGTAGACGTTGAAGAGGGTGGGACTGAGTGATGATCCTTGCGGGACGCCGCAAATGACTTCGGTGGCCTCGGAACAAAACGGGGGGAGACGGACTCTCTGTGTTCTTCCAGCGAGGAACGAGATGATCCACTTCAATGCCTTCTCTTGGATGTCGGTGTTGCTGAGGCGTTGGACTAGGGTGCGGTGGCAGACAGTGTCGAACGCGGCAGAGAGGTCCAGGAGGATGAGTGCCGCTGCTTCCCCGTTGTCGAGAAGGGCTCGGATGTCGTCGGTGGCTGCGATGAGGGCGGTCTTGGTGCTGTGGTTGGCTCTGAAACCGGACTGCGAGGGGTCGAGGGATCCATTCGTCTCGAGGAAGGCGGCAAGCTGTCTGTTGGCGATCTTCTCGATGACTTTGGCAGGAAAAGGGAGGAGCGAGATGGGGCGGAAGTTTTTGAGGTCGGTGGGGTCCGCTGTTGGTTTCTTCAGTAGGGCGCTGAGCTCGGCATGCTTCCAGCTCTCTGGGAAGGTGGCGGTGTCGAAGGAGGTGTTGATAACGTCTCGGAGTTGGGGTGCGATGGTGGAGTCGGCCTTATTGAAGACGTGGTGGGGGCAGGGGTCAGTCGGAGATCCGGAGTGGATGGTGTTCATCGTTCGGGATGTGTCTTCGGTGGTCACAGCGGTCCAGGTGTGGAAGGTGGCGGTGGGGTGCATTGGTTCGACAGTTGGGTGCGAGGATGGTGTGCCGAAGCTGTTGTGGATGTCGGCAATCTTGCAGTGGAAGATCAAGGCGAGGGAGTCGCAGAGATCTTGTGAGGGGGGATGTCGTTGTTGCCGGTGCTGGGGTTGGAGAACTCCTTGACGATGCTGAAGAGTTCCTTGCTGTCGTGGGCGTTGTTGTCCAGTCGCTCTTTCAGTGATTTCTTCTTGGTGGTGCGGATGAGCTGGTGGTGCTTGCGGGTCACGTGTTTGAGGGCGGTCATGTTGTCTGTGGTCCGGTGGAGGAGCCAGGCTTTCTCGAGGGTGCGGCAGGTCTTCTTGGAGTCCTTGAGTTTCTCGGTGAACCAGGGGGCCTTCTTGCTTCTGGGTTTGCTGGGAGGGTTCTTCAGTGGTGGTAGGTCGTCGGCGCAGGCGGTCAGCCACTGCGTGAAGTTGCGGTATGCTTCGTTGGGGTCCGATGTGCTGGCAGGTGGGTTCTGGCTGAGGGAGGCGGTGAGCTGGTCGGCGGAGATCTTGCTCCTGCTTCTGTGAGGAACCTGTTGCGGGTGGTGGTGAGTCGTGGTTTTTCTGAAGCTGAAGTGGACGCAGCTGTGGTCGGTCCAGTGAAGTCCGGTGGTGTGGCTGAAGGCAATGTGCTTGCTGGATGAGAAGACGGGGTCAAGCGTGTGGCCGGCGTAGTGGGTGGGGGTGTTGACCAGTTGCTTGAGCCCGAGGTTGGCGAGGCTTCCAGCAGGCTGACGGTGTTGCGGTCCTTGTTGTTCTCCAGGTGGAAGTTGAGGTCCCCTAGGAGGATGTAGTCGGTGGAGGGGAGGGCGTGTGGGCTGATGAAGTCCGTGATGTCTTCGCTGAATTGTGTGCATGGTCCCGGGGGTCTGTAGATGAGGGTGCCTCTGAGGGTCGTATTTGAGTTGGTGTGAATCTGGAAGTGGAGGTGTTCGGCGGCGGCGTAGGTGTCGTCGGCGTCGGTCGTGATGCGGATGGTGTTCTTGTGGACGATGGCGATGCCTTCTCCGGTCTGGTTCACGAGGTCCCTCCTGATGATCTTGTATCCATCTGGGATGGCGATGGTGATGTTGGGGGTCGAGGAGGCGTTCATCCATGTTTCAGTGAGGAAGGCGACGTCTGGAGATGTTGTGTCGAGCAGGTTCCAGAGTTCGACGGCGTGGGTGTTGAGCAGGATGCACTTGAGGTCGCTGCTGGAGTTTGGCTAGGCGGGCGCGGCGCAAGTTCGGAGGCAGGTGAACTTGCAGGTTGTGCAGGTGAAGGGTCCGTGGAAGCGTTTCGGGGAGGCCGGGCAGCAGGTGGGGTTCCGGTCGGCATTGAGTGCTTTGAGGGCGGCGGCGTCGTAGGTCTTTCGGATCGTCATGCGTCGGTGGGGGCCCGGGGTCCTGGCGCTGGGCTCGGTCCAGGCGCAGACGGGCGCAGACAGGCTTACCTTTGGCACGCCTTCGGCGCTCAATCGGCGCGCCCGCTGCGCGTCCGTGCGGCCACCATTTATGGCGAAGTGGGAGGGAGGGAGGAGCAGCTGGGAGGCGGGGAGGGCACAGAAGGAAAAGGGGGCATGGTCACTAGCACGGCGGCTGGAAGCGGGGAGCGGGGCGCGCAGGCACAGGGGGCAGAGAGACAGTGAACAGCACAGTCATTGAAAAATAAACAATGACAGCAAATGGGGAACAAAATATAGATTAACAGGATGCAGGGAAACAGAAATGAGACAGAATAACAATCGTCAGAACACGCAAATATGGCCGGGGCGAGGCAGGCTCAGCGAGGCTGCGGCAGCAGCGGGGCGAGTTGCACACGCAACAGCTGGTGGCCGTGTGGCGCGGGGGTGTCCTGAGAACAGGTCACACTCACCTGCGCCGCGCGGTCGCCATTTATGGCCAAGTGGGAGGGAGGGAGGAGCAGCTGGGAGGCGGGAGTGGGGAGGGCACAGAAGGAAAAGGGGGCGTGGCCGCTAGCACGGCGGCAGGAAGCGGGGAGCGGGGCGGGCAGGCACAGGGGACAGAGAGACAGTGAACAGCACAGTCAATGAAAAATAAACAATGACAGCAAATGGGGAACAAAATATAGATTAACAGGATGCAGGGAAACAGAAATGAGACAGAATAACAATCGTCAGAACACGCAAATACGGCGGGGGGGCGAGGCAGGCAATGAAAAACCAATGGCAGTAAATGGGGAGCAAAATATAGATTAACAGGATGCAGGGAAACAGAAATGAGACAGAATAACAATCGTCAGAACACGCAAATACGGCGGGGGGCGAGGCAGACAATGAAAAACCAATGACAGTAAATGGGGTACAAAATATAGATTAACAGGATGCAGGGAAACAGAAATGAGACAGAATAACAATCGGCAGAACACACAAATACGGCGGGGGCGAGGCAGGCTCAGCAAAGCTGCGGCAGCAGCGGGGCGAGTTGCACACGCAACAGCTGGTGGCCGTGCGGCGCGGTGGTGTCCTGAGAACAGGTCACCCCCGCGATACTAAACTAGAATAGTGCCCATGTGATTCTTTTTCTGTACAGAGCACTTTACATTTTATGTTCCATTTTATACATCTTTGAAATAAAACTCTGTGGCACTTTTGAAATATATTTTTGAAAGATAGTGGGTCCCCAGGGAGACTCAATATGTATATTAACATTTTCATATATATTTAAAAGATACAAACCATCTTTGCACAGATATGTACTCCATCCATGTCTTGTTTCTTCTGGTGTGTAGAACCACAACACATTTCCCGTGTTTTAAAGTTAGTTATACTTACCTTAAAAATAATAAATATTAATAAAAAATATATTATAAAATTAGCATCTGAATGAATGAATGAATGAATGAATGAATGAATGAATGAATGAATGAAATGAAATTTGAGAGCCCTCCTAAAGTGCCATCTGTGAAAGACAAGAAAAAATACAGTTACAATATATATTTTACAACACAGAATAATTTCTAAAGCATTTCATTTGCCATTTTTGCTGTTCTCAGAATATATTGAATTTCACTAGAAAGAGTGAGCTCAATAGTACTCATCACATAACAGCGGGCAAAAAAAAAGACAATCAATAAGATTATCTTGAAAAAACCCATTCAACATTCTCAATAACAATCTAAAAAATAGAAATAAAACATGTTAAATGTTTATTTCTAAGAGCAATTTCTTACGTAAATATGAGACATCTCAAACAATCATAAAATAACAAAACATTATTATTAATTTTCATACACTGTAAATAATGTTGTTTAGAAATGTATGCTAACAAAATATACAAGAAAAAGTCCTTTATTGTTTTAGGTACTATTCCTCATGGCCAAATAGTATGTGTCAAATCCTTAGTTTGGAAGTTGTTCAATAGTAATCCTGAGCATCCGCCTTCCAGCCTTCTGATCCGAAACTACCAACATCATTTGCGGTGTCCCCCAAGGATCATCCCTCAGCCCAACGCTATTCAACATCTACATGGCCACTCTCACACAAGTGGCCCGCCATCACAACTTCAACATCATCTCCTTCGCCAACGACACCCAGGTCAACCTCTCCCTCACCAAGGAGCCACATACCACCAAAACCAACCACCACGAGGGAATGAAAGCTGTCGTCGATTGCATAAGGAGCAGTTCTTTAAACCTGAACTCAGAGAAGACGGAGGTACTCATCTTTGGACCCATCCCCTCAGCCTAGGACGACTTCTGGTGGCTGATTACACTGGGAACAATACCAACACCCACCGACCATGCACACAACCTAGGATTCATCTTCAACTCCTCCCTGTCCATGTCTAAGTAAGTCAACGCCGTCTCCTCCTCTCCTCCTCCTGCTACAACACACTCCGCAGGATCTACAAGTGGATCCCGACCGAAAGACGAAGAACAGTGACACAGGCCCTCGTCAGCAGCAGACTGGACCGGACTGGACTACAGCAAATCCAAAACACCTGCGCCCAACTGATCGTCAATATCCCAGCTGCAGTGACATAACCCCCCACCTGAGAGACCTACATTAGCTCCACATCGACAAAATGATCACCTTCAAGCTCCTTAGCCACGCTCACAAAGCACTCCACAACACCGGGCTAGCGTATCTCAACAGCAGAAATCCTGAAAGGCCAAATTTTGTTCCTAAAACTTTGGGTTAAAAAATATTAGGTAGGAATTTGGTAATTCTTTAGGCAAACATTGTTTAAAAACCAATTGACTATCATTACAATGTATCCAACCTTTAGGACCATCATCAAAAATAATTGCTACAGCTACAAAAGTTCTTTCTGATATTGATACTTGAGTAGCAACAACATTCTTAATTAAAGTTTCCAAATTTCTTCCATCAGCTGTACAACGTTGCATCATTAAAATTACATAGTCTCCATATCTTTCTATACATAATCTTGATAACATTTCTAATTTGCAATGCCTACAGTCCATGTTTTGACTTGCTCCTCTAACTAGGTTGTTAAAAGACACTGATTCACAGTCTGGTAAAGTCAAATATATAAATCTTTCAGTGTCTATATTAGTGCTACATGTAAACAAACAATTTTCACAGTGATGTTGCCATTTATAAGAAAGGCCAAAAAGATTTTCAATATCTATACCTTCATCTTCCAATACAACAAACATATACATTAGAAATTCCATTACATATAGAATATCAGAAAAACTTTGTATTTTAGTTTTATCACTACTACATTTCTTATAAACAGAATACGGTACAAAAGGGGGTGGTGATGGACGGAGCATCTGAATCAATCAAACACTCACACCCAGTCAAAAGATCTGGGTTTAATCCATCACCGTTCTTTAGCCCACTCTGCCACCCCAGTTCAGACATGGCTATATGCAAATGAGTCTGACCCTGTGCCTCATGGGAACAGTCCAGTCCGAACTGCCAAGCCATGTCTTCCCTGGACCGGAAACAAGCTTCCGAGGACCGGTTTCTGGCATTCCAGCCGTCTTCAGCCCGGCTTGCTTGAATTCAGTGGCAAAGTGAGCAAGGGACTCACGTCTGAGCATACCCTGCCACACTTTTGGTGGCCAAAAGCAGTACAAAAGGGAATGGTGATGGACGGAGCATCTGAATCAATCAAACACTCACACCCAGTCAAAAGATCTGGGTTTAATCCATCACCGTTCTTTAGCCCAATCTGCCACCCCAGTTCAGACATGGCTATATGCAAATCAGTCTGACCCTGTGCCCCATGGGAACAATCCAGCCCGAACTGCCAGCCATGTCTTCTCTGGACCGGAAACAAACTTCCGAGGACCGGTTTCTGGCATTCTAGCCGTCTTCAGCCCGGCTTGCTTGAATCCAGTGGCAAAGTGAGCAAGAGACTCACGTCTGAGCAAGAAGATTATCTGAATGAATTCATCAGACATTGAATTTTGGAGCACTGAATGCATTACTACATGGTACTGAATACAACACATAACAATATAATGGGAGACACAAACAATTTTCTGAAACATCATAGATCCTAACTAGGGAAATGAAGTTGTTATTTGGGAATCTAGGACCCTAGTGTAACTTTTCCCGATTCATGCCCATATATAGGTATAAACCATCCAGTCCTTATGTGGGCATAAAGAATCATTGCCTTATTTAGTTATAGCCGGCGCAGCCCTAATACGGCATGGCTACTTCCACTAAACTCTGAGAATCCACATTGATTTCATGGTAAAACCAGCCCTCAGCAGTCAGGAAACTCCCCCTGCTTGAATACTGATTTATCCAAGAAATCAGGGAGTTTTCAAGGAACTAAGGCACTAGTGGCGATATTATGTCCAATCGTACGTCAGACTCGGCACCTTCAGGGGTATAAATATGCCTATATTTGACCAGTCAAACTGAGGTAATAGAAATTTTCAGGTAGCCAATGTGTCCCCCACTTGCACCCTATCCCTGCACCATGTTCCTTGTATGTCGTGTAACTACTTTCCTGTTCATGCTAGAAAGACGCAAATACATTTGCGTCCAACGTTAACATGTCAGCTATCTAGTCATGCATGAAAATCCTGTTAATTAGGCTTCTAGGCCTATGGTGCCAACGTCTTTACATGGTACACTTTCACGTTTTCTTCATGTTTTCTGGCCTAGTCGAGCCAGACCCTTAAACGAGGCTCCAAGTACTTTTCTGCCTCTGAAAGCTGCCGTTTAGGTATGCATCCCTGACCTCTGCCTTACTTCCTGCCTCAGACGAGCGGTGCCCGGCTCGGCCTGATTGCCTGCCAAAACGTTGTTTTACCTACAAATTATCTGCTCAGCCTCCTCGAAAACACATTCCAGTCTAGTGAAATAGGTAAACATATTCCCGGCTGCAGAGCAAAGGGCCCTGCCTTCCTGTCTCCATGCAAGTAATTTACTGCTCCCGTTACCATGGTAGGCCCATGGCCCCCGCACTCTACATGAAGATCCATATGCACGCACTAGCATTCAATGATGAACGGCCTCTGCCCGAGAGACCTTTTACTCCAGACACTACATCCTCAAAACATACGATATCAGATATGCTGTATGTACAGGTCGTTCTGACACCCCAGACATTAGTCTCCTCTACTAGTGCTAAAGTCAAAACTCCAGCTCTCTCTAGTTACACGTCATGCTCAGTTGCGCGCGCATCCAGGTCATAGGTTTCTGCTGATTCTGCAAACTTTCTCTATGCATCCACCCACTTGTGACGTTTCTTGTGACGATTCTCTGACATGTCAAGTACACGCCCATGTGTACGCCTTTTTACACGCCTCCTGTTACGCACATGTGTTCTTATCTCTCTCTTTTCACCTGTTACGCCTACTATATTCACTCCAAGTATACTGTTATACTATATATAATGTGTGATGTTAATAGAATGTTGAATGTCCCTTCCTGAACCTGAGTGGTGATGGAACCCGATGTCCCATGCTTCAAAGCATTTCATTAAAGCCCGTATGACTCAGATACCACGGACTCTGCCTCTCATTTGATTGAGCTATCCTTATGTCTTTATTATATGGAAAAATGATACGGTAAAATATATTTACCACAAAACACACGGTGGTTCAGGAGCAGATCGACTAACTACTTGCCCGACGCCCTGCTGATGCAAGTGCTGAAGGAAGCTGACCCTCCAACTGATGCACTGAAAAGACGCTGTCTTTTCTCCTGCCGAGAAATCCAGCTCCAGGGTTTCCAGGCTACCCTAGCGGGTTGCTGGGAGATCGAATCCCGAGAAAGAGATACAAGACATCTATCATTCTAAAACCAAGGTACGGAGCTGATTAGATCCCTGGAGAATTCTTGAACAGATTCTTGGCAGAGAAATACTAAAACTTGAACTACTCCTCACTTACTCCTCCCTCGTACTAGCCTTAGGCTAGGTACACTGGGGTAGGCGTACGATAGAAGCACCAGTTGAGTACTTTTTAGCCACTATTTTTAGCAATGTATGTATTTTATGCATTCTATGTATTTTATGTATATGGCTCAGAAACCATATAATGCTTTTACAGTACTATTTTATAATACTATTCGTATTATATGCAGTGTACTTCTTAACTAGCATTTCAATTGTAGCTGTGCATTTCTTATGCTTAAGAAATGACTGTTCAATAAATACTTTTATTGAAAACGCCTGTCTCTCTATTTCTAAGCAACTCTGGTGAAACGAAGCATGCACATCTGACTGAGTGAAATAGCCGTCTATTGTTTCCGTGACTCTAGAGATACGTTTCATTCTGGGGAAACAAAGTTGTCATGTTATATGGTTGTCAGAAGCTAATCCCTTCTTGTTTATTCAAGAAAGTTTCTAGTGACCTCTGAGCTAGCTGGCACTCACAATTAAGTCTAATATATTCGGCAGAGCCCTAGTTGACTTCAGTCCTACGTCTAAGCAGCAGGGTATATTATTCCAATGCGCAGAGCCTATTGGGAACATAGGAACTACACTACACAGTGCCCAACGTTTGGTAAGTCGATAATTTAACACTAGATACTAGAGTAACTCAGTCGTGCTTTTCACACAGACCCCTTTTCCCGTAAAAACTCCAAAAGACGTCTGGAGTGGTTGAAAGGATAATATCCGCCAAAACTGAGTAGGACGAGAAATCATACGTATTAGTTTTTGGTTTGTTCAACGTTGAAGGATACAGTGTTCCAAAATATTGTGCACCTAATCTTTGTTTCGTTGAAACTTATTCTGCAAACTCTAAGCCGACTAAAATGCTGGATAGTGATACCGAATTAGAGAGAGCTGCAGCAGCAGCTCAAGCAGCTTTAGATGACCTTGCTATCATAAAAAATGACACGGATGCTATACTGCTCCCGGTAAATGTAAGGAAAAGTATAACTTACAGACTCATAAATAATGGCGTATCATCAAAAGGTGGCAAAGTAATCTTTGTCATAGAGGCACATGAATATCGGCAGACAGAGGTATTCTAATCATGGATTCAGTTTCCAGCAGCAAATGCGGGAACACGAGAGTTCCACTACTACAAAGCAGAGGAACCTCCAGAGGGATACGTTCCTTTTGAGGACATTGAAATTCCATTAACTTACCAAGAGTTCTGGTTTTAAGGCGCTCTAAAACATGAAAATCACACTACCAGGCTCGGTCCACTAGGTAAACTAGGAGCAGCATGGCCGGTACTAGCCAGCTATACACCTCATCCAGACATTGAAAGGATTTCAGATGTAGAATTATTAGCTCAGCTAAAACAATTAATTAAAATCCATAGACAATTGGTTCAATATGTCATGCGGACATTAACAGTCCAACCAGCTGTAAGAATTCCACAGCACACCCCTCACCAGGGGAACACAAATAAAATTACACCACAGACTATACAGTCAGTCATTGGTAAACTACCAGCGAAACAAGAACATATTCCGTTCTGGTTAGCACATAAAATTACTCAAATAGAGGCAGTATTTCCTGATAGTACACCTCATGAGAAACACAGGATTCTGACAATCTGTTTACCTATGGGGATTGCACCATACATAGAGAACTGTGACACTTGAGGTACAGTCTTTGCTTCAATCTACACTAAAACACATGGTGTTCCGTCCATGGCGGTAATACCAGACGTTCTAAGAGAGATTCAAAATGAATACGGTCCAGAACCGGCCTTAAATCTAGGTATGAAATTACTGAAAGATTTCAAACAGGTTTCGGCTATACTATTAGCCAACATTAGAGGAGAAGCAGCATCAGTGGCAATCCGCCAGAAATTAAAAGAAACAGACATTACTAAGCAACCTTATGAGCTTGCCAGCATTATTGAAAAATCCTATGAAGAACTAGGTAGAGATAGTTTGGGTGGGAAACCACTAAAACCACAACTAACAGAGAATCTGGAAAAAATCTTTTATTAAAAATAATCTCACTACTCCTAAAAAGAAGTGGGAGAACACTAAACAGACACCTCCTAAAGAGAAACACTCTCAGTCCAGAGGAAGATCTCAACGAGGAGGTAGGTCTCCCCAACTGGAACCCTCTGAAAAAAGATGCAACCTTAGAAATAGGGACACTTTAAGAAAACCTGATAGATATCAAGATAATGACACACGTCCCTCTCGATCTTTTCAGACATCCTCGCAGAAATCGGAAAGAAGAGGACGATCAGAACACAAAGAAGAACGCGTCAAGTCTAAAGACAAAGAACCCGTTCACCAAAGTAAAAAAGCTAAATTTTTGAAAAAGATGGTAGCAAGCATAAAGGCTGGGCTCAGACAATGCTAGACAGAGCAGCAGAAGTAACCATAGTTTGCAGGATCCTAAAGGATCATCTGGAGACAGTGGAATTGAATGAAAACATTCAGGTTGAAACTGCAGATGGAACACCTCCACTTTAACCTCTTCGAGGCTCGTCATGAGCACGGCACTCCGGTGCTCATGACGAGCTCAGCTCGTCATGAGCCGTGGAACGCTCACATGCGGGGATAATTCCCCCGCTGTGCTGAGTGTTCCACAGGAACGGGTGTGGCCGTGACGAGCTGAGCTCATCATGAGCACAGGAGCGCCGTGCCTCATGACAAGCTCAGCTCGTCATGAGCATGGGGGCGCTGTGCGCGCCCCCCAGCATAGCGGGGGATTAACCCCCGCAGCTAAGGGGTTAAGATACAGACCAACCCATCCACTACCGTCCGAGGCACCCTCATCTACAGATCCCTGGACCCCGCGCACCTTTCTCCAACTCTATCACTGACATCCTCACCCTCAACTTCCACCTCGACAACTGCCAAGACCCCAACTCCACCTCCCTCCTTGACAACCTCCAAAACATCAGACTCAAACAGACTGTACCAGAACCAAAGCACTCAGCAGGATACACCCTCGACCTATCTTCACAGAGGGAAACCCCATCACCTTCAGCCACACCTCCGAACTACCATGGACGGACCACTACTGTGCCCACTTCTCCTTCAAAACAAACATCCTCTGCAGACGCCCACACCAGCTGCAGAGCAGGAATTGGAATAATGTCTCCGATGACCAGCTCGCCGCCTCCCTCAGCAGCGCGGCTGCCACAGACGGTGACCCTACCACTGTCTACCGTACCCTACACAAATGGATCACCGACTGCACAAACACCATCACTCCCTCAGCAAAACATCCAAACCACACACCAAGAAAGCCAGCTGGTTCTCCACCGAACTCAGAGAATTTAGACAAACCTCAAGATGCCTTGGGAAGTATGGAGGAACTCCAAAACACTAGCAGACCGTGACAACTTCAGAGCAGCCATCACCGCCCACCACAATCTCATCAGATATTCAAGGAAGAAAGTTATCCAGGGCAGAATCTCCACCCACGCACACAACAGCAAGGAACTCTTCGGCATCATCAGAGTTTGCCCAACCCAACAGTGAGACTACCAACATCCCACCCTCCCAGGACCTCTGCGACAGACTCAGCAACTTCTTCCATCACAAAATCAAAACCTTCTATGACAACCTCGACGACAACAACCTTCATGAAGGACCCACGTCCACTGTCCCCTACACCACACAGTCGACACTGGACAGCTGGACCACCTTCAGCATCGAAGACACCCTAAAGACTATGACGACAACCCACTCCGAGGCCCCCACTGACCCCTGCCCCTACCACATCTACCACAAAGCAGCAAACATCATCGCCTGAGCTTCGACGAATCATCAACTGCTCCATCAAGGTCGTCTCCTTCCCCAACGAATGGAAACATGCTGAGATCAACCCACTCCTGAAAAAGCCCTAAGCAGACACCACTGACCTCAAAAACTACAGACCGATCTCCTTTCTCTCGTATCCAGGGAACATCATGGAGAAAGCAGTCAACAGTCAACTTGCCTCCGTCATTGAAGAAAATAAGTTCCTCAACCTCTCCAAATCAGGCTTCAGGAAAAATCACAGCACATAAAACGCCTTTCTCACCGCAACCGACGACATCTGGTCAATTCTCGACAGATGAGAGGCAGTGGCCCTCATGCTCCTGGACCTCTCCTCCACCTTTAGACATAGTCTCACATTGCATCCTAGCCCGCAGACTCCACGGCACAGGGATCTGGAACAAGGCCCTCAAATGGATCTGCTCCTTACTCTACACAGAACGCAGCGGGTCAGACTCCCACCCTTCCTCTCAGATCCCACACCAACCACCTGCTGAGTTCCCCAAGGATCTTCCATCAGCCCCACCCTGTTCAAAGTCTACATGGCCCTGCGTGCCCTCATTGTCAGATCCCACAAACTCAACATTCTATCCTACACAGATGACACCCAACTCATCCTCTCTCTTTCAATCGAACCCATTGTGTCCAAACAAACCTTTCACAAAAGAATGGAAGCAGTCCAAGTGGATGAAGAACAGCTGCCCACAACTCAACATGGACAAAACCAAAGTACTCATCATGGTTCCACATCCCAACACCTGGGAACCCCACCCATAGACCACGCACACAACCTTGGAATCATTCTGGACTCCGAACTCAAAATGGACCACCAAATGAACGCTGTCACCTCTTCCCGCTAGGACACCCTGCACCTACTCCGAAAGACCTTCACTGGATTCCCCCTGAACACAAGAAAACATCACCCATGCCCATCAGCAGCAGACTAGACTTTGGTAATGCACTCTACACCGGGATCAACAAGACCCTCACTCACAAACTCCTGAACGTATAGAACGCCACCGCCAGACTAGTCCTCAACCTACCACACCACTGCCACATCAGCCATCACCTACAGACACTACACTGACTGCCCGTTGAGAAGAGAATCACCTTCAAGCTTCTCACTCACACCCATAAGGGCCTCCACAACCCCGAACCCGCCTACATGAACCACCGCCTCTCGTTCCACTCACCCCACAGATCCCTCCGCTCAGCCCAGCTCTCTCTTGCGACGGTGCCATGCAACAAGAAGATCAGAACAGGAGGACACCCCTTCTCCCTCCTCACAGCTAAGGCATGGAAGGCCCTCCCTCTCCACCTCTGACAGACACTAACACTCTGTAAACAAAATGTAGGGAGGGTCAATAGGGCATGTTTTAACGACCAGAGCTATAGGAGTCGATCCAATCTCTTATAACAATCTACACACACAGCTCCAGACACTAGCTCTTAGTGTAGAGCTGCATGGTCTATCATTTTCACTACGCATGCGTGAAGCTAATACACATATAGATCTCATGGCACACGCATGCGCAGGCGTTATGACATTTCTTTTGGTGCAAGCGCACATCAGCGATAGCGTTCCTTTTTTTGACCTTGCGCAATAGTCCATCGACAATACCTGTCACAGCTGTAGTCAATTATTCCATCACTACGGGTATAAAAGGACTTGCGCGTTCACTAGCCAGTTACCTCCACTCCCTCTTGGATGTTGGTGTAGAGGTACCGACGGACAGGTAGGGCACTTTATTCAATCCTTGCTGCCCTCCCCTCTTTCTCGTATTCATTACATTGCCAAATTCTGCTTTAATTTCTCCTTAAACCTCTCCTGCATGGTCTTAGCCACTAGCTCAATTGAGGTCGAGTCTCTTTCTCATACAACTGGTCTTGTTAGGGGATTTTTGGAAATATGTAATTACATGCATGTAAACAACTCTGATATTTTTCTGAGGATGTTTATTACATTTCCACCCTAACAGAGCGGGGCCTCCTTCTTCCCGAGTGGGTGCCGGGTGAGGTGAGGCAGACTCTCACACAACGCTGGGTGAGTCCTTATCTGTTTAAACTGTCAGTGATTTAAGATGCACTGAAACCGGTAAATCCTAGCGTTTACTGTGGTAGCGGGGAGACAATTTCTCCACTGTACTGTTTGTGTGCTTAGTGTTTGTTTCTTGTATCCTTGATACCGTTAGACACTAACTTTCTTCTGTTGTGCACTTTTCTCTCTTTTTTCACTTTAGGAGACAAAAGAAGACTTGGTGTACCACCAGTATACATCTGGGCTCAGAGGAGCTGGTAGGATTTATCCAATATATAGTGTACATAGTCACTTTTTTGTTTTTGCAGTCGCATTTTTCACTTGGTCCTGACGAAAGCTTGGATCAGAGAGTCCATCTAGCTGAAACATGTCGACCTTCACCAACTCTGCCTTCACATAGTTATTATTTAAAACAATTTTTGGCATTTTAATTTTGACCTTAGTACCATACCTATTAAACTTATTTTTGGTCCTAGGAGTCAATTTTATCCTCACTTTTCTCACATATTAATTTTTCACTTGCACTGCACCCCATTAGCATCACCAGTGAAGCACTGTGGTCTGAGTTTACATCACATAATCCATCTCTGCACAATCAATAGGTGCATTGGTTGAGATCTGGATTGATGATACATCTCCCAAGTGACGATCCTCCACCAGACGTGTGGGCCGATGGGAATTTTCTCCTGCCCAGTGCTATCACTCTAGTGCTACTAATGGATTCCGGGTTCTAGACTCAACACGGCACACCTACAGTCGTCTAGACCAGACACTAACACTCTCCAAGTTCTTGAAGGACCTCAAGACCTGGTTCTTAGGAGAATCACCGTGAACATCTTGAGACCTTTTCATGTGAGTATCTGAACTTCACAAAACCTGATTGATTGATTGATAGAAGATATTGGTAGAGTGGTCGGAGATTAGCCTCATCAGAATGCCTGTCTGGTCTATCAGATGGATATGTGGTTTGGAAATTAGTAAATAGTCTATTCTGGAAAAGAATTGTGAGGGATGGAAGTAAAAAGTGTAGTCTCTAGTGTCCGGGTATTTAAGTTTCCAAGAGTCAAGTAGGCCAAATCTAATACATAGTTTGTGCAATGACCTGTGTGACCTAGAGGGTTGAAGGGGGACTTGAACTGTCTATCGATGGTTAAATCTAAGGGAAGATTAAAGTCACCGCCCAAGATTACAAGATTGTTGCTTGAAATTTGGCTCAGGCGTAGGGTCAAGACGTTCCAGAAATCTGGGTCATCAATATCAGGACCATATACATTGAGAACGTGAAAGTGACTGGAATGTTTAGCAAATTTTGAAAGAACCCATCTTCCAATGTCATCCATCAAGTCTGATATGGTGGATAGGTTGAATTCTTGGAAATCAAGCTGGCCACCCCACCCCTCTTGCGTCCCATAGAGGAGCAGGGGATGTCTGCAATTCAACTCCTCCCAAAACCTGCATGTCCCCCATGGTTAGTTTTCGTCTCTGGTGATAGAATAAAATCAGGTTTCAATTGAAATATGTAGTTTTTGATTTTATTGCGCTTGGTTGGGTGGTTAAGCCCTTTGACATTTAAAGAGACACATTTTAAGTTTCTATCCAGTAGGGAATTAATCATGGTGTTTAGGTGAGACCATGCCAATGGAAATAAGGGGGAAAGTCTGTAGAATGAGCAGGCCTAGTTTTTGAATGTATAGTTACCAAAGGACTTAGTACTTTACTGCAACCCCATCACATGTGTTATAGGGAGAATGATAGACTTGCATACACTTAGTTATTTTGGGAATAAAACATTGTACATGAGAGGATATGGCTATTCGGAGTCCTAGTGGCATATGTAAACGTTTTCAAGGCTTATTAACAAACAATTGTTCTACAATGTAAGTACTCATATTTTTTTATACGTAATTGATAAAAAAGATATTGAGTATCATACTATGTCAACAGTGTGGAGAAGTGTGTACTTCAACTTATAAAAGCTGATATACCAGAAGTTAAAATACACTGATCTTAATGATAAATTACAAAAGACTGAAAAAGTTATTGTAAGTTAAATTTCAGAAATTTACTGTGTATGAAAACACATTTTTTAAACTAATAATTGTGTTATGTACATTTCCATGGTGCTCAAATAAAATTACATATACATCAGATATTTTTATCATTAAATTACAAAGAACAATGGAATAACCATTCATTTGTTTACAGAATCACTTGTGAAGCAAGGAAACAAGGACATACTATAAAGACAGTACATGAGACAACAGACACCACTTTCAAAACATAAGCACACATTTATTGTCACATACATATTATACTTACCATATTTCAAGCTGTTTTAAGCTACCTCCTATGCAGTTTCAATATAGGGCACTGCAAATTGGTTGAGAAGATTTCCCCAGCCTGTCCTGTGCCTTGAGACATTGCTTCCGAGGTTGGACTTGCGATTTTATTGAACAGATTTCCTCTAGATGGTGTCCATCTGCCTTTATATGTAATGAAGTTTTGGAAGGAGAAACTCTTTATCACAGAATTCTTCTAAATGAATATCGACTGAATGACATTCTGGTGTTTATCCATATATCACCATTGTATCTACATGATTATTACTCAAATTTTAAATCCATGAATGGTCTCTCTCTTAAAAAGGCGTGACCTTTTAAGTTTATTGGTTATTGAGTGGGTGGCTACATAAAGGTTGATCTGAACCTACTCTCTGTGAGGATAGGACAGCGTCTTTAGCCTACTCCAACAGATTTCCATTGTCATAATAAGCTCACTTCTGATAAATATGTGCATATATATATGCATATCCTGCATTCATGGAATGCAGGCAGCAAGGATGGAGTGTAACTAGCCTATCCTGCCTATTCTGTTTTATGAATGAGTAATAGGACTATTGAGTGTAATGAGGTGTGTGCAAGATGTTTTTATGATAACTGGTCCCCATAAGTCGGATGTATAAAGGGTCCTTAGATGATCAGTGCCAGCAACTCATAATAATACTATGTACAAATAATGGAATTAAAACGTAAATGATGACCAGTGGGTTGGTTCATGTTTTAGAATGTGTTTTTATGTCACAATATTGAAGTATAAGCAAAAAAGATGTTTTTATATATATATATTTGTATGTAGATACCAATGTCAAAACCAAGTAGTGAGAAGCCTGAAGAAGGAGGTTTGACCTGTGTAGCCCTCTGCAACTTGTCGCATTTTCTCGGCCTACTAATATATGTTCTCTTGTGTTGTGTGACACAAGTTATGATGATATGTTGAATCCACCAATCTATATTACTGTGGTTATGTCCTTATGAACTTGGATTTATTGATATTGTATGGATGAAAACCATTTTTACTATTTTTAATTTTTATTTGTATAATGATCTCGTATTATTTAAAATCTGAAAAGGTGGTTATATATACACTTTTTTGAACCAACTTAACAAAATTAAACACGTTTGTCTAAAAACTGTATTAAGATTTGACTTTCTGGCAACTGATAAACTGACCCGTTGGTGTTTGAGTGGAATGTCTGGTGTGTATGCATGGTCAGTATGCTAAGTGAATACCCCAAAGGGAGTTTATTGTAGACTTGATCATCTTTGTGGTGTCCTGTCCCTTCGGAGTATTGAACCCCTCTCTCTCTTTTTTAGAGGTTCTGAGTTCAGCTGGCCACTGGTTGGAGTTCCATGGTGAGATGTCCTTGCCGAAGATCTCTACTTCTGTCTTGTCGGTGTTGAGTTTGAGAGAGTTGGCTTTCATCCAGTTTGCGACTTCAGTCATGCGGTTGGCGAACCTTTTTCTTGTGTGAGTGCCCTATGTGAGAGGGAGAGAATGTCTTCAGCATAGGAGAGGATATTGATGTTGTCTACATGGATGACACTGGGCAAGGGATCATATATGCATTGAAGAGGGTGGGGCTGGGTGATGAACCTTGGGGCACTTACCAGATGAGTTTGTGGGCTTCCCAAGAGTATGGTGCCAGGCTGACCGCTTGTGTTCCTTCTGCAAAGAAGGATCAAATTGAACTCCAGGCAGAGATCTCCACTCTGCCCGCTGAGTGTGCAGAGATTTGCCTACTCCGCATTCAGCGGATAATGCGGAGAAGGCACATCTCTGCACACTCCACAGCGGAGCAGAGTTGGCCAGCTCTCACCTCCACCCCCCCTATTAACAAGTAATTCAACATTAATTAAAAATAAATCTAAAACCACTTACCTTTGTACTGAAGCATCCCCGGGCTGCCCTCCTCCTATTCCTTGCTGTCTCTGTAATCCTTGAGAAAACTGCGCATTCACGGGCGCGTGTGCATGTGCAGTTTTCCCAAGGATTACTGAGATGGTGAGAAAGAGGAGGAAGGAAGCCCGGGGATGCTGCAGTACAGAGGTAAGTGGTTTTTAATTAATTTTGAATTACTTGTTAATGGTGAGGTGAAGGCGGGTGGTGTAGCGTAGTGGATTTCCACTGAGTTTGTTCGCAACTCCATGGACCTCTGCCTATCCACGCTACACCCACTACACCCAGAGCTAATCAGATTCAGAAGAGAGCAGGTCCTTGGATGCCAAAGTTGAGCAGCTCCCTGATGAGAATGGGGACTCTGTCCAATGCTGCATGGAAGTACATCATGCAGATATCATCTTTGGCAGCGATGAGTGCTGTTTCTGTACTATAGTTGAGTTTGAATCCAGAACCTGCTGTCAAGCAGCTAGTGATTGCTGAGGTGGTCAGTGAAGCATTGGTTGATAAGTGTCTCTAAGACCTTGGAGTCCTTTGGTGAAGAAATAGTAGGAACAAGGGTCAGATGGGATGGGGGCCCGAGTGGAGTGACTTCATGGTAACAGTGATTTTGAAAGTGGTGAAGGCTGGCCATGAGATCAGTTTTTGCTCTTCAGCCATTATGGGAAATTGAGATGCGATTGTGATGAGGTCTTGTTGAGGATTGAATTTGCTGTATGTGGAGGTGATTTTGTTATAAAAGAATTCCGAAAGCTTGCAGTAAAGGTCTTGTGAGGCTGTGATGTCGCTGCAGGAGGCATAGTAAAATCTAGGATGATGTCAAAGATTTATTTGGTGATGTTATTGTTGGCATTGAGGCGATTTGCAAGAGCTGTGCACTTGGTGTTCCATATCTGCTGGTGATAACGTCTTTTACTGTGGGGCCCACAACAGAAAGCAAGATTGGCTTGCCTTTGAGATGACCATAGTGTCTCTAGTGATGATCTAAAAAAAGACCCAGTAGCAAGTGCTGCAGTAGTTGGACATTGGCAGGTGTAGGTTGGGAGCAGGTTGTAGTTGACTCAGCTCCTGCTCCAGTCTGCACTAATGTCATGGATCAATTAATGTGAGAAGTGGTATCTGACAATTACTATTCCCATTGACATGACAAAGATCTTGTTGATTTGCCGGTAAACCTTCTCTGTCAACCTCAAATAATTGCTCCTAAAAATGAGGGCTGCAGCTAGCCATGTGATTTTGTGAATTGCGTGGCTTGGAAACTCAAAATGGTTTTATATATATCATTTGTAATGATAACTGTTGGAAATGAGAGTCTCTAGTTGGCAGAGGTAGGTACCTTTGTCCAGATAGGAACCCTTGCTTCTAGTCAGGGTAAGGGGGAAACACACTTTACATAACCCCATATCACTCCCTTGGTAGCTTGGTACGAGCAGACAGGCTTATCCCAAAGGCAATGTGTAAAGTATTTGTACCAACACTCACAGTAACACAGTGATAACACCAAAAATGGACACCACACCGGTTAAGAAATATAAAGTATCTTTGTCTAAACTTTAAAAGACCAAAACGACAAAAATCCCACATATAAGTATTAAGAAAAATTACTTTCAAAAGGTTTTAGCAACTGAGTCCATAGAAAACTATGGATGCCTGATTTTTTGCAAAGTACCCGCTGTTGCTAAAAAATTCACCAATCTAAACAGCTGCAGTGATGGGAAGCGTCAAAAAAATAAAGAGATGCATAGATTCCTGAGACCTTTGTGGATGTAATGCGACAGTTCCGCTGGACACAGGGGAGCGGTGCGTCGGGTCTGGTCTGTAGGGGGAAGCGATGCAATGATTCGGAGACGACTCCGATCCTTTGGTGATGTGTCGTGGAAAACTTGTCGCACAAGGACTGTCACTCCAAAACTAGACAGTCAATACACAAATAGGCAGAGGCACACACAAATGGTTAACAAGAAAATGCCTACTTTTTAAAAGTGGCATTTTCAAACACACAATTTAAAAACTATCTTTAGTAAGAAATGTGTTATTAAATACTGAGTTCAGAGAGCCTAAACTTTAATTTTCGATCCTATCCCTATGGGAAGATACGCTTGTAAAATGTTACAAAGGATTCGCCATTCTGTCCTATGGGGCAAAATAGCCTTTCAATAGTGAAAAACGAAATTGGCAGTATTTCACTATCAGGACATGTTACACACATCAGTAGATGTCCTACCTTTCTCATACACTACACCCTGCCCAGGGGGTACATTGGGCCTACCATATGGGCTGTGCTATATGTAAGAAAAGGGAAGGTCAAGGCCTGGCAAGAGGTTTATTTTTAAGCATTTGTTAAGCGCACTGTCACCATGCCAGGCATCCTGGCGCTGACTGAATCTGATGGGGCAGGGAGGTCAGAAACATCGGGGACGAGAGATTAATGGACAGTTGTCGTGGGAAAGAGCCAGGTTTTAATCCTTTTCCTGAAAGTCAGAAATTCGGAAATGTGTCTAATTTCCGCTGGAAGTGTGTTCCAAAGCTTGGTAGCTGCCACGTCGAAGGATCTGCCTCCGGATCTGATCTTTTTAAACTTGGAACCACTGCCAGCTTGGCTTCAGAAGAGCGAAGCTGCCTAGCTGGGGTGTACCAAGCAAATTTACATTGGAGGGAGGCAGGACCTATTGCATGTAGAACCTAAACACTATACATAGGGCTTTAAATTGTACCCTCTGCCTCACCGGTAGCCAGTGGAGTTTCTAAGTGAGGAAGCTCCATTTGCTCTTCTAGGAAGCCGCAGTGCCAGTTTTACAGCTGCTGATTGGACTCTTTGAAGTCTGTCTAACAGGAACCCAGGGGATTCCAGCAACAGGGCGTTACAATAGTCTAATCGACTAAGAATGGTACATCGTACCACTTGGACACGTGCATGAATGGGCAGGAGAGGCAGTACCTTCCTTAGGGAGCGGAGGATGGCAAAGCAACAAGCAGTAGTCTTTTGAATGTGCGTCTCCATACTGAGTTTCTGATTCAGCACAACCCCAAGGTTGCGAATTGTAGCTACTGGACGAACTGTGGTCCCAGATTCAGGTGGCCAAAAGTTGTCTGGAAAAGGCCGAGGAATCTTAGTACCAGTGCTAAAAAGTACCTCCGTTTTCCCTGCGTTGAACTGGAGGGAGTTGTTTTTTAGCCAGCGAGAGGTATCACGCAGACAGTTGTGAAAAGTCTCAATAGAGGTGGAGTCTTCTCCCTCCAGGGAGAGGATCAACTGCGTGTCGTCGGCGTAGTTGATAATTTTAATATTGTAGCTTTTAGTTAGCGAGATCAGCGGTCTTAGGTACAGATTAAAAAGAATTGGACTAATTGCAGAGCCCTGGGGGACCCCATGTGAGACCGAAGCGCACGCCGACTGAAAAGGGGGAATGGACACCGCTTGCTGTCTATACTGCAGGAACGAGTGGAACCACTGTACTGCCAAACCTCTTATTCCCGCCTCAGACAGCCGCTTCAGCAGAATATCGTGGTTCACAGTGTCAAAGGCGGCAGACATGTCAAGCAGGATAAGGAACGCTGCCTGCCTTCTGTCTGCACGCCTCTGAAGCTCGTCCATAGCGGTGATTAAGGCGGTCTCGGTTCCGTGGGTGGGCCTGAAACCAAATTGATCCACGTCAAGAAGATGATGACGTTCCAGATGGGTAGAGAGGGTGTTACTAACCCAGCTTTCGACAATTTTGGCTGGGAAGGGCAACAGAGATATGGGACGGTAGTTCTTCGAGCAGTCTGGGTCAACAGAGGGCTTTTTTAACAGAAGGGATACTAATGCCCGCTTCCACTGAGCAGGAACAATTCCGGTTGCAAGTGATTGGTTGCAAATTAAGTGCAGGGAAGGAAGAAGTTCCAACTCAAATTCCTTCCATATTTTATGAGAAACAGGGTCTAAAGGAGACCCAGAGGAGATCTTACTGGCTAGTTTACAGAAGGCCTAATACGTGATAGATGGAAACTCAAGTAGTAGGTCATTTAAGGCCAATGGTGGCACTACTGGCTGGTTTGCTGGGGGTCTCAGACTAAGATCGGGGGAGGGATAGAGTCAGGAGAGGCATCTAGGTCCTTAATGATAAGTTCAATTTTATCTTTGAAGAACGCAGCAAGATTGGCACAAAGATCTTGAGACGGGACAATGGTGTTTTTGACACATTCCGGGTTGGTGACACTATTCAATATATTAAAGATGTTTCTAGAGCTGTTGGGGGAGTTGCAGATCATGGTGGAGTAGTAGTCGGCTTTTGATTTTTTAATCAAGTTCTTATATTCCCGCACTTTATTTTTCCGGAGTTCTTTGGCAGTTTCATTGTAATTTCGTATCCACCTTCTCTCTGCCTGTTTACAGCTCTGCTTCAGATCTTTTAGGCTATCATAGAACCAGGGAGCGGAATTGGAGCCCTTGCAGTTGCGGGTTTTTAGAGGGGCATGAACATCCAGGATAGTAGTAATCCTTGAACAGAGAGAGGAGTAATTGTCATCAACCTGTTTTTCCTCGTCAAAGAATTGGTCTAGTTAGAACACTTCCCCTAAAGAATGCAGATGAGTAAGGACTTTCCAATCTCTGCACTTGGTTTTGTTGGTCAACCCAAGAGCTTTGGAATAGTCACCTTTTAGGTCTAGAAAGAACTTAATGAGTGAATGGTCTGTCCAATCCATGGGTAGAGTTTCTCCCATTGCTACTAACTGGGGACCTGCGATCAATAGGTCTAAAAGGTGTCCGCCCCTGTGGGTTGCTCCCGTGACCAACTGGGAAAGTCCAAGGCTTTCGCAGGAGTTGAGTAGGTTGCGGAGACCAGAGTCGAGGACGCCGTTCTGCCAAAGATTGAAATCACCCAGAATGAACAGTTTGTGATGCGAAAGTGCAATATTGGTTAAGATGGCCGGTGGACGATAACAGACTATCCCGGTAACAATGTTCCCGGAATGAGTCTGAATTGATAGTCCTAGAAGTTCCGTTCCTTCGATCGGGTCTAAAGCAAAAGTCTTAATATTGCAGGCTGCAGTAAAAATCACACCAACCCCCCCTCCTCTACCATTAGCCCTAGGGGTATGTAGGAATTTAAACCCAGGAGGACAGGTAAAGCCCGGATCAACCAGGCAGTCAGGACGCGTCCAGGTTTCCGTCATAAAAAGGACGTCAAGTTTGTGAGATTCAATAAGTAGTTGAATCTCGATACTGTGCCTGGGCAGGGACCTTACGTTCAAAAGCCCACATTTCAACAGATTGTTGGCCAGGAAGTCAGTTCGAGGCAGAGCCGTATGTAGCAAAGTAAAGGTTCCTTTGTCAGCATGTAACTTACCCAATTGTAAGAGCATCTCTCTAGAGTATGGGGGGCCAGAGGGGAGCGTACTAGGGTCAGTTGGGACGAGACATGCAGCATAGCTGGCGCCAGGCGCTACCTTGGCGCGGACGGGCGCAGACGGGCTTGCCTTAGGCGCGCCTTCAGCGCGCAAACGGCGCTCCCGCTGCGCTCGTCCGCTGCGCGTCCGAAAACGACACATGATTTATGAGGAGGGGGCAGGGAAGGAAAGGGGCTTGGCCTCGAAAAGGGGCGTGGCCACGGCAAGCGCCGGAGATGGCGCCAAGAGTGTCCCGGTTTAACAACCGTGGTAGCGCTGGATCTGCTGCGCGGCGTAGTCTGGGTGAAATTAAGTTTCCAAGCAAGAGCTTGAAGGGAGCAAAGGTGAGTAATAAAATTCAAGGTTATGTGACACTCAATTGTTAAAATATACACTTGCCAAGTCGACATGGCAGTTAGTAAACTGCGCACAAGCACTGCAGTGGCAGGCCTGAGACATCTTTCTAGGGCTACTCATGTGGGTGGCACAATCAGTGCTGCAGGCCCACTAGTAGTATTTGATTTACCAGCTCGGCACACTCAGTGCACTTTACTAGGAACTGACCAGTAAATCAAAATATGCCAATCAGGGAGAACCAATCGTAATAACAATTTACACAGGGAGCACTTGCACTTTGACACTGATCAGAAGCGGCAAAGTGCCCAAAGCATCTAAGCCAGCAAAAACGAAACCCAGCACAGTATCAAAAACACAGGGGGTAGAGGCAAAAAGTCAGGTGAAACCACGCCAAAGATGCCAAGTCTAACAATAACACATTTATTAAAGCATCACAAGCAATTCAATTTGAGGTGTGTGAAATTTATTATTTTTCTCCAACAAAAGGTGAAAAATATAAGCTCTACAAATAAATGAGCTGACATACCCTGCAAACATACGTTCTAACTGGGCTTTCAACGATTATGCGCTGTGTTACATTTGTTATATATTATTGGGATCAATGCTCATCTCTATATGTTACTTTTAAGGAACAAACACATTGCTAAATCTGATCTTTCCAATCACTCCACATCACACTTCTATTAATAGTAAACATTCCTTGCAAAGATATTATAGCAAATATGTGCTTTGTGGGACAATAACTGCTGAAAGTAGCATCTATCTATATGCATAATGAGCTCACTATAAAAATTGCTTCTAATCTCGGTTCACTGACTCACACCTTCGCTCTGTCTAAGGTCAGTTCATTTCTAAGTAATTCGTTTTTGCACTTCCTTAAATTGATTGTAATAATGAAAGTGACAATTTGTTGATTTCAATGCGTTACCAAAAACCAAAGGTTAACAACTTTCTCTCATGAGTATTTATTTAATATTTTGCGTTTACCTAGCTGTTATTAACATGTGTTAGCATTTTAGCAGCAAGTCGTGCAGAACATGTCGGTATTCCGCCGTAAAATGACTTGAAGAAGTAATACTTATTTCCTAAATATCACTTCAATTAAAGCTATAGAGCATACCATTCTAAAACGATAGCAGATAGGTATCCTAAAAAACTATTATAAGACTCAGATCCAGGGTTTTGCACTCACATTGATACCACAGAAATCTAACATCAGGAGAATGAGTAGTTCGTTTGAGGAATTTCTTGCTCAACGTTCTTTCATGGCTGTAGTGAAACCTCTCAGAATGATACAGTCCAAGTGTGTGCTTTTGTCAACAGCAACAGAGTAATCATTTATAGAAAGAGAATGGAGCTGAGTGACTTGTCTTTGAGCCAGAAGCCTTGTGCCACCTACAAGTTGTAGTCTGTGGCACTTGTATGGCACCTCATTCCTTTATGTCAAGTATTGTGTGCAGATTTTCAACCCAAGCACTGTAATAATCAATGAGTAGATTATTTTAGGGCACTTTAGTCAGAGTAAGTATGCCTTAGGTTTTTTACTCCAAATGACTCGTCATTTGTTTGCGTTTTTGAAATGTAACCTGTATAATATATCTGCCAAGATCTTTTCACTGCTTTCACTCAATCCCATTTCAGAGGACCTCATATTTTCAATTAACAATCAAAGGAAAACATACTTTATTAGGTCTCATAGGCTGGTTTCACCTGTTTTCAGATTTAGATCTTATTAGCATGTGTATGTTCTACCCTACCTCTTCCCTGTAACATCAGGACTGATCTCATCACCCTCCATCTAAAGGTCAGTCTGGTATGTTAGCGAAGACATTCAGTCCTTCAAGGTAGTGTGATTTGTCGCCCAACTCTAACAATATGGAGTCCCACACACGGCTATCCATTCTGCCTTTCCAATTTCCCTTCAGTGATGTCAGATCAGCTTTCTCAGCATTAGACCATTTCCTCAGGTGACCCTGTCATAATCATGAGGTGCTGATGAGCCTTCCAGTACTTTGAGATCCTTTTGTTCACTAATATCACTGCAATGTCGATTATTCTGTTTATCACCCCGTGTTTCCTAGCCCCAGGCATCAGTCCAAAGAGGCTTTAAGGCCACTCAAATCCAGACGATCTATCTTTCACCTCTGAAACCAGGTGTACTACCTCTTTCAAATAATTCCTGATAATGGGACTGTCCCAAACCATACAGAAAAAGTCTGCAAGCAACCTGGCATCAAGGGCACAGGTGCTGCTCCACTATACATCCTATCACTCTGCTTGGAGAGCAGATAGGCCTGGGGCAGGTAATTAAACTGAATGAATGTGAGCATTATGTTTTTTTGTTAGTCTCTTTGTATGCTCTTTGTATGCTTCACCCATTCCATGTAGACAGGTCCCTGACCAGGCTCACCTCCCACTTCTCCCCCAGTATGGTCATGTCTGCATAGAAGGTGTGCCGTAAAGTGCCATACATTCGGGAGACAGTGCTTCTCTCCACCTCATGTGTTCTCAAGAACTGCAGAAAAGCATATTTTGGAGGTTCACTCTTCTCTCCCCACCAAAATGCCCAAATTCTACAGTGTTGAATTTATAAATAACTACCTGTTCTTATAGGTTAACACCCGGTGCACCAGTGGCAACCCATGCAGCACATTTTGCTTCCGAGCCACTTCTTTAAACCTCAATAAGCATCATGTTGGTTATTCTGGGATGTGCACTCCTACTTCAGAAACCTCTTCCAACAGTGTTTTTCTGTAACAAAGAGGTTCGGGTATGCTGTGGCCAATCAACTTTCAACTAGAATAGCTTCATACATCAAGTACACCAAATTGAGGTGGTATGATGTGCAAAATAACAATGGACTGGAATGCCGCCTTGGGCAATTGCCAGTGCCTGGGATTAATTCAAGTATTCCACCTATCCTTGTTTTTGTATACTTTAGTATAACACACTAAGAGCAAAAGGTATGTCCAGGCATGGGTCCCCTGCTCTGTGGCGCACTGGAACCAAGCTACACCAGACTGAAGTTCTCCAATCAGTGCAAAACTGGTTTTATGGTTTTAGTTGCTTGTGTCCTGGTTCAGGGAGGACCTAGCCTGGCAGTATGGACTGGACTGTTCCTATTGGAGAAGGGTGATGACTGATTGGCACATAGTTGGTTTCAAACTGAGGACGCATGGTGTGCAAAATAACAATGGCCTGGAATGCAGCCTCAAGCAATTACCAGTGGCTGAGATTAAGTCAAGCACTGCACCTATCACTTTGTTGTATACTTCAGTGCAATACTCTATGTGACATGAAATGCCTAGACCTGGATCCAGGGCTCACTGTGCCACCGGAACCAAGCGAAATCAGACTGAATAATCTCAATCAGGTCTAAAGCGGTATTGGAAAGCTTCTGTTCCAGTTCAGGTACAACCTGACCTGCAATTAAGACAGGACTGTTACTATTGGGGCATGGACAAGACTGTTTTTCATATGGCTGGGTCCAAACTGAGGTGGCATGGTGTGCAAACTAAACAATGAGCTGGGATGTGTACCCGGGTAGTTACCAGTGGCTTAGATTAATTCAAGGATTCCATCCATCACTATTTTGTATACTTGAGTATTCAATAAGGGTGTCCATAACATCTTAAGTATCTCTCTTCCTGCCATGCACATATACTAGTGCATCATCCGCATATAAGGAGATTGTGTGATACCTATTATCTGCAGTATCTCCTAGCTTGGGCTCCTGGTCCTAAAAGTTCATCATGGCAAGCACAAATAGAAGCACAACACAAGGCATGCCTGTCTGGTACCCCTACATAATGACTGTTGCTTGGAGATCACCTGTTCTATGGGCACTCTTGCACCTGAGTTAGAGTTCAAGAGGCATATCCATTTCAGGAATTCCATTCCAAAGCTCATTTTTATAAGCAACTTGAACAGGTAAGGCCAAAGGTGGAGTGTTAAAGGATTGTTCTACATTCAGTGATGCCACTACTGGGATCTGGACCATTTATAAGCAACACATTCATAATAGGACATAGTTGCCTCTTCTACAAAATGTATTCTGAACTGGAATTAATCAGTTTTTGAAATGATGCTTCAGTTCTGGAAGCAGCAGTAGCAATCTATTGGATAGTACCTTTCCTAATATCTCATAATATAGGTTGCATGTTGACTTGAGGTTGGTTTAAGTACTACCATTATGATCCCCTCCCCCGCTGACTGTGTGAAAATACTTTTTTGTACTTTCGCCATGTACATGGACAAGAGGTAGGGAGTAAGCTGTGTGTGTTTAGTGGAACATTTGATGGAGACCCTCTCTGAATCAGGCATTTACCACATTGCCAGATAGTCAATGGCAAGCTTGATCCCTCCTGATGTTGGGTCTCTTCAACAGTGTTGCAGTGACAGGATGCTATTAAGGAATTGCAACAGATAACAGGTACTTCAATTCTCTGCTTAGTTCTCAGAGGTTCTGGGCAGAGTAGAGTAGTGTATAATAGTCTAATTATGAGCTGAGAACCTCAATATCATCTCTGCATATGGAATAGATGGGCGATGAGGACTGTTCAATGTGAAGTATTGACGCCAATTGTCTTCCCACCTTGTCTTCTTCGGCATACACCTTGGGTATATATTCTTTATAGTCCAGGCATTGACTTGGTGATTAGACAGAATATCGGAACCAAAGATATTGTGGGATTAAATATTATGTTAAGAATACCGAGGACAAACATATCGTGAGTGTATGTTACTTTAGGTAAGCTAAGTTTAACTATGTATAAGTTCACATATATGTACCTTGACAATATATTCAAGGTACGTAGATGTTGAGTTAAGAATAGTACATCTATACTTACCAATTTGGACTTACCTTCTTAATATTTTGGTCCTCGATATTTTTGATACGATATCCTAGCCACACAATATATTTGGTTCCAATATTCAGTCAGTGATCCATATGACTCTCTCCATCAGGGTTGCAGATTTCCGTTTGGACAAAAGGAGACACAGGGAAACTATTCTGTTGTTCTTCATCTCACCCTTTTTGGGGAAAAACATCTTCTCAAGGGACAGAGTCTCCTGCTGAAGGATCCTACCTAGTTCTTTGAGCGATCTTAATACATATCGCTCTGAGCTCTGCCTAAAAGGCATCCCATTCAATTTTGGTGCCCTGGGTGAACTCCTCATTTTCTCTAAAGTAATTATCCATACTTTCCATCGCCATTTGGCAATATACTCGGTCCTTGAAGAGTAATTGCCTATAGACACCATAAGTTTATGACCAGTATGTCTATACCTCACTCTATTGACGGTAGCAGGGGTTTATGTTTAAGTTCCATGTGGCCGGGTATTTGAGTGCAGCACATGACACCCCATAGTTGGCGTATTCAGAAACATGTTAAGCTATAATCTCCTCAAATATTTTAAGACCCTTCATGTTTCAAAGAGGCATTGAACTAGATTATCAAAAAAAAAGTGCATGGGTAATGGTGGGGACATATATAACAGCTAACAATAGTGGTTCACCATCCAGTGCATCCTTTATTATAACATATCTCCTATCACTGTCTATGAACCTTGTATCAGCAACAGATGGGACACCCAGTGGAATGCAGACCAGGGTCCCTGTGGCATAGGCTGAGACATCTGTGTCAAATAGTTATCCTCCCCACTATTTGTATGCTTTATGTAATTCTTCACCGGAGAGATGCGCCTTCTGTGACACACTACAAGAATAATGCATGCAGTGCGTGTAGGATAAATACATTTACTGGATGTATAGGTACTGTGAATGGCACATTATGTGAAGGATACAGTGCTGTGCTGCCTGCATGATGAATGCATATCTGGGGGTATGTGTACCTGTGAGTGGTAAAATTCATGTAGGATGCGCTGTGTTCATGTTAAATGCATTAACTGGATGTATGTTTGACTACAAGTGGTACAGTACATGAAGGACACAGTGCTGGTCAGAACATGCCTGTTAAATGCAGGTGCTGGATGTATGTGTGCCTATGAGTGATTCAGTACATGGCTGATACAGTACTGTTTACTGCATGCATGCTGTGTACATGCACTGGGTTTATGTGTGCCCGTGCATGGTACAATACATGGCGGGCTCTAGGTTTCATTTTTGGGAGACTCAGACCTTCATAGAGAGGAGGTAAAGAAATCCCTCCAGACAGATTTGTGTATTGATGAATTCTTGTGATGTGAGTAGTATACACTGAGGATGAGAGAGCGAGGATTCCCATATACATGTCAAATGGTGTTCTTTGATTCAGTGGGATGTCACAAGGAAGAAGACTTGACACATAGAAGGAAGGATAAAGGGCTAATAAGAGTATAATAAAGAGTGGGGCTGGGGGTCCTGGGATGACCTTTTGATGCACACATCACTTTGGATAACCTCCAGATGTGAGCTCTAGTCACTGCTATGGTCTGGTTTCTGGGACTATCAGCTTTGGAGGTCTCTCACAGTGACAGACTGCTTTTCAAGAATAAGGACAGAAACGGGCACTTCGAAGCAAGCAGAACCCAAATATAAAACTTTAAAGACTCAGGGCCATATGTTGGTAAAACTGTTTTTGCGATTCTCTAATTGCGATTTTTAGGGAATCGCAATTAGAGAATCACAAAATGCAATGTAGGTAGGATTTGCAAAATATTTTGCCGACAGTGCTGATTCAGAGTCTGCCACTCTGTCACCAGTTTTCTTTGGTTTGATCTCAGTGGACCAATGTGCAGGGTGAAAATAAATATTGATCCCAGCTTTCAGAGCATTTCTTGTCTCCTGGATGTTTTTTCTTACAAATATATGTAAACTAGCTTTGATCTTAATATCATGGTATAGTGAGAGACTCTCTTTTCGCCTGCATGTTTGATGTCCAGTTGAAGTGTGTCAGAAAGCCCTTTCTCCAGTGGTTTTTGTTTTATTATGATTTATTACTGGTGGTCTGTAACTGTTAGGCTTCCTTGGTTTTGCAGCATTATGTAAGTTAGGTGTTCATTTATAGATCAGACCCCAGTTCAGTCCACAGTCTCTCAAACCATTTGCTATGGCTCCCTTTACCAGCATCTGTTGGTCTTGTTTGCACTCATTGCAGTGCAGAGCAATCTTCTTGCTACAGGCAAGACTTTCACTGTCCTGCCTCTCAGTCAATTATGGCCCTCTCTGTTTGCTTGTATATCCCTGCTGTGTTCGGACCCTAGACTTCTTGACGTCCTTTAGTGAATGAATTTCTCGCTTCTCAGGGTGGGCCAAGTCAGGGGTAACTGATATCTTATTGCTTCTCCTTTTGGGCTGTTCCTTTAGGCCTCAACATGATCCCCTACCTTTCCTGTCATGGCATGCGCTGAGCAGACTACTCTACCTCCACCAACTCTGCACTGATTTTCATACTGCCAACTTTTGGGCAGATCGTACTGCTACTGAACTGGGGTTCTTCTTTGGATGCTCACAAGATTCTGGTTGGGCCGTTGGAGCTTCCTGTTGCTGTGTGGTTGCACCAGGTGAGGAGGGGAAATCATCCACATTTGTTGGGGCATAAGGCCTGACTGCCAGCATCGTTCTTCAGTGGATCAGTGCCATCTTGGGTCCTCCTAAAGTTTGTGCTCGGCTCCCTCTTAACCTTGATTACCATCCTTCATGCATTATGGCTATCGATGTTTATAAAGGAATTGGAATTTGAATGTAAAATATTTATAGAGCGCAACATTCACCTGGCGGTTTCTTGGCGCTGTGAAGGGAGGGTACCAGAGGAGAAAGATGACAACCACAAACTCAAAAAAGTGGAAGCAGTTTTACAAAGAGATTTGCCTGCTTAAAAAGAAAAGTTTTAAGGTCTTTCCGGAAGGGAAGATAATGCGTGGCCGATCTTAGATGGTCGGGGAGAGAGTTCCAGAAGGTGAGTGCCAAGGTAGAAAAATTGGCCCCTCCCCACTTTTTGCGCTTATAGCGAGGGACCAGCAGGAATGACTGTGACGAAGAGCGCAGCTCTCTGGTGGGGGTGTACTTCCTGATCAGGGAGGAGATGAAGGCGGGAGCCAAGCCCCATCGTGCCTGGAAGACCATACAACCTATTTTAAATAGGGCTCGCTCCCTAACAGGCAGCCAATGAAGCGCCTTAAATTAAGGGGTTGAGTGTTGGGAACGTGATAGGCCATAAACTAATCGAGCTGCCTGGTTTTGGACCAGCTGGAGTTTCTGCAGACTGTACGCCGGAATGCCGTTGTAGAGGGCATTCGCGTAGTCCAGCCGGTGTATCACCAAGGCGGACATGATCAGCTTAAGTGCCAGGGGAGAAAAGAAGCGGGAGACAGTGCGGATAGTACGAAGGGTGAGAAAGCAGGAAGAAACAACAGAACTAATCTGTGAGTGAAGGGTGAGATGATTATTAAGCTTGATACCTAAGGTCTTAACTGAGAAAGGAGACATTTATAGACAATGTTGATGAAGGATTAGCATATGCGGCATAACGATCTGCTGCATTTAGGGGTAGGTGCAGTTAACACTCAAGGATAATTGCTATATTTAGCCGATGGCTGAGGTGCTCTTCGCTAAACTATCCTGCTCCATGATTGGGTCACCATGCCTCTCAGTCGAGAACAGCAACATTGGTCAAATTCTGTGAGAATGTCCAATATAGAATTTGATTAGGGCCCATTGGCCCTAAATAGAGTTAAACCATTCCATAGATCAGAAACCTCCCTGGGGCTTCTCTGCACCACTCTTCAAATGCGGAAGACAGGGTGTATCATTGCTCATACAGTCAGTGCAACAATCACCTCACTTTCATTACTTTTACAAGTGCAACCCAGATTATTTGGCAGGGTCAAAGACGCGGCCCTGCTATTATCCATCCCATATAAAGCCAGAGGTCATTAAGCATGGGCTAGGTTCTCATGTGGGCTGGATATAGGCCTGGTCAAAGAACTTGCCTTCCACTTTAGACGGTGACTTTTGGGGACCTTTGGCCAAATGGCACGCCTTTGCCTAAACCCAAGAAACCAAGATGAACACAATGCTGGTTAGAAGGTATGGTTACATTTGAGTATAAAATTTGATTTTAAAAATGACATAAGTTCCATTAAATACTAGTTTATTTGTATCCAGCCCCCATTTGCTGTGCTGACTGGTGGTTGCGTTCAGGGCTCAGCTTTCAGCTCGGCCCTCCAAACACATTCTGTGTGGACATAAATCATTAGAAAGGCCTTCAAGTGAGTGCAGCAGGGGTCTGGCCACTGGGACTGGCTTTCAGCCATACCTGTGTGGAAATAACCCAAGTATATGATGTTACAATTCAAACAATTACAACGCATGCCATTACAACGGATTTTTAGAATCTACCATTACAACGCATACCATTAGATCGCACACCATTACAACGCATAATACTTTTGGGGCAAGAGTGGGGTAAGTGTTGGATATTGTAGGGGTAAAAAGTACTATTTCCACTCCAGTGAGTGCAACAATAGGGTAAGTGTTGGATCGTGTAGGGGTAAAAATTACTATTCCCACTCCAGTGAGTGCAAAAGTAGGGTAAGTGTTGGATAGTGTAGGGGTAAAAATACTATCCCAGGTACCCCAAAACCCATACCCACCCTAAAATTAAAAAAATCCCTGTGTTGAAACAGCTATGCTGTAAAGGTAGTGCGTTGTAATGATGGCGTTTGTTTCCAAAATAACCCTTGCTCATGGGCTTCCTTCTTGCACATAGACCACTACTCATGGCTGTGCAGAACGAGCTGGCATAGGGTCAGAACTTCAACTGGGCATAGCACCAGGCCAAGTGTCCAAAGAGCTCAAAGGGCAGAGCCTTTGGCCATCCACAGTTACACCATTTTTTAATCAGTTGAGCTGAGGCACCAAAGGCTCAGATGTCTTATAAGACATATCCTGCAAACTTCTTAGCATCTATGGTGCTATCATCCCAAATTTAATGACATATAGCTGAAACTTGATTGTCAGTTCCTGCCACCAATAACTCAAAGCCCTGGAAAATTTGAGGAGAAGGCAAAAATCTTATGCTGAATTGCAAAGAACACTCAAGGTTGTCCAACTTCCAAACCTGCATAAGAGCATCCATGGCTGTCACTTCTACATGGAGGTCTTAAAAATGGCACAGAGACACTGCAGCCTATAACATATTTTAAAAAATGCTTTCTGAACTGCAGTCAGGATCAAGTAAATAAATGCCTTTAGCCTGCAAAAATACAGGCCCAACAATAACATTTTGTAACTTCTAAGAATACATGATAAAGCTACAGCAATCAAAATGTCCACTACACCTTCTCCCACCCATAACTAAAAGAGATTGCCTTCAGACATCAAACCATGGACACATTCAAGTGAACTACTCCGGTTATACAGAACATACCCTCACTGACAAGGTGTGACAATACAAACTGCAGTGCAGTGAAATGAACCACTGTACATATTCCACGTAGGTGAAGGGGCACCACTAGGCATGCATGCATACGTTACATACTTGGAACACACAATATAATGAAACATTATCAATAAACATTAACATTTAAAAATGTAGCATCAAAAACAGCTCTTCATGCAGACAGCAGTTGCTTCCATCAAATGAAGCAACTGCTTCATTTGAATGGAGAATGTAATGCTGAGTCAGCCATTAAAATATTTGAACATACCGTTGTAAAGGAGGTATCTGGTACCAAGCTCTCTGCCCCAACTTTTTTCCAGTGGCTGGATCCGCAGCACCCGCCGAAAAAATCAAAAAGGAAGAAAAACTGCGCTTCTCTACTAATTAGCTTCCGGGTGGGCCAGGACCTGGGAACATGTGGCCTAGCACAAAATTAATGGAGGGGGTGCATGGGGGCCCCCTCCTTGTGCATTTGTATGCCATGTAAATGTAAATGTAAATGTACAGGAATTTATATAGCACAAATCACCGAGCGGTTTCTAAGCGCTTGCTTAGGGAACCCGTCCTGGTATTCTCCTGTGAGATAACCCCGGCAGGGTATCCGCAAGGTGAAAGCCAGGCATCCCGCTGCGAGGGGCCGTTGTGGAGATTAAGCAAGCTATTGCCCAGAGTCGCAGAGTGTGAACCCGTGAATCGAGTAGGCACCGGAGCGAGAATTGTCAAGTCCATGGACATTTTAGGACTCAAGACCCCACCGAGCCGGGAATTGAACCCTGTTCCCGGGCTGACCTCTGCTTCCAGGTCTGCCTCCTCTAACCAGTGAGCCACACTTCTCCACCACCTCCCGGGGATATGTTGTTTAACGGTGGCTGCATGGACCCCCCAGATCCCAGGGACTACCACCTCCCCAGGGCTAATGGTAAATGAATTGGGGGGACTTGCGGACCCCCTGTGCTCAGGGGACCACCATCTCTCTGGGGCCAAATTCTATTTTTAAAATGTGGGGGGCTGTGCAGCCCCCTTCATGGCCTTTCTCAGACCCTGGGACAACCACCTACTAAATCTAAGGAAGGGGGGGGGCACACACTCCCCTCCTCAAGCCAATAAAGGCCCTTGGGACCAACCCCGCCCACCCCCAGGACGGGCTCCTGCTATGTGCCGGGGTGCTCCTCCCCAGAACATAGCTGTTTGCAGTGGTTTGGCTGGTGTTTTCACAGCTCCTGCCAAGTAACAGCAAATATTTCTGCTTCCAGCAAGCAAAAGCGGAGAAATGCTCTCACTTGTTAGAAGCAGAGCTTTCGTCTGTTTCTCTGTCCGCTGTCAAGCGAACAGGGAAATAGGTGAAAAGATTGCGTTTGCACATGGGGGGCAGCATGTTTAGCAGCTCCCTGTGTCCAACGCTGGCTCCCGCAGGAGGTGGGGAGCTGACAGGGACCATAGGGTGGCACCCAGGAAAAATGGTCAGGCCCCGGAGGATGGGGTCCTTGAGGCTGAAATCAGCCCGGGCACCCCTTCCCATTTGGTAATGTTTAGGCTCTGGAGGATGGAGTCCCAGGCAAAATCGGCACTCAGAGATGGCCGTGTGGCCCTACTCCCTCATCTGTGCCGGAGTTGAAGCTCCACCTCTGTAAAGTACTAATCATCCTAACTTGTGCAATGTGCATGGTGCATTTATCTTAACAATCTATCAGACTAAAAGAGCAAGTAGTTAAAATCAATATCCAACAAAAGCAGTTTAACATTCGAACACACTCCAGTATTTGTCATAATTCCTAAGAGCCCCTGACCTCAGTGCATATTTTATTTCCCTTCCCTGAATCCTGGATAGTTTTGCCTTCCATGCTTGTAAGGTTGGTACTGTCTCTGATTTCCAACACTGCAAAATAAGTGATTTAGCTACCAGTGATGCTATAAAGAGGGACTCATCATGGGGAGTAGTACTCGGGGAGCAGCCAAGGACAGAGATTAATTAATCGAATGAAATGTTAACTTTAATCATGTTACTGAGATATTTTCCTATTTCCTTCCAGAACTCCTGTATTTTAGGACACTCCCAAACTATGTGTTTCCAAGTACCCTTTTCTTCACAACGGAAACACTTATCATCAACTTGGGGATATATGCTATGGAGAAACGAGGGAGTTCCGTAAATTAACCATTTACTGTAAAATTTCATTTGTTTAAAATTAGCCCCTCGAAAAATGGATTTGTTGAATTTATTAATTTTATCCCACGTTAATTTATTAATTTCAATGTCTTACCTCTTTTTCCACCTTTCTCTGACCTTATTATACAATTCGATTGAATTGTCATCTTTTAGTTTTTTAATCCAAATGCTGATCTTCTTTTGCATTGGGCTAATTAACGCTGCCGATATATCGCTTTTGTGAAATAAATTACTTATATCTAGCTCTCTAAACTCAGCATGGAGCGTAATAAAGGACCATTTCAATATTGTATTCGAATGGTGGATCTGTCTAATGATTTCCTCCCAGGATATCCATCTATTCCCTAAAAGGAAATCCTTGATTTTTACAAAGACATTCTCCTTCCAAAGTCTCGCAGTATGTTTGTCCAGGTGACCCCCCTCTCCAATACTGAAGTTGATTAAATCAGTTGAACTGCTTGTTCTAAAAATACCATAATATTTCAGGAGTTGGGTTTTCTGCTTAAATAGCCACTGTAGGGACTTATAGCGGACCTTCTTTGGGTATTTCCTAATTCTTACGGGATCAGTAATTTTGGATTCCAACAACATCTTCCTCATAAAATAATTGTCTGCTTCATGATCGTCTAGAAAAAAAAATCTAAAACTGTGATGTGCAAAAGTAGCGTAGTAGTATTCTCTAATGTTTGGGAGGGACAGCGCTTCTGGTGCGGGTGGGAGATACAAAGTGCTGAGTGCTAGTCTCAGAAATTGTTTTTCCCATAGAAAAGAGGAAATCATGGCATCCACTTTTTAAAAAAGGGATACCTGGATAGGGCAAGGGGCTGCACTAAAAAAGAAGTTAAAAAGAGGTATAATAGACATACGAATTAAGGCAGCCCATCCCATTATTGATAACGGCAGTAGGTTCCAGCGATCTAATTGCGAACCAACCCTTTTTAACAGAGGAATATTATTTAATGAATATAAATCTTCCAAATTTTCAGAGATAAATATTCCCAGATATCTCTTTGGGCGGGTGTTATAAATCTGCCTAAATTCCGGCAATAATGTGTCTAAAGTGCAGTTGGCTAAGATGATTTTTGTTTTAACATTTATCTTATAACCCCCTGGCTTTTGAAAGTCAGTGAAACATTTTTAAATTTCTACTTGACTTGTAGGTTTTGAATTTAAAAAAAGGGCAATGTCATCGGCATATAATTTTATATTTGTCATTCCGGCTACAGGTACTGAGTCGGTCATAATCCCCCTAATTGCAATCGCCAAAGGCTCAATAAATAGGGCAAATAAAATTGGCGAAAGGGGGCAACCTTGACGCGTGCCTCTGTTAACTTGACATGTCCCTACATTTATATTATTATTAATAATCTGTGCCCTAGAATTCTCGTGAAGTTGTTTCAGGAGGGAAATAAAACCAAACGGAAAATCAAAACTGTGCAAAATCGCAAATAGACAGTCCCATGATACCAGATCAAAAGCCTTTTCGGTATCTAAAAGCCAAACTCGTGCTTCCACCTTATTATTCTTAAAATAATCCAGTGCCTCCAATAAAAATGTTGTATTCGTGTGGAGATGCCTTCTTGCTATGAAGCCACACTGATCGGGGCCTATAAGAGACCCTACTATTTTATTCAATCGGTTCGCTAGAAGTTTCGTAAAGATTTTATAATCTGTATTTAGGAGACTGTTAGACCTGTCTGGCTTTTTGCGTAGTCCCTCCAATTTATTATTTATTTTGTCCCCTTTTTGCCCCTCATACCCTTAATAATTTTTGTGTCCATTAACTTTTTCTAGGTGTTGGTCAAGGGGATAGGTGTTCTTTTTCCCCCTCATAGTTTTTCACCTCAGGCCTAGAGGCCTGTTCTGACAAGAAATAGTTGGAGTCACAAAATGGTGGCTACCAACTGCCCTAACTGCCAAACCCAGAACCTGTCCCATAGAGTAGCATAGGGCATTCCAGAACCTTCTGGTCCCTTCTGGACCTTTGAGGGTCAGCCTATAAAAGGCGGAATGCTGGTCAGCCATTTTGTCTACCTGAGAGAGTCAACTGGAGGACAGGCTGTAGCTTAGGGTGGGGGTAGGATAGTCAGAGGTTTGGGCCTATTGATTCACCACCCTTCCTCCCTTGGGTTATTTGTCCTATCCCTGCTGCATTGAATGGCTGGAGACCCTGGGCGCCTGACTAACCCCTAGCTGTAAAGAATATTGGGGTGTAAAAAGGAGAAGGAGACCAGTTGCCCAGTTGGAGAGACTTTGTAGGAGCGTGCCCCCCCCCCTGTCCCCAGCCTCTGTCCTGTGACTGGTAACTGCTCAAGAACTGTTAGGAGCTCCCCAGGTGTTGATGTGTGCCAGAGGGTCCTGGTCACCCCTCCTTCCTCTTTGTCCTTCTCATTTCACCACCGGCCCCCTCACCTGCGATTGCTGTAAGGTGTTCGCCTCATCCTCTTGAGGCGTGGGAGGAAGGTGACGTGGACGACGTGAGAGAGCTGCCGGACTCGCAGCCCTCACCCTGGTAGTGTCACCGGGGGTGTTCAATCCTTCCTGCTGAAGAGGGAAGAGGGCGCCCGGAGGCTGCAGTGACTCTGCAGTGACTCTGCAGTGACTCTGGGGCGGAAGCGGAGTCAGCAGCAGGAAAGAGCTACAGAGCCGCTAACCCCCCGCGCAGGCCCTGTGAGGAGACAGCAGTGTTTAGAGTGGGGCGGCGCTTCTACAGAGCCGCTAACCCCCCCGCGCAGGCCCCGTGAGGAGACAGCAGTATTGTAGAAAGGGGCGGCGCTTCGACGGAGCCGCTAATCTCTGCGCATGCCCCGGGGTGCAGACGCCCTACAAACGACGGAGGCTTCCTGACGAGGGATCAGCGGGACACAGAAGCTCCCAACGGCGAGATCAGGCCAGCGCGACCTCTCCTCAGCACGGGCCCTACTCCTGAGTGAACTGGCTGGAGAGGAGGGGAGGCGACGCTGGTGTGCAAGGGATCGGCGGTGAGCTCCAGCTACCTTCGACTTCCCACAACCGCAGAAGCAAATACCCACAACGAGCCACAAGTAAGGTGGGAATCTGGGTTGGTAAGGACCGGACCACAGTACTGGAAGGTCCAACAGTTAAGAGTTCCCCACACAAGTCCCTAGTGTGGATCCGAGGGGCAGAGTTGACTAATCTAGGATATTGAGACTGGGAAATTCACCCAATGTACTCGAGCACTGCGCAAGAAAGCCTCATTGGTCATTAGGGCAGGGCGAGTTGTCAAGTCAGTAATCCTAGCAATACTGTGAGTGTGATGCCTGTTTTCCTTTGCAGAGGGAGTCAAGGGAAGAAACAAGTGAAGTAACTATTCAACAGTTGTTATTAGAAGGGGTATCTACTAATGTGGTGTTGAAGTACCTTTGGGTTGAGGGAAGTAATAAGTTCCTCATACAGCACACGGGTGGTAACATACAGCTTGTGTAATTCCTACACTTCTCACTGGGTGTGCGCCCTTGTTGTGGTTAAAGGTTTAGACACTGTAATGAAGCCAAAGCCAGGAAAGTGGAGACTAATGTAAAGTAATGTGCTGTTGAAGCTGAGTATTGATATGATTTAACAACTTCATTAGTAATGTGATTTATGTCCTGACAAGCTGTAGTGAATTAAGTTGTAATTCTGAAAACAAAAGAGCAGAGATATTATTTTTATAAACCAGCTCATATTTTTCTATACTTTGGTGTAGTGTCATTTTTGTGTGTTATTGCGTGGATTTACTGCTGGGTGGTTTGCAACCTTCACACTTGTGCCTCTAGTATTGTGTCTTACCCTAGGCCAGGCTACCCTAGGTGACCTGTCATCCCAGGTTCCAACAGAGACTTATGGGCGTGTATGAATTCGTATTTTCCTTGTCCTTTCCTTTTTTAAGGATGCTAACGACCACTGCCATGTGAAAAGATTCCGGAGCAGATCCTCCTTGTAATAAATAGTTCGCTAATAGCAAAAACTCTTTACGAAAAGTGCCATCGAATTTTTTTTAAAACTCCACAGGAAGCCCATCTTTGCCATTAGCCTTGCCACTGGAAAGAGAGCGAATTACCTCATCAAGTTCTGCCTTTGTGAAGTCCTTAATCAGCAGTTTTTTCTCCTCATGTCCTAATTTGGGTATTTGGAGTGTCCCTAAATATTCCCTAATAGATTCTATTGCAACCCCTTCGCTAGATTGGTAAACCCCCTCATAATGTTTTAAGAACAACTCACCAATAGAAGCTGTAGTCTTCACCTGGACTTTGGTAACGGGGTCAATAAGTTGCTCTATCCTGTTACGAACTTGATTTTCTTTGGCTTGCCATGCCAAGAGTTTTCCTGTGTATTCGCTCTCTTCATAGAGCTTCTGGGCATAAAGATTACTATTTGTGTCGCCTAAGTCATAATAAAAATCGTTCATTTTTCTCTTTGTTACTGCTACCTTTTGCCTCGAGACTGAAGATCTCACCCTATAATGTTCTTGGTTCGCCTGCACAAGATTTGACTGTAATTTAACTTTCACCTCCCTTTTTGCCCTCTGCTTCGGTATTTCTTTGGAGGTAATTATTCCCCTCAAAGTGGCCTTAAATACGTCCCAAATCGTATTGATTGGATCAATCTCTTCCTCAATATCTGAACACAATTGTGCATCTGAGAGGTTCAATTTATTAAAATACCATCTCCGGGGTGACTCTATTTCTTGATTTGCTATTATTGACTCCATATAGAGTACTGCGTGGTCTGAAAATGCGCTTGGTAGATGGGCACATTTATGAACCTCTAACCCATATGATGTTAAGAAGAAGTCTAATCTAGATGCCGAATTATATTTTGCAGAATGGCAAGAATATTCACGTTTGAGGGCAGTACGAGATTGACAGTAATCAATGACGTAATATAGGCAGGGGAAACCCAATAAACCCTTGTAGGCTTGGGCACTGGATATTTAAAGTCAAGGTAAGCTACAGGGGATTTGATTCAAAGAAGGGTGGGCCTCAGTTAGGAGTCGTACAAACGTAATCAATGACATCCAGATTTAGTTTACAACTTTGTATGGCGATGGCAACTTGGGGTTTGTTCTGGCGCCGATCTTTTTTAGATGAGTCAACTAGAGGATTCTGTAAAAAGTTGAAATCCCCCCCCCATATTATTTGACCGGGTATGCCTGTGAAAGCCTGTTTCAGTTGTAAAATTGGGAGTGGGTTATCTAGCACAGGTGCGTATATTGTGGCAAAAATTATATTTACGTGGTTTAATTTACCATACGCGAGTGCCCATCTACCACTAGGGTCTGTAAGTGACCCTTAAAAAAGAAAAGCCTACATGCCTTCCTACTAAAATGCATACGCCCCTCTGTGCCAACCCAGCTACCAATGAAATTCTGTTACCCGCCCAGCCCTTTAAAATTTTATCGGATTTGTCCTGGACTCTGTGATGGGTTTCTTGTAAATAAATAACATCCGGGCTGAGGCATTTTAACCAACATTCGATAGCATTTTTTTGCGAACGTTATTCAAACCATTTGCATTAAAGGAGACAAACTTCAACATGTTTCTCATTAATATTCATACTTAAAGCAAGGATTATATGAAAATACATTCAGGAAGGATTTAAACCTCCCCTTGTGCAAAATACGCAACCCAATACTCCAAGAAGCATCAGACAATTGTGGAAAAATCAGCATTTAAAGTGCAAAGTACATGTCTGTAGTTCAAAGGGCAAAACGACCTTTTGTGCAACATACGCAGATCACCTATTCCAAAAGCAGCAAACAAATGTGGAAATTCAGCACTTAAAGTGCAGAAAAGGTGCAGCATTTGCGAACCCTGAGATACAAGGTCAGAAGCAAAAGAGTGTTTAAAAACAACACTGGTATTGAGAACAGTCTGTAACCTCCTATATCTGTGTTACTGACTTTCTGTTAGTGACCAATAGGCCTACACACTAATATCGCCTTTTTAGTGTTCGGTAGTGACACGGATAATTATTTCTTCACAACACTGAAGTTTCTTTCGTCTCTCAAGTTTTATTCTTCTTTTGTTAAAAACATTTTAATTCATTTATTACATAACATTTTTTACAATCATATGCTCTAGTTCGGATTCTCCAATTCATATAATAATTCCTATTACAATTCCTACCCCAGAGTAAATAATTCATACAGAATAAAAAATCACAAATTAAAAAATAACATCATAACATCAATGTAAAATGGTGAAGAAGAGTCCTTTGCCGACGCGTTTCGGTGCTTTGTGCTGTTATAACACCTTCTTCAGGACAGAGTTTTTACTTAAAAACAATTTTTCTTCATTCTAAAAACAGATACATATAATTAGTATCATGTATTTGATTGAGAGTAAAGTGCATTCTATCTAGTACTGTGCATAAATGCCACCGTGTCACTGTGTTATATTAAAGGACAATCTTACTTAGATTATTTTGTCATCGGTCTTTTCACTTTAAGATTCCGCACCCTTGAGAAATGGTGTATTGTTGCTTCCTCTTCGTGGTTGGCAATAATGTATATATACCACGGCTTCTCTAAATGAAGAGGGTAAACTGATTAATTGTACTGCCACCTATAAGTTATGGGCAGAAAAGTAAAATGTCTTTTTTCACACTTACTTAAAAACGGGGAGACAAATATTTCTTGTGTCTAATTTCGTTCTTGCGACTTCCAATCTGCGCAGAGTCTCATGTAAACGTGGGCTTAAGTAATACCTATGAGGGAACATATTGTTTGTTTACATCTATTTCCTTAAATGTCTCAAATAGCCCGTGTTGTTTACTAAATCGGATTCCATACATACCATTAGAGTCATGCATGCGATCACTTAATGGGACTTGCAGTAGGGTTCTCTCTCGTCCTAAGGGTGTCTTCACTCTTTGCCCTTGTTCGAACGTGTGGAGCTTTTCATTCCTACAGTGGTCACCAAGGTATAAGAGATATACTAAGTTTGCGTTTTCATTTAGGGGCTTTTCTATGTTTTTTACTATTCATTTTTAAAATTTTAATACCATTATGTCTATGATGTAGGAGATCGCATTTAATGGTGATACTCCTTTTATGCTATTGCAGCAAACACATGCCAGTTAATGCTGTGGCAATGTCCAAGGTTTTATGGACTACTGTGAACACACCCCCTGTTTTAATAAAATCACACTCTACTGAGGTTAGTGTCCCAAAAAAAAGCGTAGGTGTATTTTACAGTACAAGGAGCGCGTATCGTTAGCCAAACAGCACAACGAGCTTGTACCGTTAGCTAAAAATCGATCTATTTATTATTTCCTTTCGTTTGCCCAAAGCTTCCCGACTTACAGCACAACGAGCGCGTATCATATTTGATCTTGTTTGATACCCAGTCCTTTCTGGTTTTCTGGGAAACTCTCTTGTTTGAAAGTTGAAAGAAGACCTCCTATATCTGACCATTGTACAAAGACAGCATTGAAAGTGCAAATAACGCAGAAGTCAGACCTTACAACCTTTTTCAATCTTTGACAAGCTGCCATAGCTTAAACATTATTCCAATCAGTGCTTATAATAGAGCTCCCCAGCTCAGATCTTGAGTACCTTCCCATGTAGAGAAAAAAAATGTTTTTAAAAGAAAGTGAATTAACATAAAACAAGCTACTGCTACTGATTTCCTGCTAAATTTTCCCGTGCCGTGGCTGTGCCCATAACTGAGCAAATAACTTCTTAATATATGAACTTTCTTTTTTCCCCCCTGCAACACCCCCTTCACCTACCCCCTCCCAACCCCCCCTAGAGTGGACGGTAACCCCCGTGTCCCACTTCCGTCTCTCTCTGTGCCCTTTTCTTCTTTGTGGATGCCATTTTATTGCATCCTTGTGTGCTTCCTGTCCCCCTTGCAGCCACCCCTTTCTTTCTCAAACAAAAAACATTTAAATATCCAACGTCTGGCTATGCAGAGAGTCCTTCTAGAAATGACTGGGCTTCTTGCAGATCAGTAAAAATAAAGCATCTCCCTTTGACTAACACCTTCAGTTTGGACTGTTGAACGATCATGGCTTGAGCACCCTTAGCCTTGAAGGAGTCAATCATCTTAACAAAGTCCCTGCGTCTGTGGGCAGATGCCGCTGACATATCCGAGAAAATCTGAAATTTATTTACTCCATCAGCATTGAATGACCTTCTAGCGAAGGCTGTATTTAGGATTCTCTCTTTCACCCTATAGTCCGAGTTAAGTAATATTGTCCGAGGGTATTTCAGTTTAATGGGTTTATGCACAGGGACTCTGTGTGCTCTTGTAATCGCTAAGTCACCTTGCAACTCTGGTATAGCTTTTTTTAAAAGGGACTCTGACCATTTTACCACGTCCTTATCTTCCAGGCCTTCGGAGATACCCACTAAGCGTAAATTTGACTGTCTATTATAATTTTCTAAGTCCTGCAGCTTTCCCGCTAATTGAGATTTCACTTTATTTGATGCATGAAGGCTTTTCTGGATCGTAGTTAAGGTATCTTCTAGGGTTGAGACCCGAGCTTCGGCCTCCGAGACCCTTGTGGGGAGATTTCCAAAGTGCTCCTCCATTTTTGTAAGCCTGTTGTGAAGTTGTGATATCTCGTGAGCTTGGGAGATTTTGAGATCCCTCAATTCATTATAGTTACAAGCATATCCTCCACAGAGTTCACTTTTGAAACATTAGGGGGTGTGTATGCTTCGTCTTCTTGGGTCGCGTGTGAACGTACACCTTGACCCCAGTCTGCCACATCAATAGGGGGTGGTAAGTAATCGGTATTCACAGGTGGTGCTTTTACTGCAAATTGAGCCGGCTTTTTAATCTTGGCAGGACTGTGATGAGGTTGGGATTGTGGTATGGAGCATGGGTGGGGCTGAGGTGTGGCCCAAGACGAGGAGGCACAGGGGGTTGAAGGAACTCGATTTTGAACAGATTGTGATAAAATAGTATGGGGGGCAGGATGACATTTGGCACTGAGGCTGACGTATCCTCTAAGCCTGCCTCTGCCTCTGCTGCTAGTATTTTTGGATTTGTTATGCTCCTTCTTTCGCTAGAATCCTCTTGCTCCACTGCGCCACTTGACCCCCTTTGGTTGGTCTCTTCCCGCGTTGGTGTACTTGTGAAACGCTCCTGCAGCAATGGTTTGGAGAAGAGAAGATACTGCTTGGGACTTGGTTGACTCTCAACCCCCCTAGCTAAATTTTTAGCAATATTAGTGGTGTTAGGAGTGTTGGCAGTACTGTCCATCTTGACCTGCTTATCCACCTTTTCTTCCCCGTCCCCCTCACCTTTGTCTCCAACAGCCAATAGACTCAATTCTGCTGATAATTCAGGTAATGTCTCTGCATCCTCATCCTCCTCCTCCAAGTCCTCCAAGTCCTCTTCCTCAACTAGCTTATTTGAGGCATATTTTTCTGCTGCTTCCATCGCTTTAAGCTTTAGGGCACTTCTTTGTTGTGTCTTTCTTCTGCCTTTTTTCTCCCCTCCTTTGGCCACTGGTAGAGGTATGACCACTGCTGGTGATTTTAAGAGCTCTCTCGCTAAGTCCGTTTTGACCAGTTTACCCCTAGCTCTAGCCGCCATGACTGCAGCCCAAGTACGGAGCTGTGTGTAGGCTACTTAATAAAACCAAACAATGAGAAGCCCTTACTTCAGGGAAAGAGAGGGAAGCCGATATTACTGCAGAGAGATTAGAATATATGAAGAGTATATGCTGATAATCGCGCATGATAGCGCTATGAAATGCAGCCTCCGCCCAATTAAGAGCCTCTGGGAACCGCTTCAATGTCTGTTTCAATGTCCAGTTCTGTGCCGAAAAAATTGCTGGTAAATGTCTGTGTAATGCCCAACTTTAGACTTTAAGGGCGAGTGCCACAGATCGAGCGCATCTGAGTCACCGCCGCAGTGCCCGCTGCCTTTCACGGATGGAGCAGCAAAAAAACAAAAAGAAAAACGCCAACAGTCTCAGGCAGCACGCCCAGCGCTCACCTCCACTCCATTCTGCCGGTCGAGGTTTAGGTCGTGGCCTCAGTAGCCCCGGGGTTTACCGAACCTCTCCAGACTCACATCGCTCCGGCCCACCGACTATCATGGAAGGGAATCGCCTTCAGGGGTGTTGCGGTCTTTACCTCCGGCATTCTATGTGAAGGAACGGTGAAGAGCGGCGAAGAACATCAGCGTCGGACATGGCGGCTGCAGGGGCGCGGGGCTCAGTGGAACAGGAAGCACAACGGCGATGTGCGTGGGTTCACGTCATCCTCTGGCGCAGTCACAATTCATACAAGTGTGTTTTCTCTGCAGTTCCACCTTCTGATGTTATCTGATGAAGATACTTGAGGAACAATCACATTGTCAAATTTACAGACAAACAAGGTCACTGACGACATTTCCTTTGCTTCCTTTACTCAGCTGTACTATAGGAGATGCACTATAAATGTACCCAATAAGGTAGCACTTACTAATTAGCCAGTAGAAATTACACAAAATGATGGCCTCTTTTTGAATAAATACACAGTACAGGATTGATTCTGGCACTATGCTAATTTCATAGAAATGAAACCTCCACAGGCAGCACTTACAGATATAACCTAAGGAGCTGTTTGAGTTGAAGCTCCACTTCTGTAAAGCACTAATCATCGTAACTTCATGCGCATGGCCAAGGAAAAGCAAGTGCGTTTTTTCTGGATTTCCACCATAAAACGTTATCTGTAATCCATGATGGAGGTGTTTGCATCCTGGCTTTTTTCAACGCAATATCTCATGTAGTAACTGTGACGAGGGTTTTGTTTGCTTTTCATTTGCTGCTGAGAGCAGAGTCCATGTTTCTCCCTTTTAAATGCCCTAAGCAATGCCCAAACCCACTCAGACACACACTCACCCACTCTCAAAGGTTACAGTTAGGAAACACATTAAAAAAACGTAGACTTTTACTGAAAAAAACAAAGGTCACAGGGACATTATAGTTAGGAAATAGAACATTAAAAAAGCTTTAAAAATTCACTGAAAAAAACAAAGTTACAGGGACGATATAGTTAGGCTCAAATTTCACTCGTACAACACCAGAAAAACGTAATTGTTACAATTACCTAATCTAACTATTACTTACGCCCCACAATGCACTGCTTATGACCCAACATATTACATCACTTATGACATGGTCAGTGACATCACTCGTAAGAGAGAAAACTTCCTTTTCTTACCCCCCTGCCTGCTTGTCCTATATATAACAGTTGGAGCATTCCATAGCTCTCTATAGATACAAATTGTTTAAATTAAAATTAATTTTCTGAGAAATAAATTAAACATAAGTGTCACCTAAAGTAAAAACAACTTAATTTAGTGTATATAATAATTATTACAATCAGTGGATAGACTTAATTACAAGTAATTTAATTACATATTATTATGATATAATCTAACATTCACTTTTAAAATAAAAGAAAGTGTGTTAGTAAACGTTAAATATGTCTTAATATATTTTTATCCTTATATAGTATGTGTTTGTAACTATTTTACATAATTTTGTTTCTTTATCTTTTTTTTTTTACATAAATACCTAGGTATCTTATCGGGTCTCGGCTGGCAGCCGGCGGCGTAGGCAAGATGGAAAGAGGCTGAGTTTAGTATTTAGCGCGAGAACTTCAAATACAATCTAAATTCTCTTTATTCGGCCTTAAATGAAGGATAATATCGTCTGCGAAAAGCTTGAGCTTCGCCATCCCATGGATAGGGGGGGAATAGAAGGATTATTTCTTATTTTGATCACCAAGGGTTCAATAAAAAAAGTAAAAATGTTGTTTAATTTAACCTTATTTCCTATAGAATGTGAATCTAAGTCCATGTCTCCAATATTTTTTAAGAGAGGCAGTGATAATATTAGTGGTCGGCTATTGTTTTGCTGGACTTACTACTTTTTCTTACACTCATAACTTTGGTTCCATCTCCTTTTTCAGGGAGTGGAGATGTGTATGTCCACAGTTTTGAGTAATGTTACACTCTGGTTTAGTTAATAGCCAAATGTAGCAAAGTTACTCAAATTCAAATTCAAAAAGAGCTTTATTCGGTATTCAATATTGAATTCATATAAGCATACATTTTAAAAGTGCCTAACACAGTGATTCTCCATTAAATAAGAATAGCATTTCATCATAAAAAGAATCTTATGTTCCAGATAAAACAAGGTTGATTTAAAATCATGATTATTTACATGGACTTTCTAAACTTAATCACTAATTTAAAAAAAACTAGACACAGCATGCGTGACAGTGTCATTTTCAAGCTGTTGAAGCCTAACAAAAGCTGTTTTACATGTACGATGCCCCCACGACCTCAAGATGGGTTTCAGGTAAGCCCCCCTGGTACAGAATAAAATTTACAAAATAAAACACAATGGATGTTCGATTGAGCAGAAGTGTCATCGCATGGGCAAATGAGCTTCTCCCTAGACCAGTTGTTACAGTCTGGGAAGGTTGTTAACCGAAAAAAGGTGCCAAACCTAAAGCGGGTCAATAGCATGCATGTGTAACAACTTGGTTGACTTAGGAGGTACCTTTGAGTTCCCTCATTGAGGGTAATTTGCTGGTAGACCACGTCTGGGGGTTTGATTTTTTCCAGTTCCCATCTCTTATTGGCCAGGTGGTCAAAGGCCATTTTTTCAGCATCTTTCTGGGAACCATTTCCATGCTGGATGGCCTTGTGAAGAACTCGGGATGGCCCATCTCGGTTTTGTAAAATTTTTTATTTTGCAGAACACAGAGAAAAAACAGTGAACAAAAGGTACCACATCGGGTGCACAGATGATCCCACACAGTGGGAAAGCAATAAATCAAGACGAGGCAATAATGCAATGCGAGAGAAGTGAGCAGATTCTAGGCTCCAACAGCCGCAAGATAGATGCAGTCTTACACGTAGCCCCAAGGCGGGGTACTCTGCTAGTCCAGCCGGTAGAAAATCCAGAGTCACAAAGCCGTTAAACTGAGCCTCGTCCCAGCAGCACAGATGCCCCGATAGCAGAACACAAACTGAACTTCCCGCATCCCACCCCCCCCCCCCTCCTGTGACGGCGCCGCACTCATTCCCCACTCATCCATCACACAAACTTAGAGCTGAAATAGATGTAAGGTCCTCAACGATGCTGGGCACACTGCCGAGGGTAAACCAGTAGAGAGAAAGGACACCAGGGGACCCCATATGTGTTTAAAGTTTTTGTAGTTGCCTAGGAAGATGTCCGCCATTCTCTCAAGACTCAGGAGCCTCCACAGTCTAGCGTGCCAAAGTGATATCGCCGGCGCCTCCTTCCGCTTCCAGGCTGCCGCCAGCGTGAGCTTGGCAGCGCCTAGGCAGAGCCATAGAATCTTCTTGTCTGCGCGTGTCTGGTGCTCAAGGCCAGGATCCCTCAGGCCCAGGAGTACGAATGCCAAAGAGTTATCGATAGGATACTGCAAGATATCTTTAATATGGGATAGGATCTCGTCCCAGAAGGGTTTGATGATCGGACAATCCCACCAAATGTGGCGGAAGTCCCCCAGTAGGCCACAACCCCTCCAACATCTATCCGAGACAGCCGGGTAGATACGGTGAAGCCGGGCGGGGACCATATACCATTGTGTGAGAGTTTTTAAGTGCGCCTCCCTCAGGAGTATTGAGTGGTTAAATTGCGTCATGTCCCTCCACAACGCCAACCATTCTCCATCGGTGATGTCCCTCCCCACCATCTCCTCCTATTGCTCCATGTAGCGCGGTCTAGGGGAAAGGGCAGATCGAAGCAGCAGTTGGTATAGAAAGGAGATGGCCCCCTTCATGGTGGATGTTTTCAGCAGGAAGGCCTCAAATTCGGAGGGAGGCCTCGTGGCTGCCTCCCGTACTCCTGGTGACGTGGCCCAGTGGAGCAGTTGTAAATGCCTGTATTTTTCAGTTGGCTGCACTTGGTAGTCCCGCATGCAATTCTCAAAGGTCAGGGGGTCAGGGCCGTGGAACAGATGGAGCAGCGCACGGCATCCTCCCTCTCTCCAAGTATCAAAGGGGCCCTCGGCGAGTGCCGGCGGAAACGCCGGGTTGAAATGCAATGGAGTGAATGGAGACGGGAAGGTCGTCCATCGCTCATCCCCCGCCAAGGTGTCCCATACTTTCAGTGTAGTCCCCGTGGGCGTACTGATGTACGCATTCACCGGGCGGTCACGCTTTGGTTTCCAGGCCAGATCCCAGACGGACCGGCCAGCCACGCTCCGGTCCATATGCAACCAGTATTTTTCGGAAAATTGCTGTGACCATTCCACCATGACTCTTAGTTGGGCAGCCTTATAATAGAGGTGTAGATCCGGGAGGCCGACCCCCCCGTCAGCCCGTAGCCGTCACAGGAGTGCAAACGAAAGTCGCGCCCGACCTCCCTGCCAGACAAATTTCAAGATCAATGTTTTGAGCTGTCCAAAAAAGGAACTGCTCAGTGGAATCGGTAGGGCCTGAAAAAGATACAAGTATTTGGGGAGAAGGACCATTTTAATGGCATGCACCCTACTGAGCCAGGATAGGAATTTGGGCTTCCACTTCTCCAGTTCGGCCCGCGTCTTGGCCAGCAGGGGCGGGAAGTTGGCTGCAAATAAGCCCCCCACCGTGGGAGTGAGGTGGACTCCTAAGTAAAGTATCGAGCCCGAAGCCCAGGCTAGTGGCGTCGACGCTCTTACCTGAGCAACTTCGGCCTGTGATAAGGTTAAATTCAGGACATAAGACTTGCCGTAATTAACCTTGAAGCCAGCCACTCCCTCGAATTCCAGCAAGATATCCCGAACGCATGGAAGAGAGCTAGCGGGATCGGCCACCGATAGCAGGACATCGTCCGCAAAGAGAGAGATTTTGTGTTGCTCCCCTGTGAATGGTATGCCCTTCACCCCCTCATGCTCCCGGACCGCCATCGCCAAGGGCTCAATGCTGAGCGCGAACAGCAAGGGAGAGAGGGGGCACCCCTGTCTGGTGCCTCGCGAGTGCTGGAAGAAGGCCGATAGGTGGCCGTTCACCGCCACTCTCGAGCGCGGGCTACAGAAGTTTGCCCTCACCATGGTGATGAATCTGTCGGAGAAACCAAACGCCTGCAACGTGTGAAATAGAAAGCTCCAGTCCACTCGATCGAAGGCCTTCTCCGCATCTAGGCCCACCAATACCGCCGGAATGCGGAACCTGTCCGCCTTCTCAATGAGATGAATCACCCTACGCGTATTGTCGTGCGTCTGGCGGCCTTTGATAAAGCCGGACTGATCCGGATGAACAATCGCCGGGAGCAGGTCCTGGAGGCGGCTCGCTAGAATCGCCGAGTATAGCTTCGCGTCAATATTAAGTAAGGCTATGGGACGGAATGAGGCACAGTGCTCTGGGTCCTTCCCCGGCTTTGGCAGGACCGTAATCACCGCCTCCGCTAGGGTCCCGGTATTCACTCCGGACGTAGCCATGTCATTAAAGAGGGCGACCAGGAAGTCGCACACCTCAGTTGCGTAGGTCTTATAGAAGACTGCAGTGTACCCGTCAGGGCCGGGGGCTTTATGTAATTTCAAGTTTTTAATGGCGGAGAGGACTTCCTCCCTCGAGATCGGAGCTTCTAACAGGTCGTTCCACGCACTAGAGACCTGCGGGAGCGGCAAGCGCTGCAGGAACTCCCGCTGCGCTGCGGCATCCAGCTCCTCGCCCGTATACAAAGCGGCATAGAAGCGGCCAAATATGTCCGCCTTCGCCCCGTCTCGATGGTGGAGTACTCCTGCGGGGTCTCTGATCCCCCCTATGTATTCTCGTTCCCTCTTGTCCCGCAATTGCCAGGCTAAGTGTCTGCCAATCTTATTACCACTGGAGTATGAGTGCCGCCCCAGCCGCAGGAGAGTGAGCTCGGCTCTGTTTGCATAGTGTGCCTTCAGTTTGCCCCTAACCGCCGTCAGCGGACGCAGGGTCACCCTCGAGGGATTGATCTTATGAGCCCTCTCGAGCTCAAGCACCTCGACTTCCAACGCATCCCGTTCCTTCCTACGCAGAGTGTTAAGTTGCAAATTGAGGCCCAAGCACGTCCCTCTTATCGTCGCCTTAAAGGCGTCCCACGTAGTCGTCAGAGAGGTGTCCGACGGGGGATTGCAATCGAAAAATTCACGGATGGCCAGGCGCAAGGCTTGGTTGGAAACCTCGTCTCTAACCACCAACGCCGGAAAGTACCACTTTCGGTTCGCGGTGTCGGGCGGCGACCAACGGAGAGTGAGCACCAAGAGGCTGTGGTCCGACACCGAGATCGGGAGAATGGCGGCATCTAGAATGTTCCCTCTGAGGGACTGACTAAGAAAGATGTGATCCAAGCGAGAGCAGGAGTGGTGCACATGTGAAAAGAATGTGTAGTCTTTCATGGCAGGGTGAAAAAATCGCCATCCATCTACTAGACCCAACTCCCCCACCCCTTGCTGCGTGGAATCAGAAAAGACCCCTGTGTCCACTCTGCGTCCCCCCGAGCTGTCCAAATCCCTGTCCCACACCAAATTGAAATTGCCCAGCAGGAACAAGAGCCCCTCCGCAAAGTCCCCCATCTTCACCAGCAATTCTTGCAGATACTTGTTCTGACCCGCATTGGGCAGATATACCACCACAAACGTACACAACCTACCCTGAATGTGCTCCTTAACCATCAGCCAGCGACCCTGCCTGTCGTGTCGGACCTCCACTGGTTGAAAATGCAACGTAGCCCTGAACAGAAGTGCCACCCCCCGGTGCTTCGTGACAGCAGAGGACCTGTAAATAATGGGGTACGCCCTATGGCGGAGCCTCAACTCATCCTTCCGTGCCAAGTGTGTTTCTTGCAGTCCAACTACATCAAGGTGATGGTCCATCACATACTTCAGAACCCTCTGCCGCTTCTGTGGCGAATTCATGCCCTTAACATTCCACGTCCCTACACTAAGCGGCATAGCGAATATAAAACCCAGAAACCGCTCTCAGCATGCCAAGCGCCACCCACCCCGCATTCAGCCCAGCCCCCAGGCAGTAGACAACCAGTAGCTTCCAGAACATTCGTGGCACGACATCACCAACAGTAAAGTACACACTCAGCAGCAGACACACAACAAACATCCCCTTTGGCCCACCGTCACGGGTCCCCCCCCAACGTCCCCAACAACCCCCATCCCAACCCCACCCCAAAAGATATGCAAACCAAACATAGTACAAAGTCAAAAACAAAAGTGCAGAAATAATACTCATCAAGACCAGAAGGCCGAAGTCCGTAGGAAGCCTCCCACACAAGAAGCAGGCCGGGGGAACAAAGACACTATTCCCCATGGCCATAGTCGAGGAGGTCTCCTCCAAGAGTACTTTCAGCCCCCTCAACCAGAAGGCCCGGGCCCCTCCGGCGCCGATCCGCCATTTCCCGGGAATCACGCCGCCCCAGAGCTATGCTGTGTGTCGGCCAACGTGACCGACGCCACCGAAGCAACTGCTGCACCCCGTTCTTGCAGGCTGGCAGAGAGATCTGGCCGTTGTCTGATAGGTGAACCCCCCACCCTTTGCCAGGAAGACGAACGACGGCGCCTTCGGGACGGGGAAGCCGTCGCGGCCTGCGAAGGCGGCACATCATCCAGGCCCAGAAGTTCTTTTGCTGCCTGAAGCGTGCGGATTTGAGCAAGACGATTCTGCCACCTGAAAATGATCCTGAAAGGGTGCCCCCAGGAGTAGGCGATGCCCCTCTCTTTCAGGAATGCTGTCACCGGTCGAAACTCCCGCCACTTTTGCAAGGTAGATGCCGCCAGGTCCTGGTAGAGCTGAGGCCGGTGCTCCCGGAACTGTAGCGACTCGATGGCCCTGGCCTTGCGCAGTATCCGTTCCTTAAGCTGGAAATCGTGTACGCACACTAGGATGTCGGGGGGGCCCCCCCGCGCCGGGGCAGGCCTACCCTGTGTACTCTGTCCATCTGAATCTCCTTCGTTTCTTCCTCGTCCAGTACATGAAGGAACAGCTCTTGGACATACCCCCGCAGGTCTCCAGCCTCACCGTCCCACGGCACCGCCCGTATTCGGATGTTGTTTCTATGGGAGCGGTTTTCCAGATCCTCCGTGTGCAACTGCAGGTCCAGATTTTGCTCGGTGAGGCGAATGATGTCTTGCTGTAGCAGGTGAACGTCGGTGGCTACGCTTAGATCTCGGTCTTCCAGGGTCGCCACCCTCTCGCCTATGCCGTCCACGTCTCTCGGCACCTCCCTCAAGTTGGAGGCCAGCTGCGCCCTGAGTTCAGAGATGTCCTCCTTGATGGAGGCAAACAGCTCGGTCATAAAGGCTTTCCTCGTCGGGGCCTCATCGTCCGATTGTTTCGCCGACCCACTCGCTCCAGGGGAAGCCGGTTGCTGAGAAGATTTCGGGGCATTGTCCTTCCCTTGGCCCCGTTTGCGCGGCACAGTAGACATGGCGGCTCACAGCGCTCCGACCCAGCGCCACGTGGCTCAGGATAGAGGCGGGCTCCTCAGGCAGTCCAAACGCACACCAAGGCGCGCTCTGTAGCCTCCAGCTGCGCCCAGTCCCACGTACACAGCTACTCGATCCGTGGGCCCCACCGGAGCCCAGGCAGGACAGAGCCCAAGTGCCGGCGTCTGCTTCCAAGCGCCCACCGGACCTTCGTGCGACGCAAGTTGCGCCGGGATCCGCTGGCTAGCACCGCGCCCTTACTCCACAGTAGTCTCGGCGGCTCACAGTGCTCAGGCCCCGCGCCTCGTGGCCAAGTTCAATGGCGGGCTTCGCCGTTCAGTTCATATGCTCACCATTACTTTCTCTGTAGACGCCGGCTGTGTCCAGCCCCACGTGCGCGGTGGTGGGTGGTGCGGACCGTGGGTTCCACCGGTGTTCAGGCAGGACAAAGTCCCGGTGCTGACGTCCGCCCTCAAGCACCCTCTGAACTTCCGTGCGATACAGTCTGTGCCGGGAACCGGTACAGCAATACCCCAAGGGCAAGGGGGGTCGATCTGAGTCTGTCGCCAGGTCCACCTCTCGCCGGAGTGCAGCTACTTTCCACCTTCCGCCTGCTCTGACTTCCTCAGGTCAGCTCCAGGGCCCCGCCCATCGACTACGCCGGGCCTCGATGTCAGGAGAGCCCGGGGTCTCACAGGCCGCGGGGCGCGTTCGATCTCAGGGGCGAACTCGGGGTCACACCGCTCCGGCGACCACACCAGGGCCAACCGCTCCGTCAGGCGGACTTCCCCACCGCTTTTGGGGCGGGTGTACTCCCACAGATTCGTGCTATTAGAAGCTTTGTCGGATCAGCGCCGGAGCGGCACGAAAAGGCGTCCTACTCCGCCGCCATCTTGGCCACGCCCCATCGGTCAGCATGTTTTTTACATAGGCTAGCCATTTGATGTTGCTGAGACCATCAAGAGTAAGACAGTCAGAGATTAGATCTATGTTGAGCGATGTCTCCGGGGTAACCCACACCTTGTGCCATAACAATAAGGGCGCAGTTTTTATTGCATCCACAATATACAGTAGACCTAATTCAATATGTGAGATAAATGTGGCAGTTGATTTAGGGGCACCTGGCAAATATCAGAGGTACTGGTTCTCACTCTGTTGGATCGGTTGAGCATTTTCGATTCCCCAAAGTCCGGATCCGTATGTAGCTGTTGAAATACATTTGGCTTTATAAATAAGAGTCAGTTCTTTCACCGGTCTGCCCCCTAAGTTAGCTGCAAAATTATTAAGGGCGCCTATTGCCCGAGAGAAGGCTAGGTTTCTAGCCCTCAGTGCTGTGTGCCAGTAACCTCCCCTGTCAAAGTTTATTCCAAGGTAGGAGAACTGATCTGTGGTCGCAATCCTCCTCCCTTCGAGGAAAATTGGACAGGGTGCCCTCTTCATCCTAGACCCACAGGCCATCGTGTAAGTTTTTGTAATGTTGACCTTTAGGCCCCTTTTACTCATAAAATCGGTGAATTTCAGGACCGCCCTCTGTAGGCCGATCCTTGTTCGGGACATAATAGCGGCATCATCGGTGTACAAAAATATTGGCGCCGGTGATCCCAATATGGTCGGATAATCGAACTGTGACTCCCCAAGATGCTTGCCAATAGAATTTATGTATAGGGTGAAGAGAAGGGAGTGCTAATATGCACTTCTGTCTCACACCCCTCCTGATGGGGAATCAACCTGAACACTCTACCACCCTGCCATAGCGAACTCTGGCACCCGCACCGCTATAAAACTCCCTAATAAATATTAGAATTTGGTCATCTATTCCCATTTCCGAAAGTGTGGACCACAATTTGTTATGGTCCACACAATTGAAAGTGGAACTCAGGTCCACAAAAGTAACAAATAGATGACCTATTTTGGCCTGAGTATACTTGGAGATGATTAGAGCTAGGTTTAGACCCTGCTCAACTGTCTCCTTTCCCGATCTAAAACCGTACTGTGCATTTGAGATAATGTCATCCTCTTCCGCCCATGTCTGAATCCTATTTAAAATTATGCGGCCTGCCACCTTCATTAGCGCATCGAGAAGTGAGATGGGCCGGTAGCAGGTAGGGTCTTTCCTATCTCCTTTTTTGAAGATTGGAACGGCAGTGGCTTCTGTCCAAGATGGTATGAACCCATGGTTAATAGTATTGTTCAAAACATTAGTTAACAAGGGAGCCCACAAGTTGATCTCTGTTTCATAAACGTCAACAGGGACTCCGTCGGGTCCGAGGGCTTTGCCCGAAGAGCTTTCTTTGATTGCATTGAAAGCCTCCTTGTGAGTAAAGATAATACCTATCGGAAAAACCCCAGAGGGATTGTTTCTATATTCTGATGTCGCTTTTTCATTTTTGGGACTTTCAGGGTCCACAGGATTTGCTTTGTGATAAAGCTGTTTAAAATGCTTAGCCCAGGTTTCCCTATTGATGGCCATATCTATCACATCTGTGTCTTTTTTCTGAGAGTAAGAGGCATGGACCGCTTTCCAGAAAGCGCTGCTGTCCCTACTCTTAGAGGCCGCAATCAGAGCCGACCAGGCCTCTTGCTTTAATAATTATTTCCTTGGTTTAATTGCTGAATAATACAACTTTCTGGCCTTTCAGATCGCCGTTGGTGATCGTGGTGTTTCATGCAGGGCCTTTTCTAAAGCTTTAAGAGCTTTAGTACAGTTTTTATCAAACCAGCCTGTAGGTCGGTTTGCATCCGGTCGGTATTCTCTGGTCAGTAACCTTTTTAGTTCCGCTTGAATTCTTAGAAAGGAACCCAGGATTTTTGATGGCTCCTCTACTTGAGACAAACATATGTAGATATCTTCACCGGTTAATGTTACTAACTTTTTTAAAAGTCCCTCAGGTTCCACTTTATCCCATTTAATGGAATAGCCATTTCGAGTAGCCAGGTTGATCGCTGGCTGGTATAAAACTCTATCCCTAAAGGTCTGTTGAGACCCATCAATTATTACTTTAAAAGAAATCGGATAGTGGTCACTGAAAATAACATCAAGTATTTCCCATGTCGAAACTAATTGTGAGTGGGTTGCAGTTAGAAAAGTAATATCTATCATTGAGTTGCACCCCCTCCCATGGAAAGTTGGCTGAAACGGAATCGGAGGGGAGCAAAGCTCATTGATATAAGACAAATTAAAATAAAAAAATCATGCTATTCAGTGTATTTCCCACACTGGAATGTATAAAATGGGTAGGGTTGTCGGCTCCGTGCTCGCCTAGACCACAAATGCCCGTCGAGCTGATGGACTTCATCAATTGTCCAAGTTTCCTGGAAATACAGGATGTTATAATCAGTAACAATCTCTAACCATGAAGGGTAGGATACTTTATTTGTCAGGCCTGCTACATTCCAGGAGAGAATTTTGAGACAGGGTTTAATCACATTCAGGGTAGTATTATCAATAATACCGCTATCGGGCCTATCCCGGTATAGGTGGGGAGCTTTTCTGTGACATTCGCTTTGTGGGCTGCCGTCATTAGACGTAGGAATAGCTTCCTCCTGACCATGGAGTATTCCTGCCACTTGATCCTTATCAGTAATAATGCCCTTTGCACGATCTGAAAGTACATTATTCTGGGTACTACTTGGTTCTACCACCCGACCCCTATCCGTAATTGTGCTCTTTACACTATCTATAAGTGCTTTATTTAGAATACTGCTTGGTCTTACCCGTGGTGAGGAAACAGTTTCCTCTTGTTCCCCCACATGGGGAGCCATCTCCTGCCAGTCCAGTTCGTCTAGGCCTGCCAACATCTCAAATTGGTTCCCTAGCGGAATTGACCATTGTGGATAAAAAGGTTGATATTGTTGACTACCTGGATGATAAGGATGAAGAGTAGGGGGCCTGTCAGTGCAAAAATGTAACGGGTATGGGGGTGCCCTTCGAGTGGGTGATCTAGGGTATTGCGCATGTGGATTGCGTACAAAATTCCTAGGTCTTTCCCAGATTGGTCTAGTTTTGGAAGGGGCCACTGATGTTCGGGGGTAAAAATAACTCAGATCGTGGGGAGAAGTTCCTCGGCCTCCTCTTTACAAATACCAATCCATTATGTGGGCAACTGCTCTACGGTCTCTAAAATTGACAGTTAAAACGTCTCCATCGATGTCTTTGGGTCTATAACCCACCCACGAAAGTCTCCTTACATGCACAATTTCCCCATTTATCTCCGGGGGAGAGGTCTGTTGTTTTTTAACCAATAGATCGTTTAATTTTATAATTCTCTATAACCTTCCCTCCTCCCTTCTGCCAACTCTGGAACCCCAGTAAGGATTATAACATATGGGGCTGCCTCAGGAGGTAGGTCAATGTGCTGCCCAATTCGGTTTCTATGGCTATCCGGAGAACGTTCTTCCCTGGCAGTTGTAATTAAATTATCCGGCCTGTTAGTAGTTCCTACTGTTCCCCCCTCCCAATTTATCCCCGGAGCGCTGCCCTCATTTATCACCTCTAATGTGGTCTCCTGTGGTGGTAAAGGTGTTTCTTCTATGGTGTTTAAATGCACAGTATTCTTTCCGCTAGTTGGATGAGGTAAGTTATGGGCCATCAAATTCATTATAGCCTTAGTGTCGGATGTTGATGCCTCCTGGCGCGATTTCCCAGGTGTCGGCTTCCGTCCGCGCTGCAGGCTGGGAGTGAATGTTCCAGGTTCCCAGCCCCCCCCCCCCCCCCCCCCCCCCCCACAGTGGCCGCAGAAGGATGTTGCACAATTGCGGCGGCGGGGGGAGATTAGCAGCGGTGAATCCGGGAGGAAAAGAGGTGGCTGGCTCTGATTCAAGGACACCCCTGGCAAGGCAGGTAGGGGTCAACAAGGTTCACTGTCACTGCTGGCAGGGTCCCCCTCTGTTACTCAAAAGTATTATAGTAAACATATATGTGTAAATTACTCCCAAATGTAATTTATAATTGTGAATAGCTCCAGTTCATTATCTCAGACCCTGCACTATTTAATCCCATTTTCTGGTATCAGAATCCTATTGCAGAGTGAATTTTGCTCTTAAATTCTTTAGAGTAAGTTAATATGTCACAAAAGGGAAATGACATGATTTTAGTGATTCAGAAAAGGGGGTGGTGATGGACAGAGTATCTGAATTAAGCAGAACACTCCTACCCAGTCAACAGATCAGGGCTTGATCCATCACCGTTTTTTAGCTCACTGCACCATCCCAGCTCAGAACCTGGCTACATGCAAATTAGTCTGTCCGTGGCCCAGTGCATCATGGGAACAGGGCAGACCAAACTACCAAGCCAATTCTTATACTGGGAAGGAAACAAGCTTCCGGGGACCGGTTTCTGGCATTACCCCCGTCTTCGGCCCGGCTTGCTTGAATCCTGATGGTGCAATGAGTAAGGGACTCACATCTGAGTATACCCTTCCACGCTTATGGTGGACAAAACGATTCAGAAAAGGGGGTGGTGATGGACAGAGTATCTGAATTAAGCAGAACACTCCTACCCAGTCAACAGATCAGGGCTTGATCCATCAACGTTTTTTAGCTCACTGCACCATCCCAGCTCAGAACCTGGCTACATGCATCACCACCCCCTTTTCTGAATCTTTTTTGGCCACTATAGGTGTGGCAGGGTATACTCAGACATGAGTCCCTTGCTCACTGCACCATCAGGATTCAAGCAAGCCGGGCCGACGACGCCTGAAATGCCAGAAACCGGTCCCCGGAAGCTTGTTTCCTTCCCAGTATAAGAATTGGCTTGGGAGTTTGGTTTGCCCCTGTTCCTATCATGCACTGGGACAGGAACAGACTAATTTGCATGTAGCCAGGTTCTGAGCTGGGATGGTGCAGTGAGCTAAAAAACCGTGATGGATCAAGCCCTGATCTTTGGACTGGGTAAGAGAGGTCTGCTTAATTCAGACACTCTATTCATCACCACCCCCTTTTCTGAATCATGATTTTAGTGATGTCATGAGAGAATCAACAAAGAGAGAGCAGCCAGGTTATAGAAAACTGCACTACCTAGGTCAATCATGTGATATATGGATATTGCCCAACTCAAATGGTCAGCTGCCACTTGACCACAAACAGAAACATGAACAGGAGGGAGATGAGAGGCAATATGAATTGAAAGCAGGTAAAATGATGCAATGTATACAGGTGAAAAACAATCATAGTCGTTTGTTGAAGTCTTTGTTTGTTTATTTCAGATGCTCTTGGTTGGCATCTTTAGAAACAGGCAACGCTTTCACCTAGAAATGGGATTCTTCAGGGCTGCAATGGCATACAATGTACAAGGATTTTAGACATACGTGGGGCAAAGGCAACAGTTTTTTGTGTGTGAATGGAGAGAGTGAGTGTCAGAGAAAACAGAAAAGGAAGACGGAAGAAGGTTAGAAATTGGACAGTCATAGTCCAAGGGAAGAGGACCGTGAAGAAAAACCCGTTCAGTGAGCACGTGGTGAAAGAGAGAAAGCGCAAAGGGAAGTGAGAGTAAGGAGGGGAGGAGGGAAAAGGAAGCATCCGAGCCATTGGTTTCAAAGCTATGGTTTGAACCCTAGCTTTTGTAAACACCCAGGGGCCTGTGTGTGAGACGGACCTCCTGTGACTGTCGCAGCTGGGTAGGGCGCAAACAACAAGACATTAAAAGAGGCCCAGCCACAGAGACCCGGCCCGCAACGCTGCAGTGGAGGTCCGGTTTGGGGCCTAAAGGCTGGTGTGACACTGCCTGAATACTCGGGCTGGGGCGCTGCCTGCAGATGTGCCCCCTTGTGTTGGCGGCTGAAATACAAAGGGGAGCGGGTATTGCTCGCTGCTGTGGGGGGACCGCCGCTTTGGCCCCCCCATCCTCTCCCCCTGGTTTAGAGGCATAGCGGGGCAATATTGGGATGTGAATGGCCCACCGACCAGGATATAGGAAGGGAACGTCACTGTGACCGCTCCCTGGGCCCACAGGAGAACATGTGGCCATAGACCGGCTGGGAGTGGCCTTTGAGGCTTGTGGCAGGAGGCACTGTCTGAACCGTTGTGAAGCAGGTGCGTGTGCGATTGGAGAAGTCCTTTGAAGAGAAACATAGTGCATGGTGTGGCCTTCAAGTGACTGGGGAGTTCTGGAAGACGGCATGGAAGCCTATGGGATCCCCTGAATGCTGGCTAGGGTTGTGGCAGTGGACACATGCTCCATATAGGCGAATGCAACTAGGAAGGCGTCCCAGAGCTAGAGTTGATTTGTGTGGCCCACTGCCCTGACCGTACAGCTGAACTCCGTGATGAGTGTGGGGACCCACGCCGCTGATTCCTCAAGGCTGAGGGGTACCGGGGAAATGGTTCCGGGAGAATTGTAATTTACTTTGACCGTCACATTTGCCCTCACCTAGTGGATTGGCTGGTGGCGCACAGACATGGCGACAGGAGCCAAAGGCCTCAGGGACAACCCTCAAAATCAGATAGCAAAACTTGCATGGTCCAAGGCTGGGAAAAAGGTGAATCCCCGCGGTCGGATGAGGACGGTGGCACAGCCACACCCACCCAGGTCCAGGAGCCTAGTTTACACGACGTCATGGCGGCCATTAACGGAGTGCGTGCGTCAGTGGATTCGGTCAATGTGGAGGTCTCACTCATTAGAGCCGACTTCTGCAAGATGGACGAGAAGGTCAAGGAACTCAAAATAGTCACCAGCACCCTGCAACGGATACTTCAGAACTGCAAACACAAATGCTTGAAATGCAGAAAAAGCAGGAGAGGATGCCGCAACAACTCGATGATTACGAAGGCTGTGCCCGCCGCAATAACATTTGCATTTTGGGGGTCCCAGAAAAAACGGAGGGCCCAGCGACGAACCATACGTGGAGAACCTCATCACAAGGCACCTGAAACCCAACACTCTATCCAGCTATTTTTCTATTGAGAGAGCTCACAGGGTGGCAGGAGGTAGACCAAAACCCGTGGACCCCCGAGACCCATTATTGCGCTGGTGTTCAACTACAGTGATAGAGACATTATCTTGTAGATGGCACGCTCCAATCCCCCTGAAGATAGACAACTATGAGGTGGCATGTTTTCCCGATTTCACAGCCAAGGTTCAAGCTCAACATCGCAGCTACCAGGCGGTGAAGAAGGAACTGAGAGACAGAGATGTCAAGTACCGCAATGCTCTTTCCCCTTTCGTCTGAGAGTCGAATCTGATGGCAAGTCCTGGTTCTTTGACTCTCCGGAGGCTGTCTGGGAGTGGATGGACGGCTGGACCACGGTGGGGGGCCGGAGGAGAGATCGACTGTGTAAACCAGGCCAGGGCAGAGATGCCCGAGTGGAGGAGGTTCATAATGGCTCAGCGGAGAATAATAGTCAGCTGGAGGAAAAGTACTGATGGACATGGGTGATAAGAATGGAATGCCCACGCTCGGCTAAAAGCGCAAGTAGTGGGACTGTGGGGAGGGGCGGCAATACCCATCATTACGTGATTTGCTGACAGAAGATTCCTAAGGGTATGATACAAACTGTTGGGTTTCATATATGTGATTTGGGAGGGAATCCAATGGTTAAGTGTGGATGGCTACAATTCCAGTTATTTTGATGTGAACCAACAGGAGGGGGGGGCACTCTACCCCATGTATTTTCAGCATTTTGGGGGGGGAGAGAAGCACTCTGCCAAGTTTGAGAGTGGGTAGTTTTCAATCCACAGGCAGGGGGGCAGGGAGGGGGAGAAGGTTGTGGGGGGGATGGGGGTTGTTTCAAGGTTGACTGGTTTATTGGTATGATGATTGCGTTAATGATCCTTATGAGTGAATTAAGCATAGAGAAGCATATTATTATGCAACATGCTGTAGTAAATCAACAATGTAATGTAGCCATATCGAACATTGGAAGACAATTGCTGTATGAACAGGTCTGTGTTCTTTCCTAGACAGACATGATCCGAATGAGGGAACAGGGGGAGATACACAGTTATGGGGCAGGATAGCAAACGATCCCTGGCTAAAATGTCCTGGAACATGAATGGGATGGGAGATAAGATTAAGAGGGGAATAGTGCAACAATACCTGAAGAGCCATTTGCCAGATGTAGTCTTGCTGCAAGAAACACAACTAGTAGGTCAGAAATCCAAGGCCCTCACTAGATGGGGATACAAACTTCTGGTGCATGCAGCCTACACCACGGGCTCAAGGGGCAAAGCTATATTAGTGAAGAAAACTACACCCCTTATTGTTCACAAGATCTGGGCTGACACGAGGGCTGGTTTGCAGGGGTTGAGGCCCAATGGGATGGGAAGGATATTAATATACTCTCTGTCTATTTACCGCCCGCTATGGGCAAGGCAGCACTAGAAAACCTAGGTAATAAGCTGACGGCGTTCCTGGAGGGAACACTAATTATGGGGGGAGACTACAATATGACCGTAGATGATACTGTTTACCGCCACCCACCAAAGCCAAAAGAAAAGTTTAACAACCTCATGGCCAACTTTGCAAAAGCGCTGGGTCTGGCAGATGTGGGTCAGGTACTCCATCCCACCAAAAAATTGGTCACGTTCTTCTCCAGTGCTCACCGTGGTTTATCACGAATTGACTATTTCCTTAAGCATCTGTCCTCAAAGGTAACTTTGCTCAATATAGAGTCCTGCCCAGAAGGATTTCGGATCATTCCCCAGTATGGATGGAATATGCGCAATGGGGGCGCCAACCATGTGCCACAATAGTAATTAACCCATGGCTCCTACAAATCCCAGACATTAAGGACGAACTCTGTACACACACAGAGAACTACTTTACTGAAAATGTGGGCTCCGTCGACTCCACACAAATAATCTGGGAAGCATTCAAAGTGGTAATCAAGGGTCAAGCTCTGTCGTTAGAGACGGACTATATCAGCAAAAAGCAAGGACTCCTGGCTAATGTAGAATCCGACCTCCTTGAGCTAAAGCACGCACATACGCAAGATCCTTCGCCTGACACTAGTCATAGACTTCTCCTGAAACAAGACGAATATAGGATAAAAACCAGGGAACAGATGGTAGCTAAGCAGCGGGCAACCCAACACAGACGCTTTGAGCTTGGGGACAGGGCGGGCAGGACACTGGCATGGCTGGAGAGGCAAGAGCAAGGCTCCAGATGGGTGCATAAATTGATGGCATTGGGTGTTAAGAAGTGGTACACCCAAGGGAAATAGCGGAAAAATTTGCCGATCACTTTGAAATAGTGTACTTCCCCTCTACACACTATACAGCAGAAGATTCTCGTCAGCTCCTCATAGACAGCAATGCTCTGAGCCTCTCGGAGGCGGATAGAGAAACCCTGGAGGCAGACCTAGTGAACGAAGAAATAAGCAAGGCCCTGGGACAGATTAAATCGGGAAAGGCGATGGGGCCTAACAGCATCCCAGTGGAGTTTCTGAAGGCCACAGCCTCTTTTACTGTACCACATCTTAAAGCCATGTATGAGGAAGGCTTGGAGGTGGGGCAGCTACCACTAGATCAGCTGCTCGCCACTATTGTAGTCATTCATAAACAGGGTAAGCCACCAGAGAATTCTGGCTCCTATAGATCAATCTCGCTGATTAATGTAGAGACGAAGGTATTGGCAAAAGTCCTGGCTAATAGATTGGCAACAGGTATTACCTCATTGGTCAATCTGAACCAATCTGGCTTCATGCCGGGGTGAAAAACGGCCTTCAACCTGCACCACTTACATAATGTAATGGCACGTAGACAATACGTTGAAGAAGACGAGGCGGTGCTGTCTCTTGATGCCTCTATGGTGTTCGACTCCATAGAATGCCCATACCTATTCGAAGTACTACAGAAGGTGGGGCTGGGCCCTAAATATGTAGCCTGGGTGAGGCTTCTGTATACGGGTGTGCTGGGACAGGTGAGGGTTAATTGGTTTACATCCCGGACATTCGAGCTACATAGAGGAACGAGACAGGTGTGCCCGATGTCCCCGCTAATCGTCGCTCTTGTACTGGAGCCGCTCGCGGCCTGGGTGCATAGAGACGTGATGTTGCGTGGAATGCGCTGGGCAATCGGAGTTGAAGATCGCATATCGCTTTATGTAGATGACATTAAGCATGAGCGGGAAATCCGTTACGCTCGCGGATTTTGCGGGTTTTTGGGAAATCCGCAATCCGCGAATTTTGCGGATTTCCTGCAAAATCCGCAAAAAAAATCCGCGAACGTAACGGGTTCAAAAGTTGAACCCCCACTCATGCAACTATTTTACAATGGCGCCAGCAAGCTGCCAGCGCCGTTGTAAAATAGTTACAAAGTTAGCTTGCACAGGAACCACTAGATAAAACGAAGCAGGTGCTTCCTGTGCAAGCTAACTTTGTAACTATTTTACAACGGCACTGGCAGCTTGCTGGCGCCATTGTAAAATAGTTACAGCCTTACACAGGTCACTCAAGGGACCGCTGCGCCCTTCAGGGCGATTGCATAGTAACACACACATGGTCACTCGAACTAGTTGATGCTCAAATTCAGTGACTCATTCATTAGCCCAAAAACAATCATGAGCGTCTTCGAGGCTGGACAGGTGTGCCTCTTCCCAAATCTACTGTGGAAAATCAGCTGTGATGCTGGGTAGAGGGCGGCCTTTGCATGGTCGCTCGAACTAGTTGATGCTCAAAATCAGTGACTCATTCATTAGCCCAAAAACAATCATGAGCGTCTTCGAGGCTGGACAGGTGTGCCTCTTCCCAAATCTACTGTGGAAAATCAGCTGTGATGCTGGGTAGAGGCCTTTGCATCCTTGACTTTCATGAGCGCAATCCCCGTGCTGTTCCTGTGACCAGGAGCTTCTTTCTCTTCATATAATTGTGTTTGCACGGGTTGCTGCAAGTTCGCACGCGTTTTGTACAATTTCGCAATTTGGGAAATTGTACAAAACCCTCGCGAACTTGCAGGAACCTGTGCGAACATAAAAAAAAAAATCTGCAAATTCGCAAATCCGCAAATTCGCGGATTGCCAATCCGCAAAATCCGCTCATGCCTAGATGACATTCTGCTCTATTTAGCATCCCAGTATAGATCGATCAGTGTGGTGTTGGATATATTCACAAATTTTGGTAAATATTTGGGGTATGCAATTAATTGGCACAAGTCAGTGTTGTATATGCTGAAAGGCGATGTGCCTCGCCTCCCGACAGAATGTGCAATAACGGTCGCTATGGAAGGCTTTCGCTACTTGGGGATTTTTATCACCTTAGACCACCTAGCCTGTTTCTATAGCTCTAATCTGGCCCCACCTTTGGCCAGACTGCGAGCGGATGTAAAGCATTGGAGGGCCGTGCCCCTAACACTGGTGGGGAAGGCGGCACTCTTCAAGATGCTGGCCCTTCCTCGCTTTCTTTGCGTGTTACATAACTGTCCTCACAGAGTCCCAGACTTGTACTTCAGAGCTGTTGAGGGAGAGGTTCGCACGCTACTGTGGGATGGTAGGGCCCCTAGAATTGCAAAGCAGAAATTGACAAAAAGCTGGTACGATGGGGGCATCGCTCTCCCTGACCTACGGCGATACTACTGGGCGGTCCAACTGGTGACCGTCAATCACTGGATATATCACCCCCCAGATGACCCAGCGTATGCCCTTAATAGATACCAAACTGACCATTCTGGATATCTGGTGGCTCTATACACCACTGATAGGAAAAATAAGGGGAAATTCTTTGGACCGACCAAACACACACTTGAAATCTGGTGTATAGTTAATTCTCGGCTAGGTTGGACAGGTATTCTCTCGCTAGCCACGCAATTATGGTTTACTCAAAAACTGGGAATGCTGGGCTATCAGCCTGGATTCGTAAATGGGACCTCATTGGGGTGTCAACAGGGAGGGATCTGGTAAATAAGGGAGCAATACTGACCTTTAGTGAGCTCCAGAAGCAATATCAGTTGGCACAAGGAGAAATGTACAGATACTTGCAAATCAGACATGAGCTGTAGGCAGCGTTTCCGTTTCCTAAAGACATACCAAAGTCGCAACCTCTGGAAGATCGCCTGCTTGATGAGCCTCTTAACTCGAAGGCAATATCTTTAACTTAAAAGAAGCTGAGTAACAATCTGCCGGACACTTTCCCGAAGCTCAGAGAGCGGTGGCAAGATTACATAGGCCCTTTAGAGGATGAAGACTGGCAGTCGGCACTAATGTCCCCATGTACTGCGGCATCACCCAGAGATTTCGACTAATTTAGCTTAGAATACTCCACCGATCATACATCGCAGGGACATTTTTGGCTAGGATAGGGTCTAAACCTGATGACCCGTGTGTAAGGGGATGTGGTCAGAAGGCCACATTTTATCATACACTGTGGTCTTGCCCAATGGTACGCCCCCTTTGGTAGGGAGCCACGAACCACATGTGCACAGTCCTGGGGAAAGCTATGGTAATAACCCTACAACTGGGAATATTAAACATCTGCGATGCTACTGACCTAACTGAAGTCGAACAGCAATTCACAACACTGGGATACACACTGGCAAACAGAGAATTGGCTAAGGGTTGGGGGAGTATAAAACTGCCTCGTGTCACCCTATGGGTCAAAGAAATGGATAGATATATGCTGGCGGAGACTGAGGTCTACAGGGCTGGGGGATGCCCCAAGAAATGGGATAGGAAGTGATCACAGTGGAATAAACATAGGGGAGATCTCTGTGTGTCGCCTACTGTTGAAATGGAGATGCATAGACAAGTGAGACTTTTAGGAGATATGTAATGTGTACCCATGATTAATGCTTTCCTGGATCATTTGGCTGAAAACAGGCACTATGTTGTCTAATCATGTAATGTATGACTGTGATTTAAACCAATAAACAAAGTTTAATATATTACATTTCCACAAGCACAACTGTTGTACAATCTCCGAAATTCATATTGTAATGAATTCAATCCAAGGCATTACTTGCATCTTAGCATCATTAACATCACATGTTCCTGTTCCAACATACAATAGTCATCATCTTCCTATATTATCTGCTCATCTCAGTTCCTCATCCATTTACAAAATACTTACTAAACTTTAAGAACACAGAGATACATTAGAAGTTGAATTACAATGGGACAAGGATCTCCAGACTCACCAAACCACCACACTTTCAATCAATCAATCAATCAAGTTATTTGTATAGCACACTCCTTACCCGTGAGGGTCTCAAGGTGCTGGGGGAGGGGGGTGCTGCTACTGCTCGAAGAGCCAAGTCAAGCCAAGTCTTGAGGAGTCTTCTGAAGGCCAGCAGGTCTTGGGTCTGAGGTAGGTGGGTGGGGAGGGTGTTCCAAGTCTTGGCGGCGAAGTGGGAGAAAGATCTGCAGTCGTTCTTTGGATACGGGGGACTGAGCGGAGCTGGCGGGTGGGGGTGTAGAGGTATCTGTTGAGGTATGCTGGTCCGGTGTTGTGGAGTGCTTTGTGTGCTTAGATAAGCAGCTTGAAGGTTATCCTCTTTGGACGAGGAGCAAGTGCAGGTCTCTCAGGTGGGATGTGGTGTGGCTGCGCCGGGGGATGTCGAGGATCAGACGTACAAAGGAATTCTGGATGCGTTGCAGCCGTCTCAGGAGTTTGGCCGACATTCCCGCGTACAGGGCATTTCCGTAGTCCAACCTGCTAGTGATGAGGGCCTGGGTGACCTTTCTTCTCCTTTCAGTGGGGATCCACTTGTAGTTCCCGTGGAGAATGCAGAGGGTGTTGAAGCAGGGGGAGAAGACGGCATTGACCTGTTTAGTCATGGAGAGGGTGGAGTCGAGGATGACCCCTAAGTTACGTGCATGGTCAGTTGGTGTTGGGGCTGTTCCCAGAGTGGTCGGCCACCAGGAGTCGTCCCAGGCTGAGGGGGTTTATCTGAGGATAAGGACCTCCGTCTTGTCCGAGTTCAGTTTCAGACGGCTGTTCCTCATCCATTCGGAGACGGCCTTCATTCCTTCGTGGAGGTTGGTCTTGGCAGTGTGAGGGTCTTTGGTGAGAGAGATTATCAGCTGGGTGTCATTGGCGTAGGAGATGATGTTGAGGTCGTGCTGTCGGGTGATGTAGGCGAGGGGTGCCATGTAGATGTTGAACAGCGTTGGGCTGAGGGATGAGCCCTGGGGTACGCGCAGAGGATCTCGGTGGTAATGGAGTTGAAGGGGGGTAGGCGGATGGTCTGTGTTCTGCCAGAGAGGAAGGATTGGGTCCAATCCAGGGCCTTCTCTTGGATCCCGGCGTCATGCAGGCGTGTTCGTAGTGTGTGGTGGCAGACCGTGTCGAAGGTGGCTGACAGGTCCAGGAGAATGAGGGCTGCTGTTTCTCCATAGTCTAGCAGTGTCCTGGTGGGAGCGATAAGGGCGGTTTCGGTGCTATGGTTGCTGCAGAACTTGGACTGGGATGGGTCCAGGATGCTGTTCTCCTCAAAGTAGCGGGGCAGTTGTTTGTTGACGGCTTTCTCAATTACTTTTGCCGGGAACGGGAGCAGGGAAATGGGTCGGACGTTTATGAGGTCCTTGGGGTCTGTCTTGGGATTCTTGAATAAGGCGCTGATCTCGGCGTGCTTCCAGCTTTACAGGAAGGTTGCTGTCTCGAAAGAGATGTAGATTGCTTTCCGGAGATGGAGGGCGATGGCTGTGCGGGGTTTGTTGAAGATGTGGTGTGGGTAAAGGTCTAACGGTGATCCGGAGTGGAGGCTGTTCATGATCTTGCTGGTGTCCTCGTCGTTGATGCAGGTTCAAAGGGGACAAGGGGAACTTCAACTTTGCAACAAAGTCTGTGAAAAAATGTGGAATGCTATACTAACAAGGAGACGCCGAAAGTCCGCGCCGCCCCTTTTAATCACCTTTGGATTTACTCCTTTTTATCTATAACAGGCTCATGAACACTCCAGCTACTCTACCTACATTTAACCCAGAATCCTCCTCAAATGGGTGGTGATGTAAAGCTATCTCTGCAGATCTGTACCATATGATTTGTTCATGCCCATATACTCATCAATTTTTCCTGACAGTATGTCTCAAATAATGCTATTTTTCATACACACATCCCATTTTCATTTTCAACTGTTTTTCTTGGAAGTCTTTTCCGATGTTTAGCATAACAGCAGTCATATAACTCTTACAATATATTTATTAATTGCAGTTGCCTTTCAACAGATTGGGAGCAATCCTCGCAAAATTCTTTTTAAGCCTGTTGGTACAGTGTGCGTTAAATTCACCAATTAGATAAAGCATATGTTACTCCAGTTTCACTTGCTATTAGGAGGGATACTATTTGGTTACCTGTTACTATCTTTTTAGACACTTCCGCTCAAAATTTTGCTCATCACCATCCTCTCTTGGAAGAGGTCCCCAAACCTCAGTGAATCGTACTATTATATTTTTTGTTTATATTTCCTTTTATGATTCTTTATTTACAATATGTTACTAGTGACGTTATACATATACACTTCTTTTTCACTCTTCTCTTTTTCTTTTCAATAGATATTATTAACATTTCTCATATGCTGCTCTCTTTCTCTTTCTTTGTTCTTAATATTATGCAAGAATTTATTTATATGCAACGTATTTAATTTTGATATGGTGTTGCACCTATTTATAGAACATAATGTCGTTTTTTAAATCTGCAATTTTCATGTAACTATGTAAGCTTGGTGCACATTTCTTTTAAAAAACTTCTTTCAAAACTTAATATTTGTTTAAGTGAAGTTTTTATTCCAAAAGTATTGCAGAATTGACTTACCTGTGTATTCTTAAAGTATATTGCACCCTGATTATCAGAGGCAGGTGGTCAAAAATTCAAGCGAAGTTGAAAATAAATGTAATATGCCCAATTTGGACTTCATTCTCCACCCTGTTCTGTTCCAAAAACAAATAGGGAAAAACACAGAATCAAGAAGGCAATGGGAACTCTGCCATCATTCTTGGTGGGGCATGCTGACGAAAGAGCAGTCAAGCAGAAACTACCTTTTCTCATTACACTAAACAAATAATAATAATTGTTTGTTTGCTCTCTCAGAGATCTGCTATGAGTCATGCCTCTGATCTTCCCTAAATGCATGCAATGTTTACAAATTCCTGAGTGTAGCAAGGCTACGTTTCACAAATGCAGGCCAACTAAATCACGAAATGGTTTCCCTGCCGGCAGGAATGCATTATGCTCATTATGGCTGCATATTCCATGACTTGTCAGCGGAATGTTTCTGACACTTTCGCTTGAGCTGGAAAGGTGGACGGCAGGAGGGGTTACCCTGTCGGCTCCCCCTCGCAGGGGGTTTAGAGAGAACCCGAGCAGCTCCCGGGCTGTAGGTGAGGTTTCTTCTTTCATGTGAAGCGCTACAACTTTGACATCAATAGCTCATGCATACGGCAGATTTAGCAAAACAGGTTTATCTTTGTAGTAGTTCAGTTCGATTTCTCCACTGAACGCCCCAGTATCGGGTGTCTGGGAAATAGGAGACTTGTTCAAAGCCACCTTAATTGTAGGAATCTATGGGAAAAGGTTGTGAAAAAAACGTATTGACTCGAATTTACCTTTAAAAAAGTTTAATAATTCATAAAACTGTATTAACTTCACAAACGTATCTACTCGGTCGGTGAAGAGCTTTATGTTTCAATAGTATATATTTAAGAAAAGTACAGCCCACAACCAAGTAAATGAAAAAAAGTGTTGGGCCTAACCAAAACATAGGTTGTAAAGTAAAAATGACAGAGGCACCTGTATGCTTTTCCTGGACGCAGGGAGTACTGGGGAATCTAAGGAGACCCCAAGTTTCTGCCCTTGGATGCAAGCAGATATCCACACATCCTTTGGTGCACTCTGAATGTCACAACTAACTTATTGACACAGGGGTGTGAAGAGCAGGTTGAGTAGACGAAGGATTGGTCTCAAATGCAGGGCAGCAGAGAGGGATTGATGACAAGGGAAAAGAGTGATGGTTAGAGTTGAGAAGGCCTGTACACTGTGGTCATGGCATCCTCACACCTTATAAATGGGAAAGAGTAAAATGCAGGGGCGTAGCTTAGCCAATGAGATTCAGGGCGTGTGAATCTCAAATTTCCCAAGTAAAAGGGCGGTGGGCTACACGATGGAGGGGAGATGACCAATGTTCTGGGTGGACAGTTTCCACAAGAAACAGGGTTGTCCTGAATTGCATTAGGCGGACCTCTGTCTCTTGTTGAACAGTAGATGAAAAACGATGTGGAATGCTACTCCATTCATCCGATCACTTTTTGGGTATTTGACTGTCAGTAGTATGCCTGGACCTCGAGACTGGAACAGCTTGCCAAGGCTGCTACTGCAAATGTTTCTGAATTCCAAACAGTAGTAAATTTGCACCCATTAAAGGGGCACATCTGTGAGAGGAGATTTACTACTTTTTTTGGTGAACTATTCACTATATCCAATCCAACAAATGAAAAAGGTAAAATTGATAAACAAAAATAAACTTTGCAGAAATAAGTTATCCGAATCAGGGACCCTAGACCAACTACTGAATCAGGAATGCATTTCAGAGGTGTTACACCCCAAACACCCCCATTGAAGCTATGCCCCTGCCCCTCCCACCTGGGCCTGATAGTTGTCTCTAGGTACTCATGACTGCCGGCATGTACAACACAATGGGCTGGAGTCCCTACGCATTATCACCCATTTTAACTATTTTAAATGTACTTTCCTTCTTAATTTCTAGAGCAAGAAGCCTTGATGGTAGAGTTGTCAAATCAGTGCATGTGGGTATGGCTTCATGTTTCGAGTCCTCACCTTTTGCAAATTATTTTATCAAGTCACTGACGGCCCCATGTACTAAGCCAAAGCCCAAACAGAGGGCGCACAGGCAATTTAATAGGTCGAGCCACGGTATGGTTCTGGCTTGGCTCAAAGAATCTGTGCATGAGCTGAGCTATGAAAACGTTTGCCACGTATTTTCTGCAATATGCACAATCTAAAAATATGACACAAGCTATCCCAAAATTTCTTTAGCTTGCAGAAGTGTTTCACCTTAGTACTTCAAGGTATGTCACTGTAAAGGCAGACATTTATTAAAAGTGACTGTGTTTAGAAGCATTTTTGAATCGCCTCCCAATGACAATGCCTTCAGTAATCTGAGAAGCAAGTCAGTAGACATGTAAACCCTAAATGTGGCCTAGATTCTTTTTTTTTTTTTTTTTTTTTTTTTTATTAAACAAGCCGTAGGATAAACATTGGTACATTGATTACTTCATATTTAGAAAAAATTTTCAGGCAATATACAAGAGACAAAACTACACAAACTAAAAATAACGTATGACTAAACGTTTTTCCTTTCATAAAAAGCTAAAACAAAAACGTAGTCAGATTGAAAATATAAAAACTATTGGTATGGAACAAACATCAAGATTACAATACGGATTAATAAAGTGCTAGTGCATTGTAGTATGGAAGCTGCTAATTTAAGACAGCAAGAATATTATTGTACACTTTTTTTTTTTTTTTTTTTTTTTTTTTTTAAAGTGCTAGTGCAGTAACATGTAAAGTTGGCATATGTAAAGAGATTAGAGCGTTAAAGTGGGTGAACCGACAATATATATCAGGAGGAGTATTATCCTATTTCTTTAAAGTACAAATGTAAAATCGCACAACGTTAACAAATTAATATATCTTATGATGGAATACACAAACGACTGGTATAATATAGCAAATTAAATATGTAGTTGAAATTCATTAAAATGTAGAAGCAATACATTCTAAAAATTTGACTTAAATAAGACTATTGACTTCCTTTTATCGATTCAAGCATCTCAAAATATTTCCAGTTCCTTTCAAACCTAGCAATCGCTCCCACTCTACCTGCATAAGCTCTCTCAAAGTTACATGTTCTTCTCATTTTATTAATCCATTTTAATTGGCATGGGGCTATCGTAGATTTCCAATTTTGTAAGATTAAAGATCGTGCTACCGCCGTAGAGATAAAAATAAACACTTCTTCTGATTTGTTAAACCTGTTCCTATCTTTACCGATACCGAAAAGGGCTATCTCTACCTCTGGTAGTAAAATTTTCCCGATTGCCATCTCTATGTCTATAAAGATCCCCTTCCAAAAGGATTCTAACTTAGGACAGGAGAAGAAAATATGTTGCCAGCCACCCTGACCCCTAGTTTTACATCTGAAACATTTGTTCTCGTATGCAGGGAATATTTTCTGCAAAGCCTCAGGGGTATAATATAACAACCAACGAGAAAAAAAAGACATACGTTTAAAATTAGCTGCACGGAGTGCTTTGTTTCCTAAATGACATATGACTTCCCAGTCTTTATCTGTAAAAACACACTGAGTCATAAGGCTAATTTTTTCTAAGTGACAAGCGGTTATTGGAGATGGTCCAGAGGGGAAGAGCTTTTTATACCAGAATCCAATACCTGTATGTTTCTCCCCATATAGAGTTGTTAACAAAACATTAGGTGTTGTATCTAGCCCTCCTATTTCTTTTTTTATAAAATTGACCAGTTGTATATATTCGAAGAACCTAATACGTCTAGGATGTGCTCTATCTATTACCGTTTGCCAGCCAATTACAGAATTTTGGTTGAGTAGGTGCCTTATTTCCCCAAATCCAGCGGATTCCCATTCTAGCAGGTGATTCAATGATATCTGAAGACCCATCTTAGCACATTCTATCAATTTCAAATAGATAGATCCATCTGAACCATATTTTTTAAATAAGAGCCGTAATCTTGATGCATATCCCATCAGTGTCTTATATCTGGTTTTCTTAGGAAGCTTTGCAGTTTTTAAAAAGAAAAAAATTTGAGAGCCTGATTCCTCAAGCATTTTATCCAAAAAAAAATTGTCTCTTGTCTGTCTATTCCTTAATAATCCCGCCACTATGTCAAAAAAAGCTGCTTCATAATATGTTTTAAAATGGGGCAGAGCGAGTCCACCTAGATTTACTGAAAGTTGTACCACCGAAAGCTTGGCTCTTGAGGCCTTTTTATTCCAAATAAATCTCCTCAGCATGGATTCAAGTTCATTAAAAAAGGCCATGTTAACTTTAATTGGGATATTGCTAAACAAGAATAAAAGCAAGGGCAGTACGTTCATCTTTACCAAAGCCACTCTGCCAATCAAGGACAAAGGCAACAGGTCCCATTGTTCAAGTAAGCTCTTGATTTTGTTCTTCGTTTTTACATAATTTAAACGAAAAAGTTCTTGATACTCCCTGGTTACATAGATCCCTAGGTATCTTATTGGATCCCGTTTTTCTGCTTGGGGCTGGAGTTCTAGCGGAAGAAAATCTGAATTTGAGCATAAAACAAGAACTTCTGTTTTTTTCTCGTTGATCTTATAACCCCCAATCTTTTCGTATTCCTTAAGATCTTTCATAAGATGAAGAATATTTTCTTTATCGGGGGCCATATATAAGATAATATCGTCTGCGAATAATTTTAGTTTTGACATTCCAACGATTGGGGGAGATATTGCTACATTATTCCTTAATTTTATTACTAGAGGCTCAATAAAAAAAGTGAAAAGCAAAGGGGATAAAGGGCACCCCTGTCTAGTGCCTCGATTAATTTTTATCTTCCCTGCTTGCCTAGCATTAATTATAACCTGGGCTGATGCCCCTTCATAAATATTCTGCAGCATATTAATAATTAGAGCAGGGAACCCAAAATAACCCAAGGAAGTAAATAAAACTGACCAGTTAACTAAATCAAACGCTTTTTCTGCATCAATCATTAAGATGCATGCAGGGATTGTGTTAATATTAAAAAAATCTAGCGCCTGTATCAAATATTCTGTATTAGCAGCCATATAGCGACCGGCTATAAACCCCGTCTGGTCTTGATGAATTACCTCCTGGGCTGCGAACACAAATCTTTGAGCCCAGATTTTCATAAGGATCTTATAGTCCGAGTTCAACAGACTAATTGGTCTAAAGGAATTCACATCCTCGGGGTTTTTATCTTTCTTCACGAAACTAATAATTGTGGACTCTTTGAACTCTAAAGGGACCGTCCCGCCAAGTCGAATAAAATTAAATAGATTTTTTAAGGGGTCTTCTAATTCCTTCAAAAACACTTTATAAAACTCAATTGGGAACCCATCTATTCCTGAGGCTTTCGCTCCCGCTGTTTCCTTTATACCATTTTGTATTTCTAGGGAGCTTATTTCCCTATTTATTTGATTATGCCTGGAGACAGAAATTTTGGGTATATCCAGATTGTCAAAATATTCCCTGATTAGTGTTTCTTCCACTTGAATAGCAGGAGAATATATTCTCTTGTAATGATCTAAGAATATTTTCGCGATCCCCTCACTCCGAGTCTCTGTGCCACCGAGGGGATCCTGAATTTTCAAAATAACAGAGGACTCTTGTTTTTTTCGGATTGAGTTAGCCAAAAGCTTCCCCATCAGTTGACTATCTTCATATAGTTTTTGCTGGAAGGCCTTTGAGCTGTTTATCTCTTCCAAAATAAAGAAGTCCCTGAGCGATGCTTTGGCTTGTTCCCATTTATTAGGCATTTGATGCAGTTTTAATGCATATTCTTTCTCAGCGATACACTGAAGGGTAGATATTTTTCCCTTACGGACATTTGCCTTGTTGCTGGAATATGCTATAATCTGTCCTCGGGCTGCAGCTTTAAATGCGCCCCATATTGCAAAAGGCTCTGCTGAATCCTTATTGACCAAAAAAAACTCTTTTATCCATTCTCTGAAGCTCTCTACCCATAATGTATTCTGTAGGAGGGTACGATCCAGCTGCCACCTGGGACGCACCCCCTCCGTACCCTCCAGAATCAATTCAATTTCAATCCTCCCGTGATCTGAAAACGGATTACAACCTATCGATGCGTTGGAGATTTGCAACGATCTGGATGATAGAAATAAGTCTATTCTAGAGGCTGTCTGAAATCTATTAGAATAACATGTGTAATACTCAGTGTTGGGGTTCAGTGAGCGCCAAGAGTCACGCAGATGGTATTCTGCCATAAGGGCCTCTAGCACCCTTCTAGTTTTTGGTTTTAGTTGTTTCTTATTCTTGTTAGAGGTATCCTTCTTTAAATCCTGAATGTAATTAAAATCGCCCCCTATTATAATTTGCCCCGGAATACCCCTTAACGTTTCACTAATTTCAGTCAGGGCTGTGGTGTCATCCAAGATTGGGCCGTAGTAATTTACAAGGTTGAATGTTTTTCCCAGCAATTTTACTACCACCCTAAGCCATCTACCTTTAGGATCTCTTTGTACCTGCACAATTTCCCAGGGTAGGTTTCTTGAGAAGTAGATTGCGACACCCCTCTGCGCCACCCCTGCTGAGGAGAAGAGCCCCTGGGAGAAATATCTTGGCAGAAACAATTTTGGATAATGTGTTTTCAGGTGTGTCTCCTGGAGGAAGACCACCTGGGGTTTAAGGGCTGTAATCCATTTTAAAAGGGCACCGTATTTCTGTTTGTTGAGAAGCCCATTTGCATTTAAGGACAGGATTTTGCATGGATCAAAACCCATCTAAAGAAAAAAATCTTAAACATATTCTGTACCAACTAATTTCAAAAATAGCAGGCCTACTGTGCTTGTATTTTTTTACTGCATTTACCCCACCCCACCCTACACCCCCCCAGTGACGTGGGAGCCCCCCCTCCGACCACGCAGCCCACATCTCCCCCCCTCATAGCTTCTTCAGGTGTCTTCTTGTTACACCTGGTGTGACCCACTAACCCAGGCGCCACCTTGGTTGTTTCCCTCTTTTTTATTTGCTTTTATATGAATATACATATTTCTTTTTTTTTTTTTTTTTTTTTTTTGCTTTTGCTAGCAGAATACTCGGATTTCTTAAATGTAAACGCTTTTTAAGTTTTTTGAGCTTTTGAGCCTTATAACCTAGGCCTTTGTGGATATTTCATTGAGAAGAGTCTGAGCCTCTTCAATATCGGTAAACAAAAAGAATTTTCCCTTTACAAGAACCTTCAGCTTTGATTGCTGAGCAATCGAGGCCTGGGCGCCATTAGCTTTGAACAATTGTAACAATTTTACGAATTCTTTCCTTCTTTTGGCTGCGGCCGCAGTCATGTCTGAGAATATCCTACATTTAATAGTTTCTGAAATAGCAAACTGACGTTGTTGATAGGCCTTTGAAAGAATCCGCTCCTTAATCCTGAAGTCCGCAAAATTCAGTAAGATAGTTCTTGGGAAAGGAGAGTTTGGAAAACGCTGAGCTGGTACTCTGTGGGCCCTAGTTATTGTTAGGTCTCCCTCAAAGTCTGGCAGGACTACTTTCTGGATGAAAGAGTTAACCCATTGTATCGTGTCTGGGCCTTCTGTTCCTTCGGGAACCCCCACAATTCTCAGGTTTGATCTACGAGAATGGTTCTCCAACTCCTCAAGTTTATTCTCCATAGAGATCCTCTTCTTTACAGCCTCCTGGGTTGCTCCTGAGGCCCTATTCATCTGATCTTCCAAGCTTGCTATCCTTGACTCAGCTTCCTGAACCCTTATGGGGAGTGCTAATGTTATTTCCTCCAGCTTATCTATTCTGGCATGGATGGCAGCAAGCTCAGTACGTTGATTATTTTTAATCTCGCGAATTTCGTCGAGAATTAAATTGAGCATCTCACGAATGTCTAGCTGGAATTTTGCTTCAGATCTCCCTTCAGAGTCCAGTATACTTAAGTCGAGCCCTGTTGCTTCTTCATTCCTGGGGGTTATCGCTTGTATGATTTCCCCATCCCTTACTTCCTCATTTGCTGTTGGAAGCTGGATTAGAGGTGTAGATACTGTCTTGTCGGAGCCTTTAGATAAGGCACTTGGGGTAGGTGTATCCTGTGAAGAGGAGGGGAGGTTCAATTTTGGAGTTGTTTATTTCGCAAAAAGTGGAAAATCCTTCACTTCCTTTCCTCTGGTTCCACTCTTTCCACCCCCCTCTTCTGACTGGGCTGACTGGGCTGCTGGTGTAGCCAGAGTTGGAGAAGAATTTGGGGGTTGAGGTTGAGGATGAGCTACCACTTCCAGCTGAAGAGAAGGAACTACTGTATTAAGGTCAGCCATGTTGCCCTCCTTGATAACTTCCTTACACTGTTCTTCATGCTGTTGGGGGGTGGAGGAGACGGGGACTGCAGAGATCCACGCCTCTGCGTAGTCTCCCGTGACTCACGACCCATGGCCCCGCCTTCAGGAATGGCGATCGGGCTACAGAGACGCTAGCTGTTTTCCGCTGCTTCCCGCTGCTCTCGCAGTCTGCTTCTGCTTCTACCGCCGCTTCTGCTGCCGCCGCAAGCAAGGAAATGAGCGCTGGAAGCCTCCGAGGATAGAAAGCAGAGGAGCCGCTTAAAGCTTTTGCCTCGCGAGTCCGGCTCAGCTGGTAATTACCGCGTTCTACACTCACTACGTTCCTGGACTGCCGGCGGGATTCTAAGAATGCCAGAGGTGAGCACTCCCTCAATGATACCTCAGGGATACCAGCACCACGACAACTGAGAGATTCAAAGACTGGGGTTAGGAACAGGTTGGCAAAAGCGGGGGGAAATGAAAAGAAAATGAAAAAAAAAAATGTCAATCTCACCCTTCCATTAGAAGCTGGATATAGCGTCTTACACTTTATTCAAGCATTTCATGAAAAATCGGCTGTAAAGTATCAGCGGAGTTTCTCAAAACTCCAGGGCCTTATAAAAACTGTCAAGCTGCAATTGTGAGGAATTAAAAAAAAAAAAAAAAAAAAAACTTCTGATGGTCACGCAATTGTACAGTTAAAGTCTTTGCAAAAAAAAATATATATATATATAAAGGAGAGGCTGCACTTCTAAAGATGGGCAAACCGCAGAAAGAGTGCGAGGATGCAGTCAAACTCAGTAAAGTGGAAGCGGCTGCCCGACAGAAGGCTAAAACTCGCCTTGCTCTGGCTAGAAAGGCGGCACGCAAGGCTGCTAAGGATAAAAAAGAGGATGGCAACAGGGAGGAAAGCCCTGTGCCTGAAGACACAACACCCGAGTCTTCAGATGATGAACTGCCTCTCTCCTCCACCCCCCAATGTGGCCTAGATTCTTATTATAGAAGCAGCAACATTATAGTCTATTAATTCAAATAAAAGAGGTGCTTGTGTATTCTGAACTCAAGGATTTAAAATTGCACTCAAATGTGGTTATAAAGAAAAGGGAGGCTGTCTGAAAAATAATATTTGCTTTGGATCACACAACATGTACAAACAGGCCCAAATATTCAATTTTTAATACACATAAGTCACCTCTAAGTACTAAACAGCCCAGATGGCATGGTGCAATGTATTTATAAAGTAGGAGAAGTGCTTTCAGGTTTTACATGTCCTGGTAGTGAAGAACTCATCATTCATTTTTATGTACTGGAAGACCTACCTCTCCCATAGAATAACATTGGAGTTACCTTATTACATTTGATAAGTTTATACATTTCCAAATGGGAATAGGCAACCAGTTTATGTTTGGTGTCTCTGAAATCCTAAGTTAAGCTAATAACTTATGGTGAAGCTGCATTTTAAATAATGCTACTTTTAGAAAGTTGGCCTTAGCGGCCTTAGTCATTTAGTGCCTGTAGCTTGTTTCTCATCACTTAACTGGGTTTAGCTGACAGGAGAGCTTTGTGTATTTTTCCCTGACAGCCTCACACAATAGGGAGCTAAGGTGTACCTTGATGGGAAATCACTGGCAGGATGGGCCAGAGGACCTGGACACAGTCCCACTTACACTTGAATAGACTGTATCCTGCCTTCACAAAAATGTATGCATATCCTCTGTAACTAGTCTGGAGCCAGGACAGGCAACGCAGAATGCCTTGATAATTCAAAGGGGAACCTCTAGAAGCTACTCCCTATCTCAAAGTCATAAATGGATATAAATACTGGACCTCAGACACCACCGCGTCAGTATAATTCTGGATCTTTGGGTACTCTGTCAGGAAGAAAGGTGCCTGTGCTGCCAAAAGGACTGCCACTCTGCTGGACTGCTTCACCGAAGGAACTGCTGTCCTGCTATGCTGCCTTGCCAGCCACTTGACTGGGGAAGAAGAACTGGTCCTGCAACTTTATTGTCCTGGATCCTGTTCACCATAAGCCAGTCTGTTCACAATCATGCTATTAGTCTTCTTGTAATAAGAGCAGGGATATAAGTGGCCCCTTTCCTTGTACATGACATATTTGCATTTGGTATTGCCTTATTCCCTGGTGGCAGAGGTGGTCCTTGTGTAAAGTGTTATTGCAACTGAACACATGTTTGAGAACTGATTAATTGGTTTAATTGTTATTCACCAACTATCCATAAAGAGAAATGTGAGATATTTTCTGGTGGCAGTGGTGGCCCTTGTGTAAAGTGTAAAGTCTTGAGAACAGTAACAGGTTTACTAATGGTTATTCACCAGCCATGCACAAGAAACACACAGCACCTGCTGCCCGGATTCAGTAAACAAGTATAGGCAGCTCCAGACTGATTACAAGCCATGTGACACGTGCAAATCACCACTCTCCCCATGTGCATGGGCAGTCTTATTTGAAAAGACCATTAACGTGCTATATGTGAGTGGTGCGCATGTGCATTCAGTGGTTATTTAAGCCGCCCACTATCAAGGCTCCTTGCTCATCTTGATAATGGACCTAGTCCTTACCTGCTACCCATGCAACTCTGGCTCAGTGAGTCCAGGCTTCACTCGTTGCATCCAGTCTTCAGCTTCGTGGCGGCATCCAGCCCCCAGTACTTCCTACGATGTCAGAGTCTCAGCTCGCAGCAACTTCGGAAAAGAGAAAACAAGTGTGAACAGTAAGGTTGGACTAACATGTCAGGTACCAGACTCCAATTAAGTCTTTTGTGATGAACAGCAAAGACAGAACAAGTTAAAGCATACTTCTTATTCTGTAGGACAAGAAGTGCAGAATCGTTTGAACTCCATTTATGAGACATTAGCGCTTGATTTAAAAGGTACAATATCTTTTTTATGACACATTTTCACACTTCTGTTTGATGATCAAACTCTGGCATTGATACTTGATGCTCGTGGGTGAAGCCCATACTCTTATTCTAGAGATATTGTGCTTGAGACAACAGTTTAGAATTACAGGTTGTAAGAAAAAGAGACCTGATCTCAATGCAATTGTGATTTTGCTGAAAGCTTCACTGTTATACAATATATGATGTGATATGTTGAAGAGAACCTTAGCTGGATAAACTTTGGTATGACCTTATACAATGTATATTATAAATCTAATTCAGATTAGGGTACGAGTTAATAATAGCGTGTCAGCTTGTTTGTTACAGATATATCCAGTTCACACCTTGCAAGCTGTTCAAGCATAGTTCCAATCAGACCCCACAGAACGCCCAGAATACTTTGACGCAGTCTAGTGATGTTGCCCTGGATCTTGCACATATAGTATTGTTTTTCTCTCTCTCCCCCAACTCCCCTTCCTTTTGGGGACTATTGCTGGCACAATGTTTCCTCATTACCACCGCTACCTGCATGGAGTCCTCAGATGGATTTGGGGGTTGCCTTTGCCCAATAGGAACCACCTGGAGTTTCAGGTGAGTGACTTGCAACATTTATCTTGAACCCGGGACCCCTGAGTGACTCCAAGTGCTAGTCTACTGGCCTCCTGATTAAAGCCTCAGAGACATAAATCCTCCCCAACATCCTGCAACAGCCCCTGGACCCAGCTCCAGTGAGTTCCTGACCGCCATGTGGTGCCTCTTAGATTCTGGACCTCTGGTGGTAGGCACTGAAAATAATCTTTTGGGCTCTTTGCAACCACAAATGGGCCTGTTTGCACGAGACCTCGTCACTTGCTTCGCAAATCAGAGTGAAGCTCCATTACCCGACTGTTTGTAAAGCAGCATCGACCGCTCGTGTGGACTGCCAATGCAATTTTCACTAGAGGCCTCATTCTGATGCTGGAGGGGCTGTCGATGGCGGGCCCACCAAAATCCAGCATATCTTTCCGACTGTCGCATTATTTATGCAGTCGGTCGGACAGCAGCGAGTAGCAGGACCGACCAATGCCTCCGCCAGGCTCAAGGAGCCCATCTGAGCGTCAGTCTAAAGATAATCACTACAATGGGGCAGTGTCTGTGGAGGCACTGCCATATGGATTACAATGTCCCTCTGCCTTTATATGGTAGGCGTTTGCTGTATGCCCAAGGTAGCACATGTGGTGCCCCCAAACATCCACGCACCAAGTGCCATAAACCACATTGTGCCTTGCACAAGGTGCATTAATGTTTGAAAACTGCCCTTTTCCAGTGCAGCTTGTGCTGCAGCCGGTTTCTAGGGCTGGAATGTTGTCATTAGGGTCTTTTTTATTTATTACATTTTTTTTATGCTTCTAAACTGGGGTGTGATCCTTTTGTGGTCTGTTGTCAATCTGTTGTTGTTTGACGTTTTGCACAAGTACTTTACACATTGCCTCTGAGTTAAGCCCGACTGCTCTGTGCCAAGCTGCCCGAAGGTTATAGCACAGGTTGGTTTAGGATTTGCTTGTGACTTTACCTTGAGAAGAATTGTGTTTGCTGATTGAGACGGATACGCCCCCCTCATCCAGTATCCCAATATCTGACAACATTGATTCCAAGTTAACTGGTTTCACATTTTTAAAATTAGTCAGAAGGTGGGTATTTCTGTCTCTCTCTCTCCTGGTCTCCTGGTTACCTCAAAGCTCACAGTTTTGCTTTTCATTCGTGGCTCACAACTAGAAAAACCAACATAGAGAGAGAAGACCCGAATCAGGGCCCCAGACCCAGCTACCAAGACGAGAATGAATTTATGTGGGGGGTGTCATTCCCTAACCACGCCCAAAAACTACTCCACTGGTTAAATGCACTAGAGATTCCCAGATCCTCTAATACTACCCTCACTATTTTTATCCATGGGTTTGTCTGAAGATGAATGTAGAACTGGTACCTTCTATCATCTGCTACAACTAGCTGGTCAGACACATTGTGGACTTGCATACCATCAAGCATTTCAACCAACATCTTAAATTACACATTTCTGTGCTTCATAGGGTCTGTGACCTGAAAGTCAGTCCGTATATGTCTCACTATAAAAAAATATTTATGGTTAATCCTTTAACTGGGCTAAATAACTCACTGGAGTTTTAGAAGGGGGAGGCACACTCAAAGTTCATGTTCCTGCAGCTCAAATGTAATCGTTGATTGTGGTCTTGAAACACACAAGTGCACAATGGCGGGTGATAGGCATGCAGTCCTACTCACAGCACTCATTTGTGCGGGTTGGTGGCAATGCCTCCTTCAAGTCACTCCTTTGGTGTTTGAATATGGTGCATTCAGATGGTAGCAGCACAGAAATGAATTTGAATTGAATTTGAATATATTTTATTTGCATAGTTACTAAAAAATATTGCAATACAGAAGCTTCAATTAAAAACCATAAGAACATGATAAAATATAAGGTGCACATTTATAGTATCCATAAGCATTAAAAGCTTTGAATAAGTTGGATTACTAACAGTTAAAAAAGCACTTTGGTGTAAGTGCAGAATGATACTGGTGTAAGGAATGCAGTCAGTGCAGCGTTTGTTGAAGAATCAACAACTGCAATCGGCGTAAAAAGGTAGTTTACGGTGTTTCTAAGCTGCTAACCACAATGGGGGTTTCACAGTACTCCCTTAGTTGGAGTGGCCTCTGTTCTTTAGTTGGGTAGATGGTGCTAGTGGTTACTAGGAGGTTGGCTCTGAATCCTAGGTAAGGAGTGATATTATTGTGAAATTTTTGCTCAACTAATTCAAGAAATCTTATTAGTCTGCAATTTATTTGTGGTGTTCCTGGAACACAGCATGCCAGAACTGCTTGCCTCCTTGAGCGAATTCCCCTGCGATCGAAGGGGATGTTTAGCAGCTGTCTCCTTCCTACCCTGTCTCTGTACAGGAACATAGTAAAAAGATGATATCTTTTTTTTTGCACAGGCTGCAAGAAGTTGGGGATGATGACCTTTAGCCACAGAGGAAGGTTCTGAGTGTACGGGAGCATGCCAAGGCAACATTTTAGGAACTTTATTTTCTGTGATTTTGTATATCCCAGGTTGAAGTACTTTCCAGGGGCTAAGATCTTATAGTTATTCAAAGTCATCCATGCATGCGATCTGGCTGAAAAGGTGGCTTTGTCCTCCACCAATGACAGTTGTTTTAGGGATTTTCAGACCAGATTTTTAAAGGCTAGGTGATAGCTCTGCGTATTCCTGAAGGTAGCTGCTTGCAGGGAAATGCTCACTCTGTTGGAGGTCTTGCCATAAGAGCTGGTTTAGAGTGTTTGTGGCTGATAATCTGATCTTATTCCAGCAAATGGTGTATGCGCTGTACATGTGCCGTACCTGGCCCATGATTGCTTCAATAGGCCAAATTCCAGCCTTAATTGCGCCATGGAGGTGTAGTATGGGAGGATGAACATGGTTCTGTATGCTTTGACTAGAGTTTTGTCCAGTAACTTGGTATCTCTGCCTCGCATTATTTCCCTGCCATAGGTTATAGTGGATAGAATTTTTGCCTGTGCTACTTTCAGGAGGGGGCCTAGAGTTGGACCGGTTAGTTTTTTTTCATAAATCTTTTTATTACAAAGAAAAATAATAAGAACAAAACAAACAGGAAATAATAATATACAGGTGCAGTACAGTGTCTATCTGTTGCAACAGTCTGAGTGCCGAAATACAACAGGCCTCACGACAACCCAGGGAATCAATATGTGATCACATGTCATATCCGTTACATGGTAAGCCATATATTATTCTATGTCCTGTTCCACAGAAAATGGGGTAGCATTGCTGAAGGGTGTACATATCATCCCTCTACTCTCATTCCATTGTCCCCAAATACTTGTCCATTTTCATGGGCAGCCCCTCCCTTCGTATATGACCCTCTCCGCCTGCATGCACCAGTCCATATCAGACTCCCAATCACTAAACCTCAACACAGCTACCCCCTTCCATGTCCTGGCTATATTTCGCTTTGCAACCATGCAACCTAAGGAGACCCAGATTTTCTCAGTTCTGGACAAGTTGGTGGCCTCTCAAATGTTAAGAAGACAGAGGTGAGGTGAAGCCTCCAGAGTCTTAAGACAAATTGATGACACCGCTGAAGTGATCTTCCCCCAGTATGAACGGAGAATCGGGCAGTCCCAACATTGCTGTAGATAGGTCCCGGGTTGACCATACCCTCTGGGACAACTTGAGAGGCCCAAAATACCCATTTTGACAAGTGCTGAACTGGTGTAATAAGCTCTATGTACCAGTTTAAGCTGAATAAGTTTGAAGCGGGAACGTACCGTCACCTCTCGAAGGAAAGGCCAGGGCCTCCTGCCAATCATCATCAGTAATGTCTCTGATGTCCTCCATCCATTTTGCGTGCGTTTTTCCCAAGGAGTCCGTTGTGTTATTTAATATTTTACCATAAGTTATTGACATGGCCTTTTCATAAAGATAATCATCTAACAATCTGTCCTCAAGAGGCAAGGAAACAGGCAAGTCTGTGTCTTTGGGTATAGATTTTTGCAAAGCATTGCGGACTTGGAGGTACCTAAATGGTCCTCCCTTGTGTAATTGATAATCTCATTGGAGATCGCTGAACGGGATCCCCCATTGCCTCCCACCCACTGATCGTCCACCTTCTTAAGTCTTATCAAGTCCCATTTATCAAATCCGGGTTGGGAGGATAGCATTTCCAACTGACCCGAATCAAGCAACAGGGGAACCTGCGTTATTTTGTCCCTCCACCCCAGGGCGGCGGTTGCTGAGTGCCTAAGAGCAATTGTGGTGGAAGTGGCAGTGTATTGTGGAACATGTTTCTTCCCCCCCCATATAGTGGGTATAAGTGCCGAGGAGCATATTATGCATGTCCATTCTATAGGCCAGATCAGTCTCAGGTCGATGCACCCAGTGATTCAGAACCATTAGTTGAGAGGCCCAATAATAGCTCTTAATGGCCGGTAGAGCAATACCGCCGCCATACCAGCTTTTTGTGAGTTTAGCCAGGGCTATTCGAGGGTTACTATTGTTCCAGAGCAAGGAGCGTACCTCCGTGTCAATGGCATTAAAATAATGTGGCAGGACCAAATAAGGTGTGTTCTGTAGAGCGTAGAGGAATCAGGGGAGAGCCATCATCTTATTGAGGGGGGTCCAAACCAGTAAAGTAAGGGACAGTGTCTTCCAGTGCCGCACATCGACGTGGAACCGGAGCAGAGGAGGGGCCTGATTGCAATCGTAAAAGCCTGTTGGACTGGTTGTGACATACACACCTAAGTACACAAAACCCTCCTTAACTATCTTGGCCCCGCAGCCTATAGGGAGGATCATGCGTTCCTCACTCAACACATACACCAGGGATTTGTCCCAGTTGATAGAGTAGCCAGAATACTTCTGAAACAGGGCAAAAATATGTTGGACACAATGGATGGAAGAACGAGGCTTGGCAAGATATAGCAAAATGTTGTTGGCATAGAGGGATATCTTATCCATCCAGTCAAACGACCAATTGAGGCTTCTAATGAGGGGATCCACCTTGATCCACATCGCCAGGGGCGCAAGAGTTAAATCAAAAAGTAAAGGGGATAATGGACACCCCTGCCTTGTTCCCTTATGTAATGCGAAGGTACTGATCACGCCCCATTAACCATGACACGGGCCAGTGGTTCCGAATAAAGAAGACCCACCCATGATAGGTACCTATCCCTAAATCTGTATCTTTCAAGAGCAGCAAATAGGAAGGGCCATTCGATCATATCGAATGCCATCTTGGCGTCCAGATACACAATTACCAAAATGGACCGGTTAGTTTTGATGTTAGATTTTTTAATGATATTGCTAAAATCTGCCCTTTTATTTTAATCTCTTCTTGATATCTTGCGAAGGATCCATCTTTATCTATGTAAATGCCTAGGTACTTGTAGTTCACCGCTGGTTCTATTTGTGTGCCTCCCAGGTGCCAGGACCTTGCTTGTTTCCTCTTGTCATTATTGGTCATTGTCCTTGTTTTTTTAAGACTAATTGTCAATTTGTTTCCTCTGGCGTAGTCCTGCATTTCGTTAAGAAGGTGTTGCATGCGGACTAAAGTGTGGCCAAGCAGAATTACGTCATCGGCTTACAGGAGATTGGACAAAGTTTTGCCCCCCAGCCTGTGAGTGTGAGAATGGTTTGAGTAAAGTGTTTGTGGGAGCAAAGGAATGGGAACACTCCAACAGCTCGAAGTCCCTTGCCATAAGAAAACTCCCCAGTAGGGCTGTTTCAGGACTTTGACCACACAACTCAATGTTAATCCAGAGTCAGCACCAGTTTTTCGGCCTATGGCAGACAGCAGACACATCACAGGTGCTCTGGCTAACAGATACTGGGATTGTAGAATGATGTGGCTCACTTTGCTTGTAGAAACTCTTAGGGCACTTAGGAGACTCTTCCCAGTTCAGTCTGCTTCTTCTAGACTGATCCTTACTCTGAGCATATAGTCTGGTTCTTTCCTAATTTTCCCTATACTTTACCATAGTTAGGCAGAGACCCTTGCTTGGGAAAATATTAATTAAAAAAGCTTCATCAACTCAGAAAAAATGTGTAAACATAATATTTGTGCTAAATATTAATGCAAATTAATTATATATATTTTTTGTAAAACCAAATAAAAAAATTACATCACTATTAACTTAATTTTGAATATCCTCTTTTATTAATATTATATTATTACATTAAATGGAATTTTTTTTCCTGAAATGCAAATTAAAAAGTAAATTTCCACCTGAAGCAAAAAAAAAATGTTATTATGCATTAATCATTTTTTAAGATTATGTTTAGAATTATTTTAAAGTAATGTACTTCTATTAGAATATTATTTATTATTACATTTATTTTTTAATTGATAAAAGTGTATTAAAATATTTTAGATTTAAAGAATAAATATGCAATACTGTTATAATTTGTTAATATTAGATTATGTTTATTCCTATAATTAACTAGTTTAAACAATTTAATTTAAATTAACATAATTAAATGTTCTTTGGAGTCCCTAATTAAATTATTTTCTATGTGAGGGTGTTGCAGTGCCAGTGGTTGGACATTTGTGGTACAGGACTTACCACAGTTCAACTTATACTCATTTATTTGACTCCAACCCCGATTTCAGGGGAAGAAGACATGTAAGTCTACACTTTTGAGTAATTTTTACAGTCTGATTTTGTGAATAGCAAAAGGCAGTAAAGTTGATCAAAAGTGTAAGAGTGAATTATCCATGTAACTTACTGAAATGTGTAATTTACCTTTGTGAATAGCCCGCTTACGCTCCTGAGGGCTGATTTACAAGCCCCTTGCTTCACTTTTGCGTACCTTGTTCCATGCTAAAAGTGACGCAAAAGTGGCGCAAGGGGCTTGTAAATCTGCCCCCTGGTGCCTAAAAAAAAGTGAAATGAAATGTGTGAAAATGAATTTGTGTGATCCCCACACGAGCTAAGTTCAAACTATATATAATAGCAATCATACACACATTAATAAACACACTATCCTAACTAGAAGTGCAGTTATGTTTGCATCAGTACGCTTTGTGAGAAGTTGGCCCGATATGCAGTGCGCACTATTCTAGTGATCACTATGCATCGGTCCAAACGACCCTTATGGTGATTGGTTGTAAGTCAACCTTAGACCAGCTATCCTAGTAGCGTGGATACGAGCAGTCTTCGGGCTAAACTCTAGAGGGCGTGTTAAGCCAGCTGTTATACCATCACATACCCCTTGAACACCAAGTGAAAGGACACCACACAAGTGTTATGAAAATAAACAGTGTATTTATTAGAATCACAACAGCCCTGTACTCTTTATGAGGACAGTGTACTAAGCACACAACAAAACTCTTAGGACAATACTTCAAGTGCACAATCTATACAAGTGCCCGAGGGCACGGAACGTTAGTGGTCTCGGGCGAACCCGATAAGGTAAGTCGGAAGCGGTAAGGACTCGGGACCCTTAGATACTGAGGCTATGCGGGCACCGAAATGCCGAAGTTACCTAGCCCGGGGGCTGCGGCTGCACAAGTCTTTACAGACGTCGGGAGTCCTCGCTGACGAACCAGGAGCCGGAAGGAAGGAGTTGCTGGCCGGCGACCAGTGGAGATAGTTCGTAGAGATCCAAGCCTGGATCAGAGATGGCTGACACCTGAAAGCAGAGGGGACCAAGTTCGTAACTACTAGGCAGTAGTCAGAGGGTACCAGGAGGGCACCGGATGATCGTCACCTCGACTAGGTGAGTGGGCGACGCTAGGCTCTGCAGTCTCACGGACCAGGAGGCGTTGTCGGCGACCAGGATGGAGGTGCGAGCTGTCCCACGAAGGTTGATGCTGTCGGCGTCGCTGGGCCCAGGATTGGGGCAACAAGCCTTGGCAAATTCAGGGCCACGTGGTGGACCTAAAATGGCGTCTTGAGTGGACCAGGAGGGTCCGGGGTGCTCCTCTCGCAGAAGGGAGCAAAGGCCAGTCTGGAGCAACCAGACCAGCAGCGTTGGTTGTCGGACGTCGTCGAAAAGGCCACAAGCCAGCGGCTAGTAACCAGACAACGTGATGAGCAGCAAAAAGCAGAAGGGCCCCACGCAGATCGTGGAGATGCGGGGAGGCTGTACTTTGGTGCGGGAGCTGCTCAAGGTCGGGGCTTCTCGGACCCCAGAGCACTCACCAGAGGATCCCTCGTGGTCGTGCTGGTTTAAGAAATTGTGCAGGTTTTTGAAGATGGCCGGTCCCTCGAGGTCTCGTCGCACCCACAGATCTCTGCTGAGCTGACGATGTGGGTAGAGGTCAGAGGTGCCAGGGAAGCCGGTTCTCGTCGAGCTGGGCAGTCGGATTCCTGAGGAAGGACGTGCAGCAAACCGCAGAGTTCTTAGATGGTGCCTGCGGATGCAGGGTGACTACTCCTTAGCCACAAGGGAGAAATCTTGAGAAGAAGTCGAGAGTTCCTTTCGTAGAAAGTAGTTTTTGATTCAAAGATGATCTAATTTGGAAGGGTCCCCGATCCTGCCTTTATCCTAAAGAACGGGGTGGGTACGTGACTAGGTCCTGCCCTAGGGGTGGGACCAGGAAGGGGGGTAGTTACACCCCTCTCCCATGCCGGACTTTCCCCAGGTCAGGGGCTGGTGTGCCCCTGGAACTGGTTCTAGCCGGCAGATGCGTAGTGAGCACCGGGGTGCCACTCCGCAGTCACCTTCCTGTAAAGCCCTGCCTACCCAGGATACACAAAACCCTGTCTGGGATGGTGCGAGCACCGCCCCGGACAGGAAACCCTTTGTCCAAGCTCTCCTCGCTGGAAGGACTCCCAGCAGCAGGAGGTCAGACTCGTGTCTGTGGTGGCAGCATCCATTTTGCGGAGCTGAGGCTTCAGTTAACTTTAACCGGGGTTCACGGTTACGTACATGTCGTGTCCCTCTATAAGGGTGGAATGCTAACCCCGTCGCCAGCATTGGTGAGGGGTCAGTATCCCGATTCGTATGACACCTTACTCGACATGTCTTGATAACGCGATACCGAAGTTACCAATATGGTACGCGTTATCATGGAACAGCCATTGGGTCTTGGTTCCGCAAGCTGCAACCGGGCTCGGCTCGTGCCAGAGCCCAATTCACACGATTCCACGCACTCTGCCTTCAGGATTGTCAAGGCCTGCCATAGGAGTGGCTGATAGGAATTCGGGTGTCCATTTGAGGGTTAGATATAGGTATACTATATCTAAAGCAAAGGGCGAGTACGCCCCATTGCCCCAGCTGTCGCGCAGCCAGTTGTGTCAGATTTAGATGGCCATCCAGGGGTGGCATAATACATGGTCCAGCCCCTGGTAGGCCCTGGGTACACCGATGCCCTGAATTACAGGGTCTGACAAGGTGGCCCAGTTCCAATTGGGTAATGCACCTAAGGTACACATCAATTTAGCGAGAGAACAGCTAGGCTGTGGGTCTGATTGGCAGGCCCACAGCCCGAGAAAGTCGTAAACCAGTGAAACAAAAGCAAAAAATCTGGGTGATTATAGGATTGCAGACCCTACTCTCCTACATGACCCCCCCCCCCAAACATTGGGACAATAAACTAACCTTGACCAGGTGAGTCTTCTTGTTCTAAGTGGAAATACCTGGAGAGCCCATCTGCATTGCCATGATCAGTGCCAGGTCTATGCTCCACTGTGAAGTCCATCCCCTGTAGGGAAATGGACCACCTAAGCAGTTTGGGGTTTTCACCCTTCATCTGATTTAGCCATAAGAGGGGCTTATGGTCTGTCTGAATCTTGAAATGAGTGCCAAACAAGTATGGCCTCAGTTTCTTCAGGGCCCAAACCACAGCAAAGACCTCCCTCTCAATAGCTGACCAATTTTTCTCTCTGGGGGTCAGCCGTCTGCTTATAAAAGCAATGGGCTGGTCATTACCATCAAAATTCAGATGAGATAGAACAGCTCCCACACCCAACTCAGAAGCATCTGTTTGGACAATGAATGGTTTGGAGTAGTCTGGACTCTTGAGGATAGGTGCCGTGCACATGGCCTGTTTTAGGTCATCGAATTCTTTTTGACAGCTCGCTGTCCACTGAACCTTTTTTGGCATCTTCTTACTTGTCAGTTCATTAAGTGGAGTCACAATCAATCCATAATTTCTGACAAACTTTCGGTAGTAACCAGTCAGGCCCAAGAAAGCTCGAACCTGAGTCTGGATGGTTGGAGGAGCCCAGTCCCTGATTGACTGTATTTTGCTCTCCAGTGGTTGAACTTGGCCTCCACCTACAAGGTGGCCTAAGTATACAACCTGTGTCTGCCCTATCTGGCACTTGGTGGCCTTGATAGTGAGACCTGCTGCTTGCAGAGCCTCTAACACTTTCCTCAGGTGGACCAGGTGATCCTCCCAGGTGGAGCTAAAGACAGCAATATCGTCAAGATACGCCACACAGAAGTCATCCAGCCCAGTGAGAACGTGATTCACCAGACTTTGGAAGGTGGCAGGTGCATTTTTCAAACCAAAGGGCATTACCACAAATTGATAATGCCCACCAGGGGTAGAAAATGCGGTCTTGGGCTTGGCGTCCTCAGCTAACCTGATTTGCCAATACCCAGCTGTCAGGTCAAACGTACTTAAGTAGTTGGCAGAAGCCAATCTATCTATAAGCTCATCTGCCCTTGGTATTGGGTGGGCATCAGTCTTAGTGACTGCATTGAGACCCCTGTAGTCTACGCAGAACCTCATCTCTTTCTTACCACCCGGGGTGTGAGGTTTCGGCACTAGAACTACGGGACTAGCCCAAGGGCTATCCGAGGGTTCAATGACGCCCAACTCCAACATTTTCTGCACTTCAGTTTTGATGCAGTCTCTAACGTGATCGGGCTGCCGGTAGATTTTACTCTTGTCGGGCATGCTGTCACCAGTGTCAACCTCATGGGTACACCAATTGGTCTGACTGGGTGTTAGAGAGAACATATGCCGGAAGGATTGAAGAACCTGTTTACAACCCTTCTGTTGATGTTCAGAGAGGCTGCCACAAAAGACAACACCGTCTACTGACCCATCGTCAGGATTCTGAGTGAGCAGGTCTGGGAGAGGGTCACTCTCTTCCTCCTGTCCCTCATCTATGGCCATGAGCAAGCTCATGTCCTTCCTGTCGACATATGCTTTGAGCCTGTTGACATGGAGCACCCTGTGGGGGCTCCTGGGAGTTCCAAGGTCCACCAGGTAGGTGACCTCTCCCTTTTTCTCCAAGATGGTGTAGGGCCCAGACCATTTGTCTTTGAGTGCTGCTGGGGCCACCGACTCCAACACCCACACCTTCTGTCCAGGCTGATAAACAGTCAGGACAGCCTTTTGGTCATGCCAAGCTTTTTGGAGTTCTTGGCTGGCCTTAAGGTTTTCGGATGCCTTCTCCATGTACTCAGCCATCCGGGAGTGGAGGCCAAGCACATAGTCCACTATGCTGGTTGCAGGCTTTTTGAGAGGTCTCTCCCATCCTTCCTTCACCAAACACAGGGGTCCTCTTACAGGATGTCCGTACAAAAGTTCAAAAGGGCCGTAGCCAACCCCCTTCTGTGGGACTTCTCTATAAGCGAATAAAAGGCAGGGAATCAGGACGTCCCATCTACGCCGGAGCTTTTCAGGTAGTCCATGAATCATCCCTTTCAGGGTCCTGTTGAACCTTTCAACAAGCCCATTGCATTGTGGGTGATAGGGTGTAGTGAACTTGTAGTTGACACCACATTCCTTCCACATAGCAGTCAAGTAACTCGACATGAAGTTTGCACCTCTGTCAGAGACAACCTCCTTAGGGAAGCCCACTCTGGAGAACACTCCAACTAGGGCCCTTGCCACAACAGGTGCTGTAGTGGTCCTAAGGGGAATAGCTTCAGGATACCTGGTGGCATGATCCACTACCACCAGTATAAACTTGTGCCCTGATGCTGTCTGGAGCTCCATTGGACCGACAATGTCAATCCCCACTCGTTCAAAGGGCACCCCCACCACAGGCATTGGTATAAGGGGGGCCTTTGTCGTGCCACCTGACTTACCACTGGCTTGGCAAGTGACACAGGAGCGACAGAACTCCTTGGTATCTTCGTTCATGTGAGGCCAGTGAAAGTGTGAGACAAGCCTGTCCCACGTCTTCGTCTGGCCTAAGTGTCCTGCTAAGGGAATCTCGTGGGCCAAGGTAAGAAGGAAACCACGCTGAGACAAGGGGATAACCAGCCTCCTGGTCATGCTAGGCTTGGGGTCTCTTGCCTCAGTGTACAGGAGTCCATCCTCCCAGTATACCTTATGGGTACCTGTGGCATTCCCAGCAGCCTCAGCAGCAGCCTGCTGTCTGAGGGGTTCAAGGGAAGGGCAGTCTAACTGGTCCTTCCCCAGGTCTTCTCGTGTGGGTCCCCCTGAGCCCAGAAACTCAACTTGATCAAGTTCGAGTTCTTTAGGTTCAGTTTCCCGCAATTCCCGGGGGTCAGCCTCCTCTGAGACCTGATCCTCGACCTGGGGCAAGGGGGAAGGCGATGCCTTAACCCGACTGCTCTTCTTCTTGGGAGGTGTCTGGTCCGTTGTTCCAGGATCCAGCACCGGTTCAGTGGGGCATCTTCTGACCTGTGACCTAGTCACAGCAAGCACATGTGCTGGCAAGCCTAACATATCCATGTGAGTCCGGTGCTCCACTTCTGACCATTGCGATGACTCCAAATCATTGCCCAACAAACAATCCACTGGGAGGTCTGAACTAACAACAACCTTTTTCTGTCCATTTACCCCTCCCCAGGAGAAAGCAACAATCGCCATACTATGACTGGTAGTGACGTTGCTGGCATTGGTCACCAGGAATTCTGTACCTGGCATGATCTGTCCAGGGTCCACAAAGTTAGGCGTCACCATGGTGACACTGGCACAAGTGTCCCTATAGGCCTGAGCCATTTTTCCATTTATTAAAGACGTCTGTCGGTATTTGCCCAAAGTATTGGGACTGACATCGGGGGACATATCCACATCCCCCGTACAGACAAGGACAGCCTGAGTGAGTGTGCCAACTAAGTTGTCACATCCCTCAGAACCCAAGGTTAACCCAACTAATCCCTTGGGAGGTGCACTACTACTGCTGGCTGTACTAGGGGGCACAGGTGCCTTAGGGGCTGCAGTAGCATGAGTCTGCCCTCCTTTCTTGGTGCACTCACTAAACCAGTGAGTTTTACTTTTTCAGTATTGGCACAACCTTTTTGATTGGCCTTCTTGATTCTTCTTTTTCTGGGAAGCCTGACCCCCCCCTCTTTGGGTTGTTGGGGACCTGTCGAAGACTTCTGGTCATTTTGTTCACCCTTAGAATCTTTACCCTTCTGGTCTGCTTTCTTCTGACCACCCTGGTTCTGGCCCTGGTTTTGCTTAACCCTTGTTCTGACCCATCTGTCTGCCTTCTTTCCCAATTCTTGGGGAGAGGTCAGATCCGAGTCGACAAGGTGCTGATGCAACAACTGGTTCTGACAATTGTTTAAAATCTGTTCTCGCATGATCAAATTACACAATCCTGTGTAATCAGTAACCTTACTGCCCAGCAACCAGCCCTCCAAATCCTTAGTGGCACAATCGACAAAATCAGACCAGTCCTGAGACTGAGTTTTCTGGGTATCCCTGAACAGCAACCTGTACTGCTCAGTGGTTAGGCTGAACCCATCAATCAGTGTGTTCTTCAGGACCTGGTAATCATTAGCGTCCTCAGCTCTAGTAGTGAGGAGCTTATCTCTACTTTTACCTTCAAAGGAGAGCCACAAGATAGCTGCCCACTGACTCTGGGGGATGCACTGTACAGTGCAGGCCCTCTCCAAAGCAGTAATCCATTTGTGGATATCGTCCCCTTGCTTAAAGGGGGGCACTATCTTACTCAGGTGCCTAGTGTCTAAACTCCTGTTTTCCCTTGGGGGAATGCTGCCACCAGTGGGGTTTTTCCCACTCAATTCTTGCTCTCTAGCGAAGGCGAGTCTTTCTTTGGCCAGGGCAAGTTCTTCCCTTTCGATCCTCAGATTGATTTCCCGCTCTTTAGCTTCGTACACTCTCTTCTGAGGGGATGTCATCCCTCTTCGAGAAGAGCCGCGAGAGCCATTGGTTCGAACGGATCTGTTAGAGCCTCTCGACAGAGACCTAACTCGTCCATTCCCAATGTTAAGCTGGCCAGAGAGGGGCCCCAGGGGTCTCCTAGTACCACTCTCGTGCCTGCTTAAGTTGTCCCTAGTTAGCTGGCTAACTACTACTGGACCTTTGTATGCCTCGTCCCCAGATGTCTCTGGATCCTCGTCCTCCTCTTCACCTTCTGCGGAGAGATGGATAAGGTCAGGGTCACCTAGGGTTCCCTCGAGGGGGGGCATATTCCCTTCTGGATGAGAAGGGTCTGTGTTACCAGCCCTCCTAGCATCATAAGTCTCTAAGAGACCAATCAGAAACGGAATGGTAGGGTTTGCACCCTGTTTTAGCTTCCGAGATGTACAGATCTGTCGCATCTCTTGGAAGCTAAGTGCAGCATATCTGGAAGTGACCTGTGGAAGGTCGACTGACACGAGGGGAGACTCAGCGTTTCCTCCTTTGTCTGCCATGCTGCTTCTAGTGTGGTGTAAGTGATGCACCTACCTACACTATATGTTTACCTACTGATCCCTTGCTAAGAGTTGTAGCCAAGGTGTGCTAAGCCTTGAGGAGCTACAACAGCTGGTTCAGTAGAACTCAGAGTATTCTAAGCTAAGTTATATGTACCTGGAGTACTTATGCGATCTTTCACAAGATATTCTTAGGATACGCGTGGTAAACCAACAGCAAGCTCAAATCCCAACCGCTGCTCACCAATGTGAGAAGTTGGCCCGATATGCAGTGCTCACTATTCTAGTGATCACTATGCATCGGTCCAAACGACCCTCATGGTGATTGGTTGTAAGGCAACCTTAGACCAGCTATCCTAGTAGCGTGGATACGAGCAGTCTTCGGGCTAAACTCTAGAGGGCGTGTTAAGCCAGCTGTTATACCATCACATACCCCTTGAACACCAAGTGAAAGGACACCACACAAGTGTTATGAAAATAAACAGTGTATTTATTAGAATCACAACAGCCCTGTACTCTTTATGAGGACAGGGTACTAAGCACACAACAAAACTCTTAGGACAATACTTCAAGTGCACAATCTATACAAGTGCCCGAGGGCACGGAACGTTAGTGGTCTCGGGCGAACCCGATAAGGTAAGTCGGAAGCGGTAAGGACTCGGGACCCTTAGATACTGAGGCTATGCGGGCACCGAAATGCCGAAGTTACCTAGCCCGGGGGCTGCGGCTGCACAAGTCTTTACAGACGTCGGGAGTCCTCGCTGACGAACCAGGAGCCGGAAGGAAGGAGTTGCTGGCCGGCGACCAGTGGAGATAGTTCGTAGAGATCCAAGCCTGGATCAGAGATGGCTGACACCTGAAAGCAGAGGGGACCAAGTTCATAACTACTAGCCAGTAGTCAGAGGGTACCAGGAGGGCACCGGATGATCGTCACCTCGACTAGGTGAGTGAGCGACGCTAGGCTCTGCAGTCTCACGGACCAGGAGGCGTTGTCGGCGACCAGGATGGAGGTGCGAGCTGTCCCATGAAGGTTGATGCTGTCGGCGTCGCTGGGCCCAGGATTGGGGCAACAAGCCTTGGCAAATTCAGGGCCACGTGGTGGACTTAAAATGGCGTCTTGAGTGGACCAGGAGGGTCCGGGGTGCTCCTCTCGCAGAAGGGAGCAAAGGCCAGTCTGGAGCAACCAGACCAGCAGCGTTGGTTGTCGGACGTCGTCGAGAAGGACACAAGCCAGCGGCTAGTAACCAGACAACGTGATGAGCAGCAAAAAGCAGAAGGGCCCCACGCAGATCGTGGAGATGCGGGGAGGCTGTACTTTGGTGCGGGAGCTGCTCAAGGTCGGGGCTTCTCGGACCCCAGAGCACTCACCAGAGGATCCCTCGGTGGTCGTGCTGGTTTAAGAAATCGTGCAGGTTTTTGAAGATGGCCGGTCCCTCGAGGTCTCGTCGCACCCACAGATCTCTGCTGAGCTGACGATGTGGGTAGAGGTCAGAGGTGCCAGGGAAGCCGGTTCTCGTCGAGCTGGGCAGTCGGATTCCTGAGGAAGGACGTGCAGCAAACCGCAGAGTTCTTAGATGGTGCCTGCGGATGCAGGGTGACTACTCCTTAGCCACAAGGGAGAAATCTTGAGAAGAAGTCGAGAGTTCCTTTCGTAGAAAGTAGTTCTTGATTCAAAGATGATCTAATTTGGAAGGGTCCCCGATCCTGCCTTTATCCTAAAGAACGGGGTGGGTACGTGACTAGGTCCTGCCCTAGGGGTGGGACCAGGAAGGGGGGTAGTTACACCCCTCTCCCATGCCGGACTTTCCCCAGGTCAGGGGCTGGTGTGCCCCTGGAACTGGTTCTAGCCGGCAGATGCGTAGTGAGCACCGGGGTGCCACTCCGCAGTCACCTTCCTGTAAAGCCCTGCCTACCCAGGATACACAAAACCCTGTCTGGGATGGTGCGAGCACCGCCCCGGACAGGAAACCCTTTGTCCAAGCTCTCCTCGCTGGAAGGACTCCCAGCAGCAGGAGGTCAGACTCGTGTCTGTGGTGGCAGCATCCATTTTGCGGAGCTGAAGCTTCAGTTAACTTTAACCGGGGTTCACGGTTACGTACATGTCGTGTCCCTCTAGAAGGGTGGAATGCTAACCCCGTCGCCAGCATTGGTGAGGGGTCAGTATCCCGATTCGTATGACACCTTACTCGACATGTCTTGATAACGCGATACCGAAGTTACCAATATGGTACACGTTATCATGGAACAGCCATTGGGTCTTGGTTCCGCAAGCTGCAACCGGGCTCGGCTCGTGCCAGAGCCCAATTCACACGATTCCACGCACTCTGCCTTCAGGATTGTCAAGGCCTGCCATAGGAGTGGCTGATAGGAATTCGGGTGTCCATTTGAGGGTTAGATATAGGTATACTATATCTAAAGCAAAGGGCGAGTACGCCCCGTTGCCCCAGCTGTCGCGCAGCCAGTTGTGTCAGATTTAGATGGCCATCCAGGGGTGGCATAATACATGCTTCAGCCCCTGGTAGGCCCTGGGTACACCGATGCCCTGAATTACAGGGTCTGACAAGGTGGCCCAGTTCCAATTGGGTAATGCACCTAAGGTACACATCAATTTAGCGAGAGAACAGCTAGGCTGTGGGTCTGATTGGCAGGCCCACAGCCTGAGAAAGTCGTAAACTAGTGAAACAAAAGCAAAAAATCTGGGTGATCATAGGATTGCAGACCCTACTCTCCTACACGCTTTATAACCTATCCTACTAGCAAAGCGCATGTGGAGTTAGAATAGAAATTACAGACTTCATTACGGTTAATGGCTGGTCCTCATAGTATTAACAGGCATGTTATGTTGGTGTGGACATGTATAACCCATGCTATTTACTCATCCATGCATAGAAAAAGAGTCTGGGTCGTACTAATAATCAGAAGAACAAAACGCTTCCATCCCCTAATAATCTGAATGACACAACAAATGGATTGTCATCCGAGGTCCACTAGGGGGCATGCTTTGTGCCCCCTGTAGACCAGAGAACTAGGGGCCAGATGTAGTTGGTCATTTACCGGCAGGTAATGACTCATTTCTACCGTTACCAACCGGTAAATGGGTTTTTGGGATGTAGGGGGCCAATTTTACCGATTCGGTAAATTTACCAAATCGGTAAAATACCGAATCGGTATTTTTACCGATTCGGTAACTTCTAGATGTAGTCGGGACTCTTCTGAGTTCCAAAGGCCTTTCAGATTCGGTATTTTACCACCCAATCCAATTGGGTGGTAAAATACCGAATCCAGGTGTGCATGCACATGTGTGCATGCACACCTATGCCATGTGACAGACAGACATGCCCTTAGGGCATGTCTGTGTGCCACATGGCACACATGCCTGTATTTGGGGTGCTAGAGGGTGTCAAAATGACACCCCCTGCACCCTTGCTGGAATCGGTATTTACCGAATCGGTAAATACAGATTCGGTAATGCCCATTGATTCCTATGGGCTTCAATGCCCATAGGAATCAATGGGCATTACTGAATCGGTATTTACAGAATCGGTAAATACCGAATCTTAACGATTCGGTATTCACCGATTCTGTAATACCTACATCCCCCCCCCCCCCTCTATTTTACCACTTCTTAAATATTGATTTGTTAAAATTCGGTATTTAAGAAGTGGTAAAATAAAATTACCTACATCTAGGCCTAGGTTCTGTGTCTCAGACCCATGATGAAAAGTTTATGCTGCCAAACAAATCTAAAGATGCATGGTCTGTGATCACTCATGGCATGTATGCAATCCTATAATCCGATGCAGGGAGTATTCTCTTATTAGCAATGGAGCACTAAGGAACCTTACAAAGGACAGGAAGGAAAATGTGAATGTGGCGGCATCGAATTTGGTGAGATAACCAGAGAGATGGGAATCTGTGTGAAAAGTGTGATTGAAGTAGAAGGACGTTATGTTTGGAGGGTGTTGCAGATTTGGACTCTGCAAGCTCTAAAAATTAAAGCCATCACCCACCATCACTACTAACAGCAGATCTACTGCACCATTTTGGCCTCCTACTCCCCTTGGGTGGGTGGCATCAGAGGTGGGCCTTTGATTATGCCAGCAGCTCTTATGTTTGTAGAACAGTTCAGAACTCTGAATTTAAGACTTCTGGTCACTTTCACTTACAGGCACAGTTTCAACTAAAATCACTGACACATCTTTACGGGCTGCTCTGTTATTGATTTTAATTACCACAACCACTGCACCCATCTTTGTAGAGGACAGCAGTCCTCAAGTAATCCAATAACTACTTTGTTTGGAAAGTATATTAAAGTTTCAGCTTTTATATTCAATACTTCATGTTCGCCAGTACTAACGTGAGGTTTTCTGCAGAGCTGCTTCCACTACCTCAAATGCTATTGGGTAAATATTTCAATATAAAACGTTAGCTATATATTGAATGCACGCACAATATGCATGTAAGTAGTCACACCTGTAGTTGGCCAGAAACTTTCTTACCACCCATAATGCTATAACTATCCTTTGAAAAGCTTTTAGAGGTGCATAAACTTCTGTGGCTCTATATAGTTGCCTTGACCTACTTTTTATGATGTGGGTTGCATGGTGTGATTGCAAGTTTTTCGGCGCACTCATTCTGAGAAGTCGTGAATAAAGGGTTAATCAACATTTCTTTTTAAGGGTCTTTCTAAACAAACACAGCCCTAAAGATGGTCTCATGGATGTTTACCATTTAGAGACCGAAACATTGACAATTTACTCGCATCAGCCCATATGAAGTAGAATTATTTGTATTAACATCCTTTGTATTATTGCTCTTAAGATTTTGGTGTTAGACTGAATTGTATTGTTCACCACATAGGACCTTTAGTGAATTGAAATATCCAAGATGCTTAGAGGTCTTATCTGTTGGATTTTTTATATAAAAGTGACATTTCATGTATTTGTTTGTACTTCTTTTTCTTGTATAGAATGCCAATATACAAATGTTCCTGCTATTAAAACTATTGATTTTTCATACAGTAGCACAGAATACATATCTATCTTTTTCTATGTCCTTTAAACACTAAAACAAAAAAAATATACTGTAGGGAACCAGAGATGTGAATTTTAAAAGATTAGTCCCTTTTTAGTGCTTAGAAACCAACAGTGGATTTTTTTCGTTTTGGTGTCATTTAAAAGATAAAAATATTTCCTATTTTTATAAATTGGTGTTGGATTTTTATTTTGTGTTGTCACTTAATTATTTGCTGAATTTGTGTTTTTAAATGCTGTACATACCTGTCTTTAAAGTTAAACCTGCCTGCTCGCAGCCACGTTACCAAGGGTTGAGCATAGGAATAATTTTCTAAGACCTATTTTGAGCCCTATACTGTGTTATTAGCCTTATTGCCAGTGGCAGACCTACATGTGCCCCTACCAATAATCCACCGTCCAACTTTTGGTGGCCGCGGTGGGATGAGGACTTGCGTTTAAAGAGTACACCTTTCAGTAAAGTGAATTATGATGTTAAAGATCCTCCAAATTGCCTTAGAACAAAATGTTTGACGTTTGAGTTTGAATTTTGGAATTTGGACTAAACTGTTTTTAAACCATTGTTTTGATTTTTCCTAATTGTTCTAAGTCTGGTGTGCCTAGCTGTTGTGATCCAAAACTAGGGAACCATGGAGCTCGACCTAGCTAAACTGTCCCAGTTCAGGATGGCTGATCTTAGGGTACAGTGTAGTCTGAGGGGGCTGCCTGCTTCTAACAAGATTTGGAAGGCAGGGTTGCTTAAGACCCTAAAGGTCTGGGCTGGAGTAGCTGAGGAGATACAAGGGGGAATAGGTAGTGTTCCCCCCACCCTCACCCGTCAGGGGGATGATGATGTTACCTCTACCATTTTTTCTGTTGTTAGCCCTGCAGTTCCAGATGGTGGGTGGGGGGCAGGGTCCCGTACTCAGGAAGCACTGCGGTCCCTTGCAGAGAGACAGCTTAATGCTCAATTAGCTTCAATAGCTTTGGAGCACGAGAAATTAGTATTAGCTAAGAAGAAATGGGAGAGGGAAGAGGTGAAAAGAAAGGATGGCAGTGAAAATTAAGAAGATTTTGAAATGTCCATTGGTGGTGGTCTTGATCACAAACTTCCCAAGGGTATAGTACCCAAGTACATTGAGGGGGATGACTTTGTCAAGTGGCTAGCATCTTTTGAAAGGGCCCTTAGACTTAGTAGGGTATACTCTAAGTATTGGGGTACGTTCCTGTGAGAGTTGATTCCAGTAGCTTGGAGGGATAGGCTCCTGACCTTGAAGGGTGAGTATGCAGAATCATACCAGAAGATGAAGGCATGCTTAGTCAAAGGATTTGGTCTGACTCCAGACCAGTACCAGGTGAAGTTTAGAGGCACCCAGAAAGTGAGTGAAACTCTTGGGTAGACGTTGTGGATGTTTAAAGTGAAGGTACTGGAAGGCTGGATTGTTGGTAACACTGTTGACACATATGATGGATTGTATAGTTTGTTTTTGAAAAAAACATATTTTGACTCATTGTGCAGAAGAGAAGTTACACCAGTATCTAGTGGACTCTAATCTTACAGACCCCAGAGAGCTGGGAGAAGCAGCTGATGAGTGGGTGAGAACCCGGGTTTCCATTAAGCATCAGGGGGGTGACCAGAAGAAAGGATGACAGGTCCCTCCCCAAGTGAAAGCCCAGGAAAAGGAAGGTCAAAACCAGGAGTCCTCCAAAGACCCACAAAAACCTGCACATGGGGTGGGGGGCTGATCCATCCCAAAGACAGAGGGAGAGGGTATCATGGAAAGAATGGTAGGTTATTTGATCCCTCAAAGAGGGATACGTGCTTTGACTGTAACCAGCCAGGCACAAACAGGGAGATGCTGTCTGCACCAAGAAGACTCCCCTAAGCTGCTATCAAGAGGGATTACCAGTATAAGGGTAGGGGTGGAGAGTGGTGCCCCCGAGGGAGGTATTCAGGTGGTGGAAGCAACCTTACTGTCCCTGGGTGGGGTGAATATTGCAACCCTTGCTGCCTTACCTCTAAACATGGACATGTACAGGCAGAGGCCTAAAGTGAATGGATGAGGTTTTCAGAGACACAGGGGCTAATGTCACTATGGTCCTGGATGAGCTGGTGCCTCCAGAGAGGTTGCTACCTGGTGAATTTCACCAGGTGACTCATGCAGACAGTACCACCAAACTCCATCCTATAGCTGTGGTGGATTTGGAATGGGGAGGTGTGACAGCACCTATGAAGGTAGCTGTGTCAAGGGTGCTCCCAGTGCAGTGCTTACTCAGCAGTGGTCTTAAAGCTTCTCAGTGGTCAGAGGTGGAGAGAGGACTTCATATGAAAATATTGGAGCTCTCTGATGTGCTGTGACTAGGTCATAGACTAGCCAGGAGGGAGGTACTGGACACCTGGACCCTGGAATAAAGGGCCAAGCATCCAAGGACAAGGGTACTGGGCCTGGTGAGCCAGCCCAGAGAACTCCAGTGGTTCAGGAGGAATCTAACCGTGATGGGGAGGATCTGGCCTCTAAGAGAGGGACTCCATCCCTGCTAGGCTGTCAGATTTGGCAGAGCAGATAGGAGCAAGTGGATCCTCCGGGAAGGAGTTTAGTAAGAGTCAGAGAGACTATCACACCCTTGAGAGCTTAAGGCAATTGTTTCTAAGCAAGAGGAGGGGGATGACAGTCGGTTTCACAAACTCTACTGGTAAGATGGACTGCTTTTTACTGAGGCCAGAAACCTCAAGGAGGGGGACACCAGGTAGTTGATGGTACCCCAGAAGTACAGAGAGTGCATCCTGACTTTGGGTCATTATGTCTCCTTGGCAGGACATTTGGGAAATACAAAAACATTGAACCAGTTGGTTAACCATTTCTACTGGCCTCACATGTCTGAAAAGGCAAAGGACTTTTGCAGCTCCTGTTTCACTTGTCAGGCCAGCGGCAAGGCAGGGGGAAAGACAAAGGCTCCCATAATATCACTGCCAGTGTTTTGGGATTCTTTTTAAAGGGTAGGGATGGACATTGTTGGTCTCCTGGACCCACCTGCTGCATCAGGGGATAGGTATATCTTAGTGGTATTGGACCATGCCACTAGGTACCCTGAAGCAATCCCTCTAGAATCATTGATGCTCCTGCAGTGGCTAGAGCACTGCTTGGTGTTCTTACCAGAGTCCGTTTTCCGGAAGAGGTGGTGTCAGATAGGGGCATGAACTTCCTGTCCAGCTATCTGACTGCTATGTGGGGTGAGTGTAGTGTCAACTACAAGTTCACCACCCTTATCACCTACAAGCAAATCGTTTTGTTGAGAGGTGCCACAGAAAGGGGTTGGTTTACCAGTCCGTTTGATTTCTTGTTTGGACATCCTGTGAAGGGGCCATCGAACCTGCTAAGAGAGTCTTTAGAGAAGCCTCTTAAAGAAGCAAAGGGCAATGTGCTTTACTATGTTCTAGGCCTGATATCTAGAATATCAGAGTATATGTACAAGGCAAATAGGAAACTGGAGGCTAGCCAGGAGCTCATGAAGCAATGATATGATCAGAAGGCCACTATGCCGGAGTATACTCCAGAACAATTGGTGTGGATGTTGGAGCCTGAGACTCCCAGGGCCCTCCATGACAAGTGGAGTGGGCCCTATCCAATCTTAGAAAAGAAGGGTGAGGTTACTTATTTGGTTGACCTTGGCACCCCTAGGAACCCTCCTAGGGCCCTGCATGTGAATAGATTGAAGCCCCACCATGATGGGCAGATATGACCATGTTACTGATCACTGATGAGGGTGTGGAGGAGAAAACCGAGTATGTGCCCGACCTCCTCTCCACTAATATGCACGATGGGTCAGTGGAGGGAGGTGTGCTCTCCCCAAAGTTGACAGACCAGCAGCACAGAGACTGTAAGCAGGTGCTGGAGCAGTTTGCTGGCCTGTTCTCTTTGACCGCAGGCATCACTGAGTGGTGTGTGCACCACATTGACACTGGTGGCAGTCTACCTGTCAAAAATAGGCTATACAGGTTGTATGACCCTGTCAGAGCCAGCATTAAAGCTGAGGTTGCTAAAATGCTGAAATTGGTGATAATTGAACCATCTGAGAGTCCATGGGCCAGTTCATTGGTGCTGGTACCTAAACCTAATCCTCAGGGAGGACTCAAGGAGTTAAGGTTCTGTGTGGACTACAGAGGATTGAATGTAGTCACCAAGACTGACGCTCATCCTATACTTAGAGCTGATGAGCTCAGTGACAGGTTAGGGGCTCCTAAGTACCTGAGTACTTTTGATTTGACTTCAGGTTACTGGCAGATTGCCCTCACTGATGAAGCAAAGGACAGCGCAGCATTCTCCACACCAGAGGAACATTATCAGTTCAAGGTAATGCCCTTTGGCTTAAAGAATACACCTGCCATCTTCCAACGGTTGGTGAACAGGGTCTTGTCTTGGTTGGAACAGTTCAGTGCAGCTTACCTGGATGATATAGCTGTATACAGTTCTACCTGGGGGATCACTTACGCCGCCTAAGGGAAGTGCTTCAGGCCATGCAGCAGGCAGGCCTGACTATTAAGGCAAGTAAGTGCCAAATAGGGCAGACTTCTGTGATGTACCTGGGTCACCTGGTTGGTGGGGGCCATGTACAGACTCTCCCAGCAAAAATCCAAGCTATTTTAGATTGGATAGCTCCTGCTACCCAGACTCAGGTCAGGGCATTCCTTGGACTGACAGGGTAATGTAGAAGGTTTGTTCAGAATTATGGGACCATTGTGGGGCCCCTAACAGAACTCACTTCTAAGAAGAGGCCCAAAAAGGTGTATTGGACCCCAGAGTGTCAGAAGGCTTTTGACACTTTGAAAGTTGCTATGTGTTCAGCACCAGTGTCGCTGGCCCCTGACTACACAAAATAATTTGTGATTCAGATAGAGGCTTCCGAACGAGGGATTTGGTCAGTTTTGTCACAGCTAAATAAAGAGGGCCTTGATCAGCCAGTTAGTTGCCTTTATTAGCAGGAGGCTTCTTCCGAGACAGTAGAGGTGGAGTGTCATCGAGAGAGAGGCTTTTGCTATGGTTTCCCTGAAAAGGTTGATGCCATATTTGTTTGGGACTCACTTTCGTGTTCAAACTGACCAAATTCCTCTCAGGTGGCTCATGCAGATGAGAGGTGAGAATCCCAAGCATTTAAGGTGGTCCATTTCCCTACAGGGAATGGACTTTACAGTGGAACACAGACCTAGGGTTGCCCATGCAAATGCGGATGGACTTTTCAGGTTTTTCCATTTATCTGATCAGGACTACCAGGGTGTTGGTTAGTAACCTATACCCTTTAGTTTGGGGGGGGGCTGTATTTCAAAGTCATCCGGTGCCCTGGGCACCCCTGAACGTTATGCTGACTGGTACTGGTGGTAACTGACTCTGACTGACCCTGAGCTCTGGCTAACTAACCAGGCCCAGGGCCAGTGCTATGCTGAAAACACTTAGAATGCAATGAAAACACCTACATACACTAGAGTACACTAAGGGTTGGAGTACCCCTGTGATTGGCATGACCTACCCCATATGGCCCTAGTACATATTAGGGCAGGGGGATTGAAACTAGCTATCAGTCCCTAGTATATAATAGGGCATAGCAGTTTAGAAGCCAGCAGACCTTTCTGCGTTTGCATAGGTGTACTGCTGAAGCCTGAGTTTAAAAGTGGCTCTGTGTGGCAGGACTGCTTTTAAAAAGTAAATTGTGTCCAACTTGACTTTTGTGTTTGGGGCACTTAAAAATGGTCAACCTCCAATGTTCGGGCATATTAAGTACCCCTAGGGTCTCCCATAGGTGTCCCAGGGGTGGGGGGTCAGGTATCTATAAGGTGGACCCTTATATAATGAGTTTTATATGCCCTGGTTAAGGTGAAATTGCACATTTCACTCCTCACATTGTGATAAAGTGCTGCCCAAAATCGACTTTGATGGTAAGAGCACTGTGGAGGGAGGATCTGCAATATTTTACATATTCAAAACCCCTAAATTCTCTCCTAGATGTTCCTGGGGAGCAGGTCCTGTGGATATATGTAGTATACTTATAAAATATGTCTTTATAAGGGCTGGTGCTGGAAAAATGGCTCAAGTCACTTTCCCCATTGCAAATCCCATACCATAGGTTAATATTGGAAAAGGTTATTATTTAATAACTGGAGAAAGAAAAGCCATAAAACTAGGATTAAATGACTCAGTAGAATGGTAATGATAAATCAAACAATATGGTATTGTTCATTTATTGTAAAATGGACAGACAAGAAGTTATAAGACTTTCTTTGCCCGTAAGCCAAAATTCAACCCAGTACTGCTCTGCCCTGATTGGTCTGAGATAAGTGGGTGAGCCTGGCTGCTTTGAAGAGGTGATAAATGACCCCTGGGTTAGGAAGCCTCTTGAGGAAGAGAGGTTGCTGGGCAGAGGAATGCCACAGCAGGGGGAGGAGACGTAAACCATGGACTTCAAATGAAGGGGAGGACCCCTGTTCATCGCCAGCCAGATGCTAGGATTAAGGAAGGGATGAGCAGATGCAGGGGGGAGAGACTATGGGGAATAGCCCTCCTAGGGGTGTATCTAGCCAGGTCTTGTAAATTCAGACATATTGAATTTTGGAAGAATAGTGGTTTCTGGGTTAGCATTTTGGCACACTCTGCAGGAAGTAGTCAGACTTTCCTGCAATCATCTGAAACTCAACCCAGGCAAGACTGAATTGGTCTTGCCTGGGCAGAGCGTATTAAGCTGGAGCCCATGCTTCTGGCCATCTAGCATGGGGACTCCACCTTCCAGGTCATCCTCAGTTAAAAATCTGGGAGTACTTATTAGTGAGGATCTGTCCTTGAAAAGACAGGTAGGCGCGGTGGTGTCATCCAGCTTCTTTCAATTAAAGAAAATCAGGAAAATTGCCTGTTTCTTTTCACAGGCTGCCCTTACCCAGATTGTAATTGCCTTGGTCCTGTCGCGACTAGACTTTTCCAACAGTCTCTATTTGGGGCTCCAAATTGGAAAGTTAAAACGCCTTCAGCTAGTCCAAAACCAGGCTGCCAGACTTATTCTGAAACTTCCTAAAAGGCAGTCCATTAGACCAGGGTTAAAACATTTACATTGGCTGCCTGTTGCGCAGCGAGACGCTTTCAAAACATGGTGTATTTTATTTAAGCCCTTACATGATTCTGGCCCAAAGTTCATAAGAGATCTGTTCCTCAGATACGATCCTTTCCGCAATCTTCGGTCCGCTCACAAATCCCTTTTGAGTGTCCCTTCCTACAAAAGGAAGCGTCTAGGTGGTTGCTGCTTTGATCATCTTGCAGCCACCTTCTGGAATTCCCTTCCTCTACAATTGAAACTGAGCGGTAATATTCTGAGCATTAGACACTCCTTCAAAACCTGGCTATTCTCCCAGACGTACTGCTGAGTTGTACTATCTCTATTTTTAACTGTTGTGCTGTGTTCTCTCCTATAGCGCCATGAAGCCCTTGGACGTACGAGCGCTTAATAAATACATATTAACATTAACATTAACCTTTGGGTGGAACCCTGCAGCTCATTGGACAGGAGTGCCCTCCTTCTCGACCCCAGACAACACTGAATAAGTATCTGAGAGGGGAAGTCCCTCTCAGATCTACTGCTCGAAACTTAAGAGAATCAAAAGTGTCTACAATGAAGAGTTTGATGTGTATTTCCAAAGGCCTGCCCTCTGAAGTTTGCGCCTTTTTGCACCATTTGAAACTACAGTCCTGTGGATCAAACGTGCTTCAAAAGGACTAAAGTTTGGACTCCCTGCAAGCTACAGGTTAACAGAACTCATCTGGATCATCACCACAAAGACTCCCCAGCCTGGAATACTACCAGCGGATTTGTAAGGGTTTTGTCCAAGTGGATTGTGGGAATTGAAGTCTCACACGTTCAAGGACCCTCTTGGAGATTCCAGAACCTTGGATTGTGTGTTGGATACTTTGGGACACGCAAGAAGAACTTCAGGAAGGAGTTCTAACTGGACCCAGCCTCTGGAGGGGGCTGCACAAGAGCGGTGAGAGATCCTCCAGAACACTTCCTAAAGGAACTCACTCCCACGCAGTCTACGTCTGGAACCCTCTCACGCCTTATTCCGAAAAAAAGTCAAAACCCTCCTGTTTCTCAAATAACCCATTTCCTCTCCCCCCCCTCCCCTGGTCTTCACAGATTTACAGCGCGGGGATGCCTACGGGTCACCAGGCGCTTTAGAAATCGCAAAATAAATAAATAAATAAATAAATAAAGGTGAATGTATCCCTGTCAGAGGCAACAAAATGACTAAAAGGGCACTGTTGGTTTCAACACACTAGAAAGTGACTAATATTTAGAAATTCATTTCTCTGGCTCCCTACAGTGGATTTTTTTCATTTGAGGGATAAAATCGATTTTCTACATTTATCCTAAATCTTTTGTGTTAGCATGATGTATCTATATTCACATGTATATCGTAATTTAGACTAATTCGTTATGTCAATGCAGGAATTCCTTCCCTGCTCTAGCAATATATTTCTTTGTACGCAAACTGAGAACCAAACAGACTCCATTTTGTCTGTACATGTACTAGACTCGAACAGTGGTCACGTGCCACCCTCCAGCAGCCGAGTAGAACAGTTAGTTGAGTTATATAGATAGCTGAATTCACACTATTCTTTCTTTCTCTGAGACCCAAGGTCGCATCTGATTTCAGAGGTGATAAGCACATTCCTGGAGGCGCCGTACCCATGCTCCCAGGCACCGAGACGAAAGGGAGTCACCCCTCCTGACTCTCCCCAATAGTAGCAGAAGCATACTTCTAAATGAGCTTTGTGTGCCATATATGGTCTTTCGTTCAAGCTACTGTGCCTACCAGTATTTTTCCATGTACGGTGATTTCATGTAACGCAATGAAAGTATATATGCCATGACTTGAGTGTGAATAGGCAGTGTTCTCAAAGCACTGGCTGGGTGACGTCGGAGAGGCTCCTCTATAGAGTACTGGTTGTCTAATAAACGATTGACTTTTCTTCACTGCCAACTGACAGAATTATTTGGTAAGAGGATAATTGGGGCTATTGGTAGGTATAGCTCCATAGATTATTTTAGTAATACGTCAGTTGGCGACTCTGGTGGGACTCCGCGTTTGGGGTCGTCCTCCCGTAAATGGGGCAAGAAGGACAAGGAAAGGGGAGCTCTGGTCAAGGGGGTCGACTGACTAACGATTCTGGCCGAACTCCACTCTCGCGATCAGAGAGCCCCAGCTGCTAATGACACCTTGCCGGAGTCCTACGGGCGTAACCCAGGAGCTGACCATGTTGGTCTTCAGAAGTGGGCAGTGGAGAACACGCAATCATACCTGAGTGCACCAGGTAAGTGTATTGGTTTGGTGTCTTTGGATTACGCTGTTGAGCGGCATTTTGGAAATAGTTAGCTGTATTTGGCTGGTTGTCGGTGTACCACAGAGAACTTTGGATATCTGACGGAGTAGCATTGAGGCAGCACAGGCAGATGCTTCACGGACTTGTTTGGTGAATAATAGAGGTTTTTGATCGGACGCCTTGGTGAGACACGTGTGGTGCTCACCCGGCCGGACTGTTCTCAGAAAGCTCCGTGGTTGCACCTGGGTAGCCTTTAGAACACATCTGAAGCGGCGCTAAGGCAGCGGGCTCAGTCAGAATAGTCCCGAAGGTGAACCAGGAAGACTACGGGATGGTCTGTAGGCCGGACTGTGGTTAATTACTGTCTGATGGCCTCTTGGTAGTCTCCGGACTGCCTGTTTCTGGTATCTGTTGGTCTGGTGGTTGGAAATCTACGAGTTCTCCACGAACGGAAGTCGACGGGCTCCGTTCTTTGGTTGTTTGGTTCTGGAAAGACATGTTAATGTAAAATATTGTATGTTTTGTTCATCCTCTTTATGTGACAGATCCTGTTTGAGGACAGATTGAGCATGAGTGAACAAGGCCAGAGTTTGTGAGTGAGTGTATTGTTGATAAACAAAATGTCATGTTTTAGTAAACTATGTTTTGGATGTTGTTGCCGCGGCAAGAGCGGACGATTGGATGAAAGTCAGCCTGCTCCGCCAGAGGGCAGCCCAAATTTTGATATGTATGTAAAACATAGCCTTACGCCTATTTGGTTTAATAATTTATGGCACAAATATTCAAAAGATAACGTCGAGTTGCAATGGCCCTTAACCGGATCGTTCGATGAGAAAAAGATACTGTATTTACAGGATCGATTGTTCACCAAAAGAAGCGGCAGGCAATGTTCGATTCTTTAAAGCTGTGGCAGAAAGAGGCAAAACGCCGTCGCATAAGTGAAGAAAAATTGCTCAAAGGTGAAAATGGCCAGACCATAACTCAAAAGGCTGTAGCATACGATAGAGAGCAAACTGAGAAGAACGTTGAATGTACAGACAGGCAGTTTAGGTTACAGGCGGATAAAAGTTACACAGCTCGGACCGAGCTGGAAGATGAAATTCAGGACCTATTAGATGCACGTCCTCCGCCTCCTTATGCCCCGCAACGAGTATACCCCGCAATACCACTTGTAATTTCCCCGCCTCATTTGCCCCGCAAGCTACGGACCCGGCTGTTACACAGCCTCAACCCCTATGGGGCCAGCTTTCACTCCAGTTTTCCCAGTTCCAGCCACGGCTACATTAATTGACTGGCGGCCTGCCACCTCCCTCTATGTCTTCTGTAACATTAGCTTCATCGGCTTCGGCTTGGCCTTCTTTATCAGCCACGTCGACGCCCGCAATGATTGATTCGACCCCCTCCCATGCCTCTGGGACTCTGGCCGCCCGAGGATTGTATACCTGTGCTAAATTAGGCTCCAGGGAGAAACAGATGGTAATAGATCAAGCATCCCAATGGGTGCGGAACGTTATCTATACAGTTACAGATATATGGGGTACCATGAAGGATTACGAACCAGTTATGCAGCAATATGCTTTAGAAACCATGGCCAGTCGTTTAATTTCCCTATGGGAACAATGTTTCACAGATGGGAGAGCCCCGCAGGTCCTATATGATATTGTGGACCGGGTACATACATTTGAATTAAGATTGGAAGATGTATATGGGAATCTGGTGACTATAATGAAGTACCGGGAAAGGCTGTTCAATAAATGCCTAAATTGGGACTCTCAGAATCCCATGCGGGAAGTTCATCCCATTTACCATCCCGAAATCCCTGAGGTCAGGGACAATGGTAATAAAATCATTCAAGCTCGCGTTGAAGCCTGGTTCCAAGAGCAATGGGTTTATATCCCTTGGAAAAGAAGTGAGGTTCTTTCCCTGAAGTCCCAGTTACCTGACCCTCGGAAAAATCCCACTGCTTATTATAAGGAACTCACTGAGGCTGCTTTATCAGCAGTGATGACCTTAGCTGATATAGAATAATTTTTTAGGTTACTGTTCCCTGTCGATGTATGGCGACAGGTGCATGATCATCCTCACGTTAACGAGTTAGGAGGAACTTTGGATCAAATTAAAGATTGGGACAAGGCCCGAAAACCCGGAGATAAACCAAGAGCAGAAATTTTAGCCTTGCCGGGTAGGATTATCACATATATGCATTCATTAACTCCACCTCGTAAGATGGATTGGGATAAATTAACTGCCTGCAAACAGTAGAAGGATGAGAGCGTGTATGATTTCTTTGCAAAATTTGAGGGGGTATTCATTGATTTTAGTGGGCAAGATTTGTCAGTGGAAGGTGGGATAAGATTATTCGTTAATCGTTTTGTGACTAATCTGTTGCTCGAAATATCTGCCCGGTGTCAGGCAGCAGAAAGTACTTGGACCACTTCTACCCCTTCTTTTATTTTGAGTATGGCTCAATATTATGAACATAGGGAAAACGAGAGTAAAGATAAGTCTGACAAAAAGACGAAGGATCTTAAGACTCGAGTGTTATTACAGCAAGTAGCCAGAGGACGGGGTAGAGACGCAGTGGGAAGAGGATTTGTTCCAAGAGGGGTTGGAGTAGGATGGGGATGAGGTCCCGCTGTTACTTTGGGAGCAAACCAATGTGCTTACTGTAAACAGAAAGGGCATTAGCGAGCTCAGTGTCCTTTCCTTTTAGCGCAAAACGGAGCCGTAAGAGGCAAAGGAAGAGGACAAGGAAGAATTGATAGGAGTGACATGAGAAGAGGAGAGGTGATGCAAGGTGAGGCAGGGAAATTGTTTTGTTAAGACAAAAGGGAGGCAGTACTATAATGAAGATTATGGAACTGAGGTACCAGACAGGTATTAATATGCGCAGGTCAGCCACGGACAGAGCAGGGGCCAAGTGGCATTACCCGTCGATCAGAGATTGCCTTATGTTAAAGGACAATTATTGGGGACTGTTGAGGACTTGTTTAGTAGACACGGGTGCAATGAATAGTTTGATTACTCATTCACTGGTTCCAGGGGCTGCTCTGTCCGGGCAAAATAATGTTTCAGTCAGGTTTTCTGGAATCCCGGTAGTAAGCCCCATTTCTAAGCCCCTCCCGTTTACCATAGGACCAGTCACGGTGGATTCCCCATTTTTGTTGACGTCACATTGTGGGGAAAATTTATTGGGATTGGACCTGCTAAAGAAATTGCATGCAAAGATTTATTGTTCTCCTGATGGAGTGTATTTAGCTATTCAATCGCCCGATCAGCACATTTGGCAGAGTTTTGCGAAAAATTAACCCCTCCCTCCTGAGTTTGCTGTCATTCCATCTACATTGTGGGCGACTGGTGATACGGATGCTGGCCTTTTAAACATTCCGCCAGTCTCTATCACTTTAAAATCGAATGCTCCTCTGCTCCGTATTCCGCAGTACAAGATCTCACCGGCTGGTGAGAAGGCATTATTGACAATCATACAGGATTTAATCGACAAAAGTGTAGTAGAAGAAATGGTTTCTAAAACCTGTAATAGCCCTATATTACCGAATTTGAAAAAGGCCCCTACAGGGAGTGGCCCTGATTATGCTGATACTTATCGTTTCGTAATCGACCTGCGCGAAATTAATAAAGTAGTATTCTTACTATGATTCCTCCAACAGCTAGGTTTTTCTCCATTATAGATCTGAAAAATGCTTTCTTTAGCATTCCAATACACCCAGATAGCCGTCATATTTTTGGTTCTCATTATCTGGGCGCAGCTTTAAATTTAGTCGCGTTCCTCAGGGCTATGCGGAAAGTCCTAGTATTTACAGTCAGGCTTTGAAAGTACTTTTAGACGAATTGACTCTGCCCCCAGGGAAAGTCCTCCTGCAATACGTGGATGATTTATTAGTGGCATCAGACACTGAGGAAGGCTGTAAGGAAGCAACAGTTACATTATTGTCGCATTTAGCAGCCAATGGTAATAAAGTGTCTCTTTCTAACTTTCAATATTGTGGACAGGATGTGACCTATCTCGGTAATCTACTGTCGAAAGAGGGGAGGAAACTAACTCCTGAAAGCGTGTCTACTATTTTTAACACACCTGTTCCTCGTACTCAACGTGATGTTCGTGCATTTCTTGGCATAACCTCTTACTGTTGCCAGTGGATTCCTAACATTTCTCTTCTTACTAAACCTCTTTTGTATCTAACCACTAAGGATGTGCAGGAACCTTTACCTTGGACTGATGAATGTCAGAAGGCTTTTGACTCTTTGAAAACTGCTCTTTGTTCTGCACCTGTCCTAGGAACTCCTGACTACTGAAAGCCTTTTGTGCTTTATGAACACGAGGTGGACTGTTGTTCGCTTTCTGTGTTAACACAAGGGTTTGGTGGTAAGCAAAGGCCTTGTGCTTATTTTTTTTCCGGCAGTATTGGATTATCTTGCCAGAGCACTACCTAGCTGTTTGAGGGCTACTGCCGCAGTGGCGGTGGCCATCCAACAGTCGGAAGGACTCGTTTTTAATTCTGACCTCACAGTGATGGTACCGCACGCTGTGGACACACTCTTGAATAAAACTATGACTCAGGACCTTACGAATGCACATCTTACTGGATATGAATTTACTTTATTCGCTCCCCATATCACTATCAAAAGGTGTGCCACCTTGAATCCAGCCACGTTGCTACCCCTCCCTTCGGACGAGCCAACAATGACATACATGATTGTATATTTTGGGCTGAGGAAGAAACGAAGGGATGGGTGGACCTCACAGACTCGCCCCTATCTGACCCCCAAGGGAAGTTGTATCTGGATGGCTCCTGTTTCAAGCTACCAGATGGCACAACGACAGCTGCTTATGCAATCACCACTCTTTGCACCGTAGTTGAGGCTTCTCGAGTTCCCTATCATTCCGCGCAAGCAGCTGAGTTGATAGCACTAGTGCGAGCCTGTGAGTTAAGTGAGGGATTAAGGGTGAACATTTACACTGATACCCGGTACGCCTTTGGCGTGACTCATAGTTTCGGAAAATTGTGGGCAGAAATTGGGGTTTCTCACATCGCCCACAAATACAACATGGCCCTTTGATCTTAAGGTTGTTAACTGCTTTGACACTACCTTGAAAGCTAGCAATTGTGAAATGCAGTGCACACAAGGCAATAGTGGATACTGTGGGAGAAGGGAATGCTTTCGCTGACCAAATAGCGAAGGAAACGGCTAGATCTAAAGTGTCTTCCATGTATGTAAGTTTGGCTAGATGGGTTGAGGAGTCTGATATGTTTGATAACACCATGGAAAGCGTCCGAGAAATACAGAAAGAAGCTACCCCTACTGAACTAATTTGTTGGGAAAATGAGGTGGGGAGGTTGGATGACAATGGTTGTTGGATTGACTTAAGTGAGAAACAAAGGTGTATGCTTCCCAATGCATTTGTTAATGCTGTAGTAATTATGGCTCATGATGGGGCAAAGGGCATTTGTGCTTTGTTAGACCCAGTTTGGAATAACCCTAATATTGCCAAAACTGCAACTCATTTAGTTCAGCATTGCATGGTTTGCTTACGACATAATCCAGGAGGGCGAGAATCTGTTTTTGCACCTCTGTCCTTACCTTTTGAAGTACTTCAGTTGGATTATATTCAGTTCAAAAGAGTGAATAATTTGAAATACGTTTTGGTGGTGGTTTGCACTTTCAGCAAATGGGTAGAAGCCTACCCCACCAAAGAAAACACAGCTCTAGCGACAGACAAAGCCCTGATTAAGGAGTTCTTCCCTAGATACGGATTACCTAGATTTATTTGGTCAGGTAACAGGGGGTACTTTAATGCAGAGCTTATCAAGCATATCTGTAATGGCTTACACATAAGACAGAAATGTCATGCTGCTCAGTATCCCCAGTCTGCAAGGTTGGTTGAAAAATATATTGGAAGGTTGAAATTGAAAATGGCCAAAATACAGGAAAGCACCGGGTTAAAGTGGCCGGACGCCTTGCCTTTAGCTTTAATGTCCTTGCGTGTTACCCCTCATTCCTGATCAGGATTGTCACCATATGAGGTTATTTTTGGACGGCCAGCTAATGTTTGGGGCGTTCCACGACCAAGATAATTTTGAGAGATTGATTACCCAACGATGACAGATTAACTGTATGCTTTGACTAAAAACCTTCGTTCTATCCATCAACAGGTGTCAGACACGCTGCAGCCCCTGCCGGAGGGTCCTGGACATCGTTTGGAACCTGGCCAATGGGTGATGGTGAGAAATTATCAACGGAAATCCAGTCTGGAGCCCAGGTGGACCGAACCAGTCCAAATTCTACTGGCTACTCGGACAGCATTGAAGGTGAATGGTCGGAAACATTGGATCCATGTTTCCCATCTGAAGAAAGTACCTTTCCCGCTTCCTTTTGATCAACCAAATCCGGAAGGAATTTTGACCCAGCAGAGTGAGACGGTTCCTTGTGTTGTTCCTTTTTCTGACGCCCAGGAGATTGAGAGCAGGCAAGAGGAAGGAGCATCGGGGGCATGATAGGGATCTCATCATCTACAGTAAAAGTGGCCCCGGAATTGGTTGCCCCTATTGATGCACAAGGAGTTCATGCTAAGTCAGATATTACGAATGTCACTTCATCTGTTTTGTTTGCCGACCAGGAGTTACCTGGTCATGTTCGCTACAACCTGTGGCCCAGAAAAAAACACGGTACCCCCGACAAACACGGCAGGAGATAGGGAGAGGCTTGAGTACTAGGGTATTGCTTAATTAGTTCGGAGGTACTGAGCGAGACACTGGAATGAACACATTGAGAGCTGGAATATTGTATTGCTCTGTTCAGAAAGAAATACTAAGAAGCTGAAGAGGGGCCCAGGTTGTAACTGTATATAAAATCATTTCAAGGATCTGTTTCCCTTTTGATGGACGATAGGAGCCTGCCTGTGAGGCTCTAGACGGACACAGGAAAGAAGTACCCTCTGGCAGGTTGGCCTGCATCTCTTTGTGTACTTTGGACTTTTAGTTAAAAATGTATTCCTTTGGTCATTTTATTCCTGAAGAGGAACGCCCCCTTGCTCCTCGATATATGAATACTTATATACCCAGGTTTTTATCTTGGACAACACGTGTGAAAGTCGCTTTTGTGATCACCATTGCAGCACTTTTTGTCATAATAATGAGTGTGTTTTTATATTTAGAATTTCATCATCCTATGCATACTCTGATAGGAACTTCCACTCCACCGACTGAGCATTACTTTCTTACTTTGGCCCCTCATAAAGAAAGGCATTGCCAGACTTATGCTAAAAATGTATTTGTAGAAATGTTGCATCAAACACATAGTGCTACCAATACGACCAATTGTTGGGTTTGTGGCCTATTGCCCTCAGTGATGCATACTACTAATCAAAAAGAAGTGCCAATACTGTAAATGAATTTGAAATCAGTTGTCTCAACACATTTGAATCAAACAAAATGTCTTGGTCCCGCATATATGAGAAGATTTATCTTTTATTTTAAATGAATGATTTTTTGTTCCTTAGTTTGGTGTATAACTTTACCAAATTTTGCATATTCAAAGACCTTATATACACCACATTTACATTAATTACAATCAAAAACAACAGATATTATGTACACTGAAAATCCACTCACAACTCAATCATTCTATCTTAACATGCAACCACAGACAACATATAATCGAAATTTACACTAGAATAACAATATTTACAGTAAGCCGTCTAATCATTTTTCTTTTCATATACAAATAAGTTTTTTTATGATTTTTTGGCTATAATGGTCTGGCTATAATGGTCTACGCGTTTCGAACTCAGGTTGTTGTAGAGTTCTCATCAGGACAAAAATCTCTGCAGTTCAAAGTTCATGTGGGTAACAGAGGCAATCGCGATGCTCAATCCAATTTGTGTGTTGGCGATGGTGTAGACTTGTAAGCATTCAATGGGGCAAAGCGGTTCTGCCGGCGTGTGGCCGATATGTACAGCTGTTTGTCTGTTTTTGACAACGTCCAACTTTGTTTGTTCTCCTTCTCGTCCACCAACGGTCCGCGAGCAACAGATTTCCAGGTCCACCAGGGATCACGGGAATGGTCCGGGAATTTTGGTGCGGATGGCGGAGGATTGCTACCGCTAGCCTGGCGGGGGAAATCCGCCCGCCATCCTAATGGGCCCCTAGGAATTTTACGATGCATACGTTTGTATATTTTGCAGAGGTTTTTGGATATCTTGAAGGGAAAATGTCCTTTAATAAACCACAGAATCAAAACGCATAAACTTTCATCTGATTTGGAACCCTGGAGCATACAATTGTCTAAATCTACTGCCAATGCAAGAAAACATCTGAAGCTTTAGTTGTTTTAAGGAAGGTGGGCATATCTGCTACCGCCTTAGGTAGAAGAGACTTCTGGCATGGGAGGCATATTTGGCACACACTTTTTCATTGTAGTGAAGAGCTACATGTTCAATTATTAATTTTACTCCCACCTCATGAGTAGACGAAGGGACACTGAATAATAAGTGAAGTAGACTGATTGGCACTTCAACTAAATAGTTCATCTACGAGGCCAGTACACTCCATAAGTCATACGCCCAGCAGCATGGGCTCATTCACACATGGCTTGCCTTGAAGGGACCAGAACTGATCTCCTGAGATGACACATAAAAACATTCATCTGGTCTGGTAAGAATGGTTATTAAAATTCATAGAGACTCTGGCAGGGAGCAACAGAAATTGAACATTCAACCATATGTACATTAGACCAAGTACACTTTACACATATTACAATGCCACAATATTAAAAAGTGAAATGGTTTAGCAACAGTATAGACCAATTTGCCCTGCTATACCTCTAGTGACACAAGAGACGGAGTCAACCCAATGTATACCATGTATGCCAATTTCATATCATTCATATTAAAAAGTTACCCAAAATACGAAACCTTTATAAGGAAAATCTGAATAATAGTGAAAATAGAGCTATTATCAAACAGTAGGTTCACGTGGAAGTGTATTATGCTAATGCGTGTTTGCAACAGGATCAACCCTACAGCAAGTGCAATTACTTTACCATGGGCACAGGTAAAATTAACTTTTAGTTTTGTGTTAACTTTTTTAGCCAAGTAGACTGATGAGGTACTTACTCGTGAGGGTCTCAAGGCTCTGAGGGGAGGTGGGGTGCCGCTACTGATTGAAGAGCATGGTCTTGAGGAGTCTTCTGAAGGTGAGTAGGTCTTGGGTCTGCCGTAGGTGGGTAGGGAGGGTGTTCCAGTTCTTGATGGTGAGGTAGGAGAAGGATCTTCCGCTGGAGGTTGTTCATTGGATGCGTGGGACAGCGGCAAAGGCAAGGCTGGCAGAGCGGAGCTGGCGGTTGGGGTGTAGAAGCTGAGTCTGCTGTTCAGGTAGGCTGGTCCAGCGTTGTGGAGTGCTTTGTGTGCATGGGTGAGGAGCTTGAAGGTGATCCTCTTGTCGACGGGGAGCCAGTGTAGGACTCTCGGGTGGGGGGTGATGTGGCTGCGGCGGGGGACGTTGACGATCAGTCGGGCGGAGGCGTTTTGGATGCGTTGTAGTCGTCGTAGGTGTTTGACTGGGATTCCTACATTGAGTGTGTTGCTGTAGTCCAGTCTGCTGCTGACGAGGGCCTGTGTCACTGTTCTTCGTGTTTCGGTCGGGATCCACTTGTAGATCCTGTGGAGCATATGGAGGGTGGTGTAGCAGGAGAAGGAGACAGCGTTGACCTGTTTAGACATGGAGAGGGAGGAGTCGAGGATGAATCCTAGGTTGCGTGCATGGTTGGTGGATGTCAGTGCTGTTCCCAGTGTGGTCGGCCACCAGGAGTCGTCCCAGTCTGGAGGGTGGGTCCGAGGATGAGTAACTCCGTCTTGTCCGAGTTCAGATTCAGACTGCTGTTCCTCATCCAGTCAGCTACGGCCTTCATTCCCTTGTGGAGGTTGGTTTTGGCGGTGTGCGGGTCCTTGGTGAGGAAGAGGATGAGCTGGGTGTCGTCGGCATAGGAGATGATGTTGAGGTCATGATGGTCAGTCACTTGTGCGAGGGGGCCATGTACACGTTGAACAGCGTCAGGCTGAGGGATGAGCCCTGGGGGATGCCGCAGAAGATGTCGGTGGCTTCGGATCGGAGGGGCGGGAGGCGGACGCTCTGGGTTCCACTGGAGAGGAAGGACGTGGTCCAGTCAAGGGCCTTCTCTTGGATCCCAGCTTCTAGGAGGCGTGTCTTTAGACAGGTCCAGGAGGATGAGGGCTGATGTCCCGTCATTGTCTAGTTGGCGCCTGACGTTGTGGTATCGGGTTCCCAAGGCCTACATGCTCCGTAGATAACCCACTTACACTGAAAGAACTGTTGGCACGGAAACTGAAAAGTACAAAGAACAAGTTTATTAAGACCCCATGGGGTGGTGGTACATTCCTACAGCACCCTTCGGCAATGCAAGAAGTATCACACCGATCGTTGGTGTGATTCGTTCTTTTATACAGTTTACAGGTAATAAAAAGATAGGCGGTACAAGGTTTACAGAGTTTATGTACATATATGGTCATTTTTGGAACACAGCCAACTCATGGGAGGGGTTACAACCCCACTGGTCAGTTTGGCGGCATATTCCTGAGGGGTGACTGGTCAGTTGGAACTGCGCATGTACAGGCTTGACCGTTGCTAAAAATAGCCTGTTGCTGGGCAAAGTCGAGTGGTCAGTGGCACGGACAACGGACTAGAGGGCATGCTAACCACGAGGCGGCTCATTCTCTAAAATGGCCGCCGTACCATACAAAAATGGCGTTTTCTAATATGGCCAAGTTAAGGGAAAGAACGGGCCACATTGTATACATAAACATACAAAAAACAGTATCCCAACAATGATACATAAAATCGTCAGCAGTTTCCAACCCCAAGTGGTAAGCATCGACCAGAACCACCCTGAGAGAGTCCAAGTTCCATTGTCCGGGTGTATTTCAGCAGCTATTTTGTGCAACTTAGAAATAGCATCATAAACAGAAGGCGAATTATCAGGCACATATACACAGCAACTGCTTCCAATAATTCTACATGCCCCCCCACGGTCAGCTAGAACCACATCTAGAACCATACGATTTTGGAGCGTAACAATCCTAGAAATTTGGAGTTCTTCTGTAATGTTCCCCAATGCAATAGCAGTATCATTGGCCACAGCCTCAACAACACGGGTCAGCCGTCGTATTTTCCGGCTATTCAATGCAGCCCCCACAAAGGAAAACAGTCCCAAATTAAAGTCCACATATTGCTGCAAGGCAGTATCAGTCTGATCGATGTCATCTAAGATCATGGCACGCTTAACACGATTTAGTACAAAATCATGGTAAAGGATGTAGTCATTATGGTACATTGGTGGGGCGATGAATACAGGGGGCAACACAAACGATACATAACATGTGCCTAACCATCCTAAAGGGAGATGATGGTAACCTTTATTGCCACAAATAAAGTATGTTTTTCGGGATGCCACAAATGATATACCGTTTGGACTGTCAAATGTAAGTGTAGTGTTACATTCACTTTTCCCACCGGAATCGTGCCTTTATTAGGAATGCAAAGGTCTGCCTTAGTAGTAATAACATTAATAACATGTGTACTGGACATTTTAATGTTCCTTTGATTACTGTAAACACGAGGTGCAGACACATTGTCGGGGCGGTACTCTTCCCATTCAAATCGAGTACCCTCAGCTCGTGGATACCCATCTCGATCATGGTAACAGACTTTGTTCAAACGGAAGAGCACCCCCCCTTTCGTTGGCCATCGCAAAGTGAAAAGAAGAGTGTACCAGGCGTAACAGGAACCTTTATGCGAAAATGGGAGTGGAATGAGCGGAGTGCCCCCTTTCTTCTGATGCCCAGGCAACATCCCACACACCCAACAGTTTGAAGTGTTCGTCATATTGTGAGTATGATGCAAAATCTGAATGAAGCTATTGTTCAAGTAAGTCTGTCGGTGCCGTTCTTCATGGTAAGGCAAAGTGAAGTGAAAATGTTCAGATGGAGCTGGGGTAGTCGGCAGCAAATGTTCACGTACAGGCACCACAAGTTCCACTACCCAGGCTATTACCGCTATCACCGCAATTGTCAAGACAAACAGGATGGCACCAAGTATTCTTTTGTCTCGTGATGCAGAAGACGCCATAGTTCAAAAAGTTCACAATGTTTCAAATGTGTACCTAAAAAAAAAGGAAAAATACGGTGCTGAGCTCCGAGGTAGCCGTTGTTTTCTTCTCCGGGGTCAAGACGGGTGTCGCTACTCTTGGCAGAACTGATCCCCCCCCCTTGAGATTCCCGGCTTCCGTTTCACAAACCCCAGAGCGGTAACCAACCAGTCTCGAAAACCAAAAAAAATCTTCTCCTTATCGTGGCCGCAGATCGTACCGCTGTCGTCCAGAAGCAGTGTGGTCCGGGAAGGCTCCCTCGACTTCGGCCGTCGTCACAGCTGGGCTCTTTTCTTTATCCAGAATCTCCTTGTAGTCAGTCAGCACGGCAGGATTCACCAGGTCCGGAGAGACACGCCGGCAGTGAGTTGAGTGTACCCACCGCTTTCTGTTGGTCACTCGTACAGCTGTTCGGATAGCCAGGAGGACCTGCTCAGGGCCACGCCACCTCGGTTCCAAGCTGTTCGCCCTCTCAAACGATCTGACCATCACAAAATCCCCAGGACGGAGATTATGAGCCTCTCCAGTAGAATTGTCAGGGAGCGCTTCTCGAACCTGTTGATGAATAGAAAGTAAATCATTTGTTAATCGTGCCAAATAGTCATTCATCATTATACACGGCACATCATGTATCAATCGCGGCTTAGGCACTCCCCATATATTCGTAGGCCTTCCAAACACCACTTCATACGGTGTGAGGCCTGTTCGAGAGTGGGGCACTGATCTAAGAGAGAGCAATGCTAGCGGCAAGGCATCCGGCCACTTCAATGACGTGGACGCCACAATCTTAGCCAGTTTCAGCTTCAACGTAGCATTGTACCGCTCAACAAGACCTGCTGACTGAGGGTGGAACACAGCATGGAACTTCTGCTGGATCCCTAACCCCTTAAGCACATACTCCACAATTTTCCCAACAAAATGAGGCCCATTATCGCTCCACAAAAATTTGCAAACTCCAAAGCGAGGAAAGTACTCCTTGAGCAACACCTTAGCTGTTGTTAAAGCTGTATTGTCTTTCGTGGGGAAGGCCTCAACCCATTTGCTAAAAGCGCATACCACCACTAGGATATACTTAAGGTTATTGCAGCGCTCAAGCTGGATGTAATCCATTTGGAGTACCTCAAATGGTGCAGGAGGTGGAACGAACCCTCCTTTCGGAGTATGGGTCCCTTTCGCAGAATTGTGTTGTAAACATATCAGACAGGTCTGCACTACTCTCTTGGCTGTATTGGCAATCTCGGGATGCTCCCAAACTCGTGATAACAATCGAGTGATCGCAAGAGCTCCCACATGTGCTAATCCGTGAGTCATCTGAACCATCGCTTGCAAGTAAGCTGCAGGCAATTTCCATTTCTCCATGTCTTTGCTTCTCCAACAACCCTCATCATCTAGCACCCCATCTGCTGCCCATGCCGCAAGTTCTGCTTCAGTCGCTGACTTTTGGATATCTAGTATCTCCGCTCTAGCATCGTACCATCGCTCAGCTTGTGATTTTGTTACGTACATGGGGGAATCAGTTCGGGACATAGCTGTTTGTCTCGCTATACTGTCTGCAAAATCATTTCCTTGACCCACTTTATCAGTGATCTTTTTATGGGCACTGCATTTAATGATCGCTACTTTCTTTGGACAAAGCAACGCGTTTAGGAGATCACGCACCAGTTCTCCGTGCATAATGTGTACTCCATGAGAAGTCAAAAACCCACGTTCTCTCCAGAGTAGCCCGAAGTCATGTGCTACTCCGAAGGCGTACCGGCTGTCTGTGTATATGTTCACACATAGGCCAGCACTCAATTCGCAGGCTCTCGTCAAAGCTATCAGCTCTGCTGCCTGAGCTGATTTTTGTGGTATTCGTGCTGTTTCTACCACTGTCTTAAGTGTCGTGATCGCATATGCTGCGGAAGTCGTGCCATCTGGCAGCCTCAAACACGATCCATCAACCCACAGCTCCCCATCCACATCTGGAAGTGGCATATCCTGCAAGTCAACACGACCCTTTGTCTGTTCCTCGGTCAGGAAAACACAATCATGATGTTTTTCTTCCTGACCCTCCTCAACCGGATAGGGCAATAAAGTGGCAGGGTTCAGGGTAGCACATCTTTTCAGTGTGATGTGTGGCGCCAAAAGTGTTAGCTCATATCCTGTTAAACGTGCACTGGTAAGATATTGAGTCTTTGTTTGATTTAACAGGGCATATACTGCATGGGGAACTAGCACCAACAGTTTGTGCGATAATACTATCCCCTCACTCTGCCGTATAGCTACTGCTGTTGCTGCAACTGCTCGAAAATACCCAGGTAATCCTCGTGCTACAGGGTCAAGAATGGCTGAAAAATATGTGCATGGCCTCTGCTTATCCCCGTGTGCTTGCACTAACACCGATAACGCGCACCCATCTTTCTCGTGTACGTACAATGTAAAAATCTTTGAATAGTCTGGTGTACCTAACACGGGTGCAGAGCAAAGGGCCTGTCTCAATTGTTCAAAAGCATTTTGACATTCATTTGTCCATTCAAGGGGCATTGGTGTAGTTTTGGACAGCAACGCTAACAAAGGTTTAATAATATGCGAAAACCCCATGATCCACTGTCTACAGAAGGACGTTAATCCTATAAAAGCACGTACATCTCTCTGTGTGCGGGGGACTGGTGTATCTAAAATCTCCTGGATTCGATCTGATGTTAATGCACGCCCCTCCTTAGACAAAAGATGACTGAGGTAGGTCACCTTGGGTCTACAGTATTGGAGCTTTTTCTTCGAGACTTTGTGATTGTGCTGAGCCAGAAAGGAAAGTAAAGCAAGCGTACTCTCCTCACATTGCGCATAAGTGTCAGCAGCTAAAAAAAGGTCTTCGACATACTGGATAAGGGCAACTCCAGATTGCAATTGGAAAGATTCAAGCTGTCGCTTTAAAGCCTGGCTGTAGATACTCGGACTCTCAGTGTAACCTTGAGGAACACGACAAAATCTATACGATTTATTATTTAACGTAAAACCAAATAAGTATCTGCTATCGGGATGGATGGGAATGGAAAAGAACGCATTTTTCAGGTCGATGACACTAAAGGTCGTCGCCGTTGGGGGGACCAATGTAAGCAATGTCGTGATATCAGACACCACCGGGTATTGGTGAATGACAATTTTGTTAATTTCTCTCAAATCAATAATAAATCGATAGACCTTGTCGTCAGTATCTTTCTTAAGGATTGGAAGAATAGGGCTATTGCAAACATTATAGGGGACTTCCTCCACTACCCCTGCAATGATCAGATCTTGGACAATGTGTGTCAAAGCAATTTCACCTTCCCTGGAAATCTTATACTGCGGTACACGTGGCAAAAGCACTCCCTCCTTTACAGTAATGCGAATAGGTGGAATGAGCATCTGTCCCACATCCCTATCTGAGGTCGCCCACAACGAATGAGGGAGAGAGGCTAATGCTTCACATTCTTGTATAGTAAAAAATCTGTCTGAATCTGGATAGTTATCATTCAAAATAACTCGCACTCCCTCCGGAGCGCAACGTATTGTCGCTTGAAAATATTTGAGCAAATCAATACTCAGAATATTATCTGGGGTATAAGGTGACAACAAAAATTGGCCAAAACTGAAAAATTTATCGAGACAAAGTTCAAGAGGCTTCGATATTGGGCTGAGAGTGGGTGTGCCGTCAAACCCAATACATGTAATCATATCGCCAGACAGGGGAGCCCTCGGAACCAAGTTTTTAGACAAAGCGCTACGAGTAGCTCCTGTGTCGACTAGAAACTGATCAGTAGAACCCAGGATGCCCGCTGATACATATGGACCACTCTGATCTACTGGCACTTCAACTGATTCCGTACCCCATCCTACGCAATCCTATGCATTTATTTATTTGCGTGCTTATATAGCGCTATGAATAAACCCCCGAAGGAGTATCTCCGCGCTTATGACACCTGGGATGAGAAACTTAAAAGAGCCACATGGAATATGATTTATAATCAAGGGCCTTGTATGAACCAGCAGATAATTGTTTAGCATGAACTAAACAAAAAAGTTTTCAGGCATTTTCTAAACTTAAGGTGATTCCTACACTGTTTTAGGGAAAGCGGGAGGGAGTTCCATAAACTGGGGCCTACCACAGACAGCGCCCTACCTCCTTGCCTGGATTTGGTAATTTTGGGAATTTTTAGCAAAAGTTGTTCGCCAGACCTGAGGGTGCGGGTAGGAGCGTATGGAGCAAATTTTGTAGCTAAATACTCTGGTCCCAATTCATTAAGGCCTTTGTGAATAATACAGCAGGTCTTAAACTTTACTCGTTGCCGTATGGGCAACCAGTGTAGTTTATGCAACAAAGGTCTGGAGGGAGACCTCGGAGGTGCATTAAGCACCAACCTCGCTGCTGTATTTTGTACCACCTGTAGGCGGTTAAGAACCTCTTCGTTAGCTCCTGCCAGGAGACCATTGCAGTAATCAAGACGGCTGATAATCAGAGCCTGAACCAGGGTTCAGGCTCTGATTATCAGCATGCATGCTCTGCATGTACATAATCCTGATGCTCCACATTCTCGCCCTCCGATATCTGGTACTGGTTCCGTCTATCAAAGGTATTACGCTCATCCTGGCCACGGCCCCTCTCCTCAAAGCTGCTACGATCACCTCCGCTACCTCTCGCCCCCGAATAACTTCCCCTCGACCGTCCACCTCCACGACCACGCTGACTACGCTGCTCACGAAGTACCGGGCAATCATCAGCCCAATGCCCAAACTCCTTACAATAGGCACATTGATCCTCCGCTATATCCGTACGCCCGTACGACGCATTACCCCCTCCTCGTCTACCTCTATCATTCCCTCTAAATTGCGTTCCCCGAACCTGTGCCAACATCACCTTTGTTTTCAATTCCTTCGCTTTCTTATCAATACTTTCCTTAGCCTCCAATTCCTGCCGCTCATAATACTGAGCCATAGTTAACAAAGATGCAGGGGTCGCCGTGGCCCAGGAACTTTCACTTGATTTTAATCTTTTGGCAATCTCCGGTAGGAGATTAGCCACGTACTTATCTACAAACAAATGCCTACCCGTATCGTCTGTTAACGATTGACCACTGTAATCATGAAATGCCTCTTCAAAGCGTGTAAAGAAATCTGACACCGTTTCATCTGACTTTTGTTTGCACGAAGCTAACATGGTCCAATCAATCTTTTTAGAAGGAACAAGCGTTTTCAGTTTAGTTAAGATGGCCGCTGGGAGGTCTAAGATCAAATCACATGGCTTACATGCAGGTTCCCTGTTTAAATCAGCCTCGTTTATTTCTTTCCACGTTCCCCCGAGCAGTGTTTCATCATTATTTTTACGAATCAATCTCCACATATCAGGCGGAAGAATTAACCCAAAAAATAGATCTATATCAACAAGAGTCATGACACAGGACGAAATAGCCCCTTCCACCCCTTCATAAAATGCTGCTGGATTTTTCCGAAGATCAGGCAAAGAATTTTTAAGCGCCATAACATCTGCTCTATTCCAAGGCGTATACACCCAATTATATATAAAATACCCCTTCGCATCCTTCGACATTTTATCCTCATCTGTACCCTCCCCCTTAGGGGGAACATACAGAGGTGCGGCTTCACGCATAGCATTAACATGCACGGTAGAATTCTTATCTGAACCTCGGAGAGAACACTCCTTAGCCTGTTCAGTGGTCCCCGGCCCGGACTCCTTATTCTTTTTCCGCTCGTCCCGTAATCTGGACGTCTCATCCCGCAGCTGGATCAGTTGCTTTTAAAAGGCATCGACATCTGCAAGATCAAATAAACCTTTAGCCAAATTCTCACGATGAACTGACACAGCCTTAGGTTCTAACGTGTCCGAAAATTTACGAAATGTAGTAACAACTTCATCAGCCAAAGTAGCCAGAAAATACAGCAATTCTCGCTCTGTCCATTTACCCCTTTCGGCAACAACCTCAGTCAGAGTAACAAAATTTGTATTATTTATTATTTATTTATTTTGCCATTTGTAAAGCGCTCTGCAACCCTACGGGCATCCTGGCGCTGGGTACCTAGGCTGAAAAAAATACTGTGCAGCAGATAGGGGACAAGGACTCAAGATCTAAAGATTTGAGTTTTTCGGGAAAAGCCATGTTTTTACCTTTTTTCGAAAGGGCAGTAGATCACTTGTTTTTCTAATGTCAATAGGTAGGCTATTCCATAATTGAGCTGCCGCTTTACTAAAAGCTCTACCGCCAAGGGTTGTTTTTTTAATCCTGGGTACATTACCAAGATTTAAGGAAGAGGATCGAAGAGATCGGGTGGGTTTGTACCAGTTAAGTTTGTTTTGGAGTGGTTGGGGGCCTAGTCCATGCACTGCTCTAAAGACAATGCAAAGGGATTTAAAAAGGATCCTCTGATGAATAGGCAGCCAGTGTAGGTCAGCCAGGGCAAGGGTAGTAGATGATCTTCGTTCTCGAGACAATGCCAGCTTTGCTGCAGCCGCCTGGACACTTTGAAGCCTGGAAATGAGATATATAGGAGATTCCAATAAGAGTGCGTTACAGTAATCCAGGCGGCTGAGGATGGTACTCCTGACTATGGTGGCTCTAACCTGTAAAGGCAGGAGGGGCAGCAGCTTGCGGAGTCCTCGCATAAGGGCAAGGCAGCTACTGACCTGTTTGTTGACATTGGTTTCAAGGCTCAGCCTATTATTAAATGTGACTCCAAGATTCCTAACTGAGTTCACTGGTACTGGGGAGTTCCCCAGCTCAGGAGGCCATAAGTCTATGGGTAAGACCTTGGGTATTCCTCCTATCGAACAGTGTAATATTTCCGTTTTGTCACTGTTGAACTGCAGTGAATTCTGATTGAGCCAAAGCGTCATTTCCAACATACAGGCATGAAAGGTCTCAAGGGAGTCAGCCTGAGCACCATCAAGGGATATCATCAACTGCGTGTCGTCTGCGTAATTGATTACGCTGACGCCATGGGTTTTGATGATGCTTATCAGGGGTTGCATATATATATTAAAAAGTATAGGGCTAACGGCTGACCCCTGTGGGACCCCATGTGGGACTTTGACAAATTTTGACTGAAATGGAGGGATGGCTACCGCTTGCCACCTGTCTCTCAGGTAGGAGCGGAGCCAATCCAGCGCGATTCCCCCAACTCCAATATTCCTCAGTCTTGTCAGCAGGATGTCATGACTTACCGTATCGAATGCGGCGGACAGGTCCAGCAAAATTAAGGTTGCTGAGTTTCCCCTGTCCGTCCGCATTCGTAGGTCGTCCAGAACTGTCACCAGAGCTGTCTCTGTTCCGTGAGCAGGTCTGAATCCAAATTGCTCCTCTTCCAGGATGTTGTTGGTTTCCAGGAAGAGGGCTAGTGCCCTGCTGACCCATCGCTCTAGGATTTTGATAGGGTAAGGTAAGAGCGATATAGGTCGGTAGTTTTTATAGCAGTTTGGGTCAAGGTTTGATTTTTTCAATAATGGGGTAACAATCGCCAGTTTCCAGTCTTTTGGTACGGTGCCCGTATCGAGGGATTGGTTGCACAGCTGATGCAATACTGGGAAGATTTCTTCCCTGAACTCCTTTGCTATTTTGTGGGGTAAAGGGTCCAGAGGGGATCCCGATGTCGTGTTAAGGGCTTGTTTTATGAAATCTTCCTCTGTAGGGGTCTCGAAGGTATTTAAGAAGGCCTTTGGTTGTGAGCATCTTGTGTTTGTCTCCCGATATTCCGAGAAGCTGTTGTTATTATCTATCAGTGGCGGACTTGGCGCATCTTTCAGTCCCTCAATGATTTTTATAATTTTCTCCTGGAAGAATAGAGCTATGCCATCACATAGTTCTTGCGAAGGCTTAATTTGGCTGTCTGCACAGGCAGGAAGGGATAGCTCTTTGATGATCTTGAAAGTGTCACGGGATTGATTGGGACTATTTAAAATCAAATCTGCAAAGTGATTTGCTTTGGCTAAGGAGATTTCTTTCTTATAGTGTACTATTGTAATTCTCCATAGGGTTTTCTCCTGTTCCGAATAGTTTTTTCTCCAGAGCTTCTCCGCCCTTTTACAGGTGGATTTCAATTCTCTCAGTTTATCCGTATACCAGGGTGCGGTAGGTTTTCCTCTTTTTCTAATAATTTTCAGGGGTATAACATCATCTAGTTTCTTGGTTAGTTCTTTGCACATTGAGAGATAGTTGGTATTGACATCGCTCTCCGGGTTGAACGATGTTCCTATTCGGCTAAGGTCAGATTTTCCTTCCATTTTCCTTTTCTGCAAGCTTTTCCAATTACGACCAAAGAAAGACCTAGTATTCACTTTACGGGCCCAACTACGCAAGTTCGCGGCTTTCTCCGCAGAGAACCTGACACTGGACTTATCCCCTTTTCCTGGCTTATCCTGTCCTTCATCGTCAGATTCTGCAGTCGGAGCCGTAGGCGAAACGTACGGAGGCGGTGATCGATCTAGTAATGAGAAATCATCAATTTCATTAGTAAGGACAGGATAAAGTGGTCGCCGAATAGGAAATTGACCGGTCGTTTGCAAATTTCGTTCCCGTTCCTCCCTTTCTTTCTTTTCCTGCGCCTCCTTTTCCTCAAGCTGTAAAGCCTTATCTCGAGCAGCCTTGCGCTGCTCCTTATCCGCCAAGGCAACTTCACGCTTCATACGTTCAAGCACCGCTTTCTCCCACATTCGTACACAATCAAACATATTCTGTCTAGACCTACGCTGAAATAAACATTGCTCCACAAACTGAACCTTTCGCAAATCAAACGACCCATGTAGTGGCCATTGCAATTCAGGATCTGTTTTGGTGTATTTATGCCATAATTTGCTGTACATTATAGGGGGAAGGCCAAATTTTATGTACATCTCACGATTTGGAGTTCCTTCTGGGGGAGCCGGCTGTGATTCCGCTAACCTAATTGAGGTACCATTTCCAAGACAGCACATCCCTCGGAGTGTGCTTAAAACAGGCATGTTCGAAAAGTATCACGAAAGCATGATACCGTACAAACTGGCACTTACAGTACTTCACACAAATGTGCCGCTCAGAGGAAAAAAACAAAATTAGAGAAACATCTCTACATGCCTGCCTATGTGAAGTGCACTACACATATGATTCAAAGGTCATAAAGTCACAAATGTTAGCTAACTCAAATCATAGACACAAATCATAGAACTTCGGCAAGCGTCCGAAGCCTACTTACCGATCGCAAATCATAGAACTTCAGTAAGCGTCCGTAGACTACCTTACCGATCACAAATCTTACCCAATTTCAAATATCCAGATTCCAACTGCCAAGGTCTTTAATCGAATCAGCCAAACAGGCACATCACAGCAACGCAGACGATCAGATCTCAGTCGGGGACCGGCGCCACCTGGAAGGTCAGATCAGAAGGAAAGGAAAAAACACCGTGGGTGCCAAGACTCGGGTCACTCGGTGGCAGCGTACGCGTCCATGGCGAGTTTCCAAACCTTCGTCACGACCTCTCCTTCGGGCATCCGAGTCGCCGATGAGTCCCTTCGTGGTCGCCAATTTGTGGTATCGGGTTCCCAAGGCCTACATGCTCCGTAGATAACCCACTTACACTGAAAGAACTGTTGGCACGGAAACTGAAAAGTACAAAGAACAAGTTTATTAAGACCCCATGGGGTGGTGGTACATTCCTACAGCACCCTTCGGCAATGCAAGAAGTATCACACCGATCGTTGGTGTGATTCGTTCTTTTATACAGTTTACAGGTAATAAAAAGATAGGCGGTACAAGGTTTACAGAGTTTATGTACATATATGGTCATTTTTGGAACACAGCCAACTCATGGGAGGGGTTACAACCCCACTGGTCAGTTTGGCGGCACATTCCTGAGGGGTGACTGGTCAGTTGGAACTGCGCATGTACAGGCTTGACCGTTGCTAAAAATAGCCTGTTGCTGGGCAAAGTCGAGTGGTCAGTGGCACGGACAACGGACTAGAGGGCATGCTAACCACGAGGCGGCTCATTCTCTAAAATGGCCGCCGTACCATACAAAAATGGCGTTTTCTAATATGGCCAAATTAAGGGAAAGAACGTGTAGCACAGTTAAGCGCTAACTCGGCCATTGTCAAATTACGACAACGTCATCTGTGGCGGCAATGAGTGCTGTCTCGGTGCTGTGGTTTCGTCTGAACCCGGACTGGGACGAGTCCAAGATGTTGTTGTCTTCCAGGTGGTGGGCCAGTTGCATGTTGACGATTTTCTCGATGACCTTCACCAGGAACGGGACCAGGGAGATGGGCCGGAAGTTCTTGAGGTCCTTGGGGTTCGCCTTGGGGTTCGCCTTGGGCTTCTTGAGGAGGGCGTTGATTTTGGCGTGCTTCCAGCATTACGGGAATGTCGCTGTTTTGAAGGTGATGTTGATGACCTTCCGTAGTTGGGGTGCAATGGCTGTGTCTGCTTTGTTAAATACGTGGTGTGGGCACGGGTCTGACGTAGATCCTGATTGGATGGAGTTCATGACCTTGCATGTCCCGTCATCGTTGACATTGGACCAGGAGGTCAGTCGGTTGGCGCTGGTGGTGTTCACAGGGGAGGTGGAGTATGGCGTAGTCGGTGCAGTCGTGGTGTTGAAGCTGTAATGGATATCAGCGATCTTGCTGTGAAAGAAGATGACTAATGAGTCGCACAGTTCTTGTGAGGGCGGTACGTCGTTGGCGTTGGTGTTGGCGCTGGGGTTGGAGAGTTCCTTTACGATGCTGAAGAGCTCTTTGCTGTCAGATGCGTTGTTATCCGGGCGGTCTTTGAAGGAGGTTCTCTTGGCTAATCTGATGAGGTGGTGATGTCTGCGGGTGGCGTCCTTGTGGGCTGCGTTGTTGTCCGGTGTGCGTTTGTGGAGCCATATCTTCTCCAGTTTCCAGCATGCACGTTTGGAGGTCTGAAGCTCCCCGAGGAGGATGTAGTCCATGGAGGCGAGTGCGTGGGTGCTGGCGATGGAGTCGCTGAACTGAGCTCGGAGTCCGGGGGGTCTGTAGATGGCTGTTCCTCTGAGGGTGTTGTTGGGGTTGGTGTGGATCCGGAAGTGCAGCTGTTGAGGGTGTTGTCTGGGTGGGGGGCGTCCTTGAGGGTAGACTTGTGGACGATGGCTATTCCTCTTCCGATTCTGTTGGTGCAATCCCTGCGGGTGATCTTGTATCCGTCCGGGATGGCTATGGCAAGCGTCTAGGAGTTGTTCCACCAGGTCTCGGTCAGGAAGGCCATGTCCGGGGCGGAGGTGTCGAGCAGATCCCAGAGCTCGACGGCTTGTTTGCGTGCGGATCGGGTGTTGAGGAGTATGCAGCGGAGGTGGTTGGGTCCAGTTCTTGGAGGTTTGGTGGCTCTGTCGCAGGTGAAGCTGCAGGTGTGGCAGAAGAAAGGTCTGTGGGTCCGTTTTGGGGCGGCCTAGAAGCAGGTGTGGTTTTGGCCGGCATTGAGTGCATAGAGGGTGCTGGCATTGTAGCAGAGTCTGGTGTTGTGGCGTTCGCGGGGTCCAGGGGTTCTGGCTTTGGGCACAGTCCAGGCATGGACAGGCACAGACGGGCTTGCCTTTGGTGCACCTTTGGCGCGCCAGTGGCATGCCCACTGTGCACGACCGCTGCGCGGCCTCCATAAGAGGGGGAGAGGGAGTGAGAAGCAGCTGGGAGGCGGAAGCGGGGTGGCCAATGGGAGAGCAGGGGGGCAGGGCAGCAGGGACGCAGCAGCGGAAGGAGTGGGAACGGCCGGAAAAGGCGAGCAGCAGCCGGTGGGCACCGGCGGAGAAAACCTGAGAACAAAAAATAACAGTGACACAGTTAGGATGTAGGGAACCAGGTAGAGGAGCAGAAGTGAACAACACAAGTATCAGGCACGAAGCAGCTGGCGGCTGTGTGGTGGCGTGGGGAGCGAGCTGCCTGCGAGAAGGGTTAATTAATATTTTCTCCTTTTCCCTTTTTCTTTGTAAATTTTGTCGAGGTCTGGCTTCATACTGTGCAATGTTTTCCATTTGAGGCCTACTCTGCTGTAGGCTGTGTATGTATTTTGAAAATATTTTTCACATTCTCACTGCTGCTGTGCGAAAGATATTTTAATTATTTTAAGGGCATGTTGAGAGACTTGCATTTGTGCTCAATGTAGGTTATTTTTTGTCTACAAACACCTGTTAGTGGCCAGGGTCAGAGTGGCTCCAGGAGTCCAGGGCCCATGTAACAAGACATGTTTCTTTCTTCTTTTATGTGTGCTTGTGCTTACAATTTTACCTGAGTTTTTGTGAGATAGTTGCTGAATTTTGTTTGAATCTTTTAGGCATTTTTCAGGGTTATCTGTTGTATAGTGATGTGTGTGTTTGGAGTAAGTTTAAAGTGTACTGTCATCTTTTCTCACTGTTTTCATTTTGTTGAATTGTTATTATATTTGTTATATTGGTTCAATTTTCTTTTACATTATTGTTTCTGCTTCAGTGGTGGGGCACTAAAGGCCATTGGATAGGCCCAGTCACATTTTGGTTGTATATTTATAATCCTGCAAGTTTTTGTTGGGGAAAGGAAAGGAACAGGCTACAGACAGGGGAGGACAGCCTGTTATCTTACCTTTGCATACATGCTTCATTGCTGGGGAAGTGGGGGACCACCATTTGGTGGAGACAGTATGTGCATGCATGTTTGGCATAGGCAGCCATTTTGCCTTTGTTCTCTTTGCCTCCTCCTCCTATACTGGCCATGTGGTGACCACTAATTATTAAACACTGTTTGTGCGGGTGTCTGCGTGTGTGTTTCATGGTGGCCATTTGGCCTTTATTTGTCTTTGTTCTACATACCTCCTCCTGGCCATCTTGTGAGCGACCACTATTTTGTTGGGCCAGTGTGCATTTCTGATTATTAAACAGCTTGTTACACTTGTAAAAAGCTATTTTCTAGGTGAATGTACATTAAAAGCCCATGTTATTTGTCCTAATTTTTTTTTCTTAATATATTTTTCCTGATCAATTTATTTCTACATATGGCTGATTAGAGTAGTCTATATTACATGGTTTTTCTTTTTAATTAATTTATTCAATATTTGTCTGCCTCTCCCTGCCACCTAGAGGGGTCCTTTGGGCCCTGGAGGGACAAATGCATTAATTTATTAACTTATTTGATTTTCTACTGCACCCTTCCTCTGATAGGGGCGCCATTGGATTTGGAGTGACCCCATGTATCTATTAATTTGGTAGATCTGTGCCTGCCTTCCAGAAGAAACTTGTTTTATTTTTTTTGTTATGATGATGATGATGATGATGGAGATGATAGCTTTTATTATATTGGCAAGAATTACCAGGTCTCACTTCTCTTCCTTCTTATTTTTATTGCCTGAAGGTGCTCAAGTGGATATTGACTGAAACAGAGAGAAGTCTGTGAATAAGTAGAGTCCAGAGAACTCTCTACTAAGTGCTTCTGCCCATGTTGCTGACCAACAAGTAAAGAAGATGGCCCTGAAAAAAGGCTGCTGCCAAGAAAGTGCTTAGTGAGGAGAAGACGTCTGTTGCCATCATTGGCATTAAGCCCTCATCCTTTTTCAAGCTACAAAGCATACCTGCTGCACCCTCTTCTGAGCTGGAAGATGCTTAGAAGGAGATCCCCCTGGACAAACAAAGATACCACCACCAAAACTAAAGCAAGTGTCTCATTGTGCTGCAGTGACTGCAGTCATGGCTGAGAGCAGTGAATGTGAAATGTAAATGTCCAGGCAACAAATTGATCAGAAACTCAACCACCCCAATAAACCTTTACACATCATCCTTTGAAGGTAACAGCAGAGCAGAATGTTGTGCTTGTTGCAGAAGAACAGGATGTTGTCACTGCTCTTTTACTGGGCTCATCTTAATCTCTATCTTCACTGAGGAAAAGAAGGAGCACTCCACAATCTTTCTCAAGCAACCGATCAAATGATCAAATTATTGTGACATTGACTGGACCCCTGAGCCCTGCCCAGAGAAATACCAAACAAGGCTGCTGAAAGCCTTCGAAGATGAACCAGTGATTGCTTATTAAGACAGCAGCACAGAGGAATAGCATTTCACTTCTATTCAACCTGCTCCTATTCATTTAAAACCACAAACAACAACATCTTCCATTGCTTCAGAACCCCAAAACCTGCAGCAACCACCAGCCCAACTACAGACTCTCCTGGGAAAGGGAAACAAAATGTCCTAGTTCTGTCACACAAGTTCTTCTGTCTTTGGCTCTGTAAGGAAGCGCTCTTTCCTGGCGTGAGTCTCAGCAGCATAATGATCACATCACAGATTCCACAATTTGCCACAAAACAATGCACTCTGGTAAAACCGGTGGGCATTACAGTAGTATGGGCCATCGGAAAAAAACAAGATGTGCTGGTAGTGCACCTCAATAGGATAGCAGCTCCTGACTGTGAAGTTGTTGTTGAAGAGATAGAAGGAGGTGGTAGTGAGGAACAAGACGAAGATGTCACAATCCTGTGAAGAAGAACCACTGCCCACATTGTGAGGTCATCACTTTAATGTTAAGTAATCATATTTTGGCACAAGGAAAAGAGGGATATAGTCAGCCTGAAGTACCCAATAACCTTTGCTGTTCATAATAGGTCACTTGAGGTAGAATTGTCTGGAAGAAAACAACTACCACAGCAAGCCCCTGTTAAACCTATGTTCATCAGGAAGTCACTGAACCATCAAACAATTATGCAAGTTAATTTATACAATGGGATGCAGGTCAAGATCTTAGCACTTTATCTCCTCCCTTTTACTTTGGTGGAGAGTGGTTATGGAATTTGGGGACCACCTCTTTCCATAATAGAAAGTTGTAAGCCAGATCTGTTTTTCAACTGTTGCTGTGCCAGCACTCCACCCTAAAGTGCCAGATTTGGAGAAGCAATGAAGGAAAGCACTGTTCAGCCCAGTCACCTCATGGCAGACATGTGAACCAGTTATCAAGTCACAGACTACACATGGACCACATGAACAACTTCACATTCAGTCTCCTTAACGGGGGTTAAGCAAAGACTAGCCACTGTTCTTCCTGTTTCTGATGTTTTTAATGCACTCCTGGGCATGCAACAGTGGCAGTTTTCTCCATGGAGAAGTCACATACAGCTGCCAATATTGTGTAAGCATTAAATACCAAAATCTACAAATTGTTTCAACCCAGAGGTCTCAGCACTAGATTTTTTGCCACTGGCAATGGTACTGATAATGTCAATTTAAAACAAAAAAACAAGGACCCTGAAAGGACGACGGGCCTATGCTGTACATATATACAAAAAGAAATGTCCCTTCCATGACAGATTAATTAACAAGGCATATAATTCAAAACTAAAAGCTATGTATATGAACTCTGAATGGAGACTGAAGTAACTTATTTAATCAAACATAAGTTAAACCTAAAAAACAAAATGCAAACAATTGAGTGGGCAAAGACCATGGAAATCACCAGATTTTCATGACTCAGGCATCATTCATTAGGGTGAATCACTGACTTCCAACGTGATGCAAATTCTAAGTCACGATACACATGGCAATTCAGGTAAAGACACTGAAGTCCGACTTTAGTGTCTTGACTTGAATTACCATGTGTATAATTTCATTAATGCAAAGATACTTTTATGTATTGAGAGTATCGAAGTTCATATATATTTTATTTATTTATTTATTTATAAGTTTTATATAGCGCAAACTTGATCCCGAAGGATATCAGAGCGCTTTAAAGTTTGAGGGAAATGAAGGTAACAGATCAGTACATGAGTCAAATAGGGAATATACATAGGCATTGAATCAAGTAGCACACACATAAGGTGAACATTCTACTGGGCATGCCGGTGAACACTCTAGTTTCTGCTGAGAATAGGGACCACAACTGCAGCGCCGGGAGAATCAAAAACCAGACCAGGGGTATCATTTGCTTAGACTGGCATTGGTCCTGGATTCGTTACCCGAGTTAACCATGTATTCTTAAAGAAACTGTGCATTCTAATTTCGGTTCTCTGTGTACTCCCTCTCCTCATATTCCGCAGGTTATGGGTTATTGGATTTAATATTTTGAATGTAGGTCAAAACTTGAGGGAGTGAAATGAGTCAACGGATGCATGAACTGCGGTGTGTATGTTAGTGTCATCTGTTCAATCGATTGCAACTTGTTATCCAACCTTGTGGCGTGGTATGCAAGTATCCCATCTGTTTTTGTGCATGTGTGACAGTGTGCCAGGTGTTTTCAATAATTCCCTGCAGTGCAGTGCAAGCCTCTTTTATGGCACCAGCTACTAGTCTCTGACTGCTGTCCCTCCCTCATCATTGCAACTCACTGTAACCTCTGCCCCTCACTGCTGCCTTTAAACTTTTGCTCCTTAATGCAGCCTCTTATTCCCTACCGTCCATTTAGCCCCGCTGTAGTCTCCCACACCTGACTCTCGTGCATGCTTCCAAAATTCTAATTTCAGGAGTTTTGAAAGAGCAGAGTACTGGTCACCTTTTGCACTCTGGGCACAGTGGGAGACTTTGGGGTGTGTGCTATAACGAAAGTAAACTCGTACACGTTGGGGAAACCATCTCCAGAGCAGACCCTCACATGTGCTGCGAGTTAAAACCTGACATAAATGTATTTATTTATTTTATTTATAAAGTGTTATATATAGCACGAACTTGATACGAACATATTCTTAGCAAGGGCACCTACTATTATAACCTACAAACCATGACCAAAATGCTGCTGCCTTTTCAAATTTTGAAATGTCAAGTCAGCTAGGATGATTGTACAATGAGCCAAGCCATTCCATAGTTGCATATACGCGTATACGGCAGGACCATTTGCAAAAGGTGGGACAAATTTACACAAATGGCAATGAATTAACAGCTGCCTTGGTATAAATACAAATCATAGGAAGTAAAAAGAACATGTGTCCTCCGAGAAGTACATCTTTGCTATGTTGCTGGATCCATGATCCAAAAGAGAGCTAGCCACTTTCATTCCTTTTTCCTCTGTATTCCCCCTTTTTCATCCATCCCCCCTCCACCTGGGATGCTGCTGTAGGACTCTCAAATGCCCTTCAAGTGGGGGAGTGGTCAGCACAAGAATGCGGGCCATTAAGGAGGTCATAGTGCAGTGCACACCCATCCCAAGTTAGGAGGACTGCCCAAGCTGGACTTAGGCTTAATTTATGGTTCAGCGTCATAGGTTTCACCTACCTCTTCCTGCAATGGAGGCTGCACCGCTTGTAGACCCCTAGGACTCACACCTTCCTAGCAATGTCCTTCCAGATATCCCACTTCTGATGGGTGTTGACCTGTATGGATACAAGAAATGAAGGCAAAAAATATATACTTTGTGACTATTTATCTGACTGTATTGATGAAACACAATTTTACTACATATATCACAAGCATGACTCATAAGTTACCATACAACATGTTTATTTTCACATGCTGACTGAAAACCGTAATCCCTTGTCATGTACTACACTCACTAACTCAGGCCAGTAACATCATCTAGCCCAGGGGGCTCCTACATTCTTCAGATCAGTGCAAGATGTGAAAAACTGAAGGCTAAACAGCTTGTGCAATGTTACCAGACACCCTCACCGCCAGCTTCATTGACTTGGTCCCTAAAGTACATAGTGCAAGATACTATGGTTTGAACTACATATTACAACTGAGAGCACTATGAAATGGATGCCATGTGTGTCTGTGATGGAGTTCTCTCTAGGGATGTAGGAACATGGGTACGTATGAATGGGATATAATTGTACGTGTGACAGAGCCTAAGTGACATGTACTTGTTGCACAGGAAACTGCTTTTGACATATGTGGCATCATTGCATGAATGACACAAACATAGCATTGTATGTCTTTTTGAATTAAGGGGACTAAAACTATTCTACTAAACACTTGATATCATGGAACATTTTTATGCTCTTTAAAATTCTGACATGCAAGAAATGGCTGTATCTTGCATAAATACTTATGGCACAGTGAATACTGACCACTGGGAGTAAGGGGCCTGCATTCTAGACATGAATCACTTTGAAAAGAGAGTAAAATTAAATGAAGTGCTAGCTCAAGAAGTTAGGTAACTTTCCATTTTGATTGTCATCCAGTTAAAATCGTCTAGGAGCATATTTTTGACCACACCTCCAAATTCAAGTTAACAAGGAAATATTTTCATGACAGATATACCTTAGTGCTTCAATTGTTTGTCCCCTTTGACTGCCCGTTGATTCCAACTGAGTACTGCTCAGTGTCAAGCCCTTCTATCTTCAGCCTGATGACCATGATGTCTAATTCACACAGGCTCCCCATAACATTTATATGAAAAAGGACCTTGTGTCTGTCTAATAACTGACCTCAAGGCTGGGTGCTACTCTGAAGCGGTGTGGGAGCTACTGGTAGCTCCCAATCAACTGTTTGGAGTCCCTGATCTAGGCTGAATGATTAGTAGGACGATACACATAGCTAACATCATTTTCATTTGGTTTGTACAGAAAACATATATATGTACAGTAGTAAAGACTATATAATGTGTATTGTAATTTACATGATGTGGGATTTCTACATTTGCGAAAAAGGAAAAACCTGTGGTTTGTAGTGAACTAAATGGGGTCAGTGATGTTGACAGGGACTAAATTATACTAGGGCAAAGCTATTTCAAAAGGTCCTAGAAAAATGACAAGATAGTATAGTATAAAAATGTAAATATTAAGCCCTGTCTAGATATCTATCTCCACACAACATTGTAATTAGTAATCAAAGTATAACAGGTAAACACACTACAATAGAACTGGAAAGGTATACACACAATTTATTAAAATGCCTCCCTATTAGGGTTACAATCTAAATAAAATCCAATAAAAAAATCACGCAAGTGAAATAAATCTAAGGAGTTTAAAAAAGGGTCAAAGAACAAAGGTCGACGCTGCGTTTCGGTGTTCGTTTCTATAGTTTACACCTTCTTCAGGACACTTTGACAGTTCAACATTAATCTAGAAATTGAAAAAACATTTTAAGTATATATACCATTCAACACAAAATCATTTATCTTTAGACAGTGTTTATAAACCTAACCTATCTGCATTACTACATTTAATCTATAAAACCTGTTATCTTCAAAACTGTGCTTACATAAGGACCTACTGTGGCTCCCAAATTATGCAAAAGCTAACAAAGCTCTATTCTTTACACATTTTAATGGTAAGGTGTAAAGCCTTAGTATTTCTAAGGACAATTGACTAAATTACAAAGAGAGGGAATACCTGATATTTATGAAGTTTCTATTTTCATCATTAAGAAGACTTCTAAAACAACCGGATCTCTGTGAATCCTCTTTTCCTTCAATTTGCACTGTGACCTTAGCGGGGAAAATTATTGAAGTATTTTATAAACCGCCTGCTATGGTCTCTTGTTATAATAGTGCCATTTCATATGGTTTCACTCAACAATTACCTGTTTTCAATTTAAGGTACAGAGTAAAGGAGCAACGGAGGGGCCACCGGACTTCTCTCTCGAGTCTATTTTGATGCAGACTTGGGTCTTTTCTGAATGTAAGATCCCTGCAAATTAAGACATATAAATGTAGTAGGACTTCATACTAAGTCTTCCTATGCAAAGGACATAAGTGTGTTGCTCACTTACCACGACTATATATCCTTTTCAAACGCTGTGTAGGTTTGATTGGTGGTGTCTCGTCATCTATTTGGATAAAGTGGGAGTATTTAAGTATCATACTGGACAGAGTGGACATGTTGAGGTTTCTCAAAAACTTGTATCAAAAGCTTGTATCATTTATTCTAAGCTTATTGGCAGATATTTTACTTAATGTTTAAGGCATGTTGTCCTGTTCAGGTATTAGGGCTATATACATCTTGTCTATGTTGATTACAGCTTGACCATCATGATGTATAGAAAATATTTAAGTTGTTGCTGGTTTTCCTATAGATATGACTCATTACAAATCATGTTACTATTTGTCATGTTGAATGACAAGAATTAACATTTCATGGGTAATAGAGCTTGTGTTGTGGTATAATGAACACGACCCAAATATGTCCAGCCAAATTACTATCTATCATATTAAATTCTATGGTTAGCTATTCATAGCTAAAGAACCTGGTGTTCTGGTCTAAGTACCAAAAACCATACATTCCCACCTAGCAAACATACCTGATGGTGCTTGGTCGGACTCCCTGCTCCTCCGTGCTCCGCGTCATTCAAGTAAATGATTAGCGAGACGCGAGGGCTGTTTAAGTACTGCCTCTTCCCTATGTAGCCCGGAAGTTAATGGAGTAGCCGGTGTGTTTTAGAGAGAATATTTACTAAATACCAGTTTATTCATTGTACCGAATTTCAATCGAATTCTAGTGATATCGAGCTAAATCGGGCGAATTAAAAGTCCATAATTTTGACTTTGTACAACATTATTTGAAAACCGGAAAACGCGAGGGCTGTTTAAGTACTGCCTCTTCCCTATGTAACCCGGAAGTTAATGGAGTAGCCGGTGTGTTTTCGAGAGAATATTTACTAAATAACAGTTTATTCATTGTACGGAATTTCAATCGAATTCTAGTGATATCGAGTTAAATCGGGCTAATTAAAAGTCCATAATTTTGACTTGTTATGTTATGTTATGTTATTAGAATTTTTTAAGCGCGCAGCTGCCCCAGCTAAGGGGTGTCCTGGCGCTATGGCTGGTAAAGGTAACATAACAAACACGCAGGAAATGAAAAAAGTTATTTAATAAGGCAGAGGAAAGAAATGAGTTTTAACAGCTTTTCTAAAAATAAAGAGATCATCCAGGGCACGGATGTGGGCTGGCAATGCATTCCATAATTTAGAGGCCATGACTGTGAATGATCTACCACCCAGTCTACATCTCTGAAAGCAAGGAACAGATGCCAGATTTTGACTGGCAGAGCGAAGATTGCGTGATGGGGTGTAGAGAGACAAAAGGTGCAGAAGGATGAGGGGGGTATCACATTTAAGAATTTTAAAAGCAAAACAGAGGGCCTTAAACTCTATCCGCCGGATTACAGGGAGCCAGTGCAGGTTAAAAATTGTACTGCGAGCTGAACAGAAGCGAGGCAGGCCAACCAGAGCTCTCGCTGCTGCATTCTGTATTCGTTGTAGTCGTAGGACTTCCGCCTGATTGGCGCCCAAGAGCAATGAACTCGCATAATCAAGCCTCGATAATACGCTGGCTTGAATTACCATCTGGCGTGTTGAGGCATCAAAAAATTTGAGGATCGGCCTCAATCCGCGCAAAATGCCGAAGCATGTAGATGACACCTTCTTAGTGTGGTACGAGAAGGTTAGCTTGGCATCCAGCCAGACGCCGAGGTTTTTAAGTTCGGTGACCGGTTTAGGGGGAGGTCCCAGTTCCTTAGGCGACCAGCTGGCGCCCCAACGGGCAGGCTGTTTCCCCAACACCATCACCTCAGTCTTGAGGGCGTTGAGTTGAAGGCAGTTGGATGTAAGCCAGCTAGCAACAGCCCTCAAGCCATCTGCAAACTTTATCGCCGGTTGGTCAGATTCCCTGTTAAGAGTCACCGCCAGCTGGGTATCGTCGGCGTAAGATACCATAGTGAGACCCCAACTCTTCGCAACCTCCGCCAAAGGTTGCACGTAGAGGTTGAAGAGAGTGGGGCTCAACGCCGAACCCTGTGGGACTCCCTGAGTAATAGCATGGGACTTAGATCTAAACTGTGGCATAACAACCTGAAAAGTTCGTTCCGAGAGGAACGACTGAAACCAGTCCAGCGCCCTGCCTGAGATGCCAGCCTCACCAAGCCTTCGTAACAGAATGGTGTGAGATACAGTGTCAAAGGCGGCACTGAGGTCTAAAAGGACCAGTGCCGCCGTTTGACCTTTATCTAGTACAGAGCGGAGATGTTCAACCATAAATAAAAGTGCCGTCTCTGTACTATGTCCAGATCTAAAGCCATTCTGTGTAGGATCTAACAGGTGTGCTGATTCCAGATGGTTGGTTAAGATGTTACTAACATGGGCCTCAGTAATCTTTTGTTAGTAGCGTTGCTCCAGCAGGGAGCAACGTCCTCATCAAGCACTCAAGAAAAAAGTTCCTTAGGACTGTGTTAATGTCATTTCAATAAAGTTTTATTCAAATCGTTTGTTTCAAAGTTTAAATCATATATTCTTTCTTTATCGTCATCATTTTTGTTGTAAATCAAAGAAAAGTGCCCAATGCATTTCGGGCTTTTGGCCCTTCTTCAGGGGCATAGTATTCTGTTGAGGAAAAACACAATTGTAGTGTAATCATGTAAACATAATGATACTATATAAACACATTGTTTTCATCAAAATCTCTTACACAGAAAATTCCTTATATCCCTTAAAGCATGATGTACATTTTTGGCAATCTTTTTAAACCAGTCATTTTGGCAAAACAAATACAGACATGTGCTCAACTGTAAATCAGTTGTGTGGGTTTGTCATGCTGCATGCACTGTGGTGTTAACGTTTTGTCACCCATATGTCGATTTTGGTTACCTTCGTCGTCTCTTAGAAGTGTCTTAATGTCGTTTTAGTCAGGTACCCAAAAAGTGTAGGAAACCTGTGAAGTGCATGTAAGTGCGCTTTAGTCACGTAGTTTTAAAACGAAAACAGTGTGAGGCCATTGATTAAATTAACTTACGTACCAATATTGGTATCCAGCGTTTACTTTGCGAAGTGCTTTTAAACGTATTCATTGACTTCATAAGAGATATTTTCTGAAACGTAAGGGATGCAGGTGGTTACTATCGGCAAAGCGTAACGCTGTGAGTTTGTGGCCAAAATATCCTTTACACTAAGCGGTGCTTACCGGCAAGGTGACGCGGGTACGGAGAAATGGAAGCCGTCGAGTCCCGAGGCAATCCGGGTGGCGGTAACGGTTCACGGCTTTCGAGAGACTGTTGTATTTAGCCCGGAAGCCGGGTCTGGCGAAACATCGACACTAACATAGGACTACATTCGCGTGGAAGGGTTTCCACAACAAATATGGCGGAAATGGGTAGGGGAGCGTTATGTTAGAGACTCGTCTATCATAAAGGCAAAATGGGATACTGAGTCGGATTTAAGGAGATATAAGGGGTGGATGTGAATGTGTAATACTACTGTCCAAGAAAACAGTTAAAAAAACCTGGATGGTCAAATAATAACAAATTAATAAAAAATTTATAAAAAAATGTGTAACAGTCACCTGGTCTGTGATAATCATGTGGTCACAAGTACTAAACATCATCATTATTAAATGAGCACAATTTAGGTCCATACTAAACATTCTGATGATTAAATGAAACAATTTAGGTCCGTGCGGTCGTTGAGACCTTTTGGTTGGCAAGTGTTCAAGAAGGATATCCAAAATACTTCTCTGCGTAAAAGGTGCTGTGAATTGTCTCTACCTGGTAAAATGGGAACAGATTCCAAAATCAAAAAGCGTAGTTGGCTTGGAGTGTGGTTGTTATTGTAAAAGTGGCTTGCCAAAGGCGACTTGAGATTCTTGGTTCTGATGCTGCTCTTGTGTTCAATTATACGCGTTTTAATTTTTCTCTCAGTCTTTCCGACATATGGCAAGCCGCACGGGCATTTGATAAGGTAAATAACGTTTTTGCTGTCACATGTAGCAGTCACGCGTAGAGAGATGGTAGTACCTTTGCTTGGATGTTTTATCTCCTTACCCCTGATTATGGCATTGCAATTTCCACAATTTAAGCAGGGGATAGTTCCTTTGAATGGTACTTGTGGTTCAGAAATTTTTTTGTTTAACACTTCTTTTATATTGCTTGATCTTTGGTATGCAAACCTAGGTGGATGTTGAAAGATGTTGTTGAAATCATCCTCTGTCGATAGTAAGGGCCAGTTTTTCAATATTATTCGTTTTATTTTGAAGCTTTCAGTTGAATACTTGGAAACAAAGACCATTCTATCTTTTGTGGGTGGTTTGGGTTTGGGTTGCAACAACACTTGTCGGTCAAGTTTGCTCATTTTTAGTGATGCTTGTTCAAGAATCTCTCGGGGGTATCCTCGCTCACTAAATTTCTCAATACAAATTTTAGTATGTTTTTGCAATGAATCTTCTGTGGAGGAAATCCTTTTAATTCTCAGTAGTTGGGAGTACGGCAAATGTCTCTTCAGAGACGGTTGATGGAAGCTGTGAAAATGCAACAAATTGTTGCGATCTGTAGCTTTTGTGAAGACACTGGTGTCCAGTTCTTTTTCATTCTTGGTGATTAATACGTCCAAGAATGATATTTGTTCAGTTTGTATGTTGTGTGTAAATTTGATACGATCGTTTACATCATTTAAACCTTTTATTGCTAGCAACAACTCAGATTCTGTGCCTTTCCAAAGGATAAATATATCATCAATATATCTCCTGTACAATAAAAGATTTTCAGTCCAGCATTTTTTGTTTAGAATATTGTCCAACTCAAACCTGTACATGAACAAATTTGCGTATGACGGTGCGGCACAATTGCCCATGGATGTACCAGAGCTTTGGATGAAGTATTGATCTTGCCACATAAAGTACCTGTGGTAAAGTGTGAAATTTAGTAATTCCATGATGAATGCTTTTAATCCTTCCTCCATTTCTGATGTCATAAGAAATGATGCAGTGGCATCTAGTCCCAAATTGTGTGGGATTGATGTGTACAAAGCTTGTACATCAATGGTACATAGTAACATGTCATTGGTGAAGGAAGATTTGTGATTTTCCAAAGTAGTGAGAAAATGCGTAGTGTCCTTTATGTACGTTGTCATGGATTGGACCAATGGTTGTAAATGTTTATCAATGTAACGTCCGATGGGTTCATGAATTGAGTTGATCGTTGAAACAATGGGCCTGCAAGGTGGATGGGTTGGGTGTTTGTGCACCTTGGGTAACATATATATGTACGGTATGGATGGATTGATTTTCACAAGATATTGTTTTTCTTTCTGTCCGATAACTCCCAGTTCTATGGTTTTGTCAATAAGGTTAACCAGTATATCCATGAATGCTTTGGTTGGATTTTGATCCACTTTGTAATAAGTATTACTGTCATTTATGTGTTCATTGACTTGATCATTGTAAAATTTGGCATCCATAATCACAAGTGCTCCTCCCTTATCCGCCTGGCGGATGGTGATTTCAGAGTTATTAGCAAGATCTTAGTCCTATGTTAGTGTCGATGTTTCGCCAGACCCGGCTTCCGGGCTAAATACAACAGTCTCTCGAAAGCCGTGAACCGTTACCGCCACCCGGATTGCCTCGGGACTCGACGGCTTCCATTTCTCCGTACCCGCGTCACCTTGCCGGTAAGCACCGCTTAGTGTAAAGGATATTTTGGCCACAAACTCACAGCGTTACGCTTTGCCGATAGTAACCACCTGCATCCCTTACGTTTCAGAAAATATCTCTTATGAAGTCAACGAATACGTTTAAAAGCACTTCGCAAAGTAAACGCTGGATACCAATATTGGTACGTAAGTTAATTTAATCAATGGCCTCACACTGTTTTCGTTTTAAAACTACGTGACTAAAGCGCACTTACATGCACTTCACAGGTTTCCTACACTTTTTGGGTACCTGACTAAAACGACATTAAGACACTTCTAAGAGACGACGAAGGTAACCAAAATCGACATATGGGTGACAAAACGTTAACACCACAGTGCATGCAGCATGACAAACCCACACAACTGATTTACAGTTGAGCACATGTCTGTATTTGTTTTGCCAAAATGACTGGTTTAAAAAGATTGCCAAAAATGTACATCATGCTTTAAGGGATATAAGGAATTTTCTGTGTAAGAGATTTTGATGAAAACAATGTGTTTATATAGTATCATTATGTTTACATGATTACACTACAATTGTGTTTTTCCTCAACAGAATACTATGCCCCTGAAGAAGGGCCAAAAGCCCGAAATGCATTGGGCACTTTTCTTTGATTTACAACAAAAATGATGACGATAAAGAAAGAATATATGATTTAAACTTTGAAACAAACGATTCGAATAAAACTTTATTGAAATGACATTAACACAGTCCTAAGGAACTTTTTTCTTGAGTGCTTGATGAGGACGTTGCTCCCTGCTGGAGCAACGCTACTAACAGTTGTTTACCATACTCCCATGACCCAGAAGGGAGATCTCATCTAGCACCTAAACACATTGCTAGAAAAGACTCAAATTTCAAAAATTCACATCAAAACACGAGTGCGAGGATTCAGTCAAAACTGCCCTCAGTAATCTTTGCCACCCAGGGAAGCAGGGAGATGGGACGATAGCTCTCCGGCTTCGATGGATCCAAACCAGGCTTCTTTATAATAGGCATAACACAGGCAGCCTTCCAACTAGGTGGAACTGAACAGTTGGTAAGGGATTGCTCCACCAGATGGCGTATAGGGGGAAGGCACAGAGATGCCGAGTCCATAAACTGGACAGGTCTCAGAGGATCATCCGGTGAGCCAGACTTGACCTTGACTGCCAGGAGATTGAACTCCTGTTCCGATTGTATAGGAAAAGAGGCCAGGCATTGAGAAGTACGCAATGTCGGGATAGAACTGTCCAAGTCAACTTTGGGAAAAGAGAGGTAGATGGCATTCACTTTTTCCACAAAGAAGCTGGCTAACGACTCACAGTGAGCCAGAGAACAAATCTCAGCAGCTGGAAGTCTATTTACTGTGAGTTCCTTCAAGACTTTAAAGACCAGTTTGGACGGGTTGGAACTCGCCTGGAACTCCCGTGCATAGTAATCAGCTCGGGCCCGGCGGACAGCTCTGTGATATGTCTTAACCTTAGCCAAGTAGCAAACCTTCAGGTCTTTATCATAGTTCTTCCTCCATGCTCTTTCAGCCTGTCGGCAAGTAGCTTTAATACACCTAAGTGCCTCCGTATACCAGGGATTGGACTGAGAGTGTCGGTTCCTACTCCAACCGGCTGGGATTAATTTGTCAAGGACTTTAACAAGCCAGGCGCAAAAGATGGAATACCCAGTTGCCACGTCATTCGAGAGAGCCAGAGGGGTAGTGAGCAGGAGACGATGGAAGTCATCCAATTTGAGCTTTTTCCAGGGCCGTCTGAAGGAAGTTTTTATCAGGCTTCCCAGCGACCTGTGTCACCGTAGTGACGGAAAGCTCAATGAGGTGATGATCGCTCCAACCCATGGGCCTAGGGGGAGAGACCTCGGCCAAGTGTAGATTTGAAAAGACCGGATCGAGGATATGGCCTCCCTCGTGAGTCGGATGACGAACCAGTTGGAGTAACTGTATAGCTTCAAGGTCATCCAGCAGACCTCTGACCACTGGTATCTCCAAGGCATCGAAGTGTATATTTAAATCGCCGATGATGGTAAAATTGGAGGAGGACAGAGAGAGAGATCTTACCAACTCAGGAAGAGCTCTCCTGAAGGCACTATCACTCCCCGGAGGGCGATAGATCAAAAGCCCTGAGAAGGATTGGTGCTGACTAATGCAGATGGAAAAGTGGGCACACTCGGCACCAACCAAGCCCACAGGCTTCCAAGTGCAGCTAAAGCAAGTTTTAAAAGCCACTGCAATGCCTCCGCCTCTCCTCTTGCGATTTAGCGTGTGGAATGCATAGCCCGCGGGAAGGGCCAAATTAATGATGGCCAAATCCTCATCGCCCAGCCAGGTCTCCGTCATAAAGAAGATATCCGGACCTTCCAGGGAGATAAGTTCAAAAATATCTCGATGATGTTTCGACAGAGATCTGACGTTAAGATGCCAAAGTTTGACGGCATTAAGGGGCGCATGCTCCTTCTCACGCCGCAACAGAGTTAGGCTAGGGGCCAAAGTTGGTAGTGGTAGGGCCCACCGTCTGCAAGGGCAGGTGTGAGGGCCACATAGCGGGTGCTGGGCCACTTGCGAGCAGGGGGGCATGCCTAGTCTGATCAGATGGAGAGCCTGGCTAGTATACTGATGAATCATATTTACAAGCCGAAAGAGTCCTGCCGCGTCCTGCGTCTCCCTTGCGCGTACGAACGCAGACGAGCAGACTCTGGCTTGACTCAGGCGCGAGTCAGGCGCTACGGCTGCACGTCACCGCTGCGCGAGTAGAGCGAGCATTAAGTATCGGCTCACCTGTGCTCCTAAGAAGCGCTAGAGTGCTCAAACAAGTGGCACGCTCCACACTAGCCACCCCCAAGATGGCGACCAGGCGCCAGCGAGAAGGTAGGAAGAGAACAGCAGAGTCCGCTCAAAACGCGGTGGGGGGCCCAATTACAGTGCAAGTGTGTGGGCACAGCAAGATCAGTTAAAAACAGGGGAAAATGCAATTTAGACAAAATAAAATACAAAAGCGGTAATTTTAAAACTAGGCAGTGCTGTACACTAGAATCACAGCAGCATAGCGCGCGTGCGTGCTATTACCTTTCCAAGGCCGAGCAGATGAAATGCTCGCCTTAAGTATCGGCTCACCTGTGCTCCTAAGAAGCGCTAGAGCGCTCAAACAAGTGGCACGCTCCACACTAGCCACCCCCAAGATGGCGACCAGGCGAAAGCGAGAAGGTAGGAAGAGAACAGCAGAGTCCGCTCAAAACGCGGTGGGGGGCCCAATTACAGTGCAAGTGTGTGGGCACAGCAAGATCAGTTAAAAACAGGGGAAAATGCAATTTAGACAAAATAAAATACAAAAGCGATAATTTTAAAACTTTGTACAACATTATTTGGAAACCAGAAATTATCGCGCCAAAGTTGTAAACATTCATTCTTCTCTTTTGGGCCAATAATGTGATTCATAATCATGTCACATTTATCTATCTTTTTTAACAAGCGCTATCGTGTTGGTTAACATTTTAGACAAATTTAAAAAATTTTTAGGATCGTTCTCAAATTGGCGGCCATTTTAAGTTTGGGAAAGTTCGAAGTGTTGTTATTTCTTCGTACGTTATGTCCCTCGAGGTGGATAATAGTGAGTCCACTGATGATCTAGCCCACATCAATTTTTATTCATAAACACTGTTAAATTCAGCGTATTAAACGCATTTTGCATGCCTTTTCTGGGATCTTAGTGAGCTTGTATGCTGATTGGTGGCCATCTTGAAATGGGAAAGGTTCATTTTTTAGGCTAAGCGATATTATTGGATGGTGTTGAATAACCTACAATACATGTCATATAGATGGCATTTAGGGTTCACAGCGCCTTTCCTGTATCCAACATACTGTGTCTGCCTTACAAATATAATTAAAGCAATAATTTTTGCACAACATACGCATATTCTTTGCAATAATACAGTCGATCTGGCTCCTACTAAAACAATTTTTTTTTTCTTTTTCATAGTTGATTTTTAACATGTCATGGTAAACAAAGATGCTTTATAAGAACCTTCCCAAAATAAGATTCTGATATTTTGAATCTAGTTAACATTATAACAATAAGCAATTTCACAATACATGATACTTAATTTCATCTGATGATCTAATGTGTCAATTAGTTGATACTGTAAAGCGAGTTAAAGAGGTGGGATTTCTATCATCCCAGACATATAATCATCAAATTCCTTGAACATCTTGACATCATACAATGAGACTGACTTAACATTTGTTCACTGTGATCAAGAAGTCAAGTAATAAGGGGGCCGTGACGATGTCTACTAAACATGTTTTGTTACACGTTTATACACCACGCTAAATTTATTGAGAACTGGACCCTCATCGCCAATCGATGTAGTAGGGATTGGATGTTGCTCATCATCGAAACAGCCACCTCTATATTGATTATTGAGAAAAAAGAGATTGAGGAACTTGAAAGTAAACTCCAAGGGAATTCCGCCTTAGAAGATGCAAAGAAAAAACTTGATGACATCCAAAAGGATGTCTCCAGTTATAAGGATTATCTCTTAAATAAGAAGTCAAATAAATTCAGAAAAGATGTCGCCAATTATAATCTTGAGGCAGTATATCCTTATACCCAAAAAGATTTCTTTGACAGACCGAGAGATGAGCACTTCAACCGAAATCAATGGCAACAACCTAGAAGATTCTACCCAAAAAAAAGAGTGACCTTTTCAGATTCCTCTTATACTAGTGCAGAATCTGATAATGAAACAAACCCTGATAATACCAACAGTGGTGAAACTTCCTCTAACCAGAGCTCCTTGCCTTTTTTAGACCACCGACCCCAGAGAGGCAATCAGAACCGAGGGAGGGGCAGAGGCAGAGGGAATTTTTACCCTCAACCTCCACAGCAAAAGAGACCCTACATGAAGACCAGGAGTCAGTCCAAATGGGATTAAACATCACAAAAGCTGCAGTTATTAACTTATCAAATATTACCTTGACCCAAGACGAAAGAACAGTCTTGGAGAAAGGTTTAGGATATGCTATTAACAACAGACTTGACAAATTCAATCTTGAAAGAGACCTTCAGGGTTTCTTTAGGAAAGTTAGGCTACATGATTTCTTTGAAAACAAAGAACAAAAAGAGCGAGTAGAAAATAAATCAGGACTCAAACCTAAGTCTAACTGGACCCCTACAATCGGTATGGTTCACAAACATGTAGACCTTTTTGAACAAGTAGTGGAGAGTAACATATGCGATTTACTAGGACAACCAATAGTCAGCAATTATAATCTTAGCAAAGCAGAAAATTCGGCCCTTAAAGACCTTGAAAATAATAAAAATCTCACAGTAAAACCTGGAGACAAAGGTGGAAGCATCGTTTTGATGAACACCGAGGATTACAATAGGAGAATGATGCTCCTCCTTAACAACACTGAACATTACTGCAAATCCAACAGAAATGAATGGAATGCACTAATCTTAAAAGTATGCTCTCTATTAGATTTTGCTAAGGAGGATGAAATAATATGCGAGGATGAATTCAGATATCTAAAAAATAAAGCTCCCATCATACCCGCACTATATGGACTCCCAAAAGTCCACAAAGACCTGTTGGACCCACCTATGCGGCCCATTGTGTCCAGCATTAATTCGGTCACAGAGCCACTAAGTAAATATGTGGACAAATTTTTACAGCCCTTAGTAACTGTACAACAAGAATACATCAAAGATACAACTAATATAATAAAGTAGAAGGCCATCTTTTTGATATCCACAACCAATGGTTAGTAACACTCGACATCGAGGCCCTCTACACCAAGATCCCACAGGATGACACCATTAAGATGTTAGAGGGCCTTTTTAATAAAGAAACTGGAGATCTAAGTAGCCACGCAACATTCATTATGGACTGTGTGACAATTATTCTTAAAAACAACATCTTTCTGTTTAAGAATGATTTCTACAAGCAGGTCAAAGGCACCAGCATGGGAGCCACCTGTGCTCCTAGCCTGGCCTGCTTGTATGTGGCTGCTTTTGAGGATAAGCATATTTTTAATTCCGCAGCCCCGTACTTTGAAAATATTACATGTTGGTCGAGGTATATCGATGATATTTTTTTCATCTGGACCGGAACCATCGAAGACCTCACCGATTTTATCAGTTGGCTAAACCTGGGAGATGTGAATTTACATTTCACTTCCAATTACAATAAACTGAGCATCGAATTCCTAGACATCAGCATTAAAGCAAACAATGGTACTTTAGCAGTGGAACTCTATACAAAACCCTCTGACCGAAATACGTTATTGCATTACAACAGCAATCACCCCAAGAGTCAAAAGGACAACATCCCTTTTGGTCAGTATTTAAGAATAAGACGAAACTGTACTGACATCAGAGATTTTAACAAACATGCTGATGTTCTATCAAACAAATTAAAGGAAAGAGGTTACCCTAAACATCTAATTAAAAAAGCATATACACGTGCTAAATATTACTATAGAGAATCTTTATTTTCAAAAGAACAAAAACAGACTGACACTCCAGACAACAGACTGATATTTGTTACAAATTTCAGTACAGTCAGCAACAAAGTGAAAAATATAATTAATAGAAATTGGTCACTGCTAAGGAACAAAGATGGTGAAAAACTCCCTAAACCGATGTTCAGTTTCCGTAGAAACAGAACAGTAAGGAACTGCTTAGTCCATACATTCAGGGGCGAAAAAACAGAGAGCCAACAAACTATAGATAAAAGACCTCTACCTGTTGGTAATTTTTGTTGTAATATGTGTACCAATTGCACAACAATGATGAAAGTGGACATGATTGAGCAGAATGGCATCAAACACAAAATAAAAAGTTTCATCAACTGCAAAACCAAAAACTTAGTTTATATGATACTTTGCCCCTGTAACAAAGCTCATATTGGGGAAACCTCTAGAGAAATCAAAACCAGAGTCACAGAACATAAATCTGCCATTCGAACAAAAAGAAAACAGCGCCCCTTGTAGAACATTGGTTGTCTCACAATCACCAAATTGAAGACTTGAAATGGTGTGGTATAGAGGTAATGCATCAAACCTTGAGAGGAGGGGATATACACACCAAGAGAAAAACAAGGGAACAATTTTTCATGTCCCTGTTTAATACGTTTAGGACAGGGCTTAATAATAAAGAGGAATGGGAAAGATTGATTACATAGGCTTCTTTTTAGTACTAACAGTATCAGTTGTAACAACGCGTAATTAAACATGCAAAGTAAACCTCCTTACGGCCCTCTCAGTACTAACAGTATTAGATGTAACAACGTGTAACAAAACATGTTTAGTAGACATCGTCACGCCCCCTTATTACTTGACTTCTTGATCACAGTGAACAAATGTTAAGTCAGTCTTATTGTATGATGTCAAGATGTTCAAGGAATTTGATGATTATATGTCTGGGATGATAGAAATCCCACCTCTTTAACTCGCTCTACAGTATCAACTAATTGATACATTAGATCATCAGACGAAATTGAGTATCATGTATTGTGAAATTGCTTATTGTTATAATGTTAACTAGATTCAAAATATCAGAATCTTATTTTGGGAAGGTTCCTATAAAGCATCTTTGTTTACCATGACATGTTAAAAATCAACTATGAAAAAGAAAAAAAAATGTTGTTTTAGTAGGAACCAGATCGACTGTATTATTGCAAAGAATATGCGTATGTTGTGCAAAAATTATTGCTTTAATTACATTTGTAAGGCAGACACAGTATGTTGGATACAGGAAAGGCACTGTGAACCCTAAATGCCATCTATATGACATGTATTGTAGGATATTCAACACCATCCAATAATATCGCTTAGCCTAAAAAATGAACCTTTCCCATTTCAAGATGGCCACCAATCAGCATACAAGCTCACTAAGATCCCAGAAAAGGCATGCAAAATGCGTTTAAGACGCTGAATTTAACAGTGTTTATGAATAAAAATTGATGTGGGCTAGGTCATCAGTGGACTCACTATTATCCACCTCGAGGGACATAACGTACGAAGAAATAACAACACTTCGAACTTTCCCCGACTTAAAATGGCCGCCAATTTGAGAACGATCCTAAAATAATTTTAAATTTGTCTAAAATGTTAATCAACACGGTAGAGCTTGTTTAAAAAGATAGATAAATGTGACATGATTATGAATTACATTATTGGCCCAAAAGAGAAGAATGAATGTTTACAACTTCGGCGCGATAATTTCTGGTTTTCAAATAATGTTGTACAAAGTCAAAATTATGGACTTTTAATTAGCCCGATTTAACTCGATATCACTAGAATTCGATTGAAATTCCGTACAATGAATAAACTGTTATTCAGTAAATATTCTCTCGAAAACACACCGGCTACTCCATTAACTTCCGGGTTACATAGGGAAGAGGCAGTACTTAAACAGCCCTCGCGTTTTCCGGTTTTCAAATAATGTTATACAAAGTCAAAATTATGGACTTTTAATTCGCCCGATTTAGCTCGATATCACTAGAATTCGATTGAAATTCGGTACAATGAATAAACTGGTATTCAGTAAATATTCTCTCTAAAACACACCGGCTACTCCATTAACTTCCGGGCTACATAGGGAAGAGGCAGTACTTAAACAGCCCTCGCGTCTCGCTAATCATTTACTTGAATGACGCGGAGCACGGAGGAGCAGGGAGGCCGACCAAGCACCATCAGGTATGTTTGCTAGGTGGGAATGTATGGTTTTTGGTACTTAGACCAGAACACCAGGTTCTTTAGCTATGAATGGCTAACCATAGAATTTAATATGATAGATAGTAATTTGGCTGGACATATTTGGGTCGTGTTCATTATACCACAACACAAGCTCTATTAGCCATGAAATGTTAATTCTTGTCATTCAATATGACAAATAGTAACATGATTTGTAATGAGTCATACCTATAGGAAAACCAGCAACAACTTAAATATTTTCTATACATCATGATGGTCAAGCTGTAATCAACATAGACAAGATGTATATATCCCTAATACCTGAACAGGACAACATGCCCTAAACATTAAGTAAAATATCTGCCAATAAGCTTAGAATAAATGATACAAGCTTTTGATACAAGTTTTTGAGAAACCTCAACATGTCCACTCTGTCCAGTATGATACTTAAATACGCCCACTTTATCCAAATAGATGACGAGACACCACCAATCAAACCTATAAAGCGTTTGAAAAGGATATATAGTCGTGGTAAGTGAGCAACACACTTATGTCTTTTGCATAGGAAGACTTAGCATGAAGTCCTACTACATTTATATGTCTTAATTTGCAGGGATCTTAAATTCAGAAAAGAACTAAGTCTGCATCAAAATAGACTCAAGAGAGAAGTCCGGTGGCCCCTCCGTTGCTCCTTTACTCTGTATCTTAAATTGAAAACAGGTAATTGTTGAGTGAAACCATATGAAATGGCACTATTATAACAAGAGACCATAGCAGGCGGTTTATAAAATACTTCATACATTTTCCCCGCTAAGGTCACAGTGCAAATTGAAGGAAACGAGGATTCACAGAGATCCGGTTGTTTTAGAAGTCTTCTTAATGATGAAAATAGAAACTTCATAAATATCAGGTATTCCCTCTCTTTGTAATTTAGTCAATTGTCCTTAGAAATACTAAGGCTTTACACCTTACCATTAAAATGTGTAAAGAATAGAGCTTTGTTAGCTTTTGCATAATTTGAGAGCCACAGTAGGTCCTTATGTAAGCACAGTTTTGAAGATAACAGGTTTTATAGATTAAATGTAGTAATGCAGATAGGTTAGGTTTATAAACACTGTCTAAAGATTAATGATTTTGTGTAGAATGGTATATATACTTAAAATGTTTTTTCAATTTCTAGATTAATGTTGAACTGTCAAAGTGTCCTGAAGAAGGTGTAAACTATAGAAACGAACACCGAAACGCAGCGTCGACCTTTGTTCTTTGACCCTTTTTTAAACTCCTTAGATTTATTTCACTTGCGTGAATTTTTTATTGGATTTTATTTAGATTGTAACCCTAATAGGGAGGCATTTCAATAAATTGTGTTCATACCTTTCCAGTTCTATTGTAGTGTGTTTACCTGTTATACTTTGAATACTAATTACAATGTTGTGTGGAGATAGATATCTAGACAGTGCTTAATATTTACATTTTTATATTATACTATGTTGTCATTTTTCTAGGACCTTTTGAAATAGCTTTGCCCTAGTATAATTTAGTCCCTGTCAGCATCACTGACCCCATTTAGTTCACTACAAACCACAGGTTTTTCCTTTTTCGCAGTACTCTACCCCTACCTGTGTCTAATCACCAGGGGAACCTTCCATATATTTTGGCGGATTTCTACATTTCACATGTAATTCAGTCAGTCAGTCATATATCTTTTATTCGGTTTCCATAATTTTTTAGGAACCATAAAAAGTACATTACAATGAACAGTGTATAAAAGTGGGAAGGCAAAACGAATTATACCAAAAAACAGAATTTACATAAAAAGGATACATTTTTGAATTATAAACAGACTGAGTTATTAGACAGAATGTTGATAAAGTGCAAGTGCATTAAAAGACAAATTAATCATAGTTACACTGATATTTTATACAAGTTTTGAGGAAACCAGCTACACATAAATTCAGAATCTAAATATTTCAAAGCAAGAAAAGCGGGACGGCAAGATCTCAAGCCCATGGATGACAATAGGGGGATAATCCAGCGCTCTTTGGGGTAAATCATAAAATCTGCAAAAAAGCGTAACATGGATTGTGGATTGTTCCGAGGTATCATCAAATGGGCACTTAGTGATAGATTTTAACCAATCTTGTTTTTTCGGAAAGGAAACAATACGAAAGAATATATTAAAACGAAACTGAGTCAGGAGATATTTTTCACATGCATTCAGATGGTATTTCAGGTAGGGTTGGATGCCTAAGGAAGATTGAACACTTAGGATCTGGATATTGGAGATCCTGGTGATTTCCAGAGATATACGAAGTTCCCTCACATGTAATTCAAACATATACATAGATATATCTCTAAATAGAATCTAGGGGCCTCATTTATGAAAAGTGACGCATCACTGCGTGAAAACAGCGATGCGTCACTTTTCACTGCGCACTCCTTGCGACACCAATGATGCGTCATATTTAATGTATGACGCATCATGTTGCAAGGACTTACAGATACGTCAGTATTTCTGACGCATCTGTAAGCGCAAAAGTGACGCATTGCTGGAGTGTGTCACAAAAGTGACGCAACTCCAGCAATGCGTCCTTTCACATGGGGAAAGCCCCATGTGAAAGGGCTTGCGTCAGTCTTGCGCCTGCTGTGAGGCAGGCGCAAGATTTTGACGCAACCGCATCCTAAAAGTGACGCAGTGAAATCTCATAGATTTCACTGCGTCACTATTACGAGGCTTTTTGCGGAGGAACGCCCCCTTTGCATACATTATACCTGACGCAGGCATAATGTGGCGCAGGGGTTTAAAAAGTGACGCATCTACCTAGATGCGTCACTTTTTAAATATGGCGCAACAAGGCACATGTTTTACGCTGCCGATGCGTCACAAAAAGTGACACATCCGCAGCGCAAAACTAACACTCATAAATGAGGCCCTAGGACTTTAAACACACAACACATGCTAATGCTGTTATTTTTCATTTTTTTGTCCTCATTTACTACCCTGGTCATACCGTAAAAATCTAAGGGGTGACGATACACTAACTCAGGAATCTGGGTGACAAAGCCTTAAATCAAGATACGATACTTCAATAGTGATATTGTACCCTCCAAAAGACCCACATACAGAGACCAAAGGTAAGCTGCATTGCAAAAACATCTAACCCATATTCAGGCCACAACCTAATGCAACAAGATAGAACATGGTTGAAAGACATGGGCAGCTTAATCATTGGACCTGGGAAAAAAAAACACGTCCAAAACCTCACTGTTGACCCTAATTCAGAAGATGCCAGAAGGCTCTCTTATTCCGATTGCTCGATCTCAGTAGGTCTAGCCTAGAGACTTGCCGTATTGATGTCTGCCAATCCTGTAAAGTGGGTGGTAAACAGTCTTTCCACTTTTTCCAGATTTCTCTTCTGGCCAAAAGGATGGAATAAAACAGAAGGTTTTTAGCTGGACCCGTTACTCCGTCTATTAGACCAAAATTACATGTGCTGGATTTATGATGATTTGCCGATCCAGGGACGTTGACAATAAACTACTTATAGAATCCCAAAAAGAAGATAGAATTGGGCAATCAAAAAACATATGTAAGTCCTAAGCAGTTATCTCTCCACACCTCATACAGGTGACAGATGGTCCTTGTGAAAATTTTGAGAGCCTCTGTGGTGAATAATAGGCCCTGTGCAGTGTGAAGAGATGGTTACGTTGAAGCCAAGCCGGTTTAACAATGTCCCACAGTGTCTTAAAGGAATCCAGCCAAAGGCTAGTCACGTCCTGGGCTAACAGGGAGCTCCCCTAAAGTTTGTAGGCCAGTTAAAATTTGCCATCAATCTCCTCTAGAATTGTATGATACCAAAAGGAGATCTCCTTCTTAGCAGGGATTTTATTTAGCAGTTGGAGCTCAAGATGGTTGCCTCCACCTTCTGGAAATCTACTCTTGGTTGTGGACTGTGACTGAGCCCAGCTAGCTATCTGCAGGTATTTAAACCTTGAAAGATCTGAGCCAGTCCTTTCTCTGAGAGATTCCCATGGTAAAAGAACCCCTTCTACAAACAAATCACCCCCTACTTTCACCCCTGCCTCCCTCAAGGGTAAAGCAAGACTATCCTTAAGCCAACTCCGGCTCCCCGGTGAATCCCAAAGAGGTGCTTTACTGGAGAAGTAGCCCAACGAGATGGAGCTACGCAATTTAAACCATGTTTTACCCATACCTTGTAAAACCTGTAGTTTTATTTTCTTAAAAAATGTGGGGTCCCCAAATTTAAACAAAAGCCCCTCCTGTGAAAGGCCACTAAGCATAGCTCTAAACATGCAGCCTATCCCGATGTTACTGGGCATCTCCAATAATACAAGATTGGGTAAATTGAAATGCCCATGCATACAATTGAAGATATGGGGCTGCTAGCCCCCCCTTTTCCCTACGACACCTTAGTTTTTTCCAGGCAATCCTAGGTATATGTTGTGCCCAGTTGAATGAGTTGATAATGCTCTGCAGCTTTAATAAAAGTGAAGGTTCAAAATATAAAGGGATAGTATTAAATAAAAAGGTGAATTTAGGCAAGATGGACATTTTAATGAGATTAACTCTACCCAGAATGGACAAGGGTAATGTAGAGCATGTTCTCATAGGTTTCCTACAGTCTTCTGCTACTGCCGCAAAATTTGTTTCGGCGATTTTGTTAATATCCTGTACAATAGTGATACCTATGTATCTCATTTTTTAGCTAGACTGTACTCCATCCACTGTCTCCTCGTTCTTTCAGCCCATGATCTCCGTTTTGGTGGCATTGATCTCATATCCAGAGATCTCTTCAAAATCCTGAGCAAGTTTAATCAACTCCCATTGTCCAGGGTCGTCCTAGATAGGTCAGACCTTATCTGAAAAGTAAACCCCTTTCCGCTCAAAGATTTTTGTTTTAGAGCTAGATTCAGGATAAACTCTTTGATGGAATAGGTGAGAAGTTGACTGGAATTTTCCTAGGTTTTGTTCTTTGAGGATTTCTCTTAAAGGGGTCCCTATGAATTATTTGGATATCGGTGGCCTGATCCTCTACTGAGTGTTCAACCCCTAAGGAATCCTTTCGGAGTGTGACGACAAACTGCTTGATATCGGTGCCCTCGCTCCCTTCCGGAATATTCAGAATTCGGAGGTTATTGCGGTGCGTGTTGTTTTCCAAGACTTCCATTCACTCAGACATAGCCAAATCCTCTTTTTTTAAGTTAATAACGTCAGACTTGGCCTTGTCGAGATGAAGAGAGAGACCCGCCACAGTTTCTTCAAGCACCGCTGTGCTAGCAGTGAGACCATTCAGTTTATTTTCCAGAGACTCACAAAAATGTCTAATTTCTGTCTGATTGGCAGTAGAGTTTTCAAACCCCCTTTTTATGTCCATTGAGAGTGATGCGAACATTGCTTCCATGGAGGGAGAAATTGCGCCCCTAGCCTGAACAACCTGCTCAACCTGTGCGGCATTCGAACTCCCAGCCATGTCTTCATGCTCTTTCTCTCCCAGATCAACAGCCTCCGTCATCTGACATACTTCAAAGGAGGACTTCTCAGATACCCCTCTGTCTCCCATATCCTTCGCTGTAGCCTCTAAGCCTTCTGTGCCAACACAGCTCTGCGCCCCACAGATGGGACTCTCCTCTAATAAGGCACCCTCCATAGTAACAATACTCGAGGGAGAAATGTTGTTATTTTTAAACACTGTAAAGTGCTTACAGATCCCCAACATCATTGACCTATATAAGGAACAAAATATATGACACCTCACATCAATCACTACACTTCACTCGGGAAGTCAAAGAGATAAAGTAGCCTGTCAATGGAAAGTTAGACAGATTCACATATGCATTTCAAACATGTACCTATTCATCTGGTGAGCCATCGAGCTGGCCATACAGGGAGAGGATCTCCTGTGCCAGCAACTCCAGCTCCTCTGGCTAGAACACAGGGGCCCTCTCACCTGCTTGAACTGATATTGTTGCTCCCAGAGGTCACAAACAGAGGCAAAAGTGGAGGAGGTCTTGAAGGCTGCAGTGTTAGGAGGCGAGTCAGCTTTTATCGAACTAGGAGGCACGTTTGAAGAGTGTTGGAGAAAGGGGGTGTGGACTCCGAAGTCCTCTCAGCAATCACGCTGTGTGGGACTTACTGGAGGTAACACGAGGGCTTGGTGTCCCCCAAGGACCCCCTGGAGTCAATGGGACTTCATACCCCAAGCAGCAGGGCACCAGGAAGCGTGTTTGCAGAGTGGTGGAGAAAGGTGACATGGCTTCTGAAGTCCTCTCAGCAGTCCCACTGTTTGGTACTTACTGGAGGTAACAGGAGGGCTTGTTGATGCCCAAGGACCCTCTGCAGCAACGAGTACTTCTTCCACAACCAGGTATGCCAGGAGGTACATTTGCAAAGTGGTGGTGAAAGGAGGCGGGCCTCTGTCTACTTGCCAGTCCCGCTTTTTTTAATTAATGTTTTTATTTATGATTGGAGGGGTGCTGCATGCCCCCCCCTACACTGGTCTGATTTTGACCAGGGGGATCTCATCCCTGGGGACAAGTCTTTTGTGAAAGGGAGGCCACGCAGCCACCCTCCTGGGCTGATTTTGGCCTGGGGTCCCCTTCCCCGGGGCCCATAATTTTTTATATATATATATATCCATTAGAGCGAGGGGGTCGAGGGATCCCCGACTCGGCTGATTTTAGCCCCGGGCACCCCTCCCCCATGGCCCAACCTCAATTGTGGGTGCCCTGGTCCCACCTGGGGCACCAACTCAACACTGATGGGGACCATTGGTAGAACCTGAAGATCTCCGTGGTTCCTGCCACTCCCCACCTCCTGTGGGAGCCAGCATTGCTTTTACACTGAGGGAGCTGCTGAGCATGCAGCTCTCTTCTGTAAAAGCAACTGTGCCCCATTTTTAGCAAGCAAGAGCATTTGTTCCTGCTCCTGCTTGCCAGAAGAAGAACATAGTTTGCTATGGCTTGGCAGGAGCGATAACACTCCCACCAAGCCGTTGTAAACAGCTGTGTCCCAAGGGTGGGCACCCCAGGACATAGCAGGAGCTGACGCTGAGGGTGGTGGTCCCAGGGCCATGTTGGCTCCTGGGGGGGCCACCCTCCCTCATTTCTTACAATTTGCCCCACGGAGGTGGTGGTCCCTAAGGTTCAGGGGGAACATGCACCCCAGTACATTCAAACTTACAAAAACACGGGGGAAGTGGCGGTCCCCAGGTATGCAGGGGTGGTCTGTGCAGACCCCCCACATTTATTAAAAGTAAGAGCCCTGGAAGGTGGTGGCCACCAGGACTGGGGGGTCCAGGAGACCCCCACTCAATACATTAATAAACCACAGGAAGGTGGTGGTCCCCGGGGCAGCAGGGGAGGCATACAGGCCTCCCCTGTATTTTATTTTAGCAAGGAGGTTGTGCTCCCCGGAGCATCAGTGATCCCCAAGAGAGGGGGTTGTATGCCCCCTCCTTTTTTTAAATGCCCCCTGGGCCTGGCCGACAGGGAGGCTACTTTTTAAACTTTACAGTGGGATTCATGGATCAAGCTTGACTCCTGTGGTAACTTTAAAAAAATGATTTTTGGCCCCACAAGGTCCCTTTGGGACCCTGACAAGAGGCCTAGGAAGTCCGGGTATTTCTACCTTGCCCCCTTTTTTAAAAAAAAACGTTTTCTTTGACTTTAACAAGCCAAGTCACAAGATGGCAGCCAACACTTCCTTGTTAAAAGTGTTGGCAGCTAATTAGATCTCAGCTCAAGATCAGGAGGGGTCATGGATCTTCCGCTTCCACAGATATACAAATTTGTATTTCTGTTAATTTCTCTAAAACAACTGAAGAGATTTACATCAAATAACAAAAAGGCACATCCCTGACCCAACATCTACCTTCCTCCAAACTTGTTTTCATTTGGTGCAGCAATTAGAGCGGTAGCCGTGTCTAAAGGTCCTATGGCAATTAACATGGGGTAATGCATTTTGGGACCACCTGACCTGGAATTAGTTTAAGAAATTTCCAGGTGTATATATAGGGAGGCGGAGGATCCACAATCCCTCCCGATCCCGTGCTGGGATCTGATTGGCTGCCAACACTTAAAACCAGGAAGTGTTGGCAGCCATCTTGAGACTCAGCTTGAAGCAGAGTCCCCAAAAAATGTCAAATAAAAGAAAGTGGGCAGAGTAGGAGCACCCTGACCCCATAGGGATGCTGATGGAGTCCCTGAGGGACCCCGCCGGGCATTAAAAGCATTTGTTCTTGTCAATTTTGCCACATATTTGCCTGGATCTGTGAATCCGGGCAACATTTACAAAAAGAGACTTGTGTTGCCCACACATCTTAATGAGGAGATCACCAAGTGGGTCAAATCCTGGTGGCATGGTCAAATTATAATTAAAGGGGGGTGGCTCACCCACAGGGCCTCCCTCCTAGGATATTTATGTACCCCAGGACTGCCACCTCTCCGGGATTTATTTTACTACAAGAGGGCCTGTGGGCCCTTGGGCCCTGGGGACTGACACCTTCCCAGGGTCAAATTGTAAGAACTAAGGAGGCCTCCCAGACTGCCAGGGGACTACCACATCCCCGTGGCCATTGTAAATAAAATTAGGGGGGCTCATGGATGCCCCGTGCCCCAGGTACCACCACCTTGCAGGGGCTTAATATTTGTATTGGGGGGCATCACAAACCCCCCTAGCCCCAGGGACAACCACCTCCCCAAGGCAAAAACACCAAAATGGCAGGAGGCAGTGCGGCCCACCTCCAAGGCTATTCTTGGCTCTGGGGACCACCACCTCCCTGGGCCGGCCCTTTTAAGTAAAAGGAGGGGGGTGCATGCTCCCCTCCTGGAGCCAATAATGGCCCTGGGGACTGCCACCCCCCAGCGCCAGCTCCAGCCATGTCCAGGGGTGCCCATCACAGTTTGCTTTGGTGCTCTCACCAAGCCATAGCAAATTCTGCTCCGCTCCAAGTAAGATAGAGCAGAAAAAGCTCTTCCTTACACTAACCATAGCAGAAGTGCGTTTACACAGAGGGAACTGCATATTAGCAGGAGAGGGGGAGCCGGTAGGGACCACCGGGCCTTGATGCTCCCTCCGTTGTCCGCAACCTTAACAAAGTGGGTGCCCTGTGTGGGACCAGGGAACCCAAACTACAGGCCTGGCGCTGGACATGAGGTCCCAGGGGCCGAATTTGGCCTGGGGTCGTGCTGCGAGCCCCCCATTTAAACAAATGAAAGTAAATAAATAGGGAAGGGGCAGGCCCCAAGGGATGGTGTCCCCAGGGCTGAATTCGGCCTGGGAGTGGGGCCATGTGCCGCTCCCTTTAAATTAAATTAAAAAAATAGAAGTAAATAAATAAAGAAGCGGCAGGCCCCGGGGGATGGGGTCCCTGGGGCCGAAATATGCCTGGGAAGGGGATTGACTTCCTCTGGCACAATTTGGTCCAAGGAAGGGGGGGCCTGTGTCCTTCCTCTCATAAAGAAAAATGTGTACCACTAGTCACGAGAGGCCCTTCCTCCTTTCTCCTCTACTCAGTAAAAGTGCCTCCTGGCGTAGTGGTGGTTGGGGGATGGAGTCCCCTTGGATGCTGAGGGTCCTTTGGATCCAGGAACCCATTCTGTTACCTCTAGTAAGTCCCAGACAGCAGGATTGCTGAGAGGAATTGGAAAGCACATCCTTTTTCTCCACCACTATGCAAACTCCCTCCTGGTGCGCTTCTCTCATCCCACCTACTTAAAGAAGCTGAGAAGCAAGTTCCTAACAAAGGCCTATCATTTGTACCAATGTGTCTACAAGATCCAGAGAAGACTACAATTGAAGTACTGCAATTCCTGCTCAAAATAAGGATAAAGGCATTTTTCTCTGAGGAAAAAGGAAATACAGAAATGAACAGGAGTGGGTTGAAGACAAAAATCCTTGTTTTTCGATGATAATAGCATAATGCCACCAAAGATTTATTTTTTGAAGAAACAGTCAAACGAATTCTGTTGCAGGCGTCAAATGCGATGCAGTGCATGCAACAAAATTCGTTTTATTGATTTAATTGTCAACTCCCACCAGGAGCCCTTACTGAATATGTGTTGCAGTGGAGTACCGCAACACCCATTGCCCTCCCCTTTCACTCTTATTACAGTGTGAAAGGGTGCCTTATTTAAAAAGCAGCGTTGAGCCACATTAAGTGGCTTAGCACTGTCTTGTAAATAAGGTGAAACCCCTATCGCCATCACAACGTCACTTGTAAATATGTCCCTCTGTTTGAAGAACAATTTCATCTCTTTTACAGACAACCTTTATTTACAGGGCAAAGGGGTAGCAAGAGGATGTAGGTTACGACTGGAAACACCCAATCTGAAGTTCAGTAGTTCAGTTAGTCAAATGAAAATAAAAAAATCTATTTCCTCGACCTTTGGATACTAAACAAATACTGAAGTCAGTTTATACACTAAACCGACTGACCAAAATACCCCATTACACTTTTCAAGTGATCATCCACATACTTCGAAGGAAAACTTATCCTTTGGGAAATGTCTTCATATTTGGAGGAACTGCACACAGAAATATCACTACTTGGACAATACCACATTCTTGATTGAAAAACTAGTGAACAGAGGGTAGGCTATGAAAGTCATTAAAGCGTTCTCACATACAACCCTAAGACTAACAAATTGAAGAATATAATACAGAGAAATTGGAAAATCTTGAGCCCATTAGATGTTCCTAAACCTTTGTTTTCTTTCTTTCTCATCTTTATTTCAACATTATTGTCATAAAAGAGTTCACAGTAAATCGGTGATTATAGTTTAAAGCAATAAGGAAAAAAAACTTTAAAAGTCAATACATGATTAAAAATGTAATAAAGTTAAATCCGAAGACCTCTTGGGCTAGTGCAAAGAGCAAATAACATCCATTTGCTTGACCCAATTGTTGCTAAATCCTATTTCCAGTGGCATTCTCGGCTGTCCTTCTAATATTCCACATGGCTGCTAAAAATTTAGATAGTGCAAATACAATGAGTGGAGAGAGATCAGTCTTGAGTATTCTGAAAGCTAGGAAGCAACTCCTGATTCCCAGACTTTTGCAAATAGGAATAATCCACTTCTTTCGGGGTAGCTGGTAAGCAGGGCAAAAAAAAAGAGAATATGTAATTCGTTTTCAAGCTCAGATGCACAAGCGGGACAATTATTCAAAGAGGGTACACACCATTTACTCATAAGTGCTCTTATCGGTAGAGAGCCGTGTCTCCATTGGAGGTATAATTTTCTTAAAACAACTGGACTGACATTGTCTAATACAGTTTCAAGTTTATACAAATCCTTGATCATAAAAAACATACCAGAGAGTGAGCCAACATTAGTATTCGATAACGTGCTACTGAGAGCATTTTGATGATATAAGTTAACAATGTACTTGCGCGCATAAGCAGTACACGCGCGTTCCGGGTCAGACCACATTGAGGGGAGGCCTAGTCTCTCAAATTCCTCTCTGACATATTTTAACCAGGTGATGCTCCGTGCGTTGGGGAGACTTAGCACCTATAACAGCTCTTGCCTATAATGCATAAGTTCCGGGGTTGCCCACAAGAGCCTCCAGAAAGTCAAGGGTTTGATACCTAGTTCCTCAGTAATTGGGCGAATACCCAAGTTCATCCTTAGTGGCAACAGTGGTGTTGAGGGAGGGAGGGAAACTAATTGTCTTAGAAATGTATTCTCTGTGACAGAAATCGCGGATACACACTTGTGGCCCCACAGTTCACCCCATATATGACCGCACCGCGGGCTTGCAGTTTATACATTTCCAGCGGTGGGCCAATAGGCTTAACCAAGGATTTATTGTATAGGTTTAGAATGCCGCCAGCTTTTTGGGCTACCTTCACTAGGCATTTTCTTTGGTGTTGGACCCAGGTCATATTTTCATTCAAGGTAAGACCCAAGTAGTCAAAAGTCTGGACTCTTTAGAATCGAACTCCATCTATCGCTGGGGTCGGACGTGTAGTTGTTGGGGGATTGAAAATCATAAACTTTGTTTTCAGAGTGTTTATTTCCAACCCCTTGTCCTGACAAAAGGTCACAAAGCCATCCAAAACTCGCTGGATACCCATGGGGGTCTTAGATAGTAATAAAGTATCATCTGCGAACATAATCACATTGATCCTGGTCCCAGCGACCTTTGGAGCGTCAGTATTGTGGACCGCATTCAGATGCGCGATTACCCCGTTGACGTAGAGGCAAAACAGGGTGGGCGCCAAAACGCACCCCTGTCTTACCCCCCTGCCAACGGGGAATCTGGATGATTATAAACCATCCTTACCGCACCTGACCTGTGCAAAGTTTTCAGTGTGCAGGCGTACTATTATACCCAGTAGGGACGATAGAATACACATTTCTGAAAGAACGCTCCACAATTTCTGATGGGGGACTAGATCAAAGGCGGCTCGCAAGTCAAAAAAACAGTATATAGTGAGCCGCCCTCGATTTCCAGTTTTCCAGAAGAGCATTTTTCTGAACCCTGCTTGATAGGGGCTTAAAATATCAGATTCCTCGATCCAGTCTAAGAGGCGGTCTAGTATTAGCCTCGAGAAAAGCTTTTGTGACACATCAATGAGGCTAATTGGCCTGTAATTGGCTGGGAGCAGGGGGAGCCCTTCTTAAAGATAGGAACTATCTCCGCTCCCAGCCAAGTACTGGGTACCGCCATGCCCCCCAGGATTTCATTGAAGATAAGCATTAGATAAGGCGCCCATACCCTTGGTTCGTGTTTATAGAGGTAGCTGGGCACCCCATCCAGCCTCGAGGCTTTACAGGAGGAGAGCCTAGAAATAGCCACCCTAATTTCACCCTCTGAGAAATCAAGGGTGGTCGTTGCGGCAATAGATTCAAGTAGAGCTCGTGGGGGAGCCAAATCCTCCGCCGGGTTTTCCCCACAATACAAAGAATGGAAATGCGCTTCCCAGACCTTTGATGCGATGTTAGGTGCTATTCCTGGGACATCATCAGCCGAGCCTGTGGTAACAATATTCCAAAACTTCCAGGCATCTCTGGTTGCCAGTGCGGAAGTTAGCTTTTCTCAGTTCTCGCTCCCCCACTCCAGCTTAGCGTGATGTATTAACATCCGATAAGCTAGTCTTCTTTCTTTTATGAGTTCCCTATTTTTGTTGTGTTTCACAGCCTCAAAGAGCTGCGATTTCGCAACTCTACAGGCCCTATTATACCAGGTGGGTTTTTTGGTAGTACTTCTCCCTTTTAAGCCTGGAGGGTTAAGTACCCCCGCTAAGCTATTAACTAGATCCGTATTGAGTTTAACCAGCTTGAAATGAACTTCAGGCGAAGGGTGCTGAAGATTTAAAGCACCAGCTACTTCCAATGCCGGGATTGCCAGAGCATATAACTCTGCCACTAGGTTTGGATGCACAACCAGTCTGTCCCATCTAAGTCTCCTTCTGTTACTTGATAGGACGGCCTTGTTATCCGATCCAGACTCTGTGAGGCGGGAGTTATTGGAGATACTGGGGGATTGAAAATCCAGGATCAGTGCGTTGTGATCACTTTCTCCTCTAGGGACCACCTTAAAATCAAGGATCTTATGCCATGCGCAAGTTCCTACAAAAAAATAGTCCAGGCGTGATTCCTGGCCAGGCTTGTTGAAAGTGCACCTGGAAGGCATGTCTGATTTTAGACGACCATTACAGGCCCTTATTGAGTATCTCAGTGTCAGGGTCATAATTTGTACAGGTAAAGGAGCCCACGACTTTGCAGGAGGACTATCAACCCGGGGGATTTTCCAGTGATCGTCCTCTTCCTAGAGTGTACCATCCATTAGGTCCAGAAGTGGCTCGAAATGGGAATTGAGGTCTCCACCGATCACGTAGGTAACTCCCTCTGGTTGCTCATTTAGAAAGATGGAAAGGTCTTCTATAGCTTTCGACTTAGAAGTAATACTCACTGGTCTGGAGTAGATATTAACCACAGCGAGTTTTGAGCCGTTCAACCATTCTAAGATCACGCATTGCACATCCTCTGAGGAGGTGTGCAACACTCTGGCTTTACAACCCAGGTGGGCACCCACCCAAATTGTTAGCCCCCCTGACGGTCTACCCTTTCCGCCCCACCTTGCAGGTATTGAATAAGAAGCAAAGCCCGGACGGAATTGTTCTTCCCTTGCCCAAGTTTCCTGAAAGAGGCATATGTCATTCATATCTATGAAAGAGCCCCATTTAGGGCAATCCAGTTTATTACTTAGACCAGCCACATTCCAGGAAAGAATTTTTAATCCTACACTATCTGTTTTCCTTTAGAAAGTGTGTTCATTTGCTGAATCACCTAGTGAGAGCTGCACATCCAAAAGAAAAGAAAAGGGATTTGCATAATACGTTAGGTCTGCCACCAGTCATTGGTCATTTTACGAGTAAAAACTGTACTGTTTGTCAGTTTACTGAGGATTCAAAATCTATTATGATTATTTGGAAAATACATCAACAAATGAAATTTTCAAATTGCAACACAAAAAATGTGTATTGAATACAATGGCCGTTTGATTACACATATAGAGTGCAAACTCCACATACAGTTAAGGCCAAAATATTTCAACCCAGACCTAGAATCAGGTGTGCAGTAACTGGAGCACCCTTAGTTGAACATTACAAAGGTCTAGATGACTCAGAAAATGACATTAGTTGGTGTGTGTTTTTGTAGTCAAAAAAAGCTGTTAAGGGCTGGCCCTTGAAACTTTGTTAAACAAGACAGAAGTGAAACTGATCGAAAGATACAGTACAGCCAGCAGGGGCCTTAATGACCTTGATGAGATGTGGATTTTAATTTAAATAACTCTAATTTAGAAACCTTTGACTTAAATTTGCTTCGTATTCTCAACAATAGAGCTTATTTGAATGTGCCATACTATACTGTATACGAGATGCGTACGAAATACGCATCTTGTGTTGAATCTTAGCAACTTTTATTTTGTTGGACTGAACATTGTCTGTTTCCACTAAACATTATGTCGATATTACAAATGAGATGATTATGATACACATAGCTTGATCTTTATGTCTAATTCACATTATTATTAGAAGTTAAGAAGTCATTTGGAAAGGTTATATCTATAGTATGTTTTTTTAATGTTTGTCTAGCTGCTGTCTTTGAAACTGTGTTTCCATTGTTAAAATGTATAAAGGTTGTTGCATTGTATGACGATGTGATATATGTAACTGTGTTGTACACTAGTACTGACAGCATACATGGGCACCTTAAACAGTGATAACTCACAGACACATTTGAACATCCTGATGTACTACTATTTTTCAAGAATAGAAAATAAAACTAGAAAAAATAGAGAGATTGCACGAACTTTGGGCTCTTCAATGCAGTGGGTATTCTTTCCTGTCATTTGCATCAATTCATCTATTGCTCCATTAGCTTGCCCTTTACAAACATGGCTGCCCGTTTTTAATAACTTTTGTTGTTAGTTTAGTTTTTGACCTGTGTATTTGGCTTGACACTGTAGACAATTTCCAGGGATATAAAATATTCAGTTTTCTAAAAGTCATTATTCTATTACACAACAGAAGACATACTCTTAATATATTTGGACAACTTCTTTAATAAGTAGAGGACTGAACTGAAAACCTCATTTTTTTGACAACCGACACGCTGGGCCACTATAGACGTTCTCTATAAAAAAAAAAGGAGAGCTCTTCCAGGGCCTGGCTGCCCGGATGATGTAACCAATTGCTGAATTAATGTGAACGGAGCAGAGCACGATGTTCGCGCATCCCAAGACGGGCCTTGTGAACGTACTTGCCAGGAAGTCTTCATATATGGCATTAACATGCTAACTGTTAAGGACACGTACTAAGCATGGGCGGAAAATCCGTTACGCTCGCGGATTTTGCGGATTTTCGGGAAATTCGCAATCCGCGAGATTTGCGAATTTCTCGCAAAATCCGCAAATTCTCACGCAGCTGATTTTTTTTGCGGCGCGCGGCGTTGGTGATACAATTTTTGCGGCGCGCGGCGTTTATCATCGTTTGCCGGGTTGTTTTTCTCGATAGTTTGCGAGTGCTGCGCCATTTTGGATCTTGCTGTGTGATCCCGCGGGATTTGGCGAGCGCGATTACGTCATCGCGGCTTGCGAGCGAGAGTTTGTCAACGCGAGTACAGCGAGATCACGTCTCGCGGTACTTCGCAATTGCGAGATTTGAGATGCGGCGAGCAGCAAGAATCTCGCACAAACGAAAATATAAAATTTGCAATTCTGCACAAGAAATCCACCAGCAAGCAGCATAAACCTTCTTGAAATGATGATTTTTATCTGAATAACTCCTTAGGTTGACATTTGCCTGCACTTTTTTAGCGAGGAGTCCATTTTGGGGAGGGGGGAGGGGGGTGGGAGGAAGGAAGTGCCCCACAGTCTTCAACTTCCTGTTCCTGTCCAGCAGGCTCCTCCCAGTGCTTTGTCCATCTCCTGGTCACTTTTCATTTGGATGTGGAGCTGGAAGGAATACTTTTTGTGGATGCTGCTGGATATTTGGATTTGAGGCCTTTTTGACTTTATTTGGATCATTGTTGGATTAGAAATTTTACAAGTAAGTTTGTTTGGGGCATTACAGTTGCTGCAACAAAAATTTTGGAATTTTCGATTTTTGGGCTGTTTTGGGGCCTTTTGCCCAGGGGTACTCTGTGGTGGGTGGACTGAGTCTTTCTGAGGGGTCTCTTTAATGTGAACATCATGGAGGGCATGGATGGCATGGGATTGTGCTGATTTTAGTGTGTTTTTCGATTTTTTTGGCTGCTGTTGGGGCCTTTTGCCCAGGGGTAGTGAGTGGTGCATGGACTGAGTCTTTCTGTGGGGTCTCTTTAATGTAAACATCATGGATGGCATTGGATTGTGGCGATTTTTTAGTGATTTTCGTTTTTTGGGGCTGTACTTGTGGCCTTTTCACCAGGGGTATTTGAGTCTAGCATGGGCCTAGTCTTTCTGTGGGCTGTCTTGAACTTAAACATCATGGAGGGCATGGATGGAATGGGATTGTGCTGATTTTGCAGTGTTTTCCGATTTTTGGGGGTGTTCATGGGGAGGGACAGGCCATGTGGCTGGTGGCCATTTTGAGTGCAGCTACAGGCACTGGCCATGTGCTGGGAGGCAAGTGGCCATTTTGAATGCAGGCTTTGTTGTTAGGCCTCCAACCATTTTGCCTACTTTTCAACCTTTATTTATGCCCAGGGGTAGTGAGTCTTGCATGGGCCTAGTCTTTCTGTGGGTTGTCTTGAACTTAAACATCATGGAGGGCATGGATGGAATGGGATTGTGCTGATTTTGCAGTGTTTTTCGATTTTTGGGGGTGTTCATGGGGAGGGACAGGCCATGTGGCTGGTGGCCATTTTGAGTGCAGCTACAGGCACTGGCCATGTGCTGGCAGGCAAGTGGCCATTTTGAATGCAGGCTTTGTTGTTAGGCCTCCAACCATTTTGCCTACTTTTCAACCTTTATTTATGCCCAGGGGTAGTGAGTCTTGCATGGGCCTAGTCTTTCTGTGGGTTGTCTTGAACTTAAACATCATGGAGGGCATGGATGGAATGGGATTGTGCTGATTTTGCAGTGTTTTTCGATTTTTGGGGGTGTTCATGGGGAGGGACAGGCCATGTGGCTGGTGGCCATTTTGAGTGCAGCTACAGGCACTGGCCATGTGCTGGCAGGCAAGTGGCCATTTTGAATGCAGGCTTTGTTGTTAGGCCTCCAACCATTTTGCCTACTTTTCAACCTTTATTTATGCCCAGGGGTAGTGAGTCTTGCATGTGCCCAGTCTTTCTGTGGGTTGTCTTGAATTTAAACATCATGGAGGGCATGGATGGAATGGGATTGTGCTGATTTTGCAGTGTTTTTCGATTTTTGGGGGTGTTCATGGGGAGGGACAGGCCATGTGGCTGGTGGCCATTTTGAGTGCAGCTACAGGCACTGGCCATGTGCTGGGAGGCAAGTGGCCATTTTGAATGCAGGCTTTGTTGTTAGGCCTCCAACCATTTTGCCTACTTTTCAACCTTTATTTATGCCCAGGGGTAGTGAGTCTTGCATGGGCCTAGTCTTTCTGTGGGTTGTCTTGAACTTAAACATCATGGAGGGCATGGATGGAATGGGATTGTGCTGATTTTGCAGTGTTTTTCGATTTTTGGGGGTGTTCATGGGGAGGGACAGGCCATGTGGCTGGTGGCCATTTTGAGTGCAGCTACAGGCACTGGCCATGTGCTGGCAGGCAAGTGGCCATTTTGAATGCAGGCTTTGTTGTTAGGCCTCCAACCATTTGCCTACTTTTCAACCTTTATTTATGCCCAGGGGTAGTGAGTCTTGCATGGGCCTAGTCTTTCTGTGGGTTGTCTTGAACTTAAACATCATGGAGGGCATGGATGGAATGGGATTGTGCTGATTTTGCAGTGTTTTTCGATTTTTGGGGGTGTTCATGGGGAGGGACAGGCCATGTGGCTGGTGGCCATTTTGAGTGCAGCTACAGGCACTGGCCATGTGCTGGCAGGCAAGTGGCCATTTTGAATGCAGGCTTTGTTGTTAGGCCTCCAACCATTTTGCCTACTTTTCAACCTTTATTTATGCCCAGGGGTAGTGAGTCTTGCATGGGCCCAGTCTTTCTGTGGGTTGTCTTGAATTTAAACATCATGGAGGGCATGGATGGAATGGGATTGTGCTGATTTTGCAGTGTTTTTCGATTTTTGGGGGTGTTCATGGGGAGGGACAGGCCATGTGGCTGGTGGCCATTTTGAGTGCAGCTACAGGCACTGGCCATGTGCTGGGAGGCAAGTGGCCATTTTGAATGCAGGCTTTGTTGTTAGGCCTCCAACCATTTTGCCTACTTTTCAACCTTTATTTATGCCCAGGGGTAGTGAGTCTTGCATGGGCCTAGTCTTTCTGTGGGTTGTCTTGAACTTAAACATCATGGAGGGCATGGATGGAATGGGATTGTGCTGATTTTGCAGTGTTTTCTGATGTTTGGGGGTGTTCATGGGGAGGGACAGGCCATGTGGCTGGTGGCCATTTTGAGTGCAGCTACAGGCACTGGCCATGTGCTGGCAGGCAAGTGGCCATTTTGAATGCAGGCTTTGTTGTTAGGCCTCCAACCATTTTGCCTACTTTTCAACCTTTATTTATGCCCAGGGGTAGTGAGTCTTGCATGGGCCTAGTCTTTCTGTGGGTTGTCTTGAACTTAAACATCATGGAGGGCATGGATGGAATGGCATTGTGCTGATTTTGCAGTGTTTTTCGATTTTTGGGGGTGTTCATGGGGAGGGACAGGCCATGTGGCTGGTGGCCATTTTGAGTGCAGCTACAGGCACTGGCCATGTGCTGGCAGGCAAGTGGCCATTTTGAATGCAGGCTTTGTTGTTAGGCCTGCAACCATTTTGCCTACTTTTCAACCTTTATTTATGCCCAGGGGTAGTGAGTCTTGCATGGGCCTAGTCTTTCTGTGGGTTGTCTTGAATTTAAACATTATGGAGGGCATGGATGGATTGGGATTGTGCTGATTTTGCAGTGTTTTTTGATTTTTTTGTGCTGTATAACTGAACTCATGTTCCTCTGTCTTCCATTTTTTTTAGGTGCACAAGACTCAAGAGAACCACCAGTGCCAGGAAGAAGTCCTGCAGCGGTGTGTGTGTGCAGCATAACGCCACGCGACGTCACGTCTGGCCTCAGACAACTCTACAATTCGTGCAACTGCGGCCTGCTGTTTGACCTGCTCTGAAGAAGATGGCCCCAAAGAAAGGTCTCCGTAGCTCCTCTAGCAAGAAAGTTGCTAGTAAGGAGCAGAAGAAGCAAGTTACCAAGGAGGCTGGTGTGCCACCCGCCACGTTTTTTGGGAGAAAAAAAAAAGTACGCCTGCAGCAGCAGGATCTGCTGGGGACCAAGCTGGGAGCAGCACCCCTGCTCCATTGGGTTCAGTGCCTCCACCACCACGCCAACTTAAGTCAAAGCCCTTGAGTGCTTCAGAGGCAGTCAGTGTACTTCTCCAATCACCATCGACCAGTGATGTTGGCTCATCGCAAGAAAGTAGCAGCAATGTCCCTGAATCAACACAGGTTGTTGTAACTCATCTGACAAGTGTTGAACAACCACAGCCGCAACAACAACACCATGTGCAAGTACACGCCCAAGTACATGTGGAAGGAGAGGCAGCAAAAGGAGATGCGCAAGCAAAGGTGCATGGAGGTTCACAAGTGCCCACAATAGTTGTTCCTCCCGAAGTAGGGGCACATCAGGAAATCGACAATGAAGCCGAGATATCATTGGAAGCCACTCCTCCTGATGATCATTTATTGCCTTCCACATCCCTAGCAAGGAAAAGATCAAGGGGGGTGTCTACATCTTCTTCAAGCCCACCTCCTTCTGATGATACAGATCCAGCTTGGGAACCACAACTGCGGTCTGACAGTGAGGCACACCATGATCTGACACCGGTACCTAAGCGTAAAAGGAAGGTCGTCGAAAAACTCATACCAATGGAGTGTGATGAGGCTCAACAAGAAGTGACAGATACTGCTGGTGATGAAGCCTCTCACGATGACGACGAGCCAGTCATCACAATGGTCACTGCAGCCCCACCGGGCATGCAGCAAAGAGACATTTTGACCCTATCCCGAGAAGCTGCTGAGCGTGATGATGATGTCGACGAGGAGGCAATGGAAATGGAATCATTAGATTTGGAGTTAAGTAGTACACCAAAACCTACCGCTTCCATATTTCTTCCTCGCAAGAAGGTACCCACCTCGACCTCAATTCGTGGTGGTGAAAGTGCAAAACGTACTGAAGTTCGGCAATCCACATCCTCCACTTCATCTGGCATTAGCAGCAGGACCACCACCACCAGTATCGCCGCCTCCTCCGGCCCCCAAAGACATTTCAAGTCTCCAGTTTGGGGCTTCTTTAGTGTTTGCCCAAAAATGGAAAACGTAGCCATTTGTAGCCTTTGTAAGGTTCGAGTTGGTCGTGGTAAGCTTGGTTCTAACTATGGTACCGGAGGCCAGAGAGGTCATCTTAGGAGAGCGCACCCTGTCCAATGGTTTCCGCACCTAAAGGCGTTTATGCAAGCCAGAATTGCACGTAATGAAAGCGTTGATTTTTCATCTGATGATGACGAGGAGGAAGAAGACGATTCAAACACTTCACTTACACCCAGTACCCCTGCCAGCAGCACACCCCATGTGAGGCACACTAAGAGTGTGGGAGAGAGTGAGACATTAATGCGGAAAAGTTCATCAGCGAGCGTAACTGGGTCGAAGATATCATCATCATCCCGTAAATCCTTGGTCCAGGGCAACATTAAAAAGATGTTGTTTACAGAAACGCAATATGAACGCAACCACCCACTGACGCGTCTGTATAACACTAAGCTGGCTAAAATGCTAGCTCTGGACCTTCTCCCTTTTTCTTTTGTAGAAGGGGTTGGTTTTCTAGAATTAGTGGCAGCGCTCTGCCCTAAATGGAAGGTTCCTAGCCGGTTCTATTTTGCCCGAGTTGCGGTTCCAGCACTCCATGAAGATGTTCTGAAGGTGATTGGGGCAGCTTTGCAGAAGAGTGCTGTTCACACTATACATCTGACAACAGACATGTGGACCAGTGGCGCAGGCGCTGATTACATGTGCATCACTGCACACTGGGTCTCTTTTTCAGGGGCTAAAGCAAAGCTAAACGCAGGTGTTGACACGGACATTGTTTTTAAAGCTGCTCGGAAACATGCAACACTAGCCATGTTTGGTTTGGAGAAACGTCACACAGCAGAAAACATTTTGGATGTCTTTAACACAAAGGTCCTTAACTGGCTGTCCCCACTAAAACGCCAGGTTGGTTATGTTTCCACGGACAATGGCGCCAATATAGTTAAGGCCATGAGGGACGGTTACTATTTCAGAGTGCCGTGTTTGGCGCACTGTATAAACCTGGTTGTCCAAAAATTCTTGGCTAATAAAGCCAGTGCAGCGTACAGTGTATTGGACACCTGCCGAAAAATGTGCAAGCATTTCAGCCATTCTTTTAAGGCCCGGAAGCAGCTGAGGAGCCTGCTATATCAACGTAAAATGCCAGTGAAAGCACTCATCCAGGAGGTGGTAACACGTTGGAACTCAACCTTCTACATGCTTGAGCGTCTGTATGAGCAGTATATGGAACTCGATCAATATTTCCTTACAGAGGGTACAGAGGAGCTGAGGATGGGTGGGCCGCAATGGAACATAGTTCAAGGCCTGACACGCATGCTTCGTCCTTTTGAGTTCTTCACGCGTGCAGTCAGCAAGGAGGACTCTAATTTGGGAAAAGCTATCCCATTGTTGTACATGCTGGAGGACCAACTGAAGGAGGTGTGTTCTGTGTTTGAAAAAGATGACAAAAACCAAGACTCTTTGCTTCTGGCTGAGCAATTATTAGAGCTCCTACAAGGTGATGAACGTCTTAAAAAGATCCACTCAGAACAGCATTACATTTGTGCTACTATTCTGGATCCACGCTACAAAAAGGCGCTGGCAGGCCAAGAATTCTTTCCTTTTGATGATGAACATGTTCCAAAGTACAAACGTTGGCTAGCCTTGTCAGCCAAGAAGTTTGAAACAGAACGGCTGAAAATTGAAGGAAATGGCAGTACATCAGCAGGCCATCCCCAGTCAAAACAATCCACTTCTGCACCTGTGGCTGTGGCACAAGTGACCTCTCAGCCGTTAAAGACACCGGCAACCGGATCATCTGCACGAGACACAACAGAAACATTGGAGGCTGAAGAGGATTGGCTAGCTCTGCGTGGGTTTTGGTTCTCAAAAGGTCAGAGGCACAGCAAGAGCTAAGCAAAGTAGAGGAACCTTGGAAGAGGACCTTGAGTCGATGGTGAAGGACTATCTGAATGACTCAACAGAGGTCTATGTTAATTCTGACCCATTGGCGTATTGGCATGGGAAAAAAGAATTGTGGCCACAGCTCACCAACCTGGCTTTAAACTACTTGTCTTGCCCACTCGCAAGCGTGTCTTCTGAACGGGTTTTCAGTGCTGCTGGTGGCATTGTAACTCCCAAACGGAGCCGCCTCTCGCCCAAAAATGTGGAGAGGTTAACAATGATCAAGATGAATCAGCACCTCATACCACCAGATTTCAGACTACGAGAAAGCGTGCCGGATGAAGAGGAGGTGGCCAGCAACATAGATGAGGGAATTTCTACTCTGTCAGGTGACACTGAGCTCACCCTGCCTGAATTCGCAGAGTATGATGACGAAGCCTTATTCTTATTCCTGGACCGTGATACCGAGCCCTGAAAATGAGACAACGAATCAATAACTTTCTTTTTCGTCCCTATTCACTTTAATTCCTGTCTGTCTGTCTTTCTTTGTTGTGCACAGTTAATATATTTCAAACTTTAATCAGATAATCACAAAATCAAGCCCATCAGCAGAACTGTCTTCACTGGTTTGCTAATTGATTTGAAGTTGCCGCAGTCTGCATTCCTCAGGTTCACAATTTCAGAAGAACATGCTCCTCTATCCTCCTCCTCTAGACTCCTATTTCCATCAAACCAGAGGGCTGGTTTACGCCCAATGAAGAAAGACTCAGTACTTGTGGGGGTGTTGTTGTACCTCTTTGCAGGTGAGTTGACGGCTCTGGGGCCATTGCTGGGAAGCTCTAATACCGGATAAAAGTGTTTGGGACCAAATCCCAGGCGGAAAATTATTTGTGTTTTTGATGACTTGCTTGCCTTTGAGGTGCTCTTAGGGGGGCTTCCTGGTGTTTGCGGGTGAGTTTCGTGGTCTGGGAGCACTGCTGGGACACTCTAATCTTGATTGCATTTGATTTTCAGGAAATCCGTCGTGGCAACCCCGACTTATGGCCTAGCTACGCAGCGCGTTTGGACCGAAGGCCGAGAAATATTGCAAGTATGAGATTTTGCTTTTGGCCTGTTTGGGGGTGTTATGCTTCTTGGCGGGTGGGTTGGCGGGTCTTGGGGCATTCCTGGGATGGTCTAATACCGGGTAGAAGTGGTTGGGACAAAATCCAGGCCGATTTTTTTTTGGCTATTTCGGACATTTTGCTCAATGTAGCGTTTTCGGGGGCCTGTTTGGGGGGCTTCCTGGTGTTTGTGGGTGTGTTTCGGGGTCTGGGCTCACTGCTGGCTATATATACTTTACTTTGCAAGAGGTTTGAAGCAAATCCATGGTGGCAGATGGGAGTTAGGTCCTAGCTGCAGAGCGCGCGTGGAGTGATTTGGGAAATTTGTGAAAAATTGACTAAGTCCCCATTTTTGTACTTTTGCTCTTTGGCTGTTTGGGGGTCTTCTACTAGTTTTCGCCTGGGTTGACGGCTCTGGGGCCATTGCTGGGAAGCTCTAATACCGGATAAAAGTGTTTTGGACCAAATCCCAGGCGGAAAATATTTAGTGTTTTTGATGACTTGCTTGCCTTTGAGGTGCTCTTAGGGGGGGTTCCGTCTGTTTGTGGGTGAGTTTCGTGCTCTGGAAGCACTGCTGGGACACTCTAATCTTGATTGCATTTGCTTTTCAGGAAATCCGTCGTGGCAACCCCGACTTATGGCCTAGCTACGCAGCGCGTTTGGACCGAAGGCCGAGAAATATTGCAAGTATGAGATTTTGCTTTTGGCCTGTTTGGGGGTGTTATGCTTCTTGGCGGGTGGGTTGGCGGGTCTTGGGGCATTCCTGGGAAGGTCTAATACCGGGTAGAAGTGGTTGGGACAAAATCCAGGCTGATTTTTTTTTGGCTATTTCTGACATTTTGCTCAATGTAGCCTTTTCGGGGGCCTGTTTGGGGGGCTTCCTGGTGTTTGTGGGTGAGTTTCGGGGTCTGGGAGCACTGCTGGGACACTCTAATCTTGATTGCATTTGCTTTTCAGGAAATCCGTCGTGGCAACCCCGACTTATGGCCTAGCTACGCAGCGCGTTTGGACCGAAGGCCGAGAAATATTGCAAGCATGAGATTTTGCTTTTGGCCTGTTTGGGGGTGTTATGCTTCTTGGCGGGTGGGTTGGCGGGTCTTGGGGCATTCCTGGGATGGTCTAATACCGGGTAGAAGTGGTTGGGACAAAATCCAGGCCGAATTTTTTTTTGGCTATTTCTGACATTTTGCTCAATGTAGCGTTTTCGGGGGCCTGTTTGGGTGCCTTCCTGGTGTTTGTGGGTGTGTTTCGGGGTCTGGGCTCACTGCTGGCTATATATACTTTACTTTGCAAGAGGTTTGAAGCAAATCCATGGTGGCAGAGGGGAGTTAGGGCCTAGCTGCAGAGCGCGCGCGGAGTGATTTGGGAAATTTGTGAAAAATTGACTAAGTCCCCATTTTTGTACTTTTGCTCTTTGGCTGTTTGGGGGTCTTCTACTAGTTTTCGCCTGGGTTGACGGCTCTGGGGCCATTGCTGGGAAGCTCTAATAACGGATAAAAGTGTTTTGGACCAAATCCCAGGCGGAAAATTTTTAGTGTTTTTGATGACTTGCTTGCCTTTGAGGTGCTCTTAGGGGGGGTTCCGTCTGTTTGTGGGTGAGTTTCGTGCTCTGGAAGCACTGCTGGGACACTCTAATCTTGATTGCATTTGCTTTTCAGGAAATCCGTCATGGCAACCCCGACTTATGGCCTAGCTACGCAGCGCGTTTGGACCGAAGGCCGAGAAATATTGTAAGTATGAGATTTTGCTTTTGGCCTGTTTGGGGGTGTTATGCTTCTTGGCGGGTGGGTTGGCCGGTCTTGGGGCATTCCTGGGAAGGTCTAATACCGGGTAGAAGTGGTTGGGACAAAATTCAGGCTGTTTTTTTTTTGGCTATTTCTGACATTTTGCTCAATGTAGCCTTTTCGGGGGCCTGTTTGGGGGGCTTCCTGGTGTTTGTGGGTGAGTTTCGGGGTCTGGGAGCACTGCTGGGACACTCTAATCTTGATTGCATTTGCTTTTCAGGAAATCCGTCGTGGCAACCCCGACTTATGGCCTAGCTACGCAGCGCGTTTGGACCGAAGGCCGAGAAATATTGCAAGTATGAGATTTTGCTTTTGGCCTGTTTGGGGGTGTTATGCTTCTTGGCGGGTGGGTTGGCGGGTCTTGGGGCATTCCTGGGAAGGTCTAATACCGGGTAGAAGTGGTTGGGACAAAATCCAGGCCGATTTTTTTTTGGCTATTTCTGACATTTTGCTCAATGTAGCCTTTTCGGGGGCCTGTTTTGGGGGCTTCCTGGTGTTTGTGGGTGAGTTTCGGGGTCTGGGAGCACTGCTGGGACACTCTAATCTTGATTGCATTTGCTTTTCAGGAAATCCGTCGTGGCAACCCCGACTTATGGCCTAGCTACGCAGCGCGTTTGGACCGAAGGCCGAGAAATATTGCAAGCATGAGATTTTGCTTTTGGCCTGTTTGGGGGTGTTATGCTTCTTGGCGGGTGGGTTGGCGGGTCTTGGGGCATTCCTGGGATGGTCTAATACCGGGTAGAAGTGGTTGGGACAAAATCCAGGCCGAATTTTTTTTTGGCTATTTCTGACATTTTGCTCAATGTAGCGTTTTCGGGGGCCTGTTTGGGGGGCTTCCTGGTGTTTGTGGGTGTGTTTCGGGGTCTGGGCTCACTGCTGGCTATATATACTTTACTTTGCAAGAGGTTTGAAGCAAATCCATGGTGGCAGAGGGGAGTTAGGGCCTAGCTGCAGAGCGCGTGCGGAGTGATTTGGGAAATTTGTGAAAAATTGACTAAGTCCCCATTTTTGTACTTTTGCTCTTTGGCTGTTTGGGGGTCTTCTACTAGTTTTCGCCTGGGTTGACGGCTCTGGGGCCATTGCTGGGAAGCTCTAATAACGGATAAAAGTGTTTTGGACCAAATCCCAGGCGGAAAATTTTTAGTGTTTTTGATGACTTGCTTGCCTTTGAGGTGCTCTTAGGGGGGGTTCCGTCTGTTTGTGGGTGAGTTTCGTGCTCTGGAAGCACTGCTGGGACACTCTAATCTTGATTGCATTTGCTTTTCAGGAAATCCGTCGTGGCAACCCCGACTTATGGCCTAGCTACGCAGCGCGTTTGGACCGAAGGCCGAGAAATATTGCAAGCATGAGATTTTGCTTTTGGCCTGTTTGGGGGTGTTATGCTTCTTGGCGGGTGGGTTGGCGGGTCTTGGGGCATTCCTGGGATGGTCTAATACCAGGTAGAAGTGGTTGGGACAAAATCCAGGCCGAATTTTTTTTTGGCTATTTCTGACATTTTGCTCAATGTAGCGTTTTCGGGGGCCTGTTTGGGGGGCTTCCTGGTGTTTGTGGGTATGTTTCGGGGTCTGGGCTCACTGCTGGCTATATATACTTTACTTTGCAAGAGGTTTGAAGCAAATCCATGGTGGCAGAGGGGAGTTAGGGCCTAGCTGCAGAGCGCGCGCGGAGTGATTTGGGAAATTTGTGAAAAATTGACTAAGTCCCCATTTTTGTACTTTTGCTCTTTGGCTGTTTGGGGGTCTTCTACTAGTTTTCGCCTGGGTTGACGGCTCTGGGGCCATTGCTGGGAAGCTCTAATAACGGATAAAAGTGTTTTGGACCAAATCCCAGGCGGAAAATTTTTAGTGTTTTTGATGACTTGCTTGCCTTTGAGGTGCTCTTAGGGGGGGTTCCGTCTGTTTGTGGGTGAGTTTCGTGCTCTGGAAGCACTGCTGGGACACTCTAATCTTGATTGCATTTGCTTTTCAGGAAATCCGTCATGGCAACCCCGACTTATGGCCTAGCTACGCAGCGCGTTTGGACCGAAGGCCGAGAAATATTGCAAGCATGAGATTTTGCTTTTGGCCTGTTTGGGGGTGTTATGCTTCTTGGCGGGTGGGTTGGCGGGTCTTGGGGCATTCCTGGGATGGTCTAATACCGGGTAGAAGTGGTTGGGACAAAATCCAGGCCGAATTTTTTTTGGGCTATTTCTGACATTTTGCTCAATGTAGCGTTTTCGGGGGCCTGTTTGGGGGGCTTCCTGGTGTTTGTGGGTGTGTTTCGGGGTCTGGGCTCACTGCTGGCTATATATACTTTACTTTGCAAGAGGTTTGAAGCAAATCCATGGTGGCAGAGGGGAGTTAGGGCCTAGCTGCAGAGCGCGCGCGGAGTGATTTGGGAAATTTGTGAAAAATTGACTAAGTACCCATTTTTGTACTTTTGCTCTTTGGCTGTTTGGGGGTCTTCTACTAGTTTTCGCCTGGGTTGACGGCTCTGGGGCCATTGCTGGGAAGCTCTAATAACGGATAAAAGTGTTTTGGACCAAATCCCAGGCGGAAATTTTTTAGTGTTTTTGATGACTTGCTTGCCTTTGAGGTGCTCTTAGGGGGGGTTCCGTCTGTTTGTGGGTGAGTTTCGTGCTCTGGAAGCACTGCTGGGACACTCTAATCTTGATTGCATTTGCTTTTCAGGAAATCCGTCGTGGCAACCCCGACTTATGGCCTAGCTACGCAGCGCGTTTGGACCGAAGGCCGAGAAATATTGCAAGTATGAGATTTTGCTTTTGGCCTGTTTGGGGGTGTTATGCTTCTTGGCGGGTGGGTTGGCCGGTCTTGGGGCATTCCTGGGAAGGTCTAATACCGGGTAGAAGTGGTTGGGACAAAATTCAGGCTGATTTTTTTTGGCTATTTCTGACATTTTGCTCAATGTAGCCTTTTCGGGGGCCTGTTTGGGGGGCTTCCTGGTGTTTGTGGGTGAGTTTCGGGGTCTGGGAGCACTGCTGGGACACTCTAATCTTGATTGCATTTGCTTTTCAGGAAATCCGTCGTGGCAACCCCGACTTATGGCCTAGCTACGCAGCGCGTTTGGACCGAAGGCCGAGAAATATTGCAAGTATGAGATTTTGCTTTTGGCCTGTTTGGGGGTGTTATGCTTCTTGGCGGGTGGGTTGGCGGGTCTTGGGGCATTCCTGGGAAGGTCTAATACCGGGTAGAAGTGGTTGGGACAAAATCCAGGCCGATTTTTTTTGGGCTATTTCTGACATTTTGCTCAATGTAGCCTTTTCGGGGGCCTGTTTTGGGGGCTTCCTGGTGTTTGTGGGTGAGTTTCGGGGTCTGGGAGCACTGCTGGGACACTCTAATCTTGATTGCATTTGCTTTTCAGGAAATCCGTCGTGGCAACCCCGACTTATGGCCTAGCTACGCAGCGCGTTTGGACCGAAGGCCGAGAAATATTGCAAGCATGAGATTTTGCTTTTGGCCTGTTTGGGGGTGTTATGCTTCTTGGCGGGTGGGTTGGCGGGTCTTGGGGCATTCCTGGGATGGTCTAATACCGGGTAGAAGTGGTTGGGACAAAATCCAGGCCGAATTTTTTTTTGGCTATTTCTGACATTTTGCTCAATGTAGCGTTTTCGGGGGCCTGTTTGGGGGGCTTCCTGGTGTTTGTGGGTGTGTTTCGGGGTCTGGGCTCACTGCTGGCTATATATACTTTACTTTGCAAGAGGTTTGAAGCAAATCCATGGTGGCAGAGGGGAGTTAGGGCCTAGCTGCAGAGCGCACGCGGAGTGATTTGGGAAATTTGTGAAAAATTGACTAAGTCCCCATTTTTGTACTTTTGCTCTTTGGCTGTTTGGGGGTCTTCTACTAGTTTTCGCCTGGGTTGACGGCTCTGGGGCCATTGCTGGGAAGCTCTAATAACGGATAAAAGTGTTTTGGACCAAATCCCAGGCGGAAATTTTTTAGTGTTTTTGATGACTTGCTTGCCTTTGAGGTGCTCTTAGGGGGGGTTCCGTCTGTTTGTGGGTGAGTTTCGTGCTCTGGAAGCACTGCTGGGACACTCTAATCTTGATTGCATTTGCTTTTCAGGAAATCCGTCATGGCAACCCCGACTTATGGCCTAGCTACGCAGCGCGTTTGGACCGAAGGCCGAGAAATATTGCAAGTATGAGATTTTGCTTTTGGCCTGTTTGGGGGTGTTATGCTTCTTGGCGGGTGGGTTGGCCGGTCTTGGGGCATTCCTGGGAAGGTCTAATACCGGGTAGAAGTGGTTGGGACAAAATTCAGGCTGTTTTTTTTTTGGCTATTTCTGACATTTTGCTCAATGTAGCCTTTTCGTGGGCCTGTTTGGGGGGCTTCCTGGTGTTTGTGGGTGAGTTTCGGGGTCTGGGAGCACTGCTGGGACACTCTAATCTTGATTGCATTTGCTTTTCAGGAAATCCGTTGTGGCAACCCCGACTTATGGCCTAGCTACGCAGCGCGTTTGGACCGAAGGCCGAGAAATATTGCAAGTATGAGATTTTGCTTTTGGCCTGTTTGGGGGTGTTATGCTTCTTGGCGGGTGGGTTGGCGGGTCTTGGGGCATTCCTGGGAAGGTCTAATACCGGGTAGAAGTGGTTGGGACAAAATCCAGGCCGATTTTTTTTTGGCTATTTCTGACATTTTGCTCAATGTAGCCTTTTCGGGGGCCTGTTTTGGGGCTTCCTGGTGTTTGTGGGTGAGTTTCGGGGTCTGGGAGCACTGCTGGGACACTCTAATCTTGATTGCATTTGCTTTTCAGGAAATCCGTCGTGGCAACCCCGACTTATGGCCTAGCTACGCAGCGCGTTTGGACCGAAGGCCGAGAAATATTGCAAGCATGAGATTTTGCTTTTGGCCTGTTTGGGGGTCTTATGCTTCTTGGCGGGTGGGTTGGCGGGTCTTGGGGCATTCCTGGGATGGTCTAATACCGGGTAGAAGTGGTTGGGACAAAATCCAGGCCGAATTTTTTTTTGGCTATTTCTGACATTTTGCTCAATGTAGCGTTTTCGGGGGCCTGTTTGGGGGGCTTCCTGGTGTTTGTGGGTGTGTTTCGGGGTCTGGGCTCACTGCTGGCTATATATACTTTACTTTGCAAGAGGTTTGAAGCAAATCCATGGTGGCAGAGGGGAGTTAGGGCCTAGCTGCAGAGCGCGCGCGGAGTGATTTGGGAAATTTGTGAAAAATTGACTAAGTCCCCATTTTTGTACTTTTGCTCTTTGGCTGTTTGGGGGTCTTCTACTAGTTTTCGCCTGGGTTGACGGCTCTGGGGCCATTGCTGGGAAGCTCTAATAACGGATAAAAGTGTTTTGGACCAAATCCCAGGCGGAAAATTTTTAGTGTTTTTGATGACTTGCTTGCCTTTGAGGTGCTCTTAGGGGGGGTTCCGTCTGTTTGTGGGTGAGTTTCGTGCTCTGGAAGCACTGCTGGGACACTCTAATCTTGATTGCATTTGCTTTTCAGGAAATCCGTCGTGGCAACCCCGACTTATGGCCTAGCTACGCAGCGCGTTTGGACCGAAGGCCGAGAAATATTGCAAGCATGAGATTTTGCTTTTGGCCTGTTTGGGGGTGTTATGCTTCTTGGCGGGTGGGTTGGCGGGTCTTGGGGCATTCCTGGGATGGTCTAATACCAGGTAGAAGTGGTTGGGACAAAATCCAGGCCGAATTTTTTTTTGGCTATTTCTGACATTTTGCTCAATGTAGCGTTTTCGGGGGCCTGTTTGGGGGGCTTCCTGGTGTTTGTGGGTGTGTTTCGGGGTCTGGGCTCACTGCTGGCTATATATACTTTACTTTGCAAGAGGTTTGAAGCAAATCCATGGTGGCAGAGGGGAGTTAGGGCCTAGCTGCAGAGCGCGCGCGGAGTGATTTGGGAAATTTGTGAAAAATTGACTAAGTCCCCATTTTTGTACTTTTGCTCTTTGGCTGTTTGGGGGTCTTCTACTAGTTTTCGCCTGGGTTGATGGCTCTGGGGCCATTGCTGGGAAGCTCTAATAACGGATAAAAGTGTTTTGGACCAAATCCCAGGCGGAAAATTTTTAGTGTTTTTGATGACTTGCTTGCCTTTGAGGTGCTCTTAGGGGGGGTTCCGTCTGTTTGTGGGTGAGTTTCGTGCTCTGGAAGCACTGCTGGGACACTCTAATCTTGATTGCATTTGCTTTTCAGGAAATCCGTCGTGGCAACCCCGACTTATGGCCTAGCTACGCAGCGCGTTTGGACCGAAGGCCGAGAAATATTGCAAGCATGAGATTTTGCTTTTGGCCTGTTTGGGGGTGTTATGCTTCTTGGCGGGTGGGTTGGCGGGTCTTGGGGCATTCCTGGGATGGTCTAATACCGGGTAGAAGTGGTTGGGACAAAATCCAGGCCGAATTTTTTTTTGGCTATTTCTGACATTTTGCTCAATGTAGCGTTTTCGGGGGCCTGTTTGGGGGGCTTCCTGGTGTTTGTGGGTGTGTTTCGGGGTCTGGGCTCACTGCTGGCTATATATACTTTACTTTGCAAGAGGTTTGAAGCAAATCCATGGTGGCAGAGGGGAGTTAGGGCCTAGCTGCAGAGCGCGCGCGGAGTGATTTGGGAAATTTGTGAAAAATTGACTAAGTACCCATTTTTGTACTTTTGCTCTTTGGCTGTTTGGGGGTCTTCTACTAGTTTTCGCCTGGGTTGACGGCTCTGGGGCCATTGCTGGGAAGCTCTAATAACGGATAAAAGTGTTTTGGACCAAATCCCAGGCGGAAAATTTTTAGTGTTTTTGATGACTTGCTTGCCTTTGAGGTGCTCTTAGGGGGGGTTCCGTCTGTTTGTGGGTGAGTTTCGTGCTCTGGAAGCACTGCTGGGACACTCTAATCTTGATTGCATTTGCTTTTCAGGAAATCCGTCGTGGCAACCCCGACTTATGGCCTAGCTACGCAGCGCGTTTGGACCGAAGGCCGAGAAATATTGCAAGTATGAGATTTTGCTTTTGGCCTGTTTGGGGGTGTTATGCTTCTTGGCGGGTGGGTTGGCCGGTCTTGGGGCATTCCTGGGAAGGTCTAATACCGGGTAGAAGTGGTTGGGACAAAATTCAGGCTGATTTTTTTTGGCTATTTCTGACATTTTGCTCAATGTAGCCTTTTCGGGGGCCTGTTTGGGGGGCTTCCTGGTGTTTGTGGGTGAGTTTCGGGGTCTGGGAGCACTGCTGGGACACTCTAATCTTGATTGCATTTGCTTTTCAGGAAATCCGTCGTGGCAACCCCGACTTATGGCCTAGCTACGCAGCGCGTTTGGACCGAAGGCCGAGAAATATTGCAAGTATGAGATTTTGCTTTTGGCCTGTTTGGGGGTGTTATGCTTCTTGGCGGGTGGGTTGGCGGGTCTTGGGGCATTCCTGGGAAGGTCTAATACCGGGTAGAAGTGGTTGGGACAAAATCCAGGCCGATTTTTTTTTGGCTATTTCTGACATTTTGCTCAATGTAGCCTTTTCGGGGGCCTGTTTTGGGGGCTTCCTGGTGTTTGTGGGTGAGTTTCGGGGTCTGGGAGCACTGCTGGGACACTCTAATCTTGATTGCATTTGCTTTTCAGGAAATCCGTCGTGGCAACCCCGACTTATGGCCTAGCTACGCAGCGCGTTTGGACCGAAGGCCGAGAAATATTGCAAGCATGAGATTTTGCTTTTGGCCTGTTTGGGGGTGTTATGCTTCTTGGCGGGTGGGTTGGCGGGTCTTGGGGCATTCCTGGGATGGTCTAATACCGGGTAGAAGTGGTTGGGACAAAATCCAGGCCGAATTTTTTTTTGGCTATTTCTGACATTTTGCTCAATGTAGCGTTTTCGGGGGCCTGTTTGGGGGGCTTCCTGGTGTTTGTGGGTGTGTTTCGGGGTCTGGGCTCACTGCTGGCTATATATACTTTACTTTGCAAGAGGTTTGAAGCAAATCCATGGTGGCAGAGGGGAGTTAGGGCCTAGCTGCAGAGCGCACGCGGAGTGATTTGGGAAATTTGTGAAAAATTGACTAAGTCCCCATTTTTGTACTTTTGCTCTTTGGCTGTTTGGGGGTCTTCTACTAGTTTTCGCCTGGGTTGACGGCTCTGGGCCATTGCTGGGAAGCTCTAATAACGGATAAAAGTGTTTTGGACCAAATCCCAGGCGGAAATTTTTTAGTGTTTTTGATGACTTGCTTGCCTTTGAGGTGCTCTTAGGGGGGGTTCCGTCTGTTTGTGGGTGAGTTTCGTGCTCTGGAAGCACTGCTGGGACACTCTAATCTTGATTGCATTTGCTTTTCAGGAAATCCGTCGTGGCAACCCCGACTTATGGCCTAGCTACGCAGCGCGTTTGGACCGAAGGCCGAGAAATATTGTAAGTATGAGATTTTGCTTTTGGCCTGTTTGGGGGTGTTATGCTTATTGGCGGGTGGGTTGGCCGGTCTTGGGGCATTCTTGGGAAGGTCTAATACCGGGTAGAAGTGGTTGGGACAAAATCCAGGCTGATTTTTTTTGGGCTATTTCTGACATTTTGCTCAATGTAGCCTTTTCGGGGGCCTGTTTGGGGGGCTTCCTGGTGTTTGTGGGTGAGTTTCGGGGTCTGGGAGCACTGCTGGGACACTCTAATCTTGATTGCATTTGCTTTTCAGGAAATCCGTCGTGGCAACCCCGACTTATGGCCTAGCTACGCAGCGCTTTTGGACCGAAGGCCGAGAAATATTGCAAGTATGACATTTTGCTTTTGGCCTGTTTGGGGGTGTTATGCTTCTTGGCGGGTGGGTTGGCCGGTCTTGGGGCATTCTTGGGAAGGTCTAATACCGGGTAGAAGTGGTTGGGACAAAATCCAGGCCGATTTTTTTTTGGCTATTTCTGACATTTTGCTCAATGTAGCCTTTTCGGGGGCCTGTTTGGGGGGCTTCCTGGTGTTTGTGGGTGAGTTTTGGGGTCTGGGAGCACTGCTGGGACACTCTAATCTTGATTGCATTTGCTTTTCAGGAAATCCGTCGTGGCAACCCCGATTATGGCCTAGCTACGCAGCGCGTTTGGACCGAAGGCCGAGAAATATTGCAAGTATGAGATTTTGCTTTTGGCCTGTTTGGGGGTGTTATGCTTCTTGGCGGGTGGGTTGGCGGGTCTTGGGGCATTCCTGGGATGGTCTAATACCGGGTAGAAGTGGTTGGGACAAAATCCAGGCCGAATTTTTTTTTGGCTATTTCTGACATTTTGCTCAATGTAGCGTTTTCGGGGGCCTGTTTGGGGGGCTTCCTGGTGTTTGTGGGTGTGTTTCGGGGTCTGGGCTCACTGCTGGCTATATATACTTTACTTTGCAAGAGGTTTGAAGCAAATCCATGGTGGCAGAGGGGAGTTAGGGCCTAGCTGCAGAGCGCGCGCGGAGTGATTTGGGAAATTTGTGAAAAATTGACTAAGTCCCCATTTTTGTACTTTTGCTCTTTGGCTGTTTGGGGGTCTTCTACTAGTTTTCGCCTGGGTTGACGGCTCTGGGGCCATTGCTGGGAAGCTCTAATAACGGATAAAAGTGTTTTGGACCAAATCCCAGGCGGAACATTTTTTGTGTTTTTGATGACTTGCTTGCCTTTGAGGTGCTCTTAGGGGGGGTTCCGTCTGTTTGTGGGTGAGTTTCGTGCTCTGGAAGCACTGCTGGGACACTCTAATCTTGATTGCATTTGCTTTTCAGGAAATCCGTCGTGGCAACCCCGACTTATGGCCTAGCTACGCAGCGCGTTTGGACCGAAGGCCGAGAAATATTGCAAGTATGAGATTTTGCTTTTGGCCTGTTTGGGGGTGTTATGCTTCTTGGCGGGTGGGTTGGCGGGTCTTGGGGCATTCCTGGGAAGGTCTAATACCGGGTAGAAGTGGTTGGGACAAAATCCAGGCCGATTTTTATTTGGCTATTTCTGACATTTTGCTCAATGTAGCCTTTTCGGGGGCCTGTTTGGGGGGCTTCCTGGTGTTTGTGGGTGAGTTTCGGGGTCTGGGAGCACTGCTGGGACACTCTAATCTTGATTGCATTTTCTTTTCAGGAAATCCGTCGTGGCAACCCCGACTTATGGCCTAGCTACGCAGCGCGTTTGGACCGAAGGCCGAGAAATATTGCAAGTATGAGATTTTGCTTTTGGCCTGTTTGGGGGTGTTATGCTTCTTGGCGGGTGGGTTGGCGGGTCTTGGGGCATTCCTGGGAAGGTCTAATACTGGGTAGAAGTGGTTGGGACAAAATCCAGGCTGATTTTTTTTGGCTATTTCTGACATTTTGCTCAATGTAGCCTTTTCGGGGGCCTGTTTGGGGGGCTTCCTGGTGTTTGTGGGTGAGTTTCGGGGTCTGGGAGCACTGCTGGGACACTCTAATCTTGATTGCATTTGCTTTTCAGGAAATCCGTAGTGGCAACCCCGACTTATGGCCTAGCTACGCAGCGCGTTTGGACCGAAGGCCGAGAAATATTGCAAGTATGAGATTTTGCTTTTGGCCTGTTTGGGGGTGTTATGCTTCTTGGCGGGTGGGTTGGCGGGTCTTGGGGCATTCCTGGGATGGTCTAATACCGGGTAGTGGTTGGGACAAAATCCAGGCCGAATTTTTTTTGGGCTATTTCTGACATTTTGCTCAATGTAGCGTTTTCGGGGGCCTGTTTAGGGGGCTTCCTGGTGTTTGTGGGTGTGTTTTGGGGTCTGGGCTCACTGCTGGCTATATATACTTTACTTTGCAAGAGGTTTGAAGCAAATCCATGGTGGCAGAGGGGAGTTAGGGCCTAGCTGCAGATCGCGCGCGGAGTGATTTGGGAAATTTGTGAAAAATTTACTAAGTCCCCATTTTTGTACTTTTGCTCTTTGGCTGTTTGGGGGTCTTCTACCAGTTTTCGCCTGGGTTGACGGCTCTGGGGCCATTGCTGGGAAGCTCTAATACCGGATAAAAGTGTTTTGGACCAAATCCCAGGCGGAAAATTTTTAGTGTTTTTGATGACTTGCTTGCCTTTGAGGTGCTCTTAGGGGGGGGTTCCGTCTGTTTGTGGGTGAGTTTCGTGCTCTGGAAGCACTGCTGGGACACTCTAATCTTGATTGCATTTGCTTTTCAGGAAATCCGTCGTGGCAACCCCGACTTATGGCCTAGCTACGCAGCGCGTTTGGACCGAAGGCCGAGAAATATTGCAAGTATGAGATTTTGCTTTTGGCCTGTTTGGGGGTGTTATGCTTCTTGGCGGGTGGGTTGGCGGGTCTTGGGGCATTCCTGGGAAGGTCTAATACCGGGTAGAAGTGGTTGGGACAAAATCCAGGCCGATTTTTTTTGGGCTATTTCTGACATTTTGCTCAATGTAGCCTTTTCGGGGGCCTGTTTGGGGGGCTTCCTGGTGTTTGTGGGTGAGTTTCGGGGTCTGGGAGCACTGCTGGGACACTCTAATCTTGATTGCATTTGCTTTTCAGGAAATCCGTCGTGGCAACCCCGACTTATGGCCTAGCTACGCAGCGCGTTTGGACCGAAGGCCGAGAAATATTGCAAGTATGAGATTTTGCTTTTGGCCTGTTTGGGGGTGTTATGCTTCTTGGCGGGTGGGTTGGCCGGTCTTGGGGCATTCTTGGGAAGGTCTAATACCGGGTAGAAGTGGTTGGGACAAAATCCAGGCCGATTTTTTTTTGGCTATTTCTGACATTTTGCTCAATGTAGCCTTTTCGGGGGCCTGTTTGGGGGGCTTCCTGGTGTTTGTGGGTGAGTTTTGGGGTCAGGGAGCACTGCTGGGACACTCTAATCTTGATTGCATTTGCTTTTCAGGAAATCCGTCGTGGCAACCCCGACTTATGGCCTAGCTACGCAGCGCGTTTGGACCGAAGGCCGAGAAATATTGCAAGTATGAGATTTTGCTTTTGGCCTGTTTGGGGGTGTTATGCTTCTTGGCGGGTGGGTTGGCGGGTCTTGGGGCATTCCTGGGATGGTCTAATACCGGGTAGAAGTGGTTGGGACAAAATCCAGGCCGAATTTTTTTTTGGCTATTTCTGACATTTTGCTCAATGTAGCGTTTTCGGGGGCCTGTTTGGGGGGCTTCCTGGTGTTTGTGGGTGTGTTTCGGGGTCTGGGCTCACTGCTGGCTATATATACTTTACTTTGCAAGAGGTTTGAAGCAAATCCATGGTGGCAGAGGGGAGTTAGGGCCTAGCTGCAGAGCGCGCGCGGAGTGATTTGGGAAATTTGTGAAAAATTGACTAAGTCCCCATTTTTGTACTTTTGCTCTTTGGCTGTTTGGGGGTCTTCTACTAGTTTTCGCCGGGGTTGACGGCTCTGGGGCCATTGCTGGGAAGCTCTAATAACGGATAAAAGTGTTTTGGACCAAATCCCAGGCGGAACATTTTTTGTGTTTTTGATGACTTGCTTGCCTTTGAGGTGCTCTTAGGGGGGGTTCCGTCTGTTTGTGGGTGAGTTTCGTGCTCTGGAAGCACTGCTGGGACACTCTAATCTTGATTGCATTTGCTTTTCAGGAAATCCGTCGTGGCAACCCCGACTTATGGCCTAGCTACGCAGCGCGTTTGGACCGAAGGCCGAGAAATATTGCAAGTATGAGATTTTGCTTTTGGCCTGTTTGGGGGTGTTATGCTTCTTGGCGGGTGGGTTGGCGGGTCTTGGGGCATTCCTGGGAAGGTCTAATACCGGGTAGAAGTGGTTGGGACAAAATCCAGGCCGATTTTTATTTGGCTATTTCTGACATTTTGCTCAATGTAGCCTTTTCGGGGGCCTGTTTGGGGGGCTTCCTGGTGTTTGTGGGTGAGTTTCGGGGTCTGGGAGCACTGCTGGGACACTCTAATCTTGATTGCATTTTCTTTTCAGGAAATCCGTCGTGGCAACCCCGACTTATGGCCTAGCTACGCAGCGCGTTTGGACCGAAGGCCGAGAAATATTGCAAGTATGAGATTTTGCTTTTGGCCTGTTTGGGGGTGTTATGCTTCTTGGCGGGTGGGTTGGCGGGTCTTGGGGCATTCCTGGGAAGGTCTAATACTGGGTAGAAGTGGTTGGGACAAAATCCAGGCCGATTTTTTTTTGGCTATTTCTGACATTTTGCTCAATGTAGCCTTTTCGGGGGCCTGTTTGGGGGGCTTCCTGGTGTTTGTGGGTGAGTTTCGGGGTCTGGGAGCACTGCTGGGACACTCTAATCTTGATTGCATTTGCTTTTCAGGAAATCCGTCGAGGCAACCCCGACTTATGGCCTAGCTACGCAGCGCGTTTGGACCGAAGGCCGAGAAATATTGCAAGTATGAGATTTTGCTTTTGGCCTGTTTGGGGGTGTTATGCTTCTTGGCGGGTGGGTTGGCGGGTCTTGGGGCATTCCTGGGATGGTCTAATACCGGGTAGTGGTTGGGACAAAATCCAGGCCGAATTTTTTTTGGGCTATTTCTGACATTTTGCTCAATGTAGCGTTTTCGGGGGCCTGTTTGGGGGGCTTCCTGGTGTTTGTGGGTGTGTTTTGGGGTCTGGGCTCACTGCTGGCTATATATACTTTACTTTGCAAGAGGTTTGAAGCAAATCCATGGTGGCAGAGGGGAGTTAGGGCCTAGCTGCAGAGCGCGCGCGGAGTGATTTGGGAAATTTGTGAAAAATTGACTAAGTCCCCATTTTTGTACTTTTGCTCTTTGGTTGTTTGGGGGTCTTCTACCAGTTTTCGCCTGTGTTGACGGCTCTGGGGCCATTGCTGGGATGCTCTAATACCGGATAAAAGTGTTTTGGACCAAATCCCAGGCGGAAAATTTTTAGTGTTTTTGATGACTTGCTTGCCTTTGAGGTGCTCTTAGGGGGGGGTTCCGTCTGTTTGTGGGTGAGTTTCGTGCTCTGGAAGCACTGCTGGGACACTCTAATCTTGATTGCATTTGCTTTTCAGGAAATCCGTCGTGGCAACCCCGACTTATGGCCTAGCTACGCAGCGCGTTTGGACCGAAGGCCGAGAAATATTGCAAGTATGAGATTTTGCTTTTGGCCTGTTTGGGGGTGTTATGCTTCTTGGCGGGTGGGTTGGCGGGTCTTGGGGCATTCCTGGGAAGGTCTAATACCGGGTAGAAGTGGTTGGGACAAAATCCAGGCCGATTTTTTTTTGGCTATTTCTGACATTTTGCTCAATGTAGCCTTTTCGGGGGCCTGTTTGGGGGGCTTCCTGGTGTTTGTGGGTGAGTTTCGGGGTCTGGGAGCACTGCTGGGACACTCTAATCTTGATTGCATTTGCTTTTCAGGAAATCCGTCGTGGCAACCCCGACTTATGGCCTAGCTACGCAGCGCGTTTGGACCGAAGGCCGAGAAATATTGCAAGTATGAGATTTTGCTTTTGGCCTGTTTGGGGGTGTTATGCTTCTTGGCGGGTGGGTTGGCGGGTCTTGGGGCATTCCTGGGAAGGTCTAATACCGGGTATAAGTGGTTGGGACAAAATCCAGGCCGATTTTTTTTTGGCTATTTCTGACATTTTGCTCAATGTAGCCTTTTCGGGGGCCTGTTTGGGGGGCTTCCTGGTGTTTGTGGGTGAGTTTTGGGGTCTGGGAGCACTGCTGGGACACTCTAATCTTGATTGCATTTGCTTTTCAGGAAATCCGTCGTGGCAACCCCGACTTATGGCCTAGCTACGCAGCGCGTTTGGACCGAAGGCCGAGAAATATTGCAAGTATGAGATTTTGCTTTTGGCCTGTTTGGGGGTGTTATGCTTCTTGGCGGGTGGGTTGGCGGGTCTTGGGGCATTCCTGGGATGGCCTAATACCGGGTAGAAGTGGTTGGGACAAAATCCAGGCCGATTTTTTTTTTGGCTATTTCTGACATTTTGCTCAATGTAGCGTTTTCGGGGGCCTGTTTGGGGGGCTTCCTGGTGCTTGTGGGTGTGTTTTGGGGTCTGGGCTCACTGCTGGCTATATATACTTTACTTTGCAAGAGGTTTGAAGCAAATCCCTGGTGGCAGAGGGGAGTTAGGGTCTAGCTGCAGAGCGCGCGCGGAGTGATTTGGGAAATTTGTGAAAAATTGACTAAGTCCCCATTTTTGTACTTTTGCTCTTTGGCTGTTTGGGGGTCTTCTACCAGTTTTCGCCTGGGTTGACGGCTCTGGGGCCATTGCTGGGAAGCTCTAATACCGGATAAAAGTGTTTTGGACCAAATCCCAGGCGGAAATTTTTTTGTGTTTTTGATGACTTGCTTGCCTTTGAGGTGCTCTTAGGGGGGGTTCCGTCTGTTTGTGGGTGAGTTTCGTGCTCTGGAAGCACTGCTGGGACACTCTAATCTTGATTGCATTTGCTTTTCAGGAAATCCGTCGTGGCAACCCCGACTTATGGCCTAGCTACGCAGCGCGTTTGGACCGAAGGCCGAGAAATATTACAAGTATGAGATTTTGCTTTTGGCCTGTTTGGGGGTGTTATGCTTCTTGGCGGGTGGGTTGGCGGGTCTTGGGGCATTCCTGGGAAGGTCTAATACCGGGTAGAAGTGGTTGGGACAAAATCCAGGCCGATTTTTTTTGGCTATTTCTGACATTTTGCTCAATGTAGCCTTTTCGGGGGCCTGTTTGGGGGGCTTCCTGGTGTTTGTGGGTGAGTTTCGGGGTCTGGGAGCACTGCTGGGACACTCTAATCTTGATTGCATTTGCTTTTCAGGAAATCCGTCGTGGCAACCCCGACTTATGGCCTAGCTACGCAGCGCGTTTGGACCGAAGGCCGAGAAATATTGCAAGTATGAGATTTTGCTTTTGGCCTGTTTGGGGGTGTTATGCTTCTTGGCGGGTGGGTTGGCGGGTCTTGGGGCATTCCTGGGAAGGTCTAATACCGGGTAGAAGTGGTTGGGACAAAATCCAGGCCGATTTTTTTTTGGCTATTTCTGACATTTTGCTCAATGTAGCCTTTTCGGGGGCCTGTTTGGGGGGCTTCCTGGTGTTTGTGGGTGAGTTTTGGGGTCTGGGAGCACTGCTGGGACACTCTAATCTTGATTGCATTTGCTTTTCAGGAAATCCGTCGTGGCAACCCCGACTTATGGCCTAGCTACGCAGCGCGTTTGGACCGAAGGCCGAGAAATATTGCAAGTATGAGATTTTGCTTTTGGCCTGTTTGGGGGTGTTATGCTTCTTGGCGGGTGGGTTGGCGGGTCTTGGGGCATTCCTGGGATGGCCTAATACCGGGTAGAAGTGGTTGGGACAAAATCCAGGCCGAATTTTTTTTTGGCTATTTCTGACATTTTGCTCAATGTAGCGTTTTCGGGGGCCTGTTTGGGGGGCTTCCTGGTGCTTGTGGGTGTGTTTTGGGGTCTGGGCTCACTGCTGGCTATATATACTTTACTTTGCAAGAGGTTTGAAGCAAATCCATGGTGGCAGAGGGGAGTTAGGGCCTAGCTGCAGAGCGCGCGCGGAGTGATTTGGGAAATTTGTGAAAAATTGACTAAGTCCCCATTTTTGTACTTTTGCTCTTTGGCTGTTTGGGGGTCTTCTACCAGTTTTCGCCTGGGTTGACGGCTCTGGGGCCATTGCTGGGAAGCTCTAATACCGGATAAAAGTGTTTTGGACCAAATCCCAGGCGGAAATTTTTTAGTGTTTTTGATGACTTGCTTGCCTTTGAGGTGCTCTTAGGGGGGGTTCCGTCTGTTTGTGGGTGAGTTTCGTGCTCTGGAAGCACTGCTGGGACACTCTAATCTTGATTGCATTTGCTTTTCAGGAAATCCGTCGTGGCAACCCCGACTTATGGCCTAGCTACGCAGCGCGTTTGGACCGAAGGCCGAGAAATATTGCAAGTATGAGATTTTGCTTTTGGCCTGTTTGGGGGTGTTATGCTTCTTGGCGGGTGGGTTGGCGGGTCTTGGGGCATTCCTGGGAAGGTCTAATACCGGGTAGAAGTGGTTGGGACAAAATCCAGGCCGATTTTTTTTTGGCTATTTCTGACATTTTGCTCAATGTAGCCTTTTCGGGGGCCTGTTTGGGGGGCTTCCTGGTGTTTGTGGGTGAGTTTCGGGGTCTGGGAGCACTGCTGGGACACTCTAATCTTGATTGCATTTGCTTTTCAGGAAATCCGTTGTGGCAACCCCGACTTATGGCCTAGCTACGCAGCGCGTTTGGACCGAAGGCCGAGAAATATTGCAAGTATGAGATTTTGCTTTTGGCCTGTTTGGGGGTGTTATGCTTCTTGGCGGGTGGGTTGGCGGGTCTTGGGGCATTCCTGGGAAGGTCTAATACCGGGTAGAAGTGGTTGGGACAAAATCCAGGCCGATTTTTTTTTGGCTATTTCTGACATTTTGCTCAATGTAGCCTTTTCGGGGGCCTGTTTGGGGGGCTTCCTGGTGTTTGTGGGTGAGTTTCGGGGTCTGGGAGCACTGCTGGGACACTCTAATCTTGATTGCATTTGCTTTTCAGGAAATCCGTCGTGGCAACCCCGACTTATGGCCTAGCTACGCAGCGCGTTTGGACCGAAGGCCGAGAAATATTGCAAGTATGAGATTTTGCTTTTGGCCTGTTTGGGGGTGTTATGCTTCTTGGCGGGTGGGTTGGCGGGTCTTGGGGCATTCCTGGGATGGTCTAATACCGGGTAGAAGTGGTTGGGACAAAATCCAGGCCGAATTTTTTTTTGGCTATTTCTGACATTTTGCTCAATGTAGCGTTTTCGGGGGCCTGTTTGGGGGGCTTCCTGGTGTTTGTGGGTGTGTTTCGGGGTCTGGGCTCACTGCTGGCTATATATACTTTACTTTGCAAGAGGTTTGAAGCAAATCCATGGTGGCAGAGAGGAGTTAGGGCCTAGCTGCAGAGCGCGCGCGGAGTGATTTGGGAAATTTGTGAAAAATTGACTAAGTCCCCATTTTTGTACTTTTGCTCTTTGGCTGTTTGGGGGTCTTCTACTAGTTTTCGTCTGGGTTGACGGCTCTGGGGCCATTGCTGGGAAGCTCTAATACCGGATAAAAGTGTTTTGGACCAAATCCCAGGCGGAAAATTTTTTGTGTTTTTGATGACTTGCTTGCCTTTGAGGTGCTCTTAGGGGGGGTTCCGTCTGTTTGTGGGTGAGTTTCGTGCTCTGGAAGCACTGCTGGGACACTCTAATCTTGATTGCATTTGCTTTTCAGGAAATCCGTCGTGGCAACCCCGACTTATGGCCTAGCTACGCAGCGCGTTTGGACCGAAGGCCGAGAAATATTACAAGTATGAGATTTTGCTTTTGGCCTGTTTGGGGGTGTTATGCTTCTTGGCGGGTGGGTTGGCGGGTCTTGGGGCATTCCTGGGAAGGTCTAATACCGGGTAGAAGTGGTTGGGACAAAATCCAGGCGGAAAAGCCTTTTGGCACTTTTTGTAACTTAGGGTCCGTTAGGGTTAGCCCTAGCAGCAGGATTGCATGTGTTTCGGGGTGTTCTAGATTTTTGCAACTGAGTTTTGGGGTCTTAGAGCACTCGTGAGAATGTGTAATTTTTGGTTGTAAGTCATGTGAAGAAAATCCATGGTGGGAAAGGGGGGATTTGGCATAGTTAAAGAAAGCCTTTGCCACTATTCTTAACTTAGGGTTTGTTAGGGTTAGCAGTATTTCTATTGCATGTGTTTGAGTGGGGGGGATTTCGAGTCTTGGAGCGATGCTGGCTATGGCTACTTTTGCTTGGTTGCTTGCAAGTGGTTTGAATGCAATCCACGGTGGGTAAGGGGTAATTAGGAAGAGGGTACTTCGGCCTACTGTTACTTTCAAAGTAAGTTTTGTCACCAGTTTTCTGCTAGGCCTCGTTTTTTGATATTTGATTGGGGGTCTTCTACATTTTTGCGACTGGCTTTAGTAAGGGTCTGGGTGGGAGCACTGCTAGGAAGATCTAATTTTGTTCTAAAAAACACTTTACAGTACACCTAGCTTGAGGGTAAAGATCCGCTACATTAATTTGCCCATACTTATTTATCCTTCAAAAGGTGACTCAGACAGAGTACGCACTTTCAAAAATATTGTACTGTCTACTAGATAAATCAAATTGTGACTTTTTGCACTCCACAGCCTACATACCTTATATTTATTTATCAGTGGTGTTGTAATATTATATCACTTCCTGTTTTTCGTTGAATAATTACAGGCCGGGTTTCAGTCTCTGTAATGGGGAAAAAAGGATGGAGTCAGGCTTCACAGTAGCGAGCCACAATTCAGCATCAGGCAGGCAGTGGACAGGGTGTCTTCTGGTGACCAACATCGATGGACGAAGCGTCGGCTGCAATGGAGGAGTGCCGCTAATAAGAGGATTTTTTTTCTGCAGGCAACTTACTTACCACTTCCAACAGGACAACTACAACCACATAGATACAGTATCCCTTGCCTTTTTCTCTGACTGTGACTGCATTTCTTGGATCTCTCTCTGCTTCTAAATTGATCCCTTAACACATCACTTAGTCCACTCCACTATCACATCTGCACCACACATAGTCATTTGTAAGTGCTCCTACGTAATTCGCAAGTCGCAGCACGCCCCAGGCCGTAGAGGACTGGGATGGCCCCAATGATGAAGCATGTCACCAAGGGGCAACCCTGGTGAGTGAGGGGATACTTAGAAAAAAAGCAATTTCTCCTTTTCTATCTACTATACCTTCCAGACCAACCCCACTGAGTGTTGTTGTGAATGGATTTATAGTGACCAGCAAGGCTCTCGGGTATCTGGCTACAGAGACCTTATGTTGAATATCGTTATCAATAATTCCACACAGGCCCTGTACTGTCGCATTCTTTCTTCCACAGTTGTCGAATGTACTACTTACTTTTCACTGACATGCATGCAGTAGTGCATGCACTTTCAAAGATTGATGGATAGGTTTGTACCCAAAGAATTGTTTATGTTCAATTGTTTGTCTATGCTGTGCTTTTTTTTACAGGGTGTCTTCTAGGGACCAACATCGATGGACGAAGCGTCGGCTGCAATGGAGGAGTGCCGCTAATAAGAGGATTTTTTTTCTGCAGGCAACTTACTTACCACTTCCAACAGGACAACTACAACCACATAGATACAGTATCCCTTGCCTTTTTCTCTGACTGTGACTGCATTTCTTGGATCTCTCTCTGCTTCTAAATTGATCCCTTAACACATCACTTAGTCCACTCCACTATCACATCTGCACCACACATAGTCATTTGTAAGTGCTCCTACGTAATTCGCAAGTCGCAGCACGCCCCAGGCCGTAGAGGACTGGGATGGCCCCAATGATGAAGCATGTCACCAAGGGGCAACCCTGGTGAGTGAGGGGACACCTAGAAAACAAGCAATTTCTCCTTTTCTATCTACTATACCTTCCAGACCAACCCCACTGAGTGTTGTTGTGAATGGATTTATAGTGACCAGCAAGGCTCTCGGGTATCTGGCTACAGAGACCTTATGTTGAATATCGTTATCAATAATTCCACACAGGCCCTGTACTGTCGCATTCTTTCTTCCACAGTTGTCGAATGTACTACTTACTTTTCACTGACATGCATGCAGTAGTGCATGCACTTTCAAAGATTGATGGATAGGTTTGTACCCAAAGATTTGTTTATGTTCACAATTGTTTGTCTATGCTGTGCTATTTTTTCTTGTCTCCCAAAACCTTTCCCAAAAACCCCCGTACCCATCCATTTTTCAAACCCTAACCCTCTTCCCCCGGGCTGTGTGGTTTTGATTGATGTGTGACTAAATTACAGCAATAAATCCACACACTTGCTGGGGAGGATAAGGTGATAGCAACAGGCTGGTGAAGAAATCCGAGGATATATTCTTACTCTGCTTGACAAAGAACCATTGCTAATGTGAAAGAACTTCAACCGAATTAGTAGTTATACATTACCATTTGTTAGGCTACAGTGTGGCACTGTTCTACTGTACTTCTGTCACCTGCTATATTCTCAGTTGTACCGTTGAATTGCTCAGGAGGACAAACCAGATTTCATTTTCTTTTTTTTCATAGGCATGCAACTGCCACTGTGTCACACCACTAGTACCACCGCTATGAGGAAATTTTATCCGACCAAGATTGCCAACCTTATTCGCTGTTTCCCGTGGAGCCAGCCCTGGGTCTAGCCCTACTTTCAAACACAAATTACAGGTAAGATAAGCGTTTGGTGGTTTGGGGGTATAATGGAGTATTAGTACGAGAGACGAGAGACTGAAGGTAGTACTACTAAAGTCCTAGGACTCTTGGATTCACTTCACTTAGTCTGTGAGAGGCACTTAGTGTTGAAAACATTTGGGCATTTACACTTAAAGGAAGAAAATGGAAATAAACTTTCAGGAAAACAAAGTCACTGTTAAACCCCCACCCGCCAGGCAAGCAGTAAGAAACGGGTATGCTCAGATAAAGTTTGAAAAAGTATATTTATATCCCTAACAAAATAATCTCCCGCAAGACCCTCCCTAACCCCAACGATTGTCCTTCAAAAGTCCCCAAAAACCCAACTCCCAATTCCCACCCCCCAAAAGTCTCTAAAAAAGGGGCAAGGGACACTATGGGTGGATGCTGTCAACTTTTTGGGCCAGGGCATCATGCTCCTGGCGGAGCAAGGCGTGCTCTACGCGGAGCCCCTCCAACTGGTTGGAAAAGTGGTGGAGCTCCTGCTGGAGGCGGGACACCATCAGGGTACTGCGGCGCAGGCGTGCCTTCAATGCCTTGTAGGTGCAACGGCTGTGAGAGGAAGCTGTAGCTGTTGTCCTTGCTACTCGGCGGTGGCGTTTGGCTTTGGCAGCCCGGCTCAGTCTGGGTGGACCACTGTGCTGGGTGGCACTGGCAGCCCGTGGGGGAACGGAGGCCAATGCAGACGACGTAGTTGTTGTGGTCGACTGCACACTTTCTTCGTCCTCCAGGGCCACCAGCCACCGATATTCCGCCACAGTGGCATCGATCCGCTGTTGCCGGGCCGCTCTAGCCAGCTCCTTCCTCCTTGTTCGTTTGGAAGGAGAACCTATATGAAGAAAGAAAGACATAGTCTGTAACCAATGCTCTTTAAGATTAACTCAATCATTCAGCAGAAATTTGTGTTGCACTACAACTAGCAACTTGCAAACGCATTACATAACTATTGAGGCCAGTATCTATCTAACCTCACACTTCTTCATCCTTGCTCTAACATTAGTGGGAGTTTAAGGAACAAATTCTATGAGCACTATGGACTTCCATTGGAGTCGACTATGAAAGTACACCAGTCTTATTCTTCTTGTCTCTTGTTTTGGAAAATTGGTACGTTATCTTCTGCAAGCCGGCATAATGGCAGCGCAGTAAACTTGCACCCGAGAAAAAGAGACGCACGCCATGAGGAGTGACCTAGACTTGCGTTGCGTTACTGTACCCTTCCAGTACATGCAGGTGGTGAAGCTCTTACTTTTCTATTACGGGTGGCACTGAGAATACTCTGTTACAACTCAAGGGCTACTGCTTAATTAATTTAACTTTCACCCTACAGTGGAAATGAGTACTAGAAATGGAAAATTGAAGAAGATAAATAATCTGATTATCTATCACTTCACATGGGATGTTTTTGCTTATATATGGGATGACTTTAGGTGCTTTGCTTTTTATTGAGTGACCAGTGATACATCCACACATGAATGACTGAGTACTACTAAACTTATTAAGAGAGTTAGGGAGTGGCCACCGTAATAACCGGATCTATGCAGTGCTTGCAATACAAAGTCAAAGTCAAAGTCAAAAAGTTTTTATTTGCTTTGGTACTCAACTGAGGACCACAAATTTAAAACAAATTACAGAATATAGCATAATCAATATAGTTTTAGAAAAGATTTTAAAAATTTATAAAAATTATAACAAACCCATTCGTCAGTCGGTCGTTTACATAATGCTAGTAAATTGTTTACTGTAGTAATATTGCATTTCTGATATATCGGCTTAAGATATCTAGCCCGTGCTTTGACTACACTTGCGTGAGGACAAACAAATAAGATATGCACAATGTCTTGATCACCACCAAAACAGAGTTTACAGATAGGAGAGTCTCCTGGTGACCATTTAGTTGTAACGGTGGAAACTGGGAGAATGCCTAAGCGCAACATAGTTATGGACCTTCTCGCTCCATGTGTAAGGCAAAGCCCCAGATATGGACGTAATTGCTTATATTCCAACGACTCTATGTAAGTATTAAATGTAGATAACTTACTACAATGCATAAAATCAAGATCGTAACTCAGTCTTGGAGTAAAGCATTTCAAGAAAAGTTTTAACTGGGGTTTTGTCCATGATAACAGAATATCTTCAGTCAGGTTCGCTGTTTTAAAAGCTTCAGACATATTCTTCGAAAAGTTAAGTTGTCGAGAATCAGTTTTGAATATCTCAGTCTTCAACAAGGATCTCAATGTTCCTTCCTTTGCATGCAGGATGTTGTACGCCCATCGAATGACATTTGCCATAGCTGTTGCATACGAACTTGTCAGTGCAAATTCCAGTCTGAGAGCCTGCACAGGTGTTGATGGAGAAACCTTTAGTATTCTTTTCAGGATCTTTCCTTCGGTAATGTCCATGAAAGACCATTGTTTTGTAGGTAAATGTTCAATTGCATAGGACAAAACCGAGGGTATTTTTACTTTATACACCTTGAGTAATGAGGAGAAATGCCTACTTCCTGTAGCAGTATACATTCTAGAGAGTGCCCCGGCATGGATATCAGATTTTTTCTTTAAATTGTTTATATGTTTAAAATGTTGTAAGTTCTTGGTAAAAATCCTGCCAAGGTAGGTATAATCATCTACTTCCTCTACTCTTATCCCATCAAGGTTCCAGTGATATTTAGCGCTTTTTTTCCGGCCAGAAAACGCCACCACTTTTGTTTTCGTTAAATTGGGGATTAAATAATGTTCCTTCGAATAAACATTTAAAGAATCCAGTAAATTTTGAAGACCAAAAGGTGTGAGGTCTAACATAACTATATCGTCTGCGTATAGCAGCGCGTGTATGCTCTGAGAAGCAATCTTTGGTGGCAAGCTAGAGCATTTTTGTAGGTAAGATGGTAGATCGCTCAGATATAGTGAAAATAAAATTGGTGCGAGAAGACATCCTTGTTTAAGACCATTCGAAGTATTAATTGATTTCGTCAGACCTTTTTCACTTCCCATTTGTACCTGGGACCAGGTGTTCGTATGTAATTTGATTATAATTTGCAATAGATTTTCAGAAATCCCCAGTCTTCTCAATTTTTTCCATAACGTTGGTCTATCTACGCGATCAAACGCGGTGGAATAATCTATAAAGGCAGCATATACTGGTTGTGATTTCCTCCCAATGTATTTATCGAGAATAGTCTGAAGTATTGAGATGTTGTCTGTTACTGAGTGGTTAGGACGAAAGCCAGCTTGAAACATCGGTATTATTCCATTCGAGAAGCACCAGGCTTTTAATCTGTCTAGTACCTCCACTGCAAAAATTTTACCTGTAGCGTCCATTAATGCAATTTGTCGGTAATTACTAGCCACATTTTGATTCCCTTTTTTGTATATAGGGATTATTGTACTTCCCTGCCATGATTTAGGTATTCTCCTGGTACAAAAAATAAGATTAAAAAGTGATGTTAACATCTGACTCCATTCCTTAGGGTTTGACTGCAGAACTTTAATCGGTATCAAGTCAGGACCTGACGCTGAAGTATTCCTGGCATTTCTAATATGATTTTCAATAGAATATACTGTACTTTTTTCTATTGGAATTGAGTTGCTTTCCAAACAAATTTCAACAGCATTACTGTTAGTCTCTGTTGAGTTTGCTTTATATAGGTCAGTTAAATAGACTTCCCATTCCTGGGGTGGTACTGGTATGGCATATAATTTCTTTTTTGTTCCAGTTATTTTGGCTATCAAAGACCAATATTTTCTTTGATTATATTGTTTTGCCGCCTCTTGAATGTCCACCCAGTTTTTGTCTTGTAGCATTCTTTTTTTGCTAATCTTCTCTCTTCTGAGTTGATTTTTTAACTTATTTATCTCTTGCTGTATAACAGGTGAGTAATCTAAGAATTGCCCTCGTATAAGTTTATTTAGTTTCCTCCTGTGTATATTTTCATTAGAGTCCTTATAATCATTGTTTTTGCGTGGTTTATTCCTGTTAAGAAGAAATCCTTTAAGAATTGTCATAATACATTCGAAATTTAATATTTGATCTTCCGAGTGTATTTTGGTTAAGATGTTGTTTTGTAGAATCTTTCCATTAATATAGTCTAATGTCCCTGAATTCCAGAAGATTCGTCTCTGTTTATTGTTAATTTCGATATTCCCCTTAAGGTAAATTGTTGGATTAGACAAAGCTGGTTTTAGCGACCAACCAGTGTTTAGGCATAAAAGCGCGTGGTCGCTTTCTTCTGTAAAATTGACTTTCAGATGATGGAATGTATCCGATATCTCTAAGCTACATATTAGATAATCAATGATAGAAGGGGATCCATTTCCACGCCTTGTGTAAGATGCCGGTCTATCACCTTCTACGTAGCCATTCAAGATTAAACCGTTTATACTTGGGAGTGATGCTAATAACATTTTCCCTCTTTTGTCGGCGGCTTTTCCTTTTGGAAATATTGGAATAGGTAAATCTATTGACTCATCTTCGTATGTTTTTGCCCATTTGCCAATTTCAGTATTTGAGAGTTTCCCATTCACATCACCCACAATTAAGTATGGAGTGTTAGGTCGTTCATTGATTATCTTGGATATTAAGTCTATGGTTTCTACAAAAGAAGCATCCTGAGATGTGCCTGGAGGATTGTAAGTGTTGAAAAACAAAAGGGCTTTTTTTTGGTCAGAAATATTTGTTTTTAGTATGACCTTGATGCATTGAAAGTTGTCAGATTTGGAATCGATTATTTCTTGAGACCATTGATGTTCCTCGCTTAAGAGAATAGCTAAACCTCCCTTGGCATGACCTCTGTTAGTTGTTGTAGCTGGGATAGTATAGACATAGTAGCCCTTCTGTTTGAATGATTTTGTTTCCCATGTCTCTTGTATAGCTAAAATATCAGGGTTGTCTTTTAATGCTGTGGTCATTTTGTTGAATAATTTTCCGGCCATATTCCACGAGGTGATCTTTAAGCTACTGTTAAACAGTGCATTGCAGTCGATGTACTAGTTTGTTGCTATTTAAGGCCTCAGATATCCAGGCCCAAGATTCTGTTGTTTTTCTGGCCTCTTTTTCTTCATGATATTGGGTCCATACATTCCTTTGACCATTATTTACCTGAATTTTCAGAATATCCTTCCTAGAGCTAGTTTGCCCCAGTTCGACATGATCAGAGATGTTTGTAGACCAATTGTTTGTGTGGATTTTAGAAATGTTGTTTTGAGGGCCAGTCGATTTGGTGGTGAAGTTCTTTGGTGGAAATATTTCAATGACATCGTAACCATATTTATGCAATATTTCTTTTTCCCTAACAATGATCCCGGGAACAACAGTTGACCAAAAGGCTACTTTCGCGATTTTTTGATTTTCTTTTATAGGAAATGTGACTAAATCGATTTCTTTACTAGTGATGGATTGTAGCGTATAGATTTGTCGCAGCAAATTGATTATCCTTTCACGATTTAGTGATAGATCATCAGTAGGAAAGAGTTCTTCGAATTGTAAGTATTTGGTCGAAGGTTGGATGCCACCGAGGGATAGCATTTTATTAGTTCTGCTTTCTCTATTTATTTGATCAATACTATTTCTTGAAGGCACATATTCAGGTGCTTTATGGTTCAGTTGTTTTGTGGGCAGTATGTTTATGGTTTCATTTTGTTCCCCTAACGTAGATTGATTAGTTGTTAGCTTTTCCAAAGATCCTTCCTCAATATTTTGATCAATGTTTGCATTTTCAAATCTGATCTTTCTGGTTTTCTTTTTATTGATTCTTCTTAGTGGCCTCCTATTGCTCTTTTTTCTTTTTGAACTTTTGTTACAATTCTTTTGATGGGGTTTTTCATTTCCAGCCTCATCAGATACAGGTACTAAAGTAGTTATTTCATTTCCTTCAACGGTATCTTTCATCATTTTGGTATTCTTAATCGAAAAGATCGGATACTCTTTGGTTAACGATGAAGGTTCCTCTTTGAACAGTTTCTTTAGAGAATATATTCGGTCCCCATTGAGGTTTATCTGGGACTTGGTGTTAAGTAGTTGTACTGATTTTTGATCGGTGGTTTGAGTACTGTTATCACATTTATTTTGAGATTCAGGAGTTGGAGTTTTTGTTGAAGGGAACAATTCAGAGAGCTCTTTTCTTTCCTCTTGGGTCTGCGCACTTTTTGTTAATTCAATATGTTCTTTTTTCCTCTTTTCTTCTACCAAAAACTTCAGAATGCCAATTTGAACATCCAGAGTTTGGTCTGAATTTTCTAAGATGTTACCTAAAAAAGAGAGGACAGATTCAAGTATTTCCTGTAAAGTATGTAGTGATTTTGAGATGGGTGTCTCCATGTTAGTAGAGTTCATATTATTTTTAGGAAGAAATGTGTCCAATGATGTATCCAAGTCTATTTTATGATCAATTATTTGATCCTGAGATTCAATTTGCAGATCAGCTGTAGTTGGTAATATCTCAGAAATATTTTCTATCGGTTTTATAACATTTGGGTAGGGAGCCTCGATGTCAGAAAAGTGGTTTGTTTGTTTCACTGGTGTAAGGGTAGTTGGTTTTGAAAAGTCAAGAATCAATGTTTGAGACTCCTGTGTTGGACAAAATATCTGAGGTTTTGATTGGGAACCTTGATCACTTGAAACTGAGGTAGTCTGTGCATCCATAGTAAGCATCTCAGGAGCCTCTTTAGGTGGGGTTTTTTCCATTGTTATAGGTGATTCACGATCAAGTAAACAAGATTGGTCTTTAGGAGTAGGAGCTAAGAAGTATTGACTAATAGCTGGTGTGCCAATTAACCGACCCTGTTTTACTGCTTTTACGGAACTTTGCCTTACAGCTTCCTCTGTACCCATTCTCTTCATAAAAATGGTACGCGATCTTAGTTTTTTATAGGCCATAAAATATTGTCACAATCAAATATATAAAGTATATTGTCAGTAGTTACCGTGATATTTTCAGATGAGTAGTTTATCAGCGTCAGTAGTCAGCAGCAAGTACTTTAAAAAGAAGAGGCTTTTCCACGGTTGAGCTGATTTCTTCTGGTATTAAGGACTATATGACCATCCGAGTATAAGTTTCACAACAATAAGCAGGGAGATGAAAAAGGGGGTGGCCCGCCCGTCCTTGTACGTCCTTGGACGGCCTTAGACGGCCCGCCCTTTGCCTGGGCTTCGCCCGGCGCCCTCCCGCGCAGCGGGACCCTGTAGTTATAAATATACTATCTAGGGAGGAAGGGGAGGAGCCTGCAGGGAGAGCGTCCCAGCTGCTGACGATTGGGAGTTGTGGGCGCTCCTGGGACTTTGAGTCCTGCGCCCACAACACACTCGCAGCCCTGCAGGTCTCAGTGCCCAAATTCAAAGTCCAAGGAGTAGCGCTGTAATCCAGGCAGTAGCACTATCGGAGAATGCCCTCTGGCGACGCGGGACCCGCGCAGCGGGTGCCGCTAGCTGTGATGTTAAAGACGAAGGCAGAGTCTCAGAAGCACAGCAAAGACTCAATGTAGCAACGGAGCAGATCAATACAGGAATCCTCTGTCACAAGTGAAAAAGCGGGTTATACCGCGTTTGAACAGCCAGGGGAGGAGCCTGCAGGGAGAGCGTCCCAGCTGCTGACGATTGGGAGTTGTGGGCGCTCCTGGAACTTTGAGTCCTGCACCCACAACACGCTCACAGCCCTGCAGGTCTCAGTGCCCAAATTCAAAGTCCAAGGAGTAGCGCTGTAATCCAGGCAGTAGCGCTATCGGAGAATGCCCTCTGGCGACGCGGGACCCGCGCAGCGGGTACCGGTAGCTGTGATGTTAAAGACGAAGGCAGAGTCTCAGAAGCACAGCAAAGACTCAATGTAGCAACGGAGCAGATCAATACAGGAATCCCAATACAAACTACTGCTACTATTGATGGTAGTATTTGGACAAAATTAAAAGTTCTTTTCCTTGCCTTTCCTACACTGGAACGGACGTGCGGGTGCAGTGTTACATGCTCTTCAAAGTTACACTTAGTTCATCCACTGACCGTCTACTCTCTCTAGATCATGGGTACTCACAAACTTTCTCTCAGGGGCTACATTTACAGTGTAGTTTGGGGCCGAGGGCCGCACTGGTGGGGGCGGAGTCAGAGGGGCGGGGCTAAAGCAAAACGATAATTTGTGACCATGAGGTTGCACACAGGTCCCTGCAGCAGATGCCCTCATCCACTGAGCCACCAGACCCAGCATTTACATACATCTCTCTCCCTCCTGCTCTCCCTCCTGCCCTCCCTCTACATCTCTCTCTCCCTCCTGCCCTCCCTCTCCCTCCCCCTCTGTCATGTCACAGTGTGTTTGTCTATCTGTGTCAGCCTTCAGCCCGGGTTGAGACCGCTTCCTCAACGCGCACACACAGACAACAACACCAAAGTACTTAACAGGTCTTTAAAAGACCATTAACATATTATTGAGGCTTTGTTTGTTGTAGCGCCCCTGCTTCTCCACCCTGACAATCACTGCTTGCCCGGCCCCACAAAGCAGAGGCTTTGTTCTATTTCACCTCTTTGTGGCCTTGCATCTCCACTCTGCTCTGTGGGGGCCGGGGGAGCAGTGATTGTCAGAGTGGAGATGCAGGGGCGCTAACAGGTGAAATACAAAAAAGCCTCTGCTCTGTGGGGGCCGGGGGAGCAGTGATTGTCTGCAAGGTCTGCGCACCGCCAAGGAAGGCTTGCCGGGCCACCACCGGCCCGCGGGCCGTACTATGAGTACCCCTGATCTAGATACACATATGCTATCTAAAAGTCAGATAGTAGCATGATCCAGGTATATGGACACATACAGTTTCTGTGTCACCCACCCAGGCTGTTGTCCTTCCACCCATCATTGCTTCATCATTCACCCAGCCATGCATCTCATATTCTTACCTTCCCAGCTAGTCTTCAATCTCAATAAGTAAGGAATATATAAGAGCTTACCTCTGGCCGCCACCACCACCGTCTCAACTCTCACAGCCGCCGCCTCCTCCCCTGAAGAATCGCCCTCCGCCTCCGTGTCGAGCACCACCACCTCCACACTGGCCCCGCCACCAGATGTTCCACCTACAAAGTACATTTAAGAATGTTAGAATAAAGCACTCACTAGTCTTTGGTCTAGGAATGAAGACATGTGAAAACAATGTAATTTGTGACTGTCTACGTTAAAGTTAAAAAAAATGTCCTTTTTTCCAGGGAAGGTTGTCTTGCTGCACTTTTTGGCACAACTGATGAAGGCTGTTTTTTTAACACGCACCATTTTTCTCCACACAGACAGAAGATGGACTTCTAACAACAAGATCAAGTTGAAACAAGGTGAGAGCTCGGCTCGACCACAAGAAATGTCTTCAATTAATCGTCAGCACTAACCACTTTTCCATTATCAGTTAAACATTTAGTTTTATTATGACTTCATTTTAATAAATGTGTTTACTTTTAATAAAGCTTTTAAACTTAAATACAATCTGTGTTTTTTGGTCCAGACTAGAGTGACTGAGCGAAAGGTTTTGCAATTTTTGCAAGCATGAGTCCAGATAGAACACTTCAAAAGACATTATGGACAATCCCAGAGGACTGCACTAAGTTGATAGAGCTATTGCTGACTAGAATCATGGGAGTTTCGCCAACCATGCAATCTTAGTTAGCTACACAGACAGACTAATAAGAATAATCTAGTAATACCACAGGGAGTCATAGTAGAGGCAGGATAAGAATTTAGATACAGTCTACAAGAAGAGCAAAGACAATTTTGAAAAAAGTCAAATGAGGAACGCTAGGAAAAATAGGTACTAGTCTAAAATGAAAACTTACTGGGGCCAGCAGAGGAGCCCTCGCCTGCCCGATCCTGGCCCTGTTGAACAGCATCCGCCGCCTGCTGCTCCTGTGTCCTCCTCTCGCCCCTGGGGGGAGCTAACGTACAACATGAAAGAACAGAAAACATGGATGATTGTTGCTTGTCAATGTCAACCAAATCAAACATTTCAAAAGAACAATAACAAAATATTTCCGCAAAATTATATTGATTAGGGTTAGTTTTCATTTATTTGCGGACCTGTGACTTCGAAAGTCACGTAACTCACTAAACAAAGTACTGAAACGTTCACCTAGGACTGGCAGGCAGCAGTCCGCAGGCAAGACGCAAAGTGACAGACAAACTCCATTGTGATTTCAGTCAGATCAGTGACAACACTAACAGTTGCCTGCTACATTACCAGTCATTTAAATAGTCAAACTATCAATCCACCGCCACTATTTTTCTTATTGTCAGGGGTACAAAGGAAGGGGCAGATTTAAGCCCCTTGCGGCTCTTTTGGGCCGTTCTTGCTTGACTTTTGTGACGTAGCAGCTAAACAAAAAAGGGCGCCATGGTGCGGCGTATAATATTATAACAACGTGACGCATTTGGGAGATGCATCCCGTTATAAAGCCCTGCGCCATCAGGGGGCGTTCCGGCGCAAGGGAGGGCATTCCTGCGCTGGAACACATCCTAATAGTGGCTGAGGGAAATCTACAAAATTTCAATCAGTCACCTTCAGGACAATGATGCGTCACACAAACCCTGCACCTGCTTGAAGCAGACGTACGGCTTGACCCAGCATTGGGGAGATAGGGTACCCCAGAGCATTGCTGGAGCTGCGCCATCGTTGTGACGCAACTCCAGCAGTAAAGCTTCGGTGACGTTTTGGGCCCATGGTGCGCCGCATTGCAAATACGGCGCACCATGTTTGGTGGTGGTAGCGGGCCGCACAATTAATGGCGCATCCCTGCTACTTTGCAGGGATGCGACGGTAATTGCAATTCTGCCCCTTAGGGGCATACTTACTTACGCGTTCTGGCGCATCTCCAGAGATGCGCCAGATCAAATGCGTCACGCAAAACTACCCTTGCGACACGGCAGATGCGCCTCATTTACAATGCGGCGCGCCCTGGCGCAAGGGTAGGCACTTGCGTGACGCATCTCGTCACGTAAGAGCGGCGCATCGCTGGAGTCACGTCGCCAACGCAATGCAACTCCAGTAATGCTCAGGGCCACCCAATTCTTAACATGCTGTGTCAGTCCTTTAGCCTGCTTCGAGCAGACATAAGGAATTGAATTGACGTAGCAGCGTCGCAGAAGTGCCTGCGTTAAATCTTGTAGATTTCACGCAGGCAATTTTGCGAGGCGCACAGCCGCCGGACCGCCCACCCTGCGTACTAGGAACGCACCCATTGTGGTGCAGGCCCATGGCTTTATAACGTGACGCATCTCCCTAGATGCGTCATGCTGTAAATGACTCGCAGGGATGCGGCACGTTTACGCCGCTGTTGCGTCACGCAAGGCAACATAAACGTGGCGCAAGGGGCTTGTAAATGTAATCTGCCCCCTAGTGTCTAGCATTACGCAGTTCTGTAAAGTACACTCATACATAATAGTTACTCAGGCCAATGAGACCACGAAATAGAAAACAAATAAGCATAGTAGCAACGCCACTGAGAAGGAGAGCAGTGCACCTGAAATGCACAGAAGATTTTGAAATATAATTTAACTACAATGTAATCGTCATCAGCGGCATTATTGGCTTGCTCCATGTAAAAAACAAATATTTGCAATACAACAACACAGAGCAGGAGAAAACATCATAGTAGTGAGTGATTAAATGGCTACTACTACTCACCAAGCCCGGGGATCTCCAAGCCGAGCTGGTCCAGCAGGTCGCGCTCGCGGTCCAGGAGGTCCGTCCAGCGATGGGTGACCTGGCTGTAGGTGCGCTGGACCCCGTAGAGGTGGGATATGGCCCAGCACACCTTCTCCCACCGCTTCCGGCGCTCCCGCATGTTGTAGCCGCCGGCCGCGATCCTGCCGCCTCCCGCGATGGTCCTGGGCAGGCGGCGCTGGACGAAGTAGACCAGCGCGCCCACTTCCTCCGGGCTGAATATCTCCCGTCGTGTCACCTGCTCCCCCCTCAATCTCCCGCATGCTGTCCTGGCACTGGGTCCAGCACTACTCCCCGCCGCCGCTGCGGCCCTCAAGTGCCTGGGCAGCTTCACGGCGCCTGGCTTGACCATGGTCTGGGCAGGTAAGGTAGGAAGAAGTAGAAAATTAAGAAAGAATAGGATAGGGAAGAAGAAAAGAAAAGAGTTCAAAAAAGTAGTTTAAAAGTAAAGAAAAATAGCAGAAAAGACAAAAATATACAGCTAGGAAAAGAGAGGGATAGATAAGAAGCAAAATCGTAAAAAAAAAACTGAAAACAAGCAAAGGATGGCAAAGATACCAAGAGGATTAAACACCATGCCCAGACACAGGAAATGAATGAAAAACAAGATGTCCGGCGCCGGTTCACGAGCGCGAAAGTTCTCGTGCGAACCTCTAGATTTCCCGCGCGATCTCGTGCGAACCTCTACTCGCAATGCGCTTACTGCGCGAGATTATACATAGCGGGCGGAAACGGAAATACGTCACGCAAACAAAATGGCCGCGCCCGTACTCGACCTTGGGGTAAATTCACGTGTTGCGCTGCAAGCGGCTCGCGAATCCTGCAAAAAAACTCGCGAAACAACAAGCCGCAAAAAAATAAAATGCTCATTCGCACGAATTGGCGGCTTCCGCGGTCGGTTTCGCACGACGCCGCGCCTCGCGAATAGCGCGAAAAAACCGAAAAACGATTTCAGCAAAAGCAAAAGCAATGAGCAGGTGCAAAAGGTCAACCTCATGATTTGTAACGATTCTTTGTAGTGCTTCCTGAGGGGGCCCTCCAGAATTCGGTTGCCTGCTTGCAACTATTGTGTGACCCTGCTCTGACCTTAACTGTATGCCACAAAGGTCCTGATTTACAGCTAAAGGAGCAGACAAGCAGGTGCCAGGCTGGAACTTGAAATTCTTTCAGTGACACATTAATTAGCCCCTAATTCATTATTGTCAGTTGGGGCAGGGCAGGTGTTGTTAATAAACTAACCCCAAATTAATTCATGTCAGTTCAAGCAGGGCAGGTGGGCTTGCTTTTCCCCCCCATCTTCTACAGTGATGATGAACCAGAGGGTGGCATTGATGTAACAGAGGGTGGCATGGGTCAAAGAGAGGGTGCCAGTGGTGAAACAGAGGGTGCTGGGAGGCTGTGATGATGAACCAGACGTAGAAACAACATAGTCGCGACCGTTGCGAGCCGACAAGTTCGCAATTGCGAACTAGTACCAAATCCTCGCGAACTGGCAGAAACAATTGCGAACACACAAAAAAAAAAAAAACGTAAATTCGCGGGAATTCCCGGATTTTGCGGATTGCGAGTTCGCAAATCCGCAAAATTCGCGAACGCGAGATCAGCAAAATTCGCCCATGCTTAACACGTACATGGCTAATTTATGACAATGCGGCCCCCGCGGGAAGCGAAGGTCGCAGACCAGTCTTCCCCCGGGGTATTCGCACAATGGTTGGAAGGACAAGGTGGGGGTGGGATAAGAGGAGTTCAAGGAAGGGGCGGGAGCTGGGAGGGCATATAAGGTATAAACACAAGAAGGGGTGGGGAAGATTAGAATACACGTGCAACAACACGAGACAGACAAAACAAATCTGTTTTGAATACTGCCCTCACTCACACACAAGAGTGTGTGACATGCTTCATCATCGGGCTTGTGGATACCAATTGAACCTTTAATTGTAGGTTCCACAACCAGGGTTAAAAGAAATGAGGATGGGTCGTCTTAGGAGAGAAAATTAGGTTCTCAAGGCACCACTCTTGCTACCGCTTGTGCCAACATGTTTTGACTCCCCCTCGTGGGTGATGGCAGCATGTATACCAGCCTACAAAACGGCAGCAGGCAGGCATGCGATGCGGCTCCGCCACCTGCCCCCTCTCCTCCCGGTCACCCGAGACAGGTTGCACCCCCTACCTGCCACAGCCTTCGCTCCTGGTGCTGGCTTTTCCTCACAAGCCACACCCGCAGCAGCACCTTCTCCCTCGTCCTCCTGTGCACACAGGCCCACCAGGCCCGCGCCAGCTGCACACCCCCGGCCGTGACTGCACCTCCCGCCCGTTCTGTCACGCGCCACCAGCAAGGCACAGCCAGCCGCCGCGACGGATGTCTCCATCGATCACCTCAAACGTAGACGCTCTCCCTGACCCTGCCCTGACATACTGCTGACGCCTAAAACCCCCGCCGATCGACAAATCGGCCACTTGCCCCCACCACCCTCCAACCGACAACAACATTTTCTACCTCCCCCCCGGTGGAGCTCAGATGTCAAGAAGAGGCCGGACCTTCCTCTCCTAACACCTTATATGCCTCTACTCACAAATAAGGGGAGAAGGTCAAAAAGTACAACTCCACCACCCAGAACCCCGAGGCAATGTATTAACACAAGAAGGGGTGGGGAGATTAGAATACACGTGCAACAACACGAGACAGACAAAACAAATCTGTTTTGAAAACTGCCCTCACTCACACACAAGAGTGTGTGACATGCTTCATCATCGGGTCTGCTTACAAAACGCCCTGGCGTAGCCACGCTCAGGGCGGAGCATGAGGGAGGGGGAAGAAAATTAAAAATTACAAAATGACAGACACAACACAAATGTAACAAACACAGTGATAGAACAGTGAATATCACCCTGTGACTGGGAATGGTGATAGAGCAAAGTGCAGTCTTGAAAGGTGCTTTAAAACTGGATAGTGGATACCAATTGAACCTTTATTTGTAGGTTCCACAACCAGGGTTAAAAGAAATGAGAATGGGTCGTGTTAGGAAAGAAAATTAGGTTCTCAAGACACCCCTCCTGGTACCGCTTGTGCCAACATGTTTTGACCGACTTACTGTGCCACAAAGGTCACCCCGGTCTACTTCAGGACGTCTATCTCTCTCAGTCCTGGTACCAGCCCAACCGCAGTTAGGACAATGGGCGGATAAAGAAACGTTTCTCTTGATCATAACTTGATCATGACGTGTGGAGGAAATTCCCAAGAACACGGGATGCAACATATGGAAAAGAAGCAAATCAATCATATGCTTGCATGTATATGCTAGTTCATGGACCTCAACCGAGGTGTCCAGTTATATTGTTTCTACAAAGTCCCCCTTCTAAGACTAGTTCATGCGGTGTTAAATCCACTGAATCCCTATGTTGGTTAAATGCATTAGCCACCCAAAGTATTAAACAAGAAATAATGCTGCATAAAATGGTTACCACACCCCCCTGTATATGCACACCATTCTCAAGTACATCACGTTTAAAAGGGCATGCATCTAGACTGAGAAAATTCAGCCATATACACCTGTCCCAACTGGCGTACTCACCGAGTTCATCAGTATTTAAAACTCGAGATGTAATACCTCCACACAAGAAGTTTTGCCATGCAGACTTTGACAATCAAGAGTTTTCTCTAGTAACCATTACCCAAAAGCGGTAGGGTTTAAGTCCGCCCTACCCGCCGACACACCAAACCTCCTTACTGTTCCGCAGGAGACCCCTTCCACAACTGCCTGTTTCCGGATTGCCGCGCAGAGTACAGCAAGTTCGGCGGCTCAATTTTTAAAGCGAACTGAACGGGCAGCCATTCCCTCAGCTGATCGTTATGATGCTACCACGTGACATGCGTCGGAGAGTAATGACGCAATGATGTCACGACGATAGTGCATCAAGGGCTGATGGGAAACCGAGTCCGTAATTCAAACTTAAACTCTGCAACCCCAATCCTATGGGCAAGATTGGTAACCCGTCCAGGACAACATGCAGGCATTGACCACCATGAGGTCTCCAGAGGTACTGGTTCATGTTACACATAGGAGCCTTAAAACGAATGTTATATGGAAGGATGTCATCTCACTTAGTTATTGATAACCCAACAGACAAAGGGATTACCGTAAATAGAGAATCCAAACCCCCATCTAGACAGGACAATGGTGTATGCGCCAGTGTCGGTATAAAAGACAAAAAGAGAGAGGAGCATGGAAGACATGAGAGGGCAATATGCCTAAACTAAAGTGAATGCCACTTAGCATGAGATAAAATGGAACAGCAGGTGATGAGCCCATAAGGTCGAGATACAGAAACAGGGCCAATCATACCTTCCCTATCTCATCATCACAGTCCCTCATAGTGTTCACATAGGAGCAGACACTCTAGGATCTCTTATGCTGGCAGACAAACATAGGGCAGAGGACTATCTCCCTAGAGCCTGCCAAGGATCAGCATTTCCAGGTGGACCGGAGGAGGTCCTGGACGGACACTCAGGTACAGGATTACGTTTTAGGCCTTGGGACGGGCGAAAGTGGGGCGAACGTAGACACCTTTGGCTGGTCGGCGGAGGTATTAATGGGTGTGAGGGATGTGGCTGAGATACAAGTGCTGCTGCAGCAAGCTGCGGGAGGACTGATTGGGAGCAAGCAATGGGTAGGCATGGGTCCCAACAGAAAATATGGTAACCAAGGGTCAAAAGAGAGATGACAAGGGGTCACTGATCACGAATGTTACTTTGGGGGAGAGCGACACATGGGGCCGGGGGTACTGGCTGGCACGCAAGCGGTCATTGGTATCAGAAAACATTGGGGCAGTATTTGATGGTGGGGTTCGCAGTCAAGGGCGAGTGGACTGAGGGTTTTTTTCCACTGGGGTACGACAGGAGGGAGTCGGGTAAAGGTTGGTTGAAACTATGCGAAGCCAGGGGGGTGTCAACGCAATATACAGACACTACCCGCAGATGGGGCGTGCTAGTGATTTTGGTGGCATTATGTCAGCCCACTGCGGAAGCAGAGACGGGGGCAGAGAAGATTGATCCGGGGGCGGGTTTCCGTGTGACAATATATACCTGACAGGTCACTCCGTGGACAGGGGGACCGGATTCCCAATGACGTTATGCAGAAGGGTACAGGGGGGATGTCGGGGCCAAGAGGTCCTTCCCGGTTAGCTGGAGGCCATGGGTCCAGGGCGCTCGATGTCTCCCGAGAGGAAGCTGGGCCTCCGGCGATGACATAGGAAGTTGCATGCTTTGCATCACGGCTTACCGATTGCGTGGGATGGGCTTGACTGATAGGCTGTCCACGCTTGATGGGAGCTGGGGTTGCAAAGCGATATATAACAGATTGTGTAGCGGTTAGTATCAGGGACAAATAAAGGGTTAGAAAGTGCTACGCAAGGGGTATGTGGGAAGAAGGTACCAAGGGGATCAGGCTGCAAACGCACAGGCCTGGCCGGGGCAGGTTTGCGGTACAATAGGGAATGGGGTTTTAGGTGGGGGGACAGGTGGATATGGAAGGCCCGAGGCCTGAGTGCAACGGTGCATGCAGAGGCTCGGAGAAGGATGTTGTTTGAACAAGAGCAAATGGTGTGGCAAGGGCGTGTAAGGTAGGGTATGTGTGGGGATGGCCAAGGATGCAGGGAACAGGAAGCCGGAACACTGTGGTAGTGTCGTAAAGACGCTGACAATATGATATATTCCATGGTTTTCGTTGAACTGGGTGTATAGTAATGCAAACCCTGGAGACTGGAGGTTATGGCAAGGTGGAGCAGCAGACATCGGGGTGGGGGCTGGGGTGACAGGCTATGTAGCGCCTGGTGTTTGGGGGGTGGAAAAAATGGGGCACAGGAATTTCGAGCAGAGCAGTGTCGGTGCGGTGAGGCGTTGATGTGAACGAGGTGTTCATAGGGCAATTGGGGTGGGTGTAGCTGCTCTGTTGGTGACAGTTTTCGGGGGCAAGTAGAGTGTGTGTCCAAATAGCAAGGGGAAGTCAGGGGGGGGGGGCATGAGGCAGCAGTGATTGGGCGCAAGAGAGTGAAGGCCGTTGGTTGGGGGACGTTGTTTTTTCCATATGTGGAAGGTCAGTTCTACAGGTCATTATTGGTCTCATCCGAAGGCCGGGTTTTTGTGGTGGGGCTATCTTACAGAGACGTATGTTTCTTACGTATTGGGGACTGTAACAGCTGTGGTGTCTGGAGGGCCCTGGAGGGGGTTGGGGGAGGAGGCTGAAGACTGAGGTTGACGGAAGTACAGAAAGGTGTTCTGTGATGAGATAGGTATTGGACTAGGGGTGTTTTGGATGGATTTGGGATGACTGCCGAACGAGGGCTGAGGAAAAAGGATATCATTCTTGCAGGACAAATCATTATTTTTCTACCACTGGACCTGGGAGTAAAGCGGGATGCAGGGTGGTTGCATGGATGGGGTGGCCATTTTCCTTGCATTTGGACAGCACAGGAGGCAAACTAGTAGGTGTACAGACGTAAACGGGCAGGGACCACAGTCATCGGGCTGTGAGATGATGGGGAAACAGTTACATTAAAATGGGGGGTGTTATTGCCAGTACGGGTAACATTGTGTCACAAGAAATAAGAGGTTGCCCCGGTATGAGGAAACATGCGGGGTAAATTGTATTCTGGGATATGGCAGGACTGGTGTTACCCTATGATGCATGGAAGGGGATATGGTTCAAGGGAACGGAGCGTGGGGCAACTTGGTCACTTGAATCAACTGTACATTGCAGAAAAAGGGATCGGGGTTATTGAACTGGTTTTCCCGGTCATGGCACGCTGGTGATGAGACTGTTTCAAGGAGAAATAGGTGGTCTTGTTTACAAGCGGGGCACCTTTCACGCACTCGGAGTGGCCTGGAATTGTTCATTATTTACATTGGGACACAGGTGCAGGTGGTGGATGGTCGTCCACCGGGACGGGGGCACCTCTCATGGACATAGATTGGCTGGTCGGCGGAGGTATTAATGGGTGTGAGGGATGTGGCGGAGATACAAGTGCTGCTGCAGCAAGCTGCGGGAGGACTGATTGGGAGCAAGCAATGGGTAGGCATGGGTCCCAACAGAAAATATGGTAACCAAGGGTCAAAAGAGAGACGACAAGGGGTCACTGATCACGAATGTTACTTTGGGGGAGAGCGACACATGGGGCCGGGGGTACTGGCTGGCACGCAAGCGGTCATTGGTATCAGAAAACATTGGGGCAGTATTTGATGGTGGGGTTCGCAGTCAAGGGCGAGTGGACTGAGGGTTTTTTTCCACTGGGGTACGACAGGAGGGAGTCGGGTAAAGGTTGGTTGAAACTAGGCGAAGCCAGGGGGTGTCAACGCAATATACAGACACTGCCCGCAGATGGGGCTTGCTAGTGATTTTGGTGGCATTATGTCAGCCCACTGCGGAAGCAGAGACGGGGGCAGAGAAGATTGATCCGGGGGGCGGGTTTCCGTGTGACAATATATACCTGACAGGTCACTCCGTGGACAGGGGGACCGGATACCCAATGACGTTATGCAGAAGGGTACAGGGGGGATGTCGGGGCCAAGAGGTTCTTCCCGGTTAGCTGGAGGCCATGGGTCCAGGGCGCTCGATGTCTCCCGAGAGGAAGCTGGGCCTCCGGCGATGACATAGGAAGTTGCATGCTTTGCATCACGGCTTACCGATTGCGTGGGATGGGCTTGACTGATAGGCTGTCCACGCTTGATGGGAGCTGGGGTTGCAAAGCGATATATAACAGATTGTGTAGCGGTTAGTATCAGGGACAAATAAAGGGTTAGAAAGTGCTACACAAGGGGTATGTGGGAAGAAGGTACCAAGGGGATCAGGCTGCAAACGCACAGGCCTGGCCGGGGCAGGTTTGCGGTACAATAGGGGATGGGGTTTTAGGTGGGGGGACAGGTGGATATTGAAGGCCCGAGGCCTGAGTGCAACGGTGCATGCAGAGGCTCGGAGAAGGATGTTGTTTGAACAAGAGCAAATGGTGTGGCAAGGGCGTGTAAGGTAGGGTATGTGTGGATGGCCAAGGATGCAGGGAACAGGAAGCCGGAACACTGTGGTAGTGATGTAAAGACGCTGACAATATGATATATTCCATGGTTTTCGTTGAACTGGGTGTATAGTAATGCAAACCCTGGAGACTGGAGGTTATGGCAAGGTGGAGCTGCAGACATCGGGGTGGGGGCTGAGGTGACAGGCTATGTAGCGCCTGGTGTTTGGGGGGTGGAAAAAATGGGGCACAGGAATTTCGAGCAGAGCAGTGTCGGTGCGGTGAGGCGTTGATGTGAACGAGGTGTTCATAGGGCAATTGGCGTGGGTGTAGCTGCTCTGTTGGTGACAGTTTTCGGGGGCAAGTAGAGTGTGTGTCCAAATAGCAAGGGGAAGTCAGGGGGGGGCATGAGGCAGCAGTGATTGGGCGCAAGAGAGTGAAGGCCGTTGGTTGGGGACGTTGTTTTTTCCATATGTGGAAGGTCAGTTCTACAGGTCATTATTGGTCTCATCCGAAGGCCGGGTTTTTGTGGTGGGGCTATCTTACAGAGACGTATGTTTCTTACGTATTGGGGACTGTAACAGCTGTGGTGTCTGGAGGGCCCTGGAGGGGGTTGGGGGAGGAGGCTGAAGACTGAGGTTGACGGAAGTACAGAAAGGTGTTCTGTGATGAGATAGGTATTGGACTAGGGGTGTTTTGGATGGATTTGGGATGACTGCTGAACGAGGGCTGAGGAAAAAGGATATCATTCTTGCAGGACAAATCATTATTTTTCTACCACAGGACCTGGGAGTAAAGCGGGATGCAGGGTGGTTGCATGGATGGGGTGGCCATTTTCCTTGCATTTGGACAGCACAGGAGGCAAACTAGTAGGTGTACAGACGTAAACGGGCAGGGACCACAGTCATCGGGCTGTGAGATGATGGGGAAACAGTTACATTAAAATGGGGGGTGTTATTGCCAGTATGGGTAACATTGTGTCACAAGAAATAAGAGGTTGCCCCGGTATGAGGAAACATGCGGGGGAAATTGTATTCTGGGATATGGCAGGACTGGTGTTACCCTATGATGCATGGAAGGGGATATGGTTCAAGGGAACGGAGCATGGGGCAACTTGGTCACTTGAATCAACTGTACATTGCAGAAAAAGGGATCGGGGTTATTGAACTGGTTTTCCCGGTCATGGCACGCTGGTGATGAGACTGTTTCAAGGAGAAATAGGTGGTCTTGTTTACAAGCGGGGCACCTTTCACGCACTCGGAGTGGCCTGGAATTGTTCATTATTTACATTGGGACACAGGTGCAGGTGGTGGATGGTCGTCCACCGGGACGGGGGCACCTCTCATGGACATAGATTGGCCCGAACATGTTACATATTTACATGGGACTCAGGTCCAGTTGGTGTATGGTCGTTCACTGCAAGGGGGGACAATTTTTGTCGGACAAGGATTGGCCCAAAATGTTGCTTGTTTAATTGGGACGCAGGTCCAGGTGGTTCACTGCGATGGGGGCACCTTTTTTACGGACAGAGATTGGCCCGCAAATGTTACTTGTCTACACGGGGTGCAGGTCCAGATGGTGGATGGTCGTTCACTGCAAGGGGGCACCTTTTTGGGACAAGGATAGGCCCCAAAATGTTGCTTGTTTACACGGGTGAGTTGGTTTTGAGAAGGCTTAATGGAGAATGTGTGGGTATGGGATGGGAAAAGTATATTTCTTGCATTTATGTACTGTTAATAAAGACTAAATTATTGCAACCTTGTCCCAATAAAATAGCCTTTTACGCTTCAAGTAACAGCGTGGAGTGTAGTTATTGTGCGAGATGTGGTAAGGCAGTGATCAATCACATATATCGATGCCGGTCTTGCTGAACCTTTTGTTTCCGTTTTCATGTAGCACATTGCAGCCTCACACCACTTGGGCGTAGAGCTGACTTTCATGCCTAGACTATTCAGTCAGGACTTTAACCTGTTTCTAGTCCTTACCATTCCGGTATTGGGCCAGGTGTAGCTCCTGAATTACTTTTACTTTCTAACTGAGAAAATCATATTTGAGCCATACTGTGCCAATCTTATAGTGTGTGTAAGTACATTTTGGACACCACACAGTGTAAAGTTTTTGGGTGTGGTGTGGAGTAACCTCTCCTCTCATGCATGCTACATCAGTTTGTTCTACTAACATTACACACAGGAGCCGTAATTGTCTGAATGTTTTATTTGCCGCATGGTAGTAATTGTACACAAGTGTAGTACGCACTTCTGAAATCTATGAATTCTCTAATTTTTTAGCCCACTTTTTAGTCTTTATAAGCACTCCTTTTTTGTTCTGTGTTAATGTAAATACTTGGCTGATAAGCAGGTTGTTCTGCATGTCACAGACTTCAGTCACCTCTCTCCGTGTCCACTTGCAGCACACCAGGTTTTAATATAGAGTTTTTCACATTACCTTTACAGGCACTTCTAGCCTTTCCAATATCCTGATGAGGTCCAAAGGTGAAAAAGTCAAAACGTATCAACACCTCCAGTGGAGGAGTCTTCTGGAAACTGAAAAGTATCTATAAATGAAGTACACACCTCCATTAAAAAAAATCCAATCCCCCACAATCCCCAATGACTCCTGCAGTGTGGGTGCCCTGGGTGGGCACCAGCAAAAGGAACAATTGATGGACATAATGCTGAACAATGCAAACATTTACCCCAGTCAGAAAGATCTGGGTTTAATCCATTGTTCATTTACTCACCACACCACCCCAGTTTGGACATAGCCATATGCAAATCAGTCTTGACCCTGTTCCCCATGGGAACAGTCCAGCCTGAACAGCCAAGCCAGGTTCTCCCTGGACGAGAATCAAGCATCCTGGGACAGGTTTAGGGGTATCACCCCTCATCAGCTAGGCTAGCTTAAATCCAGTGGCACAGTCACCACGATCTGGGTTTAATCCATTGTTCTGTTGCTCACTACGCCACCCGAGAGCACTCAACACAAATGTAGAAATTGGCTGGCTCCCACAAGGAGAGACGGCTGGGGCCACTGGCACCCTAGGGGTTCCTCTTGGCCCCTAATATTTCCTGCAGTACGGGTACTCCCAGTGAGCACCGGGCACCCACAACAAATTTAGAAAACATACGAATCACTAAAGTGGAGACACCTTGGGCAGATGGCGCTCTGGGGTTCCCTATGGACCTCAACACCCCTTGAAGTATGGGTCCACTAGTTTGGGCACCCAATTAATAAAATATATGCCAATTCAAACCAGCACGTACAATGTGTGTTGGCTAGCGAGCCTCTGTAGCCCAGACATAGCACTGTGAATGCCATCCAGGTAGGCTACCATTTGTCCCATGTGGCTGCCAAGCCCCTGGATTGCATTCAGTAGTGCAATCTGGTCTACAGAGATATTTCTGGCGAGGTCAACAGCCTCCTCAGTCAACGCAGCCTAGAGGACAGGGGCAGGAGGTGAGGTGCCTGGAGCAAAGGAGATCCCAAACCTTTTAGCTTGCCAACTGCTGGGGAAGGAAAAGGGAGGGTGGAGATGGTATGCTAGGTGGCTGACAAGGATGCAGGTAGAACTGGAGCAGTAGGGCCCACCATCACTAGGTAGTGCTTGCTGCAAAAGGCCTCAAAGAAAATGTAGAGACATTGGTGGCCTTTGTTGCACTCCACTCGCCCTCCGAACCACTGTGTCCCTTGGTGTTGGTACCACCAACCACGGTGGCCATATGCTTCCCTGCATATGTTGGCAAATTCTCCTTCACCGCCACCAGATGATGCTGAAATGTCATATACAATAGTGTTATTAGATCTGTGTAAACAGAACAGATAATGAACTTTGATCACAAAACAGGTACCAAGTTTTCTGATTTCACCTGCTTCAAGTCGCAAAGCTTTTTTTCTACATTAGCATAGGGACATGCATGTAGGCAACATTTTCAGAAGACACTTTGTCACAGTTATGTCATTCCTCGAGATAGCTCCTATATCATGTATGACGTTGTCTCTTATCCATTATCATGTCTCTTGAGGAACTGATTCACATCTCAGAATGGATGGCCTTCGTTGTACAGAATAGTGAACTGGAGGGTACACACCAACAGTACCTTTGTACTGTGTGTTCACTAGGCCATAAAATACGCATACATATCATTCTCAAGGTATTTGAACCTTGTTGTATCTTTGTGAAATGGTTTCACTACATATATGCTGCTTTTCACTGTAGTCAAAATGTTGTATAACATCACACTAATTATTACATACAATGATTCATATATGATATTTACTTCAAAGATTGAAATGTGAATTACTATATGCAACATAGTATACCTCTATGCATTTCAACATTTGCCTAATGAGTCACGGGTGTGCCCTGAATCTGAGTTTCCCTGTGGGGATACTCATACATATATGTTATGGAACATTCAATCTTCCAAAATACCTTCAGGTTTCCCATTTCACTCAATCATTGTTTGTTCATCTGGACATGACAAATTGCATTGAGGAATAGTGTAGGGCGTTTGATACTCTGTCACCATTGTGTATACATTCTGGTCTGCGTTTCATCAGAAACTGTATGCCCATCTCAATTATTCGGCCAAAAGCTGCCTTATAAACACATTTGTGCAGCAGTAAGATATCATGCGAATCTGTCACTGTTTAACTGTTTACCATGTATGAAATAGTATTTGATGCAGAATACATTTTGTATATATCTTGCTACCAATATATAACAATCAATTCTGCAGTCACTGGTCATATTGGATCACATGCTCACTCTGGTTTGTGTAGAATCCCAACTTATCAATGTGACGGTTTGTACATCCACTATCTCATAAGTGCATAGTATGCTATCTGACCTTTAATAGGGCTAACACGACAGCATCCACATCAGTGAAGTGGCATCACATCTGACACAATGAAGACCAATTGCCTGTTTGTTACAACTGTCCCTCACTACATCAAACAACACGATGTATGTTTGGAGTTTAGGCTGCCATGTGTCTACTCAGAACAGTCCTTTGGTTGTGGACAGGAATCAGGTGGGATCATTATCCATAAACAATAGACAAAGCACATCATCATACACCTTGCACAAAACTTAACCCTTCAAGAACTCTTCTTGAGCGTTGGACGTGAGTCACCCTGATTGTTGATGGCAAACATCCTGGCAGTAACAAAGAATGAGTCATGAAACATGTGTCACCTTACCCCCTTGTTGCTGCGGTTGGGCCCTTAAGCTGCCCATCAAGCTCCGGATAGGCCACTACAAGAATGTTGGGAGAACTTCCTGAGCTGGACTTCTGCGGTCTTTTGGGTCAAGCGCTGTAAGTCCTCCCACCTTTTGTGACACAGAGTCCGTACCTTCCTGAAGATGGCCTTCCATATGTTGCACTTCTGATGGATATTAGGATACATGAAAGGAAAGAACAAACAATGGTATTATGACTTTTTTGTTTGCCTGTATTGCTGTCCCAAAAATTGTCTACAGCTATCAGTAGCATAAATCATAAGTTACTATACAACCTGTGTATTGTCACATGCTGACCTAAACCAATATCCTCATATACACTTTAATAGTGATATGTCGCCCATCCTCAACCCATCTCATGGTATAAACCCAAAAATCCAAACCTGTGACATCATTTAGCTGGGGGGCCCTTATAAAATCTGTGATGTGACCTACTTCTGACCAGTACTAAGGATTGTGAACTACTGAAGGCTAAACATTAATGAGTATGGCACAGTGAATAGTGGCCACTGCGATTAAGGGGATTGAAATTTGGAGATGACTTTCTTTGAAATGTGATTCAATTGAAAAGAAGTGTTAGCTCAAGAAGTCAGTGAATTCTCCCTGTCAACTGTTTTCCATTTAAACGCATTCAGGGACATATTTTGAGAGGAGGCAAGATGGCATTGGCGTGGTCGGAGGCTAAGAGCTGAGCTCCGCGAAGTTTGACCCCTGTGCCTTCCCTTGGGTCTTCTGACCCCTGGCAATGGACTATGATTGAAACCTACATTGGAATCTTTAAGAGGTTTGTTTTGCTAGCCTCGACATGCTGAAAAAAATTGACATTGACATTGACATTTGCAATACTGTGATGGCATATCCCTTGTTATTCCCTGGTGATTGGCTGACAGGCTGACAGCTGAGCTTGCAAAACAGGCTAAATGGACTAAACAGGCTAAATAGGCTAAGCAGGTTAATCTGCGGTATGGGCGATTGCTGATTACTGATTGCCGATTATAGTTTGCAGAATACTACCCTGCCCGCACCTGTACACGACACTTGGGACGCCTGTGAACGCGAATGAATGCAGATGAATGTGACATTATCCCCTGTTACCCCCGATAACAGCTTCGCGGCCTCTTGGTCTTGGCTAGTCGTTTTTCGGCTGGAGAATCATGTTACCCCCGATGCTGACCTGAAAGGTTCCGGAGGCTGTAAGAAAGTCATCTCCTCTTTCTTCTTTCCTCTGCGCTCAGCAGGACGGGGCCCCGCAGGAGGAGATCTGCGGGGGGGGGGGGGGGGGGGGGGGGGGGTAAACAGCACCCACAGATTACTAAACCAGTAGCAGGTTACCGGCAGCTTCAGTGGGGATCGACAGACGTGACTGCTCGGCTACTCCACGCTACCAGCTCCACCTGCCTGCCTGCAAAACTCCGTCGGCTTCGTTTTGTTGTCAAGGAGACACAGCCCGGATCCAATGCGGATTGACCTCGTTCTGTTTGTCTCAGCTTGCCCTGTTGCAGCTATTGTTGGCTCCACTTCAGGCTCCCCTTTAGGCTGTTGAGGCTGTCCAGAGTCCAGACCGTTATGTGGTAACGCATCTGAAGGTTGTGGCCCGTTTGATTTGCACGGGCCCATCGCCCTGGTTAAGGCCCTGTTCCTGGCTGAGGGCTAATTTACATCGGGAGTTGAGAGGAAGATTGTCTGCTCCTGCCAGTACACGGGCAGCCAAGAGAGACTACTGCAGAGACGGAGGTCAGTGCAGGGCAAGGATCTATCTTTTCAGGTCAGCATGGCTGGAGTGGAAGGGTCCGGATGCGTGCAGAACGAGACAGCTGTGATGGGCTCACAGTGGGGGGGAATCCCTCAGGATAAACATGACTCCCCAGACTGCCAGAACACACAAGGCCTCGTAAAAACAACGAGGAGGCCCGAAACAAGGGATTTTAAAAATAAGGATGATAAAATATAAAAATACGGACAAGGATCAAGATAAAGATAAAGATAAAGATAAAGAGAAGGACAAAGAGAAGGAGAAAGAGAAAGAGAAAGAAAAGGATAGAGAGAGAGACAAAGTTAAAGACAAAAATAAAGAAAAGGATCGAGATATAGAAGGGGGTCCCGACAGTTTGCAGTCATCTTCAAAAATGGAATTATTGGCTAAAAAAGCAAGGCGACTACAGGCCATTAAAAACTTAAAGTCGGCTGCCAAATCCAGCAGTCTGTCGAATGACGCCCAGCCTCGGATTTCAACCATCTTTAGCCCAGTAATCAAGGAGCAATTTGATCTGGGAGGGGTGGTTGAGGCTGCAAGAAAATCAAGTAACCAGTCAAAATTACCGGATATTTGGAGCATGCTCCCGGCAGCCATAAGTGGGAAATCGGCGACCGGACTAGCGACTGGATTGGTCATTCCTATACTAGCTGAACCTACAGTAGTCCCGACAGCACCAACAGAAGAACCCCAACAGTCTGCTGGTCATGTTATTTTAACCTCTCCTCAACCTCTAAGCCTGAATAGCGCAGAGCTTGATGATACCTACCAGGAACAATACCCGGAGCAAAACTCAGGCGGTATAGCTCCGTCATTAGACAGCAATGCTCAAATAGGTGTCGGAGGGGGGGATGATGCTAAAAACGCCCTCCAAAAGCTCCAAGAACACACACCAGTACAAGCTCAAGCACCGGAAGCACACACCAGTACAAGCTCAAGTACCGGAAGCACAGGGTGTACAAGAAGCACAAACACAACCGTGGCCCGGATCAGCGTCACAGTCAGAGTCAGAGTCAGAAGCGGAATCTGAAATCTATGAGACTGGGGTGTCTACTTCGAGTGGAGCACAGACATTGAGACATGAGCAGACAAGCACTGAATCCTCAGAACCCTCAGACTCTAACGCTAAAAAGACAAACGATTCTCTTAAGGACAACACCGTAAGGAAAAAACAGGAAAAGAAGAGAAGAAGAAAAAGGAGACAAAACAAATTAATCTATGAGGACACAACAGATCCGGGGAGCAATACGGATCGGTCGATCCCAGATTGAAGAATTCATCTCCACAAGCATTTCCCCAGGTAGACCTGAATCCTTGTCTGTTAAGAGATCCGAAAAAGTCCAATTATCATCAATCTGGCAACGGGGGAAGTCATACAGAACCCTCCCTGGGCGATGTATTTAACTCTATCAGGAAATTCCAACAAGACGTGAAACATGATAATAAGAAACTCCAAGGAGCTATTAACAAAGTGGGCCAAACTTGTCTTGAAATTTCAGATAGAATGGCTTCGGTAGAGCTACGTACTGAAAATATAGAAAAAGATGTCCACGCCTTGCAGACACAGGGAAAAGAATAAGACCTGATGATGAAGCTTGAGGACCAGGAAAACAGGGCCCGGCGTAATAATTTACACCTTCTTTAAATCCCCGAGCTGACCCAAGGGGCTATATGTTATCCCTCTTTAAAGAATCATTCCCCGAACTTGCTACCTGGGATTGGAACAAAGAGCTCCAGCAGGTTCACCATTTCCCACTAACTCTTACTAAACGGTCGCACTCATCAGCGCAATACCCACGAGCAATGTTGGTCTATTTTGGCAATTTTCTTCTACGAGAAGCTATTTTCCTTCTGGCACGACCAACCTGTAAAAGAGAATATAAAGGATATACGTTTTTTAGTAGACCTGACTTCACCCATGCGACGGTGGAACAGAGATGGAGGATGCAGCAACTTTTTACCTCCTTTGAACAGTGGGAGCCACAGTATTTCTACAGAATCCTGCCAGATTAAAGTTCATTTTCAATGGCGTCACTAGAAGCTTCACCAGCGAAATACAGGCGCAAACATATCTAGATGAGATCACAGAACCTGGCAAAGACAGAGATAAACTTTAAAAAAGAACAAAGCAAAACAAATAGACTGCACTCATATGTTAACACACCAATATCACCAGTGATATGCTTAGCAGGGCAAGTTGAGAAAGGGATAGGAGGGGGGGTGTTATTGACAGATAAACTACAGCATTACAAATTATCAATGTGTACATGTAGGAAATATGTGGAAATGTATTACTGAGAATATGTATCATACCTCCACTCCCAGTAGTTACAGGGGTCAGGATGCGGAGATGCCCGCAGCTACTAATCACTATGATCCTCGGGATCCAGGTAGCCTCACTAGATGGTGTGGGGGGGACTAGGGGTGGGGGGGTGGGGATCAGTAGAGGGGTTTTAGGGATGTTAGGGGGAAGAGGGAGGGGTCGATCATACAGCCAAAGGATCAGGTCAGAGTTTATGACTTGGCAAATAATTAAAATAAAAAATGCGTACTTCAAACAAGGAATAAGAGAATGTTTAAAACTATTCAAAGTAAAAGTTACAAGTATGAATGGCTAAATTAAAAATATTGACCATCAACATTTGTGGGCTAAACAACCTGAAAAAAAGACAGAAATTAGCGATAGGTCTTCAGTCTATCGGGGTTGAAATTGTTTGTCTCCAAGAGACTCTTTTTGAGGGATCCCAAAGACATTTACTGAAAAACCTGGGATATAGACTAGTTGTCACCACCACACAGGTAGATAAAACATGTGGGGTGGCTATTCTGGCATGGGGTAGGGGACTTCAAATTATGAGATCAGCGGCTGACAAATGTGGTAGATGGGCAATCACAGAATGCCAATATGCTATGGCAAAAAACGTATGATTTGCTCAGTATATGGGTGTGTTATAGATGATCCCGAACTCTTAGCATTCTTATCTAATGAACTAGCACACTGGCCTGTACCAATGATTGTTTGTGGTGACCTTAACCTTAATCTTCCTTCAAATTGGTCCTCGGGGCACAACTTTATCTATAAAGGTAGAACACCTAAAACCTTTAGAGCCCTTGAAGAGCTTTGCCATACTCATGGGTTACTAGATTGTTGGGAGATGAAACTCACATCTAATCCCGGCTACACCTTTTTTTCCCACCCTCATCTTAAATTTTCCAGATTGGATTATATATTTGCATGAAATACTATTATCTCGAGTTGCTCTATAGATCTATTACCAAGGGTTTTTTCCTATCATAATCCTTTAACTATCAGCATTGACACCGGGAAGATACAATCAGATCACAGTATTTGGACATTTGAAAGGGCCTTATTGACCAATGAAAAATACTGTAAACTTATGGAAAATTGGATCCCAGCATCTTTAAAGTTTAATGTGGGTAGTGCCCCGTTGGAGGTGATCTGGGACACATTGAAAGCGGGAATAAGGGGTGAAACTCTTAGATTTTCAATAAGAAATAACAAAGAAGCAAAACAAAACTTTAAAAACCTACAGGATAATTTGGCAAGAAAGGAAGAAGATCTAGTGAGAGCAGTCCAAGCTGGAAACAGTATAGAAAGGGCTCTGAGTGAAGTAGCGATAGCAAGGAATTATATATCTGAAACATTTACCACCAAAGCAATCTGTAAAGCTACAATGAAGAAGGAGAAAATCTACGAACTGAGCGAGCAGGTAGGACATCAACTGGCAATAGTACAAGACAGCAAAACACCGCAAAGACAATTAAAGAAATAAGGGACCCTATTCATGGACTCACACAAGACCGTAAGGAGATCAGGGACACCTTTAAGAGGTATTTTGTGGATTTATATACCGAGACATGTAATAGTCAGTTTAAAATCGACGAATATTTAGATCTAGACAGCCGAGGCTCCACAATGGGTAGAAATTCTCCTCTCGATAAATAGCCTTCCCTCCGGTAAGGCAACTGACCTAGACGGAATTCCCGTGGAATTTTACGCTAGATTTAGCAAGCAATTGAAAGAAATCCTAAATAATTTGACAATTCATGTTTTTCAAGGTGGACGACCGCCGGAATCTTGGGCCCGAGCAAAAATTATTGTTTTCCCGAAAAAAAATAAGGACCCCACAGAATTAGAAGCATATCGTCCAATTATATTAATAAATAATGATTCTAAGATATATTCCAAACTGTTAGCTAGTAGACTCACCCCAATAATCCACAAAATCATTTCAATTAGGCAACATGGATTTGTTCCCGGGAGATCAACCACAGATCATATCCAGAGGGTGATCACGCTTTTTGATATAGCAGAAGTAACAGGAGACCCAATGGCACTGATACTGCTAGATGCAGAAAAAGCATTCAATAGGGTCTCCTGGCAATATCTATGGACTGCTATGTCAAAAATTGGGATCAGGGACCAATTCATCAATGCTGTCCGCATGAAGTATGTTAATCCTGAAGCAGTGGTCATGAGTAATGGGGAAATATCAGATACCATCAAAGTGACTAGAGGTACACGGCAGGGCTGTCCCTGCTCCCCATTACTATTCACAATATTTATAGACCCATTTATTTCGAGGTTAGAAACCAACCCATCTATACAACCAATGAAGACTACCAATGGTGAAACCACGACCCTCGCATATGTGGATGATATCGCAATTGTCACAGCCAATCCAAATGAGGCAGTTATCTTAATGGCGGAAGAAGCGAATAAATTCGGAGAGATTTCTGGGTATAAACTGAATCAAAATAAAACCCAGATTATAATCAATAACAAAATCAACTATTCTGGTGAAAGGGGGGTGGTTAATGCACTTTATCTCGGTGTTAACATCACTTCAAACAATCTAGTGAACCTTAACTTAAATCCACTTCTGAAACAGACGGAAAAAAGCTTAAAAGGACTGCATAACTTACATTTAACAATCATTGGAAGATGCAACCTTATCAAAATGGTTTTTTTTCCTAACTTTTTGTACTTTTTTCGAACTATCTGTTTAAACTTTATCCCATCGATTTTTAAAGAAATAGACAGTATTTTTCCTCATTTCATTTGGGGGTATGGAAGAACACCTAGAGCTCAAAAATTCATCTCCTTACCAAAAGAAAGAGGCGGTCTGGCGCTAACTAATTTCAAAATGTATTGGTGGGCAACAGTCCTCAAATATAGTGGATTGCTTTTAACCTCCAAACAGGACTCTAACCCAGAGATGTCAGTCCCAACTCCACAGGAATTTATCCTAGGTAGAGAGGCGGGCGATCATTTGTGGAGACTAACCTATGATTGCCACTTTAAAAAAGTGTGCTTTAAAACCCATAAAGGTATTTACATTGCCTGGAATCATATTCGAAAACTTTTGGGTATCAGTAGGTTTTCCTATTACACTACCATAAATCTCCTGGAGATTTTCACGGATACCTGTATGATGCGTTGGGTGAGATCGGGAATTTCACAAATTGGCTCCCTTTATGATTCAACGGGCTTGCGTTCATTCGAATCTTTAAAAAATAAATTTGGTTTAGAATCTTGAAACTTTGTTTTGTATTTACAAATTAGGGACTTTATAATGAAAAAGGGGGGTGGCAGCGTGGCCTTCGAGAAAATTCTAGCAATAGATACAGTGGTTCAAAGTGACAGGGTGAAAATTGGAGAAATATATAAGAACTTAGTTATAGCGCTTCTCGATGATTTACATAAACATACCCATAATTGGCAGAACAAAGTAGGAATCTCAGAAACCTTAGCACAAAAAGCACTCGAACTTTCCAATTCAGTATTAATGTCCACCAAATTGCAAGCTTTCAATTGTATTATACCCCTGATAGAATATCTAAATGGAGTACAGGTAAAGGTACATTATGCCCTCAATGTGCGATGTTGGAAGCTGATCTAATACATATGCTCGCCACATGTCATACTCTAAGCAGCATCAGACGGGAAATTTCCACTTTTTTATCTGGAATCTTGGAGACAAGAATTGAGATCACAACCGCTGAAATAATATTAGGGGTATACAGTGATATCAGACCTGATACAATGCAGGGACTTCTGTTTATCTCAATGGCAGTAGTTAGAATCTGCCTGACATCTGCCTGGCTAGATCCACATCCACCAACATTTCAGCAATGGCGGGCACACTTCTTAGCAACATTTAGCCTGGAAATAGCCATTTATAGTCAGAAAGGTATGAACAAGAAAAGAAAAGGATTAGAAATATGGTATCCTCTTAAACAATGGATAGTAAGACCGGATGTGTAGTGTCATTTAAGAACTTTAACTGAAATGTTATTGGGTTTTCTTTTTCTTTGTTTCTTGTTTTCTTTATTTTTTTTTCCTTTTATGAAAAAATAATTCTGTTTGTTACAGCATTAGGAGTATGTATGTATATAGCGCCCAATGTTGCCTGTATGGGGGGGGGGTGATCTTGGGGATGGGGGTGGGTGGATTAAAACTGTAAAAACCTTAATAAAGACCGTAAGTTAAAAAAAGGGACATATTTTAAACACACCTCAAATTTTGACCTGCAAAGAATATATGATCTTGATAGCCGTACCTCAGTGCATCAGTTGTATGACACTGTGACTCAGGCTGAGCCTGATCCAAAATGCTGAATGAGCAGCTCCATAGCATGTCTTGCTATCTACAGCTTGATGATCATGATGTCACATGAACACCACCTATCCTCAACATTTACATTTCAAGGGTCACCTTGTTCCCATCCAATCTGTGACGTTAAGGCTGTGTGCTTCTCTGAGAGTTATTGGAAGCTCCCAAACTTTATTTTTGAGAGCCCTGATCTAGGCTCAGTGGATTTTGGGAATATACACATAGCTAACATCATGTTCAATTGTTTTTTACACAGTATATACATATTTCCAGTTGTAAAGTAGGCTTAGGCAGAGTTCTGCTATGCAGAACTCCGTGAAGTGACCAACAAACTCTGCCCCAGCTACATGGAGTTCCCCAAGCAGCAGAGTGCATTAGGTCACCCTGTTAGTGCTGATTTTTAGAGCTGGGTGTGATAGAGCGCGCAGGTCACCCGACTAACTTTGTTACCAAATATGCACACTAGGGCCCATAAAACAATTTTTCGTTATACTTTAGTCAGGTAACCCACACACTACTATCAGCAGTGTGGTTCCTTTCTAATTACTACCGTGTACCTGACTTACCAATCCTTGTTTCAGGTACCTAAGACCACAATGGGTCGAGGAGCTAGCTGTGGAGAGAGTGAACAACACAAATACCATGTACCATTTCAATTACATTATACTCTTTATAATAACCACAAACGCAGGAAGTTTCAAAAACCTTTATCTAGTTATCGATTTCTTCAGTTTCAATGAGCCACAGGTTAACACAAATCAAACTATCTATCACTAAGATTAAAAAATAGTATAACAATGAATTAACGTGAGAAACATTTAGAAATTTGGAAATAAAAGGAAGGGGAAAATAAGGAACACGCTATATTTAGATCAACAGTACTTTCATAGCTTCACTAAAGGCAGGTAAGAAAAGGGAACATACTATTCAGAGCAGACTTTCAGTTATCACTAACTGTCTATAAGAAAATGAAACTTTATTTGAATCGTCCAGATGTTCGTATTCACTAACGGGAGGGTAAGAATGGAACAAACTATATATGTATATGATTCAGAATTTTCTAAAGGTAGGGAGAGAATGGGACAATCTACTACACCAATTTGCACGAAAATCTTATTTATAGAGAAACAGGGTAAAAGACTATGGGCAATATGCTTTATTCGAGAAAGGAGAGAAGTTTAGATAGACAAACACCCACACTCAGTTATATTTACCTAGGATAGGTTGAAGACTAACCCTGGCCACGGGTCAGTTGGAAAAGTCGGGAAAGGACCCTCAAGGACTTAGGCTGCCAGTAGGCGAGCAGGTACAGCTCATGGACAGTCAGGACAGGATAACCCCAGGATTTGGATCAGGACCGGGCTCACCAAAGGGTACGACCAACACCTGCAGCTTCGGATGCAACGCCTGCGCTACCCCCTCTCTGCAAGGAATCTGCCAATAACCCCAATTGGGTTTTCGAATCTCCCAGCAAAGTGTTTCGCCAGCACTTAAAGTTTCTCAACCTCTGGCTGAGTTTGGGAATTTACGGACAGAGTGCTCCGCAGCTCTCTGTATCAATCACCTATAGAGTTTGTTGGGTCAGTGACAGGTCAGCTATTCGGACAAGTCGGACAATTTCTCTAGCTAAACCTAGGCAAATTATACTGTTTTCGGGACAATGTACCACCCACAAATGTTGCAAGTGAAAGGTTCCCTAATTTCTGATTGGGCAAGAGAGGAGGTTAGGTCATGGTACCTCCTAGAATTTTGACTTTCTCAGACTTAATATTTATCTTTGAACCCACCCCTTACATTCCAGTTCCCATGGCAAGAGAGGTTTCAGCAGACAATGGGGTACACAAAATCAAATACATTTGTTGCAATTGCAGGTAAATGTTCAGTTTCTTCAGCTAGGTCAGACAGCAGGTTCCCATGAGCATCTTGGCTTTGGCTGCCAGCTGGCTGGGTTCCACTGCTGCGTGACTTTCTTTTCCCCGTCACATGACTGGTTCTATTCGGACTTCAAGATGGAGTAGCTTCCCATGCCCCCCTCGAAGATGGTACATGAAAAGTAAGCGAAAACAATTTAGAGACACAGAAAAAAGGAATGAACTGTATACCGTGAATGGCTATACTACATCCCTTACTTTATAATAACTATAGCATTAGGAGTTAAGCAGAACAAACGGCTTTGCCAAAGCAGCAGTGCAAGCACGGAGCATGTGAAAAAACAAAGCGGCCATCTTAGCAATACTGCGCATGAGCGACAAGTTCCCTCCAGAACTGCGAGTGCGTCACATCATATGGGTATGACCGACGCATGCACAGACTAGATTCCCGCAAAGCAGCAACCATATTATTTGCAAGCTTGATTATTATAAGTAAACACATAGGCAAGCGTCACTGGGACACCCCCGTGTAGTGTAAAAATGCAATATTAGAAAGACAAAACATATTGAATTAGTTTCATTAATGTTATTCGAGGTTCTTGATACAAGCAAGTCGCGTCACATGCGAATACTTGCTCCATCAATCCCTTCTTTGATGATATTTACTATCATCACTATAATTGGAACCAGATGCCAACTTGTCAAATATCTTCCATCTCAATCTCCTCAATCATTCGATTCATCTTTTCTTTCGTATCTTTATTAGGGTGAGAATTTTTCATCTTTTTGTAAATTTGATTATTCAGTTCCTCCAGTTCCAATTCATCCACATTCCTTTTCACTCCTCTCTTATTCACAGTATACTTTTTCTGAAGTTTGCGACATTTACAACAAATGAAGATAAGAAACACTACTATACTAATGCCCATGATTGGCAATAGTATTTTACTCAAAAGACTTTTCCCTAGATTAGTAAACCAATGACCTACAGAGGAGAGACCATCTGTTAGTCTTTTCCAGGCACTGTCTACTTCCAGTGGTTTGAGCTCTTTTTCCAAATTTGTAATATTTCTCACATACCTCTTGATTTCTACACTTTTGTCAGGTATGTAAGTGCAACAATGTTGCGCTTTCAACATTCTACAGACTCCGTCCTCTATTGCTAATAAAGTGTCAAGAGCAAGCCTGTTTTGTAAAACCATAGATCTGATCGCAACCATCTCGGTATTGACCATAAGGAAATCTCCAGCAGTGTCAGTGGATAACCGATCCACTACTGTTGATAATTTGCAAATTCTGTGTGTATTCAGAGTCACTTCCACTGCAGGTATCAATGCACTAAAAATATCTCCCACTATTTCTCCAGCACTCTCTCTTTTTGCGCGTGCTAATGTGTTAGTCTTTTCAATGCTTCCAGTGTTTTTCCCCACATGGTATATCGTTGGAAAGACAATACCAAAATAACAGCTTCCGTACGAATGGTCCGGTAATTTGAAGTAAGCCTTGTTTCCGCATATAAAATAAATTCCAGGAAACACGGGCTCTGACCCATCTTTGAATCCCCAACCCCCAATTACCTTGTAAATATGTTAGCACTCACTGGAACTAATGAATATGTTATTATAATAACTAGTCATTTCTCTATGAAGACAAAGCTTCCCCTTCTTTTCAAAATCCAGCAACAAGGCAGTATTTTCTCTACCATTTGAGGTACTTTCTATATTTTCTGCCCATTTAGGAACTTTCTGAGTTTTATCTTTGGCCTTCTTTTGGATGCTTTCTCTTCTCTTTTCTACCATATCTAAAAATTACTTCTCCTTTTCATGTAGAGAACAAGTCAGGTTATTCTTGTGTGCGTCATCTATGTTAATTTTACCTACAGTTAGAAAATAATCACCCATATATTTAGCTACATCTCTAGTCGTATGTACACGATTCAGAGTCCTTCGAACAGGAAGTTCAGAAAAAGTCACGTCAAAGTTTGAGTAATAATACTGTAACGGTCTTCGTCTGTAAAATAGGCTGGTCAATATACTACAAATAATTCCATAAGTCCAAGGTAAGTGGTGGTAAGTAACACCTTCAGCTACTGAAGTAGGTAGCTTCATACAGACATAGCAGTCATCTATCTCCATTGTCTCTACATAATGTACTAATAGGTTGGCAAAAACATTTAAATGCATTTTGTTCCAGATTTTATTGAAGTGTAAGTCTTCCTCATCTGATGCTTCTAAGTCTAGTTGTGTCTGTTTCAAGCTAAGTGGTCTGTCTACTGCATCTATACTTTGTGGAGTATTTCTAGTATGTGATTCTACATTGTCGTCCGGTAAATTATTATTGGGGTACAGACTTGGGTTTTCACTCATCATAGATGGAATGGCTATGGTCAGTCCTATCCAAAGTATTATAATTAGTGCTACACTACATACACATATTTGACAACACGTTTTACACCAATTACGCCTAGGTCTTCCATTTACACTGGAATCAGACATCTTGGGCTTAAGAGAAGTTTTTCAACCCCTCTTTGTAACTTTATACAGATTTTCTTACACCGAGCAACTTCAGGTCGGCTCTTCTTCTTCGGTGCTCTGGATGGCAATCACCTCTTTGTCACTTTCGTCACTTATATCAAGATCTTCGAACTCCTTCAATACCAGAAAAGTCCATTCAGGATCCTGATATTTACTGGTTTGTCTCCTTAGTCGGGCACTTTTTCTCTTAGGCTTAGTTCCAGATTTCTCCTTTTCTCTAACAGCCTGTTTCCTTTCCTCAAGCTTTTCCTCTACCGTTTTTAGTCTTAGTCTCAGTCTTTTGATGAATCTTGGTTCACTTTTCTTTTTCTTAAATCTTTTGACTGTCACTGGGCTTTCTTCTAGTGATCTTTTATTTTCGTTCAGTTGTGGCACATCTGCTTCAATGGTTTCTTGTTCCCTACCTATCTGACTAGTTCCAGGTCTTGGGTCGATTTCTTCTACCTGGTTACTAAGCTGGCCTTGTTCAGGTGTATGTTGGATTTGGCTTTGCTTGGTTTCAGTTTCTTCTTCCTGAACACTTTTATCTATTTCTATCTGATCCTGTTCAAGCACTTCGAACCCTTTGATTTTCTTCCGCTTGAACCTTTGGTCTATTTTCTAATTGTCCCTTTTCAATCTCAGGAGTTCTTGGAGGTGTGTCGATAACCTGTTCTGTCCCTTTCTGTTCTTCCTCGTTGTCTGATCTGACATGGATCTCGATAATCTGGTTATCCTTTTCTATTCCTGTCTCGTCCTCACTATCCCAATCTCTATCTAAGTAGGTGTATCTTCTGGTTCTTATAGGGTCGAATGTCAGGTCGACTACTGGGACACACTCATCTTGACTGGTGCTTGGTTGTTCGTCATCAGCTACTTCAGGACCAACGTCAGGAGACCCCTCAGCTGCACAACCTTCAGCCTCAGTTTCTTCATTTTCCGTCACTCTTTTTGTATGACGGGCGTGGATCCACTTCGGCACACCTGCACACCTCACCGCTGTCGTGGTAACAAGAATCACTTGTCTCGGTTTACCCCACTTCGGTGCAAGACAACTCGATCGGGTGTGTTTCTTTAGCACAACCCAATCCCCTGGGTTCAGATTATGGGCTGGAGTTGTTGGCCTGGCGACGGCATCTTCCCCAATCTGGTGAGAGATAGAACGCACTTGGTCACCCAGTTGCTTGCAGTACTCTAGCACCAAATCATCAGAAATGCTTAGCAGTTTGTGTCCTGGTACCCATGCTTGTCGCATTACTCTTCCCATCAGTATCTAATGGGGGCTCAGGCCTGACTTCCGATCTGGAATACTTCTGATTCCCATCAGGACAAGGGGCAAAGCGTCTATCCAATTCATTCCAGTAGAATCAGACATTTTTCCTAACCTCGATTTGATAGTGCCATTCAACTGTTCTACCACTCCAGAAGCCTCTGGGCGATATGCACAGTGCAATTTTTGGGTAATTTTGAATGCTTCACAGAGTTGTTCTATTATCTCATTGTGAAAATGCCCACCTCTGTCTGATTCAATTGTAACTGGAAAACCGCACCTAGGTATCAGTTCCCTTTAGTAACAACTTGGCTACAGTGATGCCATCATTTCTCTTTGCAGGATAAGCTTCTACCCATTTTGAAAATAAGCAGACAATGACAAGGACGTACTTCATTCCTTTACAGATGGGCAACTGTATAAAGTCAATTTGTAATCTGACAAACGGACCTTCTGCTTTCCCGATTGTACCTGCTGTAACTACTGTTTTCTTTCCCGGATTAAACTGCTGACAAGTTAAGCACCTCTGGCAAAGTGCCTCTGCAATGTTCCTGAATTTCGAATTGTACCATGTCTGGTTAAAGACACGAACCATAGCATCCCTGCCTATGTGTCTATCTCCATGTATTAGCCGGGTCATAGGAGCAAGCAAGCTGTCAGGCAATACAGGCATACCATCAGTGGAAACCATAACACCATCCTCACTCCTTTCCTGACAACCAGACTTTTTCCACCTTTTCTTTTCCTTTGGTCCTGCTGTGTTTTGCAAATCTTTCAGTTCTTCCCATGATTGCACATCTTCAAACACCATAAGTTGGCAGCTGTTTCCATGTCCCCCCAACTTGATGTTTACCGACATTCGTTAACGTGCACAATATTGGGCTAGTTGGTCAGCATATCGATTACCTGCTGTCACATCGTCATTGCCAGATTTGTGAGCAGCACACTTGACCACTGCCAGTTCTTTTGGTAACTGGATTGCCTCCAGTAACTCCTTTACAACCTTCCCATTTCTGATAGGAGTACCTGAAGAAGTCAGGAACTCTCTTTGCAGCCACAATTGGCCAAAATCCTGTACAACCCCATAGCCGTACTGGCTGTCCGTATATATGGTTGTCCTTTTATTTTTCCCAGCTTTACAGGCTCTGGTTAATGCAATTAATTCGGCCACTTGTGCAGACTTGACTCCGAACAAATAGGATGCTTCTACTGCACGTTCTAGTGTACATACTGCATAAGCAGCACTTAAGCCTCCATCCTCATGTCTTAGACAGGAGCCATCTACAAACAGTTCGTAATCTTCAACAGGCAAAGGCATTTCCTTAATATCTGGGCATGGTTTTGTACTGAATTCAGTCAGGTCTATGCAATCATGTTCGACCTCTCCCTTCACTTCTGCAATGAGGGAATCAGGTAATAGGGTAGCTGGATTCAATAAGTTACATTGAGTAATGGTTACATTTGCTGCACCTACCAGAATCCTTTCGTACTTAGTCAGCCGACTAGGAGTGAGATATTGGGTTTTAGTCGGGTCAGTAAGATTACAACTGCATGAGGAATATACACAGTTACAGGATGTCCCATGACGATGGATTCACTCTGCTCAAGACTCATGCAAGTTGCAGCTACTGCTTTCAGACATCCAGGTAATCCAGCAGCCACTGGATCTAAAGTGGCAGAAAAATATGCCACAGGACGTCTAGTCAAACCATGCGCTTGGGTCAGAACTGACAATGCACAATTGTCGCGTGTGTCACAAAACAATGCAAACTCTTTCGAATAGTCAGGCATTCCCAATGCAGGAGCAGTACACAGACAGTCCCGTAATTGTGTAAAAGATGACATGCTTTCTTCATCCCACTCCACTGGGTCTTTTGCTCCTTTCTTGGTCATTTTTATCAATGGTTTTGCTAAAACTGCAGATCCCACAATCCACTGTCTACAGTATCCTACAACCCCAAGGAACATTCTGATCTCTTTCTGAGTGCGAGGTAGATGCATGTTTTTAATTATCCTGATTCTTTCTGTGGTTACTTTCCTGATACCCTTTTCTATCCGGTACCCCAGATATTTCACTGAAGAGGTACAGAACTGTAATTTGTCTGGTGATACTTTATGCCCTCCTTCCCCTAAATGGTTCAGTAAGGCAATGGTGTCGACAACACAGTCATTCTGACTTTTAGACGCCACCAAGAGGTCGTCTATAGTGCACCATCACTGATTCTCTAGGTAGGACCAAAGATTCAAGGCACTTTTTCAGAATCTGATTAAAGATTGAAGGGCTCTCTGTGTACCCCTGAGGGACACTATTCCAGACATAGACATGACTGTCGAATTGAAATGAGAAAAGAAATGTGCTGTCTGAATGCAATGGGATTGAAAAGAATGCGTGACATAAGTCAATGACGGTGAACCATTCAGCATTCCATCGAATTTGGCACAAAATCACAGCAGGATTTGGCACAATAGGACAGCAAGGAACCACAATTGTGTTTACCTTGCGAAGGTCCTGCACTACCCTATACTTACCACTCGGTTTCTTGATTCTAATTATGGGTAAATTACAAGGACTACTCATTACTTCCTGTATGATATTTGCTTCCAACAATCTTTTTATTTCAATGGCAACCCCTGCTTTCACTTATGCACTCATGCTGTATGGTTTGGTATTTGGATAGACTGCATCTTCTCTTATGGCTATTTTAATTGGGTCAACATTTGCCATTAATCCTACATCTTTACCAGTAAAATCCCACACCTCGGGTTTCACTGTCTGCTGGAGTTCTTCATGTAAGTCTTGTATTGTCAGTCTTTTAATTTCTGAGTCAGGCCTTATTAACATTAGTTTTTGTAAATTCCATCTTCATCTGGGGTCTGAATTTCAAAGCCTTTTGGTGTGCAAAAGAAGGTGCAATTCATTTTGCACAGCAAATCACGTCCTAACAGGTTCACTGGGCTAGAGTCACAGACTACAAATCTGTGCATCTCCTTGAAGTTCCCTATTGTGATTTCCATGGGCTCAGTTACTGGGGTACTAATTATCTGATTAGAAACACTCACTACTTGTATTGCTTCTCCCGAGAGGGGTAGGTTTGGGGCATCTGCTGTTCTCACAGTAGAACGGGTAGCACCAGTGTCCAACAGAAAGGTGACGTCATTCCCTTCAACCTTTCCTTCAATGTATGGCCCTGACTGGTCTACCGGCAAGGAGGCGCCAAACACGCACTCCTCATCCTCCCCCCTCAGGCACAGTCAGTAAGGTTCATCACAGAGGAATGTATCATTCAACAGGAATTGCGAAGTTGCTGCATTTCTATCCTCCCTTCCTTCCCAAACCTCTGCTTCTTCACTCTGTTGTGCTCTATTCCTATAGTTTGGCCTAGGTGCACGAGGCAGCTGTGGCTGCTTTACCTGTTGCTGAGTCTTTCGCGGCCCCTCTTTCTGCACCTGTGGATTCAAATCATTATTGAGCATGTTACCATTCTGTATCGCTGGACACTTGTCCCTCCAGTGCCCTATCTGTCCACACCCGTGACAGGGGAACTTCTTTTTGGCTTCCTCTCTGCTCATTTTAACTCTGGGCTTCCCTCCACCCCCAGGGTTTTGATTCTGTGTATTAGTATTCATTTTACTTAACTGCTTTTCTTGTTGCTCTGCCAGTTTCACTTGTGCCCACATGACCTTCTCTTTTAAGGCTTTCCTTTTATTTTCCATCTCATCTTCACAATACTTGGCGTATTTCAGGACCTCATCTATAGGTTTTGCTTGCCAACAGATTTTATTATCTTTAATCCACTGTGAAATCTCAGGTCTTAACCCGACCACAAATCAATAAATAAAATGGGGCATGTCCTTTGTCTCAATGTTATCTAGTCCACTGTACGTTTTGAACACCTGTAACAGTCGTTCATAATATGAATGTACAGTTTCATCACGATTTTGGGTAGTTCTATCTATACGGGTCCAATCAGTTTCTTTAGCAGGCACTTTCCCCTTTAAGTTCAGTATGACTTGGTCATATTTTCTGATCACCTCCGCTGAGGGGGCCCCTGTCCTAATGTCTCTGGCATACTCCTCACTGGCAAAGAAAGTGATTGGGGCTGGCACTGCCTTAGTTTGTCGATTGTGATCCGAATAATGGTCTGTAGCGTGCTGCGGAGGTATATCGCTGTCTAGTCCAAGCAGCGTGTATATGTACAAAGTCTATTACAAAGCTACCCCGTCCCAGGGTAAGGCTCCTCCGGGCACCGCAAAAATGACTAAAGAATTCTAATTCACTTAGATGCTGTTTAATTGCTGTTTGTACACCAGAAGTTCATCATGTTTTCAACAATCCATTGATTTCATGGCTATTGCTCTCATAAACATTTTTATCTGGTAATTCGTTGGTTAATTCGTCAAATGCATGTTACATTAGATTCTCATGTGTCCCAATGCTTTTCGGGCTCTCTTGTAGCCCTTCATCAGGGGATACTCTACAAAAAGAAAAAGGCATTGCTATCAGCCTCAAGTATGGATGTGCCGTAGTAAATTAATGCAAAAGGGTAACTAACCGTTAGTGCTGATTTCATTAAAAAGTGTGCGTTTGTGAAATGAAACTTCCATTAATGAAACCGTTCATCCAAATGGTCCCTCACCACAGGACGGTCTATAGCATGGAACAGTAGTATCGGGCATGCTAAATCCCTCTTTACTACCAGGCCTATAACCTTAACCTGCTGTATCAGTTGCACTGGCCCTCCTATTACTGGGAGGCCTAATGAATGGATTTTTTGAACTTAAGGATCTAGACTCTTCATCATATGAAGGTGGAGTTTTCATTAATAAATCCTCCAAATATTCGTCTTCCGAATCCCCCGCAGTCATTAAGTGTCGGGTTTTCTCTGTCCTTTTCCCTCCCATAGGTTCATCTACTCCTCGTAATGGAAACAGTCCTTCTACTATCATATTCTGTCTCCACTGCTTCATCTTTTTCTCTTTAGCTTCTCCTTTCAATTTTGGATACCATTTACTTATTCCCTTGTCAATTCTGGGTCTGTCTCGCTCAAGGGCCTCAATCTCCCATTCCTCTAAGGCCTCATATTGTGTCAGTCTTGGTCTGGGGTGCAAGTCATTCATTTGGGTCCTCAAATTGAACAAAATTCTACTGTTAAAGGTACCATCCAAAGGAAAAGCTAAAACTCCGTCGTCTTTAGTATATCTCACCCAATTTTCCAACCATACACAGGTATGATACCCTTTGTCGAACATCATAAATGATGCAGGAGTACTGGGTGGTGGAATAATAACTCCTTCTCTAGTCTTTATGGGCTTGTCTTTCTTGAAATAATTCTTCATCTTGTCTACGAAAGTCATTTTTCTCTTGCTTCCGTACATATTGTAAGGTCTGCCTCTTAGCATCTGATCCTTACCAAAACCTAAATATTTCGGATCAGGTAAAAATTCGGGATACCACATATACCTCGTAAACCCTAACTCGACCTGGTTTGCGTACTCTTGTTTACAAATGTCAGCGCAGCTCCGCAACTAACTCCCTCCTTCCCAAGGTAACGGAAACTCGATTTCATTCTTAAAGTGCAAGTGCTCTATTTAATTTACAACGTATAACATTCGCCACTGTACTCGAGTGTCTAAAAAGAAAGATTTGTTTCACTGCAAGTAAACTTCTTTTGTCTACTCTTCATCCTCTACGGATAGACCCTCCTGCCTACCCTTCACACAAGCATTAGAGAACCTGCTACTTCTTTGACTCATCCACTCTTTCCGGTATATATACTAAGTTCAAAGTTTTACTAGCGAACTCCTTTGCCATCACTCAAGCTCCGATGAACCTACTACTCCTCCCTCGTGTGACCCTTACTAGGTAATATCACAACTGAAGTTTCAACAGCGAACCCGTTGCTATCATGTATTCAATTTTTTTCATACAGAAACCCTAATTAGCGCTTCTAGTTCTGCCTAACCATGCACTAATCTTTAAGCATGGGCGGAAAATCCGTTACGCTCGCGGATTTTGCGGATTTTAGGGAAATTCGCAAACTGCGAGATTTGCGAATTTCCCGCAAAATCCGCAAATTCGCACGCAGCGGATTTTTTTGGCGGCGCGCGGCGTTGGTGATACAATTTTTGCGGCGTGCGGCGTTTATCATCGTTTGCCGAGTTGTTTTTCTCGATATTTTGCGAGTGCTGCGCCATTTTGGATCTTGCTGTGTGATCCCGCGGGAATTTGGCGAGCGCGATTACGTCATCGCGGCTTGCCAACTTGCACAGCGAGAGTTTGTCAACGCGAGTACGGCGAGATCACGTCTCGTGGTACTTCGCAATTGCGAGATTTGAGATGTGGCGAGCAGCAACAATCTCGCACAAGCTAAAATATAAAATTTGCAATTCTGCACAAGAAATCCACCAGCAAGCAGCATAAACCTTCTTGAAATGATGATTTTTATCTTAATAACTCCTTAGGTTGACATTTGCCTGCACTTTTTTTAGCGAGGAGTCCATTTTGGGGAGGGGGAGAGGGGGTGGGAGGAAGGAAGTGCCCCACAGTCTTCAACTTCCTGTTCCTGTCCAGCAGGCTCCTCCCAGTGCTTTGTCCATCTCCTGGTCACTTTTCATTTGGATCTGGAGCTGGAAGGATTACTTTTTGTGGATGCTGCTGGATATTTGGATTTGAGGCCTTTTTGACTTTCTTTAGATCACTGTTGGATTAGAAATTTTACAAGTAAATTTGTTTGGGGCATTACAGTTGCTCGAACTAATTTTTTGGAATTTTCGATTTTTGGGCTGTTTTGGGTCCTTTTGCCCAGATGTACTCAGTGGTGGGTGGACTGAGTCTTTCTGTGGGTTGTCTTGAACTTAAACATCATGGAGGGCATGGATGGATTGGGATTGTGCTGATTTCTCAGTGATTTTCGTTTTTTGGGGCTGTACTTGTGGCCTTTTCACCAGGGGTATTTGAGTCTAGCATGGGCCTAGTCTTTCTGTGGGGTGTCTTGAACTTAAACATCATGGAAGGCATGGATGGAATGGGATTGTGCTGATTTTTCAGTGATTTTTGTTTTCTGGGGCTGTACTTGTGGCCTTTTCACCAGGGGTATTTGAGTCTAGCATGGGCCTAGTCTTTCTGTGGGGTGTCTTGAACTTAAACATCATGGAGGGCATGGATGGAATGGGATTGTGCTGATTTTGCAGTGTTTTTCGATTTTTGGGGGTGTTCATGGGGAGGGACAGGCCATGTGGCTGGGGGCCATTTTGAGTGCTGCTACAGGCCCTGGCCATGTGCTGGGAGGCAAGTGGCCATTTTGAATGCAGGCTTTGTTGTTAGGCCTGCAACCATTTTGCCTACTTTTCAACCTTTATGCCCAGGGGTAGTGAGTCTTGCATGGGCCTAGTCTTTCTGTGGGTTGTCTTGAATTTAAACATCATGGAGGGCATGGATGGATTGGGATTGTGCTGATTTCTCAGTGATTTTCGTTTTTTGGGGCTGTACTTGTGGCCTTTTCATCAGGGGTATTTGAGTCTAGCATGGGCCTAGTCTTTCTGTGGGTTGTCTTGAATTTAAACATCATGGAGGGCATGGATGGATTGGGATTGTGCTGATTTTTCAGTGATTTTCGTTTTTAGGGGCTGTACTTGTGGCCTTTTCACCAGGGGTATTTGAGTCTAGCATGGGCCTAGTCTTTCTGTGGGCTGTCTTGAAGTTAAACATCATGGAGGGCATGGATGGAATGGGATTGTGCTGATTTTGCAGTGTTTTTCGATTTTTGGGGGTGTTCATGGGGAGGGACAGGCCATGTGGCTGGGGGCCATTTTGAGTGCTGCTACAGGCACTGGCCATGTGCTGGGAGGCAAGTGGCCATTTTGAATGCAGGCATTGTTGTTAGGCCTGCAACCATTTTGCCTACTTTTCAACCTTTATGACCAGGGGTAGTGAGTCTTGCATGGGCCTAGTCTTTCTGTGGGTTGTCTTGAATTTAAACATCATGGAGGGCATGGATGGATTGGGATTGTGCTGATTTTTCAGTGATTTTCGTTTTTTGGGGCTGTACTTGTGGCCTTTTCACCAGGGGTATTTGAGTCTAGCATGGGCCTAGTCTTTCTGTGGGCTGTCTTGAAGTTAAACATCATGGAGGGCATGGATGGAATGGGATTGTGCTGATTTTGCAGTGTTTTTCGATTTTTGGGGGTGTTCATGGGGAGGGACAGGCCATGTGGCTGGGGGCCATTTTGAGTGCTGCTACAGGCACTGGCCATGTGCTGGGAGGCAAGTGGCCATTTTGAATGCAGGCATTGTTGTTAGGCCTGCAACCATTTTGCCTACTTTTCAACCTTTATGCCCAGGGGTAGTGAGTCTTGCATGGGCCTAGTCTTTCTGTGGGTTGTCTTGAATTTAAACATCATGGAGGGCATGGATGGATTGGGATTGTGCTGATTTTTCAGTGATTTTCGTTTTTTGGGGCTGTACTTGTGGACTTTTCACCAGGGGTATTTGAGTCTAGCATGGGCCTAGTCTTTCTGTGGGGTGTCTTGAACTTAAACATCATGGAGGGCATGGATGGAATGGGATTGTGCTGATTTTTCAGTGATTTTCGTTCTTTGGGGCTGTACTTGTGGCCTTTTCACCAGGGGTATTTGAGTCTAGCATGGGCCTAGTCTTTCTGTGGGCTGTCTTGAAGTTAAACATCATGGAGGATATGGATGGAATGGGATTGTGCTGATTTTGCAGTGTTTTTCGATTTTTGGGGGTGTTCATGGGGAGGGACAGGCCATGTGGCTGGGGGCCATTTTGAGTGCTGCTACAGGCACTGGCCATGTGCTGGGAGGCAAGTGGCCATTTTGAATGCAGGCATTGTTGTTAGGCCTGCAACCATTTTGCCTACTTTTCAACCTTTATGCCCAGGGATAGTGAGTCTTGCATGGGCCTAGTCTTTCTGTGGGTTGTCTTGAATTTAAACATCATGGAGGGCATGGATGGATTGGGATTGTGCTGATTTTTCAGTGATTTTCGTTTTTTGGGGCTGTACTTGTGGCCTTTTCACCAGGGGTATTTGAGTCTAGCATGGGCCTAGTCTTTCTGTGGGTTGTCTTGAACTTAAACATCATGGAGGGCATGGATGGAATGGGATTGTGCTGATTTTGCAGTGTTTTTCGATTTTTGGGGGTGTTCATGGGGAGGGACAGGCCATGTGGCTGGGGGCCATTTTGAGTGCTGCTACAGTCCCTGGCCATGTGCTGGGAGGCAAGTGGCCATTTTAAATGCAGGCATTGTTGTTAGGCCTGCAACCATTTTGCCTACTTTTCAACCTTTATGCCCAGGGGTAGGGAGTCTTGCATGGGCCTAGTCTTTCTGTGGGTTGTCTTGAATTTAAACATCATGGAGGGCATGGATGGATTGGGATTGTGCTGATTTTTCAGTGATTTTCGTTTTTTGGGGCTGTACTTGTGGCCTTTTCACCAGGGGTATTTGAGTCTAGCATGGGCCTAGTCTTTCTGTGGGCTGTCTTGAACTTAAACATCATGGAGGGCATGGATGGAATGGGATTGTGCTGATTTTTCAGTGATTTTCGTTTTTTGGGGCTGTACTTGTGGCCTTTTCACCAGGGGTATTTAAGTCTAGCATGGGCCTAGTCTTTCTGTGGGCTGTCTTGAACTTAAACATCATGGAGGGCATGGATGGAATGGGATGGTGCTGATTTTTCAGTGATTTTCGTTTTTTGGGGCTGTACTTGTGGCCTTTTCACCCGGGGTATTTGAGTCTAGCATGGGCCTAGTCTTTCTGTGGGCTGTCTTGAACTTAAACATCATGGAGGGCATGGATGGAATGGGATTGTGCTGATTTTTCTGGGTTTTTTTCGATTTTTTTGGGGTGTATAACTGAACTGATGTTCCTCTGTCTTCCATTGTTTTTAGGTGCACAAGACTCAAGAGAACCACCAGTGCCAGGAAGAAGTCCTGCAGCGGTGTGTGTGTACAGCATAACGTCACGCGACGTCACGTCTGGCCTCAGACAACTCTACAATTCGTGCAACTGCGGCCTGCTGTCTGACCTGCTCTGAAGAAGATGGCCCCAAAAAAAGGTGTCCGTAGCTCCTCTAGCAAGAAAGTTGCTAGTAAGGAGCAGAAGAAGCAAGTTACCAAGGAGGCTGGTGTGCCAACCGCCACGTTTTTTAGGAGCAAAAAAAAAAGTACGCCTGCAGCAGCAGCAGGATCTGCTGGGGACCAAGCTGGGAGCAGCACCCCCGCTCCATTGGGTTCAGTGCCTCCACCACCACACCAACTTAAGTCAAAGCCCTTGAGTGCTTCAGAGGCAGTCAGTGTACTTCTCCAATCACCATCGACCAGTGATGTTGGCTCATCGCAAGAAAGTAGGAGCAATGTCCCTGAATCAACACAGGTTGTTGTAACTCATCTGACAAGTGTTGAACAACCACAGCCGCAACAACAACACCATGTGCAAGTACAAGCCCAAGTACATGTGGAAGGAGAGGCAGCAAAAGGAGATGCGCAAGCAGAGGTGCATGGAGGGTTACAAGTGCCCACAATAGTTGTTCCTCCCGAAGTAGGGGCACATCAGGAAATCGACAATCAAGCCGAGGTATCATTGGAAGCCACTCCTCCTAATGATCATTCATTGTCTTCCACATCCCTAGCAAGGAAAAGATCAGGGTTGGTGTCTACATCTTCTTCAAGCCCACCTCCTTCTGATGAGACGGATCCCAATTGGGAACCAGCACCACTGCCGTCTGAGAGTGAGGCACACCATGATCTGACAAAGGTACCTAAGCGTAAAAGGAAGGTCGTCGAAAAACTCATAGCTATGGAGTGTGATGAGGCTCAACAAGAAGTGACGGATACTGCTGCTGATGAAGCCTCTCACGATGACGACGAGCCAGTCATCACAAAGGTCGCTGCAGCCCCAGCGGGCATGCAGCAAAGAGACATTTTGACCCTATCCCGAGAAGCTGCTGAGCGTGATGATGATGTCGACGAGGAGGCAATGGAAATACAACAATCATTGGATTTGGAGTTAACTAGTACACCAACACCTACCGCTTCCATATTTCTTCCTCGCAAGAAGGGACCTCGATCCACCTCGATCTCAATTCGTGGTGGTGAAAGTGCAAAACGTACTGAAGTTCGGCAATCCACATCCTCCACTTCATCTGGCATTAGCAGCAGGACCACCACCACCAGTAGCACCGCCTCCTCCGGCCCCCAAAGACATTTCAAGTCTCCAGTTTGGGACTTCTTTAGTGTTTGCCCAAAAATGGAAAACATAGCCATTTGTAGCATTTGTAAGCTTCGAGTTAGTCGTGGTAAGTTTGGTACCAACTATGGTACCGGAGGCCAGAGAGGTCATCTTAGGAGAGCGCACCCTGTCCAATGGTTTCCGCACCTAGAGGCGGTCAAGGAAGCCAGAATTGCACGTAATGAAAACGTTGATTTTTCATCTGATGATGACGAGGAGGAAGAAGACGATTCAAACACTTCACTTACACCCAGTACCCCTGTCAGCAGCACACCCCATGTGAGGCACACTAAGAGTGTGGGAGAGAGTGAGACATCAATGCGGAAAAGTTCATCAGCGAGCGTAACTGGGTCGAAGATATCATCATCATCCCGTAAATCCTTGGTCCAGGGCAACATTAAAAAGATGTTGTTTACAGAAGCGCAATATGAACGCAACCACCCACTGACGCGTCTGTATAACACTAAGCTGGCTAAAATGCTAGCTCTGGACCTTCTCCCTTTTTCTTTTGTGGAAGGGGTTGGTTTTCTAGAATTAGTGGCAGAGCTCTGCCCTAAATGGAAGGTTCCTAGCCGGTTCTATTTTGCCCGAGTTGTGGTTCCAGCACTACATGAAGATGTTCTGAAGGTGATTGGGGCAGCTTTGCAGAAGAGTGCTGTTGACACTATACATCTGACAACAGACATGTGGACCAGTGGCGCAGCCGCTGATTACATGTGCATCACTGCACACTGGGTCTCTTTTTCAGGGTCCTAAAGCAAAGCAAAACACAGGTGTTGACACAGACATTGTTTTTAAAGCTGCTCGGAAACATGCAACACTAGCCATGTTTGGTTTGGAGAAACGTCACACAGCAGAAAACATTTTGGATGTCTTTAATACAAAGGTCCTTAACTGGCTGTCCCCACTAAAACGCCAGGTTGGTTATGTTTCCACGGACAATGGCGCCAATATAGTTAAGGCCATGAGGCAGGGTGACTATTTCAGAGTGCCGTGTTTGGCGCACTGTATAAACCTGGTTGTCCAAAAATTCTTGGGTAATAAAGGCAGTGCAGCGTACAGAGTATTGGACACCTGCCGAAAAATGTGCAACCATTTCAGACATTCTTTTAAGGCCCAGGAGCAGCTGAGGAGCCTGCTATATCAACGTCAAATGCCAGTGAAAGCACTCATCCAGGAGGTGGTAACACGTTGGAACTCAACCTTCTACATGCTTGAGCGTCTGTATGAGCAGTATACGGTACTCGATCAATATTTCTTGACAGAGGGTACATGGGACCTGAGGATGGGTGCGGGGCAATGGAACATAGTTCAAAGCCTGACACGCATGCTTCGTCCTTTTGAGTTCTTCACGCGTGCAGTCAGCAAGGAGGACTGTAATTTGGGAAAAGCTATCCCATTGTTGTACATGCTGGAGGACCAACTGAAGGAGGTGTGTTCTGTGTTTGAAAAAGATGTAAAAAACCAAGACTCTTTTGTTCTGGCTGAGAAATTATCAGAGCTCCTACAAGGTGATGAACGTCTTAAAAAGATCCACTCAGAAGAGCATTACATTTGTGCTACTATTCTGGATCCAAGCTACAAAAAGGCGCTGGCAGGCCAAGCATTCTTTCCTTTTGATGATGAACATGTTCCAAAGTACAAACATTGGCTAGCCTTGTCAGCCAAGAGGTTTGAATTAGAACGGCTGAAAATTGAAGGAAATGGCAGTACATCAGCAGGCCATTCCCAGTCAAAACAATCCACTTCTGCACCTGTGGCTGTGGCACAAGTGACCTCTCAGCCGTTAAAGACACCGGCAACCGGATCATCTGCACCAGACACAACAGAAACATTGGAGGCTGAAGAGGATTGGCTAGCTCTGCGTCGGTTTGGTTCTCAAAAGGTCAGAGGCACAGCAAGAGCTAGGCAAAGTGGAGGAACCTTGGATGAGGACCTTGAGTCGATGGTGAAGGACTATCTGAATGACTCAACAGAGGTCTATGTTAATTCTGACCCATTGGCTTATTGGCATGGGAAAAAAGAATTGTGGCCACAGCTACTTGTCTTGCCCACTCGCAAGCGTGTCTTCTGAACGTGTTTTCAGTGCTGCTGGTGGCATTGTAACTCCCAAACGGAGCCGCCTCTCGCCCAAAAATGTGGAGAGGTTAACAATGATCAAGATGAATCAGCACCTCATACCACCAGATTTCAGAGTACGTGAAATCGCGCCGGGTGAAGACGAGGTGGCCAGCAACATAGATGAGGGAATTTCTACTCTGTCAGGTGACACTGAGCTCACCCTGCCTGAATTCGCAGAGTATGATGACGAAGCCTTATTCTCATTCCTGGACCGTGATACTGAGCCCTGAAAATGAGACAACAAATCAATAACTTTCTTTTTCGTCCTTATTCACTTTTATTCCTGTGTGTCTGTCTTTCTTTGTTGTGCACAGTTAATATATTTCAAACTTTAATCAGATAATAACAAAAACAAGCCCATCAGCAGAACTGTCTTCACTGGTTTGCTAATTGATTTGAAGTTGCCGCAGTCTGCATTCCTCAGGTTCACAAGTTCAGAAGAACATGCTTTTCTATCCTCCTGCTTCAGACTCCTATTTCCATCAAACCAGAGGGCTGGTTTACGCCCAGTGAAGAAAGACTCAGCACTTGTGGGGGTGTTGTTCTACCTCTTTGCAGGTGAGTTGACGGCTCTGGGACCATTGTTGGGAAGCTCTAATACCGGATAAAAGTGTTTTGGACCAAATCCGAGGCGCACATTTTTTAGTGTTTTTGCTGACTTGCTTGCCTTTGAGGTGCTCTTAGGGGGGGTCCGTCTGTTTGTGGGTGAGTTTTGGGGTCTGGGGGCACTGCTGGGACACTCTAATCTTGATTGCATTTGCTTTTCAGGAAATCCGTGGTGGCAACCCCGACTTATGGCCTAGCTACGCAGCGCGTTTGGACCGAAGGCCGAAAAATATTGCAAGTATGAGATTTTGCTTTTGGCCTGGTTGGGGGTGTTATGCTTCTTGGCGGGTGGGTTGGCGGGTCTTGGGGCATTCCTGGGAAGGTCTAATACCGGGTTGGAGTGGTTGGGACAAAATCCAGGCCGATTTTTTTTTTGCTATTTCTGACATTTTGCTCAATGTAGCGTTTTCGGGGGCCTGTTTGGGGGCCTTCCTGGTGTTTGTGGGTGAGTTTCGGGGTCTGGGAGCACTGCTGGGACACTCTAATCTTGATTGCATTTGCTTTTCAGGAAATCCGTGGTGGCAACCCCGACTTATGGCCTAACCATGCAGCGCGTTTGGACCGAAGGCCGAGAAATATTGCAAGTATGAGATTTTGCTTTTGGCCTGTTTGGGGGTGTTATGCTTCTTGGCGGGTGGGTTGGCGGGTCTTGGGGCATTCCTGGGAAGGTCTAATACCGGGTAGAAGTGGTTGGGACAAAATCCAGGCCGATTTTTTTTTGTGCTATTTCTGACATTTTGCTCAATGTAGCGTTTTCGGGGGCCTGTTTGGGGGGCTTCCTGGTGTTTGTGGGTGGGTTTCAGGGTCTGGGCGCACTGCTGACTATATATACTTTACTTTGCAAGAGGTTTGAAGCAAATCCATGGTGGCAGAGGGGAGTTAGGGCCTAGCTGCAGAGCGCGCGCGGAGTGATTTGGGAAATTTGGGAAAAACTGACAAAGTCCCCATTTTTGTACTTTTGCTCTTTGGCTGTTTGGGGGTCTTCCACTCGTTTTCTCCTGGGTTGATGGCGCTGGGGCCATTGCTGGGAAGCTCTAATACCGGATAAAAGTGGTTTGGACCAAATCCCAGACGGACTTTTTTTTGTGTTTTTGATGACTTGCTTGCATTTGAGGTGCTCGTAGGGGGGGTTCCGTCTGTTTGTGGGTGAGTTTCGTGGTCTGGGAGCACTGCTGGGACACTCTAATCTTGATTGCATTTGCTTTTCATGAAATCCGTGGTGGCAACCCCGACTTATGGCCAAGCTACGCAGCGCGTTTGGACCGAAGGCCGAGAAATATTGCAAGTATGAGATTTTGCTTTTGGCCGGTTTGGGGGTGTTATGCTTCTTGGCGGGTGGGTTGGCGGGTCTTGGGGCATTCCTGGGAAGGTCTAATACCGGGTAGAAGTGGTTGGGACAAAATCCAGGCTGATTTTTTGTTGTTGCTATTTCTGACATTTTGCTCAATGTAGCGTTTTCGGGGGCCTGTTTGGGGGGCTTCCTGGTGTTTGTGGGTGGGTTTCGGGGTCTGGGCGCCCTGCTGGCTATATATACTTTACTTTGCAAGAGGTTTGAAGCAAATCCATGGTGGCAGAGGGGAGTTAGGGCCTAGCTGCAGAGCGCGCGCGAAGTGATTTGGGAAATTTGGGAAAAACTGACAAAGTTCCCATTTTTGTACTTTTGCTCTTTGGCTGTTTGGGGGTCTTCTACTCGTTTTCTCCTGGGTTGACAGCGCTGGGGCCATTGCTGGGAAGCTCTAATACCGGATAAAAGTGGTTTGGACCAAATCCCAGGCGGAATTTTTTTTGTGTTTTTGATGACTTGCTTGCCTTTGAGGTGCTCTTAGGGGGGGTTCCGTCTGTTTGTGGGTGAGTTTCGTGGTCTGGGAGCACTGCTGGGACACTCTAATCTTGATTGCATTTGCTTTTCAGGAAATCCGTGGTGGCAACCCCGACTTATGGCCAAGCTACGCAGCGCGTTTGGACCGAAGGCCGAGAAATATTGCAAGTATGAGATTTTGCTTTTGGCCTGTTTGGGGGTGTTATGCTTCTTGGCGGGTGGGTTGGCGGGTCTTGGGGCATTCCTGGGAAGGTCTAATACCGGGTAGAAGTGGTTGGGACAAAATCCTCGCGGAAAAGCCTTTTGGCACTTTTTGTAACTTAGGGTTCGTTAGGGTTAGCCCTAGCAGCAGGATTGCATGTGTTTCGGGGTGTTCTAGATTTTTGCAACTGAGTTCTGGGGTCTTAGAGCACTCGTGAGAATGTGTAATTTTGGTTGCAAGTCATTTGAAGAAAATCCATGGTGGGAAAGGGGGGATTTGGCATAGTTAAAGAAAGCCTTTGCCACTATTCTTAACTTAGGGTTCATTAGGGTTAGCAGTATTTCTATTGCATGTGTTTGGGTGGGGGGGTTTTCGAGTCTTGGAGCGATGCTGGCTATGGATGCTTTTGCTTGGTTGCTTGCAAGTGGTTTGAATGCAATCCACGGTGGGTAAGGGGTAATTAGTAAGGGGGTACTTCGGCCTACTTTTACTTTTAAAGTAAGTTTTGTCACCAGTTTTCTGCTAGGCCTCGTTTTTTGAGATTTGATTGGGGGTCTTCTACATTTTTGTGACTGGCTTTAGTAAGGGTCTGGGTGGGAGCACTGCTGGGAAGATCTAATTTTGTTCTAAAACACAGTTTACAGTACACCTAGCTTGAGGGGAAAGATCCGCTACATTAATTTGCCCTTACTTATTTATCCTTCAAAAGGTGACTCAGACAGAGTACGCACTTTCAAAAATATTGTACTGTCTACTAGGAAAATCAAAGTGTGACTTTTTGCACTCCACAGCCTACATACCTTATATTTATTTATCAGTGGTGTTGTAATATTATATCTCTTCCTGTTTTTCGTTGAATAATTACAGGCCGGGTTTCAGTCTCTGCAATGAGGAAAAAAGGATGGAGTCAGGCTTCACATTAGCGAGCCACAATTCAGCATCAGGCAGGCCGTGGACAGGGTGTCTTCTGGTGACCAACATCGATGGACGAAGCGTCGGCTGCAATGGAGGAGTGCCGCTAATAAGAGGATTTTTTTTCTGCAGGCAACTTACTTACCACTTTCAACAGGACAACTACAACAACATAGATACAGTATCCCTTGCCTTTTTCTCTGACTGTGACTGCATTTCTTGGATCTCTCTCTGCTTCTAAATTGATCCCTTAACACATCACTTAGTCCACTCCACTATCACATCTGCACCACACATAGTCATTTGTAAGTGCTCCTACGTAATTCGCAAGTCGCAGCACGCCCCAGCCCGTAGAGGACTGGGATGGCCCCAATGATGAAGCATGTCACCAAGGGGCAACCCTGGTGAGTGAGGGGACACCTAGAATAAAAGCAATTTCTCCTTTTCTATCTACTATACCTTCCAGACCAACCCCATTGAGTGTTGTGAATGGATTTATAGTGACCAGCAAGGCTCTCAGGTATCTGGCAACAGAGACCTTATGTTGAATATAGTTATCAATAATTCCACACACGCCCTGTACTGTCGCATTCTTTCTTCCACAGTTGTCGAAAGTACTACTTACTTTTCACTGACATGCATCCAGTAGTGCATGCACTTTCAAAGATTGATGGATAGGTTTGTACCCAAAGATTTGTTTATGTTCACAATTGTTTGTCCATGCTGTGCTATTTTTTCTTGTCTCCCAAAACCTTTCCCAAAAACCCCCGTACCCATCCATTTTTCAAACCCTAACCCTCTTCCCCCGGGCTGTGTGGTTTTCATTGATGTGTGACTAAATTACAGCAATAAATCCACATACTTGCTGGGGAGGATAAGGTGATAGCAACAGGCTGGTGAAGAAATCCGAGGATATATTCTTACTCTGATTGACAAAGACCCATGGCTAATGTCAAAGAACTTCAACCGAATTAGTTATACTTTAACATTTGTTAGGCTACAATGTGGCACTGTTCTAGTGTACTTCTGTCACCTGCTATATTCTCTATTGTACCGTTGTATTGCTCAGGAGGACAACCCAGATTTCATTTTCTTTTTTTTCATAGGCATGCAACTGCCACTGTGTCACACCACTAGTACCACCGCTATGAGGAAATTTTATCCGCCCAGGATTGCCAACCTTATTCGCTGTTTCCCGTGGAGCCAGCCCTGGGCCTAGCCCTACTTGCAAACAGAAATTACAGGTAAGATAGGCGTTTGGTTGGAGGTAGTATAATGGAGTATTAGGAGAGACGAGAGATTGGATTGACAGTAGTACTACTAAAGTCCTAGGACTATTCAGGAAAACAAACTTACTGTTAAACCCCCACCCACCAGACTCAAAAGCAGTAAAAAACAGGTATGGTCAGATATAGTTTCAAAAAGTATATTTTTATAGCCCTAACAAAATAATCTCCCGCAAGACCCTCCTTAACCCCAAGGATTGTCCTTCAAAAGTCCCCAAAAATCCCAACTCCCAATTCCCACCCCCCAAAAGTCTCTAAAAAAGGGGCAAGGGACACTATGGCAGGGTGCTGTTGGAATTAGCAGCCAGGGCATCATGCTCCTTGCGGAGGGTGGCAAGTTCGAAGCGGAGGCCCTCCACCACGTTCTTATAGTTATGGACCTCCTGCTCCAGGTAGGACAGTCTGAGGGATAAGCGGCGCCGGTGTGCCTTGCAAATCCTGTGAGGGGCAGCTGCTTTCTTTGCTGCTGGGCGGTGGCGTTTGGCTTTGGTAGCCCGGCTCCGTACCGCTGGAGCACTGCGCTGGCTGGCAGCCCGCACGGAGGAGGATGCAGCTGTCCCAGTGGACGTTGTTGTTGTACCAGACTGCGTCTCCTCCTCCTCCAGGGCCACCAGCCACCGATATTCAGCGACAGTGGCATCCAGCCTCCGTTGCTGGGCCATTCGAGCCAGCTCCTTCCTCCTTGATGGTGTCTTGGATTTGGAAGGAGCAACTACATGAAAAAAGAAAGACATAGTCTGTAACCAATGCTCCTTAAGATTAACACAAAATGATTGAGCAGAAAGTTGTCACAGTACAAGTAGCAAATTGAAAGCACAGTACATAACTATTGAGGACAGTATCTATGTAACCTCCGACTTCTTCATCCTTGCTCTAACATTAGTGGGAGTTTCAGGAACAAATTCTACGATCACTATGGACTTCCATTACAGTCGACTATGACAGTGCACCACTCTTCTTCTTCTTCTTCTCTCTTGTTTAGGAAAATTGGTACGCTATCTTATGCAAGCCGGCATAATGCCAGTGCAGTGAACTTGCACCCGAGAAAAACAGGCGCACACCATGGTGAGTGAGACAGACTTGCGTTACTGTACCGGTCCAGTATATGCAGGTGGTGAAGCTCTTACTTTTCTATTACGGGTGGCACTGAGAATACTCTGTTAAAAGGGCTACTGCTTAATTAATTTAGCTTTCACCCTACAGTGCAAATGAGTATTAGAAAAGGAAAATGAAGAAGCTAAATTATCTGATTATCTATCACTTCACATGGGATGTATTTGATGACATATGGGATGACTTTAGGTGCTTTGCTTATTATTGAGTGAACAGTGATACCCCCACACATGAATGACGTACTACTACTAAACTAAAGTTATTAAGAGAGGTAGGGAGTGTCCACCGTAATAACCGGATATATGCTGTGCTTGCAGTTGCAATACAAACTACTGCTACTATTCATGGTAGTATTTGGACAACGTTACAACTTCTTTTCCTTGCCTTTCCTACACTGGAACGGACGTGCGGGTGCGATGTTACATGCTCTTCAAAGTAACACTTAGTTCATCCAGTGACCGTCTACTCTCTCTAGATACACATATGCTATCTAAGAGTCAGATAGTACCATGAATGATCCAGGCATCCATCCATTCAAAGTATATTGCACACATACAGTTTCTGTCTCACCCACCCAGGCTGTTCTCCTTCCACCCATCCTTGCTTCATCACTCACCCAGCCATGCACCATACCATTTTCTTACCTTCCCAGCCACCTCGGGGACCAAGCAAACACATATGATTCTTCTTTGCCAGTCATCATTACATTTCTCGTGCTTCCACACTTACTTACACCCTTCTTTCGCTTTTCGTTCATCCCATCCATCAAGTTCACCTCAGATCTGATTGGGATTCTTCTCGCCAAAAACTTCACAGCTAAGTCGAAGTACATTTAGAGGAGGCTACTACCTGCTTTTTTTATAATACACCCGTGCAGAAAGCACACTCTGCAGTCTTCAATCTCAATGACTAAGGAATGTATAGCTTACCTCTGCCCGCCACCACCGTGTGAACCCTCACAGGCATGTCCTTGTCCGGCACTTGCACCGCCTCCTCCCCAGAGTTGTCCTCCTCGTCCAATGCCACCACCACTTCCGCGCTGGCCCCGTCTCCAGATGTTCCACCTACAAAGTACATTTAATAATGTTAGAATACACCACTCACTACTGTATAATATTTGGTCTAGGAGGAAGAAAGAATTGTGAAAAAAACAGTATACAATTTAATAATTTATGACTGTGTACTCTAGAGTAAAAATGTCCCTTTTTCCAGGGAAGGCTGTTGTCTTGCTGCACTTGTTGGCACAACTGATGAATGTTTGCTTTTTACTTTTTAACACGCACCACTTTTTCTCCTAACAGACAGAACCTTGACTTCTAAGAACACGAGCAGGATCAAGTTCAAACCAGGTGAGAGCTCGGCTCGACCACAAGAAATGTGTCCAATTAATCGTCAGCACTAAGCACTTTTCCATTTTCAGTTACACGTTCACTTTTATGACAAACTTGAATTTAATAAATGTGTTTACTTTTAATAAAGCTTTTAAACTTAACTAGTCTCTGTGGTTTTTGGTCCTCCAGACTAGAGTGGATGAGCTAAAGGTTTTCGAATTTTTGCAAGCATGAGTCCGTGCCTCTGCCATTGGTGACTTTGGGAGCTAAATGACTCTGCCACACTATCTAGTCAGTAAGGAGATTGGGGGTTCAACTACAAAGTCTGTTATCACTGAGGTATGTGGAAAGTCTAACAGTTACAGCACCTATTATAATTGATAAGCTAAGCGATGCATTATTTAGTGTCCATAGTTCTGTTTGTGCAGATTTGTGCCTGCAACAGTAGTAGAATGGATTGTCCTCCTATCCAAACCAAAAGTAAAGTAGTATCTTATTCTTTCTTGGTGGTCATTCACCTTTTTATTGTTGGCAATGGTCAAAGCATAAACATTTAGAATACTTGAAAAGACATTATGGACAATCCCAGAGGACTGCACTCAGTGCATATAGCTATTGCTGACTAGAATGGGAGTCCAATGGAAATGCCAAATGTGCAATCTTAGTTAGCTACACAGACAGACTAATGAGAATAATCTAGTAATACCACACGGAGTCATAGTCGAGGCAGGATAAGAATTTAGATCCTGTCTACAAGAAGATCAAAGACGATTTAGAAAAAATCGAATGAGGAACGCTAGGAAAAAATAAGTACTCTATATTAAAATTAAAACTTACTGGGGCCAGCAAAGGAGCCCTCGCCTGCCCGGTCGTGGCCTGCATCATCAACAGCACCCTCCTCCTCCTCCTCCTGTGTCCTCCTCTTGCCCCTGGGGGAAGCTGATGTACAACATGAAAGAAAGAAAAACAGAAAACATGGATGATATTTCTCAACCAAATCAAACATTTCAAAAGAACTAACAAAGTAACAAAATATTTTTGCGAAATATAAATAAGGAACGACTCCACGGGATATATTATTGACCAATCTCATGTGGTCGACTACGTCATTACTTTAGTATTGCTTGATTTGCGGACCGTCGAATTGGAAACTACCCTATGTAACTCACTAAACAAAGTACTAAAAAGGTTTGCCTAGGATTGGCAGGCAGCAGTCCGCAGCACGCAAAGTGACAGCCAAAGTCCATTGTGATTGAAGATCAGCGACAACACTAAAGTTTCCTACTACATTAACCAGTCATTAAAATACTCAAACTATTAATCCACCACCACTATTTCTTCTTATCGCCATGTGTACAAAGGAAGGACTGGACTTGAGTCTGTAGGGGCTGATTCAGAAGGCCCTTGCGGCTCTTTTGCTCCATTGTTGCGTGACTTTTGTGACGCAGCGCTAGCACAAAAGAGGCGCAATGGTGCGGCGTATATTAACAACGTGACGCATATGGGAGATGCATCACGTTGTAAAGCCCTGCGCCAATAGGTGGCGTTCCGGCGCAAGGGAGGGCGTTCCTGCGCAGGAACGCATCCTAAAAGTGGCTGAGGGAAATCTACAAGATTTCAATCAGTCACTTTGAGGACAATGATGCGTGACTCAAACCCTGCGCCTGCTTGAAGCACACGTACGGCTTGATGCAGCATTGGGGAGATAGGGCACCCCAGAGCATTGATGGAGCTTCACCATCGTTGTGACGCAACTCCAGCAATGCGCCGCCTTTACAGCACAGATGCGTAACGCTTTGGTGACGTTTTGGGCCCATGGTGCGCCGCATTGTAAATACGGCGCACCATGGGTGATGGTGGCGTGACGCACAATTACTGGCGCATCCCTGCTACTTTGCAGGGATGCGCCGGTAATTAAAAATCTGAACCTTAGTGTGTAGCATTACGCAGTTCTTTCAACTACACTCATACATAATTTCACAGGCCAATGAAATTAACACAAAATCTAAAACAAATAAGCATAGTAGCAACAATACTGAGAAGAAGGAGAGCAGTGTACCTGAAATGCACAGAAGATTTTGAAATATAATTTACCTACAATGTAATGAGCAGCATTATTGCTCTTGGTAAAAAACAAAAATTTGCAATATAATAACACAGCAGGAGAAAACATAGTAGTAAAGACATAGCTACTACTACTCACCAAGCCCGGGGATCTCAAGGCCAAGAGGTCGAGCAGATCTCGCTCACGGGTCAGGACATCCGTCCAGCGGTGGGTGGCCTGGTTGTAGGTGCGCCAGACCCGAGAGTGGTGGTAAATGGCCTGGCACACCTTCTCCCACCGCTTCCGGCGCTCCCGGGCCCCGTACCTGGCACTGATCTTGCCGCCTCCCATGATGGTCCTGAGGAGGCGGCGCTGAACATAAAAAATGAGTTGGCCCACCTCCTCCGGGGTAAAGATCTCCCTGGGTACGACCTCCTCCCCCCTCAAACGCCCGCACGGGAGCCGGACACGGGGTGCGGGACCCTTCCCCTTCTCCGGATACTTCCCGGCTCCCTTCACCATGGTCTGGGCGGAAAGGAATAAAGAAAATAGAATAGGGAAGAGAAGAAAAGAAAAGAGTTTACAAAAGTAGTTTAAAATTAACCAAAAGTAGCAGTAAACACAAAAATATAGGGCTAGAAAAATAGAGGGATAGATAATAAGTAAAATAGATCAAAAAAAACTTCAAACAAGCAAAGGATGGCAGAGATTGACAGAGGATACAAAGACCATGCCCAGAACCATAGCAATGAATGAGAAACAAGATGGCCGCGCCCGTTCACGACCGCGCGGGTAAGTTCGCGTGAGATTTTCCTTGCGAACACGCGCGAAACTGTACTGGCAAGCCGCAGACTTTGCGAGATTACACTTCGCGCCCGGAAACGGAAATACGTCAGGCAAACAAGATGGCTGCGCCCTTGAACGACCGCGAGGGTAACTTCGCGCCTTGCGCTACGAGCAGCTCGCAAAAACGCACAAAACCTTGCCAACTAACACGCCGCAAAAAAAACAAATTGCATATTCGCACGAATTTGCGGCTTCCGAATCCGATCTCGCGCGTGTTCGCTCCCCGCGAACCCCGCGAAATTGCAGAAAAACGAGTTTTTCAAAACTGAAAGCACTCGGCAGGGGCAAGAGTTCAAACTCATCATTAGTAACAATTCCCGGTAGTGCTTCCTGACTGGGGCCCCTCCAGAATTCAGTTGCTAGTTGCAACAATTGTATGACCCTGCTCTGACCCTCACAGCAGGCTCATAGAATAGCTACAAGTAGGCCACAAAGGTCCTGGGGAAAAAAATGCACTGCAACAGAAAGCAAAATTACAGATAAGGAAGCAGGTGCCAGACTGGAATTTTAAAACAGTGACACATTAATAAACTAACCCCAAATTAATTCATCTCAGTTGAAGCAGGGCTGGTGTGCTTGCTTTTCCCCCCCATAATCTACAGTAATGATGAACCAGAGGGTGGCATTGATGTAACAGAGGGTTGCAGTGGTGAAACAGAGGGTGCTGGGAACCTGTGATGATGAACCAGACGTAGAAACAACATAATTCACGACCGTTGCGTGCCGAAATGTAAGTTCGCAATTGCGAACTGGTACGAAAACTTCGCGAACTGGCAGAAATCCTTGCGAACACAAAAAAAAATCCGCAAATTCGCAAGAATTCGCGGATTTTGGGGATTGCGAGTTCGCAAATCCGCAAAATTCGCGAACGCGAGATTTGCAAAATTCGCCCATACTTACTAATCTTCCTCGAGCCACTGACCTCGCTGCGAGGTGGATTCTCCTCACCACTCGCTATTCTTTCCCCGGGGATTTCAGACAACATATAACAATCACTAACAAATTGTTAATACATAAAAATCATATAGCAGCTTTTTATCACAACCTAAAAGGGAAAAAAACATTTCATAGCATTTCAAAACAATATTTTTACAGTCGATCGATCGATTAATAAAAAAAATATTTGTAGCAGCACATTTAATTTCTCACGGTTTCTCAACAATTAACCTATCTACCTATCTCAACTAGTCCTAACCATCCTCTGCTTACCAGAAAACTATTGATAGAGCGCGCAGGTCACCCGACTAACTTTGTTACCAAATATGCACACTAGGGCCCATAAAACAATTTTTCTTTATACTTTAGTCAGGTAACCCACACACTACTATCAGCAGTGTGGTTCCTTTCAATTTACTACCGTGTACCTGACTTACCAATCCTTGTTTCAGGTACCTAAGACCACAATGTGTCGAGGAGCTAGCTGTGGAGAGAGTAGACAACACAGATACCATATACCATTTCAATTACATTATACTCTTTATAATAACCACAAATGCAGGAAGTTTCAAAAACCTTTATCTAGTTATCGTTTTCTTCAGTTTCAATGAGCCACAGGTTAACAGAAATCAAACTATCTATCACTAAGATTAAGAAAATAGTATAACAATGAATTAACGTGAGAAACATTTAGAAATTTGGAAATAAAAGGAAGGGGAAAATAAGGAACACGCTATATTTAGATCAACAGTTCTTTCATGGCTTCACTAAAGGCGGGTAAGAAAAGGGAACATACTATTCAGAGCAGACTTTCAGTTATCACTAACTGTCTATAAGAAAATGAAACTTTATTTGAATCGTCCAGATGTTCGTATTCACTAACGGGAGGGTAAGAATGGAACAAACTATATATGCATATGATTCAGAATTTTCTAAAGATAGGGAGAGAATGGGACATGCTACTACACCAATTTGCACGAAAATCTTATTTATAGAGAAACAGGGTAAAAGACTATAGGCAATATGCTTTATTCGAGAAAGGAGAGAAGTTTAGATAGACAAACACCCACACTCTGTTATATTTACCTAGGATAGGTTGAAGACTAACCCTGGCCACGGGTCAGTTGGAAAAGGTGGGAAAGGACCTTAAAGGACTTAGGCTGCCAGTAGGCGAGCAGGTACAGCTCATGGACAGTCAGGACAGGATAACCCCAGGATTTGGATCAATACCGGGCTCACCAAAGGGTACGACCAACACCTGCAGCTTCGGATGCAACGCCTGCGCTACCCCCTCTCTGCAAGGAATCTGCCAATAACCCTGATTGGGTTTTTGAATCTCCCAGCAAAGTGCTTCGCCAGCACTTAAAGTTTCTCAAACTCTGGCTGAGTCTGGGAATTTACGAGCAGAACAGACAGATCATACAGGTACTCGTTATTACTAAACCACACTAGAGTGATTTTCTTTCTCTCAACATTTTATTTTTGTATATTTAAAACATTAATATAAAATTCATCACAAAATAATTCATATCCAACGTATATATTTGAGCATTCCCTAAGCTAATACAAATATAATCCTATTCTGGTTATTACTCAAAATACAAATACAAAATTAAAAAACCAATCTTTTTGGCATATATTGTTTAAAAACATAGAGTATATGTTACATATGGCAGTCCTTTTGTCGACGCGTTTCGGTGCGTTCAGGTATTTTCGGCACTTTCCTCAGGACAGACTTATAGGATTGAAATATTTTGCTTCTTTCTAAAATTAAATAAAAACAATTAGTATCCAGTAGCGGTCGGCAGTAGGTGTTTCTATAGGGCGGTGACGTGGGCAGGAGGAGGGGCAGGGTGGGGGGAAATAATGTATGGATTACGGAGTTTTACAGGTAAGTAAACATTTCAATACATAAAACGAATTTCGTTGCGCACACTGCATCACCAAATGTGATGCAGTGCGCGCAACGAAATTCGTTTTATGTATTTAAATGTTTACTTACCTGTAAAACTCCGTAATCCATACATTATTTCCCCCCACCCTGCCCCTCCTCCTGCCCACGTCACCGCCCTATAGAAACACCTACTGCCGACCGCTACTGTTAGTATCTAATTTATGCTGAGAGTTATTATCTATCTCTAAATTGTGGGTCTCTTATTGAACTATGTATCTCTCTGTCTGTTATTTAAAAAAGCCTTCTTACTTTTATTGCTAGTGTTATGAATGGTCCCTCTTCTACAAATTGGGGGGTTATTTGTCTTCTATATTTCAATTTCTTTAATCTCTATAACGTAGAAAAACAGGTCTTTATCATCCTTTATGTGCTACCCCTTTTTTTTCTCATTCAGGCACTGGCAAGGTTTTACAAGTCACTTACTTAAAAACAGGAGAATCTCTGTTTTTGTGTCTTGCTTGTATTATGCGTCTTTAAATTTGCGCACCGACTTTTGGTATCGTAAATTTAAAGACGCATAATACAAGCAAGACACGAAAACAGAGATTCTCCTGTTTTTAAGTAAGTGACTTGTGATAAGAAGAGGGACGATTCGTAACACTAGCAATAAAAGTAAGAAGGCTTTTTTAAAAAACAGGCAGAGAGATACATAGTTCAATAAGAGACCCACAATTTAGAGATAGATAATAACTCTCAGCATAAATTAGATCTAATTGTTTTTATTTAATTTTAGAAAGAAGCAAAATATTTTAATCCTATAAGTCTGTCCTGAGGAAGGTGCCGAAAATACCTGAACGCACCGAAATGCGTCGACAAAAGGACTGCCATATGTAACATATACTCTATGTTTTTAAACAATATATGCCAAAAATATTGGTTTTTTAATTTTGTATTTGTATTTTGAGCAATAACCAGAATAGGATTATATTTGTATTAGCTTAGGGAATGCTCAAATATATACGTTGGATATGAATTATTTTGTGATGAATTTTATATGAATGTTTTAAATATACTAATATAAAATGTTGAGAGAAAGAAAATCACTCTAGTGTGGTGTAGTAATAACGAGTACCTGTATGATCTGTCTGTTCTGCTAGTAATACAATAACTAATAGTAGACCAGTTGGTCACAAAACATAAACAACACAGAAAGGAATCTTGTTTTGTTATATTCCTATATCCAGTCCTTTCTGGTTTTCTGGGAAACTCTCTTCTTTGAAGACTGAAGTCTGGGAATTTACGGACAGAGTGCTCCGCAGCTCTCTGTATCAATCACCTATAGAGTTCGTTGGGTCAGTGAAAGGGCAGCTATTCGGACAAGTCGGACAATTTCTCTAGCTAAACCTAGGTAAATTATACTGTTTTCGGGAAAATGTACCACCCACAAATGTTGCAAGTGAAAGGTTCCCTAATTTCTGATTGGGCAAGAGAGGAGGTTAGGTCATGGTACTTCCTAGAATTTTGACTTTCTCAGACTTAATATTCATCTTCGAACCCACCCCTTACATTCCAGTTCCCATGGCAAGAGAGGTTTCAGCAGACAATGGGGTACACAAAATCAAATACATTTGTTGCAATTGCAGGTATATGTTCAGTTTCTTCAGCTAGGTAAGAGAGCAGGTTCCCATGAGCATCTTGGCTTTGGCTGCCAGCTGGCTGGGTTCCACTGCTGCGTGACTTTCTTTTCCCCCGTCACATGACTTGTTCTATTTCGGACTTCAAAATGGAGTAGCGTTGCTTCCCAGGCCCCCCTCCCCCGAGCATGGTACATGAAAAGTAAGCGAAAACAATTTAGAGACACAGAAAAAATTTATACACTGTATACCGTGAATGGCTATACTACATCTCATACTTTATAATAACTATAGCATTAGGAGTTAAGCAGAACAAACTGCTTTGCCAAAGCAGCAGTGCAAGCACGGAGCATGTGAAAAAACAAAGCGGCCATCTTAGCAATACTGCGCATGGCGACAAGTTCCCTCCAGAACTGCGATTGCGTCACATCACATGGGTATGACCGACGCATGCGCAGACTAAATTCCCGCAAAGCAGCAACCATATTATTTGCAAGCTTCATTGTTATAAGTAAACACATAGGCAAGCGTCACTGGGACACCCCAGTGTAGTGTAAAAATGCAATATTAGAAAGACAAAACATATTGAATTAGTTTCATTAATGTTATTCGAGGTTCTTGATACAAGCAAGTTGCGTCACATGCGAATACTTGCTCCATCAGGTGTTTGTCTGGTGCTGGAAAATCAGCATAAATGGCACCATGCAAAGTGCAAGAGGGAGCTGCTTCTTTCTGCCGCTCGAGTAGTAGTAGAAGTTCTACTCCAGTGGCAGCTTCCTCAGAGTAAATGGATGCTTTCGCAACGAGAGCGGTTGTGACCATCCGTGAACGACTGGGTTTAGAAATCTCGCTGGGATGTGGTAAACTTAACATTGGGGATCACGAGCAAGGAAAAAAATCAGTTCTGCAAATGTGCTCCGTGCAGTGCGGAAAACTCCGCAATTCAAGCAGCGTTCAACGGCCAGGCCAAATGTAAACAGTATAAGATGTGTTTGCCATTTACCATGATGTTATTTGGGAAATTATCACATGCACATCAAACATATCTCTGCATAGATCTTTACATACACAGCAATTTGAATCTAGGGATTTAATATCATAACACATATTGATGGTAAATTAACTTTGGAGAGTGCATACAAATCCCTAACATCATTGTTCTATGTAAGGACCACATAATATGACACTTAACATCAATCACTGCACTTCACTTTGAAACTCCAAGCGACATTGTAGCCTGTGTAAATGGAAAAGAGCCATTTAAACAGATTCACATATGTATGCCAGACATGTATCTGTTCCTCTGGTGAGCCATAGAGATGGCCATACAGGGAAATTACCTCCTTTGCCAATAACTCTGGCCCCTCTGGAACGAGGGCAGGGGTCTTCTCAGCTGTTGGACCTGTCATGGTTGCTCCCAGAGGTGAGAAATAGCAGTACAAGTGGTGGAGGTCTGGATAGCAGCAGTGTTAGGAGGCAAGTGAGCTTTTTTCCAACCGCTGTGTACATGTATGAAAAGCACACAATTGTCAACGGATACGAACACAGCCATTGACTTTCAACCATTTTGGTCTCCAAAGTTTGCCTATGGATGTGCTCGTCGTGGAGTTTATCGTCTACTGCATGGTCGACTTACACCACCGCCATCTAATTCCTAGTGACCTATCAGCAATTTCAGGCACCTGCCATTTTAGAGCTTCAAACTAGTGTATTAGTCACTGTTGAATTTTGAGCAGTGGGTGATGCTCCTCTGCCTTAGCGGAGGAGTCGCCACTGGTGCAAGGGTACCTGGCTTACACGCAGGATTTTTTGTGCAAGAAAGGACACCTTCCTGTACAAAAACAATCCGTAGAGGCATTTTCCTTTCTTCTATGTGTTCATGCAGAATTCAGCACATTTCGAAAGATGCACAAAAATCCATGGGTGGATGCAGGGGAATACCTTGTTCCATCCATGGATCCCACTCACAATGCAAGGTATTGCAAGGCAGTGCTATGCGCTGTTTATGTTACTTTGTATTTACTAAACCAAGCAAAGCCATGCAAAGAGGGTTTGCATGCCTTAGAAAATACCAAAAGTTATTTTTGATAGTACCCGATTATGTGACTTATATTGTTAGACCTTCCTTTTGTATGTTACGTGTGTTTTATTGTTTTATTATAGAATCTTATAAAAAAATATCTTTTCCTTGTGTTTTAACTAACTTATCGTCATACTCTCCATGTCCTCTTAAACCATACTTTTAATTAAAATGTATGCACTATTGTAGTTTTCACCTTCTTTAGGTCGAGACTATTATATCCTGCAAGTGATAAATAGACGAGAGTATAGTGGGCAAACCAAGGTCTTAAACCATTACGGATTTCAGACAGTTCGTGTGGTGCACTCATGCGGAAAGCCATCAGCCTCCCTCCCACAGGCATCTGTTGCTTCCCCAGCGTGTGCAGTGCGCGCTCGGCCTCACTTCTCCTCCCCCCGAATTACATCCCGCTTTCACTTTCACGGCCGCGAGGCCGTGAGCTTCACTTCAAAGGGGCCGCCAATGCTTTCAGCACTCAGCTTCCCCGCAACCAGAATTCAACCCCCACCTTTAAGTTAAAAAAAAACATTGCATCTTTGCCCAGCTCTCTAATATTTCCAATGTTCCAGGTTTTACAAGTTTTGCCTCTTTTCACTTGTCGCATTTCTCTGGATCACACATTGGTTTACAAGTTTCCCTCAAAGGGGCCGCCAAAGCTTTCAGCACTCCGCTTCCCTGCAACCAGCATTCAACCCCCACTTTTTAGTAAAAAAAACAATTGCAGCTTTGCCCAGCTCTCTACTATTTCCAATGTTCCAGGTTTTACAAGTGTTGCCTCTTTTCCCTTGCCGCTTTTCTCTGGATCACACATTGGTTTACTGGTTTCCCTGGCCTCCTTAGTGCCGGCCTGCCAGCTCCCACATCTGCCTCTACCTCATCCTGCGCTCCCTGAAGATTCTGCTTCACCTTCCACGTCCCGAGCCTGCTCCGCCACTGTGTTCCGCTCCAACTCTCTGCTCTGCCCTGCCGTTTCATCGTACTGCACTGCCGTGTCACCGCTTCACTATCCCCCGGTAGGTTCGCTTCACTATACTTCAGTTTTATTCTTCTACTGCTTTGTGCAGCTTTTAGGAAAAAAAGCCTCACTTTTGCTTTTGGAACTTCCTGCTGTCTGTGACTTAAATGTGCACTGTGCGCATTTTTCAACAGTGTGCGATGCTTTGCACAATAGTTTTTCATTTTATTTAGAGGCTATTTGCGGGGCAGGGCGGTACAAGATTTTAAAAAGAGGAAGAAAAAGATTTACTATTTAAACATTTACGCTAAAATCTGTGCTTAGCACAGTGTGCTGCACACTGGTATTTTGCTGCTTATGTCTTTACATCCAGATATACAATACAACAACTAACATTACACCTTTTTATTTTATTTTATTTAATGCGATTTTATATAGCGCGAACATTACCCGAGAACGACAAGGACTATTGGCTTTGTCAATGGCTGTTAGTTGCGCCGCGCACCACTCTCGGGCTCATCTCCTGCTCCCCCTTTCACAATGCGCGTGCACACCCCCACCCCTCCCATTTGTTCTCTATTCGCCTCCCGCACCCATGTTTTTTTCAGTAATTGAAAAGAACAATTTTCGTAGCCACAGTAGGGATAGCCGTGGCACAAGCAGCATACCATGTCCCGGTATGAAGACATTGCAGGCACAAGAGCCACTGTTTTATGGTTTTTTTAAACATCACACATCTCCAATAGAAGTGCTTAAAAAGCTGTGCGCTTACCGCACCATCCAATGCTCATGACACCAATGGAGCATCTGTTAAACCCTGCAAGGTGAAACACCAATGCCCAGAAGTTAGATCGATATTTTAAACATTTACGCTAAAATCTGTGCTTAGCATAGTGTGCTGCGGACTGGTATTTTGCTGCTTATGTCTTTACATCCATATATACAATCCAACAACTAACATTACACCTACAACGAACAAGGACTATTGGCTTTGTCAATGGTTGCTAGTTGCGCCGTGAACCACTCTCTGGCTCATCTCCTGCTCCCCCTTTCACAATGCGTGTGAACTCCCCCACCCCTGCCTTTTGTTCTCTATTCGCCTCCTGCATCCATGTAGTCTCTTGCGCTCTGCGGGCACAGCCCTGTTTTTCAGTAATTGAAAAGAACACTTTTTGTAGCCACAGTAGGTATAGCCGTGGCACAGAGCAGCATACTGTGTCCCGGGATAAAGACATTGCAGGCATAACTTAACTCTTTCCATGCTCATGACGAGCTCAGCTCGTCATGGCCCGTGGAACACTCAGGTAAGGGGAGACTTCACCCGCTGTGCTGAACGTTCCACGGAGCCAATGCACCTGTGACGAGCTGAGCTCGTCATGATCACAGCAGCCTGTAGCTCATGATGAGCTCAGCTCATCATGAGCATGCGGGCGCTGTGAGCGCCCCCTCCCCACAGCAAAGCGGGGGAATAACCCCCGCAGCGAAGGGGTTAACGTTTGCTTTTGTAATTTCTTCACGTGTAATTTTCTCCTCGTGTATCAGTTATGTTCCTATTGTGAACCACCCAGACAGCTTTGGGCAAAGGCGGCGCTATATAAAATGCAGAAAGTAAATAAATAAATAAAATAAGTAAAGAGCCACTGTTTTATGTTTCTTTTAAAAACATCACACATCTCCACTAGAAGTGCTTCAACAGTCGGGCACTTAATGCAACATCACTTAGCACCACCACAGCACCACTCAGCACCACCACAGCATCACTTAGCATCATCAAAGCATCACTCAGTACCACCACTGCATCACTCAGCACCACCACCGTATCACTCAGCACCACCACAGCACCACTCAGCACCACAACAGCATCACTCAGCACCTCCACAGCACCACTCAGCACCACCACAGCATCACTCAGCACCACCACAGCATCACTTAGCACCACCACAGCACCGCTCAGCACCACCACAGCACCACTCAGCACCACCACAGCATCACTCAGCACCACCACAGCATCACTCAGCACCACCACAGCACCAGCAGCAACACCACATTATCTATCAGCACCACCACAGCACCACTCAGCACCACCACAGCATCACTCAGCACCACCACAGCATCACTCAGCACCACCACAGCACCACTCAGCACCACCACATTATCACTCAGCATCACAACAGCACCACTCAGCACCACCACACTATCACTCAGCACCAGCCCAGCGCCACTCAGCATCACCACATCATCACTCAGCGCTACTCCAGCATCACTCAGCACCACCACATTGTCAATCAGCACCACCACATTATCACTCAGCACCACCACAGCACCCCTCAGCACCACCACAGCATCACTCAGCACCACCACAGCATCACTCAGCACCACCACAGCACAACTCAGCACCACCACAGCACCACTCAGCACCACCACATTATCCCTCAGCACCACCACAGCACCACTCAGCACCACTACAGCATCACTCAGCACCACAACAGCATCACTCAGCACCGCCACCGCATCACTCAGCACCACAACAGCACCACCACAGTATCACTCAGCACCACCCCAGCGCCTCTCAGCATCACCACATCATCACTCAGCACTACTCCAGCATCACTCAGCACCACCACATTGTCAATCAGCACCACCACATTATTACTCAGCACCACCACAGCACCACTCAGCACCACCACAGCATCACTCAGCACCACCACAGCATCACTCAGCACCACCACAGCACAACTCAGCACCACCACAGCACCACTCAGCACCACCACATTATCCCTCAGCACCACCACAGCACCACTCAGCACCACTACAGCATCACTCAGCATCACAACAGCATCACTCAGCACCGCCACTGCATCACTCAGCACCACAACAGCATCACACAGCACCACTCAGCACCACCACCGCATCACTCAGCACCACCAGAGCATCACTCAGCACCACCACAGCACCACTCAGCACCACCACAGCATCACTCAGCGCAACCCCAGCATCACTCAGCACCACAACAGCATCACTCAGCGCCACCACAACATCAATCCGCTCCATCACAGCATCAATCTGTGCAACCATTCAACAACAACTGGTTCAAATATGTTCTCTCAATGTTTCAAGCTTTATTACAAATGTCACAAAAAGATGTTAATATTTCACTTCTGTTCTTGGATTTTCATCACAATAAAATACACTGAACATAATCTTCACAAAAGTTATTTACAAAAGTTTAAGCTATTGCCATTATAAATTACAATCACTTTTATTTAAGTATTAATTATTTAAAAAAATTAAAAGCCATTGTTATTTGTAATTTCAATGCATTTAAGTCACATAAATACAAAACATGTTGCATTACAAATGCTATAGGTGTCACATTTGCGAAAGTTATAACTATTGGCATTGTAAATGACAAAGCTATTAATTTAGCTATTTTCTAAACCAACACATAAATAAAAAAATTGTAATTTACAAGACCAATAGCTCAAACTTTCATAATGCGAGACCTATTGCATTGCAAATGCTTGTTTCCTGTTCCCTTTGAGGCAGACTTTAACCTCCACGCATGAGGCAGCTCAATTCAGGGAGAGTTAGGAGATGAAAGTAAAACCAGGCCTTTTCATCATTTTTCTACCTTAATTGCTGGGGATAAATGCTCGTTAGCTTCTTTCGTGACCTGCATAGCACCACTCTGGCCTTGCTGACATCATTTTCAGTCACCTGTCTCTCATCCAATCACTGATGTCATCGAAGCCGCTATAAAGGGCGGGATGAAGTCTGGTAACAAGAACTATGTTCATTAATATGTTTGTTCTTCTCCTACATCGAAATGCTGGGAATGCTTCATGAAACAGATTCACTGAAGGAGAGGCTTCCAGGCTGCATGTCACATACACATACATACGAAATAACCGGAAGAGGGTGCAAACTTTTGAAGCCCATATTTGATGTATATGCTAAAGCTGAACAAGAAAAGGTCACATTAAATGCTAAAAAGCACGGAATAATAAGCACTGTATGGGGGCCCTGCACATATTGCCAAACCTGTCCCTCTCTGTTATTCTCTCCTTTTTACAAGGCAATGTAGAAAAAATGTGGGCAGTTTAAGCGATCAAAACAATTCATCCATGCCTGATTGAGCGGCTTCCCGCCTATTTACAAGAAAAAAAGGTTTCTGCTAAGGTTCAGATAAATTACCTCACTTTAACTCTACGAATAAAAATTGGTTTTGGCCGTGCATTGGCTCATTAGAACCAGATGTTCTACTATTAGCTGTCTGTAGTAGTTTTTGCTAATAACCCCTGACTCAAGGCTTTCCTTGTGCAGCACAGCAGTAAAATATGTTTTACCTCTTGAGTGAATATTTCGCTCCCTCCCTAAACCCTGTTCCCTCTGTAGAAGCCCATCAGATGCTGTCTGGCACTGGAGAGAAGTGTAGATGGTGTGTGGACATTCTGATGTGTGGAATACCCAGAGTGCACTGTTCATTCCCACTACTCAGGCTTACCGTTGATGGGAAACTCAAAATAGCATCCAATCCGATAACCTAATGTAATCATGGACATGCATCAATGGTATACCTCCCAAGACCTCGCAACCCGTGGCGGTCCTAAAATTACAGGGACATTTTTTTTCCAACGTTTATGTATGGCTTCAAAAGTAACTCACAAGACGAGCCCTCGGGGTACTTTCCAATATTAGTAGGGTCATATTAAGTAGAGAAAGGTTAGTGCAGACTAATTCATCACAGACTGCATTACATATGCTTTGCCTTGAATCAAATATGGCAACAAACCGTGTTTGGGTTTTAACGATAGCCACCTGCGAGCTATCAACTCGACTTGCATCCAAATCTAAACTAATAATTTCTTTGTCAAGTCCTTCAGCAGCCGGTTGGGTCTCCGGGTTGTTAGGGGCCTTTTGTTCTTTCTCCGTGGTCGTGGGTGGTGTTTATTTTTCCACCATTTTGTTGTGCTTTAGCTACGGGCATTCCTGACTGAGAGCAGCTTGTTATTTTTGGAGCTTTAGAAGTCCCTGCTCTAGCCAGTTTGGCACCAGTAGTTATTGTAGTGCTTAGTAGACCCCAGCATGGATACCGAGAGATTGGCCTGGGACAAACCCCTTTCCTCATTTCAGGCAACATCAGTCGTCATGATAGTTTATTAAATGCATCTGACCTAAATATTTACCTATGTAGAAAACTGCATTAATAGAGTGCCAGACTGTAGATGTTGCATTCATTTTTTCCGTGGCATGTCAATCATACGATCTAAATAGAAAAACCGTGAATAAGGAATGCCATGAGTTGCATCTTGCCACAATATATTTTCAAGAGTACAATAATACAGAGTCCAATTAACTATATCATCAATGGTGCACCCAGTTTTACTCTGACATTTGGACCAAGAGGTCTGTGCAAAACGGCCATTTACACTGGTTGGTGCCAAAACACTAGTCATATTCATTTCTGCACCAGAGGTCAGTGGACATGGAGGTTTAGGCGCCGTCATTGTAATTTTCAGTGAAAGTGTCTTCAGTGGTGCACATTTTTAGTAATCATGTTTACTTTCGACCAGGGTCTTTATTGCAACTTTTCACATATGCGGTGAGTGTTTGAATGTTTGAAGTTAAGACACAAACCTCCTTCTATAAATATTTTACCCTTTCTAGAATCCCCCGAGTTGGAAAGAAGTGGTGATGGTGTGTTGCACTACCTAGCTCTAACTAAACGCAAGCACAACAGATATTACACAGTGAGACAAATAATAATTTTTTTATACTTTTAGAATTTACATTGCTTTTGCCATACAAGGCCTGATTCACTAAAGTAAGCTTAAACTTTTGTCTATGTTTGTAAGTTTACCCTTGGTGTAGTAACATTACTACTGTATTGTTATTCACAAACTATGGGCCTGATTCACAAAGGTAAATTTACAGGTTTGTGTAAGTTTACTCTTTTTTTGATTTACTCTTTTTTGATATTCTCAAATTTCAATGTAATAGAAAGTTTACGACTTTGGAGACTCCTCAGTCTGGGCAGAGGATTTCAGACATAAAAGGAGAGACCTGTTCTCTGAAGACAGAGTTTCTAGCTTTGTCATTGCTTAATGTTCGGAGATTATGTGATCCCAAAGTGTGAACACGTACCAAATGATAATTTTAATGTTGTAATTTAACAAACCAAAGCACTGAAAACGGTATGTTATCAGAAAATACACTATCCAAACAGTAAGGACCTATAGGGAACATTGTTCCTGTTTATTATAAGGTATAAACAAACAGATAATCTTCGGATACCGATGATATACAAATTATTGTTCTTTGTGGATGAACAGCCAATACATGTTCCGTCACAGCGTGACTTTTTCAAGACTCACAATATTAGGAAAGGAACATGAAATAGACATTAAATAACCATTGTTGGTAGAGAAGCGAGACAATATGATGAAACTGGACAGTTATAGAGGAATGCAGTGCAAGACAAAGATATTTATATATTATATGAAGTATATACCAAGAAAGTGGATACTTCATTGGGAGAAGGAGAAGTGGCAAATGATTATAATGAAAAACCCTTGGAAAATCCAAATAAGGGAATAAGATAATGTGATTTCAAAATGTGACCAAGTGAGGTACATAGAAGAAACGTGAACAATTCTGATAGATTGTTCTCTGACAAATCCCAGTTTAGTCAGTGAGAGAAAATGTAATTCTATCAAGACCGTGATGAAGATGCCAAACCAGCATAGCATCATATATCAGAATATGGCCCCCACTTTTATAGAATGTATGTAGGTATTCATTCGTTTGTCGACCGCATAGTCCAGAGGTAAATTGGTGAATGATGAAAGTCGGTGCATAGAAAGCCTTTCCCTTCGTGGGCAGGTAGTTCTAAAACTAGACTTGGCTAGAAAAGTAAGATAAATGTAAGCAATCAGGATGTGTACTGTAAAATGTGGGACAAAGTAATTCTAGAGTAGGTGGATGCCATAAAGAGACTCTAATCATTTACTCACAGTAGCCCACCTGCTTTGCTTCCTCGCAAGGCATCTTGGCCGATTTGGGGGCGTAGTGGAGGTAAGAAGTACCAGCACCGCTCTTGGTGGCTATCTGAGCCCATCATTCCTTGACCGTGCCGGAGAGGTGCCCCCTCCGTTTTTTTAGGTCACGGACCGTAGGCTGCGCTTGTGCAGTCTCGGTCCGAGATATAATGTTTTTTGGTATGGGGGCTTGAACCCGCCCCTCTTCTCCATTGGCTGGCTTCCTAAACAGAGGCCAGCCAATGGAGGAGAGGGGCGTCAGTCCGTTCAAGCCCCGTCTTTTTCTGATTCGGGTGCGTCTTTTTTTGCTTCTTTCTTGTTTTCTTTCTCTCCTCTTCCCATTGGCTGGAATTTTACCTTCCAGCCATTGGGAAGTGGCGAGAAAGAAAACCACGCCGCCGAATCAGAAAATGACGATGCTTTCTCTGAGGCATTTCTGCCTCTCCTCGGAGAAACATGGTGGTGCTGCTTGGTTTCTCACCCGCCTCTCAGCCACAGGATTTCACACCGGCAGCCGAGGAAGTCTTCGAGGGACTCCCGCCTCCCTGAGCCGGTAAGTTTTTTTCTTGCCTCTGTTTCCCTGATTGTGCCTGTTTTCTTTTTTTCGTGCCTCTGTTTCCCTGTTTGTGATCCGGTTTTTCGTGCCTCTGTTCCCCTGCTTGTGATCCGGTTTTCGTGCCTCTGTTTCCCTGCTTGTGATCCGGTGATTGTGCCGTTTTCTTGTTTTGGTGCCTCTGTTTTGCTGCTTGTGATCCGGTTTTCTCTGTTCCCCCGGCTTTTCTGTGCCTCTGTTTCCTGCTTGTCATCCCGGTTTTTCTGTGCCTCTGTTCCCTGCTTGTCATCCCGGTTTTTCTGTGCCTCTGTTTCCCCGGCCTTTCTGTGCCTCTGTTCCCTGCTTGTCATCCCAGTTTTTCTGTGCCTCTGTTCCCTGCTTGTCATCCCGGTTTTTCTGTGCCTCTGTTCCCTGCTTGTCATCCCGGCCTGCTTGCCATCCCGGTTTTTCTGTGCCTCTGTTCCCTGCTTGTCATCCCGTTTTTTCTGTGCCTCTGTTCCTCCCTTGTCATTCCGTTTTTTTTGTGCCTCTGATCCCCTGGTTTTTCTGTGCCTCTGTTCCCTGCTTGACATCCCGGTTTTTCTGTGCCTCTGTTCCCTGCTTGTCATCCCGGCCTGCTTGTCATCCCGGTTTTTCTGTCCCTCTGTTCCCTGCTTCTCATCCCGGTTTTTCTGTGCCTCTGTTCCTCCCTTGTAATCCCGGTTTTTCTGTGCCTCTGTTCCTTGCTTGTCATCCAGGTTTTTCTGTGCCTCTGTTCCCCCCTTGTTATCCCGGTTTTTCTGTGCCTCTGTTCCCTCCTTGTCATCCTGGTTTTTCTGTGCCTCTGTTCGCTGCATGTCATCCTGGGTTTTCTGTGCCTCTGTTCCCCCCTTGTCATCCCGGTTTTTCTGTGCCTCTGTTCCATGCTTGTCATCCTGGTTTTTCTGTGCCTCTGTTCCCCCGGTTTTTCTGGGCATCTGTTCCCCCGGTTTTTCTGTGCCTCTGTTCTCCCGGTTTTTCTGTGTCTCTGTTCCCTGCTTGTCATCCCGGTTTTTCTGTGCCTCTGTTCCCTGCTTGTCATCCTGGTTTTTCTGTGCCTCTGTTCTCTGCTTGTCATCCCGTTTTTTCTGTGCCTCTGTTCCCTGCTTGTCATCCTGGTTTTTCTGTGCCTCTGTTCTCTGCTTGTCATCCCGGTTTTTCTGTGCCTATGTTCCCTGCTTGTCATCCCGATTTTTCTGTGTCTCTGTTCCCCCGGTTTTTCTGTGCCTCTGTTCCCCCGGTTTTTCTGTGCCTCTGTTCCCTGCTTGTCATCCCGGTTTTTCTGTGCCTCTGTTCCCTGCTTGTCATCCCAGTTTTTCTGTGCCTCTGTTCTCTGCTTGCCATCCCAGTTTTTCTGTGCCTCCGTTCCCTGCTTGTCATCCCGGTTTTTCTGTGCCTCTGTTCCCTGCTGGTCATCCAGGTTTTTCTGCGCCTCTGTTCCCTGCTTGTCATCCCGGTTTTTCTGTACCTCTGTTCCCTGCTTGTCATCCCAGTTTTTCTGTGCCTCTGTTCTCTGCTTGCATCCCGGTTTTTCTGTGCCTCTGTTCCCCCGGTTTTTCTGTGCCTCTGTTTCCTGCTTGTCATCCCGGTTTTTCTGTGCCTCTGTTCCCTGCTTGTCATCCCAGATTTTCTTTGCATCTGTTCCCCCCGTTTTTCTGTGCCTCTGTTCCCTGCTTGTCATCCCGGATTTTCTGTGCCTCTGTTCCCTGCTTGTCATCCAGGTTTTTCTGTGCCTCTGTTCCCTGCTTGTCATCCCGGTTTTTCTGTGCCTCTGTTCTCTGCTTGTCATCCCGTTTTTTCTGTGCCTCTGTTCCCTGCTTGTCATCCTGGTTTTTCTGTGCCTCTGTTCTCTGCTTGTCATCCCGGTTTTTCTGTGCCTCTGTTCCCTGCTTGTCATCCCGATTTTTCTGTGTCTCTGTTCCCCCGGTTTTTCTGTGCCTCTGTTCCCCTGGTTTTTCTGTGCCTCTGTTCCCTGCTTGTCATCCCGGTTTTTCTGTGCCTCTGTTCCCTGCTTGTCATCCCAGTTTTTCTGTGCCTCTGTTCTCTGCTTGCCATCCCGGTTTTTCTGTGCCTCTGTTCCCTGCTTGTCATCCCGGTTTTTCTGTGCCTCTGTTCCCTGCTGGTCATCCAGGTTTTTCTGTGCCTCTGTTCCCTGCTTGTCATCCCGGTTTTTCTGTGCCTCTGTCCCCTGCTTGTCATCCCAGTTTTTCTGTGCCTCTGTTCTCTGCTTGCCATCCCGGTTTTTCTGTGCCTCTGTTCCCCCGGTTTTTCTGTGCCTCTGTTCCCTGCTTGTCATCCCGGTTTTTCTGTGCCTCTGTTCCCTGCTTGTCATCCCAGATTTTCTGTGCATCTGTTCCCCCCGTTTTTCTGTGCCTCTGTTCCCTGCTTGTCATCCCGGATTTTCTGTGCCTCTGTTCCCTGCTTGTCATCCAGATTTTTCTGTGCCTCTGTTCCCTGCTTGTCATCCCGGTTTTTCTGTGCCTCTGTTCCCTGCTTGTCACACTGGTTTTTCTGTGCCTCTGTTCCCTGCTTGTCATCCCGGTTTTCTAGACGTCTGTTCATCCCAGTTTTTCTGTGCCTCTGTTCTCTGCTTGCCATCCCAGTTTTTCTGTGCCTCTGTTCCCTGCTTGTCATCCCGGTTTTTCTGTGCCTCTGTTCTCTGCTGGTCATCCAGGTTTTTCTGTGCCTCTGTTCCCTGCTTGTCATCCCGGTTTTTCTGTGCCTCTGTTCCCTGCTTGTCATCCCGGTTTTTCTCTGCCTCTGTTCCCTGCTTGTCATCCCAGATTTTTTTGCATCTGTTCCCCCCGTTTTTCTGTGCCTCTGTTCCCTGCTTGTCATCCCGGATTTTCTGTGCCTCTGTTCCCTGCTTGTCATCCAGGTTTTTCTGTGCCTCTGTTCCCTGCTTGTCATCCCGGTTTTTCTGTGCCTCTGTTCTCTGCTTGTCATCCCGTTTTTTCTGTGCCTCTGTTCCCTGCTTGTCATCCTGGTTTTTCTGTGCCTCTGTTCTCTGCTTGTCATCCCGGTTTTTCTGTGCCTCTGTTCCCTGCTTGTCATCCCGATTTTTCTGTGTCTCTGTTCCCCCGGTTTTTCTGTGCCTCTGTTCCCCCGGTTTTTCTGTGCCTCTGTTCCCTGCTTGTCATCCCGGTTTTTCTGTGCATCTGTTCCCTGCTGGTCATCCAGGTTTTTCTGTGCCTCTGTTCCCTGCTTGTCATCCCGGTTTTTCTGTGCCTCTGTTCCCTGCTTGTCATCTCAGTTTTTCTGTGCCTCTGTTCTCTGCTTGCCATCCCGGTTTTTCTGTGCCTCTGTTCCCTGCATGTCATCCCGGTTTTTCTGTGCCTCTGTTCCCTGCTGGTCATCCAGGTTTTTCTGTGCCTCTGTTCCCTGCTTGTCATCCCGGTTTTTCTATGCCTCTGTCCTCTGCTTGTCATCCCAGTTTTTCTGTGCCTCTGTTCTCTGCTTGCCATCCCGATTTTTCTGTGCCTCTGTTCCCCCGGTTTTTCTGTCCCTCTGTTCCCTGCTTGTCATCCGGGTTTTTCTGTGCCTCTGTTCCCTGCTTGTCGTCCCAGATTTACTGTGCATCTGTTCCCCCCGTTTATCTGTGTCTCTGTTCCCTGCTTGTCATCCCGGATTTTCTGTGCCTCTGTTCCCTGTTTGTCATCCAGATTTTTCTGTGCCTCTGTTCCCTGCTTGTCATCCCGGTTTTTCTGTGCCTCTGTTCCCTGCTTGTCATACTGGTTTTTCTGTGCCTATGTTCCTTGCCTCTGTTCCCTGCTTGTCATCCCGGTTTTTCTAGAGGTCTGCTCCCCCGGTTTTTCTGTGCCTCTGTTCTCCCGGTTTTTCTGTGCCTCTGTTCCCTGCTTGTCATCCCGGTTTTTCTGTGCCTCTGTTCCCTGCTTGTCATCCCGGTTTTTCTGTGCCTCTGTTCCCTGTGCCTCTGTTTCCTGCTTGTCATCCCGGTTTTTCTGTGCCTCTGTTCCCTGCTTGTCATCCTTGTTTTTCTGTGCCTCTGTTCCCTGCTTGTCATCCTGGTTTTTCTGTGCCTCTGTTCCCTGCTTGTCATCCCGGTTTTTCTGTGCCTCTGTTCCCCCGGTTTTTCTGTGCCTCTGTTCCCTGCTTGTCATCCCAGTTTTTCTGTGCCTCTGTTCCCTGCTTGTCATCCCGGTTTTTCTGTGCCTCTGTTCCCTCGGTTTGTCTGTGCCTCTGTTCCCTGCTTGTCATCCCAGTTTTTCTGTGCCTCTGTTCCCTGCTTGTCAACCCAGATTTTCTGTGCCTCTGTTCCCCCGGTTTTTCTGTGACTCTGTTCCCTGCTTGTCATCCGGTTTTTCTGTGCCTCTGTTCCCTGCTTGTCATCCAGGTTTTTTTGTGCCTCTGTTCCTTGCCTCTGTTCCTTGCTTGTCATCCCGGTTTTTCTGTGCCTCTCTTCCCTGCTTGTCATCCAGGTTTTTCTGTGCCTCTGTTCCCTGCTTGTCATCCCGGATTTTCTGTTCCTCTGTTCTCCCGGTGTTTCTGTGCCTCTGTTCCCCCGGTGTTTCTGTGCCTCTGTTCCCCCGGTTTTTCTGTGTCTCTATTCCCTGCTTGTCATCCTGTTTTTTCCGTGCCTCTGTTCCCTGCTTGTCATCCCAGTTTTTTTGTGCCTCTGTGTGTGCGTGGCTCTTTCCGTGTGTGTGCGTGGCTCTGTCTGTATGTGTGCGTGGCTCTGCCTGTGTGTGTGCGTGGCTCTGTCTGTATGTGTGCGTGGCTCTGTCTGTGTGTGTGCGTGGCTCTGTCTGTGTGTGTGTGTGGCTCTGTCTGTGTGTGTGTTCGCGGCTCTGTCTGTGTGTGTGCGCGGCTCTGTCTCTGTGTGTGTGGGCGGCTCTGTCTGTGTGTGTGTGCGCGCGGCTCTGTCTGTGTGTGTGCGCGGCTCTGTCTGTGTGTGCGTGGCTCTGTCTGTGTGTGCGCGGCTGTCTGTGTGCGCGCGGCTCTGTCTGTTTGTGTGCGCGGCTCTATCTGTGTGTGTGTGCGTGGCTCTGTCTGTATGTGTGTGCGTGGCTCTGTATGTGTGTGTGGGTGGCTTTGTGTGTGTGGCTCTGTGTGTGGGTGCAAATGCAATAGGTCTCGCATTTGCGAGCGATTAAGCTATTGGCATTGTAAATGACAATGCCATTTATTTATATGTTTTAAAAACAAAAATAAAAATAATGTCATGAGCAATGCCAATAGCTCTAACTTTAAAAATGCCGAGACATTTGCATTGTAAATGCTTGTTTTAACTTTGCTGCTTGCTTCACCTCCTCGCAAGACATCTGAGCCGATTTGGGGGCATAGCGGAGGTAAGAAGTCTTGGCACAGCTCTTTGTGGCTATCTGGGCCCATCATTCTGCAACCGTGCCAGAGAGGTGCCCCCTCGTTTTTTTTTTTTACTTTGCTGCCTCCCGTTCTACGGCTGCCGCTTTGGCGCCTGTAACATTCATCCGTGACCTAAGGACACCGGATCGGACACTGCTGCCCCCGCTGCAGTGAACTTTTGCTCATGGACAGTACGGCTATGACTTTGAAACCATCGGCCCTCCTCCCTCTAGACTCTCTGGCTCTTTTCCCCCTCTGTTTACCCTCTGCAAAATTTGCTCTTGGTGATTTTGGAATTTGCTTCCTTGACTTTCTTACTTGCACGCTTATGCTTCCTGCCCTTTTGTGACTTTCTTATTTGACTCCCCTGTCCCTGATCTGCCATCTTAGTGACCTTTGACCTCTTCCTCTGTCCCAGCCGGTCTCTAGCTCGGCGACCTTTCTATCGTCTCTACTGTGCCACGGACCTACTCATCATTGTCGATCTTGTTAATATCTCTGGTCCCTCACCTGTTTCGTTTCACTCTCACTTTCTTGTCCTTATCTACCTTCATTTCCCTTTCTTTCTGTTCTCCCCCCTCTTCCTTCGCATGCCCCTTAGATTGTTCTTGTCTCCGGTTTTCTGCAGCCTTTTTACTGTTATTCCACTGCTTTACATTGCCTCACCTAGCTTCTTCCTTTGCCTTCCTCGATGATTCTCATGTCCTTAACCCCTGTTTTTTACTGTGTATCTTTGTGTAATTTATTGTACCTCTGTAGATGCTCATGTAAAACGCTCTGATACCTTCGGATTTAGCAAGCGCTATATAAAACTCATAAAAATAAAATAAATAAATACATGTGCTTAAGTGCACTTACAAATGAAAGTTAATGGTTGTGGATCATGAACATGACTGTGCTCTTCTAAATAATACTATTTACACACCGAAGACTATATATTCTAATATACTGCCAGCAAAACACGGTTACAAAGTGGTCCCCTTTTTGGACCAGTATCTGATTTTAAGACGACCTATTTATTATTAGGTCGATGCACTAAATCGCCATCTACAAGGAGGTACAGAACGACCTGCCTAATGAATAATCATTAGGCACATCTCAATTTGTGACCTCCAGCGATTGGCTGCAAACAAAGGGACAGTGGAAGGGACAGCAGACCACAATTCATGTGTGTGCAGTTCCAAACTGAAACTTTTTTTTAAAAAGCAGCAGTCCTTAAAGGAACTGGTGCTACATTAAAAAAAAAGTTTTCCTTTTGGAAAAACATCACAGGAGCAAGCAGTGGTCCCATGGACCACTGGCTGTTCCTGCTGAAGCTGCTACAAAGGGAAAGGGTCCTAAGGGTATCCTTTTATCTTTGTGGATCAATTACCAGCTCATTTGAGGTGACAGTAACTTTACAACAGTTTGCGGCCAGAATTGTGGTCTCAAACCATTCCTACATTGCAGACCAAATACCAGGTTAGAAGGAATGCCTGTGTTCTGGCCTTTCCAAACTGAGATTCACTCTAGGTCACAAAACCCATTTTAATAGTTTGGAAAACATTTCCAACTCGTAAAATTCATTTTATACATTACAAGAATGAAATATGTGATTTCAAATCCATTGATGTTTGCGAATTAGAGGGTGTATGATTGTAAAAACCTTTAGCACATCTGGCTCCTAGACCAAACTGACATGAGCAAATTGTTTGAATCATACCCCTGATTTAGAGATTTTTCACTTTGAGATACATCTTATATAGTTATTAAGACCATCTGTTTCGGGGTAGTGAAAGGCAATTTTATTGATATAAATAGTTTTGTCCTTCACATATTCTGCATGTATTAAATAGAGGAAACATTCAATAATTAAAATTTGAACTCTATTAAAAAAAAAAACAGTTTCATCATTAAAAAGTGATGTTTGTATATTTGGAGTTCTTCAACACTGGAAAGTAAAACACGGATGCTTTAAAATGTTAACTAAATAAAATAGGTGATAAACGTAGGAGAAATGTGCCTGCTGCAGAATGATTTCTCACTATTGCTGCTCCAGTCAGGAGGTGCTGTGTTCTGCACAGCTAAGGTTAAGAAGAGATGTTGCTACGTCTTTGAATTTAGTAAGGATACTCATACTCCTGTCCCTCATGAGGGTTATTTTGTATTCATTGGAGGCTTATTCTAGCATCATTGGAATGTGTTGTCATCACGTGCATTCTTTCTTCTGTATTCTGTTTGGGGGTTCTAGGATGGACGGTTGGGGGATGCTTTAGAGAGAGATATAGGAGCAGAGTGGTTGTGTAAGCTGTCTTCTATTTATAACTGAAATAAACATCTTTATTGAGAACTTTATGATGTCTATCTGGATTACATCATAATTTTGACGACGAGTGGGATTAAGGACATCGATCACTTTGACTTTAAGGTACCTTTTTTTATTGTTATTGTGCATGAAAGCAACTGCGGCTGAGAAATTTAATTGTGCTTGTGATTGCACCGGCGGCTGATGGGAAGGAAAAGTTTCCGATTTATTATTCTGGAACTGTATTATCTTTAGTAATTGGCTTGGAGTGTGTGAATTGCTGATCGTACAGATTCATTGAGATGTTTCCTGTTTGATGTGAATTTGTGATTTTTTACTTGGCATTCATATTTTTATTGCCATCATTTTGACAATATTATTAAAAAAATAAATAAATAAATAACTTACTTTGCCAACTGCCAATTCAAGCTTGAGTGCTGAGTTGCCTGGTGCTCGAGTCTCGAGCGAGGTTCCGATGGCTGGATTCTTTCTACATTGTTCGTGTTGCGTGGACTCATCAGAAGCTTGGCCGCAAAGCATTCTGGATCTCGCTGAGGTTTCTGAGAAGTCTAGGTCATTACGCACGCATAGCGGCCATATTGGAATTGTTTTTCCGGCATTTCTTGAACATTTTTGTGCAGTTCGTGCGTTTCAGTGATTCACACACTTTGAAATTGACTATTTGAATTGCGAATTCAGTGATTTGCACACTTTGGTATGATTATTCATACTTGCAAATTCAGTGATTCGCACACTTTGAGAGTGATTATCCATATTTTGCATTCTGTGATTCGCACACATTGGATTTTATTTGCAACATAAGTTATATTTCTTGTGCGGTCTACAGTGATTCGCACACTTTTTGTTAGTACTAACTATTCTATTGAATGACTTTTATTCATTGTAATGTTGTTTATGTAACTTTTATTTATTTACATTTACATATTAGAGATTAAGATGTCCTCAATATTAGCACCTCCACATTTCTTACCTGTTGCTGGGGAACCAAAAATTGAATGGGAATTATGGTACCCAATGTTTTTGGCTTATGTGGAAGTCTTGGATGAAGACGGTTGTTGCCCAAAAAGAAAACTTGATCTTTTGAGACATTGTTTAGGAGGTGAGGGAATAAAGGAATTTACTAACTTACCTCCAATTGAAGGATCTGAGGAGACTGATGTTTTCGAAATTGCTGTAAAGCAATTGACTTTGAGATTTGGTAAGAAAATAAATACTGTAATGGAAAGATTCAAGTTTTACTCACGAGCTCAAAAAGAAGACAAATCTATTGAGAACTATGTTTCAGCACTACGTGCTTTAGCTGGTTCATGTGCTTTTGATACCATCAACTATGAACAAGTGTTAAGAGATCAAGTCATTATGAAAACAAAAAGCAAGAAGATACAGGAGAGGTTATGGTTGGGTACTGAATCTTCTTTGAGTGCTGTTGTGAATATAGCCAAAGGCATTGAACAATCTGAAAAATTTGTTAATGAGATTAGAGGGCCGTCTCATAGCATTTCTGTAAAAGTTCAAGACTCTGCATCTGAAGTGTCCCTAGTAAAAAAATCTTTTCTATGCAAAGAAGGCTGTAGCTCCTGTCAAGAAGGAGTTTGATGTGAAAGAGAATACGTGGGGTAAAAGAGAATTTACTTCTACTGAGAATAGATTCAGTGTTATAATTTGTTACAGATGTGGAAGTTTTGATCATGTTGGAAATTTTAAAAATTGCCCCAAAATTTGTACAAAATGTAAAAGAACAGGCCATTTTGGGAAAATGTGCAGATCTACTCAAAAGGTGAACTATGTTACATCTGGTGAAGAGGGGGCATTGGAACAGTTTAGTGAATTTAATTGCATTTCTTGTGTTGGTTGTGATGATACAAAACGTTTTCCTTCCTGCCATATATCCGTTAACGGAGAAGAAATTCAAATGATGGTTGACTCCTGTGCTTGGTACACAATTATTGGCAAAGATGTTTTCATGAAATTAGCAGGTAACAAGGAACTGTTTCCTCCTGATATCAGACCGGGTGGTTATTCTGGACACAAAATTGAAATGGAAGGTTTCTTTTGGGCGGATTTGAATTTTGAAGGAAGAAGAACTAGAGGGAAAGTGTATGTAGCAACTAAGGGTGTATCAATCTTGGAATGGCCGCATCATAAGGAAATGGACATGAAGCTTGATCCTAATGCTTCGCCGTCTGTGTATGTTGTGTCTGGTTGTGATGAAAAGTTTGTTACTAGCATTAAGAGAATGTATCCGAAAGTCTTTGGGGAGAAACTTGGTGAATATATAGATTTTAGACATAAAATCATACTCAAGGGTGATGCTATTCCAGTAAGACATAGGGTGCATAATGTACCATTAGCTTATCATAGCAAATTGAAAGAAATGTTGTCAAAATTGGTAATAAGTAAGGTAATTGAACCCATTGAATCTTCACAGTGGGTTTCCCCGGTTGTTCTTTCACTTAAAGGTAACGGGGATCTTCGTCTGTGCGTTGATCTTCGCTGCCTCAATAAGGAGATTTGGACTGACAGACATCCTTTACCTAATATACACAAGTTAATTTCTACGCAATCTGGGGTTAATGTATTTTCGACATTCGATTTGGCTAGTGCTTACCACCAGGTCATGTTACATGAAGATTCTAAGTGTCTAACAGCATTCATAACACCGGAAGGTATGTACCAATTTTTAAGGATGCATTTTGGTTTAGCTAGCGCAGCATCTGTGTTTCAAAGACTAATGAAGGACGTTTTGGAGGGTTGTGCTGGAGCAATAGCTTTTCAGGACGATATATTAATTTATGGGAAAGATTCTGAGGAGCATGATAACAATTTGATGAGGGTTCTTCAGAGTATACAAAACAAAGGTCTAACTTTAAAGTACTCTGAATGCAAATTTAGACAAGAGAAAGTCGAATATTTAGGGCATGAAATATCCAGTCTAGGCATCAAACCCAAGTTTAACCATGTTAAAAGCATTGCAGAAGCACCCGCTCCAGCTAACAAGGAACAGTTGCACTCATTGTTGGGTCTTACTGAGTTTTATAGCAGATTTATTCAAAATTATGCTTCGAAGGTATTTGACCTTAGGTCACTATTGAAGAAAAAAGCAAAATTTGACTGGGGTAAGAACCAGCAACTTGCTTTTGAAATACTTAAGAAGGAAATTTGCTCGCCACCATTTTTGAAACCATTTATGGTTGGGCAGGAATGTGTGGTAGCTGTTGACGCTTGTGGTATAGGCTTGGGTGCAGTTTTTATGCAGAAAACTGATGGAAATGAACATATTATTTCTTATGCTACTAGATCATTGCGAGGTGCTGAATGTAGCTATTCTACTATCGAGCGGGAATTATTGGCTTGTACTTGGGCTTCACAGCATTTCAGACAGTTTTTGTGGGGAACAAAATTTTGTTTAAGAACTGATCACAAGCCATTAATTAATATGTTAGCTGCATGTGGTGGAAGAACATTAACAGGACGTTTGGCCCGGTTAGCTGCTAAATTACAAGAATTTCAATGTAGTGTTGAGTATATTCCTGGTCGGATGAATGTACCATGCTGATTGTATGTCTTGGTTGCCTCTACCACATATTGTGGATTCTAATGACACTGGGGAAGAGTGTGTTGATGCAGTATACACTTTAGAAGATGTTGGTGGAATTGGTGTGTCTGGAGTTATTTCAGAGGAAATTTGGAAAAAGCTATTGTTGAGGATGATGTTTTGTGTAAGGTGGTTGAATTTTTACATGTTGGTTGGCCTGAAGAAAGGAAATTGAATGGAGAGTTGAGTTTGTTTTTCAAGATCAAAGATGAACTTATGGATTCACAAGATATTGTCACCAGAGGTGACAAGATTGTCCCTCCGAGCGGTGTTAGAGAGAAATTATTGACTATTGCACATGAGGGACATAAGGTTATGTCTTGTACTAAAAGACGTTTAAGAGAGTTTTCTTGGTGGCCCAGTATTGATAGTATTGTGGACAAGTGGGTTAGGGAATGTGATCCTTGCTCTAAGAGTGATAAGTCGGTCAAACCTTTGTCTACTTCTATGACTCCTGTTGAGAACGCTGAAGGGCCTTAGAAAAAGTCAGGAATAGATATTATTGGTCCGTTGTGTTTGCAATCCTCTAAAGAGGTTTTTGCGTTAGTCTTAATAGACTACTTTTCTAAATGGCCGGAGGTTAAAGTAGTAGAAAGAATTACTTCTTCGCAAGTTATAGAGTTTCTTGATAATATGTTTTCTAGTGAGGGTTTGCCTTCTGAGTGGGTTTCTGATAATGGAACGCAGTTTACAAGTAAGGAGATGGAATTGTTTTTGAGTACATTTGGGATAGTACATAAAAGAGTTTCTAATTATAATCCACAGGCAAATGGTCAGGTTGAGCGCTTTAACAGGGTTATTAAAGAATCTATTCAGCTAGCCGTGAAGAGAAACATTGACTGGCGGAAAGCATTGCGTGCCACCCTACTTACCTATCGTATTTCCCCGAATGATGTTACTGGTTGCTCTCCTTTTGAAATGTTGAGAGGTCGGAAGCCTGGGTCAAAACTTTTACCTTCATAGTTAAAAGGGAAGGATTCATGGGATGTAGTTGTGGATTTTGCTCAAGTAAGAGAACATGTCAAGAATTATCAAGAAAAAATGAATAAATATAAGTTCAAGCATCAATTGCAAGATCAGAGAATTCAGGTAGGGGATTTGGTTCGTGTAAAGCTTGGTGGGACCAATAATAAGAAATGGTCCAGATGGTCTGATCCTATTGAGGGGATTGAAGTGTTTACTAAAGCTGTAAGGGTCAAGGATGGTAAAATTTGGAATTTCAGATGCGTCTCTATGTACAAAAATAGGTCTACTGTCGGGAAACCTCAGTTATCTGTGAAGCATTCTAAGGATGTAGTTAATGAAGATTTCCAGAATTTCTTTGATAGTTTTAGTGGTTCTGAGCCCACTTTGAATGGTAATATTGGTAATGGTCTTGAGCATATTTCTCTTCCTATTGAAGAACGGAGAACTATAATTGAACAAAGGGGAGTTGCTGCTGGAACTTCTCAAATTGTTGATAAATTTGCGTGTGAACCTAGAAGAACCTGTCGTGTTAGAAATGTTCTGATAAAAATGAAAGACTTTGTAAGATTTTGAAGATTTATTGTTGTATTATTTTATTAGTTGTTTTTGTTGATTTTTTTTGTTTGTTTTTTGAAGGGGGAGGTGTGTTGTATTCATTGGGGGCTTATTCTAGCATCATTGGAATGTGTTGTCATCACATGCATTCTTTCCTCTGTATTCTTTTTGGGGATTCTAGGATGGATGGTTGGGGGATTTTTTAGAGAGAGATATTGGAGCAGAGTGGTTGTGTAAGCTGTCTTCTATTTATAACTAAAATAAACATCTTTATTGAGAACTATATGATATCTATCTGGATTACATCAGTTATGTTCCCTTCTGTTTTACATTTCCATAGAACCTCACGTCCTAATAGGGTATTAATGTGCAAACAGAGCCAAAGATGTAAAGATCGGTATAAGAACAATTCATTTTATATACGCGCGTGAGAACGAATTACATTATTCTTCGTATTTCTCCAGGCACGCTGTTGCAGAGGATAGGAGAATGGTAATCAATGCATCTCCCTCTTCGTTCATTGCAGCTAAATGGTATCATGAGGTTTTCAATATAACGCAGGATTCGATTCTCTTAAGCTGATTCCAATATCCTATATTTAAAATAACCTGGATTATCTCCTCACAGCATCCTAGGTATCAGGAACAAATTCTTGAAATTATTGCTGGCTCTGGTTGAAACAAGGTGATAGTTCTGAGACTAGGGGTCAGATGTACACAAATCGATTCACTAAATGCGTTTTTCTTACTGACTTTTAGAGAATTCAATGGTATTTTGCAAACAGACCTATGAATTAGTAGGTCAGTTCACAAAATACTGAATCATAATAATTCACTATTTGACCTTGAGGTTCCGTGACAATCATAATGGTGTTTTCGACTCGTTCGAATATGGACGAGTTTGGTATCTATGAACCGCAAATGACGAGTTTAGTGGGTGTACGCGTTTTCGCTATGCTGATCTGAACCGTTTGTCTTATTCGTGGGTTTCTTCATCTGAACCCACGGGTTCCATTTTAGATACGGCATCCATTTTGTCTCTTGCCCTTAAGTAGCCAGCGAACGGACACTGTCCGCTTCGTGACCCTGGGACTCCCAAACTCTTGCGAAGACACGTGTTCCTTTGAGGGTGTCTTTATGACGAGGGGGATGATACTGCAAAAGGCAGATGGCCCCGCTCGAGGCTCATCTTGCCGTATCGGTCTATTGTTTCAGGCGTGCATTCATTAGGCACGACTCCTTTGATCCTGCAATCATGCTTTCTGATGTCGCCCCCCTTCACTCTTTTCAATCTGTTGCCTATCTTTGTCTTCCCTTGCACCTGTTTCTGACTCCTCCTTAAACTCGTTTTACAGCCGGAATGGAATGTACTTAAGGGTGGGATAACGTACTTTTACAGTTGGGAACCGGCGATGCTACTGTCATTATGTTCCGGGATCCTGAATACATGAAAGCAGCCCTTTTTAAGTTTACTGTGGGAACTGAGTTGTAACCTTTTGTTCGCCATGTTGTGCTATGACGGAAATATGTATAAAAGGAGCGATCCACTGTTGCAATTTGAAGCAGTCTCCTAGAACCTACACACGTTGTACTTCTTGTGACTTCTGTGTTCCTTGCAGTAAATAAACCTCGATCTTTGACGCCGAAGGAAGTGTCCCGTGTCTCTGTAATTTGTATGCCGGAACAGGTAACCCACAAAGGTTTCAGGTGTTGTTCCCTGGCACCGCTGGGCCTTAGAATAGCCCAGTCCTTCAACCTACCTCATGAATATTAATGCAGTAGGTTGCAAATTGCAACCCTCTATGATAAGGTGCCACCACAGGGATAATGGGGTCAGGAGATTACCATGTCTATGCTTGCTTTTAAATAAAGCATTCTTTTTTTAATTCAGCTGGGGATGTGTTATCGAAAAAAGAGAAATGTTTGCAAAACAATTTCTTAAGAGAAGGCAGTTTTGGTTTTGCAACATATTTTGGTCCGACAACATTCAATCAGTCAATCAATCATAGCATTTGTATAGCAACTACTCACCCGGAGGGTCTCAAGGCACTTGGGGGGGGGGCGGGGGGGATCTGCTACTGCTCGAAAAGCCAGGTCTTGAGTTAATACATTGATATGTACTATAAGGAATCACTATTCAGCTTTTCCAAATAGAGCTTCCTTATGATTTCCTAAGCCCATTTAGTGATTTAGCATTGTTAGAAAGAAATTAGGAACCACAATCCTAGTCAGGGTAAGTCAGATACACACCCTAAATTAACTTGTGCTCACCCTCTTGTAGCTTGGTGCAGAGCAGTTAGGCTTAACTTAAGAGGCAATGTGTAAAGTATGTGTGCAACACTTAAAACAGTCAGAATTCCGCACAAAAATAATCCACACCAAGTTAGAAAGGGAGAGTATAATTTAACTAACAAAACAAGACCAAAACAACAAATATCCAGTAAGTAGATCTTGAGATATGAGTTTTTAAAGAATAAACTGCAAAATAGAGCTTGGAAGCAATGCACGCTGATGTGGGTTATCTCGTTGAACGGGGCCGGGGCAAAGTCAAGAATTCAGGCCGACCACATTGGAGGGTGGGCCAGATATAGAGACCCAGTATGACCCGCTGAACAAAAGTATCTTAATCCTGGTTGCTAGGTGCAATCAAGCGATACATCATTGTTCTACAGGAGTGGCCCTTTATACCCACTTCCATGATCCCAGGACTGGATTGGCACCACTCGGCAGGGCAAGAATCACAGGGTGGTTGGAAGCCTTTGATGTATCTGAGACTCCACAACAGGAAGCAAGCAGACTAGCCCTTTGAGTCACTTTGGTTCTGGGTTGGAGAGATGCAGGGTCAGTCCTTCTCACTCCCAAGCAAGAGGTCAGTAAGCAGCAGGTCAGCACAGCTAAGCAGGAATCCAGAAGAGTAGCAGTCCAGCAGAGTGACAGTCCTTATTACAGAACAGCAGTCTTTCTTCCTGACAGAGTATCCACAGGTCCAGAAGAGTACTGATGTGGTGGTGTCTGAGGTCCAGTATTCATACTTTGGTGACCTGGTTCTAGAAGGGGGAGAAGCTTCTAGGCAGTGGCTTTGAAATGCAGTAAATCCCCTTCCTTTCCTGCCCTGGCCCCAAGCTGGATATAGTGACACAACAGAGTTGTTAGACAAGGCACAGCCTATTCAGGTGCAAGTGGGGCTGTGCTTAGCTCTGCATTCCATCAAGCCAGTTAATGACCCATTATTGTCTATCAAGTCACCCCTAAGCTCCCATTGAATGTGGCTGTGTAGAGGGAATGCACAAGGCCCAGCTCTCACCCACCCAGATGTGTATTCAGAGTCAGGCCGAAAGCGGAGAATGGTTAAAGTAAGAAAATGGCAACTTTTTAAAAGTCGCATTTTCAAACTTGCAACTTAAAACCCAACTTTTCCCTAAATTGTGATTTTAAAGTGTGAATCCAGAGACACCAAACTCGAAATATCTATCTTTTCCCAATTGGAAATTACACTTATAAAATGCAATAAGGTAATACCAATGTTAACCTTACAGTAGTGATTTTTTTTTCACTACCTGGACATGTAAAACTTAAAAGTACATGTCCAACTTTTCAAATACACTGCACCATGCCCTTGGAGCTGGCCAGGGCCTACCTTAGGGGTGACATGTGTAACCCTTGGCAAAGCACAAAGCTACGCTCGTGCAGTTTGCGAAGTTTGCGCTACTTCACACTACGCAAACTGCAAGTAGCACAGTGCCATCACTGGTAGTGTAGTGCAGCGGTCATTTTTTGCTTGCTCGCGGTCCTCAACATCAAGTTGGCGACCGCGAGCAAGCAAAATGACATCCTGACGAGATTTTTTCCTCGTTCATGATCAGCAACATCAAGTTGCCGATCACGAACGTGGAAAATAAACCTCCGGGTAAGATTCTCAACGCAGGGAGTTCAGGTTTCTCATTCCGACTGCTCGAGATGAGAAACTACCAGTCCGCGTTGAGAAAGCTGCAGCTCGAGTAAAAATCTACTTGAGCGGCAGTAAAAGACAGCTCGCACTGTGTAAGATGCCATTTTTAATGATTGCACCAGTGTGGACAAGCATCCGGCACTATGCAATCATCGCGAACAGGGTTCTACGCATTTCGCGTAGTGCTACGCGTAACTCGTGAAGTGCACTTCGCGTAGCTACGCCCTAGTGCTACTTCGTGAACTACGCCCAGGGTTTCTTGTGTGTATTAAAAATGAAGGTTTGGGCTGGTAAGAGTGTTAACTTGCCAGATCGATGTAGCAGTTTAAAACTGCACACATATGCTTTCAAAGGGCAGGTTTGAGGCATGCTTAAAGGACTACTGAAGTTGGTGGCACAATCAGTGATACAGGCCCACTAGCAGCATTTAAGACGCATGCCCTGGGTACATGTAGTGTGCTTTACTCGGAACTTATACATAAATTAGATATGCCAATTGTGGATAGGCCTGTGTTGAAATGTTTAAAGCAGAGAGCACATGCACTTTAGTTCTAAAGCCGACAAAAATGAATTCAGCACAAAGGTGAGGAATAACGCAAAACGTTTAGGAGTGGCCCTGCAGAAAGGGCCATTTCCAACAGGCAACATATTACTGAATCGCTAAATGAGTTTAGTACATTGAAAAAACATCATTTAAGTTGAGCCAGCTGGCTTTCACACAAGACTGGATCTCACTATAGACTAGCTGTAAACCGGGCAAGACAACTAATGGGCAAATTGAAGGCAGGAATGCCAATTGCATATTTTCAACATAGATATAAAAGCCCACGACTAGTGATCATAAAATTAATTGCAAGGCAGGCAATAAAATATTAAACACCACAAGGCACTCATCCTCACTTGGAGGTGAAACAATCCCATGTGACATAGACTAATCATGAGATGTTTCAAACTCCAACTACTACTACAACCAGCTATCAGTCCGGCCGTCTAAAAGCACAGTGTGGTCCAAGATGTTAAATGTCACTGAATAATCCAATAACACCAGTAACAACAGTTCTTCTTGTCCAAGATCTCCAATACGCTTAGTATGCACATCAATCAAGTCGGCCTTGGTAGCTCTGTGGGGCAAATGACGGATAGTTAGTCACCAACAATTTATTAGATTCCACAAAAGTATAAAACTACATTTACTACTGGTTTCACATTTGTTTATAGGAATATGTTGTAAAAGGGCGATAATTACTTAAAGTGGAAGGACTAATAGCATCCTTTTTCAGCAAGTGGTGTCACCCAAGATGTTTTATGATACTAGAAACCAAAGCTGCTTGAATAGATTCATTTAGTAGGTTATTCATGATAAATGAGTGTAAAATGATTGCTTCCTTAAAGATAGAGCATTGGCTGGACAAACCACAAAAATCCTGTGGCTGATTTTATTTTTTATCTCAGCATAGGACATATTCATGAAGTTTAACTCATTCCTCCCCCACAGAAAGAAACATCTACCCACACAAATCTGACGATCACCCAAGGTGCCATGTTACAATGAACACAAACTACCAGAAACAGGTACCTTAAATTGGGCTTAAAACAATTGCCCTCAAATCGTACAAAGGTGAGGGACGACATTAGCTCGATTACCAAAACCTAATTTGTCTAAATCTAATCCCGTAACTATGCACTAATGTCCAAATCAGTTTAAGAAACTGTTTGGAATCCTCAAAAAAATCTATAACTCCTCTTCAGAAGAGTGACAATTAAGGATTTCCAGTACTCACCATGTACATCAATGCACATTTACTTGTTAGAAATAGTTGCACAGGCTAACAAATTTTGGGGCATATTAGCATGCAGCAGCGATAATTATTGCTGACCGCTGCCAGCGTGAGGAATTCTATCGCCCGCTATCGCTGGCGATAATCTCCCTGTTATCATTGTATTAACAACGCTGAACACCATGGAGATAAAAATCCCAGCGATAGCGGGGAGTATCGCCGTTTTCAATTGAATATCGCTGGTTTTCCAGCGATATTCCATTGAAAATGGTGATAACCTTGCTGATAGGGCAGGACAATCTTAGCCATGTAATCCACCTCCCATTGGATTACATGGCTAAGTACAGGTCACAAGCAGGCGTTAGGACAGTAGCGTTTACTGTGGTTAGCGCTATATTTCCAAACGCTCTGCTTATTAGCGAGCAGCTTGATAATAGGAGAAATGTCGCTTAGTGACATTTCTCCTATTATTTTGCCCTGGAACGCCCACTTTGCATCTCATTAGAGATGCAAAGCTGAGCGTTGTTGACAAGGGCGCAAAATCAGCAGAACACGCAATAGCGTGTCTTTGCTGATAGGGCGATGAAATTATCGCCGCTTTTCGGCCCAAAACGGCCGCAACGGCGGCGATTATTTCAAATCGCCTGCCTTGCTAATATGCCCCTTTGTGTCTGTTTTTGACTCAGTTTCAGTTTTTACATTTGTAACTCAAAACCATTGCAGTACATTCTATGCAAAGACTATTCTTCAATAGCAAATTAAAACATTTAGGGGCAGATTTACAAGCCCCTTCCGACATCTTTATCGACACCTTTGCGTCACTTCTGTGATGCAGCAGCGTCGTAAACAATGCACCGCTATGCAACATATTTAAAACTTGACACATCTGGTGAGATGCATCACGTTGTAAATCCCTGTTCTACATTATACCTGCGTCAGGTATAATGTCTGCAGGGTGGGCATTCCATTGCAAGGAAGCCTCGTAAAAGTGACGCAGTGAAATCTACAATATTTCACAGAGTCACTTTTACGACCCTGCTGCGTCAAAACCTTATGCCTGCTTGAAGCAGGCGTAAGGAGTGATGCAGTTCAATAGGTATAGGCCACCCCTGAGCATTGCTGGAGTTGCGTCACGCTTGTGAACACAACTCCAGCAATTCGCTGCCCTTACGACAAAAGTTGTGACGCGCATCTGACTATCTTTGCGCCATGGTGCGCCGCATTGTAAATACGACGCATCCATGGTGGCCCAAGGGTATCTCTACGGGTAGCGTCTTTACTAACACATCCCTGCTAATATGCAGGGATGCATCAGTCCTTGTAAATCTGCCCATTACTTCTTTTCTTGGCAGGAATAAATTGCTATTCATGTCAAAAGTGGAAGTATGCCTTGTAAACAATTGTAAATTTTGAAATACATGCAGGTTTGGGGGAGTTCGTACAGTGAAAGACACACTTATTATCTCAAGGTGCAGATTCCCTTCTACACAATATCTCAACACACTGAAATTGCTGAACCTGATAACTGAAATTCCATACCATTTTACATCAATACATTTTTCTGCTTGTGTTTAACTCTAGACTGCTAGTCATACTTTGGATATTAGGAGTAGCCTGCGTTTAAACCTTCGTGACTTTTTTCCACAAAAGGTATCAGCGCCATATTGAAGTACATTTTTCCAACATCCTGAGGATTCTAAAGGTCTCTAAGGTTTGTAGATTTCCATGGAGGCATCCGAGAAAATCGCAAAACTATAGATAAATATTAGTTCTGTGACTAAAAAACGGAAAACGGTGCTGTACAAGAACGCATATTTTTTTCTAAACAAAACCCTTGGTGTGCAAAGATCACCATCTTACAAGCATTCAGGAACAACCAAAGTCGAATCAAAAAACATTTTTAGCACCATTTTTGCATTTACGAGGTAGTCAATTTTTCCTATTTTTGTGTTTTCAACCGACTTCCAGTTTGTGGTAGAAACAGGTGTGAAACCCATGTGTGATCGTAGAAAGCTATACAGTTCTGAAAAGTAAACACAATTCTAAATTCAGGAAGGGGTCATTTGTGTAGATACCTCCCTGTTGAAATAAAAAAAATAATGGAATTGATTAGGGAAAAAAACAGTCACTTATGACAATATTTCCATCTGTAACTTCTTGTCACAATGGCCAGTTTAAAACACAGTAAACCATTATAACCGAGAGACGTTTCTGGTCAGGGAGATATATGGGGTTTGTAGGTTCTCCAATAACAGGTGATGCCGAGAGTTAATTGTTACATTAAATTTGGTATTCATTACTAGTGTTTGACTTATTAAGCTACACACATATGATAAATTATAATTCATTTCTGCTCTGAAGCAGTCGCGGACCACCTGTTTCATTACCTTTTACTATCCAAGGCACAGTTTTGCAGCTTTCGATTGGTAAAACACAACCCAAGCCAACCTTGAATAATTTTACATAGCCCTTGACACATCTGTTGTACATTTAATAGAGCTCATCAGAAAGGAATTGCTTTGTCCAGACATAAGAAGATCACGCAGTAAAACTCAAAACAAGGATCTTTAATGCTTAGGGTGCCGCAAAATTGTGCAAAAACTGAAGCATGGAACCCTAAGGTCTCAAGTTTTGGAAGGAGAGCAGCTCCTTTATTTTTATTACTCTACAACTCCACCAACACTCTAAAACTGCCCACCCCAAATTACTGGTTTTCCAGTAGAGTTTTTTTAAGCGGTATGCAGACATAATTTCGATGTCTAAATATCGATATACCATTATATAGATGTTTAAATATCGATATAATAGAATATCAACCATCAAGAATATCGTTGACCAGAATATCGACATGCAGTTAAGAAATATCGTTTCAATTAATATCGATTTTAGTATTATTGTTAGGAAAAATATTGTTGTTAATAATATCGATTTTTTTTAGTGTTTTATATGTTAGTGTGTGTGTTAAAACTATAGCTTATTTTTGTAATGAATGTTTGCATTTTTTACAAGTAATTCTTTTTATGTTATTTATTTTTGGTGTATTTTAGTTCTGTAGCGGGTTGTGGGTTTATAGGGGAATAGGGTCGGAAATAATTTAATTATAATATATTTAACTAGCAGCCCGCCCCAGCGTTGCCTGGGTAGAAGGGGGCTGGGGGCTGCCTTTTTTGGCCGGGGCAGAAGGGGGCTGGGGGGGGGAACATCCATCACAACGCATGCGTTACATCGCATCCGTTTACATCGCAAGCGTTACAACGCAAGGGACGTTCCGACGCGGGCCATTACTACGCGGCCCCTTACATCGCACAGGCTTTTACAACGCATGCTTTTAAAACGCATGTGCTGTAATTGTTCGGGTCGGGGTTATTAGAAGAGACCGCATGTGCTGTAATTATTTAAATCTGCATTGGCAGAGCGCTCTGCTCACCTACATCTGATGTGCACTATTCACAGATGTCCCAAAATGATGCGTTGACAAGGCTCTCACCAGGCACCTCTGCATTGACTCGCCCCATGCAGTGCCCTTCCTATGTGGCTGCATTCACTCACCAAACGCTTCTACTGTAGCCTTCATTGCCTGATGGACTCACATCATAAAGACCTTCACGACACACTTACAATTGAGTTAGCATAACTCAGTTCACAGCAAGTCCGTGTTCCTAAGACGGGGGGGGGGGCTTGGTAACATATCTGAAGCAGAGAATTGCTTAGATGGCAAGTATCATTCTGGTGCTGGCAACATGGGTAACACCAGTTTTATTATAATATCTATAGAAGAGTGCCTGATGAATTCACTTTCGATGCGCTACACATATGAGTCATTGCGGCAGAGAGGTTCTTGCATAAGGCTAGATGTATTCAATGCGTGATTAAAGCACGCGATGTATCAACATAACATCCATCAGGGAGGACTAACTGCAGGACTTGGCACCATGGTCGAAACCAAGATACCTCCTGAGCATGTTGTGTGGATCCAATAAATGCATCTGCGTGTGGAACTTAAGGCAGAGTTTGAACCCTGATGCTTTCAGAGAAGACATCTGACCAGTGACAGTCTAAGCAGAGGAAAGATTTGAAGGTGAAGTACGGAGAAGGCGCTCCGGAATGTGTTGATTACGCACAGAAGAAAAGGAACTGAGGCCAATATGCATGCTGGTGTCTGATATACACTGGTGTTATCGTGTCTGGCAGTTAGGATCATGGCTGAAGCTGCACGACACCACCTGGCAGCACTTGAGAGCCCCTACTGGGGAAGTACGGTTCCAGCTGAGAAAACAGTTTCGAGCCTCACGTCCTGTGATTCAACTATGAAAATGCTGCAATGTAACTGCTGCTTATGTAGAGCGCATCAAAAGCAGGGACAGGTTGTACTATTGATGGTGCAATTAGTCATCTCTTACCGTAATTGTCGCCCTTAATGAATGCAGCGCCTAGTGTCTTGTAAAGCGCGGAATGCAGTGATGTATGATTCTGGGGCCCTCCTATGTCTGTCCGAAGATTCATAGGGCCGGGGTAAACTAAATTAATGCAGCGCCTGGTGCCTTGTAAAGCAGGCGCGCGCGCGGGTGATGTGGGGGCCGATTTTGCTGAAGGAAGTCTGTCAGTGAATAGTGCCGGAGGAATGTAAGGGTTGCACACGCTGTTTGTGCCCTATGGAGCCAGGGGTCCCCGGTTCAAATCTCGCAACATCCTGAGAATCCGGTCAAATTAGTTAACCTCCTCGTGCCCATGTACAGCGTCTGGATGCCCTTACCGGGGATACGCGGAGCTGTATGCAGCTTCAAATTAACCAGCTCAGGTACATGCAGCCGTTACGTAATTAAAAATATACAAGAATTGGGGTAAATAGAAAGGAAATAATTATCGTCGTGGGGAGAGGGGGGGGCAGGGGTTAGAGGCGGGATCACGCATTGGGTCAACCAAAAGTGCAAAAACTGTGGTAGGACACAAGAACGCATCGTCATGACGTGCGATTTCATCGTCTGCGATGTTAGGTACTTGCAAATAGGAAGCAACGCAGTTGCGTTGCAACTACGTGCGATGTAAAACATGACGATGTTTTGGCCTTTGCGATGTATTCAATGCTGGTTAATGCACGCGATGCAATGGTGTGCAATATATCAACATACATCCGGCTGGGGGCAGCATGTGGTGGAGCGAGCAGAGGAAAGTGCGATGCACCTCACGACCCCTGCAGCCCGACCCCCTGCGCTGGCAGATTGCTCCTCCACCCTGCTCCGCTCCGTTCTCTGCCGCCCTCAGCCCTCAGCCCTCAGCCGGTCAGCTCAGCTCCACTCCCATACGCTCGAAGTGCAGCAGCTGACGGGACTCCTCCTTCTCCTTCTTGCCGTCAGAACACGGACACGGACCACCCCCCGCCCCCACTCCCGCCCCCGCTCCCGCCCCGACCTCCATGCCAGCGCTAGTCGCGGCCGGCGCTTCTTTCAGGGGACTACTTTGTTTTTAAAGTTAATTTTTTAAATTTACGTTTTTTTTTAATTTTATGTGGCCTATGTCCATCTACACAGCCTGACATTTTTAAAGATGTAACGGGTGTGTAGATTGGCGCTGTGGTTCCCGAGTTTACCTGGCTCAAAGGTGAGAGTTCTCTCTTTATAATAGTAGTATAGATAATAATTTTTTAGAAGTTCTTAAGTTTTAAAATAACATAAATATTGCATTTTAGTTCCGTAGCGGGTTGTGGGAATATAGGGGAATTGGGTGGGAAGAAATTTAATTTAACTTAATTAATGATTCTATTAATTATTAATTTGGTATTTTATAATTTATATTGTCAATTGTGTTAATTAATTTGTTATTAATCAATGATCAATTGGTTATGAATAATGAATAGTTAAATATGTTAATAGTGTAGTTTTTTGAGAAGCGGGTTGTGGTTTAATAGGAGAGTAGGGTGGGAAGTAAATTAATTAACTAATACTTTTATTATGCAATATTTATGTAATTAATATTGTATATTGTTATTTGTGTTAAAAATTATTAATTGGATATTATTTATTAATAAATAATTAGTAAATATGTTAAATGTGTCCTTTGTTATGAGTTGGTTGTGGGTTGATAGGGGAATAGGGTGGGAAGTAATTTAATTGTAATAACTAATTTATTTTTGATTGTTTTTAATTTGCTTGTTAATTGTTAGTTAATTAATTGTTAAATAATTATGTTAATTGTGTAATATTTTACAATATTGGTGGTGACGTTTATAGGGGAATATAGTGGGAGGTAAATTATTTTTGAAAAATTAATTATTTGTTAATTAATGTTAATTATTTAGCAGGAGTGGAAAAAGTCATTTTTACATACCCGCTATCAAACACTTTCCCTACTGGAAATACCAAGGTTTATCTGCGATAAAAATCGCCTCAGCTCAGCGGTAAATTTTTGTCTCTAACCAAGCAATAGCGATAATTATCGCTATTGCTTGGTAATATGCCCCTGGATTTCCACTACAACTACATCAGGGTGGATCAGCCCCACCCTTTCTCTATGTATAGCAAATACATTCTCTGGAGCCTAGGGGGCTTTCTATCCCCTCCCCCATGGCAAAATTGGAGGTTAAGACCACTTATCTTCCACCATAGGGATGGGAGATATACAGTTTTGCCCTGGGAAACGGGAAAGCACTAACCCAATGTCATGAGGGCCACGCCCCCCTCAAAAAACTGATCCCTGATGTCCACTAGGTGAATCCCTTTTGGAGACTGCACTACTGCTGCAATCAACAAGCAGGGATCCACTAGGGGTGAACACTCTTGGAAAGGGGAGGTTCTCCCATTTCAAACAATACCTCCCTCATCTAAATCAGTGCTCAGGGGTCTAAGTTATACCCAGCCCACTGATGTGGTGAAAGTAAAGAGAGCAGATTGGCTCGTTTTAATTTCACTTTTTCACTTTTTGTAGTAATGAGATGAACGACCCATGCATGCTGATGGTCATTAGCAAAAAAGAAATGCCTCAGGCTTTTTGGGCAGCTCTTCCCCAGCAGCCCAACCAGAAACAAAGAAGCCTTCTGATTCCAGCGCATGGGGGATTCCCTGCTCTTGGCCCATGAATATGACCTCCACGTCCACAGTGCACCGTTGTGACCTTTATGGACGTGAGGGTCACATCTGGTTCCCAATGAGTTAAACAAAACACCTCAATCATCTGTTAATATGAATACTGGGCACAGTAATCAATCCTGATCTTTTTTCCAAAATGTTTGCCAAGGTACCACCCTGATCTGTTCTCCCTCTTGCTCCCTACATTGCCTTCAGAATAAAATCGTTGTTGACAAAATTGAGCTGACTGATTATGAATTTTCCAAAGCTATTTAGAGAAGTTTAGTCATGTTGTTCAAAGTCCTCACAATCTCCATCTGACTTACCATCAGTCTAACATTTTGAGTTGATTTAGTGCTTTCTTTGGGATGAGCCCTTTCTAGTCAGATGTTTTGGAAATATATCAGCGTTAAATTGGGTAATTAGTGTCTAAATACAGGTGTGTTCTCCTAATTAAATCAGGGACAGCTTTCCCCGTGTTGAAGATACCATGAGTTGATCAAGATAGTCACAATAATTCCCTAGCCATTTCCAGCCCTTGCTTTCCTTGTAAATTGTTGAAGTAGCTGATGGGGCTAGACTTTAGTCATCTTACCTTCTTTGGTAAAGTTATAAGAACCTATGTCTAAAATTAGGTGCTGCCTTCCAAGTAAAACTGCCGAGTCATCAAGGGTACTGCTGTATTTAAAGATTAATGCAAAGTTGTTTTTTTTTGTGACAAAGTTGCTTCCACCTCTATGGAGGAATAAGTGTTGGCGCAAACGCATTGATCACAAATCCCCACTCCTTGGTGGTATTGTTGACCTGTCTGCAAATGTATTTTCCCATTACCAATTCCACAAGTAAGGAAGGGTTCTTCAGAAAACAAAATGATATTGTCCCTTATTACCTAAGTTCACCCATTACATATGGAACATTTCAGGTCATACGATGCATGATGGTCCCCCAATGGACATAGTGTAAGTGAACTTGGAATTGAATTTATGCAGTCTGTAGATTTATTTCCTGACAGCAGGGTGAACACCAACATGTCCGACAACTTAACGACATAGTATGTGCACAGAATGGGTAGCCAGGATAGGCGGCTATATTGTGACACTTGTTTAAATGAGGCCATACTTTTATATATTCATGTTTTTTAATCTATTGCTTCTGTAAAGTGTTGACACTGCAAGAGCTCTGAGAAGGATGCATTTGAAACATGGTTCACTAACTTTATCAGGAATGTCCAGTAATGGGATCAAGGATCGAAAATGCTCTGCTCTTTATAGCCCTTGTCATAGTGTTCAAGTCCATGGAACAGCAATGGTAATGTTTTGGGAAAGAACATGGAAAAGCACTGTGTGTGTGCACACACGGGTGTGTGTGTGTGTGTGTGTGTGTGTGTGTGTGTACACAAACACTTTCTTTAACAAATAAACCACTTCAAAGGAAAATAATATCGCTAGTATTAGTACGGTCAATGGGGATCATTTGATCTTTAATGGAAAGTTTAGTGCCCTCGAATACAGCAGCAGTAGTTAGTAAAATAATCTGGACATATATGAGAATATTTCTCTCATTGTGAAGACAAGATGGATATGAACATTGGTCTTTTTTTCTCATACTCTTTTAACATTATTATTGATTTCACTATTCTGGATGTTGAAATAGAAAGAAACAGATCCTTTTTTCAACAGGAGGTGAGTGCCTCCAACGTAAATAATTGCTCGTAATACGCAACAAAAGCAGATATGAACAGGGGATGGTCATGCAATTCAAATAGTGCATATGTTCTCATTAAGGTGCCTGGTTGAAAAAGCATAATGCATTACTGAAACAACTATCAACTGTCAACAATATGATTGGTTTTTGCTAATGGAATTGGACTCATATAACAGGGTATGATTAGCAGCCTTCTTGGGTGTAAACGTTGTCTTAAGTGAATTCTACTACTGAAGGATTTACCAACCCATCAATTCTCAGGTGGCTTGGAAATTCTAGATCATACAGTCGCTTTGTGAGTGCCAGGCAGGATATGCACATTTATTTCAGTTTGTATATGAGTAATGTTTGCCTTCTAGAAAAGAGATTACTAGCTGTTTTATTACTATTATGATCGGGGAGTCTAATATTACCATGTAGTAGGAAATAAAGCAAGACAAATACTTTACATTATCCCTTCAGCAAATAGGAAACCTATGCATCCAGTAAAATTCTTATAGTTGCATCCACCCTCATATTGATTTACACTTCGTCATCCCCCAAATATTGGATTGTTTCTCAAAATAGAACACAATGCTTCCACCACTGATTTCTTATTGTAGACGACGGTATTACCGACCCATTCATTTCAAGGATTATGATCTGGAAATTCATAGAGCTAAAGCTTTGTAAACAAAGGCTGAAGGTAGGCAAGTTTTGCTTCTGGAAAATCTTGGGTAAGTCAAGCTTACATATGCAGTAGGAAACATTTCTTCACAGAAAATTATTTTATGAAGCAGAACTGAAAATTCAGGAGTAATTCAGACTTACAGTTTGTGTATGACACAACTACACCCTTAACAACCATTGACAAAGTAATTTTGCTTGGCATACAAAATAAGAAGACTCATGCATACATAGAGGCATACTCAGCCCAATGATTCAGTGAATGTTTTTCAGCAGCAATCTAGGTGATGTGCAATAGAAGAGCACACAATAATGTATAGCAGAGGGCACAGGTGGTAAGATCGAGAGGCCACTAAGAGTTGTGTATTATCGAGATACAGTGCAGTACACATCACACCCAGGTGTAGCTGAAGAAGAGTTATGCCCTCATTACAAGTAGTGTGTATACACGGATGTTATATTCCCTCTCTCAAAATTACACACATTAGATATAGCATTCATTTCAGGAGCGGGAAATATCGGGGAATTGAGGGGCATATTATCAAGGGGGTTTATCTCCGCTTTTTTGGCTTTAAAAGCCAAGAAAGCAGATATAAAATTATCTCCCTATTACCTAGCTGTCGCTAACACCAGTTAGCGACAGCTAGTAGGAGATAGCGACCATCTTGGGCCCCACTTTGCATGTCAGTGATATTTATCACTAATGACATGCAAAGTGGGCGTGCCAAGATGTTAGCGACTGAAAACAGTCGCTAACATCGCTATCTCCTATTACCAACTTTTGGAGATATTCGCGCTAAGCGCGAATATCTCCAAAAGCTAACACCTGCCCTGAGCAGTTCTTAGCCATGTTATCCAATGGGAGGTGGATAACATGGCTAAGAGCATTAGCTCGCTAATGCATGAATATCGCTGACTTTTCAGCGATATTCATGCATTGCGGCCGATTTTTATCGCATTTGCGATAAACCTTGGTAATACCAAGGTTTATCTGCGATAAAAATCGCCGCAGCTCAGCGTTAATTTTTTCACGCTAACCAAGCAATAGCGATAATTATCGCTATTACTTGGTAATATGCCCCAGAGTTTTTGCCATGAGTGACTGATGGGAAAAGGGGAATTACCATGGTAATTAGATTTACCATACTCATTTCCAACAGTAGGTTGTAATTGATGATTAAGCTGGAAACTCAATTTCTGGCTGAAATGGGAACTCTCAAACATGTAATAGAGGCCTAATGTTAAGGAAGTCATTTTAATCAGTGGGTTATTTGCTTTTCATGTATGGTAAAATGCAGATTTGTATTTTCCAAATGTGTTATCATATCTTGCATTACGAATGTCCATGGTAAGACGTATCAGGAAGCATTTAAACAAAACTTCCTATTAATTATCAAAATCCATTACCTGGTAGTGATGTTGGGACAGGCACACAGGCATGCAACACAGTTTAGTGAAAATTCATCTTCACAAAACAGATTATTGGTACAGTGTGTCAACAAAAAGTAGTTTGTGAATATGGAAACTTTAGTAGTATGAAAAACATAATTAGACTCAGGAGATACAGCCTGATGTGCAAGATAATGAAAATAGTACCTTGAAGATAATAGAGTAATGCTAGTTAGGCCAATTCTACTACTACGGGAACTACAGTATTACACAACGGTATGTTATGCTTCGTGACTTGTGAGTGACTTGAATATCTCAGCAGTAAATTCATAATCCATAAAGGGCCAGATTTACATAGAGTTAGCTTTTGCAATTATCAAAAAAGAGAATTTTTTCGATTCTCTATTTGGTAATCACAGACACCCACGTACGAAGGTGTCTTTTGACACATTTTGTGATTCCCAATGGGTTACCGATAGACCTACCTTATTAATGTTAAGGAGATAGGTCTTGGTTTGCGACCCCTTGGAAAAGACTAAGGCCCACATGCATCAAGCACTTTTGCATTCGCAAACGGTGCGATTCCTTAAAATCGGCCGTTTGCGAATGCAAAAGTGCTTTTTCAGATGCATCATCATTTCTGAATGGAAATCGCAGATTTTGCGACTTTCCAGAATGCGAATGCATTTAAGGAATCGCAAATTTGCGATTCCTTAAATGCAATGCATCATTCAGAAATGAATTTGCGAGAACAAGGTTTGGAAGTGCAAATTACCACGAGGTGGAACCTCGTGGTAAATTGCGAAAAATGTTTAAAATGTACTAATTTACATTTTAAACGATGTCATGTTACAGACACACATGTCCTTAGGACATGTGTGTGTGAAACATCCATTTCGAATTACATTTCGGGGGTGCAGGGGGGGGTCCTTTGGACCCCCCCCTGCACCCATGAAATTTTCTAAGTGCCATTCGCAATTTCAATTGATTCCTATGGGCCTTTTGGCCCATAGGAATCAATGGGAATTGCGAATTCGCAATTTTGAAGTCCCAAAATATTTGCGAGTCGGTAAAAAATGCGAATTTTACCGAATCGGAAATATTTTGCACTTTCCATGATGCATCCCGTTTTGCGAATCCATATTTGCGATTCGGTAAAATTCGCAAATTTGGAAACGCAAAACGGGAGTTTGATGCATGAGCCCCTAAAATCACAGAGATGGTGGCCTGATGGGGTCAGCAGACCACCATGTCTGTGATTGCTTTTAAACGAAGCAATAGTTCTTAAAAAAAACTGTAGCACATTTTCATTTTGGGGTGTGTTTCAAAAAGAAAAATGAAAAGTTTTCTTTTTCTTTTTTTAAGAGTAGGCAGTGGTTTGTGGGACAACTGCCTGCTTTTAAAAAACATTTTGACAAACATTCCCAAAGGGGAAGGGGTCCCTTGCAGTTTGTGAATGGGTTACCACCTACTTGGAATAGGCAGTAAAATGTGAATGTTTTGCGACCGCATTTTGGTCTCAAAACATTCACACATACAATTCTGATTCGGAAAGGGCGCCCTTAACATTCCCCTTCCAAAAACCAAATTGCAAACCCATTTTGTGATTTGTTAATAGGTTTCCAAATATCAAAACAGGGCTTTGTACATGAACAAATGCTTTTTTGTAGTTGCAAACCGCCTCATTCTGCGACCTAAAAAAACTTTGCACATCTGGCCCAAATTTGTCTGGAGTAGCTGAAAGAAATGTCGGGTATAGTAGAGAGAAGGGAAAGAATGGCAGAAGAGGGGAATTAAATAGAAGATGGACGTCTGTAATGAAAATAAAGAAATAGATACTAAGTACTTCTCAAACCAAAGTTGAAGGTGGCGGCAGAGCAAGCCCAGCTGAGAAGGGAGAGACAGGAAAGAATAGGCTATAATGACAGTACACTGAGAAAAAGAATACAGTGGAAGAATTAGGGAACAGAAGCAAGAGAATATCTGAGTAATGAGACACAAGCCAGTTTAGGGTGAGGGGTAGGGAGACAGGAAAAGAGAGAGGTGAATGTTCATAAATTTACATTTTTACATTTTCATGAATGAGATGTGGGCAGGAGGTGGAAGTGGGAGACAGATAGGGTGAGCAACAGTGGTAAGGGGTAGAAAAGATGAGAGTGGAAAGTTAGTTTAATAGGTACAGAAAAGTGAAAAAAAAAGTGGACGTATGAGAAGTCAAAACAAAGGTAAAGTGGAAAGGTGAATTGAGGCATTGAAGGTTGATAACATAATGCAGGAAATAAAAGGATACAGGGCAGATGAGTAATTTCACAATAAGAGGTGTGGATGAAAGACAGCAGAGAGGCAGAAAAAGAAAGAAGAGGAAAGATAATTGAGAGGGAAACGTGATAAACAGTAATAAAGCGGCAAGACAGACACAATCAATCAATCAGGGAATTATAAAGCGGGCTACTCACCCGTGAGGGTCTCAAGGCGCAGGGGGAGGGGGGTGCAGCTCCTGGTCATTCTAAGAGCCAGGTCTTGAGGCTCTTCCTGGAGGTGTGCAGGGTGGAGGAGCGCCGGATGTTGACTGAAAGCTCTTTCCAGGTTTTTTCTGCGACGTAGGAGAAAGCTCTTCTGCCTGCTCTGGTTCTACAGATGCATGGGGTATCAGCCAGGGCTAGGTCGGTGGAGTGGAGGTTCCTTTTGGGTGCGTGAAAGGAGACTCTCTCGTTGAGGTATTTGGGTCTGATGTTGTGGAGGGATTTGTAGGTGTGGGTGAGAAGCTTGAAGGTCACTCTCTTCTCAATAGGGAGCCAATGGAGGTCTTGTAGGTGCTGGGTCATGTGCTTGTGTTGTGGGGTTCCGAGGTCGAGTCTGGCTGCGTTGTTCTGGAAAGTTTAGAGCTTTTGTAGCAAGGTTTTGTTGATGAGGGCGTTACCGTATCCAGTCTCCTGGTTATGAGTGCGTGGGTGATGGTTTTTCTACATTCGGGGAATCCACTTGAAGGTTTTGTGGAGGATGCAGAGGGAGTTGAAGCAGGTGGAGGCAACGGTGTTGATCTGGTGGGTCAAGGTGAGGGAGGAGTCTAGGATGATGCAGAGGTTCCAGGCGTGGTCTGTCAGGGTGGGTGGGTTTCTGAGGGCATGGGGACACCAGGAGCTGTCCCCAGTTTTGGGCAGCTGCTGCTCATCCAGGCTGCGATGTCCTTCATTCCTTCCTGGAAGCTGAGTCAGGTATCTTCGGGTTTTTTTGTGAGCGAGAGGATGAGCTGGGTGTCATCGGTGTAAGATATGATGGTGAGCCCGTGCTGTCTGATGATGGCGGCGAGGGGGGCCATGTAGATTTTGAAGAGCGTGGGGATGAGCGAGGATTCATGGGGTACTCCATAGTTAATCTCTATAGGTTCAGAGAGGAAGGGAGGGAGTCTTATCCTTTGGGGTCTGAGGGAAACAAAGGAGTGGATACAGTCGAGAGTTGTTCCTTGTATACCGGCATCATGGAGAATGGCTGAGAGAGTCCAGTGAGAGACTGTGTCGAAGGCTACTGAAAGGTCCAGTAGGATGAGGGTCACTGTGTGGCCCTGGTCAAGTAGCATGTGGATGTCATCGGTGGTGGAGAGGAGGGTGGTCTTGGTGCTGTAGTTGCTGTGGAATTTAGACTGTGAGGAGTTGAGGATAGACTTCTCTTCAATGAAGATGGGCAGCTGGGCATTGATGAGTCTCTTGGTGACTTTGGCTGTGAAGGGAGGGGGAGAGATGGGCCAATAGTTTTTCAGGTCCGTTGGGTCGGCCAAGAGTTGCTTGAGGAAGGGCTTGACCTGCCCGCTTCCAGTCGTAGGGGAAGCTGCCGGATTCAAGGGAGGCATTGATGGTCTTGAGTAGTTCAGGTGCTATGGCGGTGGTGGATGTGTGGAAGATATGACGTGGGAAAGGTTCTGTGGGGGCTCCTGAGTGAGTGTTCTTCAGGGTCGTGGTGGTGTCTTCAGTGGTGGCAGGTTTCCAGATGGTGATGGTCGGCTGGTTGTTGGTGGTGGAGAGAGGGATTGAGTCTGGCATCTGTTTGCTGAAGTTGTCGTAGAGGGCTTTGATTTTCATGTGGAAGAAGGTGGTGAACCTGTTGCAAAGGTCCGGAGATGGTGTGATGTCCATGGCTTCTCTGGGGGGTTTGGTGAACTGCTGTATGATGTTGAAGAGTTCTTTTGCGTTACTAGCATTGGTGTCGATTTTGTTCTTGATAAAAGTCCGCTTGGTGGTCTTTATGCGTTGGTGGTATTCATTCATGGCATTCCTAAAGTTGCTCTGGTCTTCGTGGTTTTCCTGTTCCACCACAGTTTCTTGAGGCATCTGCAGGAGCGCCTGGTTTCTTGGAGGTCTGTGGTGAACCACGCGGCCTTCATGGGGCGTTGTTTGGTGGGGTGGCGGAGGGGTGCAAAATTGTCAGCGCAACTGGTAATCCAGTGGTATAGTTCTTTGGCTGTGGAGTTGGCAGGATAAGGGGAGAAGGAGATGCGTTGGAGTCGAGAGGTGAAAGAAACTATTAAAGAAGAGTAGTGAGGGGAGAAATTAGATTTGATAACAAAGGAAAAGCAAAGACATGGATGGGGAGAAGCAAAGAATGAGAAGAAAGGACAAGGGAGAAAGAGCATGGACAAAGGAGAGAGAGGAATCCGGTGACAGGAGAGTGAGCAGAAGTGGAAGGAAGAAAGGCAGAGGAACAGTAAAATCGACTGGTCAAGAGAGAATATGTTAATATTTTGTGCGCAGCTCCGGTGGCCACAGTGGGAAAGTACTGAGTCCCCGTGAAGCCACGTCAGCAAGTTCAGAAATATATGCACATTTTTTATTAAATTAGCAAGTTTGTTCTACACTTTTCATAGAAGATATTTTCTTCTCAGATACTGAGGAAAAAACGCTGGGAGATTATACTGCACAAATGAAAGGCTACATTAGACAGTCAGGATATATATCTCTCTGAAGCCTTTTAAGGTTAGCAAATGATTAAATCTTTTTTCTCTGGATGACATCAGTTGAATATGTCTGTGTTGAGAGACTCTGTTGAATACATAGGTAGGAGAAACCAGGAAAGAAGCAGATGTGATTAAAGGTTGTTCAATCTGCTCAAGACACCAGGCTCAGTCCCACTCAGAAAACAACCCTGCCATAAGGAAGGTTTTAGTTTTGATTATAATAATATGAAGTAATGTGCATCTGTAACAAAAGTGTAGGAGGTAGGAGGTGCACTGCTAGGTTGTTGCTGTTTCACAGTGAAAATTTAAGCAAGTTTTGGGTGCTCTTGTGGGTGGTGCAAACCGTCCATGCACCGGATATTTAGGAAACTGAGTTGTGTATACAGAAAGCCTTCTGATACATCCCCTGTTAAGGCACACCAGTGGCGTTCACATTAAATGATTCGCAGGGTAGCTGGTTGGTAAGTTCAAAGTTTTCAAGATTTTAATAACAATTCTTCATACTGATATTCACAGCATATCAGTGATTGTACATATTCATTAGGTTGATGCATAAGTTGGTCCCCAATGCATTTCGGGCATGTGTGCCCTTGATCATGGAGTTCTGAAGAGGAAGAAAATTGAGGCGTGATAAGTGACCGTGTTAATGAAAAAAGGGTGGGGGTTGGGTTTTAAACGTGAACTAAGTGGGGGATTGTGCTTCTTTAAGTAACACGATTCGAGTGCGCTGGTGCGGCAGACTTAATGCGTGAAGGAAAAGGTGGTGTGGGAGTCTAATCGCGTGTGTATGACACAATGCGGAATGCATGTGTCTGGTAAAACTTTATCGGCAGAAGGCAAAGTAAACGAGAGACTTACTTCATGCTACGGTGTAGCGTGCGTGGTGGTTCATTCCATTCGCGGGTCGTAGACGTGAGTGAGAGTGTGTCCATTGTATTCATGCAGTGGCTGAAAGCGTGTTAGCGTGATGATAGAAATCAATAAAGGACAAGGTGCAGGTAGTGGTGTGAGGGAGGTTAGAGTGGCGGCCATTTGTAAGAGGCAGTGAGATGTTGGTGAAACGGTGGGGACAGGTGGTGAGAAGAGAATCATAGCGGAGCAATGTAAACAATGTCATGAAATAAATCTGAGATTACAGGTAACAACTAAATTCACTACGATCATTTAAGCCGAAAGGCTTAAGGGTCTGTAAGCGGTAAATCCACTCAAGTTCACGTTTCAGTAGCAGTTTATGAAGATCAATTCCTTCTTTTTTGGTGACAGTCTCCAATATTATGAATTTCAACTGGGCAATGGTATGCCGAGATTCATGAAAGTGCATGGCTACGCTGGATTTCTCAAGTTTGAGTCTTATGTTTGATTTGTGCTCATTTAAGCGGGTCTTGATTTTGCGTTCGGTTTTTCCAACGTATAGTTTCCCACAGGGACATTTTAAGGCGTAAATCAGATTCATCGAGTCACATGTTGCATCCACTTGCAATTGGATCTTGTGGCCTTTCATGGGATGTTGGATAGTGTTTCCCTTGATGATGCTGTTGCAATGATTGCAATTTAAGCACGTTGAGTGCCTCGGTGTTGTGAGGTGGTGTCACTAGGTTTGGCTAGAATCTCCTGGAGGTTTTTGCTTCTTGTGTGAGCAAAAATAGGGGGATTTTGGAAAATGCCCTGAAAATCAGGCTCCATTTGCAGTATAGGCCAATGTCTATGTATGATCTTTTTGTAGATGTGGCTAACGGTGGAGTATTTGGAGACTAAAACCATGCGATCTTCTTTCTCCTTGTGACTTTTTAGTAAGCTGACTTTTCTTGGTATTTGTTGGACTCTGGTTCGTGCGTCTTGAAGTATGTTCTCCGGGTATCCTCGGTTTCGAAATCTTTCGTGCATTTCATTGATGCGTGTCTCAAATATGGACTTGTCTGACACGATGCGTTTAACTCGCAACATCTGTGAGTAGGGCAGATGTTTCTTCAGGGAACCCTGATGGAAACTTGAAAAATGTAACGTGTTGTTACGATCTGTGCTTTTTCTGTGTAAATCTGTCACTAGTCCTTGAGGTGAAGTATTGATGTGGACGTCCAAGAAGGGAATGTTTGTGTCACTTATTTGCCAGGTGAGCTTGATCCGTGAGTCTTTAGTGTTGATTTCTGCTAGAAAGTTGTCAAGTGTGTCTTTAGTGTCTGACCATAGGAAGAACAGGTCATCGATGTACCGGACGTACATCTTGATTTTCTCTTGGAAACGCCGGTTGGTGTATATGTGCTGTTTCTCGAAATTCTCCATATATACGTTGGCATACGTGGGGGCAGCGCAGTTTCCCATCGCCATTCCCGAGAGTTGTAAAAACCATTGATCATCTAGTCTGAAGTAGCTATGGTACAAAATAAAAATCATGAGTTCCATGATGAATGCCTGTTTGGTTGCGTCAATTTCACTATGCAGTAGTATTTGTTCGACTGCTTCAATACCTCCTAAGTGGGGTATTGAGGTATACAGGGAGCTTACGTCTGCGGTGCAGAGGACAAGAGGTTCATTGGGTGCCAATTTTAATTCAAAAAGTTTCAGTAGGAAGTTGGTTGTGTCCTTGATGTAGCTAGCTGATTTGATGACAAGCGGCTGTAGATACTTGTCAATAAACTTGCCCGGTGTCTCATGTATCGAACCTCGCGTTGACACTATGGGTCTGAAGGGTGGGTCCAACAAGTTTTTATGTATCTTGGGACACATATGGATTGTGGGACTTTTAGGATGTTCAATCAGTAAGTAGTTTTTAGTGCGTTCCTGAATGGTGCCAGCTTGGTGAGCTTTGTTGACAATGGCTTTTAAGATGTTTTGAAATTCCCTGGTGGGGTTGTTGTTGAGGGCCATATAGGTCGACCTATAGGCCCTTCAGGAACGCACTAAAAACTACTTACTGATTGAACATCCTAAAAGTCCCACAATCCATATGTGTCCCAAGATACATAAAAACTTGTTGGACCCACCCTTCAGACCCATAGTGTCAACGCGAAGTTCGATACATGAGACACCGGGCAAGTTTATTGACAAGTATCTACAGCCGCTTGTCATCAAATCAGCTAGCTACATCAAGGACACAACCAACTTCCTACTGAAACTTTCTGAATTAAAATTGGCACCCAATGAACCTCTTGTCCTCTGCACCGCAGACGTAAGCTCCCTGTATACCTCAATACCCCACTTAGGAGGTATTGAAGCAGTCGAACAAATACTACTGCATAGTGAAATTGACGCAACCAAACAGGCATTCATCATGGAACTCATGATTTTTATTTTGTACCATAGCTACTTCAGACTAGATGATCAATGGTTTTTACAACTCTCGGGAATGGCGATGGGAAAGTGCGCTGCCCCCACGTATGCCAACGTATATATGGAGAATTTCGAGAAACAGCACATATACACCAACCGGCGTTTCCAAGAGAAAATCAAGATGTACGTCCGGTACATCGATGACCTGTTCTTCCTATGGTCAGACACTAAAGACACACTTGACAACTTTCTAGCAGAAATCTACACTAAAGACTCACGGATCAAGCTCACCTGGCAAATAAGTGACACAAACATTTCCTTCTTGGACGTCCACATCAAAACTTCACCTCAAGGACTAGTGACAGATTTACACAGAAAAAGCACAGATCGTAACAACACGTTACATTTTTCAAGTTTCCATCAGGGTTCCCTGAAGAAACATCTGCCCTACTCACAGATGTTGCGAGTTAAACGCATCGTGTCAGACGAGTCTATATTTGAGACACGCATCAATGAAATGCACGAAAGATTTCGAAACCGAGGATACCCGGAGAACATACTTCAAGACGCACGAACCAGAGTCCAACAAATACCAAGAAAAGTCAGCTTACTAAAAAGTCACAAGGAGAAAGAAGATCGCATGGTTTTAGTCTCCAAATACTCCACCGTTAGCCACATCTACAAAAAGATCATACATAGACATTGGCCTATACTGCAAATGGAGCCTGATTTTCAGGGCATTTTCCAAAATCCCCCTATTTTTGCTCACACAAGAAGCAAAAACCTCCAGGAGATTCTAGCCAAACCTAGTGACACCACCTCACAACACCGAGGCACTCAACCGTGCTTAAATTGCAATCATTGCAACAGCATCATCAAGGGAAACACTATCCAACATCCCATGAAAGGCCACAAGATCCAATTGCAAGTGGATGCAACATGTGACTCGATGAATCTGATTTACGCCTTAAAATGTCCCTGTGGGAAACTATACGTTGGAAAAACCGAACGCAAAATCAAGACCCGCTTAAATGAGCACAAATCAAACATAAGACTCAAACTTGAGAAATCCAGCGTAGCCATGCACTTTCATGAATCTCGGCATACCATTGCCCAGTTGAAATTCATAATATTGGAGACTGTCACCAAAAAAGAAGGAATTGATCTTCATAAACTGCTACTGAAACGTGAACTTGAGTGGATTTACCGCTTACAGACCCTTAAGCCTTTCGGCTTAAATGATCGTAGTGAATTTAGTTGTTACCTGTAATCTCAGATTTATTTCATGACATTGTTTACATTGCTCCGCTATGATTCTCTTCTCACCACCTGTCCCCACCGTTTCACCAACATCTCACTGCCTCTTACAAATGGCCGCCACTCTAACCTCCCTCACACCACTACCTGCACCTTGTCCTTTATTGATTTCTATCATCACGCTAACGCGCTTTCAGCCACTGCATGAATACAATGGACACACTCTCACTCACGTCTACGACCCGCGAATGGAATGAACCACCACGCACGCTACACCGTAGCATGAAGTAAGTCTCTCGTTTACTTCGCCTTCTGCCGATAAAGTTTTACCAGACACATGCATTCCGCATTGTGTCATACACACGCGATTAGACTCCCACACCACCTTTTCCTTCACGCATTAAGTCTGCCGCACCAGCGCACTCGAATCGTGTTACTTAAAGAAGCACAATCCCCCACTTAGTTCACGTTTAAAACCCAACCCCCACCCTTTTTTTCATTAACACGGTCACTTATCACGCCTCAATTTTCTTCCTCTTCAGAACTCCGTGATCAAGGGCACACATGCCCGAAATGCATTGGGGACCAACTTATGCATCAACCAAATGAATATGTACAATCACTGATATGCTGTGAATATCAGTATGAAGAATTGTTATTAAAATCTTGAAAACTTTGAACTTACCAACCAGCTACCCTGCGAATCATTTAATGTGAACGCCACTGGTGTGCCTTAACAGGGGATGTATCAGAAGGCTTTCTGTATACACAACTCAGTTTCCATCTTTAACAAAAGCTCATGGGGTCAACAAGGTCTCAGGAGTTATTACCAATAAAGATTTGCTGGGACCCGACAAAAGGCCAAAGAAAGACATGGTCTCACCAATAATCTTCTACTCCACTAGCATTAGAGGACCTGATGGATGAAATTAAGGCATTTAAACTGGCATAGTTGATATAAATTTGACTCTACTTTGTTTGGCAAAGAAGTGGTCCAGTCTGGATGTTAGAATGTTAGAAGCTGAGTGGAGTATAAGTAGAGCAGAGGATGATAAATTCCAATTTATTGTCAGGGCTTAGGGTAGAGACTCTTTGAAAAAACCTTACAGAAGAAAATAATAGTAGAAAGAACAATGTGCACCTTAATGGAGTCCTGAAGAGGTATGAAGTTCCAAATATTCTTTATTTTCTTAAGTCGCAACTTCCAGATATGTTAGGTATTCTGGGCGCACTGTCTATTAATATTTAGAGAGCTCATGGTGTAGGCACAAGACCTAATGCGGTCACTTTTAATGCAAAATCCATAGCTGCAGTTCTATATTTCTTACAATTTACTGACTTGACTTGATGATAATATTGTCTAAAGAAAAAAAGCTGATTATTTGTAGAAACCATAAAGTTTCAATTACGCAAGATGATTTAAGAGCAACTCCTTGTAGAAGGAAATCATTTCTAGAATTTCACCTTCAATTAAAAGACATACTTGCTAGATATGAACTGTAATTGTGAACTGATATATCCTTGTCATTTCAGCGTTACTTACAAGGATAGTGTGTACTCCTTTGAAAAACCGACCAAATTCAAAGAGTTTATTAATCAACATAAGGTTAATGTAATGGACTTAGGGAAAAATGCTGTTTTATAATAGGCTTATCTCATTGCCTTTCTTGTTTACAGGCCCTTATATGAGCACATAAAGTTTCAACTTAATGGCCCTGGTTTCATGATATTGGTTTCATAATGTTTGTCAGCTATTTCATTAATTTTCATTTGTTTTCCTTTGTAAGTCAAGTTTTTTGTGAAGTGATTGTGACCCCCTGCCCGGTACCACATTAAACTGTGCAATTCAGAGAAGGTTGTTGCTAAGTGTGGAAAACTTTTCTTCCCTCCTTTCTTCTTGTTGTCATCCTCTGTGGTAAATTCTTGTGAGTCCTGTCTTATAGTAAGTTTTCAATCAAACACATATTTACACATCACTTTGGTTTAATCCTTTAAAGGAGGAGGCTTTTCCACCCGAGTTCAGAGCCCTTTTTTCGCTGTTTGGGGTACTTCATGCTTACGCCTCCATGACATTTTTCCACATAATGTAGCCATGCCAAATTTGTGTCCATTTTCCTCCAACATGAGGATTCTAAAGGCACCTAGGGGTTTTGGATTTCCTGGAGGAGACCAGGAAAGTAGCCAAAATATAGCCTAATTTGTTTTTATGGGAGTAAAATGGGCAAGAAGGGCTCCGCAAGAAAGTGCTTATTTTTCCCCCTAAAAATGACATCAATGAAATGTTTGCTCTGCTAAAATCACAATTATTTCCAGCTTACAGGAACTAGCAGAACTGTATCAAATAACATTTTTGTACACTAATGTTCTGTCATTTTTCTAAGAGGTACCCCATTTTTCCTAATGTTTGTACCTTCAACCTACTTCTAGTTTTTTGTTGGAAACAAGTATGAAACCCAGGGGTGATGCGGGAAATCTATGTAGTTAAGGAAAGTAGACAAAACTCAGAATTAATGAAGGGGTATTTTTTGTAGATTCATTGAGATATTCTTAAAGAAGCTAACTGTTGCAATAAAAAAAATTGAAAATATGTAGGAAAAAAAGCCATTTGTGGCAATGTTTTCATCTGTAAATTATTGCCATGATCATTTTGACTGCTATGCACTTCTGGTCATTGAGATATATAAGGCCTCTACGTTCTCAAAGAACCTGAGGTACCCAGAGCCAACAACAGAACCCTATGATGATTTATCATTGTGCACGCAGTATAGATCAAATCATATAGTACAATATAAAGAGTGAAAAATGGGAATGAAGAAAAGCTATTTATTTCTGAAATATATACCAGATACTGCAGCAAGCACCTCATGAAACCTATCAAGCCCACTGATTTCTAAAAAGTAGACAAAGGAGAGCATCCAGGGAATTACATGACTCTCATGAGCTTTTCTTACCCAGAAGCTTTTCAAAACCTCAAACATTCACTGATAACATACATTTTCCTCCCATTTCTGTCAGGGAAAGTTCTGGAATCTGTGGTGATCCGCACATTTCCTACCAACCTGCATACTCCAAAGATTCCTGGTACCTTATTTGTTTAGGTGACCCTAACGTTCACAAAAAGAAATGCCTACTACTGTAAAGGGTCCAAAACACAACATGAACAGATCACATTTTTCCTCTCAAACCCCATAATTCTTTGGCAACTTGTCTAGTGTGGATTTCGGATCCTAGATCAGCCATCACCCAGAGAAACTTACCAAACTGGCACATTTATGAAAATTAGACACCACTGGGGGAGTCCACGGTGGTGTGCTGCATGTGGATCACACTATGTTCTCTTACCCACAATGCCTTGGATACCTGAAACTTTGGTTCAAAACAAACATTTTCCTCAAATTTCAGTGTGGGAAAGTTCTTAAATCTTTGGGGAGCCACAAATGCTCTACCACCGAATGTTCCCCCAAGTGTCCTGATAAAAATGTTACCTCACTTGTGTGGGTGGCCCTTAAGCATGCAACAAGGAAGGGTCCAAAACGCAACCTGGAACGATCAACTTTTTCCGCTAAAACCCACTCTTTTTTGGCACCTTGACTAACTGAGAATTCTAGGCCAGCACCCAGGGAAACCTACCAAACCAGCACATTCCAGAAAACTGGACACACCATTGAGTTTAGAGTTTCTTGCCTTGCATGCATCCCACATAATGTTCTTACCCGGAATGCCCAGCAAACCTCAACTGAGGAGAGACTGCAGCTCTGATCATACTAGACCTTTCGGCAGTGTTCCATACGATCTCCCAACACACACTCAATATAAGGCTGCACATAAAAGGTATCCAAGGAGCCACTCTCACATGGATCACCTCTTTCCTCACATGAAAAACGCAAAACGTGTGCCTTTTCCCCTTCATCTACGAACCAAAGGAAATCATCTGTGGAATACCCCAAGGATCCTTGCTCAGCCCCCCTCTCTTCAACACGTATTGGACACCTCTGACTAGCATTGCCAAAACCCATGGACTTAACATCATATCCTATGCCATCGACACATCCTCTTCCTTTCCGAAGACACCACCAACACGAACACCAACTTCCACAACTGCATGGCAGATATCACCAACTGGATGAAGGCTAACTGTCTGAAGCTCAAAATGGACTAGACACGTGTACTTATTATTGGAAACAAAATCTCCCCATGGGATGCATCCTGGTAGACCTCAGAACTCAGACCCACTTTCTATTTCCACTGACCATGCTAGAAACCTAGGCATCATTCTGGACAACAAGCTAATTCTGTGGAGTCTGCAGATATACACGCCACGTTGCTCACTCTGAAATTTAGTGCCGGTAGAGCGAGCCCATGGGGTGCACAAGAGCATGCCGCCATTCTAGTTGATTTTGCTGCTGCTCAAGTAGAAAATCTACTTGGGCATCTCCAAATCTGCTCGAGAAGCTGCCTTGTGCCCATGACCACTGCGTTTGAAAACCTCTCTAGGGGACACCACATCTTGCTCACATTCCAGGAGCCTAGGTGAAAAAATTCCCACGTGGAGATTGATGGAATGTGGCATGAATTTGGTGTCGCAAGAGTAACACAGACTGGCCCAAATTCTGCCAATACCACAGGCAGAATGAAACATTCCACATACCAATGGTTATTATTATTGTGCCTGATAAAAAGTGACTTGCAGTCCATATTACTTCCACTAGTAGTTTTTCTGCATGATCCCTTCTCTGGAACTCAGCACTGTCTTAGCACAGGAACCTTCACTGCTGACTGACCTCAAATCTGGAGAGTTTGTTAAACCTCTTGACATCCAAAAATTCAACTGATTTGGGTATAATAAGATTTAAATTGAAAAGGGATACCCACTAACTCACACCCCCTTGCATGAGAGGGCTCCTTTTCCACTCTTAAAAAGAGACCAACACACGACCAGGCTTCCTTTCAGAGCTAACTTAGTCGGCTAAACAATACAGGCTAACTTTTTTGCCGCTGTTGGAGGAATTTGGTGTGTGTGTGTGCATTAATTTGATAAATGTGTGCTTGTATAAAAAAAAAAGGGTAATAAATTCCACCAATGTGAGGGGTCTCTCTGAAAATCATGTCTGTTTCTGATCCTCCTTTCATTTACTGCCTTTTTAGATGCACAACGTGCAGTATCTGTTGTCACTCAAAATGATGTATAGCTAATTTGTTTCTGTGAATTTATGTGAAATTCTGTTTGTTGTGATTACACAATCAACCCCAGTGGGTATTAAACAAAGTCATTTATTGGTATTCCAATGCTCACATTCAATGCAGTGTGAGTCCACGTGGCACCAAGGGATAAATAGTTGAACCCAAGAACAAAGTACACACACGCAAAGAGACAAATACTTCAACTCAACTAGTAACAAGAACCAGAATTTGGAAAAGTTCTGTTTCCTTATGTAACCTTTAGTCCCGATAGGTGAGCGTTGTATAAGATCAAACATAATGAGCATTCCTAGTTAATAGAAACAAAGGGCCCTATGGTTTTGACTCTTATTTAAAAGAAAGTATCCACATCTGTGATGAAACTTTAGGTCTGCGTTTTTGTATTAAGAAGCATCAAACAAGAAAGGTAGGATTGAATAAAGTAAAGAGAAAATCAACTTCAGACTGACTAGAAGGAAGCTACTCATAGAAATGTTTGACAATTGTGTCAATTGTAATGTGCTGAAGCAGTGGCCCACGTGATTCATGATCCAAGTAACTCACAGTAACAGCCTGAATTATTTTACCTAATCATCATTTTCTACCTCCTGCCATAAGAATTATTCATCAACATATAGTCAAACAAAAGAAAGCATTGACAAAGCAAATAGTTCTTCAAAAGCTGCCATCAGCACTACAATAAAGAAGGCTACAGGTAGACATCTATGATTTGTGTAGCAGGTAGCAGTCAGCAGTAGCCTAAACCCTGAGCCCTATAGGCAGACTTTGCCCCAGTTATGTTAATTTGTGAACAATAAACCTCCAACTCTAGCATGTTATCATGCCAACAAAGTAAAACAGATGAAAGCTCAAGGGCGATTAGTGACTAACACAATGGGACTGATTCAAAAACTATTTTGTAGTACGTAAAGTAGTACTACTGAAGTATTGCTGTAGTACTTCAAACTGTAATTCTCAAACCTACTAGCCAAAGACTTCTACCTCTGCTTCTGATATCTTTTCTGTGAGATGGTCGCCGCCATGTCTGCAAAGATCAAGGCACACACAAATATACATTTTGGTATTAAATGTGGGAGGGAAAAGGTGGAGTCCTTGGAAAACGGAGAATACCTACTTCTTAGGGCCCGATTCTGATCTCGCTTGTAAAGCCCTTCGTACGATGCGGATCAGTAGGGCTTTGCGAATGAATTGTGCACTTGGAGTCCGAGCGAGCGAGTACGATGCATTCACATGCTTACAGACTCGGTTTGCTCGGACTCCCATTGAACTCTATGGGAGCCTGTAAACTGGACTCGTAGAAAGGCTCCCATTACAAAAAAGGGTGGGTGTGGAAAAGCGTACACCGTGTGGTGGGCACCCCATGGTGCCCGCCACACTGTGCATGAATGGGAAGGAGGAACCCATGGATACCACACGGGTCCAAATCGTGGGGCTCCAGATGATGGAGGGGGGCCTGCTATGGGCCACAAAAGAATGATTCTGGCAGCTTTTTTGACCCGAACATATGGAATAATGAAGGCTGTCCGAATCGTGCATTGTACTTGCTCACTCGGAAACAGAGTCCATTGAGCTGTACGAAGCGTCTGAGTATGAGTCGTACGGATGGGATCGGGTTGGGAGACGATTCGGTTGGCGCGTACACAACTTTGCATCGTACTTGGTCGTTTGGACCTGTGTACATTTCCGTTGGGTAAAAGGGCTACGAATCGGATCCGTAAAAGCCAAATCCGATTCATGGGCCTTCTGAGTAAGATCGGAATCCACCCCTAAGTTAGAGGGGTTTAGGAAAATTGAATGAGGGGTTTGGGAAGGCAAGCTTATTCAAAACACACCCACAAACAAGAAGGAAATTGCAATTCACAAAATACCCTTCTAAAGTTACTACAGCCCTAAAGGTGTTAAAACAGGTGTACAGGTACTCCAGTCCATACTTGGATTAGCACTACACATGGCCAACCACTGGTACTGCAACACACACCATAGAAATCAGTTGAGTCAGTATATTGAAATAATTCATCATAAGAACAGCCGCTGCCCGCGCAGGTAAGAGTTATGGGGCGGTGGGGCCGGGTGGGATTTTGATGGACGATGACGAGGGAAAATTCATTATTTATTTAATTTTTACTCATCATCGTCCATCGAAATCCTCCCCCACCCGGCCCCAGCGCACTTCTCTGCATGGGCTGCAGCTGCATAGGAACCAATGTTACATTAATTATACTTGCTCAGCATTTAAAAAAAGAAAACTTTTACAAATTATTGACATATATAACTTTCAATCAAGTTTTTTTAAATGTTAAATAAAAAAACAAAAATATTGCTGAGAGTACTTTTTAATTGTTTAAAAATTAACATTGGTTAAATATTATATTCAATTAATGTTAGTATTTAATACATTTATTTTGAGATGCTAATGTGCTATACATTTTTATTTTACTCTTTCTAAATTAATAATAAATATTTCAGATTAATGTACTTGTATATTATAGCTTAACATAATTTGATTTATTTTTTAAATAATAAACTCCATGACATTTTCCTATACATCCCGTTGAGAGATCTCCATCTCCAAGGCAGAGGTCTTCACTCTGGTGGTGGACATGTTCACTAACCAGGGAGAAGGTAGAATATGATAATCACAAATGGAAAACATGTCTATTTGAGTTTAGAGGTACTCAATGTCCTTTTCGTGGGAAAAAACATTTCATGTCATACACAGGACCTGAACAATAGTTCAAGTTCAAGTTCAGTAATTTGTATAGCGCACTACTCACCCAGAGGGTCTCAAGGCGCTTGAGTAAGGGTGGGTGCATCATTTATCGAATAGCCAGGTTTTTAGCTGCTTTCTGAAGGAGAAGTGGTTCTGTGTGAGGCGTAGGTGGGTGGGGAGAGAAACGATAACAAGGTGTGGCCTCACACACCACCCTGGGTGGCATGCTTCATCATTGACCACACTGCGTCGGTCAGAGGCTCTATATTGGTGGGTGATCCCTCTTAATTATCAGAGGGTATTTTATAAGGGGAAGTGAGGATCCAGAAAGGAAAGAGATAGTATCTCAATGGTCTACCAATGGTATTTCCCCTTTTAATGGTGGAATGGCACTTAGATTATTTAAAACAAATGGGATGCACAGGAGATGTTATTGCTCCTGCATCCTAAAACGTCAACATGTTTCAGCCCTCTACTTGCCCTTCATCTGGATGTCTTGGGCTTTTGTCAGGACTGGAATCCTTAAGTCCCCCTAAATTGAATCCCTGAATACATTCATATGTAACCAGCATGCATTAATTCATTACCAGTTTTATGTTTGTGCTCGAAAAGGTGATACGGAACCTGCATGGTTCATGAGCTCCTGAGACATATAAACACACAGAATTATTAAAACTGAAACAAACCTTAATGACAAAGACATAAAAGAAATACATGAAAAGGACAAGAGGTGCCTCTTTTTACATGCTGATTCTTGTGATAGATAACTACAATGAACCCTCTGACCAATTATATTTATGCTGAACCAATAATGTTCATTAGCTCTTAAAGTAAGTACCCCATCTAACTCTTTAGGAGTTGGCAAACCAAATCTAGGGATCACCTCCTTCAAAGCATGCAGGCTATTGACCCCATTATCAACAGTATTTGTCTTGATCTACACTCCTAATCAAAAAAAGAGGCAGATTTACCCTGCATGCAGATGGTAAAGCAAACAGAAGCACAGCAGGAGTAGTTTCAGTGACTGCAATAGTAACAGAAGGACAGTGTTCTATCAATATATTGACTTTAAAATGTCGACCTACAACTATGTCAACTCCAAGATATCGACTTGGACAATATCATCAAGGTAAGTAGAAGTTTAATTGTCAATCTGTACACTACTGTTTATACATACTTTGAGGATACTGTTCAAGTTGATATTTTGCAGTCGATATTATTTAAGGGCAGTATTTTTGTGGTCAGTAGTTTGACATGCAACACATCAGGACAAGCTCGTGTTGCTGATTTTTACACTTGCATCATTGATATGATAGGTTTTTGCTACAAATGGTAATGATAATATCAGGAGTAGCACCCAAAGCCTATGAACTCTGCAGCAGTAGTTAACCTGTAGCAACAGCAGCAATAAACACTCCAGCAGAATCTGTACTTACAGCAGCAATAAAACCTGTTAGTTAACTACTCACATGGAAAATGTGTCTAGTCTATGTCATCACTACCTGTGACTCAACAATAGCAACCTAGTGAATGCTGTCAATCTGGCCTGCCCTTTGTCTTCCATTTGTGTTGCTATGCCTGGTGGCTCCTACGAGTGCCATGACATGACATTCTGCCCTTATAATTCCCTAGCAAAACACACAAGATGATGTACAGAATGTTGCACAATGGCAAAACATTCACCCCCAGTCACAGATCTGGGTTTAATCCATCGTTATTTTGCTCACCAAGCCACCCCAGTTCAGACATGGCCATATGCAAGTCAGTCTTGACCCTGTGCCTCATGGGAACAGTCCAGACTGAACTGCCAAGCCATGTCTTCCCTGGACCGGAATCAAGCATCCTAGGACTGGTTTCTGGCTATCAGCCGTCTTCAGCCAGGATAGCTTGACTCCCGTCTTCAGCCAGGATAGCTTGACTCCAGTGGCGTAGTGAGCACAGGACCCACGTCTGGGCATACCCTTCCCACATAGGGTGAACAGCAAAACACACAAGATGATGGACGGAATGTTGCACAATGGCAAACATTCACCCCAGTCACAGATCTGGGTTTAATCCATCGTTATGTTGCTCACCAAGCCACCCCAGGTCAGACATGGCCATATGCAAATAAGTCTTGACCCTGTGCCTCGTGGGAACAGTCCAGACCGAACTGCCAAGCCATGTCTTCCCTGGACCAGAATCAAGCATCCTTGGACCGGTTTCTGGCTATCAGCCGTCTTCAACCAGGATAGCTTGGCTCCAGTGGTGTGGTGAGCACGGGACCTACGTCTGGGCATACTTTTCCCACACAGGGTGAACAGCAAAACACACAAGATGATGGACGGAATGTTGCACAATGGCAAAACATTCACCCCCAGTGGCTTGGTGAGTAAAATAACGATGAATTAAACCCAGATCTGTGACTGGGGTGAATGTTTTGCCATTGTGCAACATCCCGTCCATCATCTTGTGTGTTTTGCTTATAATTCCCTAAGCTACTGGAATATTAGTGTGGACATGCAAAGCTGCAGTAAGTGTGGCAGATCCACTGACGCATGTGGATGTTGCGGGAGCACACCGAGGCTCTACGGGCACTCTGTATAGATGTCCTTAACATGCAGCAGTCAGCCTTGCTGCACTTCCAGGCTGGTCTTGGATGGGATTTGGGCCATTTGCATTAAAGCCCTGTACAAAGGAGGTAGGATTAGTTTACACCACTTCAGGTGTAGAAGCAGTGATATGATGGTCCACCCCCACCATTTTCATGTTTAATCAGTTTAATACACAGTTAGAGCAACACTGTTTGTATATTTAGTTTTTCACCACATCTTACATTTTTAAACGTATATTAAAAACTTTCAATGGGTTTCAGAGAGAAAAAACTATGCAAACTAAACCATTTCATTAACTCATCAGGACATTTTACTTTTAGGATAGGCTCTAAGGTGACTGCTAGCGGGCCCGAGCCAGATGAGGCTGGGTGGCTCAACTTTACTAAAGGTAGTTGTTTTTTTGCAATAACTTTCTCAGCTGATCAAAATATATACCTCCTCTCCACTTCCTCTGTTATTTCGGATAGTATATTCACTCCTGTGGCCGTGTTTATGTTTTATGATTTGGTGTTAACGTCTTCCGGGTTCAATGACCGATAGTGGGCACCCTACTGATGAGCAGTAACATTAAATAACATGGATAGTGTATGTTGCATGGCCAATGCGCCTCAAAATTTGAAATGAAACAGTAATAACGAATTTAAGAACCATTGAATCGTCGTCATTAATAAATGGTGGATCGCAAATATTTGCTGTAACTCGAGTGAGAGGCTTAGGTGAACAATGCTTTTGCATCGATTTGTAAACATGACACTTTCAAAGGAAGTTGTTAACTTATCAAAGACGTTGAGTTTAAAGTCACAAAGTATATCTGCTTAAAATGTGTGGTTTACTACAAACATAGTCGATGGATGAGAACGATGTGAAGTTATATTGGTGAATTCACTGCTCACATGCTGTGTTTCCGGTAGCTTTCTGAAAACATGTTAAACGTTTCTTCCCAAACCTAGTCTGGTAACCGGGCACTGTACTAAATCTATAACAGAGCTGTATTAAATCAACAGCAGAACAGAAACAGCTGAATGCATTTTACACTTCCTGCAGACTTTTGCTGGCCATTATACCCATTTGAGCATGCTTGTCTTTCAAAAGCAAAGGGTTTCTTTTTTCTCGGCCTAACTCGTGCAAGGTTCTGTGATTTGTTAGTTGAAATCATTGCCTTTTCAAACATCCCATGTCCAAGTTGCGAGAAAGGTATTTCTATCAGAAGCGGTTGAATAATATTGTTTTTCTCAGCCTCCTGACAGATATGATTTATATGCTGTACCCTGAGCGAGCCTGCTCTCAGCATCGGTATGAGGCCTAAAGGTTGGGCCGATGCCAGCAGGGCTACTGTACAGTCGAGGAATAATCCCTTTTTGTGAATGCTCGCCTGGTTGGCTGGCTCCACCCGTGTGTCTGCTAAGCGCCTTGCTTCCCTATCGGCGAGTGGGAGCAATTAGTGAGCCAAGGTGCAGACGAACATGATTCCAAAGATGAAATTACACATTACAAAGAGGTGTTGCAAAAAGCTGTACAAAGCATAATTTGAAATGTGAAACAAAAACTGCTAGCTGTACGAGTCCAAAATGTATGAACGGATTGCATGTATTTAAAATATTCCAGATTAGCTGTAGTACAATCAAACTGAAAAGGAAAAAAACGGCATGGGGTAGCTATAAATGATGAAGCCGGTATAGTGGCACCGAGCCCTACTAGCCTGAGAGACCACTGAACTATAATTATTTCAGGATCTCACTGCACAAATAGCAGCTAGAGATCACATGTTCCTTTCTTCCACAAGACCCATGGCACCTTTGCTACTGGAAAAGGGACCCTTTAGGCAGCACTGTGAACACATGTAAATAAGTTTCTCTCTGCAACAGATTAGAAAAGTAGTTGACCAGAGGGTGCCCTACGTGACAAGGCGTTTGAATGGAAAGAGTCGGAGGTCGAGAAGATTAATATAAATGTAAGTTACTCTGGGCCAGATTTACTAATGAATTCCGCTACCCTTGCGTTACGCAAAGCAGATGATGTAGCGGAAATGTCATTTTATTTGTTGGGGTGTATTATAATCATTGAGGACAGAAAATGTCAACGTGGTATGAGGGAAGATACACAAAAAGAGAAAAGTTTCTCCTTTTTAAGAAGACCCCTCACTCAATAACCTAGTTGGTGACATGCTTTATCATTGGGGTCCCACCGAATAGCCGAATGCTATCCGGGTGTGCTTCAACACCTGATTACAGTGGAGCAGGTTTTGATCGCAACAGTGGTGCAGGTGAGTGAAAACAAGTGAATTAAAAATTGTCAAAATTTAACTAACTAGAATACTTTATTATGGAGCAACAGAATAATGTTAAAAGGCAGTGTAAGATACTGTGTTTGGTAAAATTGACCCCTGGAATCTTTATGATAGTAAAGTGTGATAGTGGTCTACATGTTTCAACCTCTCGGCAATATTACCAGGTTTTCTTCAAGACCTAGCTATGTGACCCGGGCAGTATACACTCGGTAAGGCTTACCGAACCCTTTGTCACTTGTGAAACCACACCATGTACTCACAGTGTGGCGACCTCTCATCAATTGCTGAAAGGAAAAACCTGAAAGAGAAATAAACAATTGCAAGTAATTTAAATCAATCACAAGCTTCTTGACCTTCCGATAATAATAATGTACCTTCCGTATGGCTCATAGTTTGAGTCATAATCATAAATGTGGTGCGTACAGTGACTCTGGCATTCCATGCATCTTACAACAGTGAGAAAATAAGTGACCGGTAATTGCCAGTCATACATCCACTCGGGGTTGGTAGTCAACCCATTTCAGTAAATCCACCCCACTGCGTTATTAACAATGGTTGTCTTAACGCTCTATTCGAGGAATGACGGTTTTGTAGGAAGGAAAAGTTATATTAAAAAGCATGCATGCTTGTTAGTGCGCTTAAAAGACTGCAAAATGAGACGGAGGAAAGTTAGGGCTTACCAGAGATTCAATTCAGTCCTGCCTCATGGAAGCCAGGGTTAGGGCACTGGCTCCAGTCACACTCTGGGGAGAAAAATGAGATGTGAGGACTCGGAGCCGGTGTGAGTTCAGAAAATACCTTGTTGTTGGTTCTTGGAGTAGCGGAGCCCACCCGCATGGTACATGGTGTATTTATTCTATCAAACCATACCGCCCGCTTGTTCTCCTAAATTCAGAACCCTTCGCAGCGACCCGAGGAACACTGAGTGTGCATATTCTCAGCGTTATAAACAAGACCGGTTGCCGCTTCCTTCCGGGTGTGTCACGTGTAGCGTGACCACGTGGTCATGTCTATGCGACTACATTACTACGGGGCGTGTCTGGCCGTTGGAATTGGAATTAACGTAAAAATAATAGACCAAATGTCTGTGTGGTGAGTCAAAGGATATGACAAGGGGCATTTAGAAGTAGATATTACTACAAGATATGGAATCCATCAGAATGCGTGCTAAGTAAAGCATGCACCAGGATTCATGTGCGAGGCTGTTAATTCCTTGCCATGTTCGTATCCATCCTAAGATCTCAATCGACATCAGGGTGCGAACAGTGAGGTCTGCAGTGATCGCAGGTGATGGAATAGTAATGACACATGCGGGAAGAAAGGGGGGGTGTGGGGTTGGTTCTCCATTCGGCAAGCAAAGACAGACAAACCAGAAGTATTTGTCTAAAGTGAACCAGAGATTAGTAGTATGGTGTTGTGTGTTTGAAAGACATAGAATGACATTAGCATTCAGAAAACTGTGTGGGGTTGGTTCTCCATTCGGCAAGCAAAGACAAACAAACAAGGGGTATTTGTCTAAAGTGAACCAGAGATTAGCAGTATGGTGTTGTGTGTCTGCAAGACATAGAATGACATTAGTAATCAGAAAAAATAGTCCCACTACAGGGCCATAGGTACGCGTCATGTACCAGTGGATATCCTGAGCAAGTAGTGGGTAGCGTGCTGGTAAATATTAAAATATCGCTAAATTAATCCACCTAATCATTACGTGATGTCAGTGACCCTGAACCGGTGAAAAGGAGCTTCTGGTAGTCATTGGAATGGGCTGGAAGTTATCTGTGAAGTACCCCGTTCCACAGGATATTCTCATTTAGCCCGTTCTTGTGTGTGGACAGTTTGTATATCTAACGCTGTCCTTTTTCAAACAGACATTGTTGGATCTTGTCTACAGTTTTAATTTGCTCAATTATTGTCCACCTCATATCATTCGTTGTGTGGTTCACATGAAGAAAGTGTTCTGTTAGTCTTGTTGTTACTTTTTTACACCTCATTGTGCTGCGGTGTTCACAAATCCTAACTTTTATTTTTCTGCTTGTCATTCCTACATATTGGAGGCCACAAGGGCATGTTATCAAATAAACTACGTTGGTGCTATTGCAATCCGTGTGTGCCTGATGAGTCCACACTTTCCGAGGTTCGAGTGTAAGTGTTTTTGTTGTGCTGGTGAGGTGGCACACACTGCAGTTCCTGCACGGGAAATGGCCCACAATATTGGGTAGACCCCATGCGTTAAGAACACTTGGTGAATTCTCATGATCTTTTTTCTTTGGGCGTGAGAATCCTTCAGACTTCTTGCTTTTTTGAAGGAAAATAGAGGTTTTTCCCAGTGCGGGTGCCCTGTCTTGAGGATGCCCCAGTGCTTATTGATGGAACATGTCACTTGGTTAGAGGCAGTGCTGTAGGTAGTGACACACGTGAGTGGTTTTTCCTGCTCTGTGGTTCTCTTGTCTTCTAACAGGGCCTCACTCGGTTGGTTACGGGCTCTTTTCTGGCATTTGTTCAGTATTCTTTCCAGGTACTGTCTGTCTGTTAGTTTCCTGTGAGGTCCACCGCTTGGGAGCGAGAGTCCGTGGTTTTACTGCAATTGCGGCGCAACCTAAGGTATTGGCCATAGGGCACATTCTCCCTTAATGGCCTTGGATGGAAGCTTACAAATCTGAGAAGGTTGTTCTTTTCAGTAGGTTTGTGGTGGGTCTTGGTTTCTAGGCATCCATTCTCTTTTGTGATCACAACATGGAGGAACACCATGTTGTTGTGGTCCCTTGTGTGGGTAAACCTAAAGTTTGGATTACTGGTTTTTATCCAGGAAATGAGGTTGGTAAGAACGTTGTTCGGTCCTTGCCAAATGACAAGGACTTTGTTGATGTAGCTGTTCGAGAACGTGATATGTGAAGAGAAAGGGTTGAGATCATTCAGTATGAATTTCTTCTCAAAGTCAAAGACATAAAGCCTGGCCACTCTAGGGGAAAAGGTACTCCCCATCGAAGTACCCCCTATTTGGCAGGAACAAGGCTCCCTCAAATTGAAAGTAATTCTTCTTCAAGGCCGTCTGGAGCACTCAAGGATGAACTCTTTTGGTGTCCTATATGTCCAGTCGGACTCATCCAGTGCTCTTTTCAGTACTTCCAGGGTGCCGTCTTGAGGGATGCTGGTATAAACGCTTTCTATGTCAAAGCTCACTAGGACAGTTGTTTCGTCTACTGTAATATCCGTTAAGTAGGTTCTTGGTGTCTTGCAGGTAAGTCCGAGTGCTCTGTACCAAAGTTTTTAGAAAGAAGTCCCAAAAGCGTGACAGCGGTTCCAGGAGGGACCCTATTCTGGAGACGATGGGTCACCAAGGAGGGGGATTTTTGTTTTTATGCATCTTAGGCAGAGTGTAAAAATAGGGGACCTTGCCCTCACTGTTGGTAAGATAGTCTGCCTCATGTTTACAAATGTGTCCCCTGGATTCAGCGTGGTCGACTGAGGATCTGATTTCTTGTTTTAAATCCTGAGTTGGATTGGATGGTAGAGGAAGATAGTTCCTCGCATCGGACAGTAGTCTCCGGCATTCTGTTGGGTAGGCTATTTTGTCCTGTACAACAACACCACCACTTATGTCTGATTGTTATATGACTATATCCTCACACCTGAGAAAAAAGGATTAGACAAGCACAAACAGAAGTTGAAGAGTTTGTGAAGTTGTGGCGTGCTGCTGGGGTTTCACTCTCTGGGCCAGAGGGCGTTAGGAAGTAGAATCAAAAAAGCAAATCCTGAAAGGAGTTGTCCCCCTGTGCACAGCCTTGTGAATGCCCAAAACGGGTATAATAAAGTTAATAAGAACAGTGGGTTTAATCCATCATTAATTTTATTTTAATAATGGTTTTCAAGTCAGCCGCCCGTGCACAATACATGAAGGCTATTATCCTAGCCAAAGCTGCCTTATTTTCCAGTATAATTAAACAATCAAATAACAATTCTAAGGACATTTTTGCCATCGTCAATAAACTCTCTAATCCTGGAAGAATCCTGCCTAAACCCGCGGTAACTCAGGACTTTTGTAATACTCTCAACCAATATTTTTTGGATAAAATCGTGACCATCAAATCTAGTATTCTTGTCACCACTCCCCCTTTCCCTGGCCCGGTTCATGTTACCAGCACCCATTCCTTAGATCACTTTCCTATCCTGGATGCCCCTTCCCTACTTGCCCTTCTGAATAGGGTAAAGTCTGGATCTCCTCGAGACTGTTGCCCCCCTATATCTTAAAAAACATATTTGCAGCTTTTTCCCCTCCTATCTTAAGACTCCTTAATACATCCTTAACTGAAGGCGTGGTTCCTAATTCTTTTAAGGAGGCAGTTGTGGTGCCCCTCTTTAAAAAACCGGGAGCAGAGCCCGCCACCCTATCCAACTACAGGCCAATCTCCCTCCTTCCTTATTTAGCCAAGGTATTGGAGGCCACATCTTTCGTCACGTCACATCTTTCCAGCTTTATTGAGCAATCCAATTTTCTGGACCCCTTTAAAGCCGGGTTTCGACCGGCCGACTCCACTGAGTTAGTCATCACGGCGGTCCTGGACTCCCTGCGTCATAACGCAGATATGGGAATCCCCCAGGCCCTGGTATTACTTGATCTGTTGGCAACGCTTGACACGGTGGACCATAACATCCTCCTCGACCGTGTCAAAGTAGCCGGCATCTGCGGCTCAGCCCACGACTGGAGCAGGTCCTTCCTAAGTGACCGCACGCAAGCAGTCGGTCTGGCCCCCTTTTCGTCCCCCAAACTCCACACCAATTGCAGGGTACCCAGAGGTTCCTCGCTGTCCCCCATTCTATTTAATATTTACATGCTCCCTCTGCTTCGGTCTCTCAAAACCTTCAAAGTCACCACCTTTAATTTTGCAGACGACCTGCAACTTACCTTCACAATTGACAATTCCCCAGATTCTATCCATGAATTCCAGAACACCATGCTCCACATACGTCATTGGATGGACTGTAACCAATTAAAGTTAAACCCTGACAAGACCAAATTGGACCCTTTCGGCAAAAGCCAGTTATTTTGGGGCCCGCATTATTGGCCACCTGAACTCGGCCCCCCCACCCCTTCCAGCTCGATCAAAAGCCTGGGGGTGCTTATTGACAAAGATTTGTCACTAAAGCCTCAAGTGAATTCGGTTGTGTCCACATGCTTCTTCCAGCTCCGCAAGATAAAAAAGATAATTTGGATGCTCGCCTAACCAGCCTTGCCCCAGGTGGTGATGGCCTTGGTACTGTCACACTTGGACTACGCCAACGCCATCTACCTGGGTCTCTCTGTTGCCCTTAGCAAACGCCTGCAGATGGCCCAAAATCAGGCAGCCAGACTTATATACCGATTGCCGCGCTGGCAGTCAGCCAGACCCCTATTGAGACAACTCCACTGGCTCCCCATTACCCAACGTATCACATTCAAAATGACTTGCATTACCTTCAAATCTCTATATGCTCGCAGTCCTAAGTTCATTCATGACCTCCTGCCCAGATACACTCCTTCCCGTAGCCTATGCTCTGCCTCTCAAAACCTCCTTTTGTCCCTTACTATAAGTTCCAACGCAAGGTAGGGCGAAGGTTTGCCATCCTCGCCTCCAAATTATGGAACTCCCTCCCTTTGGAAATTTGCTCTTGCCCCAACCTCCTGCCATTCAGGAAACATCTCAAAACTTGTCTGTTTGTCCAGACTCTTGCCTAACTTTTCTTTAAGCCTTCCAAGCTGCAGCCTCATAGCCTCCGTCGGTCAGCGCCATGAAACCTCTGGGTGTACGAGCGCTATATAAAACTTTGTTAAGATACGATAAGATAAGATGTCTGAACTGGGGTGGCTGAGTGAGCTAAAGAATGGTGATGGAATAAACCCAGATCAGTTGACAGGGTATGCTCAGACGTGAGTCCCTTGCTCACTTGGCCACTGGATTCAAGATAGCCTGGCTGATGAGAATTATGAATCCGAAACCGGTCCCAGGATGCTTGTTTCCGGTCCAGGGAAGACATGGCTTGGCAGTTCAGGCTGGACTGTTCCCATGAGGCACAAGGTCAGACTGATTTGCATATGGCCATGTCTGAACTGGGGTGGCTGAGTGAGCTAAAGAATGGTGATGGATTAAACCCAGATCAGTTGACTGGGGATGAGTGTTGATTTGCTCAAACGCTCTGTCCATCATCCCCTTTTGTATCGCTTTGTTCACCCTAAGTTGGCAGGGTATGCTCAGACGGGAGTCCCTTGCTCACTTGGCCACTGGATTCAAGATAGCCTGGCTGATGAGGATTTTCTATCCGAAACCGGTCCCAGGATGCTTGTTTCCGTTCCAGGGAAGACATGGCTTGGCAGTTCGGGCTGGACTGTTCCCATGACGCACAGGGTCAGACTGATTTGGATATGGCCATGTCTGAACTGGGGTGGCTGAGTGAGCTAAAGAATGGTGATGGATTAAACCTAGATCAGTTGACTGGGGATAAGTGTTTGATTTGCTCAAACTCTTCGTCCATCATCCCCTTTTGTATCGCTTTGTTCGCCCTAAGTTGGCAGGGTATGCTCAGACGTGAGTCCCTTGCTCACTTGCCCACTGGATTCCAGATAGCCTGGCTGATGAGAATTATGAATCCGAAACCGGTCCCAGGATGCTTGTTTCCGGTCCAGGGAAGACATGGCTTGGCAGTTCGGGCTGGACTGTTCCCATGAGGCACAGGGTCAGACTGAATTTCATATGGCCATGTCTTAACTGGGGTGGCTGAGTGAGCTAAAGAATGGTGATGGATTAAACCCAGATCAGTTGACTGGGGATGAGTGTTTGATTTGCTCATACGCTCGGTCCATCATCCCCTTTTGTATCGCTTTGTTCGCCCTAAGTTGGCAGGGTATGCTCAGACGTGAGTCCCTTGCTCACTTGGCCACTGGATTCAAGATAGCCTGGCTGATGAGGATTATGAATCCGAAACCGGTCCCAGGATGCTTGTTTCCGGTCCAGGGAAGACATTGCTTGGCAGTTCGAGCTGGACTGTTCCCATGAGGAACAGGGTCAGACTGATTTTCATATGGCCATGTCTGAACTGGGGTGGCTGAGTGAGCTAAAGAATGGTGATGGATTAAACCCAGATCAGTTGACTGGGGATGAGTGTTTGATTTGCTCAAACGCTCCGTCCATCATCCCCTTTTGTATCGCTTTGTTCGCCCTAAATTGGCATGTTATGCTCAGACGTGAGTCCCTTGCTCACTTGGCAACTGGATTCAAGATAGCCTGGCTGATGAGTATTATGCATCCGAAACCGGTCCCAGGATGCTTGTTTCCGGTCTTGGGAAGACATGGCTTGGCAGTTCGGGCTGGACTGTTCCCATGAGGCACAGGGTCAGACTGATTTGCATTTGACCATGTCTGAACTGGGGTGGCTGAGTGAGCTAAAGAATGGTGATGGATTAAACCCAGATCAGTTGACTGGGGATGAGTGTTTGATTTGCTCAAACGCTCCGTCCATCATCCCATTTTGTATCGCTTAGTTCACCCTAAATTGGCAGGGTATGCTCAGACGTGAGTCCCTTGCTCACTTGGCCACTGGATTCAAGATAGCCTGCCTGATGAGGATTATTATTCCGAAACCAGTCCCAGGATGCATGTTTCTTGTCCAAGGAAGACATGGCTTGGCAGCTCGGGCTGGACTGTTCCCATGAGGCACAGGGCTAGACTGATTTGCATATGGCCATGTCTGAACTGGGGTGGCTGAGTGAGCTAAAGAATGGTGATGGATTAAACCCAGATCAGTTGACTGGGGATGAGTGTTTGATTTGCTCAAACGCTCCGTCCATCATCCCCTTTTGTATCGCTTTGTTCGCCCTAAGTTGGCACGGTATGCTCAGACATGAGTCCCTTGCTCACTTGGCCACTGGATTCAAGATAGCCTGGCTGATGAGGATTATGAATCCGAAACCGGTCCCAGGATGCTTATTTCCGGTCCAGGGAAGACATGGCTTCGCAGTTCAGGCTGGACTGTTCCCATGAGGCACAGGGTCAGACTGATTTGCATATGGCCATGTCTGAACTGGGGTGGCTGAGTGAGCTAAAGAATGGTGATGAATTAAACCCAGATCAGTTGACTGGGGATGAGTGTTTGATTTGCTCAAACACTCCGTCCATCATCCCCTTTTGTATCGCTTTGTTCACCCTAAGTTGGCAGGGTATGCTCAGACTGAGTCCCTTGCTCACTTGGCCACTGGATTCAAAATAGCCTGGCTGATGAGGATTATGAATCCGAAACCGGTCCCAGGATGCTTGTTTCCGGTCTTGGGAAGACATGGCTTGGCAGCTCGGGCTGGACTGTTCCCATGAGGCACAGGGCTAGACTTATTTGCATATGGCCATGTCTGAACTGGGGTGGCTGAGTGAGCTAAAGAATGGTGATGGATTAAACCCAGATCAGTTGACTGGGGATGAGTGTTTGATTTGCTCAAACGCTCCATCCTCATCCCCTTTTGTATCACTTTGTTCGCCCTAAGTTGGCACGGTATGCTCAGACGTGAGTCCCTTGCTCACTTGGCCACTGGATTCAAGATAGCCTGGCTGATGAGGATTATGAATCCGAAACCGGTCCCAGAATGCTTGTTTCCGGTCCAGGGAAGACATGGCTTCTCAGTTCAGGCTGGACTGTTCCCATGAGGCACAGGGTCAGACTGATTTGCATATGGCCATGTCTGAACTGGGGTGGCTGAGTGAGCTAAAGGATGGTGATGAATTAAACCCAGATCAGTTGAATTGGGATGAGTGTTTGATTTGCTTAAACACTCCGTCCATCATCCCCTTTTGTATCGCTTTGTTCACCCTAAGTTGGCAGGTTATGCTCAGACGTGAGTCCCTTGCTCACTTGGCCACTGGATTCAAAATAGCCTGGCTGATGAGGATTATGAATCCGAAACCGGTCCCAGGATGCTTGTTTCCGGTCCAGGGAAGACATGGCTTGGCAGTTAGGGCTGGACTGTTCCCATGAGGCACAGGGTCAGACTGATTTGCATATGGCCATGTCTGAACTGGGGTGGCTGAGTGAGCTTAAGAATGGTGATGGATTAAACCCAGATCAGTTGACTTCGGAAGAAACTCAAAACCATTCGCCAATCTGATGCTCACAAATCGTTCTCCCTCGACCTTAGGGCAAAAAAACTAGTCGTCCGTCAACGGAACGGGTATGGAGGAGAGCCTATGATCCTCTCGAAAAGACCCTTTACTCGGCCGCCCATGCACAATTCATGAAGCCTATTATCCTAGCCAAATCTGCCTTATTTTCAAGTATAATTAAACAATCAAATAACAATTCTAAGGACATCTTTGCCATCGTCAATAAACTCTCTAACCCTGGAAGAATCCTGCCTAAACCCGCCGTCACTCAGGACTTTTGTAATACTCTCAACCAATATTTTTTGGATAAAATCGTGACCATCAAATCTAGTATTCTTGTCACCACTCCCCCTTCCCCTGGCCCGGTACACGTTACCAGCACCCATTCCTTAGATCACTTTCCTATAATGGATGCCCCTTCCCTACTTGCCCTTCTGAATAGGGTAAAGTCTGGATCTCCTCGAGACTGTTGCCCCCCCTATATCTTAAAAAACATATTTGCAGCTTTTTCCCCTCCTATCTTAAGACTCCTTAATACATCCTTAACTCAAGGCGTGGTTCCAAATTCATTTAAGGAGGCAGTTGTGGTGCCCCTCCTAAAAAAAACGGGAGCGGAGCCCACCACCCTATCCAACTACAGGCCAATCTCCCTCCTTCCTTATTTAGCCAAGGTATTGGAGGCCCATGTGACGTCACATCTTTCCAGCTTTATTGAGCAATTCGATTTTTTGGACCCCTTTCAAGCTGCTTTTCGACCGGCCCACTCCACTGAGTTAGTCATCACGGTGGTCCTGGACTCCCTGAGACATAACGCAGATATGGGAATCCCCCAGGCCCTGGTCTTACTTGATCTGTCGGCAGCGTTTGACACGGTCGACCATGACATCGACCTCGACCTTGTCAAAGTAGCCGGCATCTGCGGCTCAGCCCATGATTCGATCAGGTCCTTCCTAAAAGACCGCACTCAAGCAGTCGGTCTGGCCCCCTGTTCGTCCCCCAAACTCCACACCACCCCCAAGGTTCCTTGCTGTCCCCCATTCTATTTAATATTTACATGCTCCCTCTGCTTCGGTCTCTCAAAACCTTCAAAGTCACCACCTTTAATTTTGCAGACGACCTGCAACTTACCTTCACAATTGACAATTCCCCAGATTCTATCCATGAATTCCAGAACACCATGCTCCACAAACGTCATTGGATGGACTGTAACCAATTAAAGTTAAACCCTGACAAGACCGAATTGGTCCTTTTCCTCAAAAGCCAGCTATTCTGGGGCCCGCATTATTGGCCACCCGAGCTCAGCCCCCCCACCCCTTCCAGCTCGGTCAAATGCCTGGGGGTGCTTATTGACAAAGATTTGTCACTAAAGCCTCAAGTGAATTCTGTTGTGTCCACATGTTTCTTCCAGCTCCGCAAGATAAAAAAGATAATTCGGATGCTCACCTAGCCAGCCTTGACCCAGGTGGTGATGACCTTGGTACTGTCACACTTAGACTACGCCAACGCCATCTACCTGGGTCTCTCTGTTGCCCTTAGCAAACGCCTGCAGATGGCCCAAAATCAGGCAGCCAGACTTATATACCGATTGCCGCGCTGGCAGTCAGCCAGACCCCTATTGAGACAACTCCACTGGCTCCCCATTACCCAACATATCACATTCAAAACGACTTGCATTACCTTCAAATCTCTATATGCTCGCAATCCTAAGTTCATTAATGACCTCCTGCCCAGATACACTCCTTCCCGTAGCCTATGCTCTGCCTCTCAAAACCTCCTTTTGTCCCTTACTATAAGTTCCAACGCAAGGTAGGGCGAAGGTTTGCCATCCTCGCCTCCAAATTATGGAACTCCCTCCCTTTGGAAATTTGCTCTTGTCCCAACCTCCTGCCATTCAGGAAACATCTCAAAACTTGTCTGTTTGTCCAGACTCTTGCCTAACTTTTCTTTAAGCCTTCCAAGCTGCAGCCTCATAGCCTCCGTCGGTCAGCGCCATGAAACCTCTGGGTGTACGAGCGCTATATAAAACTTTGTTAAGATACGATAAGATAAGATGTCTGAACTGGGGTGGCTGAGTGAGCTAAAGAATGGTGATGGAATAAACCCAGATCAGTTGGCAGGGTATGCTCAGACGTGAGTCCCTTGCTCACTTGGCCACTGGATTCAAGATAGCCTGGCTGATGAGAATTATGAATCCGAAACCGGTCCCAGGATGCTTGTTTCCGGTCCAGGGAAGACATGGCTTGGCAGTTCAGGCTGGACTGTTCCCATGAGGCACAAGGTCAGACTGATTTGCATATGGCCATGTCTGAACTGGGGTGGCTGAGTGAGCTAAAGAATGGTGATGGATTAAACCCAGATCAGTTGACTGGGGATGAGTGTTGATTTGCTCAAACGCTCTGTCCATCATCCCCTTTTGTATCGCTTTGTTCACCCTAAGTTGGCAGGGTATGCTCAGACGGGAGTCCCTTGCTCACTTGGCCACTGGATTCAAGATAGCCTGGCTGATGAGGATTTTGAATCCGAAACCGGTCCCAGGATGCTTGTTTCCGTTCCAGGGAAGACATGGCTTGGCAGTTCGGTCTGGACTGTTCCCATGACGCACAGGGTCAGACTGATTTGGATATGGCCATGTCTGAACTGGGGTGGCTGAGTGAGCTAAAGAATGGTGATGGATTAAACCTAGATCAGTTGACTGGGGATAAGTGTTTGATTTGCTCAAACTCTTCGTCCATCATCCCCTTTTGTATCGCTTTGTTCGCCCTAAGTTGGCAGGGTATGCTCAGACGTGAGTCCCTTGCTCACTTCCCCACTGGATTCCAGATAGCCTGGCTGATGAGAATTATGAATTCGAAACCGGTCCCAGGATGCTTGTTTCCGGTCCAGGGAAGACATGGCTTGGCAGTTCGGGCTGGACTGTTCCCATGAGGCACAGGGTCAGACTGATTTTCATATGGCCATGTCTTAACTGGGGTGGCTGAGTGAGCTAAAGAATGGTGATGGATTAAACCCAGATCAGTTGACTGGGGATGAGTGTTTGATTTGCTCATACGCTCGGTCCATCATCCCCTTTTGTATCGCTTTGTTCGCCCTAAGTTGGCAGGGTATGCTCAGACGTGAGTCCCTTGCTCACTTGGCCACTGGATTCAAGATAGCCTGGCTGATTAGGATTATGAATCCGAAACCGGTCCCAGGATGCTTGTTTCCGGTCCAGGGAAGACATGGCTTGGCAGTTCGAGCTGGACTGTTCCCATGAGGAACAGGGTCAGACTGATTTTCATATGGCCATGTCTGAACTGGGGTGGTTGAGTGAGCTAAAGAATGGTGATGGATTAAACCCAGATCAGTTGACTGGGGATGAGTGTTTGATTTGCTCAAACGCTCCGTCCATCATCCCCTTTTGTATCGCTTTGTTCGCCCTAAATTGGCATGTTATGCTCAGACGTGAGTCCCTTGCTCACTTGGCAACTGGATTCAAGATAGCCTGGCTGATGAGTATTATGCATCCGAAACCGGTCCCAGGATACTTGTTTCCGGTCTTGGGAAGACATGGCTTGGCAGTTCGGACTGGACTGTTCCCATGAGGCACAGCGTCAGACTGATTTGCATTTGACCATGTCTGAACTGGGGTGGCTGAGTGAGCTAAAGAATGGTGATGGATTAAACCCAGATCAGTTGACTGGGGATGAGTGTTTGATTTGCTCAAACGCTCCGTCCATCATCCCATTTTGTATCGCTTAGTTCACCCTAAATTGGCAGGGTATGCTCAGACGTGAGTCCCTTGCTCACTTGGCCACTGGATTCAAGATAGCCTGGCTGATGAGGATTATTAATCCGAAACCAGTCCCAGGATGCATGTTTCTTGTCCAGGGAAGACATGGCTTGGCAGCTCGGGCTGGACTGTTCCCATGAGGCACAGGGCTAGACTGATTTGCATATGGCCATGTCTGAACTGGGGTGGCTGAGTGAGCTAAAGAATGGTGATGGATTAAACCCAGATCAGTTGACTGGGGATGAGTGTTTGATTTGCTCAAACGCTCCGTCCATCATCCCCTTTTGTATCGCTTTGTTCGCCCTAAGTTGGCACGGTATGCTCAGACATGAGTCCCTTGCTCACTTGGCCACTGGATTCAAGATAGCCTGGCTGATGAGGATTATGAATCCGAAACCGGTCCCAGGATGCTTATTTCCGGTCCAAGGAAGACATGGCTTCGCAGTTCAGGCAGGACTGTTCCCATGAGGCACAGGGTCAGACTGATTTGCATATGGCCATGTCTGAACTGGGGTGGCTGAGTGAGCTAAAGAATGGTGATGAATTAAACCCAGATCAGTTGACTGGGGATGAGTGTTTGATTTGCTCAAACACTCCGTCCATCATCCCCGTTTGTATCGCTTTGTTCACCCTAAGTTGGCAGGGTATGCTCTGACTGAGTCCCTTGCTCACTTGGCCACTGGATTCAAAATAGCCTGGCTGATGAGGATTATGAATCCGAAACCGGTCCCAGGATGCTTGTTTACGGTCTTGGGAAGACATGGCTTGGCAGTTCGGGCTGGACTCTTCCCATGAGGCACAGGGTCAGACTGATTTGCATATGGTCATGTCTGAACTGGGGTGGCTGAGTGAGCTAAAGAATGGTGATGGATTAAACCCAGATCAGTTGACTGGGGATGAGTGTTTGATTTGCTCAAACGCTCCGTCCATTATCCCATTTTGTATCGCTTAGTTCACCCTAAATTGGCAGGGTATGCTCAGACGTGAGTCCCTTGCTCACTTGGCCACTGGATTCAAGATAGCCTGGCTGATGAGGATTATTAATCCGAAACCAGTCCCAGGATGCATGTTTCTTGTCGAGGGAAGACATGGCTTGGCAGCTCGGGCTGGACTGTTCCCATGAGGCACAGGGCTAGACTTATTTGCATATGGCCATGTCTGAACTGGGGCGGCTGAGTGAGCTAAAGAATGGTGATGGATTAAACCCAGATCAGTTGACTGGGGATGAGTGTTTGATTTGCTCAAACGCTCCGTCCATCATCCCCTTTTGTATCACTTTGTTCGCCCTAAGTTGGCACGGTATGCTCAGACGTGAGTCCCTTGCTCACTTGGCCACTGGATTCAAGATAGCCTGGCTGATGAGGATTATGAATCCGAAACCGGTCCCAGAATGCTTGTTTCCGGTCCAGGGAAGACATGGCTTCGCAGTTCAGGCTGGACTGTTCCCATGAGGCACAGGGTCAGACTGATTTGCATATGGCCATGTCTGAACTGGGGTGGCTGAGTGAGCTAAAGGATGGTGATGAATTAAACCCAGATCAGTTTAATGGGGATGAGTGTTTGATTTGCTCAAACACTCCGTCCATCATCCCCTTTTGTATCGCTTTGTTCACCCTAAGTTGGCAGGTTATGCTCAGACGTGAGTCCCTTGCTCACTTGGCCACTGGATTCAAAATAGCCTGGCTGATGAGGATTATGAATCTGAAACCGGTCCCAGGATGCTTGTTTCCGGTCCAGGGAAGACATGGCTTGGCAGTTAGGGCTGGACTGTTCCCATGAGGCACAGGGTCAGACTGATTTGCATATGGCCATGTCTGAACTGGGGTGGCTGAGTGAGCTTAAGAATGGTGATGGATTAAACCCAGATCAGTTGACTTCGGAAGAAACTCAAAACCATTTGCCAATCTGATGCTCACAAATCGTTCTCCCTCGACCTTAGGGCAAAAAAACTAATCGTCCGTCAACGGAACGGGTATGGAGGAGAGCCTATGATCCTCTCGAAAAGACCCTTTACTCGGCCGCCCATGCACAATTCATGAAGCCTATTATCCTAGCCAAATCTGCCTTATTTTCAAGTATAATTAAACAATCAAAAAACAATTCTAAGGACATCTTTGCCATCGTCAATAAACTCTCTAACCCTGGAAGAATCCTGCCTAAACCCGCCGTCACTCAGGACTTTTGTAATACTCTCAACCAATATTTTTTGGATAAAATCGTGACCATCAAATCTAGTATTCTTGTCACCACTCCCCCTTCCCCTGGCCCGGTACACGTTACCAGCACCCATTCCTTAGATCACTTTCCTATAATGGATGCCCCTTCCCTACTTGCCCTTCTGAATAGGGTAAAGTCTGGATCTCCTCGAGACTGTTGCCCCCCCTATATCTTAAAAAACATATTTGCAGCTTTTTCCCCTCCTATCTTAAGACTCCTTAATACATCCTTAACTCAAGGCGTGGTTCCAAATTCATTTAAGGAGGCAGTGTGGTGCCCCTCCTAAAAAAAACGGGAGCGGAGCCCACCACCCTATCCAACTACAGGCCAATCTCCCTCCTTCCTTATTTAGCCAAGGTATTGGAGGCCCATGTGACGTCACATCTTTCCAGCTTTATTGAGCAATTCGATTTTTTGGACCCCTTTCAAGCTGCGTTTTGACCGGCCCACTCCACTGAGTTAGTCATCACGGCGGTCCTGAACTCCCTGAGACATAACGCAGATATGGGAATCCCCCAGGCCCTGGTCTTACTTGATCTGTCGGCAGCGTTTGACACGGTCGACCATGACATCGACCTCGACCTTGTCAAAGTAGCCGGCATCTGCGGCTCAGCCCATGATTGGATCAGGTCCTTCCTAAAAGACCGCACGCAATAGTCGGTCTGGCCCCCTGTTCGTCCCCCAAACTCCACACCACCCCCAAGGTTCCTCGCTGTCCCCCATTCTATTTAATATTTACATGCTCCCTCTGCTTCGGTCTCTCAAAACCTTCAAAGTCACCACCTTTAATTTTGCAGACGACCTGCAACTTACCTTCACAATTGACAATTCCCCAGATTCTATCCATGAATTCCAGAACACCATGCTCCACAAACGTCATTGGATGGACTGTAACCAATTAAAGTTAAACCCTGACAAGACCGAATTGGTCCTTTTCCTCAAAAGCCAGCTATTCTGGGGCCCGCATTATTGGCCACCCGAGCTCAGCCCCCCCACCCCTTCCAGCTCGGTCAAATGCCTGGGGGTGCTTATTGACAAAGATTTGTCACTAAAGCCTCAAGTGAATTCTGTTGTGTCCACATGTTTCTTCCAGCTCCGCAAGATAAAAAAGATAATTTGGATGCTCACCTAGCCAGCCTTGACCCAGGTGGTGATGACCTTGGTACTGTCACACTTAGACTACGCCAACGCCATCTACCTGGGTCTCTCTGTTGCCCTTAGCAAACGCCTGCAGATGGCCCAAAATCAGGCAGCCAGACTTATATACCGATTGCCGCGCTGGCAGTCAGCCAGACCCCTATTGAGACAACTCCACTGGCTCCCCATTACCCAACATATCACATTCAAAACGACTTGCATTACCTTCAAATCTCTATATGCTCGCAATCCTAAGTTCATTAATGACCTCCTGCCCAGATACACTCCTTCCCGTAGCCTACGCTCTGCCTCTCAAAACCTCCTTATTGTCCCTTACTATAAGTTCCAACGCAAGGGAGGTTGAAGGTTTGCCACCCTCTCCTCCAAATTATGGAACTCCCTCCCTTTGGAAATTCGCTCTTGCCCCAACCTCGTGCCATTCAGGAAACATCTCAAAACTTGTCTGTTTGTCCAGACTCTTGCCTAACTTTTCATTAAGCCTTCCAAGCTGCAGCCTCATAGCCTCCGTCGGTCAGCGCCATGAAGCCTCTGGGTGTACGAGCGCTATATAAAACTTTGTTAGGAAAAGATAAGATAAGATGTCTGAACTGGGGTGGCTGAGTGAGCTAAAGAATGGTGATGGATTAAATCCAGATCAGTTGACTGGGGATGAGTGTTTCATTTGCTCAAAAGCTCCGTCCATCATCCCCTTTGGTATCGCTTTGTTCGCCCTAAGTTGGCAGGGTATGCTCAGAAGTGTGTCCCTTGCTCACTTCGCCACTGGATTCAAGATAGCCTGGCTGATGATGATTATGAATCCGAAACCAGTCCCAGGATGCTTGTTTCCGGTCCAGGGAAGACATGGCTTGGCAGTTCGGGCTGGACTGTTCCCATGAGGCACAGGGTCAGACTGATTTTCATATGGCCATGTCTGAACTGGGGTGGCTGAGTGAGCTAAAGAATGGTGATGGATTAAACTCAGATCAGTTGACTGGGGATGAGTGTTTGATTTGCTCAAACGCTCCGTCCATCATCCCCTTTTGTATCGCTAAGATCACCTATGATCATAATCCTGTGATGTTGACATTGCGGTTTCAGCCGGGTGTTAAAGGGCTAGGGAGGGAATTTTCTTTTCCTAGATATCTTCTCAACAATACAGAATATGTAAAATCTATGCAAGGAACACTGGGGGAATTTATTGAGAATAACCGGGCCACGGCGCCAATGGCAACGGTTTGGGACTGTATGAAGGCATTTGTTAGAGGAGCCATGTTGCAATATATTATAAAACAGAAAGGACAGGGGGTACGTTTGATGGAAAAAAAACATAAGCTCTATTTAGACCTAGAGCAAAAGCATGCTAGAGCCATTGTTACAAACGACCCCAGCGAAAAGCACGTTTATCAGCAGGTTACTGATGTCAGAGCTAAACTTAAGAGAAGGCTAATGGACAAAGTAGCAAATAATTATCATAAATTCAAATCCAAATAATATGAGTATGGGGAAAGGGTTGGCGATTGTTGGCCAGTCAGATTCCTAATATAAGGGTTAGATCAAGTATTAAACTTATTAAAGGGGCGGACGGGCTAGCCTTTACTAGATCTGAAGATATAGTGGAGCAATTCAAGTCATGCTATGCTGACCTTTATGACAATTCAACCTGTTTCAATCAGCAAACTGCCACAGAGTATATTCAAGAACGTTTTTTTCTTTCTGAGCCCCTGCAAAGAGATGTTGACTTGGGCGGAATTGAGGTAGCAATTATTGCTCTGCCTACTGGCAAAGATGTTGGTGGAGACACAATTCCATTGGAATTTTATAAGACTTTTTAAAAACAGGTTATAGCCATTTTTTCTGGTGTTATGTAACAAGGTTATGCAGGGGGGGAATGTTCTGTCCTCTTAGAATATTACTAATTTTATAGTGTTTCCAAAAAAGTGGAAACTGGCAGAGGAGATGAGCTCATACCGGCAGATATCATGGATTAATGCCAACGCTAAAATATTTTTTTTAATTCTTGCATCTCGTTGGCTCCGGTTATTCATGTTTTAGTTTCAAGGCAACAGCATGGCTTTGTCCCTGGCAGAGACACGGCGGCTCACATTAATACAGCTATTGCTGCATTTTATGTTTCCGGCCGACTAAATCAGCGCGCTGGGATGTTGATGCTGGATGCCGAGAAGGCCTTTGACCGGGTGGTTAGGGGATCATTATGGTTAACGATGACAGCACTTGGTCTTGTTCAGAGGTTTGTCTCGGCAATTCAGATAGTTTACAGCAATCCGACAGCTTCTGTCAAGGTTAGTGGCTTCTCTTCTTCATCCTTTGTAGTTCAAAGGAGCACGCAACAGGGGTGCGCTCTATCCCTGTTGCTGTTTGCTCTTTATATTGAGCCTTTTGTACAGCATCTGCTGCATATTGCGAGGATTCCTCCAGTATCTCTTAACGTGCTAGAGCTTAAATTAGCTGTTTACGCAGATGATATAGAAGTTTTTTCTACGAGACCTGAAGACGCTATAGTCGAGCTCACATTAGAAGCTCAATGTTTTGGGTCATTTTCAGGCTACAAATTAAATCTAAACAAAACACAGACAATTTGGAATTATCAATCAGATACGGCTCTGACTGCTTTGGGGATAACATGAACAGCAACTTACTTAGGAGTCTGTATTAGTAGTCAAGTATATGAGGTGATTACACTCAATTATTAACAATTGTTAAAGAGGGTGGTTGCAAATTTGCGCAGCTGGCACCGGCTCCCCTTTAGCATAGTTGGGAGGTGTAACATTGTTAAAATTAATATTCTATCGATGTTGTTGTATCTATTGCACACTGTCCCATTTAGGGTACCGCTGGCGTTTTTTAAGCACCTAGATAGTGCTTTAGGTAGGTTTAGCTGGAGCTATCGACGTGCAAGGAGCACCCTACGGTATACTAAGCTATCATATATACAACGAGGGTTCATGCTCCCAGATTTTAAATGATACTTTTGGGACATGTATTTTGGACGAATTCAAAGTCTACTTAAGGGATCCGATAGAGGTATGATCTGGCTTTCTTATCAATTGGCAGGCGGCCCCTATATGGGGTTTATGCTATATGAAACTACAGACCCCAATTACTACAAGAGGGTATGATTTAAGGTAGTTAGAGACATTGTCAGGATATGGCAAGATATTTCTAAGGCATATTCTCTTCCAAAGTTGCATGTGTATACCATGTTGTGGGGAAATCCTACATTTTTTCATGACCCTGTTGGAAATAGGTGGCAGTTGTATGATGGACAAGGGTTTCGGTTGTTTGCAGCTCTGAAAGAAGAGTATGGGGTGTCGCAGAATATATTTTTTAAGTACTTGCAAATCAGGGATTACTTTACTCGTGGTCTGGGCCTATTACAGATGCCCAGTCCTTCTGAGGTGCTATCTGTACTTTTTCAGATCTCTGGCCGAGGGCTTACTGGTAAAGCATATCAGAAACGTTTAGCTTCTGCTAGTGATAATGGCATAAAGATTGCAGCAAAGCTAACCTGGGTTTTTCAAACTGCTTTAATAAAAGAGGAAGCACAGGAATCCTTGGCAACTATAGATTTAGCAGTAGCATCGGTTAACATGAAAATACAGCAGCACAGGGTTATATTTATGCTGTACTATACCCCTGAGCTTATTTCTAAATGGGCTGCAAATTAATCATTTTACCCAAAACCTGTTGACAAAGTCTCAAGTGTAGTATGCCACTGATCTATGACATATGTTTATTACGTGCCCAGGGTTGAGCTTATTTTGTTTTGATGGTAATCACGTTTTCTCAAAGCAGGCTGGTCATGATATTCAGATGACAGAGAAGGAAATCATATTGGGGTAATACAGGATCGTGGTTGTCTTACGGGATTACTTGTATCAATTCTAATCGTAAATGCACGTTTGTGCATTGCTCGTGCTTGGATTAAAAAACATGTCCTAGCATTAACGAGTTCTGGGTCCTGCTTCGAGAAATCTACGAAATGTAGATGGCTCTTGCCAAAGTTAGAGGTCCACGTTCTTGGCAAAAATTTTAACGGGTGTGGTCCAGTGTTCAGTGGGTCTAGAGCTTGTGTTATACATGAATTTTTGTTTGTGTTCATATTACTATTAGCTATGCTTACTAAGATATTTTTAAGTTCATTTTTTGTCTGTGTAATGCACATTTTAATCTTTGTACTCCCTTGTGTTCCCTTTTTGGATTTGGTTAATGGTATTTACTTAGGTGCTTGATTTTGGTGTATTGTATTATACTTATGGTTAATATATATATATTTTTTGAAAGATACACTCTACCCAAAGGACATGGGACAATTTGTCGCAAAATTTGTGACAGGATTGAGGCCAGAAATTATCCTTATTATTCAGCATTATTAGATCTGCTGGCAAAATAAATCAATGGATGAAATTCTACGGTATGCCAAGTATTGCAGTGATGAGGTGGATTCTATACATGGGAGGATAAAGGAAAAGTTAATGCTGGTAGAAACAAACAGAAGGGGTAACATGTGCAGGCAACAAGAGGGACAGTAGCTCATAATCGAGGGAATGTCCAAGGAGGTGTTCAGGGTATATCAGATCCAGCGGGACAGGGAAGAGGGAGAGAACTCATAGATCCCAAAACAGGGATAGATGTTGCTACATTGAAAAAGACAACTACCTGTCATTTTGTCACAAGATCGGGCATTTGGAAGCGCGTGTGTCACTTAAATCTGGCGAATCAGGTGCAGGATGGAGAGCTTGTGCAGGAGACAGATGGTGTAAATCAGTTATCGACAGTGACAAGGCTAAGATCCATTAATGTGGAAGGGAATTAGAAACACTTAGTGCAAGTGCCGCGACCTTCGAGGATCTCACAGGGCATTCAAAAATGCCATCAGATGCCCTTTATTGAAGCGCTAGATGGATTTGATCAGGACACATACCAATGACGGTGCCTGAGGGGGAGGAAGACTGTACTCTTGGAGCAGTCTTCGAGGTAGACCAGATTGACAGAAAGAGACAGATGATGTTGGTTATCTCATTAGATTCTTGATTGATACTGGTGCTACCCTTCCTACTTTGAGATCCGCAGTATACCCAAACCTACCCCTCTGGGGAAAATCAATCTAAGTTATAGGGGTTACCAACAAAAGAATGACAAATCCTTTGACAGAAGAAGTATTAGTCTGAATTGGAATTTTCCAGAGCATCACCAGTTTGTGGTGTGTGATTCAAGTCCAGTCTGCTTATTAGGGTGTGATCTCTTGCGTAAGTTGAATTGTACCATCTTTCGTAGGCCAAAGGGAATTGAGTTGCAGAATAAGGATGATGCTTTCAAACTAATAAATCAAAACCAGTACGTAGACATGTTTGCTTTACTGACTGTAGAAGACATGCCATTGGACTTGAGAGACACCATTTCTCCTGTACTATGGGACTTCACAGCAGAGGAAATCGGACTGATTCGAGGAGTTGAGCCAGTCTGCATAGAGATCATGCCTAATGCAAAATGTCAGAGAAAACCTCAGTATAACATGACTCCAGAAACTGTGGCAGGGATTACACCTGTGATTGAGTCCATGATTGCGCAGGCTATACTGAAGGAGATCATAGGAAGTCCATGAAATTCACTCATCATGGGATTGCAGAAAACAAGCAGAAAGTAATGCATGGTTCAGTAACTTAGGAAGGTGTATAGCATTGCGATTCCATGTTTTCCTGTGGTACCCAATCAATGTGTGATCCTATTCCAGATTTCCTGTGAAAGGTTAAAATCCGCCCGAACTTAGTAGGAAGAGATTCCTATGTAAAGCTCTGGTTTATTCAACGTTGAAGGATACCGTGTTCCAAAATATTGTGCACCTAATCTTTGTCTCCTTGGAGACCTGCTCTGCAAAAAACCTGCATTTCATACAATGTCAGACTTAGAGAACGGAACCGTTGATGCCGCAGTAAATGCGACTCAGCAGGGTCCCGATAGTACAGGGACTAATGAACCGGGTGCGATAATCATCCCGGTCAACATAAGAAAAACTATAACGTTAAAACTTATAGAAAATGGACTGACCACACAAGGTGGCACAGTCATCTTCGTGATAGAGGCACACGAATATCGGCAGACAGAGGTATTCTATTCATGGATAAAATTTCCAGCGGCAAACGCCGCAACACACGAGTTCCACTATTACAAAATAGGGGATCCACCGGAAGAGTACGCTCCTTTCGAGGAGATTGAAATCCCATTAAAATACCAAGAGCACCTGCTCTGGTTTAAAGGCGCCCTAAAACATAATGATCATATTACCAGGCTCGGTCAACTAGGTAGACCAGGAGCAACGTGGCCGGTTCTAGCCAGCTACACACCACATCCAAACATTGATAAAATGTCAAGTGAAGAACTCTTAGTTAAAATAAAAGAATTAACAAATGCATATAGAGAGTTAGTTCAGTTGGCAATGGAGGATAAAGTGATCCGCCAGAAATTGAAAGAAACAGATATAACAGATCAACCAATTGAGCATGCCAGAATTATAGAAAAATGTTATGAAGAACTAGGTAGAGACAGCTTGGGTGGAAAACCAGTAAAGCCCCAGCTGCTCGAAAATCATGAAAAAATATTTATTAAAAATAATTCAAACACTCCTAAAAAGAGCTGGGATGGAAATAAACAATCCACTCCCAAAGCAAAAGTTTTCCAGTCCAGAGGAAAGTCTCCTCGACGGAGGGAAAGAACTCCGACTCGAGAACACCAGTCTCCCCAGAGGGAGCCCTCTGAGAAAAGATATAACCTTAGAAATAGGGATAATTTGAAGAAGCCTGATAGATATCAAAGTATTGATACACGTCCCTCTCGATCTTTTTCGCAGAAATCGGAAAGAAGACGAGGGTCAGACCCAGGAGAGCACACCAAGTCCAAAGACAAGGAACCTGCTCAAAGTAAAAAATCTCAATTTCCAAGAAAGAAGGTAGCCAGTATTAGAGTAATCGAACATGCCGAGAATACTGAGGACACAGTTGAAAAACGGGGAGTGGGCACAGACAATGCTAGACAGCGCAGCAGAAATCAGCATAGCTCGCAAGATCCTGATGAGTCATCTGGAGACAGTGAACACGAATGAATACATTCAAGTAGAAACTGCCGACACCAGAGTTAGCGAGCCTCATAAGATATACGAAATAACACTGCGTTTAGAGGGTGATAAGACTAGGAAAATAAGGGGTCTATTTTGGGATCAACTTTCTAAAGGTTATGACATCCTGTTAGCTGAAAAAGATTGGCCCCCAGAGTTTGTCAGGGAGTGCCCTCGTGGCAAAGAAATGATTATGCCTGCCTTCTCGAATCACATTCCGATTCACACTAAATATGTATATGCAAGGAAATGGGCAGTAGCCCAGGCTCCAGCATTATATAAAAATCATGTAGGATGGGATGAGGACTCTCCTCCTCACAAAATCCATTTAAAAAGTCAACAGACTGCCCAAAGGCAGTATCCAATTAAGCAAGAAGCTAAAAAACAGGTCAGGGAGATTTTAGATCAACTTGAATACCAGGGGGTGATTGAAACATGCACCTCTCAAATGAACAATCCTTTGTTTCCTGTCTCCAAACCAGACAATTCATATCGTCTAGTTTTGGACTACAGACACCTTAACTCATGTTGCAAAACATTTGCAGTACAAAATTCGCATAGTGCTGCACTAATGAATAACATAGTTCGTAAAAAATATAAAACGACATTAGACATATCAAATGGTTTCTTTTGTCAAAACATTGCACCAGAAAGCAGATACTTGACCGCTTTCTCAGTAATGGGGTCTCAGAAAAATTTCTGTAGGCTCCCACAGGGATTCAAGAACAGCCCAGGACTATTCTCAGCCAGAGTAACAGAGTCACTGCAAATGTATGACGATGAGGCATTATCTTATGTAGATGATATCTATCTTACAGACGACGACTTGGAGACTCACTTGGAAAGAGTGAACACCATTATACTTGGGTTCGCAGCAGAGGGTTACAAATTCAACTTTAAAAAGTCCTGAATTGCCCATCTGACAGTATTATTTTTAGGATACGAATTATCAAGTGAAGGAAAAAGGCTAGCGGACAACTTCTTAGAGAAGTGCGCTGTACTCCAAGCACCTAAAACGCTGAAGAACTTACAATCGATTCTAGGCTTGCTGAATTTCGGTAGAACTTACATTCTAAATTATCCGGAGAGGGTTAAACCTCTCTACGAACTAATTAAACCTGATTTTAAACCAATTAACTGGACTCAAAAACACACAGAAATTTTGAGATCATTGCAAACAGACATGTTAGCTAAAACTAAATTAGATACACGTGACAATACACGTAATCTTGTAATCAGAGTCATCCCAGGAAGATGCGGATTCACGTACCTGACCTCTAATGAGGGAGAAAAGGTACCAATAGCTTACAAATCTCACTTGTACACACAAGCGGAAAAAACATTCAGTCTCACAGAAAATACTGTGAAAGCAGTACAAACTGCACTAGCTAATGAAAGGGAACTAGCACACGGCAAAAGGATTAATGTCCTCACAGCGGAATCCGCCTTCGAGGCGCTATTCAGCCCACTAAACCTGCCTACAGTGTCACTGGATCCGAAATGGATACAGTGGGTAAATTCTCTTGCTGCGGACGACGTGAAATACTATTTTGCTCCGCAATTCGAAAAACTGAATGATTTGACTTATGAAGAAGAATATCCTCTGCCAATCGAACTTCTGCCTCTCTCACAGCACGCCTGTATAATCTATACAGACAGATTCGTACAGCATTCCAACGTAGAGAACAAATCCTACGATGCAGCCTGCGCGATTGTTAAAGGTCGCTGGCTGTGCGGTAAATTCAGACCGAAAATAACAAAAACTGAATCAGTAAGAAACTGTTCGGCTCAGAGAGCTGAAATCAGATTTTTAAAGATGGCGCTTGAAAATGCTGAATGTGAATTCCCGACACTAATCGTGTGCGATTCGCATTTTTGCGTCAATTCTTACAACAACAAGTTGCAGAGCTGGATTCAAAATGATTTCAAAGATGACACAGGTGCCACAATCAAGCATAAAATGCTTTGGAAACAGGTAGTTCTTTTACAGAAAGAACTTCAAAAGACTCACGTGATACACACTATGAGTCATCAACGTGATGGCGTTCACGTTGCAGGGAATTCATTGGCTAATACAGCCACAGCGGAAGCAACTAAACCAGCTTCCGTAGCCACAAAAAAGCGTTCAGAAAAATACATAGACGGGGAAACCATGCTGGCAGTAAGAACGTCAGTAAAAGGCGACTGTGCAGCCCTACCCGTGAACTATCCACTCAATTATGCATACGTAATTGATGCAAACTCTGTTCCTTTTGCTCGAATCCTTGGAGTGGGGGATAGGGTGATTCCAAACACGAACAGGAGAAAGTTATTAATAGCAGACACACACATGGGTGAAGGTCCAAGGCACAAAAAGATCAAAGAATCTCTGACTGAATTACAATCAGTATACTGGTGGCCGGGGATGAGCGTGCAACACCAAATATATGTAAAGAACTGTCCCGACTGTGACAGGGATCGCAGTAATGAACGGGTCCAGTCTGTTGCCCGGTTACCGTTTATAGACAGGGTAATGCTGTCTACATGCCATCCAGCGTCCTATTAATCATTTAAGACTAAAACTCACTTAAAAAATGTGGCCCCAGCGCTCGGCTGACTCCAGAACGGTTATAAAAGATCTGCAAGTCTTTATCGGCACACACGCAATTGCCATGTTCCATTCTGACCAGGGTCCTGCTTTCAGCTCTCTAGCTTATAAGGAGGACATGGCCAGCATGGGCGTTGGCTTGCGATACTCTTGTCCATCACACCCCGAAGGGAACAGTGTAGTGGAAAGAAAAAACCGGGACTTAAAGCAATCTATAACAGCGAAGGTATTAGGTTTGGGTGATGGGTGGGTCAAACATTTAATAAGTGTCCAGCTCAGTCTTAACAATTTGCCAAGAAATTCTCTAAAAGGTTTCAGCCCATACGAACTATTGTTCGGAACTAGAATGTACAATCAGGACTTAGATAGTCAGGTATCAGTGGTAGAAGATAAGAATAAAGACTTTGACATCAAAGACCGTTTGGCTGTTTTACAGGACTTGAATGAAACAAGAAAATCCATAAGCAACATAAAGTTAAAGCAGTAGCCAACTACCACTGAAGAGGCACCACCAGCCCCAGCAAGGCCTGTCTGGATTCCAAAGATTGGGGATCTAGTCAGAGAAAAAATAGCGGTGAAGAAGGAATTTGGGCCTTCTTACAGAAAAGCAGTACCTGTCTTTGCAATCAACGGAACAAGATCAGTAGTACTACCGCCCCTTGCTGGTAAAAAGGAGAACAGAGTTGTAACAATCGACCTGGTAAAACCACAAGCATGTGGCCTATAATCAACAGTAGGCCCAGTGGACTCCCGAGAAACAACAGAATACCCAAACTTACAACAATCCAAGAGGTTCAAACTGAAAGACTAATCACATTCGATAAGCCTGCAGTGCACAGAGAGGGACTATGCAATAATGCCATGGAACTCGTTCCACTTGGAACACAGATTGAATCAGTTCGTCAAGAAACACCAGTCTACAATGATGTGGCATCAGAATGTGCTACCGAAAGACAAATTGAAAGAACAATTCCAACAATTGACAGAACTGTCTCTGGCTACTTCATCAATTTCGACAACTTTTCTGAAGATCAAACCGACCCCGAAGTGATGCCAGAAAGAAAAACTTTTAAAGAAAAAGCAACAGAACTATTTCATCAAATCAAAGAAGTATATCTGGATGCACCATTGATTGAGCATTGGATTATTTCAGGTGTATTTATACTCCTACTATGCCTAATTTTAGTTTTAATTTTAGGAAAGTTTATTACAGTTCAATGGACACAGCAAGTCAGAACATCAACTTAGTCCTCAAACCACACAGATCATCCCACGTGAAGAAAAGAGAACTGTCAACAGTAAATGTCACAGCCATTCCAATACCCGGCGGGGTAGTATGGGACAAAACTGACTATGAAATATATGGTCCGGTTGAAATCCTTAAATATCCTCACCAGTTCAAGGTTTCCTTAAGTGACTTTGCAAAACCAAGTACATTTTCTGATGATTGGGATTTTGAAAGTATTAATAATATGATGTCTGATTTAGTGTTGTCAGCAAGATTTACAGAACATGATTATTTACAAGGTTTGTCTAGTGATGAACAGATGTACTGCTCCTCACATTATGGTGACCATTACTTGCATAAATCTGCACAACCTAGAAATGTTTTTAAATATAACCAATGGGAACATTGTGCTACTCCACCTAAAAGCAGTTCTAAAAACATTCTATGAGATATTTCAGTACTTTTCAGGGTTTAACACCAGTGATACAGAAACGTTTTATTATAAACTGTTAGATAAAACAGGATTGAAAACAATGCTGACAAATACTAAATTGATATATTCAGAAGCATTTTATGAAAAAATGATGACATTTGTTTTTGATTTTTGGAGAAATAACATTGAAACAAAAACCATCTGGGGTACAAAAGATTGGCAGGTACAAGGCCTAGAAGCATTATTTCGAGCCTGCATGATCCCAGAACAAATAATGTTCTTAAATGACACAATTCACCAAACAACCTGTCTTGGCCTAGCTAAGATTAAAGACCTTAACAAACCGTCTATTCCAAAGCCATTATCTGATAATGCAACTACAGATATTGAAATAGACGTATCTAAAATTTTATATCGAAACAGAACACATCCTGATTGGAAAAAGTGGTTAATCTGGCCTACTGACACGAATAACTGTCAAGATAGATTCCTGAATAAAACACAGGGGTTAACAATGACCAGACCAGACCCTAGATACTCCCAGAGACAACATCCAGGGATAGTAACAACATACAGTGTAGGGAAGCTGTGCCTTGAATGGCTAGAATCATCCACACTGGCAGAAATTAAGCAACACTTACCTTTACTAGATGGTGCTGATTTGCGCGATTTCATTCTGGGACCACGCAAACAGCGTCAAAAGCGTTTCATAGCGACCAGTATATATGCGGCTTACAACGAGGCTTGGAAAGTAACAAAAATTGAAACAGCTGAAAAAATATTAGAAATTGTTCATATTAATTTGGAAAAATCACTTTCTGTTGTGGACAATGGGTTAATGACTCTGTCTTCCAGAATATATTCACTGGAAAGTATTGTATCATCTGCAATAGATATAATAGACTAAAGACTTGCTAATGTTACAGCATGGCCAGTCACAATTGCGTTCTATTGTACAGTTAGGCTGGACGCAGCAAAACCTTCGTTCAGGCTATGTGCCATGGCGTTTAATCAACACAACGTCATTGTTTTCCATCCTTAACCTTACTGATGAACAAATCAGCTTGGCACAGAAAGGAGCAGACTATACAATCCTGAGCATCGAAAAACTTGAGAGATTACCATTGACAATGTCAGAAAGTCCTGTCATTGAATGGATAATACACAGGATTATCACAATTCCGATAACAACTTTCCGATTTAGAAATTGCCTTGAATACATACCCACTGGCCAGTATGAACGTTTGGGTAAAGGGTACATTAAGTCAGCATGGAAATTACCATATACACACACATGCTATAGTGACAGCAACAAAAATGTATTTCTTAGTGGTGAAAACTGCAAACATTCACAAAGCTGTATACTTTTGTGCCAGGGTATTAATTTACATGGGGGCATGTGAAGGAAATTCAAACAACCTTTCATGCCACCAACATGTCACACCAGAAACGCAGATAGAGCCTTTCTTTAAGCAACTCTCGAACAGGAGTTACATTCTAATAACGGATCACAGCTGTTGTGGCCTTTTGCCAGGGAAAGCATGTCTCGTTCAAGTAACTTCCATGGTCAAATGCTGTATGCAAGCATTGTTTCCAAAAGGCCCTGGAGACTCTTAGACTCCCATATGGCCTTGTTTGAATGTCTCTTCTATACGAATTGATACTTTAAGCAGAATGAAGTCTGTGCTTTTGCAGACAACAGTGCCCATCATGTCATCAAAAGAGACGTATGATCTCCAAGTTGCAAGGACAGCTTCGGAGATACATGACCTTTTATTAACAAATCGCCCCGTGCATTTCACAGAAATGCTTAGGTAAATTCTTAACATGTCGAGTGCCATAGGCATCCCAGGCGTATTTAAGACCATTTTTACGGGACTGTTAACACCATTCAAAGCAATTCTGGGAATCATTCCCAATTTTGTCCATTCAGTCTTTGGCGGCATACCCCTGATTTTGGGACTTGTAGCAGGCATTTTATTTTTGACCCTCCTGCTCCGATATGGCAAGCCAAAACACAGACATGACTCCGGCAGGAATGGAAGAAACGATCCTTGCAATATGCTACCGGGACCGAATAACTAGAGTCCTTGGATTGGCAAGGCTGAGAGATCTGAACATGACCTGGTTTCTTTCATTCAAACCTATATGGCAGACCTGCATCTTACTTGTGCTTCGATGTATGCTATGCGTAGAAGAATGCGTGTTGGACACCTGTCTTGCACTTCCATCAGCAGTACCAATGGATATCAATACTTTGCTAAGTCCTGTAACGGCTCACGCATTGTGTTGTCCCCAGCGGCTACTAATCCTGATGACGGCATTCGTTGAGACTCCTGTGCTACGACTAGGTGGTAACAGTGGAGCGAGAAATAAAAGCGACATCACCCAGGTACGACCCTCTGTGAGCATTGCTGATCCAGACTTTGATGATAGCAATCATTCTCACACCTGCCAAGTTACAGCACTATCGAACTTGGTAATCAGACAAAATATCGAAAAAAAAATATCGGAAAGACAAAATATCGAAGTTAAAATATCGAAGGTCACAAATATAGGGAAGCAAAAATATCGGATACAAAAATATCGGAATAGGTAAGTGTAAAAAAATATCGAAAACAATAATTTCGTGTGACAAAATATCATCAAAAAAAATATCGTGTAGTAATGGAAATAATCAATAGTATAGGAAAAAGTAAAATAATTGTATATAAAATGTATTAAAAAAGGTGTATTCTTATAAAAAAAAACAATTATAAATAAATTAATTAAAAAAACATATCTAGGTTTAGGAGCGGGTTATTGGGTTTATAGGGGATAAGGGTGGGAAGTAATTTAATAATAATCAATTAATTAATATATGTTATTAAATATTCCTAAAGTATACCTAATTGGTAATTATTTATAATAATTTAGTTAATTAATTAAGATCATATAGTCCATATTATTAATTACTAATTAATTGGTAATCAATTAATGTTAATTAAGAAATTATAATTATGTACTTAAATAATTTAACATATATACATTTTTATTTTGTATTACAAAATTTTTTTTAAATACATTTTTATAAAAACATTTCAAGGTTTAGGAGCGGGTTATTGGGTTTATAGGGGATAAGGGTGGGAAGTAATTTAATAATAATTAGTTAATTAATAAATGTTATTAAATATTCCTAAATTATACCTAATTGGTAATTATTTATAATTAATTAGTTAATTAATTAAGATCATATAGTCCATATTATTAATTACTAATTAATTGGTAATTAATTAATCTTAATTAAGAAATTATAATAATGTACTTAAATAATTTAACATATATACATTTTTATTTTGTATTGAAAAAAATTTGTAAAAACATTTGTTCTAAAAACATTTCAAGGTTTAGGAGCGGGTTATTGGGTTTATAGGGGATAAGGGTGGGAAGTAATTTAATAATAAATCAATAAATATTATATGTTAATCAATATTCCTAAATTAAACCTAATTGGGATATAATTTATTTAATTACTTAATTAATTAAGATCATATAGTCCATATTATTAATAACTAATTAATTGGCAATTAAATAATAATAATGAGTTAATTATATTAATGAGTTTAATTATTTCCACATATATTCTTTTTTGGCTTATTTTACATTTTATTTAAAAAAAAAATTTAAAAACATATCTATGTTTAGGAGTGGTTTTTTGGGTTTATAGGGGATAAGGGTGTGAAGTAATATAATAATAATTAATTAATTATTAAATGTTTATCTATATTTCTAATTTTTTAGCTAATTGGTAATTAATGTTAATTAATGAATTAATGAATTAAGATCATATACTACATATAATTATTTACTCATTAATTGTTTTTAGGTAAAGGGGTATTTGTTGGGTTCAGGGTCAGTTTTCAGTTTTTGGGTAAAGGGTTATTTATTTGGTTCAGGGTCAGTTTTCAGTTTTTGGGTAAAGGGGTATTTGTTGGGTTCAGGGTCAGTTTTCAGTTTTTGGGTAAAGGGTTTTTTGTTGGGTTCAGGGTCAGTTTTAAGTTTTTGGTTAAAGGGGTATTTGTTGGGTTCAGGGTCAGTTTTCAGTTTTTGGGTAAAGGGGTATTTGTTGGGTTCAGGGTCAGTTTTTAGTTTTTTGGTAAAGGGCTATTTGTTGGGTTCAGGGTCAGTTTTTAGTTTTTGGGCACAGGGGTATTTGTTGGGTTCAGGGTCAGTTTTTAGTTTTTGGGTTAAGGGGTATTTGTTGGGTTCTGGGTCAGTTTTCAGTATTTGGATAAAGGGGTATTTGTTGGGTTCAGGGTCAGTTTTCAGTTTTTGGGTAAAGGGGTATTTTTAGGGTTCAGGGTCAGTTTTTAGTTTTTGGGTAAAGGGGTATTTTTAGGGTTCAGGGTCAGTTTTCAGTTTTTGGGTAAAGGGGTATTTGTTGGGTTCTGGGTCAGTTTTCAGTTTTTGGGTAAAGGGGTATTTGTTGAGTTAAGGGTCAGTTTTTAGTTTTTGGGTAAAGGGGTATTTGTTGGGTTCAGGGTCAGTTTTTAGTTTTTGGGTAAAGGGGTATTTGTTGGGTTCAGGGTCAGTTTTCAGTTTTTGGGTAAAGGCATATTTTTAGGGATCTGGGTCAGTTTTTAGTTTTTGGGTAAAGGGGTATTTTTTAGTGTTCAGGGTCAGTTTTTAGTTTTTGGGTAAAGGGGTATTTGTTGGGTTCAGGGTCAGTTTTTCGTTTTTGGGTAAAGGGGTATTTGTTGGGTTCAGGGTCAGTTTTCAGTTTTTGGGTAAAGGGGTAATTGTTGGGTTTTGGGTCAGTTTTCAGTTTTTAGGTAAAGGTTTTTTTTGGGTTCTGGGTCAGTTTTCAGATTTTGGGTAAAGGAGTATTTGTAGGGTTCAGGGTCACTTTTGTGTTTTTGGTACCTAGTTCTACAGGATAAAAATATAATTATTTTACATTCAATCAATTAAAGGAAATTATACATATATAACATTACACCAACTCAAATTTACTGTAGACTACAGTTGGAATAATATTTTATAATTAATTAGTGTACAGCACATATTAAAATTTTATGTAGAATGCAGTAGGAATATTAATTCTTATGTTATTAGTGTGCAACACCTACTCTAATTTAATGTATTTGTTGGGTTCAGGGTCAGTTTTCAGTTTTTGGGTAAAGGGTTATTTATTTGGTTCAGGGTCAGTTTTCAGTTTTTGGGTAAAGGGGTATTTGTTGGGTTCAGGGTCAGTTTTTAGTTTTTGGGTTAAGGGGTATTTGTTGGGTTCTGGGTCAGTTTTCAGTATTTGGATAAAGGGGTATTTGTTGGGTTCAGGGTCAGTTTTCAGTTTTTGGGTAAAGGGGTATTTTTAGGGTTCAGGGTCAGTTTTTAGTTTTTGGGTAAAGGGGTATTTTAGGGGTTCAGGGTCAGTTTTCAGTTTTTGGGTAAAGGGGTATTTGTTGGGTTCTGGGTCAGTTTTCAGTTTTTGGGTAAAGGGGTATTTGTTGAGTTAAGGGTCAGTTTTTAGTTTTTGGGTAAAGGGGTATTTGTTGGGTTCAGGGTCAGTTTTTAGTTTTTGGGTAAAGGGGTATTTGTTGGGTTCAGGGTCAGTTTTCAGTTTTTGGGTAAAGGCATATTTTTAGGGATCTGGGTCAGTTTTTAGTTTTTGGGTAAAGGGGTATTTTTTAGTGTTCAGGGTCAGTTTTTAGTTTTTGGGTAAAGGGGTATTTGTTGGGTTCAGGGTCAGTTTTTCGTTTTTGGGTAAAGGGGTATTTGTTGGGTTCAGGGTCAGTTTTCAGTTTTTGGGTAAAGGGGTAATTGTTGGGTTTTGAGTCAGTTTTCAGTTTTTAGGTAAAGGTTTTTTTTTGGGTTCTGGGTCAGTTTTCAGATTTTGGGTAAAGGAGTATTTGTAGGGTTCAGGGTCACTTTTGTGTTTTTGGTACCTAGTTCTACAGGATAAAAATATAATTATTTTACATTCAATCAATTAAAGGAAATTATACATATATAACATTACACCAACTCAAATTTACTGTAGACTACAGTTGGAATAATATTTTATAATTAATTAGTGTACAGCACATATTAAAATTTTATGTAGAATGCAGTAGGAATATCAATTCTTATGTTATTAGTGTGCAACACCTACTCTAATTTAATGTATTTGTTGGGTTCAGGGTCAGTTTTCAGTTTTTGGGTAAAGAGTTATTTATTTGGTTCAGGGTCAGTTTTCAGTTTTTGGGTAAAGGGGTATTTGTTGGGTTCAGGGTCAGTTTTTAGTTTTTGGGTTAAGGGGTATTTGTTGGGTTCTGGGTCAGTTTTCAATATTTGGATAAAGGGGTATTTGTTGGGTTCAGGGTCAGTTTTCAGTTTTTGGGTAAAGGGGTATTTTTAGGGTTCAGGGTCAGTTTTTAGTTTTTGGGTAAAGGGGTATTTTTAGGGTTCAGGGTCAGTTTTCAGTTTTTGGGTAAAGGGGTATTTGTTGGGTTCTGGGTCAGTTTTCAGTTTTTGGGTAAAGGGGTATTTGTTGAGTTAAGGGTCAGTTTTTAGTTTTTGGGTAAAGGGGTATTTGTTGGGTTCAGGGTCAGTTTTTAGTTTTTGGGTAAAGGGGTATTTGTTGGGTTCAGGGTCAGTTTTCAGTTTTTGGGTAAAGGCATATTTTTAGGGATCTGGGTCAGTTTTTAGTTTTTGGGTAAAGGGGTATTTTTTAGTGTTCAGGGTCAGTTTTTAGTTTTTGGGTAAAGGGGTATTTGTTGGGTTCAGGGTCAGTTTTCAGTTTTTGGGTAAAGGGGTAATTGTTGGGTTCTGGGTCAGTTTTCAGTTTTTAGGTAAAGGTTTTTTTTTGGGTTCTGGGTCAGTTTTCAGATTTTGGGTAAAGGAGTATTTGTAGGGTTCAGGGTCACTTTTGTGGTTTTGGTACCTAGTTCTACAGGATAAAAATATAATTATTTTACATTCAATCAATTAAAGGAAATTATACATATATAACATTACACCAACTCAAATTTACTGTAGACTACAGTTGGAATATTATTTTATAATTAATTAGTGTACAGCACATATTAAAATTTTATGTAGAATGCAGTAGGAATATTAATTCTTATGTTATTAGTGTGCAACACCTACTCTAATTTAATGTACACTGGCTTTGGTATAGGAATCATTACATTATTAGAGTCCAACATATACTCACATTTAATATACAGTTAAAAATTATTAATAAGATTGATACTTTCTAGTAAGATAATGATACAAATTGTTCAACATGATTGTAGAAACTTTTATTTTATTAATGTTTTAACAAATTTTTTTTTTTCATAATAACATTTTTTATTTACATTTCCTTTGAAAACATATTTTATAAACACACTCAAAAACAACTATACAGAAGCATTATTATTTTTCAATTTTTTTTAACAGAAATTAACGTTCTTTATTATCTCTTTTACATATTGTTATGTCAGAAAATAATTATAAATATCACAAATATTTTTCTATTAAGCTTTTTTCTGCTTCATTTGTGAAGATCACATTTTTTTATATAAAAAACAAATTTTTTACTCTTTTTTACATTTTTTCATTTTGTGACAATGTTCTTACATTTTTTAACATTGATAACATAAACATTATTGTTTTCATAATCTTTAATTATTACATTCATGTACATTTTTGTTTATGATTTCTTTGTAGGATTAAATAAAATATTTTTTCACAATAACATAAATTAATAATTTTTTTTCACACATTTGGTTCAGTATAGATATTATATTTTACACTTGGGACTATTTTATTGCTTTTTGGTGCTTTCTTTTGTAACCGGGTTAGGTCGTTTTGGGTTATTTGGAAGAAGGGCTGATCGCGGTTGGGAGACACTTCACGTCGCTGCAGGTAAGGTTGATTTTATATGTTATATGTGTATTATTATGATGTTTTTAGAATAGTGACCTTATATTTAGTGTTGTTGAATGTGAGGGAGTTATGTTTTAGATTTTGAAAACAGATATTTACGTATGGTATGTACATGTCGTGTTAGTTAGTTAACTAATTATTTATAGAGTGAACTTAAATCTTTTAGGGTATATCTAACATTAAATCATCAATGTTAATATGTTGGTATGTAATTATTAGCTAATTAATGTGGGTGGGAATGTCTGTTTTCTATGTTTTTTTCATAGGTGTACGCTACATCGGAAGTTCCGTCTTTTTTTAAAGGAAGTGTTTGTTTTTTTCATTCAACACTGATTTACAAACACTTCTTTACATTTTTCGGGTTTCCCGGAGCGATTCTTTCTTTTTTTCTACTTTTTCGGGTTTTTTATGGTAGTTCGATGGCTAAGGACCGCGTGGATTTCTTAATTTTGGAACAGTTGTATTTTTACATTTTTTTGGGTTAATTTTGCACTACCTGGATTACTTTGGTGGAGAAGGACGTTATTGGTTTGACAACATAATTGGTAAGTCTTTGCTTTCTATTTTTGTGTGGGTGGGTAATGTCATATTTATTATGGAATTGTTTTTAACTTGTTATTTTGTTTTAATGTGTGCATATATTAAAATAATATCTTTATATATTGCATACATTAAATACTTTAGAAGCTCACGTTACATATTTTTGCATACTTAGGTGCTACTTTTGGTGTTTTATAACAGTTTCAGAATTATTTACAGTAGTGTTTTGGCTATGATGTTTAGGTATTCTATGCCTTTCGTATTAGGGTAAAGTTTAACTTGTTCTTCCAGGTACTTGTGCATTTGTTTATTTTGCTTGGATGTTTTTGGGACAAGTTCTGTTACAGATTGGTCCATTCTAAATTCTTGATAGCTCTGTTCTTTCTGTAGGCATTTTATGAATTTTTCTAGAGTAGGTTTGGTTCTGCCAGTTGATTGTACAAATGCATTGTGCCAACCTTTCACGGCATTGTTAGTTTTTGATTCCCCGTTAAGGGTACTATTGTACACGTTCCACCAGGGAATGAGGAATTTTGGATTTCGTCTGTGGCCAGATCTGTGGAGTCTGCCTACCCAGGTGTCTTCAAAGTAATCGAGAAAAGGACTTAATCTAGCTTCGTTTTGTTTGTAGAATGGACTGTCTATAATAATGTTGTAATGTTCAGCTACATCTGTTGAAGGGACATAGGCAAGTGCAATTAGTTTTTTGATTTGGAAAGCAAATGATGAATTTGTAGCATATTCGACACCCCAGTTTTTTGAAGGTGTCTCCATAAACACTGGTTGAAATGATAATAGCAGCCTTGAATGCAGGTATGGGGGTGGATTTTTAGAATAGTTGAGAGCATTACATGCTCAAAATCAAGAATGATTTTTTCTGGAGAGAAATCATTCGTTTTTTGTTTTATGACATTTAATAATTCCATATATGTAGAATTGTTTTTGTTAGGCAATAGTGCATATAACAAAGGGATGTGGCAGTTGTGGTAGAGGCCATGTATTGTGTATAATTGGAAGAATGGTTTGGGACAGATGTTAAATGTTCCATCCATCATCCAATATTGGCTTTGCTGCAGTTTCACTAAATTCATATTGGTACCAAAAATTATAAGCCTTTTCTCATTGCTTTCGTTGTCATAAACTATAAATGGGTGTTTATTTAAAGTTATTATTTCGTTTGCAGTTAAATTTATATCCTGATATGTTCTGGGAGATGGTGTTGAAGCAGTTGTAGCTTTTTTGGTTCGTGCTATAGTTCTTTTTAATGATAGGATATTTGGCATTTGGGTTGTGGCTGTTTTTGGGATTTTAGGAATGGCTTCTTTTAAAATGACATTTGTTTGCTTTTGGGAACCGGTACTAGCTTCTTTTATACTTTCCATAGCTGTTCTAACTTCTATTTCTGCAATATTAGGTGGATGATTGTGTTCCCTAGTATATAGTACTGTAGCTTCTCTAGTTGTTGCTCTGCCATAGCACTTGTTCAAATAATATTTACAACATTTCCAATTCACTTTCATGCCATATTGCTTTTCCTGTGTGTACGTGTAACCCATGTAGCATAGTAATAATTTTCCTTTTTGGCTGGTCACAAATTCGGCTCCTTCGGTCATTTTGTACTTTGTATATCTATAAAATATATATATAATAGTTAATGTCAAATTAAATGTGATAAATAATCTATGTTAGTGATAAGTAGGAATGTTTATACTTACGTGTTTTAGAATGTACAGCAAAACTTAGGAATTTCTTGCTTCTTTAGTTGAGGATAAATGGTTGTGATGTTGTTGTAGCTGTAATGAGAAACATGAAAGTAGTATATTATTAATTAATGTTTAGGTACATTTGCAATTTTAGAGCTCATTTTTACTACAAAAGTGTATCTTCATGATTCACATTGTGAAGATACTTACATATTTTTTGTGGTTGGTATTTGGCAGTATAATTGTTTCTTCAGCTTCTGGAGAGTAGTTTGTAGTGTTATCTTAAAAAAATAAGGAACATATGAGTTAGTTTAATCACCATGTTGGTAGGTTTTTTTAAACATTATGTGGTAAATATGTTATTTAATATACTTACTTTGTGATTTGTATTAGTTTTATTTAGAATGTGAAGTTCTGTATGTTGTCTGTATATCTATTCGCCGTGTTTGCTCTGTAAATAAACAATATATAATAGAAATTAATTAGAACAGTTATAAATGTTTGTATTGTTTTTCCACATTTATTTCAGTTGCATAATACTTACTTACTAAAATGTATTTTAGAAATAGTACTGAGGTCCTTAGGTAATTAGTAGTGCAGTTTTCAGTAGTCGAATCTACAGAAAAAAAATAATATGTTGAGCACAACTGATTATTTCAGTGTGTTTAGATTTTTGAGCACATAATGAAACAATGTGACATAACTTACATAGTTATTCGATTCTGTATTGCTATGCTTTGTTCACAGTTAGTTTGAGCAGAATATTCAGTAGTCGTAGTATCTAAAAAAATAATATTATTTTATTATTTAGCATGTTAAGTTGTATGAATAGCAAAGGGCCACTGGGTATTTAGCAGGTAAATAATTAGTAGTAGCAAATTATGCAGTTTCTATTTTATGTACTTACTTAGCAAAAAGTATTGTAGAAATAGTACTGATGTTCTTAGTTCAGTAGTAGTGCAGATTTTAGTAGTATAATCTATAGAAAAAAAGAAATATGTGGGGGACAAATGATTATTTCTGTGTGTTTAGATTTATGTGCACATAATGAAACAATGTGAAATTACTTACATAGTTTTTTGATTCCGTATTCCTATGCTTTGTTCACAGTTATTTTGAGTAGAATATTCAGTACTCGTAGTATCTTAAAAAAGTAGTTGTAGATAATTATTTAGCATGTTAACTGCAATGAATAGCAAAGGGGCACTGGGTATTTAGCAGGTAACTAAGTAGTACTAGCACATAAAGCAGTTTCTATTTTATTTACTTACTTAGTAAAAAGTATTGTAGATATAGTACTGATGTCCTTAGTTCAGTAGTAGTGCAGTTTTCAGTAGTAGAATCTACAGAAAAATAAAAAGATGGTGTGCAAAAGTCATTATTTCTGTGTGTTTAGATTAATGTGCACATAATGAAACAATGTGAAATTACTTACATAGTTTTTAGAATCTGTATTCCTATGTTTTGTTCACAATTATTTGGAGTAGAATAATCAGTAGTGGTAGTATCTAAAAAAATATTTTTATATCATTATTTAGCATGTTAAGTAGTATGAATAGCAAAGGGGCACTGGGTATTTAGCAGGTAAGTAAATACTATTAGCAAATAATGCAGTATCTATTTTATTTACTTACTTAGAAGATGTAATAGTAGGTTGATAGTCTGGTTCTTCTAGTTGTTGTGCAGCAATTCGGATAGAGATGAATCTCCTTCAGTGACTTTTGGCAAGTAGTTTGTGCTTACTTTTTCATTACTTATATAGGGGAGTGGCAGTAGTAATTACTTTGCTATTGGTTCATTTAAAAAATTAGGGTTGTGATTGGTTAGTTAGTATATTTGAATTTCAGTTGTGATTACTTAGTATTAGAATAGAAAAACCAACAATAATTATAAAAGTATACAAAGTAGCATAGAATATTTTTATATGTGTAGGTGATATAATTATACCAATAGTAAATATTAGATGAATTTATAGTGTGTCTATAGTATAAATTAAAGTATTGTATGTTTATTTTGATGTGAAAATATATAAAGCGTTAATTAATTATGTAAAGAAATGCTTATAAAAAGTCGATATAGTTTATAATCCGATATTTATGTGCACGATATATTTGATGTCGATATTTTTGTAAATGTCATTATTTTTTGCAGAATGCGATATTTTTGTATTCCGATATTAATGTAGTCGATATCACAGTAAACAATGTTTTTGTATATCGATATTAAAAAATCGATATTTGTGTAGATATCTAGTTAAGTATAGGAACCCGATATTTTTGATATCGATATATTTGTTCCGATATTTTTGTACATCGATATTGTGGATTTCGATATTTTGTCAGACATTCATCGAACTTGGTCGAACTGTCACCTGATTTTGTAGACCAATTCTTTGAGAGCCTGTCTGATATGTTGTTCTCCCCTGAACAGAAACAATAATTTTTGAAAAGCATTCCGACACACAGCGTTCCCATGAACTCTGAATTCCGCCTTCAGTTTTGATCAACAAAAACTACTAAAAAGCGTTGGAACTCTATTCCCCCGTTCACCAAGAAAAAGTTTTTTTGAATTGAACATTTTTTTCAAAATATTTACCTTTTTTTTCTGGCACGAAATTCTTTGCTTAAAGTAGACCTATTCATAAAGAACAGAACTTCTATTTTTAGGTACTTCTAGAGACATAATAACTCTACCTCAGCCTCTAGCACATCTTACAGCAATTGCATTTCTATGTGATGAAATTATCTCGCCCTTCTTTTCTGTATAAAGAGATATTTCATTTGTAATTTTTTTTCACAAAATCGTTCATTGATTACATATGCTATAATTTTGAATGATTTCTATGCTTAAAGACGCACAGTACCAATATTACCATGTATTTCAAATACGCCATTTCAAATGCAAATATGTATTTTGGGGTGGGCAATGTTACACATACATCTTATTGCTTTAGTTTTTAGTAATTTGATGGACATAAATTTGTGGAGTGGGTGTTGTGTTCTAATCTAGGACCCCGATCAATACTGTGACCTTATGCCCCTATACGGCTATAATCCATTCATACCCCTATGATGGCATAAACGATCAAGAGCGATATTTCAGAAACTCGTCTCTAGCCTAACACGATCAGAGCCCCATTTCAGAATCTCTTCCTCTGCAGCTCATTACAGCAGATGACACAGCAGAAGCCACTATCTTAGATTCCTAGATTACACTCCGAGTTCTTCAACAAGATAAAACTCAGCAACCTGGGAAAGCCCCGCTTGCTATGTTTTGATATAGCCGAGATACCCGCCACCCCCTCTCAACACAATCCCCAAAAGGAGTGAAACCGGAAACAGTTCTTGAAGTTTTTTGGAAGTGGGATGGAGTGACCATCCCGGCCGTATTTATTAAAACAAAATTAAAACATTAAACGTTTCATGTTATGTACAATTTCATTACCATATTGCGATGTTTGGCTAACCTTAACAGATTCTCTAATACAGAGGTTCTCCTAGCCGAACTAGCAACCTACAAAACATTTCTTGACATATTGAAATTGTACAACCTAACGTTTAAGGGCCAACGGCAAGGTCATAACCGGTGTCAAGATCCCTAACCGGACTTACCCCTCCCACTTGGGATGGGCGACAGCACGGAGGCGTACCTCAAGTGCAACTACTACCAATTTCCCTTGACTTGACGGGGGCACCTAAAACTCGACGCCAGTTAAAGGTCGTTCGAATACTCGTGTGAGGTATCTAGAAGGTATCGTGGCCCTTATCCCAACCCCACACAACTTACCGCATCTGCCGTCGCAGATGTCACTGGCCCCGGGAAATTCCCCAGGAGGGGGCTGTAACCCCTCCTACAAAGGAAGGGGCCTTGACCGCCTTTCCTTTACTTCCGGCGACCCATCCTTAGAAGGGACCGCCTCCCCATTGAGGGGCCAATGGCCACCTCTCCCGAGCGCTCCCATCCGTGTTGGGTGACGCCCACTCATAGGGATCTACTAATTAGTGCTCACCGATCATGACCTTACCGCCTACCAAAATAAATACGACAGTGCAAATTAACCTAAGAATACATTGGCCACTATGACCGAAAGAGCATACATCAAAATTCGACACTAACTGAATATCTTTAATGGCAAACATACTCAAAAACGAACATTCTTTATTAACTCAAAATCAGCATGGCACTACAACCTGGAAACGAAAACAAAACTAAATTAATCAACTTTATTATACACAACTGGCTGTCTTCAGGGGCTGGTGGGTGGGTCAAAATTGGCTCTTCGTTCTGTCCCGAGCTCACGTGCAGCGAGGAGGTGCAGCTTCAGAGCACAAGAACAAGAGGATGTCTTCTGGTCTTGCGTCCCTTTTTATCCGTCTTCAGGGCGGGCGTATACCCGCCCCTGCCTGCCCCTGAGGGCGTGGCTGGCTGCGTCGGTGTCTAGGCCAGCCCACTCTAGGGCGGGAACGAGCGCGCCCCAGCTACGCCGCTTCGGGCATACCAGCTGAGACGCGCCTCCCGCCCAAAATGGCTTCCCGGGGGGATCGAGGCACTCGGCCATAAGTTCGGGGGGGACCGATTCGGTCGCCCCTTTCCATATAGCCGAGATACCCGCCACCCCCTCTCAACACAATCCCCAAAAGGAGTGAAACCGGAAACAGTTCTTGAAGTTTTTTGGAAGTGGGATGGAGTGACCATCCCGGCCGTATTTATTAAAACAAAATTAAAACATTAAACGTTTCATGTTATGTACAATTTCATTACCATATTGCGATGTTTGGCTAACCTTAACAGATTCTCTAATACAGAGGTTCTCCTAGCCGAACTAGCAACCTACAAAACATTTCTTGACATATTGAAATTGTACAACCTAACGTTTAAGGGCCAACGGCAAGGTCATAACCGGTGTCAAGATCCCTAACCGGACTTACCCCTCCCACTTGGGATGGGCGACAGCACGGAGGCGTACCTCAAGTGCAACTACTACCAATTTCCCTTGACTTGACGGGGGCACCTAAAACTCAACGCCAGTTAAAGGTCGTTCGAATACTCGTGTGAGGTATCTAGAAGGTATCGTGGCCCTTATCCCAACCCCACACAACTTACCGCATCTGCCGTCGCAGATGTCACTGGCCCCGGGAAATTCCCCAGGAGGGGGCTGTAACCCCTCCTACAAAGGAAGGGGCCTTGACCGCCTTTCCTTTACTTCCGGCGACCCATCCTTAGAAGGGACCGCCTCCCCATTGAGGGGCCAATGGCCACCTCTCCCGAGCGCTCCCATCCGTGTTGGGTGACGCCCACTCATAGGGATCTACTAATTAGTGCTCACCGATCATGACCTTACCGCCACAGGCCCGGATAGTTGACCGGCTATCCGGGCCCCCCACCAAAACTCCTAGCTAAAGGTCATGTTCCAACGTTTTTAACCATGCTAAGAAGTCTCCTATGAGTAACTCATTTCCCACCCGAGACAAATGCACACCATCCCCCATATACATACTGTCACCATTAATACAACCGTGCGAGATAGAATGCAATGTCCTGGAACGGAACAACCTACTCATTTTGTTATTAAGTTTCCTAACAGAATGGTTCAAAGCAGGGATCGAAATAGCCCCCCGCCACACTTTTCGTGGGATCATATGAGACCACGCAATTATGCACCCCGGAACTCTCCTCGCCAACCAACTTATGGTGGAAAGCATTGCCTCCAGGAGAAGTCGTCTACCGGTGGTGACCAAATCATTGCCCCCTAAATGTACTATGACTATAGACGGCGGTGACCTCATCCGCCCTAACAAACCCTCAAAGTAAGCTTGAAACTGGTCAATACAGAGACCGCCCCTTCCGTAGAAGGACATCCTGTACCCGTATTCCCCAGCTACGTGAATCATGTCACCTGCTTTGAATACGTCTGCGGCACGCCTCACGTATGAGTGGCCCACGACCCACACCTCCTTTCTCACAGCCGGTGATGTCTGACCGCTGGCCCGGTGTTGGGTCGACTGCATAGTCCGCCCCGCCTCGAAGGCTTGCGTAACTGAAAACCAAACAAAAGACAAGAAGCGTGAGTACATTGTTACAGCTTCACAACATGTGCAACCGCACATACCTCTTATAACAATTGGAGGACCAACGCCCCACTCGTTTTACTTGTTCCACATTAAGACCCCTGGCTGCAGCTTCAGTGGCAGCCCCTATCCGAAAGGAGTGGGTCCCAAACTCACCCGGGTCCAAGCCTGCTGCGGTAATTGACATTGCGAGCACCCGCTGAAACTGAAACTTTGTCAGTGGGGTGGCGTCCGCGTGTCTCAACATTGTCCCCCCCCATGATGCCACCCTTTGTGCTAGGTAATCCTCTAAACACCTCACCGGACACATGGAGGACCCTGGAATCCTGCGAATGACTATGCAGTCTCCCACCCCACTTTGATCGGTTTTCGACTTGACAAAGGATACCGTCATAGTCTCACCCCTGATCTGAACGTGTTCCCGGCACAACCCCCCCGCCACATCCCGCTTGCTCCTTGCCACCAGCTCACTTATCCTCATAGCCCCGTGAAATGCAAGCGTAAAAGCGGCTCGGAACAAACAGGCCTCGAACTGAGACGAGCATATGTCGGGGAGTGTGGCCAGCAACTGGGACAACCTATCCAGACCTATCGGGCGCCTCTCATCTACTCTGCGACCCTCAAGGCGTTGCCACCCACGCAGCGCTTTCTGTACAGCAAAAGACGCTGTCGGGTCCTGGATATTATGAGCCCTGGCAACAAAGGAGATGGCAGCACGATGCCTCTGGGCTGTAGCCACCGACTTCCCAGCCGTACGCAAGGACATCAGAAAATGTACTACCCAATCCTCATGGCCCCAAAGTCCCCCTCTCTCAGTCCCCAAAAAGGCCAAATAAGCCCGAAACGCCCCTTCGTATGCCTTCCTCGTCCTTGGTGCTAGACTCTCTCCCACGAGGTAACGAAGTTCGGGGCACCGAGAGACCAGAGAGCTTCGGGAAAGGGTGCTGGCTCGGGGTCCGCCGAGGGAAGGAAACCCGAGAAAGCCTGCATTTGAAAACGAGACAGTGCATCAGCAGCCTGATTCATCACCCCCGGGACATGTTTTGCTCTGAATACCACGTTCAGTTGCATACACAGTAAGACAATTTCTTTAAGCAGCCTCAAAATCATTTTACAACGTGCTGCCTGACTATTAATGCATTCTACAACGGCCATATTGTCAGACCAAAATATGACAGAATGATTTTTGAAACCATCGGGCCAGGATCTGAGGGCCACCAAAATAGGAAACAGCTCAAGGAAAGCAATATTACTCGTCAGCCCCTCATCGTGCCACCATGTTGGCCACTTTTGTGCCGACCATTTTGTGCCGAAGATGGCGCCGAAACCCATGCTTCCCGCTGAATCCGTCCATAGACCCAGCTCTTCAGAGGACAAAGCCGGTTTGTTCCAGACGACTCGACCATTGAAATCCGTCAAGAATGCTAACCAAATACGCATGTCTTGGCGGACCTCGGCCGATAACCTCGTGCGATGGTGACCCTCCTTTAGGCCGACCATCGCCTGTGCAATCGAACGGGAGAAGGGGCGGGCCATCGGGATCACCCTTAAGGCAAAATTCAACTTCCCCACCAATTGCTGCAATTGATGCAGCGTAACTTTAGATGCAGTGATACACATTTGCAGGGCTGTCTTGAATTTCGATACTTTGGAAGCTGGTAAACGAAAACAACCCTCACTAGAGTCCAACTCGATCCCGAGGAACTCGAGGCAAGTCGTGGGACCCACAGTTTTACCTGGTGCCAACGGCACGCCAAATTGATTCATTAAAACACAAAATTCAGTCAAGGCCCGGGCACATTCATCATCCCCAGCGGCCCCAAGGAACAGAAAGTCATCGAGGTAATGCATCACATTCCGAAAACCTGTTTTCTTCGTGTAAACCCATTGCAGAAAACTACTGAATTTCTCGAAATAAGCACAAGATATCGAGCACCCCATTGGCATACACCTGTCCATGTAATACAAACCTTGAAACATGAATCCCAATAAACGTTGGTCATCCGGGTATACCGGGAGCAAACGGAACGCTGACTCAATATCTGATTTCGCCATCAGCGTCCCGGGCCCCAGGCGATTCAAAATGGCTACGGCCTCATCGAATGATGCGTACCGCACCGAACACATTTCTGGATTAATTGCATCGTTTACAGAAAGGCCATGAGGGGCTGATAAATTGTGAATCAATCGAAACTCACCCGGGTCCTTCTTGGGGACCACCCCTAAAGGAGAACAAACAAAGTTCGGTACCGGGGGGACAGGAAACGGGCCGGCAACCCGACCTCGGGTAACCTCTTTCCGGATCTTATCCTGTACTACAGTAGTATGCTGCAAGACGGAAAGTTGATTTTTGCACGTCCCGACACCCTGAAAGCTACCCACCGGGATGCGGAAACCATATGAAAAACCGTTTCGTAGCACCCCAGCAGAAGTACGATCTGGGTATTCGCTGAGCCAGGGAATCATCGCCAGGGTATCAATCGGGGTTGGTAAAGGCGCCCCTCGGACTATATTAGACCTGTTTAGCGCCTCCTCTACCCCCATTTTCACCCGATTTGGCTCTGCACGAGGACTCAGGATGGGGTGCCCCACAACCACTACATTCGTGTTTGAACTTACAAGATCCCGGGGGCCTAGTACATTTGCTTCTGTTGAAATTGAAACAGAACCCCCTCTTCCCTGTATTGCCGGCGGGTCTCGGGTAATCGTCTGTACCCGTACCCGACCGAAAGGGCGTCCCCCCATTTTGGCGGGAGGACTCACTAACAGCACTCCCCACCAATGGCACTTTCAACATTCCCGACTCTTTCATCTTATTCCATGTTAAAGAATCGTAACAGTCCCAGGTTAAACTTTTGTTATGCTCCATCGCTTTCCTGAAAAGGTTGTCATAACAGAACCATTGGTTACCTTGGTGTGATGTCGAGTACCCCATAATTCGTGACTGATATACTGGAAATTCAGGGAGCAAATCAGGCCTACGTTCCCCCAAAATTGCCGTGAAAATTCCCCAAGCATTACCCCAGTTACCAATATTTTCATTCACTTTAAAGGCGGCCATTTTTGCGCGCCAAACACTCGGATGCATCAGATCCTTTTGACCCTTAACAGTTTCGACCTCATAGTGATCAACGAGCAGGGAGAAAATGTTAACGTATTCCCCCGCCCAAATCTTTTCCTTTATTGGCAAAGGAACATGTTGCCCCAATCTTTCTCTACGAGAGGGTGTTGACTCATCCCTTGCAATCGGCAATGGCCGCTTACCTGCACCGGACGCTGCTTCCGTCCCTCGTGGCTTGTCTATCGCCGCATCCGGCGCGGGCACCTTGGCTGTATCACGTTTCTCGCGCAACTGCTTTATGAGAGCTTGCGCTTCGGTAGCCATGGCGCCCCCATTACTGTCCCCCAACCATGCTGCTAACTGCGCCGCCAACTCGGGAGGCATATCTCCGGCAGACGTCGGGGTGACTATCACGGGAATCGGATTCCCCTCATCCGGTACCGGGGCCGGTACCGGGGCTGGCGCCTCGAGCGGAGAACAGGGAACCGGGACGTCTCCCCCGACCGGCCCCCTTCTCGGCCTCTTTGGCTTCCCTCCGGCCGGTGGACGCCCCGATCCCTCCTCGCCGTCTCGCTCCGCCAACCGCTTCTTAATTTCGGACATGTCCTTCATGAGTGCCCGAACCAACTGGTCAGTCGACATTCTCTTTGCTCCTTTCTTGGGCATCCTTTCGACGAAGTATCTAAAAGACAAAGAGAGAGATTAAAACGCTCAAAATTGGCTCTTCGTTCTGTCCCGAGCTCACGTGCAGCGAGGAGGTGCAGCTTCAGAGCACAAGAACAAGAGGATGTCTTCTGGTCTTGCGTCCCTTTTTATCCGTCTTCAGGGCGGGCGTATACCCGCCCCTGCCTGCCCCTGAGGGCGTGGCTGGCTGCGTCGGTGTCTAGGCCAGCCCACTCTAGGGCGGGAACGAGCGCGCCCCAGCTACGCCGCTTCGGGCATACCAGCTGAGACGCGCCTCCCGCCCAAAATGGCTTCCCGGGGGGATCGAGGCACTCGGCCATAAGTTCGGGGGGGACCGATTCGGTCGCCCCTTTCCATTAGTAATAGAACTCTAATGAGCACTGAGAGACAATCACTTCCTAGTGACATCTTTATTGATGTCTTATGTCCAAAAACTTACGTCAAACAAGGCACCTTTCAGGTATAAATATTACCAACGTTGCCTTAAGCAAACGCTGTTGCGACGACATCGATGATAGCAATGGTGTGGTGAACACAGGAGCAGAACAGCTGTCCCTTGCAGAGCCCAGCAGATGCAAGCTGCCCAGACGCTGCCCCTCCTCCTCCTTGATGTGCTGAGAGAGACGCTGTCTTTTCTCTTGCCGAGAAAATCCAGCTCCGGCGTTTCCAGCCTACTCTTGCGAGTAACTGGTATATCGAGTCCTGGAAGGAGATACAAGACCTCCAACATTCTATTCCAGAGGTATGGTGTTGACTAAACCCTTAGAGAGAATTCTTGAAGCAAACCTTGGCAAAACCAACTTAACTAAAACTGCTACTTACTTACACCCTCCCAAGTATTAGGCTTAGGTCAGGTACACTGGGGTAGGCGTAGTTAGAAACACCAGTTGGGTGCGTTAGCTGAATGTATATATGAATGTATATATTTTATTCATTTTAACCATTGTATGGCTAAGAAACCATATCAATGTTTTTACAGTATTATTTCGCAAACCTCCTTTTACTGTACGCACTTTTTATACTACCTAGTCTTGCAATTGTGGCAATTCATTTCTCTTGCATGAGAAGAAAGACTGTTCAATAAATAATACCTTTTATTGAAAACGCCAATCTCTCTATTCTCTGCATCTTGGTGAAAGTAATCTGCACAACTGACTGAGTAAAATAACTGTATACTGTTTTACACGACTCTAGAGATTGACTCTTATTCTAAGGAGCAAAGTTGTCATGTTTATGCGGTTGTTGGAAAACTGAATCCCTTCTTGTCTGTACCAGGGAAGCTGATCACTTCCTATTCAGTCAAGAAAGTTTCCAGTGACCTCTGAGCTAGTTGGTAACAAACCCAATTAAGTTTAGCATAGTCAGTGGAGACCTGGAAGACCGCACTTCTACGTCTATACTACTGTTTTTGTTATTCCAATGCACAGGGCCTATAGGGAAAATAGGAACTACACTACACTGCAATGGCAAAGTCTTTGCTGATGCTCACCCTCAAGGATGTGAGTGATTTGGCACTTTGGGATAACAATTGCTCACTTGCCTTACTGGAGTTGAGAGAGTGACTGGGGTTGCGCTCCAACTTTAGAAATTGCTGATTAAAAAAACCTTTTCTCTGTTCTGCCATGAGAAGGAACGTTGTTCTCTTTCTGTACTCATCCAGACACATGAAGGTGCCCATAGACCAGTGGCTTATTTCCCAGCTACATTAGAGCCTGTAGCTTCAGCATTGCCCTGTTGTCTCAAATGCGTTGCTGCAACTGATGCCAGTATTGAACGATGTGAAAGCATTGTGATGGGTCAGCCACTAACTGTATATGTAACACACTCAGTTGAACACCTGGTGACGTGGACCACAACACAGCATTTGACTAATTACAGGTTGACAAGCTACAAACAAATGCTGATTGCAGCAGAAAACGTCACCTTAACGTGCTGTACTGTTTTAAACCCAGCAAACTTGTTACCTATTTCAAGTGCTGATGGGGAAGATTGTGGAAACCATGACTGTCTGAATGTGACTGAGCTTTGCACCAAGCGAGACCTGACACTGTTGATGAGCCGTTGTCAGATCCTGACCAAGTCTTTATTGTTGATGGTTCATTCCTAAGGGACAATGAAGGTAATCTGTGAGCAGCGTTGGCTGTCTGTACCATCTCTGGAGTTGTAGAAGCTGCTTGTCTATAGGGAGTACACTCCACACAATTGGCCAAAATTATTGCTTTGACCCATACATGCTTAGTCTCTGAGCAGATCCGAGTCACCATCTATACCAATAGCCAATATGGTGTTAGTGTAGTTCATGACTTCGGACAGCTATGGTCCCAGAGAGGGTTCCTAACATCATCAGGATCTTCTTTTAGGAACAGGGAATATGTGAGACAACTGTTGGAAACATTGCAGTTACAAAAAGGAAGTTGCCGTCGTAAAGTACGCTGCTCATGGGAACAGAGAGGGTTTTGTCACCACAGGAAAACACTATGCGGATTAAGTTGCTAGTTTTTTGTGCCACAAACACATGCATTTTCAATGGGGAATATGTTGGCGAGAGTACAAAGAAGCCCAAACTCAGCATAATGCTAGCAGTTGCATGCACATGGGATGAAGTTAGGCATTTACAAATGGTAGCAACAGATCAGGAACAATCAGGGTGGATCAGAGCAGACTATGAGAAGGGGATAAGATGACATAAGGGTTTCAACTGATGGTAGGGCAGTGTTACCAGATTGTTTGCTAAACCCAATGGTGAGGCAGATTCATGGAGCAACTCACATATGCAGAGACCCAATGGCGAGATTGTTCAGGCAGACTTAGTTTAACCGAGGTTTCACATGATTGCGGAAGCAGTGTGTAATCGGTGTGTTACATGTCAACAGATGAATGCTGGGAAGAAAACTGTTGTTGCCTTGAGCCACATTGGGAGGTCAGAGGGTCCTTTCAATCGGATCCAATTGGAGTTTGTTGAGATGCCTTATTGTAGCGGATTGAGATACATTTTGGTTGTTGTGTGCATCTTTTCTCGGTGGGTGGAAATTTATCCAACTAGAAGGTATGACAGTCCACAGTAGCATTTTTGAGGGAGTGTATACCTCATTTCGGATTTCCAACTACATTGAAGTAGGATTGAGGAACGCGCTTCCACAGCGAGATCATGAAGCTGTTTTGTACTGCCTTGAGTATGGAACAGAGACTGCATTGCAGTTATAGGCCTGAGGTGTCAGGCATTGTGGACAGATCAATGGGACTTTAAAGGGGAGGTTGGCAAAAGCGTGTGTTACGACAAAGCTAAAATGGCCCGATGCATTGCCCTTGGTTCTGATGAGCTTGCTCAGCAATCCCAATAAAAGAATTGAGTTGTCACTCCATGAAATCCTCATGGGAAGGGTGAAGCACTTACATGCAGTACCAGCTACAGCTTTGATGAACATATCAGATGACTTGATCCTTGACTACTGTAAGGGATTGGCTAACATGGTTTGTTCTGTGTCTCATCTGGTTGGAGCAGGAACTGCACCGACATTGAAAGACCTCTGCCACCATCTGAGCCCATGGAATTGGGTGATTGTCCAAAAGCACTAATGGAAGAACTGTCTTGACGCACTGTGGCGTGGACCATATCAAGTGATATTGGTGATGAATACTGCAATGTAGTGTGGAGGACTGCCGCATTGTAAACACGCTTCACATACACAACTGTCTCATGGTCCTCTGATGAAACAGCTCCTCTCCCAGAAGAAATTCCAGCCATGGTCATAAGCTTACCAGAGAGGGCAAGCTATGTTTTGGGGTTCCGGAAGAGGTTGGATACACACCAGGCCAAGCTGAAGGGGGTTAAGCTACACCAGACCCAATTATACACTCTGAGGGAAATGGTAACGTTGTAAGTGGTATAGAGTCTGACTCAGCAGAAGAAACTGGTGTGGATGTATGTCATGTGCAGTCAAGGAAAAAAAGAGGATGCAAATGAGTGGTGGTCTGGGAAACATAGAATTAGGACTTGCATCTGAGAAAGAACTCATCTGAGTCTGATTTGAGTGAGACTGAACAAGTCCCAGAGAGTGTAAGGAGATCAAGGAGAACAAGAGTGCTGTGTCAGAGATACATCTCTCCCAAGTGGACTTACCTAGCTTCAAATGTCGAGAAGAGCGAGGTCCGAGACTTCGATACTGATTGTCGAGTTCCTGCTGAGAGTTCCTGAAATAGAGGCTAATGCAATCTTGTCATTGACTGTGCCTTACCCACCAAGGTTGAGTGGTTAACAAACTCTGATGCTGGAAAACATTGAATACCCGAGCTTTGGGAATCAACCACATTTACAGGAGATTGCAGCATTTAGAGTTAAACTGTTACAACGCGTCATTGATGAGATTGGCTCTGATCTCCTAGGGGATGTAAATGGAACTTTTGAACTTTAAATAAAAGCTTGCTTGTAAGAAGATAACCTATGTCTAAGTGGAAGAATACAAATGGGGACCATTCCTTTAGAAGTAGAAAGACGGCTAAGGAAGTCTTCCAAACTGTGTAAATATTGTGCCAAAGATTGTTGTGAGAATTTCCTAAGGTCCAAAAAGAAGTTGCTCAAAGACTTTGTTGCCAGTACATAAGATGCAGAGAAAAAAGAGACTCTGTGTGTTGATCCTCTTACAGCTACAACCCAAGTCACTTTGAAAATGGAGTTTGGAAATTCGAATCATAGTCACAAATGTATTATAGGTACAATTATTGTAGGAACAATCATAGTGATAGCATTACTGAGTTCACTTAAGCTAACACAAAGCTGATGTATATGGAGTGGGGGTACATGGGACATCCACACCTACCACTGGTGCCTCAAAAGAGTATACATTTGGATCTGAGAGGGGTTTAATATAGCAGACGAGTCGCTTTTGCATGTAGATTTGTCTAAAGGTGATTATACCCTGAATGCTTTTGCTAAGTTCCCGTACAAATATGTGAATACTATGGATGTGAGAGAGTGTTACGTGTGTTTGCAATTGCCTGCTTCGGTCAAGGAGGGTATTAGGTATCATCACCTGCCCTTGACATATGGTATTAGTTGCAGTTTCCTCCTTAGCATGCTTTATGTCATTATGAGTACTATTTCTCAAATTGTGCTTTGGTACTTTCAGTGCAATTCAATTCAATTACTTTATTTGGATAAAACATATTCATAAAAGGGCAAGTCACACAATAAGACATAAAACACACAAGTTCATGATCATCATAAAAAGATTATAAAACCCGCCCAGGTAGAAATGTCAGTTATACAGTGAGCATTGTATGCATGCGCGGAGAGGAGTTGACAGAAAGACACCCAAGTGAAATACCAATTCATCAACTTTCAAATTAACGATTCTCCTGAAGGCATCTTTATAATGAGCAAATCGTGTTTTACATTTTTTTTTAATAAAATCAATTTGGCATATTGTATATAAAATGTACAGAAAAATAAGAAATGTAAAATAGTTTGCCCAGACTGTCCATCACACGGGCATGACAAAGAGTCAAGATTAGTATGATAGCCAAGGGAAAAACTTTATAAAAATATCACTGTACCAGCTCTTAGACGAAAGAACAATCCTCACTCCCAGTGGACCATGGGTTTAACAACATAGCTAGGCAACTGAAATTGAACATTCTCGATGGGCATAAATGTAGCTACGGATGGCTTCCTAGACTCCAATTCAAATCTATTAATTCTATATTATGTACAAAGGGCCGTCTATAGCTCTTTTTTATTTAGAGCATCTATCTCATTGGGGCTGTCAAAGATATATTTATAGTTAATCCTGCTTAGACTGGATTGTACCTCGGCTAGTCATGGGATATCTATACTCTTATCACACTTGAGACAATCTCTTATGATTTTTCTTGTGAGGAAAGCCACTGTGTTTCTCCAAATGGTGAGCCAAAAAAGAGCAGGTGGGCCTTCATGTAGTCCTCAATATATTGCAAGTTTAATTCACTGTGGCATACATATTGGGACTTAGAGATAAGGGCACCCAAGAGTTTGCAGAAAAACCTATTCTCCTCATACTGAATGGTAGTGATCTTTGAGAAGCCCCATATCTCAGCGCCATAGGTTGCCACAGGTATACACTGGAATGTAAAAAAAATTAAGAAAGTTGAAACAGCCCCAGACTTCCTGGGTTGGGGAGATTGATTACAGAGTTGGTACTTTTATAAGTTCCAGTCTACAAACATCTGAAAAATATGATTTTTACAAACAATTAAAGAGAATGGGGAAGTATTTTGTACCACAGTAACAGTAGGCACTGCTTATGCACATAGACACAAATTAACATGCACATTAACAGACATAGAAAACAATTTATTGATCAAGTAGAGGATAGTCATAGAGGTCTAACTATTAAGCTTAATAGGGAAGGAACGTGTAATGGACCAAGGAGGAGTTACCTCACAAGGCTAAGGGAAGCAATGGTCCTATAGCTCTAGATTGGGAACACTGGAGAAAGCTTTGCATTTATCCCGTTATGACACAATTTTTGTGGGACAGAGTGTGTGTGACCACATCTTCCTAATTGATGCTTTTGAAGAAGTTCCTCCAAGAAACAGTGCAAGTGGTGCCAGGAGTATATTTTGTGTGTGGGAACAATGGATTTGTTTGGCTTCCGAAAAATTGGTATGATACTTGTTATGTGGCTGTTGTGTTTCCAAAGATATACCATCTGGAGGACTTGGAGAGTTTGGAGGGAAAGTCAAACCATAGGGAGAAATGTGGACTGGGTGCTGGTTAGATTGTGGAGACATATTTGGAGTGATAATACCCAGTTTGGGTGTGGTGTTGAATGACATCAAGATTAGAAGGTTGACTACCATTGTCGATACATTGTCAGTTAACACAGCTTAGTCATTGTTGCTCGTAGGTGGAGAGATGGTTTCGATAAGGGCGATGGTGATGCATAACCGTTTTGCTTTAGATGTACTATTGCAAAAGAGGGTGAAGTCTGTAGGATGCTGAAGGTCCGACAGTGTTGCACTTACATTCCTGACAAAAGTAAAGATCTGAGGGGATATATAAGCAAGACCACCGACATACACCATGAGATACATGACTTGGCAACTGAATTAGTTTGGGATAAGATTGGAAAATGATTCAGAGCAGTTTGAAGTTTGTTTGCTAACTTAGGCAAGGAAATTCTTAGATATATCTTAAAGCCAATAATAATTGTTTTGGTCTGTGTTATCATCTTGTTACGTATGGTAAAAGCATACAAATGGTACATGTCGAGGCAATTGGAGGATTCCTTTAGGGAGAGAGAAAGAAGGGTGGAGAGACTGCCGGACAGCCACTATGAGAATCTTAAGTGGTTGGAAGAGTTCAGACAGAGGAGTCTAGCTACGACATCTGTTTAGACCAGTCTACTCTACAGGGAATAAAGGGTTTTGTGATGACACAGGTCATTGGGGGACTGATGTAGCGCAAATTTCATTTTATTTGTAGGGGTACATTATATTCACACATGTAGAGCGCACCTGTATATAATCCTTCATCCTGTTAACATGGAGCGTTATAATTTTGAAATGTAAAAACATAAAACGTGACTTATTTAGGCCATTGAATAGTAACTCAAAGAATCAAAGTAGAAAGTAAACGTAATTAGCTGCAAACCTTAACAACACATGTTGTGCAACTGACAATTCTTCATTTATTAAACATGTTTATTAATGTGTTATGATGGAAATCCGAAAAGCTCATACGCCATTTTCTTATGCTAGCTGAATCTAGTAAGCCTGAAATGCAATTCCCCTGGAAGCTGTTGCTTTAGAATTAACAGTTTGAATTCCATGTGTGCTGTAAATTTTGTTATTTCCCTAGTTTTATTTTGCAGGTTATAGAAGCACCCTTGTTAGCTAGAGTACTGTCTTTGTTTCATTAGTAAGGCAAGGAGAGCAGAAGATAAATCTAGAGCATAAGCTGATAAGAGAATTTGTTGTGCTTTCACAATGGAGAAGGTCTGGGAATCAAGGTCAACATGTTGCAGTTCAGGAGCATCGCTATTCTGTGGAAAGTTACCTACGAGATTGTGTTTAGAATAGATAATGTGACCTGCAAGGACTCTTGGGAAAAATACCTGTAATATTGTGATGCTAGAGTGGGGAATATGCCCACTTCTTCTCTGCCTTTGGAGGGAGAGCATCTTAGAACAAGCTCTGTCTCAATAGAAGTGGAGTAGGGGGAAAACATTACGGCCGGAGGCTACCGAGGCTAGAGATCAGGATGACAATTCCATAATACCCAGTGGATGCTTTGTTAAATCGCACATATTGTCTGAATGTGAAAAGGTACAGGAAGAATTAGAGTGCTTACAGCGCGCACAGATTTAGATTAGCTGATTATCTAAGCGCAGGAAGGAATTTAGCTGCAAACTCACCTCGTGGTTCTTCTTGTTTGTGCCTCTTGGTGCAAGGGCCCCCAGGCGGGACGGGTGAACTTGTGGAGGCTGTGGGATTGCCCGACAGGGTCTCTTGCTGAGCTTGTGCCATTCGGGAACTCGGCAGGGGCCGTAGGGCTGTGGCTCAGCGCACCATTCGGGGCGGCTTGGGCATAGGCAGCACAAGCGTGGGTGAAGTAAGCTCCTGTAAGGCAGGCAGACTGTTGGTGTTACACACATGACAGGAGTCCTCGGAGCCCTTGGAGTCCTCTGAGGCTGGGAAGACCACCAGGAATTCATCACAAGAGTCAGGTCAGACTTGTTCTGGTGGAAGAAGTGGTGTGGGAGGAAGTGTTGGGGGAAAACTGGAGGGAGAGTGTAGTGTTGTCACCAAAGGCAGGAGACATCCGGTACTCCCGAAAAACAGCAAAAAGAAAACACCTCTCTGATCACAAAAGATAGCGGTTACCTGAATGTGGTGGTACCCCAATCAGGGGAAATTGTGCTTGGGGTAGTAGGGAAAAGCATGCAGCATAGTAGATTCCATTTGACAAGCTTTGAGGCATGAAACTGGACTAAGGGCATACGGAGTAGAACTTAGAAGAACACCAAATGGTCAGAGCCCGCTACTTCCTATAAAGTTGGCGAGGATACAAGAGAGTGGAGGTTGGGAGGGAAAAGAAGGGAACAATAGATAACCAACCTTAAAATTACCCCCTCATTAAAGACTTTCTTTAAAATAGTACCAAAGACTTTGCTGTTAAAGAACCCAGCCCTGGTTTATCCTGGGAATAGGGTGGAAGAAGATCAAGAAATCATAAGTCCAAACAAATTTCAGGTGCTGACGAGTTCCTTGGACTCTCAGGAAGGAGTCCCTCAGAATCACAAAAAAAAGTCAAGGAAGGCGCAGGGGTGTTTTTCCCCCCGGAAGCATGGATCCCTTTGCCTCCCACTCAGAATAAACATCCTAGCTAGTTTATTGGTCTCTACTGGGTGTAAGGATAGTTTTCTTGTGAACAAAATGGTGCACGAAACTGATTCTCAAATTTAGATATTCTTAGAAACCTCAAAATTTCCAAAAAGAAGAAGATACAAGACACTGAAGGACTACTCGATTAGACTTCAATCCTTTTTTAAGGGGATGGGCTCCTCTGGGCTGCATTACTTAAAATTAAGGGAATGCAAGAATCTCGACCTTCAAATTCAAACATGCCATTTGAGAAACTGGGAGGGATGAGGGCTAGGAGAGTTAAGATACTGTTTAATTCAGAATAGGGAAATTACATGGCAGGAGGTGTTACTGAGGAATGGAAACCAGAGAAAGCCAGCTTTTTAATATTTACAAATTACCCCCAAAAAATTTTAAACTTAATTTTGTTTTTGATACCCCAAACAAACTAGTGATAGCCCTTTTCGGGGCAAAATTAAGAGGAGTAGGTGTTGCATTGGAAGGAGGAATTCCTAACTTATCTTAAGGCCATTGATGGGGAAAGGATGGGAAATGAGAGGAAAAAGATTATTTTTCTTCACTGTTTGGGGTCGGAAGGACAAGCTATTTTTAGGACCCTTCCTCCAGTACCTGGTGATTTGGGCAATTTTGATGAAGCCATGTTACGAGTTGAAACTAGATTTAAACACACTACCAGTATTGCTCTTAACCGTTATAAATTTTACACCAGGGCGCAAAACGATTCTGAAAGTTTTGATGATTTCTTAACTGCTTTGAGGTCATTAGTTATTTCATGTAATTTTGGGGAGATTACAGATGAAATGATAAGAGACCAGATTATAGTGAATGTAAAGTGTAAGAAAACACAAGAGCAGTTATGGATTTTGAGGAATCCTACGTTGGAAGAGAGTATATCTACTGCTAAGGCTTTTGAACAATCCAATAAATGGATGAAAACTATTAAAGAGAATACTAACGGTGGGAAGAATGACAAAACGGGAGATGATGTTTGTGCTATAAGCAATGTAAAGAACAGTTTTCAATCTAATAAGAATGTTGGAAGAAATCACATTGTGTGTTACAGATGTGGTAGTAATAATCATGTCGCATCTTTTAAGTAATGTCCTGCAATTGGTTAAGAGTGTAGCAAATGTGGGAGAATTGGTCATTTCTCTAAAGCATGTAGAGATTTGAAAAAAGGAAGTAGTGATCGCAATATTAGTCACTTCAAGAAAAATGAAGTTTCATGTGTAAGGTCTAATCCTTCTTGTGAGATTTCTTGCATTCAATGTGAACATTCTAAAACTGGAGAGATGATGAGAGAAGGTGGCATGGTGGTGTCTTTGATAAATATTGGGGTTGTTGATGGGGAAGTACTTAATTCACCCAAATGTATTGTGAATTTTATGAATGTAGATCTGAAATTGATGGCAGACTCTGGTTCTCCCTGGACCATCATCACTATAGATTATTTCTCTGAGAAGTATGGTTCAAGATTATCTGAAAAATATCTTTCCTCCCCTGATATTAATGCTCTGTGTTTCAATGGTTCGAACATCGATTTTATTGGTTATTTACAGTCTACTATTTATTTTAAATGGAGATCTGCAATTATTAAATTGTATGTAGCAAAGAAAGGTGTTGATGTACTTGGATGGAGGGATCAATGGAAGTTGGGAATTATGTTGAATCCACAGGGTAAAGAACCTGTCACAATATGTAATGATATGCTTCCACTAAAAGGTTCTATCGTCACTATCGAAGATGACAGTAGATGGGAAAAATTGGCTAAAGAATTTCCCAATGTTTTTTCAGAAGATTTAGGCAAATTGAAGGGTTTTGCACATGCCATCAAGCTCAAACAAGGAGCTGTTCCCCTAGTACAAAAACTTAGGAATGTGCCACTTAATGTTAGGGAGGAATTAGGAAATGCTCTTAAAGACATGTTGGACAATGGAGTGATAGAGGAGATTGAGTCATCTGAATGGGTTTCTCCAGTTGTTCTTGCTCGTAAGCCTGATAAAAGTTTGAGGCTTTTACATTGATTTGAGAGCTTTAAATGCTAATATCGTTGTCGATTGTCATCCCCTGCCCAATATAAATGAAGTTGTGAGCATGCTTGGGGGTGCCACGGTGTTTTCAACTCTCGATCTTAGATCGACATATCATCAAATTGAATTGACGGAAGAATCTAGACACCTAACAGCTTTTATTACCCCTCAAGGATTGTACCAATTTAATCGGATGCCGTTTGGGTAAGCATCCATTTTTCAAAGGTCAATGTTTCATCTATTCAGGGAGATGGGAAATTACGTTAAGTGCTTTCAGGATGACATTCTTATTTTTTCAAAGGATAATGAAGTCCATTGTGAACATTTAAGAAATGTATGTAAAGTTTTAAGTGACTCTGGTTTGACGATCAAGAGTAAAAAGTGCAAATTGTTTCAGAACACTGTGGAATACTTAGGGCACACAATATCAAAAGATGGTGTGTCTCCAAAGAAATCATTAGTTGACGCTATTTTGAAAGCACCTGCACCGGATTGTAAGGATAAATTGCTGTTGTTTTCAGGTCTTTGTGAGTACTACAGCAAGTTCATCAAAGATTTTGCTACTAAGATGGAGCCTATTAGAGAACTTGCTAGAAAGAATGTGGAATTTGTATGGGGTGGTAGACAGCAAAGTGCCTTTGATTCTATAAAAGCTGATGTGGTGGCTGCTCCTACTCTCAGACCTTTCTGTTTGGATAAATTGTGTTTATTGACAGTAGATACTAGCCTTTACGGTTTGGGTTGTGTTTTGTCACAACGTTCAGGAAAGGAAGAGTGGAATGTGGCATTTGCATCTCGTACACTCACTGCCACTGAGAGAGGATATGCTGTTATCGAGAAGGAACTTTTGGGTTGTGTATTGGCGGTGGAACATTTTCGGAATTACATTTGAGGTCCAAGGTTCATGTTAAGAACTGACCATAAACCTTTGGTGAATATTTTGTCGCCTGGTGGAGGGGATAGAGCTACTGCTCGCATAGCCAGGCTTATGTCACGCCTCCAGGAGTATAATTTCGACATTGAGTATGTTCCAGGAAAGTTAAATGTAACTGCGGACTGTTTGTCCAGACTGCCATGTGACAGTGTTGATGAACCAGGTGATGAAGAAGTTGTAGTTAGTATTACTGAGTCTGTTTCAGCAAATTTTAAATTGATATCTGAAGAGATGTGGAGGAAAAGTATGAATGATGACACTTTACTTTGTCAAGTGAGGAATTATGTCAGGAGGGGTTGGCCTCATAAGGGTGAGGTGTCTGGTGATCTTATACCCTTTTTAAATATTAAGGAAGAGTTAGTTACAGAAGGTGATTTGGTTTTTAGATCTGGGAAGTGTATTCCGCCTTTTGGGACCCGTGACATTGTTTTGAAACTTAGTCATGCGTGTCACATGGGTATGTCGTCCATGAAGAGGTTGATTAGATCAAATTTTTGGTGGCCTGGAGTAGATAAGGTTGTTGATAGGTTTGAGAGAGAATGCCCAGATTGTATAGAAAGTGACAAGACTTGTAAATGTAGTCCAGCTCCTTTGATTCCAGTTAAGTGGCCGGAGTATCCATGGCAAAAGTTGGGAATTGATATTTCAGGGCCTGTCAATTTTTTACCAGCAGAATGTAGGTTTGCTGTTGTGGTGGTTGACTACCATTCTAAATGGCCAGAAGTCAAGCTCATTTTTCATCCCAATTCAGGAAATGTGATTTTGTTTTTGAAAGAGCTGTTTGCTCGAGAAGGTTATCCCAAAATGATGATTTCTGATAATGGAGTACAGTTTAGATCTTCAGATATTCAAGAATTTTTTAAAGATTGTGGTATCAAACATATCACCACAGCTTTGTATGAACCACAAGGAAACGGACAGGTTGAGAGGTACAACAGGGTGCTTAAACAAGATATTCTTTGTGCCCGGACTTTTGGTAGCTTGTGAAATTTCTTCCTTTCCAGTTGTTAAGGGGTAGAGATCCCACATCTAAATTGTGTCCTTGGTGGTTTAAAAAGAGTGCTATTCCTCATGATGTTATGCTTGATGTTTCTGATGTAGCTCGTGAAGTTGAAATAAAGCAAAATAAGATCAAGCATAATTATGATGATCGAATAAAGGTAAAGGTGCCTATGTTTAAGTGTAGTGAATGGGTGAGAATTCGCAAACCAGGTTTTGTATCCAAAGGTGAAATCAAATTTGGTAAACCTATCAAAATTGTGAAAGTAAATTGTAACAGTGTTGTCACGCAGGATGGTAAGATCTGGAATGTCAGACATGTTTCTAAATGCATTCCTTTATGCCATTGAATTTCTTAAGAGGGGAAATGTGTTGCATTTTCTATTCATATTCATCTGTTTTATTTCCCTTTTACGATTTCCTTAATGTGTTTCCCTTGTAATCTTCTGTTCTTTAGTTCTGTACACATGCACCTTATTCAAGATTCCTTTTAGAATTGTTTACCTGTAAATGTGTTTGTACTGGCAGTTTTCTGCTGGGACTTGAAGAAGAGAGTACTGTGCTGTTATCATTAAACCAGTACCATCTATACTTGGATTATTTGAATTGTTTTCTACTATTTACTACAGTAGGGAATTGGTATCATCTGCTACGAAATCAGGGCCAACCTCCATTGATAGAGAACCATTTGGAAAGGGTGACCACTGAAACACAATGTACCCTCTCCATAATGAATGGGAAGCGGTATGTTGGCGAGGGAGCAAGGCCCTGAGAGCAGCCAATTTTAAAAGAATGTTTTTTCTATCCCAGGGGCTGGCATATTTTACTCCGAAAGCACTTAATGAAAGGTACCCAGAAGTCGAAAATAGCTGCTTTCGATGCCAGGTGTAAGGGGAAGGGGGCTGGCTCCATATTTTTTTCACGTGTCCCAGACCGGGGCCCTTTTGGGGGGTGATTTTTTCGGCTCTTACTGGGGCATTTGTAAAGAGGATATTGCCAGAGGCTGAGGTGGCCTTTGATTGGCAATTATAAAGATAAAATAAATTTAAGGAATCTAAAGACATTTTTCTTTCTATTGCTTCTTTGGCAGCCCGCTCCTTGATTCTCCAGAATTGGAGGTCTAGAGAAGTTCCCACTTACGATAAAAGGTTCAATAAAATGAAAAGGGCACAGACTTTTGAAGAAGCCTATGTGAGCCAGGTGGTGCTTCCAAGAAATGTAATAAGACTTGGAAGTTTTTAAGTAATTTGGAAAACCTGACAGATGGGTAACACAACCCCGAATTAAGAGTCCAAGTGCTACTATATCATCTTTTAAAAAATGTTTGGAGGAATTAGAAATATCTTCCTATAGCATTTTAGCACGTTAGCTTAGTAACTTTCCACTTTTGCACTTGTACTTGCACTTTTGCACCATGGTATTTTACAATCTTTTTATTATCCAGCTACGGATAAATATACTAGCTTTTCTTAAAATGGTATCTCTGCTACTATTTTGCCATTTGTTTCAGTTTAGAAAGATGAAGGTGTTGTTTTTTAAACTTATAGCTGATTCGAATTAATATTTGTTCATATAGTATTTAATTGTCTTGATGCTCTGTCCATTTTTGGAGAGTGGAGGGGAGGAAAGCTCAAAAGAGGTAGGGGAAACTCAACATCAACTCCAAGGTCAGTCACAAAGTCAGTCAGTTTCGGGTCTCATTCAGATGTTAACCACTGAGTTTAGAAATAGATTTGAAATACCTGAAACCAATCAAAACCTGTGACAGGTCAGAAAAAAAAATTGGATGACATTGTGGTTAGTCCCTCGCTGCTGGAAAACTCAGTGAGAGACTTATTGCTGCAGTCAGAGGCCAACTCTAATGATATTACACTCCTAAAGGGAAATAAGGTTCTGCTGAAGGAAAAGATGGAATCATTAGAGAACAATCAGAGAAGAAATAATCTTTGCATCTTAAAAATCCCGGAAGGGACAGAGGGTGAGGATATCAAGTTATTTGTTGCACTACTGATTAAACTGGGAGTGCATATGGAGTGCTCAGAAGAAGGCCTGGTTAAGGACATGCAGAGGGTCCATAGAGACCCATTTAGGTTAAATGTGAATAAAACAAAACCCAGGAAAATTCTGGTTAACTTTCATACCTACAAAGTTAAGGAAGAAATAGTCACAAAAGCCTTAAGATAAAAGAACATATCAGTAGTTGGAATTAACTTCAATATTAGATCTGATGTCTCTCAAATTACGGCCAACAAGCAATGGGAGTTCGGTAACCTGATTGAACCCTTCAGAAAACTGGGTTTGACGGCTCAGTTAAGATTTCCTGCTAGCCTGAGGGTGAAGCATAATAATAAAAGGCAGACCTGTCGCAGGGTAGACGAGGCTGAAGAATGCCTTAGATCCCTATCAGGTACTGGTGTGAAGTAGTAAAGGTAGAGATTATTTCTCTTTTTGCAGTTATTTTGTTTACTTCTCTGTGGAGTTGCTATCTCCTCACTTTTGCATTGATTGGTTTATTTTTTTTAGACCTGAATAGAGAACCACTAGTTCAACTAGGAAGTATATACTTTTAAATTTAAGAATAAAGCTCTTAACCTCAGAGGGTCTCCTTAGGCTTAGGCTTAGGCTATGAGGAAGGAAGAGGAGTTTTCCAAGGGAGGGTAGGAAGGGGCACAGGTTGAGTCAAGTGCACGGGTGGTGGAGCAGAGGGAAAAAATACAAAAAAATGTTTGTCCTCAACAAATGATCTTGAACTCTGACCTTAATGGGCTAGCGAGGGTAAGAAATAAAAAAAAATGACTACCAGCCTGAAGGCACAGATAGAGCTTTTATTGTGGAATGTCAATGGTCTTAGAGGAAATAAAAAGAAGGGAAAAGATATTACAGTATTTAAAAGATGTTCTGGCCCAAATCCTAATCCTCCAATAAACTCATCTAACCAGTAAAGAAATGATTGAGGTCTTTAAATCCAGAAGATAGCTTCAGAGAGTAATATGTACGGACCATGAACTCACTATACGAGGGGTGGCGATTATTGTAAAAACTAACTCTAAGATAATAATTGAAGAAAGTAGAGTAGACTAAACTGGTAAATGGATAATTGCTAAAGTGAGATGCTATAACCAGGCTTGGCTATTAAGGCCCTAACTTATATGACCCTACCCCGTTTGGTAATCTACTCTCGGAACTCTTGGATTTTCCGGACCCCATTATAATGGCAAGCGATTTTAATGTGGTTCTAGATGATAATCTAGACCACTCCATTAAAAGCAGAGCAACTGCATATCATAAATCTTGTTCTTTATTAATAAATTCAATAAAGAATCTAGACTGGTGTCATATTTGGAGGGAGAGGAAGGGGTCCCTAAAAAACTTTACCTTCAATAATAAATAATATGGACACCAATCAAGAATAGACCTATTCTCAGTTAATCAATCCATAAAGGGTCAGGTTAGGGACGGCAGTCATGCGGGATCTCATTTGTCTGATCACTCGGCCATAACCGTACTTTTGGTTCCTATAAACATGGTGATCCAAAGGAGATGGACTATCGATCATACCATACTGTATGATGAAAAGATGATGGAGATATTTGGGCTGGAATCTCAAGAGTTTTTCTAGCATAATTTAGATAGTGCCCCAATAGGCATAGTGCGGGATGCCGTTAACCCCTTCCCTGCGGGACATATTCCCCGCCTGTCCTGGGGGAGGAGGGGCGCACGCACCGCCCCTGTGCTCATGTCGAGCTCAGCTCATCATGAGCCATGGTGGTTGTGTGCTCATGACGCCCGTTTCTTTAGAACGCTCGCACAGCAGGGGAATTTGCCCAGTGTGCGAGCATTCTAACGGTCGTGACGAGCACCGTGGCTCTGAGCTCGTCATGATCATGGAAGGTGATAAGGCCTTCTTAAGTGGGAAAATAACATCTATTCAATCCTACAAACATAAGCAACGGAGTATAGAAATAGCTAATATTGAGGATCAGTTTAAGTGGATTGAACAACAACTTCAGGATAAAGAGATAGTGCAGGAATCTGGGGTAGCATCTATTGAGGCACTTATAATGGATCTAGTAGGCGTACTGGAAAGAAGACTGCAAGAAAGATGGCAAGTCGGCAAACTGGTCCATGTTAATTATGGAGAAGGTTGTGGCAAGTTGCTTGTCTGGAAAGTAAAAAACAACAAAGCAAAAAGTTTTATAAAAGAACTTAAGTATGATGGGACAGGGTGCTTAACTAGGATGAGGGAGGGCACAGAAGAAGCTTTACTGAACTATTTTGGGGAAGTGTATTCTGAAAATTTAACTACACTGGGAGGGGATGTGGAAGATTGGTTGGGTCAAGAAGCCCCCCCACAAAGTGTCTGAATCCCAAAGAAAAATAATTAATAGCCCTATTACAGTAGCCAAAATTATAAGTGCTAATAGAACAGGAAAAGCAAATAAGGATGCAGGACCAGACGGTCTTCCGATTGACGTTTATAAAAAGCTAGAGAAATATCTAGTCCCTGTAATGGCCAGGCTCTATACTGAGATCTTTGAACGTGGCAGGGAGATCCCTCCTTCTTGGAATTAAGCCATTGTCACTCTGATCCTCAATATAGATAAGCCACCTAATTGTTGCAACTCCTACATGCCTATCTCATTGCTTAATTCAGGCTACAAGATTTTTTACTGAAAATTACCAGATAAGCTGAGTGGGGTGATGTAGTGCTTCTACCTGAAGATCAGAAGGGCTTTGTGTGTGGTAGGGGAATCAAAGATTTAACCTATAACTTAATTGGAGCTATAGATATAGCAACCACATACAAAGTGCCACTGGCAGTTATTACTGTGTATGCGACTAAGGCCTCTGACCGGGTTAACTTCAGGAAATTTTGTGGTTATCTAATGTAGGGGACAATGTTTGTAGGGCAATAGAATTCTTATATAAGAATCCCAACGCTAGGGTTTTGGTGAATGGAAATATCTCAAATACCTTTAGATCTATAGGGGGACTAGGCAAGGGTGTCTGTTATCCCCCTTACTTTTTAATTTGTTACATTGAACCACCAGCGGAAAAGATAAGAGGGCACTTCAGATCTTAACACAGCATTAACAGCAGTGTATGACTTAGCATAACGGTTCGGGCAATTCTCCGGTTAGGAGATCAATCAAAGCAAAACGGTTATAATGACGTGGAACATCAATTCGCAACTGAGCTGTGTTAAGGAAGAAATTAGTTATTTAGGCATCAAAATTGTACTTAAATTAGAACAAATCCCGGAAATTAACTTCCAAAAGATTAGTACGGCAGTGGAGAAACTCTTACTTAGCTGGTCTCACCTTCCTCTAACTATTTATGGTACAGTAAATCTTGTAAAGATATCAATCCTCCCCAAGTTTACTTTTTTGTTTCAGAATATCCCTAGGTCCTTTAAGGAAGAATGGCTTAAAAAGGCCCAGTCAAAGCTTTATCTGGGCCTCAAAAGGTACGAGAATTGCATGGAAAAAGCTTAGACAGCAATATGACAAAGGGGGCCTACGACTGCCTGATCTATCTTATTATTCCTGGGTTTTTCTATTAAAGGGGAGGAAATGTCTACTAAACAAACCAGATTGCTCCGATATTGGAAAAATGTTTAAAGTGATACTCTCCGATGTGGAAGGGGGTGTGCACTATTTTGTACATAAATGTGGCGAACCACGCTTCTTTGAAAAAGTGCGGCTTAAGACTCTGCAAGGCTTTGCAATAACATGGCATAAAATCTGGAGGGAATCTAACATTAACTACTATAGCGGATTGGCCCCTATCTGGGAGTCTCCTGGATCTCAGGAGTAGTCCATTAAAAGAGGCACGGATAACAATTTGGGGTCAACTGATGGTAGATGAAGTATTAATCTCTTGGGAGTAGGCTCAGGAGATGGCTAATAGCCAACTGTCAAGATTCAAATATCTTCAAATACAGAGTTGAAGCTTCACTGATGGTTTAGGTGTGGGATTTTCTAACAAATTAGAATCCTCAATAGGAACTGAAGGAACCTGGGAAAAGGAGGTGGCAAAATGGTACTGGATGTTAGTGGAAAGATCGGATGGAGACTTTAATCTACCAGCAACACTGTGGGAAAAGAGCTTGCCGGGACAGCAGTTGAAAGACCAATGGCAAGTATCTTGCGACATGTTATACTCCATGGTACGTGCCACAATTTTAAGGCGGAACGCCCTTTTCTGTCTCCACAGGGTCTATTGGACGCCATATAAACTGTCAAAATTTGTGAAAGGCATTACGCCATGGTGCCCTAAATGTGGTAAAGAAAAAGGTGATGATGAACATGTGTTTTCAGTTTGTCCGAAGGTTCAAGAGTTTTTGGCTGGATGTGAGTAACACAATATCCTTAATACTTGGAGGGACGCTCCAGGTAAGCAAATCTCTTGTCTTTTTTGGGCTTCCAGATAAATATGAATCCTTGTCACAAAGCATAACAAAATGGATATTTTATCTAATATTGCTTGCCTGTAGGGAGATGTTAGACCTGGCATCTTTGGCGTGATTACCCCTATCTTTTTGCCTCTGCCTCCTGTATTTTTTGATGTTGTGCTGGATTCGTTTTTTGCTGGTTTAGATGCTTTGGACACTCTGCCACTGCTGATCAGTGCCAAAGTGTAAGTGCTCCCTATGTAAATTGTTATTCTGATTGGATATACATGTTTGGCATATTTGTATCACCATGAAGTCCCTAGTAAAGTGCACTGGGTGTGCCAGGGCTGGTGATGACAAATGCTACTAGTGGGCCTGCAGCACTGATTGTGCCACCCACAGGAGTAGCTCTAAAATGGTGTCTTGGGCCTGCTACTGCAGTGCCTATGGGCAGTTTAGAACTGCCATGTCCTCCTGGTCAGTGTCCCCACTGACCAGGCCTAACTCTTCCCTTTTCGTGCACATCAGTCACCCCTATGGAAGGCCCAAGGTACCCCCCTGGGCAGGGTGCAGTGTATGTGAAAGGTAGAGCATGTACTAGTGCAGGTGACATGCTCTGGTAGTGAATTACAGCCATTTTCGTTTTTCACTATTGTAAGGCTATCTTGCTCCATAGGTTAACATGGGGGATGCTGGCTACAGTGGTTAACAGCATTTCTTCCCATAGGAACAAGATAGGACATAAGTATCTAGTATCCCTGAACTCAGGATTTAATAACACATCTTTTAGGAAAGGTGGTTTTTAAATCCTGTGTTTGAGAACAGCACTTTTAGAAAGTTGCTGTTCTCTTGTCTGACCCTTCTGTGTGCCTGTGCCTGTTTGTGTATTGACTGTCTGGTTTGTGAGTGACAGGGGATGGGGAATTCCCCCAGAGGCTGGATGAGTCAGCACTAGGCTGAATGAAGCAATTGCAACCTGAGTGGTGGGAGGAGTTAGCACCTGGGCTGAATAGGGCTGTGCCTGCCTGCCACAATGCTGGCTCCACCTCCTGCTGGGCGGCTGAGGACCCTGCCCCTCACTCTGAAAGGAAAGATGCAGCCAGAAAAACGAAGTGCTCAGGATCCACCCAGAACTGGTTCAGACCGGGCTCAGGGCCCACATGCACAGAGAGAACAAAGACTTTAGGGGTATAAGTACAGGACCCCTGACAACAGAAAATTAGATCATCCTGGAATCAAGAAGGAACCTCTGCCAAGGAGAAAGCTGACTCTGAAGATGGAAGACTGTCCTGCTGTTGCTCTGCTGGACTGACCTGCTGTTGCTTTGCTGCCAAGGAGAGGGGAAGGACTTTGCTGTGAGCTGTGTCCCCTGTCTTGAAGGAATCTCCAAGGGCCTGAGAAGAGCTGGCTCCCTGTTTTTGAAGTCCCAGGAACAAAAGGACTTCACCCCCAGTCTCCCTGAACTCTGCTGAGAGAGTTCTGTCCTTCCTAGAGTGCTTGATCCAGTGGTGGGGCCTCTGGAAGTTGAACCTTTGCTGGGAAGCTTGAGATTAAGCTTGAGAGACTTTTGAAGCTGACAGAGCGAGAAGTTTCCCGCCGCTACAAGGGTCAAGATCGGCGCAGCGCCTGACGCCGCTGCCGGAGCCGTCGCATCCTTCGTTTGCGGGACGCACCAGACCGGTGCGGGAGAATCGAACATCGCTGCGAGTGTCGTCGCAGAGCCTGTCGTCGCTGGGTGAGATCACCGCACCGCTTGCTTGCGGACCGCATCACGTCGCTGCGAGCATCGTCGCAGAACCATCGCATCGAGGAGCTGCGAGAGAGAGGATCACCGCTGGACCGCGCATCGTCGCCCCGGAGATCGTCGCAGCCCCTACGAGATCGTCGCATCGTGCCTTTGCGAGAACAGACTTCCTACGGAACCTACGCACCGGAATCCACGCAAGCGGCCTTCCTCCCCATACAGACCGGATTCGTCGCAACACGCCCGCTGCTGCAGCGGGGCTGTCACATCGCCTCCCCAGGGTCTCAGGAGTAACGCATCGCTTGTTTTCCACCGCACCAGCTTCCTGCTTGTGGAACTTTGTTGCATCTTAAAGGTACTGTGAGTAAACGTGACGCATTTGTGAACTTTTCACGCATCTGCGGATTATTTTAACGCAACTTAAAGAACTTTGATTACAACCTGAAGAACTCTTTTGAAACCATATTCTTGAACTGTGTATGTTGGATTTTTTCCGTTTTGGTCTTGTGTAGTTTAGAATAAATATCTTTATTTTCCTAAACTGTTGTGGAATCAGTTTGTGGTGTTTTCACTGTGTTACTGTGAGTGATGGTACAAATACTTTACGCATTGCCTCTGGTTAGCCTAGACTGCTCAGGCCAAGCTACCTAGAGGGCGAGCAGGGGTTATCTAAGAGGGTTATCTCCTTGCCCTGACGAGAAGCAAGGGTCCCTATTTGGACAGTGGTACCTACCTCTGCCAACTAGAGACCCCCAGTTCTAACAGGAGATATGCAAGAATTGGATAAAAGCTGCGCCCCCTCAATAAAGTAGAATGGATGGCCTCTATAAAATATACTTTTCTGCTAGATAGAGCCTCTAAATTTAAGCGTAATGCGCTCTGCCTCCCCTATGACAACTGGGTAAACTCAGTTGCACACATATAGTCCGATGATTAGGCCTTTACACCATATTGCTTGATTACTCCGGTGGTGCCCTCAGAGAGGGTCTGGCTGATAAAAGCTACCTTTGGTTGGAGTATGGGAAGCAAGGTCCATGCTAGGTCTAATAACAAAAGGTCTCTGGACTGTGTTACATTTAGGGAAACCTCAGAGTATGTATTATTACCTTTTGTTAACCTGGGCAGATGAAGACGAAAAAAAAAGCTCTATCTCAATAGCTTTATGATTTCTGACCCATCGATGGTGGAGCGTTGTATGACGTTACAACGCATGCTTTTACCCTGCATGCCGTTACAACGCAAGTTTTTACAACAACTTTCTGTCGGGGTGCCTGGAGTTTAGAATAGTATCATTTACTATTCCAACTCCAGTCTGTAGAACGGTAGGTGAGGTGTCGGAGTCAAACCCAAAACCTTACATCAAACCATTTTATTGTATTGGCATGCGGGGTAAAAGCACGCTTTGTAAAGCATACGTTGTAACCGTTGTTTTCCATGGTGGAGAGACTCTTAGGAAGACTCCACATGCTGACACCTTTTATTCTTTTTCCTGAGAATGCTTAAGTAGGGATGTTATGTTAGTGTACGGATAGATAGATACTGTATTTTCATTAACCCTCAAAGCATTCCCATGCATCCACCCATCAATTCTGGTGAATTTCCAGATTTGCAAAGAGTTGTAAACCTGGAAATGTGTCTAAATGGTACGCCTCCCGGAACCACATACAATGTTATTTCCTTTTACTATGTGTGATGCATTCCGCACCACACTAGAAAAAGGAAAAAATTTCTTTGAGGATTGTTTTCGCACATGATGTTGTTCCTTTCAGCACATGCTCGTAATACAAATAGCCTTGATTCATGATGCAAGGGTGCCTGCATTCATACTAGGCAGCACACAGTGCAGCAGCACAAGGAGGCAGAAGAAAGGTGTCACATCTTTGAAAATATGGAGCATTTCTGATGTCTCCCTTTCATGCAAGGCAGCACACCAGTGGCCTAATTTATGGGGAGTTGGCATAGACAGTGCCGCAGGTCCTCTTGTTGCACTGCCCTACACCAATGTGAAAGGGAAGTAAAGCACTTTATTAATAAAGTATGGTGCATTCAAGACCTTTCCACCTGTACTGGTGAACAAATTCCCACCTAGCACCAATGAAGGCACCCTTGTACCAAGGTGTAAGGGTATCTGCATTGCATGCAGGATTGTTTTAGTGCAGGAAGGGGCACCGACCTTCACAAAAACAATCCTGAGAGACGTTTTCCTCTTGGAAAGGGAAAAATACTAGGAGAAATTTTTAAAAAATGCTCCTCGTTATGCTTGCCTGGGGGCATAAGGCTTTGGGGTTGCCTGAGGTGTAAGTGATTAAGTAAATCTGGGGCAGCATCAAAATAGATGGGTGTTGTTTGGGAAAACCCACTGCAATGCCCATGGAATGCTTTCCTGACACAGAGTAAGGCAACTCAGCGACTTGCTCTGTTATGTCTTACTCCTTATCCAGCTTTATTTTAATGCCCACTCAATTCCAAAACATGCACTGGAAATATGGAGCCTTCTCGATATAGAAAAGCCAGATATTTGTTTCATTACTGAAACTTGGCTCCATGAGCATGCCTCCCCTGATGTGGCAAGCGCGTTCCCTCCAGAAGACCATCTAACCAGACCTGATAGAAACGTCAGGAGAGGAGGCGGTCTAGCAATAGCCACCAGGTCTGGAGATTACCACAGTAGAGACCATCACCATAGAAAGGTCTGAATTGTGCATTTTCAGAATCAAAAGTCATTCTAAGGGAACCTGGAGAGGTGCAATAGTGTATAGACCCCCCTGCCCGAAAGCCAATTTTATAAACCACCTGCTTGAGACAGTCACCCCACATGTACTAGCAGCAGACAACTTTCTCCTCATTGGGGATTTTTTAACTGTCATGCGCAACTGCTTTCAGACTCTGACACAAGTCAACTGAATATTAATCTGAATACACTGGGACTAGTTCAAATGGTGACGGGACCTACCCATTTGTCAGGTCACACCCTTGATCTTCTGTTTACCAACACAGCCAGTGTCAGAGTTGAGCACCCTCTCCCACTGCTCTGGTCCAATCATAACCTGCTGAAATTCTCCCTACCAATAGTCACCACCAAAATGACCTCAGTAGCGAGCCCAGATGGATAAGGCCTGGGCGGAAAGTCACTCCTGCCACTTTCTCAGCCCACTTTAGCCCCAACTTAATCTTGCACCGAGAACATTGATCATGCAGCAACAGCCTTTAAGGCAGCAATCACACTGGCCCTGAACATCTTGGGCCCCCTGTCAAGGGTCAAGCTCAAGCCTAGGGTATCACCCTGGTTCACAGAATCATTGAAAATTGAAACATGCTCCAGTAAGAACGCTGAAAGTAAATGGAGATAAACCAAAAGTATTGAAGATCAACAAACCTATAAACATATCCATCAAGGTTACTTATATATTATTAGTCATGCCCAAAAATGTTATCTTATTAACAGGATTAACAAAGCTGCTAATTCCAATAAGGAGCTTTACCAAATACTAAAGGAAATTACAACTCAGCCTTGTATCCCATCATCGCAAGAATGGGTAGACAAGCTGTCCACCTTTTTTGAATAAAAGATCATTATGACTCATAGTTCTTTTCTGTATCATGACACTAAAAATCCCAACAAGGAGTCTGACATCAACCTCAACCCCACCTTCCCCCTTTTAGAAGAGTTCACTGCAGTAGACCCCTTATCACCCCGTTTCATTTCAACTATTACGCCCCTGCTCCTCAGTCACCTTACCGACTTATGTAATATGTCACTAGCACAAGCAGCAGTCCCTGTTAGATGGAAAGCAGCAAGGATTAAGCCTATTCTGAAAAAAACGCATGTTACCCAGCAATTACTGCCCAATTTCTTTGCTTCCTTGTTTTGGAAAGGTACTTGAGTCCTTGGTCAACAAGCAGCTTACCACCCATCTGGAGAGTTCTGGACTGTTGGATCCTTCATAGTCGGGGTTCAAGGCTGCCCATAGCACTGAAACCTCGCTAGTGGGGGTTGTCGACAATATAACACTGGCCCAGGACAACGGCCAGTCAGCTCGTTGGATCTTTCGGGCGCTTTTGACACCATCTCCCATAACATTCTAGAACAACAGCTCTGGGAGATGGGTGTCATGGGTGTGGCCCTAGACTGGCTCAGAAACTAACTGACCAAACCACCACCGTACAAGTGGGCACCCTGGTCTCTAGCAGTCGGCCAGTAAAAATGGGAGTCCCTCAAGGCTCCATCTTAAGCCCCATGCTCTTTAATCTTTATGTCAGCGAGGTGATCAGGTCCTACGGTTTTGATGCAGTGTCATACACTGACGACACCCAGTTATTGATTGCCCTAGGCCCTGATCCCACCAACACAAGGATCCATTTCAAAAACTGCATGACCTACATCGATAACTGGATGCATACCAACCATTTCCAGCTTAATGGTAGTAAGACAAAGGTCACTCTTTTTGGTAGGGCACACAACTTTTGGTTGAATGACTGGTGGCCTCAGAACCTGGTCCCCTCACCACCTCCCAAACCCATGGTGCAGAACCATGGAGTGATGATTTATAATCAGTTGTCAATGAAAAGCCATACAAATCATATAATCAGTATCTCTTACGAAATAATGCGTAATCTACGCACATTTTTTCAAAGGATCCCAATTGAATCAAGGAAACCACTTGTCCAAGGACTAATCATAAGTCGTATCGACTATGAAAATGCCCTGTTGGCCTCCATTAACGAGGAGCTCTACTCTAGGTTTCGAGTCTTGCAAATTACTGCTGCTAGACTCGTACTAAACCTCCCATCATGGTATCCATCAGCGCCCAGTCTGAAGACTCTTCTCTGGCTTTAAGGTCCTCTTTCTGGTTCACAAGAACATGTATGGAAATGGGCTAAGCTACTTTCCCAAAAAACCCAGCTGGTATCAGTCAAACAAGACGCTTAGGTCAAGTACCAAATGTCTCACCCCTCGTAGAATCCGCACCGTCTTTCTCTTTCCTTGCACCTACTTTTTGGAATAAACTTCCATCACAGCTGCTCTCCATCATAGACTACAAGCTATTCTGCAGGGAATAAAAAAAACAGGCTATTTGATCCTATATAACTATGGGGCATATTACCAACAAATCGCGATAATCATCGCTATGTTGGCTTAGCTGCAATATTTTTATCTCCGAGCTGCGGCGATTTTTATCGCTTAGGAACCTTGCTATTATCAAGGTTAATCTCCTAAGCGATAAAAATCGGCCGAAATGCATGAATATCGCTGAAAAGTCCGCGATATTCATGCATTACCGAGCTAATGCTCTTAGCCATGTTATCCACCTACCATTGGATAACATGGCTAAGAACTGCTCAGGGGCAGGTGTTAGCTTTTGGAGATATTTGCGCTTAGCGCGAATATCTCCAAAAGTTGGTAATAGGAGATAGCGATGTTAGCGACTGTTTCCAGTCGTTAACATCTTGGCACGCCCACTTTGCATGTCATTAGTGATAAATTTCACTGACATGCAAAGCGGGGCCGAAGATGGTCGCTATCTCCTACTAGCTGTCGCTAACTGGTGTTAGCGACAGCTAGGTAATAGGGAGATAATTTTATCTCCGCTTTCTTGGCTTTTGAAGCCAAAAAAGCGGTGATAACCCCCCTTGATAATATGCCCCAATATTTCTTCTGACCTTCAGCCCCAATGGAATTTGGACTCTAGCGCTATGAGACCTCCGGGTGATATGTGCGCTCAATCAATTCCTCTGACTTGACTTGACTTGACCATGATGACGCCATGCATAGCCACGCAGAGTGGCTTTGCCTGGCCTATTGATATTATTGAGAAGCTTGGGCTGCCAGAGAGTAAAAAAAAGTGATGCTCCGCCTCTGATAAATAAGTCCCAAGTTGCCATTGTTGCGTGTTGTGAAATGTTAGTTTATCTGTCTCTTTGTGTTTAACGAGTTCCACAAGTTGCATAAGGAAATTCTTCATGGTACACGCAACTGCAGGTGATTAGCAAAAAATGTTGAACATAGTGTAGCAGAAAGTGGAACAGTGACATTTTCCTTGTACTTTCCCGGAAAACTATTCAATAGGGGTGGGTGAGCCAACAGATTAAGAGGGAGAGCCGAGCAAGATCCGAGACGCAGTCTGGCTTGGCTATAACATCGCATGCACGAGTGAAGCCATGAAAATAGTTTGCATGTAAATCATACAACTAAGTTCATTTACAAAGACAGACAATCTCTTAAAAATTCAAAACTGTGTATTTAACTTGCAGAAGCAGGATCATATTTAAACATGAACCTAGAAACATTTCTGCCAGATGCCCTGATGACAATGCCATCAGTAGGCAAATGAGTTGTTACCTTACCTGTACCCTATATGTCGCCTAATTTCTTATTATACATGGAGCAACATTCTATTTTACTAAATCAAACACAAGAGGTTTTTCCACATAGCATGTCCACAAATGCATGTATTTTAAAGTTTTCGCATTTGTGAAAATGAAGAAAAAAAGAGGCTCAGTCAAATTACATATTTGCCTAGAATCGCACAATTTAATCAAGCATGGAAGCCAGGATTAGTTTCAGTATTTCTGTTATCACATTAAGCAATTCAGCCACTATATCCACTATATGGCTACCTTTTTTTCTCCTATTTAACATCATAGGTTTATGCTTTATTTTTAATTCTAATACCATGAGGTTAGAATATGTTGGCAGGCAGAATCTACATGAATGTTTGGCTGCTTTTGAACTAAAAGGTAAGAGAGGACCGCAAGCTAAGCCAGATCACTGCTACAAAACCTCCCTTCATAATACAACTGGCCTCCATCGCTCGCAAACCGTCCCCACCCTTTCGGTCAACTGGTAAAACACTGAGGGGCATATTACCAAGCGGCAGCGATAATTATCCATGTTAGCGTTGTATTAACAACGTTTAACGCCATGGAGATAAAAATCCGAGCGATAGCGGGGATTATCGCCATTTTCAATGGAATATCGCTGGTTTTCCAGCGATATTACATTGAAAATGGCGATAACCTTGTTGATAGGGCCGGTGGTTTTAGCCACATAATCCACCCTCCATTACAGGTATGCCTAAATCAGGAATTTAGCAGACGTTAAATTCCTGGGTTAAGCCCCTGTTAGCGATATAAATCGCAATGCTAACGCTGACGGGGCCTCATTGTTAATATCGCGAAGCCCCATTAGCGATAGATTTCCCTGAAGTATTCCCAGACACACCTACCACACGCCTACCTTGCATCTCATTAGCGATGCGAGGCTAGGCGATAACAAATCTTGCTAAGCGTTGAAAACCAACTCTAAGTGGCTTGTTGATACAACGATATGATTATCGTCGCTTGGCATCCGAAAACGAACGCTATAGCGGCGATAATGTATTCATCGCCACCTTGTTAATATGCCCCTGAGTGCCCGCTGAGGCCAGTCCTGCCCAGTCTTTAAACCCACTCTCTTTCAGCTTTCCTCTACCTCAGTGGCTCTGCCTCACAGCTGACTGACAGACATCCCAGAACTATAAGGAGAGAGTCAGCGCAACTTCTATGTAGAGCCAGTTGGCTGCCAGAATGACCACCTCTTTGTGCGAGGAAAGACTCAGAAGAGGTCACGTATTTGACTACAGATGCCTTCTCTGCTCACCCACACCTGAATGCTCAGTGCCTGCATGCTCCATGCACAACACAGAAAAGAGATCATAGTTTGCTTGATTGTTCTTTGACAGTCCTTTGACTCATCTGGCAGCATGATTGTTTAAAGAACCATCCATAGTTTGGCTCTGTAAGTTACACTTTCAAAGAGACATTACTCATGGGCTGAATATGTCTGCACAGGCACCTTTTACCGGTGAAAACATAGTAAATGTATCCGTAATGTACAAAGTAAGTACGTTTTTCATGAATTTACCACTGGCTGGTCACTAGCAACTGTCAAAAAAGTGGTATTATCTACTCTAGCTGAGAATTAAAGAAAACATGCCAATGACACATTGTGTCAAAATGTTTTGCATCTGTTCAAGAAGTAAAGCCCATGATTGCTGGGCTCACAATTTGAAAGTCAGTACCAATATTAGAAAATACCTCCTTTCGCATGATCAACCACATATTGTGGACTGAGGCTTTTGGTTTTTAGACTCTGTACATTGGGACTCTTCTAACCAAGTCCCAGTTCATGTGCTTTGTCCCTTAAAAGCTTGTCAAATTGGCTAAAACCACTGACTGGTACATTCAATGTACACGTAATTCCCTATCAATAGGCACACCATGTGTCCTGGGTTTGAAAGTTAAATGTCACTAGTGGACTACAGCACTTACTGCACCACCATTAAAGTGACTGTGTACAACATGGCTCTAGGTCTGTCACAGCAGGCTAGCTGAGCAGTTTTGGAAACTGATGTTTCGATCTCTCAAAAAACAGTTTTTTACCAGGCCTAAACATTAAAGAGTAGTAAGTCACCACTAGAGTAGGCCTTACCAGCCCTAAGGCAGAGTGCATAATATTTAAAAGTAGGACATTTTACATGTTCCTACAGTTTAAAAAGGCCTCAAACCCATTGTCCGAATGGAGTACCTCAGGCTATTTACAAACAAGATCCCAATTATTGGGCAAGCAAGATGTATAGTCTGTTTCAGCAGATTGGCATATCCAGTCGCATCTCAGAGAGCTGGAGAGGTGCAATAATCAGTCCTAAATATGAGGGAGGGGAGCGCCATGACCCCGCAATTTATCGATTGATAGCATTAAAATACGCCAAGGCCAAATATTATGCATCGCTGATCTTAAAAAATCTGATTGGTCTGATGAGAACAAAAAAAATCCAATAAACCAGTTAGGCTTTCGACGGGGCCTAGGTGCAATTACAAATGCATTATCATTAGGGTTAATAGCCGACAAAACCCTACGACAACGGCAAGCATTGCATCTATGCTTTGTGGATTTTAAGGCGGCATTTGATCGGGTCAGCCAACGTATATCATGGGCTAAGTTAAAGCAGCAGGGTCTACCAGACGCAATTCTGAATCCAATGATGGATCTTTACACCGATACCTGGATGCAGGTCAAAATCGCTGACGGACAAAGGTTAACAAGGAAAATCTACACAAATGAGGGGCTGAAACAAGGATGTTTCTACGCCCCGTACCTGTTCAATCTATTCATGGCCGATTTAACACCAAGGCTTGACGGGGTCAATTCACATCCGCCACGTCTGGGCACCATGCCAGTAACACACCTGTCTTATGCAGATTACGTCGTCCTCCTTAGCCAGACGAGAATCGGCCTGCAACGATTAATTAACGAATTAGCCAAGTATACCACAGCAAATCTGATGGAAAAGAATACAAAAAAAACAAAGGTCATGGTCATTACTCTTAGACTACCGAAACAGATGACATTTGCAATTAACAACGCAAAATTAGAGGTAGTTTTGAGTTATAAATATCTTGGAATTTATTTGGATCGCAGGTTTTCATTCTATGCGTATTAGGAGGCACTACAAAAAAAGGGTACCGCTTTATTGTTTGCATTTTGGAGAATATCTAAAGTGTTAAAAGGTCCAATGTTTACTCCACTACTCGCAGTTATGAAAGCAAAACTACTTCCAACCATCGCCTTTGGAAGCATGGTTCATTACGGAAACAGCGCAACAATTCTAGACAACATCCAAACGCGAGTTTATAAAAGAGTATTCCGTCTACCATGCAATGCTTCACCTGCTCAGGTACGTCTAGACTTTGGTCTACAGCAACAAGCACTGTACAGAAAGTACGAGTCGATCAAAACTTGTTACAAAATTTGGATTAATCGTGATCTGGAAATCAATTCAATACTTTGGGAAGCCTTGCAAAAAGATCCAAAATCTCATTACGCAAAGTATTTGAATGCCTCATTGAGTATAACAGGGATGGCAGATCTCTGGGACCAGAAACTACCTTTATCCTCTTTCCAGTCAATTGTTAAAAAGGCGGCAAAAACACACTCACTAATGGAAAGTTAAGTTTAGTGGTCGTGCGCACGCATGGATGGTATTGGACTCCTACAATAGGCTCAAGCCAGCGACATATCTGGGCCTCGCTTTTTCCCCTTACCTAAAAACCAAATTCTTGGTGAATAGGAAATTTGCTTTCTAATGCTGATCTTCCGAACTGGAAGTTCCAGGGCTCAAAAGCATGTAGCGTATGTGGGTCACCAACACAGGACTTCATACATTTAATCTGTAATTGCCCAGTGTTAGAGTACCACCGGCGTTGTTTGCTGAGGAAACATTTTAATGAAAGAGGAATGCGCACCTGCAGATCCGCAATACTAAAAAGCCTGGACTCAAAGGATCCGCAATTAATCTGCAAATTAATAAAATTTTTAACCTGTTTTGAGAACTTAACGAAACAATGATATAGGCTATAAGCATTGCTTAGCTGCTCTTCTTAGCCTCTTTCTATGTATATAGGTAAAAGAGACAATTAAGCAAATTTTAATGTTTCGCACAAAGCAACCTTACATTTAAACATTGGGGTATATTTTAAGATATAGAAAAATTAGGTATTTTGTTTTGGAATATTGTGATGGTTTTATCATGCAGATGAATTGGATTTTATGTATTGGAACATTGTGATGGTGTTAATTAACTATACAATAAATAATTTTTCTCTCATTGGCACTGTAGCAGCGCTGGCTATGCCATGGAAAACACAGGTTTACTTTATTACATTTAGTAAAGTTAACCTCAGATTGTCACTAACTGAAAAAATACTCCACACCTTTTTACAGTTAAACAAAGTCCAACTTAATGCAAAAGTCACATTTTGTCAAAATGTGTCAGAATAGTTTTTTCAGAATTAATCCACTAATCCCCTTCGGTAACCTGGCAGCCTGCTGCCCTCCTGCAAGGAGGTATGAATAGGTTCCAGGAAAGGGTACAAAAGGGCCTTGGAGGGGAGGGGGTGCAACTGCCTCCTGACAGGATGGCCTGGGGGCTATGTGGACGAACTGCACAATCTTCAAAGGAGCATCTCATGTCACAGTCAGATGTAACTCACACCTAAACCTGGCCTTTCTTTGGTCTAGATAGTCATGATGACACTATTCCCAGTGAGGAGAGAACCTGTTTCACAACTAGTTTTCAGCATGCGTTTCTCATTTCTGTAGACACAGCCCAGTGGTGTGCACCAGAGCTTTGCCCAAAGGAAGAAAGGTTATACCATGTTGAATTTTGGCAGAGCTGTGTACTGTGATATTGTGTAGGTCACCCCCCAAGGTAATGAGATCAAACAGGGTTGGTTTAGCCCTGGTTCACAAAAGCTGCAAGAAGTCTACTTTTTCCAAGAAACCATCTAACCAGTTCCAACTGGATTAACCCTGGACCCTGTTGGTGACTTGTGGGAGAGTAAGTCGAAAGTCCCAAGTGTTGTCCACAACTTCTTAGACTTAAATTGAACAAATCACTACTCTACATCGCAATTTAGTGTCTAAATGTATCCCCTTGTAAATTCATCCCCTTTGTTAGCTTTATTTTATTCCAGCCTTTTGTCCACAATACCCGACAATTCGGTCATTTGCCTAAAATGGACCCACTCCATTCCCAGTCTCAGCGGCCATTTTGTGAGAGACACAGTCTAGTTTTTGAAGTAAGCATGACTAGGCTGATCCGGGTCTATTTAAAGATGGCCTGCTCCATTGCCAGTCACAACTGCCATTTTGTGAGAGACACAGTCTAGTTTTTTGTAGTAAGCATGACTAAGCTGATCCAGGTCTATTTAATGGCCACAGGGGGACAGACATGGTAAGATGCGGTCTCCAGGGGTGCCATCAGGTCATTTTCCGAGAGGAGTGCTTTGACAAAGTAAGTCCAGCCAGACACTTTTGACCTTATTTCTCATTTTTCCAAGGAAATAATAAGGTTTCTATTTTCCTTCCAGGATAAGCGAAGCACCGGAAATTCTCTCCACGGTTCCTATCTCATTAACCTTTAGGAAACTCTAATGACTATCTCTATGTCCCAATTACCATTTTAGGGTGTGACTACAAGCCCCTCTACCCCTGCAGATCATGAGGCATATTTATGCCTAAACAAAAGTGTGTGTCATTGATATATATTACTACTATTTTGTTTTATGTTGTATGTCACATGTTGTCTTTTTCACGAGTGCATTTAAAATGCAATTGTACATAACCACTTTTCTTCAAAAAGACATTGTGTGTGATTGATTTCTTCCACCACAGATGATCGCACAAAATAGCTGTTTAGTACACCCACCATAGAGGAGTGCATTGATCGAGATACAACACTGCATATACAAAGGGCCTGCCAGCTTGGCCGGTAGGCAGGCTTTTTCAAATTTCCTTTTGCTTTATTTCCTACAGATACAGCGTGTCAGTGTACAACCATATGCATTAGGTATCATGTGAACACACACTAGGTGTGCACCCCATTGTTTCCTATTCACAGGATTCTTTAGAAGTGGTACGCATGGGCTGGCCCTCGTGTGGTCCTGAAGAAGAGCTTTAGGGGAAAGCTCAAAACATGTCAACCAGGTACTAGGTACACCATACTCATTACAGTTAGGCCTTTCCCTAGTATTAACCCCTGATTTTAAAACATACCAACTAGGAGCAGGAATAAAACATTAGCTCACTAGCTATGTATTTTTAACCTATTTTACCCACTCCACATCAGAGCACCACACATATTTTCCAAAAACGAAGTGCTCCTACATAGTTCACAAGTCGCAGCAAGCCGCAATCCACAGCGGATTGAGAGGACCGCGCTGATGAAGCATGCCACCTAGGAGTAACCCTAGTGGGTGAGGAGACTCTAGAAAATGGTTTTTCAGACATGTTCAGTGAAATCCCAGCTCTTCCTATGGTTAGGTTTCAAGTTCCGGTATTCCGGTTTTTATGGAACTGAATACAGAACAAGGACTTCACCTGAAGTTGAACATGTGGAGTGAAACCCCAAGGGCTGGACTTGCTGCCACATGAACCCAGAACAGAGAGGTGGACTACAAGATTTAGTTGGCTGACCCCCTGTTAAGCTACAGGGTCACAAAGGCTGCAAGAGACCATCTAACCAGTTCCAACTGGATTGACCCTGGACCCTGATGGTGACTTGTGGTGACTTGTGGGAGAGTGAGTCGAAAGTCCCAAGTGTTGTCCACAAGTTCTTGAAATCTTGGCTTGTGTTCGAGTGCACTCCTATTAACCTAAAGCCTGCAAGATACTTTAGAACTTTTTCAGAACTTTTCCTCTGAAGAACGACAGAGACTCGGTTGACACCAAAGCCGCAGCCACTTACATCAATTCGTTGCTTAAATTCAACTCACCAGATTCCCCTGCTGAAGGGATTTTGACTTCAGGAATTTTTTTAAGACTGAACCTAGAGGTACTTCACAGAAGCCAAAATTGAACAGCATCTGCCAGCAACAAGACTTTGCTGTGCATGGATTCTGGACTTCGCCCGCTTAGTGCATCTCGCTGCTGTTCCGACTGCACCAAGTTCCTGCCGAAGTCAAGGCTTATACCGAGGATCTGCACTGCACCAGGCATCCATCGATGAGCCCTCCGTCAAACACAGCCTACAGCGTGACCCTTCAATGATCCATCGACAAGAAAATGTTCCAAGTCAGAAGGCAAACTTTCTACCAGCATAAACCTGGTCTCATGTCCGACTAGCAGTAGCTCGAGGTCATCCTTAAGTTTTGACTTGGACCCAGCACAGCACTCCCAGATAAGCACGATGGCCAGTTTGTGCTTTTAGGTGCTGTTTCGACTTAAAACTTCTAAAAATCATATTTCATGTTCCCTACATCTGATTTATGTTGTTATGGTGTATATATGTCACTACATTTTATTCTATTTATATAAATTACAGTGGGATTTTTATTGTGTTGTGATTTTACTTTTTAAATGTTTTGGAACTGATAAATGCTTTACACATTTCTCTTACCTTAAGCCTATCTGCTCTGTGTTACGGATACCAAGGGTCGAGATCAGGTTTAAATGATAGAGACCTAACTGGACCTCGTATGGAATTGTTACATTTTTACTTGTTGAGACCCAAATAATAAACCACATTCTCACAACCGACATTGATCAATAGGAGAACAATATGAGATGGAAATGTGTGATTTTGCAACAGTGTTAATTTGATAAATGTGGCAGATGTTATCAAAGGATGTTAAGAAAGGAAATGTTTCTCTCTTGATTTTTCTTTAGCAGATTTCTGAAGTGAAGCATCAAGAGGTATAGTGCTTCGACTTACAGTTATGTGACAAGTGAAATGTGAAAAGATAGTCTATTTGGAGAGTGTAATCAGGCAAATGATCATTTTCATAACATCTACTTATAGCACAGTAGGAAGAGATGCATCTCTGAGACCACCATACTACATCTCTTGGGTCATGGATTTAATGACTCGAGAAACTTACTGTTTACAAAAAAAAAATGATTGCTTTTTATTGTCATTTTCATAACAATACATCAAGAGAAAAAACAGACATTGCTTGACTGTTATAGGTAGGTACGACATATACGCGACACATCTTGTTCACACCTGCAGTCCACAATATGCAATCAGTAGTATGCAACACATAAGTCCCACAAAAAGCATGTTGATATCACCTGCCTAATTTCCAACAATACAATAACATTGCAAGAGGAGTCCTAACTTTACTACTCCTAAACTGAGAAAAATCCTAACTTTAAGACTTGCGGTATTCACAGATGGTATTTAGGAGTCCTAACTTTACTACTCCTAAACTGAGCAAAATCCTAACTTTAAGACTTTCTGGATTCACAGAAGGCATTTAGGACTCCTAAAGTTAGGATTCCTAACTTCTGTGAATACGGAAATGAGTAAGTACCTTCTGTGAATATCAAAATGGAATCTATGACAAAATATCGACTACAAAAGTATCCACATACAAAAAAATCGCAACAAAAATATCGATGACAACAATATCGACATCCTATCTCTAACAAGGTAAGTACTAAAAAAATATTGAATGTCACAAATATCGTTTTTTTAAAAAGATTGTTTTTTAAATTAAAATATTTTTTAATATTAACAAAATAATACTTATAAATGTAATAAACATAGTTAAACACATATATTAACATTAAAAATGAATACATTATGTAATAAAACAAATAATAATAAATATATAATACATAGTATATACTTCATTAATAATAACTCTAAAACACAGGCATGTGCTGTATTCACAATATTGTGGCGCACCCCTGCATTTCCCCTAGTCTTGTCGCTAAATCTAGCTGCCTAGCGCCATCGCAGGCACCCTTGCATCATAGTGACACACCTGAGTAGGCAGTATCCTGTCCCCACACAAAGGGCTGAGTACTCTCTACTGAGAGTCCGGAGCCAGGGCAGGGAAGAAAGGGCTTCTGTGCACTTCAAAGACCCTTCTTTGAGGTCATACCACTTCAAATGCACAACTGGGTATAAGCACTGGGGGCCTAATTTCTGAAACGCATCGCTGCATGGAAACAGCGATGCATCACTTTTCATTTCACCCTCCTTGCGACATGATGGATGTGTCATATATATTGTTTGACACATCATGTCGCAAGGAATGACAGATACATCAGTTTTCCTGATGTATCTGTCAGCGCAAAAATGGCGCATTGCTGGAGTTGTGTCAGAGCATGATGCAACTCCAGCAATCGACGGGGGTAGGCTATGGATATAGCACTGTGTCACCCTTATGTCTGCCATAGGCAAACGTTTTGAGACATTTGTGTCCTTGAAGTGGTGCAATGAAATCTCATAGAGTTCACTGCATCACTTCTAGGAGGCTTACTTGCTTGGGAACGCCCCGTCATATATTATATCTGTCGCAGGTATGATGTAGTGCAGGGGTTTACAAAGTAACAAATCTGCTTAGAAGCCTCACTTTGTAAATAGAAATGCAAAAAACAACAGTTGATGGACAGAATGCAGAACAATGTCATTCACCCCAGTACAGATATCTGGGCCTAAATCCTTTGGTTTGTTTTCCACCACACCACCCCAGTTCAGACAATGCCATATGCAAATCAGCCTTGACCCTGTGCCTCTGGGAACAGTCAAGCCTGAACTGCCAAGCCATGTCTTCCCTGGACCGAAATCAAGCATCCTAGGACCGGTTTCTGGCTATCAGCTGTCTTCAGCCAGGATAGCTTGACTCCAGTGGCGTGGAGAGCACAGCCATCCCACTCGTGGTGAGCAAAAGATCTCTGTACTGGGGTGAATGTATGACATTGTTCTGCATTCTGTCCATCAACTGTTGTTTTCACATTTGTCAGTTTGAAAATAGGGCGCAACAGGGGGCATATTTTATGTTGCCGATGCCTCACAAAAAGTGTCGCAAAGGCAGCACAAAACTGTGGCAATGCCTCATAAATAAAGCCCTGGGTCTCTGACCCCATCAAATCAGACCCTGCTAGACCTACAACTGGACTCTGCCAGAAGAACTGCTCTGCCACATCAAGGAGTGACACTTTGCTATACTGCTGACCTGGAAGGCTTGCTTTTCTCTTGGGCTGCCCTGCTGCCTGCTGCTCTCTAATGATGCTGAGAGAGAGCTGGACTCTGCCTTTCACCCCAAGTGTTCTTCAAGAGCTTGTTGGCTTCCTTATTGTTGTTTGACACTCAGGGCTATCAAAGTCTCTACACCTGCCCCTGTGCCTGGGTCACTGAAAGTTGACATAGATACCTGCACCAGAGAAATCAATGCATCTGCCTACCTACCAGTCTGCATGTAGAAGAACCAGCGCATAAACCCTATTGTGGGAGTAGAGACGGTGCATCGCATTGCACTCGGAGCCGCATCGCATCCAGAACCAAAGTATCACTCCCACTGCGTGGTGAAGATCGATGCATCACCCCTCCTGCTTGGATTAACCCTGCACATCGTCTACGGGAACTGTTGCACTCGGAAACAGTGGTTCGCTCAATGGACCTGACATATCGCCGCCACTGCGTGCAAAAAAATCAACAGATCACCTGAACTGCAAGCTCGACATCGATGCATCGCTCATTTGCACCCGCACCTCACTGTTCCAACCAAGGATCAAGATACTTTGTTCACTGGGCCTGTGCAGGTCCTGTAGCCAGCCTGTGCTCTATCCCAAGTGGCAGGAACATTTGACTTTGTTCCGGTGCATCGTGATAAGATAAACCCCATAGGCATATACTGCTTCAAGGAGCTAGACACTCATTTGTTCTTTCAAAATTCATAATTCAATTTCTACTTATTGGATTTTTGTCATTTTGGTCTTGATTTATTTATACAATTATTATTTATTTTTCTAAACTGTGTGTGAAGCCTTTTCGTGGTGTTTTCATGGTATTACTGTATGTGTCTGTGTGTTGAGCAAATTCTTTACACATTGCCTCTTTAGATAATCCTTACTGCTCTGTGCCATGCTACTAGAGGGTGAGCACAGGTTATCTTTTAGTGTGTATCTAGCTTACCCTGATTAGAGTGATTGTTTCTGCTTGTACAGGGCTCATATCTGTACCAACCAGAAAATCTATTTCTAACAGAGTGATTTGTGCCACCATAGAGACCAGCTCTCTACAGCGTCCTCACTCCAAGACAAAGGAAACCTCAAATTCAGACACCTGGTACTTTCTGTGAGAGGTAATATTTGATATCTACTCCAATTGATCCGAAGCACTGAAAAGTTCCCAAATTGTAAACTATCCAAAAGCACAGGTGGGGTTCCTATTGAACAATAGAATATCATCCAAACAAAGTAATAGGAAGATTCTCAGAGTAGGGAATACAATATATCCATCACAGTACCTCTGCTGAAAGAGGGAGGCAAGTGGGTCGATGGCAATAGCAAAAAGTAATGATAACAGACTACAGCCTTGCCTTGTGCCTCGGTTTACCAAAAAGAGAGAAGAGGTATAGCCATTTACACACATTTTGGCACATGGAGGAGTAGATAATAGGCAGACCATTTGAAAGAAATAATCACTAGGACCTAATCTCCACAGTTGCTTACATTCTAGTGAATCAAAGGCCTTCTCAATGTCCAAGATCACAGAGACTGCTGGGCTCTCCGGGCAGATCCGGTGAATACGTGTATAGAGGGTATGCAGGTTGTCTAAGGTAGCCCTGCTTGGGACAAATCCTGCTTGATTAATTCTAATCAACTCAGTCATTAGAAAATGTGACCAATTAGCCATGTTGCAGGCCAAAACCTTATTATCTAAATTCAGCAGTGATATTGACCAATAAGATTTAATTGATTTTGGATCCTTGCCTGATGTTAGGATCCAAGGGGCTTATTTACAAGACCCTTGCGCTGCCAGTGTGTCACTTTTCTCCATGTTAAAAGTGAATCACTGGTAGTGCATGGGGATTGTAAATAAGCCCAAAAGTGATTAGGACTTCTCTGGAATTTGAATGAGAAGCACAGAGACAAGGGCAGCCTGACATAAGGTCACCAATGAGGGTCAAGTATGCATTTATATTCTATATGAAGGTCGGCTACCAGGTCTTCAGTGCTGAGGTCCTCCTGTTGACAAGGATGTTAATGACCAAGTGGACCTCAGTTAAGGAGGCAGACTCAAACATATATTGTTGCTTTCCCCCTGAAGCCAGGCCAGAGTAATCTGCTCCTCAAGGACTCGACTTGTTCCTCGGAGTATTGTAGCTTAGATGTACAGAGATATATATGAAAAGGGGTGACCCTGTGTCACTCAGAACCTGGGTAAGTATAAAAATATAACAAGAATGGTTCTGTCGGGTGGAGCAAACATGAATAAACAGATGCACAGAGGTCTGTGCAATAGTTTGTAATGAGGAATGTTGGATTATTTGTTATGATTTTACCAGTGTGGTGAAGGAGAGATTAAATCTCAGTATCATGTTGCTCGCTCTTCAGGATCTGAGTTAATGTTATATTAGAATGCTCGACTCACCTAATCCTTGCGCCAGTGCAAATTTTCCCAAGAAGCATCCCTCTTCACCAGCAGCTTCCTTGAATAACAGGTCACTAAGTTTGCTTGTGGCAACACCATCGTGTGTCCCTGCATAGTGCTGATCAGCAGCCACCAGTGCTGACTTCTGACGAGGCAACCATGTACAGGTGGATTTAAGAATGCCTGATGGTTCAAAGAATGTATGCCCTTTATAAACTTTAAACGCCTCGCAAGTTGTCAGAAATGAAGGCACGTAACTGATACTCAATTTCCATATCAATGTCCACTTGGAACACTTCATCAGACAAAGCAGCCGATTGGAAGCACCAAATTTGGCATTCAAGGGAGGGGCTTGATAGTTTAATTGTAAGCACTGCTGTTAGTGTTCCGACAAGGTGGGGGTTAAGTATTCAATGGATGTAACCCATGCTACAGTCCTGCTGGCCATCAGCCAGAAGTCAATGCACTGGTAGGAATAGTGTACTGACGAGTATAACAAATACGCTCTCTTACGTCATTAAGCACTCACCAAACATCCCTCAGGTTATCAGTATAGTATTGCTCATCTGTTGTAGCCTGGCAAATGCATTGGGGTTACTGTTACTCAAATGATTATTGCTGTGCAGACGGGGTTCGAAGATTAAGTTGGAGTCTCCTCCCCAAACTATAAGGTTAATTTAATAGCATACTTGGGGAGGCGAAGAAAAGACTGTGGCCCTCCAACTGGATTTGTAACTTTGCAGGTTAAAGAACTTTGCAGGTGAAATTGTCTGGGAGAGATTTTTTCACATCTGTGAAGCCCACCTAGCCGGCAGGTATGACAGCGCTGTAATTCCGATAATTGAGCAGGTGGGCCACAATAGGGCATGGTTGGGTGCCCAGAGACAAGCAGGTAAGCTTCCAGTGATCTGTACGCATTGTCTACAATCATAAGATTGTAGAGGTTTACTTTTCCCAATAGATCCCCTAGCAGTTGGTCCACATTAGTCACCACCCTTCATGTGCTGGTAGATTCTGGCAGGCCAACAATGTGAAGATTATTCCAATAGTACCATGATGACTCCAATCTTCGTTTTCCTCAGGGATTCGGGCCACTTCTGCTTTTAAATGGGTGACAGAGTCCCTCAGCTCCCCCACTGCAGAGATCCTGTAAACAGAGCGTCAAGATAGTTGCAAATCCTACATACATTGCATTTTACGATTCTCTAATTCGCTAAAAATCGCAATTTGAGAATTTCAAAACTCTTTTTTGATACATATGGCCCTATGCCACTGCACACTTCTCATGACTTAACACAGACTAATGAATCACTTGGCCCATCGGGCCATTGTCATAACATTACAATTGGGTGCAACAAGTAAACATTTTTAAGTTGCACACATCACCAACATGTGATGAGAACATCACCTTACACAATCACAGCAAATAAATCCAACTTATTGAGGTAATAACCATTACGGGGGCCCTGCAAGTCAAAAAGATATAAATATATATATCACTGTATCAGAGTATTTAATGTGCAGCTTCAACCTAGGACCACACTCCTGCGCTCCATGTGCGCATTATCTGGTAATACCCACTAAGGTACCGGGCACAGCAGCACTGGTGCACCTTTCATAGGTAATGCGGTATCACTGGGGATTCCTTAGGATCTCGGAATAGGGGGCCACCGTCGAGGTCTCACCCCATCTTCACATGAAAAGCGGGTGCCCCCAATTAAGGCACGTGCCCCACGGTGTGCGATCCCCTCAGGCAGCTGCCTGCTATCATGTGGAGCTACTGCCGGAATGAATAATGCTGGTGGGGAGGCATGAGGGAAAGACACTCACCTAGTCTTGGGCTGGGAATAGTAGACTCCTCGAGGCCGGTGCCCCTGCTGCTCTGTGAGGGAGGTAGGAGGGATTCCCTTCCTCCGTTGATGCGGCGAGGCAGCTCCGCGTCGCTGGAGCACACCCTTGAGGCTTGTGGGCCACCATCCCACTGGGCAGTGATGTTTCAATCATGGAAGCTCTCCCTGATGTCAAGAGGTTGCTAGACAGTACCTAGTGTCCTGCAGCATAGGCGGAGTGGCCGCACAGTGATCTCAATTTTCTTGGGCAGAGGGGATATCTCAAACTCAGGCCCAAGGGGGTGAGCGGGCCAGTGCCCCAGACAGGCTGCTTTCCCTTCAGGGCAACCAACGGGAAGCCCTCGGTGATGAGGCAGGATGTAGGGACAACAAGCACCATCTCCCAAAACCATAAGCTCTTCACACACTTAGGTGTAGGGCCAAATGCCCCAGGAATAAAGCTCTCACCAGGTGTTCAATTCTCAAGTACCCAGGAAGACAAAATGAGAAAGCACCAGGAAGGTGCAAAATGGAATTCCAGCACCACAACTGCCAGAGACTGCAGTGCACCATGTGCTATAGACAATAAAGGGAGGGCAGCACTACCACGTCTCTGGAGGACCACTGGGGCACCAAACAGGATTAAGCAGCAGGCCAGCACATCAGGGTACTTGCAGTAAAATGTGACAATCTATTTCCTAGCCCCACAGGCTACTAGTCAGCATAATAAACAAGGGAATCCTATGGATGTTCCTCCTGGCAGTATAACAGTTCTTTCTGGCCAGGTGTAGTCTGTAGAGCCAATTAATCAACAAAGGAAGGGACAAGGAGGGCGATATTTAACGGGGTACAGCGCACTTGCCCTGTAACTCTGTAAACAAAGAAGAGTACGCAGTTCCCCAAAGGCGTTGTACCCAAAATGAGTGAAAGAAAGATAGGACCAGGTCCCCGGTAGTGAAGGAGGAAAGGGAGGGAGATTCCCCCTTTCGGGACTAAAACCCTCACACACCCAGCAAGCTAGGTGTCATGCTTCATCATCTGGGTTTTGCTCCTCGTCAAATTGGCGGTGCAATGTTTGACGGGCATCCTAAAAGGGGCTTTTTATCGGAGTTCTTTTGTCCCTGCCAGTTGGTGCTGTGGGTGTGAGGGCCCTAGGTGAGATGTAGATGCAAGGGGGTGGTGAAAATGTTAAAAATGTTAAGTAGTCCACTATGCACTTTTAATGGTGTGGCTAACTACCTTATTAAAATAAAAATAGGAGACGTCACTATCCGGTACTATGATCCAGGGAAGTTTGCTCTACCTAGCGGTCAACATGTTTCACGCTTCGTGCTCAAAGTGATGCAATGCAATTCGTCAGGACCTATAAATTTAAAACTATCTACACAATGTGGTAGGCCAATACTACCTAATCCACGTGGTATTCAATGGCAGGACGGAGGTACTGCCAATCCTTAGTGGGACCCTACTAAGTTAGAATGTGTTGCCTCATCGGTCTCTTCCCATGTTTAGGGAACTTCAAAAGTAAGTACTCTCTTGCTCAGCAGGAGCCAACAGTACGTCTTCCCACAGGGAACGTGGTTAGAAAGGAGCCGGAGCTGTCTGTAGAGCCAACAGCGGCTGGCTGCAAATCCCACTCAGTGTCTTCTATATTTCCTGGGGCTACAGCCCATGTGTTTAAATTGCAAAAGTCTTTGTTCTGGGGTCACTTCAAACACATATTTTAAGTGCACAAACCCGATTCACATTTTAGGCCCTGGTCCCAGACACATAACATGGGGTGGAGACAGCATTGTGGAAGACAGGCACAGCCCTATTCAGGTGCAGGTGCAACTTCTCCCACCACTCTAACTGCAGACCAGGCCCATTCAGGTGCATGGGAAACTTCTCCCACTACTCTAAATGCAGCCAAGGTCTGTTCAGCCTAGTGCTGAGTCACCCAGGAAAGGCAGGACACACCTCAACCCCCTTTTGTGACTGTCTAGAGTGAATGCACATCCCCCCTCTCCTGTCAGTCAAAACCATACGGTCAATACGCAGCCAGGCAGGGCTCAAATACACATAAGCACAGAAATGCCCACTTCTAAAATTGGCATTTCTAAAATAGTAATAATAAATTTGCTTTCATACATAAGCAGGATTTATCACTACTATTCTAAGCATACCAAACATGGTTACGCTACCCCTCTCAGGTCAGAAATGACCACTGAGGCACATATCAGGATATTTCCAATGCAACCTTATGAGAGGGCAGCCTGACAGCAGTGAGAAACCAAATAGTTTGTTTGTCATACCAGTACATGCCATACAGTTAAGGCACATGACCAACCTATTACCTATACTGCACCGTGCCCATAGGGCTTGCTAGGGCCTACATTAGGGGTCACTTATACGTAGTAAAAGGGAAGTTTAAGTTTCGATGTGCCAACCAGTTGCCATGCGATGTCACTGTAGCAGTAAACTGTGTGCGCAGGCCCTACAGTGGCAGAGGCCAGAGAACTGGTTTGAAAGCCTACTTTGGGTGGTGGCGCAAGCAGTGCTGCAGGCCCACTAGTAGCATTTAATTTACAGGCCCTGGGTACTTGGGATGCCACTGTACAAGGGACTTACAGGTAAATTAAATATGCCAAACAGGTGCATATCAATCTTACCAAGTTTACCAGAGAGAGCACATGCCATTAAGCACTGACAAGCAGTGGTAAACTGCCCAGAGTCATAAAACCAACAACAACAGGTCAGAAAAATTACAGGAGCAAGGCAAAAAGTTCTTGGATAAATCTGCAAAAACGGTCAAGTCCAACAGTACTCATAATTGCTTCTTTGGAATTTTTTACGAGCTAGGAGAAATGTCCAATCCCTGTGCATGCAGTTTTTCCCAGATATATTTTACCGGAGGAAACTTGGAAAAACGTATTAGGGAAAATGCCCCAAAAAGGTTAAAACATACAGGGCCTAATTTACTACATAGTGACACAGTGCAGTGCCACAAGCCATTTTGATGTGCTGAGCTGCCCCATTTTCAAAGCACAGGGATGCATCATATTAACAACAATACAATGCATCTGTGAGCTTTCATTGGTTCTGGCACACAATTGACTGCAGTGCGCTAGTGCCAGCACCCTTGTGTCATATTGCATGGAGGCCTGCGTTGCGGGGATAATTGTTTTTGTGCAAGAAGAGACACATTCTAAGTCACACAGGGTGACTTAACATGGCTTTGTAAATATGGGCAAGCCCATTGCGCCGCCAGTCCGTTAAAAGAAGTGATGCACTGGTGGCGTAATGGGCTTGTAAATGAGGTCCCAGATGTTAGTGTTTTGAACACCATATTGGCATTATGCATCATTCCAAAGGAAGAACATTGGAAGTGCAGGTATTTAAAATATCCTGTAATTGACTCACCCAAGTTCAATGGTGTTTAATGAGTGCGCTAAATATTATTGAATTTAAAACCACTCATTTATAAAAAGTGTCGCAGTGTTTGGGAAAAACAGTGATGCAACACTCTTTATAGCACCACCCTTTCGACACCATGGATGTGCCGTATTTACAATAGGATGATCCATGTCACAAGGATTGACCAGATAAGTCAGGAATCCTGACGTACCTGGTGACGCAGTAATGACGCATGCTGGAGTTTGTCGGTAAACTGACTCAACTCTAGCAATGGTGTCATTACACATGGGCGAGTCCTATGTAAAAGACCCTGTATGACTCCTTAGGCCTGCTTGATCAGGCGTACGGATTTTGATGCAGTCATGTCATAGGAATGTCACAGTGAAATCTCATAAGCGCCACTTCTATGAAGCTTTTTTATGTGGGAACGCCAACCCTGCATACATTGTACCTGAAACAGGTATAATGTAGCGCAGAGCTTTACTTAGTGACGCATCTGCCTAGATGCGTCACTTTGTAAATAGGACGCCGTGTGGTGCATTTATTTTGCTACCGTAACATCCCAAAAAAATAGGCAAAAAGGTGCCTAGAGTCCTCATAAATAAGGACCTGAGGGCCATATGCATGAACACATTTTCTCATAGACACAGAATGGGCAAACCCCTTTGATGCATCTGGCCCTCAGAATCATGCTTTTTGCGTTGTAATCTACTACACATTTGATGGTTCTGGCCAATGTTCAACATGACAGAACACAAATGGAGCAGCAGCCATTGCTAGGAATAAGACCTGCCTATAGTCGGACCAAACACGGTGTATGTGCTATGGGTTTTCTAGTCTTGTGATGTGCACCCATCACAATAATCTACTTCCAATTAATCAGAGAAAGCAACAGATCAACTAGCAGCCGAGGAATCCGAATTTCGATGACAACTGTATTTGGTTGCTGTTTATTTAAATCATTGGTATGACCAGGAAAAATACCACTGAGCTGTATAATCATAATTTTCTGCTCTGATATCCTCGAACGTTATATACTTAAAATAAAATGTTTGTCATTTCGATGTTTCTGACAAATGAGCATATTCTAAATAAATACCTTTCTGGATGGGTACTTTATTTTGAAGAACTACCCTTTCATTTTCACCTAGCTTTCAGTGAAGGAAAACTATCTTGTATACCATGTTTAAAAAAAGTATAACATTCAAAGGATTTTTTTTAATGATTTTTTCCAATATGGTAAAGACATTCTCATGCTGTGGTCACCGTAATGCACCACCTTTTCCTGGTGGAGTACTTAAGTGCCTGTGTTGAATCTGGCACACTTCATGTCAGTCGGTAAATAAATGTTTTACCAGAAACCTCAGCCGGTAAAACGTACATTAGACTTATTTAAGTTCGGTTACTCTGTGAAACGAAACTTTGTTGGTGGCCACAGACGGTAAAGTATCAGTATATTCTGAATAAAACAGCAGTATCTTAACAATTATTTCTGTATGTTGTGGACTGCCCTTTTACCAGAAATGTGCTGTTAAACTGATTTCAAAGAACACTATACAGTCGTAAATATAAATGTAGGTGTTGACAAAGTGAGTGTGGCTACATAAACGTGCTGTTACCTTTCAGACCAACGGCCACAAGTGCAATGAATTTACTCTGCTAAAAGCCACATCCCAATAATGGTAAAATAATCCCTCTCTTCTGGGCAGACCTGCTATGAGTTCAATGTCCTATGGGCCTTGTAAAGGTCTTAGTTGAGGCCTTAGGACTTTGTAAATGTTTCAATTGAAGCGCGTGCTTTTGTGTTTTTATTTCTTATTTACGTATTCAGTCATTTATTGGCTGTCTTTGCAGAAGCTTGTGAAATGCAGATAACTTTTATATATAATGTACCGACATTATCATACGTGATAAACATTACACAAACCTAACCTTTACAAAATGGGAAACATTTTACATAATGTAAAAAGTTTCTGTCTGATATTAACCATTCTCGATTAAATAAAACATCTATTTCTTCTTGTTGTGCGCGAATTCTCCCAGTTACAATTAGCAGTTTTATAAAGGTTGACTATTGTACTTTTAAATAAGGATGGACGAGCAGTCCAAGCATATGTTATACGGTAATTATGTCTTTATTAATGGGTAATGGGGATTTTAGATGGCTTCTTCCTTTGAGGACCTTAGGCAAACTCGTCAAAGCCTCAGCGAATATTGAATGCCTACTGTCATTTGACAACTATAAGCCTCCTGATTTGAATTTTACGTGAAATCATCGCTCCCTCCTCTTCAATGCTACCTTTAAATACATTTGAGTTACCTTCGCTGTCTAACAAATCAGATGTTATCTGCTTGGTGTTTTGACAATGAGTTACATTGGAGTCAAAACTTTGTTTATGTGTATATATATATATATATATATATATATATATATATATATATATATATATATTACCTACTGGCGATAGCCAGTAGGTATATATAGTTAGGATTTTTTTCCTATGAGACTTTTGAAAATTCTATGTCTAATAACTTTGGCGTTTGTGGACGGAATCGGCTGAAATTTTCAGGAAAATGGCACATTTTGTTTCTGAGCAGCTCCTGAAAATTTGGGGGGGGTTCGTCAAGGGGGGGCCGAGAAAAAAGGGGGGTCCCAAAACGCGTTTTTCCCATGTTAATTTCCATAGGGCGGTTGGACTCACTTTTAGCCCGAACGGCTGAATGGATTTCCACGAAACTTGGCAAAATTGTAGGGACTGTTAGCCCGATGTGCCTTTGCTAGGTCTCAATATATGTGCTTCAGTGGATTTTGAGAAATTAACGTTTAAATCAAGATATATATCTGTAACAGCGCTCCGGGCAGCGCTCCGGTTCGCGAACTTTTCGCGTATCGGAACTTTGCAAAGCGAAGCTGATTGGCTCTCCGGTGTCTGTCAACATTCTAAACAGTCCGGTGCGGCCGCCATCTTGTCTCTCGGTAGGATCGAGAGACAAGAGGAGGCCAAAACAAAGGGGGAAATGAAGGAAAGGGGGCAAGGTAGACCCCTCCTGACCCCCTGGGATTGATGAGGGGGATATTATAGAGCCACGCCGGGCCCAAAAAAAAAAAAAAAAACATCCGATTTTTTCGCCGTAGAGACGCGTCTTGGTTCGCGAACCGGGCAGCTAACCGGGCAGCTAACCGGGAAGCTAACCGTCAGTGTAACCAAAAAAAAAAAAAAAATCCGATTTTTTCGCCGTAGAGACGCGTCTTGGTTCGCGAACCGGGCAGCTAACCGGCAGTGTAACCCAAAAAAAAAATCAGATTTTTTCGCCGTAGAGACGCGTCTTGGTACGCGAACCGGGCAGCTAACCGGGCAGCTAACCGGGAAGCTAACCGGCAGTGTAACGGGAGTCTGAGGAGTAGCTGATTGGCTGTCAATATTGTAAACAGTCCGGAGCGGCCGCCATCTTGTCTCTCGGTAGGATCGAGAGACAAGAGGAGGCCAAAACAAAGGGGGAAATGAAGGAAAGAGGGCAAGGTAGACCCCTTCTGACCCCCTAGGATTTATGAGGGGGATATTATAAAACCACGTGGGGCCAAAAAAAAACAAACAAAAAAATCCGATTTTTTCGCCGTAGAGACGCGTCTTGGTACGCGAACTGGGCAGCTAACCGGGCAGCTACCGGGAAGCTACCGGGAAGCTAATCGGCAGTGTAACGGGAGTCTGAGGAGAAGCTGATTGGCTGTTATCATTGTAAACAGTCTGGAGCGGCCGCCATCTTGTCTCTCTGTGGGATCGAGAGACAAGAGGTGGGAAAAAAAAAGGTGTAAATGAATGAAAGGGGTAAGGCAGACCCCTCCTGAACCCCTAGGATTGATGAGGGGGCTATTAAAGTTCCCTGGGGGGTGAAAAAAAAAAATTTGCGATTTTCGCGGTAAAGGTGCTTCCTGGTACGTTAACCGGGCAGCTAACCGGCAGCGTAACGGGAGTCCGACATATTGTGTTTTTTGAACGTTTGTGATATGTGCACGTGTGGATTTTGTCTAATTAAGGTTAAAAAATATATATATATCTTTAAGCGTGTTCTGGCGCGCTTACGTTTTGGGTTTGGTTTGCGCTGCAGAGACGATACGTCACGGTTATGCGATGCATCATGAGGCGTCTCACGGGCTACGTGATACGTCACTTAATAAAGAATATATTTTACAGCTATAGATATTAGCTTTTAAAAAACCAATGAAATTCACAGAAAAAACCATAGGTTATAGACCATATATAGTTAGGAATTTGCATTTACAAAACCTTGAAAATTCACTGAAAAAACCATAGGTTATAGACCATATATAGTTAGGGATTAGCATTTAAAAAACCTTATTTTATTTGCACAAAACCATTGAAATTCCATATATAGTTAGTTGCACTAACTATATATCGCGGACCCGCAATCCACTGCTAATGATGTCACATATTACATCATTCATGACATGGTCAGTGACATCACTGATGACATCACTGATGACAACACCCAGTGACTGTATGTTTCTGTAAAGTTAAAATATGTCTTACATATTGAAGAATGAGTGGATGTATAAGTGTCTGGATGAAGGATTTAGTAGGTGCATGACTGACTGTATGAGAGAATGATTAAATGTGTCTCACTGAGTGCATGGGTTAGTGATTAAAGTGTCTTAATTTGGCAATCAATATTTATGTTCTTCTGTAAACTGCTGCATGTTTAAATCAGTAGCTATATCAGTAACTATATGGGTTATTGAATGGTTGCCCAAGTATTTGTATGGGAGACTGAGTGTGTGTGTGGGTGGCTGGGAGGTGTATAACTCTGTGCATAGATGTGTGAGCGGTTGATTCCCTAGGTGTATGGGTTCAAAAGTGCATGTAGAAACAGCTGTATGGACAGTTGACTGTGTGCATGAGTATATTGGTGAGTGAATGGATATCTCAGTTCTACATGTCAAAGTAAGTACATATGTAAAGCACACTCCATGTGAGAGTTGACATATATAAATAACTGAACATAAGAGTCAGTGAATGTGAGAGTGGCTGTATGAATCATTGTGAACTTGTATCAAGGATTGTATAAGAGAGTAAATATGTGTTAGTATATGTTTGAATAAGTAAGGTGTGTATAACTGTATAGTTAAGGAAATGGAGATGTGATTGATTCTTTGCATGACTGAATAGGTGTGTGAGTAACTCCATGGATGTGTGACAGTCTGTGAGTGCCTGTTTACACTGAGTGTATCAAAGGTTATATTAGAGTCTGAAGATGTATTATCACATAAATGATATCATCAGTGATGTAATCAGTAATGTCAAATGAGATGTCAGTGATGTCATCAGTGATGTCATTTGAGATGTCATCAGTGATGTCATCAGTGATGTCATTTGAGATGTCATCAGTGATGTCATCAGTGATGTCACTGACCATGTCATGAATGATGTAATATGTGACATCATTAGCAGTGGATTGCGGGTCCGCGATATATAGTTAGTGCAACTAACTATATATGGAATTTCAATGGTTTTGTGCAAATAAAATAAGGTTTTTTAAATGCTAATCCCTAACTATATATGGTCTATAACCTATGGTTTTTTCAGTGAATATATATATATATATTCCTCCAAGATTCGCCCGTGCATGAAGACGCCACTCAGCAGCAGTTCATTCAACGTGAATTTTTAATTAGGCATGCCGGCATTCCACATCCAGATAATTTACAGTGCCTAACGCGTTTCGGAGATGCCTATCTCCTTGTTCACAGGCTTGGAAACGACAACGTTAACGGAAAGGGAAACTCCGACATTTTATTCTTTTTAAATGCCCTCCAATGGGCTTCTTTTTAACAGTTCACTCTCGGTGCAGGCTGGTCCCTGTAGTTCCCTTTACAATTATTACCCTCCAATGGGTTCGAAACGTGCCGTGATTTTTCCCTTTTTTTGAACCCTTCAGTGGGTCTCCAGTATGCTTGTGCCGGTTATTTAACAAGGGAACTGTTGCTCCGCAGTTAGAGGCAATGGACAGTCCTGTGCCTCTGCGGTCTCCTTCTCTTTTTTGGAGTGGTGCAATCTTCCCGGCTCGGACCCGCCGGTAAAACATTCCTCCAAGATTCGCCCGTGCATGAAGACGCCACTCAGCAGCAGTTCATTCAACGTGAATTTTTAATTAGGCATGCCGGCATTCCACATCCAGATAATTTACAGTGCCTAACGCGTTTCGGAGATGCCTATCTCCTTGTTCACAGGCTTGGAAACGACAACGTTAACGGAAAGGGAAACTCCGACATTTTATTCTTTTTAAATGCCCTCCAATGGGCTTCTTTTTAACAGTTCACTCTCGGTGCAGGCTGGTCCCTGTAGTTCCCTTTACAATTATTACCCTCCAATGGGTTCGAAACGTGCCGCGATTTTTCCCTTTTTTTGAACCCTTCAGTGGGTCTCCAGTATGCTTGTGCCGGTTATTTAACAAGGGAACTGTTGCTCCGCAGTTAGAGGCAATGGACAGTCCTGTGCCTCTGCGGTCTCCTTCTCTTTTTTGGAATGGTGCAATCTTCCCGGCTCGGACCCGCCGGTAAAACATTCCTCCAAGATTCGCCCGTGCCTGAATACGCCACTCAGCAGCAGTTCATTCAACGTGAATTTTCAATTAGGCATGCCGGCATTCCACATCCAGATAATTTACAGTGCCTAACGCGTTTCGGAGATGCCTATCTCCTTGTTCACAGGCTTGGAAACGACAACGTTAACGGAAAGGGAAACTCCGACATTTTATTCTTTTTAAATGCCCTCCAATGGGCTTCTTTTTAACAGTTCACTCTCGGTGCAGGCTGGTCCCTGTAGTTCCCTTTACAATTATTACCCTCCAATGGGTTCGAAACGTGCCGTGATTTTTCCCTTTTTTTGAACCCTTCAGTGGGTCTCCAGTATGCTTGTGCCGGTTATTTAACAAGGGAACTGTTGCTCCGCAGTTAGAGGCAATGGACAGTCCTGTGCCTCTGCGGTCTCCTTCTCTTTTTTGGAGTGGTGCAATCTTCCCGTCTCGGACCCGCCGGTAAAACATTCCTCCAAGATTCGCCCGTGCATGAAGACGCCACTCAGCAGCAGTTCATTCAACGTGAATTTTTAATTAGGCATGCCGGCATTCCACATCCAGATAATTTACAGTGCCTAACGCGTTTCGGAGATGCCTATCTCCTTGTTCACAGGCTTGGAAACGACAACGTTAACGGAAAGGGAAACTCCGACATTTTATTCTTTTTAAATGCCCTCCAATGGGCTTCTTTTTAACAGTTCACTCTCGGTGCAGGCTGGTCCCTGTAGTTCCCTTTACAATTATTACCCTCCAATGGGTTCGAAACGTGCCGTGATTTTTCCCTTTTTTTGAACCCTTCAGTGGGTCTCCAGTATGCTTGTGCCGGTTATTTAACAAGGGAACTGTTGCTCCGCAGTTAGAGGCAATGGACAGTCCTGTGCCTCTGCGGTCTCCTTCTCTTTTTTGGAGTGGTGCAATCTTCCCGGCTCGGACCCGCCGGTAAAACATTCCTCCAAGATTCGCCCGTGCATGAAGACGCCACTCAGCAGCAGTTCATTCAACGTGAATTTTTAATTAGGCATGCCGGCATTCCACATCCAGATAATTTACAGTGCCTAACGCGTTTCGGAGATGCCTATCTCCTTGTTCACAGGCTTGGAAACGACAACGTTAACGGAAAGGGAAACTCCGACATTTTATTCTTTTTAAATGCCCTCCAATGGGCTTCTTTTTAACAGTTCACTCTCGGTGCAGGCTGGTCCCTGTAGTTCCCTTTACAATTATTACCCTCCAATGGGTTCGAAACGTGCCGTGATTTTTCCCTTTTTTTGAACCCTTCAGTGGGTCTCCAGTATGCTTGTGCCGGTTATTTAACAAGGGAACTGTTGCTCCGCAGTTAGAGGCAATGGACAGTCCTGTGCCTCTGCGGTCTCCTTCTCTTTTTTGGAGTGGTGCAATCTTCCCGGCTCGGACCCGCCGGTAAAACATTCCTCCAAGATTCGCCCGTGCATGAAGACGCCACTCAGCAGCAGTTCATTCAACGTGAATTTTTAATTAGGCATGCCGGCATTCCACATCCAGATAATTTACAGTGCCTAACGCGTTTCGGAGATGCCTATCTCCTTGTTCACAGGCTTGGAAACGACAACGTTAACGGAAAGGGAAACTCCGACATTTTATTCTTTTTAAATGCCCTCCAATGGGCTTCTTTTTAACAGTTCACTCTCGGTGCAGGCTGGTCCCTGTAGTTCCCTTTACAATTATTACCCTCCAATGGGTTCGAAACGTGCGGAGCAACAGTTCCCTTGTTAAATAACCGGCACAAGCATACTGGAGACCCACTGAAGGGTTCAAAAAAAGGGAAAAATCACGGCACGTTTCGAACCCATTGGAGGGTAATAATTGTAAAGGGAACTACAGGGACCAGCCTGCACCGAGAGTGAACTGTTAAAAAGAAGCCCATTGGAGGGCATTTAAAAAGAATAAAATGTCGGAGTTTCCCTTTCCGTTAACGTTGTCGTTTCCAAGCCTGTGAACAAGGAGATAGGCATCTCCGAAACGCGTTAGGCACTGTAAATTATCTGGATGTGGAATGCCGGCATGCCTAATTAAAAATTCACGTTGAATGAACTGCTGCTGAGTGGCGTCTTCATGCACGGGCGAATCTTGGAGGAATATATATATATATATATATATATATATATTTTTTTTTTTTCTTCACAGCTCCGTCACCGCCGCCGCTCCACAGCGTCCCGGGTGCTTGCAACCAGCGCTGGTGAGGCGCTTTCGTATCGTTACACGTTCCCAAAAGTCGGTTCCAGGAAAAAACGTCCAGCACTCCAATGTCGTAGTTTCTTAAGTTATTTTATTTCCAAACCCCCCAGCACCCCCGACAGACGCGTTTCGCACAAGGCTTCCTCAGTGTCGTCAGTGTTCAAACATTTTCGCCATTTTAAACAGTCTGCCCTTTTAGGAGTCATAGACATCAACGATGGTATCAAATCAATTTAGTGGCGGCCATCTTGTAGTGTGTATATACAAGGTTCCTACCATTGTTTAAATCTGGCGATAAATAAAAGTGCTCAGTGCAAAAAAATATAAAACAAAGTTTGACATTTGACAAAATATCCAAAGGAGACAAAAGAAGTGCAAAGAAACATCCTTGCTTCAGTTTCACTTGCTTTCCTCCGCTCACCAATTTTGTATTTTAAAACTGTTCTAAAACTGAATATTATGCTCTGACTTTTTTTTATTTCATTATGTTTTTATTGTTTTTTATATACAACATAAAACATAAAAAGTACAACATACAGTATTGTAGCAGGGTTTCCGTTCTCCCACAGAACTGTGCACAGAGATCTAGAACCTGGGTGAGTCAGGGTGACCCAGAACTCACCTTTGTTTCAGAAATCCCCTTACCAAGCTAGCTACAGTGTCTCATCGGTAGTAAATACTTCCCAATGACTTAGACAATCCAGAACATGAACTTAGAATGCCTCAGGTATCGTGGAACACATGAACACTCTTTCGTTATATAATCATTACAAACCGAAACTGGGAGGCAGAGAACACACGTGCAAGTTTGAAATGTTTATTTTTCAATGCAACATTCTCAAACGCAGTATCTTATATAATATCAACATACATATTATAAAAATCAGAGTTAGCAGCATAGTCACTAATCCATAATAAGCCAAAGGTGATAGCATGTTATGATGCAAAAATCTATAGAATTATGTATCACCTATATTTCGCGCACCCTATTTAGCATATTATATTATATCTAAGAAGGTCTCATCTGGGTTCTTAGCAGGGCGGACCCATACCTCTAATTCTCAGTAGGAGGAGATCACATCAACCGCTACCAGCTCTCAGCATGCGAAGCATCAAGTGTGTTGATTCATTCCCTGTAACTGTATCTTAAACCCGCGTAGAGCCCAATATTGGCAACAACATTATTTGTGTTATGACTAACGTGGTGCGAGGATCAGGCCTTCAGCAACCTTGTGTTAGGTTATTCTTAGAGTGTGCAGTTCTCAGTGTGCAGACAGTTGTACCAAGTGTACCAAGCACGACTGATACCAGTGCAATAACATATTATTCTCAAATAAATCACATCTTTCGTCTAGGTTAGAAGCTACAATAACAATTAGGTGTCATGTGCAAACCGATTTAGAAAAGGGGGTGGTGATGAACAGAGTGTCTGAGTTAAACAGACCACTCTTACCCAGTCCAAAGATCAGGGCTTGATCCATCACCGTTATTTATCTCACTGCCCCAACCCAGCTCAGAACCTGGCTATATGCAAATCAGTCTGTCCCTGGCCCAGTGCATCATGGGAACAGGGCAGACTAAACTACCAAGCCAATTCTTCACCAGAAAGGAGACAAGCTACCGGGGACCAGTTTCTGGCATTTCAGCCTTCTTCGGCCCGGCTTGCTTGAATCCTGATGGAGCAGTGAGAAAGGGACTCATGTCTGAGTATACCCTGCCACACCTATAGTGGCCAAAAACGATTTAGAAAAGGGGGTGGTGATGAACAGAGTGTCTGAGTTAAACAGACCACTCTTACCCAGTCCAAAGATCAGGGCTTGATCCATCACCGTTATTTATCTCACTGCCCCAACCCAGCTCAGAACCTGGCTATATGCAAATCAGTCTGTCCCTGGCCCAGTGCATCATGGGAACAGGGCAGACTAAACTACCAAGCCAATTCTTCACCAGAAAGGAGACAAGCTACCGGGGACCAGTTTCTGGCAAACCGAAGCAGAAAGAAAATATGGCGTTTAAACATTTAAGAAGCACATGCTAACTTAACACAATATATAGAAACGTAGTAACCATATGACAGTATCGTAGCATTCTCATTACAGGGTTTCCAGCCAAAGGTCGCTGGTTTAGAGGCGCACATTACAGGTTTATCATCTTATCCAATTGCCCCCTTAGAGGGTAGGGGGAGGTGTGAAAAGGAAAGAAGGAAAAAAGGAGAAGAAGAATACAAGAAGTTTGCTATTCCTTTGAACTGACTTGGCCCCTGGGTAGGGTTGCGCTGTGCTCCGGCTGTTTGCTTTGTGTTGGTATAGTTTAAGGCGGGTCGTATGTGTCCAGGTATTTGTCCAGGGCCTCCCACATGCCCCTGCATGGTTATTTCCATGGCGAGTGCTTGTTGTTTCCATAGTGAGGAACATATGCTTACACCCTTACCTCCATTTGTCAGTGCGAGGCTGGACAGGTCGAGAGCCTCAAGCCAAATTCCTCCAGAATTTAAGGAATTCATATCCAGAACCAGGATCTCAGGACCTTTTGTTTTCCTTTGAACCAGTGACCATTAAAGCCCACTCTACTATTGTAGGTCCAAACCAAAGGCGATCACCTATAACAAGAGACCTGGAATTTAAAGGCTCCAAAAACCTGCTACAGTGAACTATAAAGAAATAAGAATACTCTGCTCTATGATAACAACATTTTCTTATAAACCGTGATACCCACTGTTCAGGCTATACGGGCCACTAAAAGGCCACTTCAGACTGAAAGCGAACACTTATAACAAAGTAGTGTGGCTTTAATAACCACTATAGGCCTTTGTCCGACCTCTGCACAGAACCCCCCACAAATTTCCAACACCCCTCTGCACTCTGTCTTCAGCAGTGCATGGCCTGGGGTCAGGCCCTATGCCCAACCACCTACAGGGTGCCAAACACCTACTGCACACAGTTTCGCAGCATGTGGTTGAGTATAGTGCCTATCTGAAGCACAACTCAACAATGTGCACAACTGTGTGTGGTAGGAGTTGACTGCAGTGCCTGCACCCGGTCCCCATCTTTGGCAAACACCCTGACATGCAAGGCGTTTGGTGTGTACAATGAGGGTTGGTCACAGGTCTTGGCTGTGCGGCCAGGCCCTGCACCAAACCATCTTAGGAGTTCATCGCTTGCAGTTGAGCACATTGCCTAGTCCTGCGCCCAACCACCTGTTGCTTTGCACAGATTGGGATTGGCCTGCAGCCAAGCTCTGTGGCCAAACCCACACAGGTTACCAGCCCCCCACTGTTCATGGACTTTGGCTGTTCAAGGCAGGGGTTTGGCTGCAGGGATGACAAGCACTGTACCCAAGTCTCTGAAAGCGTGTGCACCATGGTGTTGGGTTCAAAGCCTGGCTTGTGGCGAGGTCCCAAGACATCTCCCCATGGGTGACCAACTCTTCCACCACACGGTAGGCAGGCCCCATGCCCAACACCTCATGGATGGCCAACTGCCATTGCACATGGCCTTTGGCAGCGCACAGCATGGGATTCACGGCTCTGCACTATATTCCCCAAAGACGGCTAATTCCCTTCCCATCCTCACCCCACATCTTCACATTTATTTATTTCATGGTACTGTTGTACTTATGTGGTACTGCTGCTCAAGCATCACCTCACGGTTCTGCGAGACCATGCAAGCTACCGTTTGTGAAGCTTCTGGGGTCTCAAGGTGCCATGGCTCCAGTGGGAGTCCTGCAGGTTTGTGTCACATTTGTGGCACAAAGGTGGTACAAACTGTTAGTAAATATGGGCCTTAATTAGTGCTGTAAAATGCATCACACATGCAACTTTTTGCCTGCCTCATGCAGGAGTTATTGTTTCACACTAAGCCAAATCTGTCCGTTTTTGTAGATAAGGCTTTGTTTTTTAAAAAAATGGTGTTTGCACTGGAACACCCGCGTACCACCCATGTAACAAGAGCTACTTGTGTTAAAAAAGGGCAATTTTCAAGCACACAAGAAACTTTGTGTTGGAAAATAAATACCTTTTCAAGACTGTATACAGCTTTGCATCACATTGCATGAATTTGCTTTGGAATATAGTTGAGTATGTGGGGCATACATTATCTGCCAAAGGGAACAAACCCATGTTGAACTTGATTGAGGCATTGAGAATGCCTCACCACCCAATAACAAGGAACAATCGAAGTTATTCCTAGTTCTTGTGGCATATCACTTCAAGTTTGTAGAGAACTTCTCAAACATGGTCCATGTTTTGCATATCTTATTGAAAAATTGGACAAAGTATGAGTGGACTGAAGAGTGTCAACTGGCATTCAACGACATCAAGATGGCCATAGTAGAAGCTGATGTGTTGGTGCCTTTTGATCTGGCAAAGAGATTCATTTTGTTTACAGATGGCAGTTGACACTCTTCAGTCCACTCATACTTAGTCCCCTTTTAACAACATATGCAAAACATGCACCTTGCTTGAGAAACTCAGAAAGAAAACTGTCTGCTTCAATTTTGATCCTGGAACTATTCCTTTCATCAAAATAAAAGGTGGCACTTTGGTCTCTGAGCTGGGAGTAGTTTCAATTGCCCATAACAATTGTCTTACCTCCAACATCCAGTCTAAACCATTTACCTATAACAACTGTATGTTTTCCTTCATCACTCTGTTGCAATGCTCCACCAGACCATTGATTTTAGGATGATATAATGACGTTGTGGTTCGCTTAATCCTAAACCCTCTCAGGAAATCTTCAAAGTCATGATAAATCAGTCCCTAACAACAGACACACTGAACATGGGTGAGCCATTCAACATAATCACCGGTAGCAGCGACTGCTGCTTAAGCCACTACTGCAACCTCAATAAAAATGTGTGTGGTACCAGATACTCCCTAAAGTATGGTGCAACTGGAATGAAATAAGGAGGGACACAAGCCACTATTTGAGAAGTCGGTAAGTAAGATAAAGATGATTAAGAGTGTTGTTCTCAATATGAATATCATTATATGTAAAAGGTGGAAAAATTGTGTCCTATAAAGCTGTCATGGTCCTGGAGCAAAACAAATTCATGGGTTTAGGAACACATTATGTTGCCATGTTGGCATATATCAATAGCACATTGCAGCTACTGTGAATAAAATAAGATTGGGTACAACCACACACTCCAAATTCTTGGCAGTTGTGCCTTTCTAGACCAACTATGTAACTACATCAGCAAAGTTAGACCTCACCCAATACAACAACCGTCAGACCTATTTCACTTGGCTTATATCAGTTTGCAGCTATCCCAAAGAAAGAATAAAGGCAGTTGTATCTTTGATGATTGCATGAATAATATCAGATCCTAGAAGATGAAGGCACAAGAAATAAATGCAATACAAAAATGCCCATTATTACTTTTCGTGTAGCAGACCCCACAGTCAAAAGCATCAGCAACATGGTGACAGGAACAACAAACCTGGAATGGTGTTATTAAGCAGGAGAAGCAATCTTGACATGATACACTTTCATGCCTATTGTTTGTCCTTGGGATTTCCTGCACATTCCTCAGCATACATACCAGTTTGCAGGGATCATCAGCAATCTATAGGCAGAGAGATATCCATGAGAAACTGTGCTCACTAGGCGGAGCTGGGACAAATGCCCTGTTATACTTCCACTTCAAATTGTCTTCCATCATTGTCCACCTCATTGTCCACCATTCTTCGACCGTTCTAATTTGCTCAAAGGTCCCTTGTTATGTTTCAAAGTTCAGGAGGTAGCCCAGTCCATCGTTTTTTGCCCCTTATCTCACCTCAATTTGGACACAGCCATACGCATATCAGTTTTGACCCTGCTCCACTGGGGACAGTCTAGCCCAAACTGCCAAGCTAGGGTCTCTCTGAACCGGCACCGAAGCAACCCAGGAATGGTTCCACCGTTATTTGGGCTCGTCATCCAGGTTCCAATGTCACAGTGAGTAAGGGACCAACATCTGGGCATACACATCACACTAAAAATAAGTGATGAATGAAATGCTCAGGCTGCATCTCAATCCATTGCTTTTTGCCCACCATACCACCTCAGTTTGGAATCAGACATACGCAAATCAGTTTTAAACTTGGTTCAATGAACATAGTCTAGCCAAACTGCAAGTTCTCTTTCTAGAAGTATCTTACCTCCCTTCTCTAATTTACTCCCAGAAAGCTTTTTTTACATTATTAGTAGTGAATGACATTTCAGAGTAGAAAATAAAGAAAGCAGTAAAAGGGAATACGATGCTTCCATTGTCAAGTTCAAGTTCAAAAGACCTTTATTCGAATTTCATAAAATTCATAAAAGTACCGCAATAAAAACAGCAATTCATTAAAATATACAAACATACAAAAAGAAAAAAGTATTAAAAATATTTCATAATATAGGGTTTATACAATTACAAAATAGTGCAAAGATATAGAGTTCTGTACAATTACAGTAAAGTGCAATAAGCTCCAGTAAAACTATTTTTTGTTTTCAGGGATTTTCCATCATTTTACGCACTCTTATAGCCAGTCTTAAAAAAGTACTGGTGCGAAAAATTAATTCATCAGTATCCAGGGAAACCAACATACTATACGATTCTTTAAGTGAGAGTGGTCTGTATTTCTTAAAATATGGAGTTTAGAGCCATTTGATAAATCTAAGATAAAATTTGCAAAAGAATAGGAAGTGCAAATAATCTTGTGTGCTAACACCATCACAGGGGCATGGATTAAAATCAGCACTGTGGCGATACCCTAAAGGGAAAGACAACAAGAATTTTACTGTACCCGCCCTTAAGCAAAACAAGAGTGATCTCTCCCAACTAGTCATAGGAAGGGACAGATAATTCGGGAGGGGTTGTCTACACAGTTCGTACCCTACGTATTTTGCAACACTTGATTTCTGCAATTCTCTTCCTATCCTTTCAGTGTTATAAAGTGCATACAGTGCATTTTTGACCTCAAGTTTATCCTTGATTTCAATTGACATAGGATCAGTAAACAAATTGCCTCTATCCACTGCAATAAGAGATTTGGAAACTTCTATGAGCCAAGGAATAGCCATTCCATGATCAAAATTTACACAGTCCTTTAAGTGGTTTTGTGTGAGGACGGCCGCATTATTCCTCCAGACTCTGATCCAAAAAAGTGCTGGTCTGGCTCTAATAAAGTCACTTATATACGGAAGATTCAATTCAATATGGCAAATAAAATCAGAGGATGAGATCGGGGCGCCCAACATTTTTCTGCAGAAGCGACTCTCCTCTCGTTGTATACAATGACTGCTTCCCGACCCCCAGACCTCAGCTCCATACGAGGCAACAGGTGAGCACTGTAATTTAAAAATCTTTAAAATAGCCTTAGTGGCACCAATTTTCTTTGGGCGCGGAAGACTCAAAACAGAATTGGTGGCTTTCGAGAACTTGCCCGTGGCGTGGGCCAAATGCCCACTCCACGAGCCGTTCGCAGCGAAAACCAACCCTAGATAAGGAAATATAGGAACAGATTCTAATTTATCTGTACCTATCTGTATGGTGTTGAGTTTCCTTTTGCCAGGACCACAGGACATGATAAAAGATTTTTTTAAATTGACCCTCAAATCCAGACCCTCCATGAAATTAACAAAAGTATGTACAAGCAGACGAAGAGCATTTGGTGTGCGGGCAATAAGCACCGCATCGTCTGCATATAAAAGCACTGGTAAAGGTTTCCCTGAAATTATCGGAACATCTATTGTGACTTTTTTCAGGCAATTAGATAAACCATTAATATAGATGAAGAACAACAGGGGTGCTAAAACGCACCCCTGTCTCACCCCCCTACCTATATCAATGGCTCCTGAGACTTCTCCGCCCATCCCGATTCGTACTCGTGCTTTCAAGTCGGTATGTAGGTAGGCAAGGAATCTCACAAGGGTGTCATCAAGGCCATTGTGTGATAAAATTGACCAAAGTTTGGATCTATTCACCAAGTCAAAAGCAGATGAGAGATCCATAAAAGCGAGGTAGGTAGGGGATGATTTAGCAATGCTGTACTTATCAATTATTAATTTCAGATTCAGGCATTGCTCCACTGTTCCTACCCCGCTCCGGAATCCCATCTGACAAGGGTCCAGGAAATCTGCATCTTCCGCCCATTCAAGTACTCTATTGTAGATTATACGTCCCAAAATTTTTTAAGTATTATCCAAAAGGGAGATTGGGCGATAATTGGCTGGTTCTGACCTATCTCCCTTTTTGTATATTGGGACGATAATACTGGTTGCCCATGTGGCCGGCATAGCTGCTGTTGGAAGGCTGTTAAAAACATTAAGAAGTATAGGTGTCCATAAGTCCGCGTTATGCTTAATAATGTCTATTGGAAGGCCTTTGGGACCGGCGCCTTGTTTCCCAGACTCTCTTTTATGGCTATTTTGACTTCGTGAGCTTCGATCTGTAAACCACACAATTGTCCTGAATTAGAAATAAGGTGTTCCTCTAGTGGGGCTGCATACATTTTTGAGAAATGAGTCTCCCATGCATCGCTTGTAATATTACAACTGATTTGGTTAAGCTTCTTGCCCATTTCTCTTGTTTTTCTAACGGCGGCCCAAAAAGGGCCGCTGCCACCCAAATTTGCGCTAGTCACCAATAATTGCCACTGTTCAGATAGCAGATTAGCGTTTCTTTCAGATATTTTAGCTTTATAATGTTTCCTGGCTGCTTGAACGGTCACTTTGCACCTGGGTTTAGCAGAAAGTGCCTTTCTTAACTCCCTGTTTGCCAAGGAACAGGCTGAATCGAACCACCTTGGCTCTTTGCCTTCCTTGGGTAGTGGGACTGACAAGAGAGTTTTTATGGTGGAGCACAGTACTTCAAAATCAGCGATTATCTTGTCATAATTACTGCTTGGGGACAGACAAGACTCGATCAGCTGCGGATGTAACGTTTGTACTTTATCTAAAATTGCCCCACAGTCCACTCCCCTCCATTTTAATCGTAGACCATCAATTGATAGTGTGATGTCCCTTGCACCATTTAGATTCATAAAAATAGGGCTCGGTGCGAGATTTAAAGTTACCATTAGTGGATTATGATCACTGAAAGATGTCACCACCACAGACGTTTTTACTATACAATCTATTAACAGAGGTGACATGAATATATAATCAATAATGGAGCTACTGTCCCTACTTATAAACGTGGGGGCGTAAGGGGAATTAGGACTGTACCCTCCTCTCATAGCATCAGCAAGGTCGAATTCAGTTAATATATTAGATAATTCAGTACCCCTGCGTTCTGCTTGATCTTGGTAGGTCCCGTTCTCAGGCCCATATCTCTTTATTAATTTAGCATTGAAATCACCCCCTATTAGAATCCCTGATTCTGTATCTGATAATAAAAACATTCCAATTTACTTAAGGCTTTTGATAATGCCAGAAAGTTCTTATTCGGCACATGATAAAAATCATTATTGTAAAAATTGATTAAATAAATCGTGGTCTTTGACTTTAGCTTAAATTCTAGGATTTGGATATTGGGATTATCGCTAGGCAGGCCTCTAATTGAGCCACCTGTCAGGATCTTAATCCCAATGAACAAACCACCCACTGCTCTACCAAAGCTAGGTTTGGGTGATGTTATGCTGAAGCAGTGATAACCCTCAATGTATAAATTCCCTGCAGCCCACGTTTCTTGAAACATAAGAATATCCACGTCGTCAATTATCTCGGCCCATGCGGGGTCCAGAAGCTTACATTCCACTCCTGCCACATTCCAGCTGAGAATTGATAGGCCATGGGTACTGCGACACTTACTAGGCTTGCCCCCGATACTCCCCATTTTATTCTTGATGGTGTTAACAGCAACAGATAATGTACTGTTAGTGATCGTGTTGTTTGCAGGAGTGTTCAGGACCGGACGTTCTTCAGTTAGTACTGGCTGGTCCACATGACTATTATTTGTGACTTGGGTAATGGTATTACTTTTAGCCGTTTTGTCCAGTCAGTCCTGCTCATCTAAGTTGGAGAAGTATTCAAACCGATTGAGAGTAGGGATGTTAAAGAATGGCCTAGCATCAGTTATTGGTTTAAATAAGTTTGAGGTAATGACTGGGTAAGGCCTTTCTCTATAATCGTGCTGGGGCATTGTTGGGAATTGCGGATAATGCATAGGATAGTGAGGAGGTACTGGCATTGGGGCCTGATGTCGCCATGTATGTCCATTTGGGTAATTAAAATCTTGATTTTGAGAAAAAAGCGATGATTTGATCCTAGCTCCAAAGTTCAAATCCTGCTGTTGGATGGTAAAATGATTTACCATATTTTGTTTGGGAGATATCAAATGTCTATAAAAATAGCCTAGTGGGAGGAGAGTAGTATTAAATTACCATGGTGAGGGTAATGGAGCACTAGCAAGTGTTTTCTCTGCCCATTGGAGATTTTTAAAACGTATTGTTACACAGTCTCCCTCAAACTTTTTCCTCAGTGGGCCTATCCAGCCCACTCTTTGAGTGTGATTGATCTCCCTTGCCCCTTCTATAGGAAAATTACAGTTTGCAATCAACCAGTGTAGGGTTTTGTTTTTAAGGGATATAGGGGTTTCTTCTTGGTCCTTCCTTAATTTCGAAACGTTAACTAGGACCAACACGTATGCCCCGCACTCAGGTGGTAAGTTGATACGTGAGGGAACATGGCTTGTGGTTTTTTGGGGAGGTTGGAACATGGGTGAACTATTCGAAGGGTTATGAGATTGAGTCATAGAGATCCCCTTCGGCTGTTTAGTACTTTGATCCTTCCTTAAATCTGAGGCTACTTTAATAATATTGGGGTTCGGTGCTAACTGGTCAGTAGTAGTCCCTTTAGCTGGAACCTGCGGGGGCTTATGTACTGTGTTTATGGTTGGCGCTTGGGGATTGCTTGGTTTAGTGCCAGCAGGCTTAGTAGAACTTGATTTGATTGATGCACCATTAAGGGCGCCTTCTCTAGATAAGTTCTTAATGGGAATACTTAGTTCGGCTAGTAGCTTTTCTATGCGGGTAAGCCTACTTTCTATAGGGGACAAATAAATGCTAAGTAGCTCACCCAGTCTTTCTAGCATATGATCATTTACAGTATTGGCATCAAGTTCGCCATCCTTATCTTGCATCCCCCCTTGCTGCTCCTCGCTATCTTCTTCCTCAATAGTCTCCTTTGTCCTACTCGTACTTAGGCAAGAGTTGGCACCTTTCCTAGTCTTTCTTTTGGTCAACCCTTGTTTCCTAACCTTAGGAATACAGGACTTTGATGCATGTAATATTTGTTTCTGGATAGCACCCTCCCTTCTACCTCTTAATTGCCTAGTGCTATCTGCTGATGTTACTTCTGGGGTAGGATTAATATTCAGATCAGGGGTTTTCTCCAAGTCCATGCTTATATCTGTGTCGGAGTCTATCAATGGTATTGAGGCAGATAGGTTTACCTCATTTGGAATAGTGTGTATATCTGCGTAAACATCAATTAGGGGTCTGATATTGCTGGGCATAGCCTGGTTGGGTGTGGTAGCAGATGCGATAAGTCCGAGGGATGAACGTTTGGCTTGAACTAGGTCTTGTGAGACCCTGCGTTCCAGAAGTAAAATACCCTGGTCTATAGCATCATTGGCCCTAATTATAAAGTTGTCTATAGGGCCAGTCACTGAGCCTCCCCCGGCTGCAGTTCTACTGCGGCTACCCCTTGGCGACATATTAGAGTTAGATATTGATGTAATAACCCAACCCCAGAATACAGTCAGATGGCAGTACTATTCTGCCAGGTCAGTGAACAATTGATTAGTTAATGCCAAGGATGCAATGAGACACACACAATTCAGAGAAGAAGCAGCTCAATACAATAAAGTATAAGTCAATATGTTAGCGCTCCCAGCGCGTATACAAAACAATAGTGTCAATATTCCACAGTTCATCTGCAAAATGAGACGGTCAAGGGTGGATAATGTACCTTAGTTCAAGATGTTAGAGGGGTGCGCCCGCCCCGACCTCCTCCGGCCTCTGACGGCCACAGACGGCCCCGCCCTTGTCCCGGGCTTCTCCTGCGCGTGACTCGCGGGGCGAGAGGGCGGTGTCGGCCTTTGAAGCGCCTCCGGGCGCTCTCCACACGTCACGGGCACGCTGCCCCAGAGGCTGCTGGGGGCTGTGGTCCCAGGGAGTCTCCTGGCGCTCACTGCTGCAAGGTTTCACCGTTGTCCACCTCACGGCTCTGCCCGATGGCTTCCCAGCGTCTCCGCGCTGGGCACAGGTTGGCTGTAATCTCCCCTGGGGCTCCTGGGCGGTGTCGGCCTTTGAAGCACCTCCGGGCACTCTCCACGCGTCACGGGCGCGCTGCCCCAGAGGCTGCTGGGGGCTGTGGTCCCAGGGAGTCTCCCGGCGCTTACTGCTGCAAGGTTTCACCGCCGTTCACCTCACGGCTCTGCCCGATGGCTTCCCAGCGTCTCCGCGCTGGGCACAGGTTGGCTGTAATCTCCCCCGGGGCTCCTGGGTGGTGTCGGCCTTTGAAGCGCCTCCGGGCGCTCTCCACACGTCACGGGCGCTCCGCCCCAGAGGCTGCTGGGGGCTGTGGTCCCAGGGAGTCTCCCGGCGCTCACTGCTGCAAGGTTTTACCGCCGTTCACCTCACGGCTCTGCCTGATGGCTTCCCAGCGTCTCCGCGCTGGGCACAGGTTGGCTGTAATCTCCCCTTGGCTTCCATTGTTTTGACTAGAACAGCAACAGGGCATAGATGTGACAGTTCTCGTTTTGCTCTATGTTAGCCCATCTTTTCACTGACATATGTGTCTTTCACAAAACAGGGTTTATGCAAGACGAGGCAAGTTTTAAATTACTCACCATAGATCTCGTAATTTCAGAAATGATGCTTGTTTGAGAAATACCAGAAATGATGCCATTATACCAGTTTGCGAAAATATGTGTCATTTAAAGTTATTCGCAGTACAAATATACTGCAAACGCAAGGGCAACAGAATGCGAGCAGATTTTGTTCACAGTGCTCTTTTTTTAAATACATCTTCACATCAACAGTTGATATGAGTATGCATTTCACACTAAAATACAGCATGAAATGACTGATTTGCATATTTGTACAATTACATTGAGTTTAACATAATTTTGCTATAATTTTGCTTAATTATCAAAACCACACACACTCCAAGGGAGATATGTACAAGGAAGTGGAGGAGAGAGGCTGTAGTTCTGTAGTTTGAGGGTCTGAGGTTTGGTGGTTCCAAACCTGTTCAATGAAGGTCATCGGAAATAGACGATTTTGGTTTCGGCGGACCGCAAATCACGAATGCGGTATGTACGAGTGTTTTCGCATTAATCGATCAATGAGAACACTACGTATTTAGGGATATCGTTTAAACCCTCGGGTTCCATTACTTGAACGGCAGCCATTTTGTGTGGTTGCCCTCACATAGGCCGATGACTACGGCCAAGCGAGTCTTTGGGACACGTACACCTTAGCCGACTTCTAAATGACCTGGCCGAACTGACTCCCTTGCCCGAGGCTGACCTCGCTGAGCCAGTTCCTTGTTAAGCAGGTGGTCAGATAGAGATCAAAGAGCAGGACATGCCGAAGTTTACAGTACACTGCACCCACCTTTCTATCTTGCTTCCAATCTGTTTCTGCTCCTTCCTTTACGACAAAATCATTGATTTGGGTTAAGATTTTATGATGGGTTTGTCCGACCTGATTGAACAGGATATTGGAATGTGCTTGGTCATTTCTGGTGGGCTGGACAACGGAAAATGGGATTGTCGTCTTGCGCTACTTTTGAAAAGTCACGATCTGATTGGTTAGTTTGTATGTAACTGATGCTACTTTGGGATTTAATTTTTGGCATAAAAGACCATGCTCCGCTCATTGAAATTGTGCAGTCTCTAGCGAACCACCCGTGTTGTGCTTCGTAGATCTCTGTTCCTGGTTGCAGGCAATAAACTTTGGTCTTTGACGTCATCAAGAAGCGTCCCGTGTCTCTGTTTGCCAAAGCAGGGGAACTCGAAGGCATCGGGCGTTTTCCCTGGCGCCGCTGGGTTCTAAAAACCCGGTCCTTCAGTTGGCACCCACGTGGGGCGACTTCAGCGGTACTGGTCCAAGCCCGAAGATTGTGGAGAGCTTCGTGTGGAAATACTGGAGGAAGGCCTGCCACTTCATCGACCCCTGTATGTCGTCGTGGTCCGAAAGTCTTTGCTGCCAGGTTCCCTGCCTTCCGACGGCTACGAAGGACTGCTGTCCTGACTGTCGCCCTGTCTTGGAGCCATTAGACGATTTGTAGAGGCCAAGGGACTAGTGTATTCGCGAGACTATCGTTTTTTAGATTTCCCTAGAAGTTTGAAGCTAGACTAGTGAGCGAAGATGCCTGGTCTTAGCAGACTTGGAAAGATATTTGGTTGTGGTTGTTCTAAGGATTCCCGGTTAGAGGACTCGTGTCCGGTTCCTCCGATTGGGACTCCTACATATGATCTTTACGTGAAGCATGGTGTGGGTCCTATTGGTTACAATGACATCTGGGTAAAATATATGAAGAAAGACGGTGTCCTACAGTGGTCCCGTTACGGTAACTTTGAAACAGAGATTCTAGATAATCTCGAAGTGAAACTGTTCAAGAAGAAAGCCCGGCCGGCAATGTTTGACTCTTTCCGCATATGGCGCAAAGAAGCCAAACAGAAAGAAATTAAATTAGCGAAGAAGAATAAACGAGAACAAGGTTTGTCAATGGTGCAAGCTGCTATAGCGTATAGGGACAATGAGGAAGAGCAAGAGAGCGAACAGATGCTTAGGGTTAGGAAGTTAGCGGTAGATAAGTGCTACCCAGTTTTGCCGCTTAAAGAACAGGAAGCAAAGAAAGATCTTGTGAAAGATCCTTTAATGTCGCATCTATTGAGTTCGCCACCCCCTTATGCACAGAATGCTATGGCACCACCACCACCAGTTGTAGTTGCGCAACCTCCGGTTGTCGTGCCACCTGCAATTCCTCCACAGCCAGCCCCTCTTCCGTTGGCTACTATTCCTTTGGCGCAGCCTCCTCAGGGTCCGCCACCTTTGCCTCCTTCTTCGACTGCTACTCCTACGCCTATCTATAATACTCCTTCTGTTTCGACTTTGGATTCTTCTACTATCGTTCCGTCTTCTCTTATTCTTTCACCTTCTCCTTCTGCTAGACAGAGAATGACTGCTGCAGTTTCTGGTTTCTTTTCTCCTTTGTTGGGACAATTGGGTATGTCTCCTGTTAACGAGCGTAGACAATCACGTAGTTAGTTTCCTGTTACAGATGAACGTACAGTTTTGGATCATCTGGCGCGTAAGTGGATCACGTACGCTTCTCAGTATGATTTTGAGGGTGTTATGGATGTTTTCCTTCAATGAGAAGCACCAAAGCAGCGGTACGTCTTTGAGATGATGTGTGTGTTCCTCCATGAACAATGGGTTGAAGAAGTAGGTAAAGCTCCTAATGAGTTGTACCGAATACGTTCCAAATTTGCGAAAGGCACCGTTGTGGGTCCTCATGATGTTGGGAGAGCAGTTGCGATTATCTTGTCATTTCGTAGTGACACTCCTTCTGAGCGATTGTTTGAGCCTGATTCGTCAGTGAGGAGAGCAGCGGGTCAATATCCAATGCGTGAGGTTCCTCCAGTTTGGAGACCTGGTGATGCAGCTGCTAATCCAGCCATTCCGCCATATTTTCAGCGTGTTTGTGTACATGTTCCTTGGCAGCGTGTTGAAGTTTTAGCTATTAAGAAATCTTTGCCTGATCCGCGCAAAAATCCAGCAGGGTACTATAAAGAGCTCACTCAGACAGTGTGTTCGTGTATCATGAATCTGGCGGACATAGACATGTTGTTTGGGAATGTTGTTCTGCAGCCTGTTTGGAGTAAGATTCGTCATACGGATCACGCGGAAGAATAAGGTGACACTTGGGTTAATCTTAGAGATGCCGATAATAGACAAGTAGGTGGCGCTAAGCCTGAGGATTTGATTACTGAACTCCCTGGTAAGATTATTACTTACATGAAGACTTTGATGCCTGAAGTGCGTGTTAATTGGGACAAGTTGTCTGCGTGTAAGCAGAGGAAAGATGAAACAGTGTCTGACTTTTTCACACGGTTTGAAGAGACTTTTGTAGATCATAGTGGTCAGGATATGGCTACTGAGGGTGGCCAGAGATTGTTCGTTGACAAATTCGTACATAATTTGCTTCCCGAGTTGTGCAATAAGTTGAAAGATTCTGAGAGTGCTTGGGCTGTTTCCACGTCTGCGCAGATTTTAGCTACGGCCCAGTACTATGAAAATAGGCACAAAGATTAGATAGAGAAAGCGGATAAGAAGACTAAGGAATTGAAGACTAAGGTTCTTCTACAACAAGCTTATCCACCCCGTACTAATAATCAACGCGATTATCAGCAGAATCAGTAATATTTGAGAAACTCGCAAAGGAACGAGTCTTCTCAACAGCGTTTTCCATATGGGCCTAATCAGTGTGTGTATTGCAAAGAAGAGGGCCATTTCAAGAATATTTGACCAGTTTTGTTACAGCGCACGAACGGTGCTTCTGGTGTGAGAGGTCGAGGTGCTCAACAAGCACCTAGAGGTAGAGGTCGCGGACAGAATGTGCGTTCTTTGCCTCCAAAGAACTCAATGAATAGTTTTGATCAGCAACAGGGTTCGTCTGGTAGGACAGCACAGTACTATACGGACGATTACTACATCAAAGGTGAGGAAGTGGATGGTAATGATTGCTAGGACAGCCATAGACAAAGAGAGGGAGTTGTTTCAGTTCCAGTAGATCAGAGTGGACCTTATGTTGAAGTGATTGCATCAGGTGTGTCAGAGCCTTTTCTGTTAGATACTGGTAATACAAAGAGTTCTATTATGCACTCTAAACTCCCTGGCGCACCTTTGTCTGGCTTTGAGAATATTTCTGTAGGTTTTTCTGGCGCCCCGGTTACAAATCCGATTTCTACTCCGTTGCCTCTTTCTGTTGGACCTTGTAGATTTGAAGCACCCGTCATTTTGACCACAGGTTGTGGTGAGAACTTGTTGGGATTGGATTTGTTGAAGAGATTGTATGCCACGTTGTATTGTTCTCCGTCAGGAGTACATCTTACGTTTGGTGAGAGAGTGATCTCTCTGATGTACATATCTAAAGCTGGACTTCCACTTGAATTGTCTTCTTTACCGGATTCATTGTGGGCTACTGGTCCAAATGATGTAGGCCTCTTTGAGATTCCACCCTTTGTTGTGACACTGAAGGCGAATGTTAAGTTACCGCGCATTCCACGGTACCGTATTTCGAGTGATGGTGAGCGAGCACTTTTAGCGATCATTTATGATCTGATCGAAAAGGGTGTGATTGAGGAAACGAGAGGTAATATGTGCAATAGTCCCGTTTTGCCTGTTCTGAAGAGAACTGATTCTTCACAGCCTCCTGTATATAGGTTTGTGATCGATCTTCGCCAAGTGAACAAGATCGCTGTTCCACAATTTCCTGTTGTACCTGATATCACAGCTTTGTTGACTTTGATTCCGGCTACGGCCACGTGGTTTTCGGTGATTGACTTGAAGAATGCTTTCTTCAGCATCCCGATTGCCGTGGAGAGTAGAGATATTTTCGGATTCTCTTTAGGAGGACGAAGTTTTTGCTTTAAGCGCGCTCCTCAAGGCTATTGCGAGAGTCCATCGATCTACAGCCAAGCTTTGAAAACGCAACTTGATCTGTTGTTTTTTCCAGATGGTGCTGCCCTTATTCAATATGTTGACGACTTGCTAGTTGCTGCTGACAATAAAGAGATTTGTAGAGAAGCCACTTTGTCGTTGTTATGCCATTTGTCTGATTTTCATCACAAAGTTTCTCTCTCCAAGTTGCAATATTGTCGACAAGAAGTAACCTACTTAGGTCACCTCTTATCGAAGGAGGGAAGGTAACTGACCCCAGAAAGAATTCAAGCTAATGCGAAAATGAGTGTGCCTACAACACAGAGAGAAGTATGTGCGTTTTTGGGTTTTACGTGGTACTGTAGACAGTGGATCCCTAATTTTTCTTTGTTAGCGAAGCCTTTGATAGCTCTTACTGTTAAGGATACTCCGAATCCTATTCCTTGGACTGACGAATGTCAGAAGAGCTTTTCCGAGTTACGAAATGCGTTGTGTTCGGCTCCTGTGTTGGGTACCCCCTACTACAGTAAGCCTTTCACATTGTATGTCCATGAGAGAGAGGGATGTGCATTTTCGGTGTTGACTCAACCGTTCGGCGATAAGCAGCGTCCATGTGCGTATTTTTCGTCGACTTTAGATCGGGTAGCTAGAGCGTTGCTGAGTTGTTTGAGAGCAACAGCAGCAGTTGCTGTTTCAATTCGACAGTCTGCTGGTTTGGTCATGGACAATACATTAATTGTAATGGTTCCACATGCAGTGGATACCTTGTTGAATCATACCAAGACACAGCACTTAACTAGTGCTCGGTTGTCGGGTTACGAGTTGACTTTGTTAGCGAGTCATGTGCACATTAAACGATGCAACACGTAGAATCCAGCCACGTTGTTGCCAATTTCAGTTGAGACAGATAATATTGAAGAACAGCATGATTGTTTCCTTAGAACTGAGGAAGAAACGAAAGGGAGGATAGACCTTAGGGATACTCCTCTTCCAGAGTGTGATGGTACTTTGTGGGTTGATGGTTCGTGCTTTAAGTTGCCGAATGGTGATACAACTGCGGCATATGCTGTTACGACTTTGCATACGATTGTTGAAGCTGCACGTATCCCACACAATTCAGCACAAGCAGCAGAGTTGATTGCATTAACGAGAGCATGTGTGTTGGCAAAAGGAAAGCGAGTGAATGTGTACACTGACAGTCAGTATGCGTTTGGTGTGGCTCATAGTTTTGGACGTTTGTGGCGTGAACGTGGGTTTTTGACTTCGCATGGAACAAAGATCCAGCATGAGCAGTTGGTGAATGAACTTCTTGAATCACTTACTTTGCCGTTACAGGTAGCGATTGTGAAATGCAGTGCCCATAAGAAAGTTACGGGTGATGTTGGTCGCGGAAATGCTTTTGCGGATGAAGTTGCGAAAGAAACTGCGAGAAATGTGATGAGCCGAATGTATGTTGCAGGTCCGGCGAGATGGGTTCCAGAGAAAAGTATGTGTGAAGATACGATTGAGAGTGTGAAATCCATCCAAGCTGAAGCTACAGAGAAAGAGTTGAGTAAATGGAGAGAAAGTACGGGTAGATTGGATTCGATGGTTGTTGGACTGATGTGTCTGAGCATCAAAGATGGTTGTTGCCTGACGCGTATGTGCTTCCAGTTGTTACAATGGCTCATAGAATGGCACATATTAGCGTGAAAGGGATTTGCAAGTTGTTGGCTCCGGTTTGGCAGAATGCAGGAATTCCCAAATGTGCAGAGAATCTGGTTAAGAACTGTATGGTGTGTTTGATGTACAATCCTTGTAAGGGAATTCCAACACCAGCTGGTCATTTTGCTCCTTCTACGTATCCGTTCGAGGCTTTGCAGCTAGATTTCATCCACATGGAGAGGTGCAACAACCTGAAATATGTTTTGGTGGTTGTTTGCTCCTTTTCTAGATGGGTGGAAGCTTACCCTTTGAAGGACAATACTGCCTTGTCTACAGCGAAAGCCCTAATCAAGGAATTTTTCCCTAGGTTTATTTTGCCGAGAATTATCTGGAGTGACAATGGGAGTGAATTTGTGGGTCAAGTGATGAAGAGAGTATGCGAGGAATTAGGTATCCGGCAGAAGTTCCACGCTGCAAATCACCCCCAATCAGCTGGTTTAGTTGAGTGCTATAATGGCACTTTGAAATTAAAGTTGGCCAAAATCCAAGCGAGCTCTGGTTTGCAATGGCCAGATGCTTTGTCTTTAGCGCTTTTGTCCACAAGAATGACTGTGCATTCGCGAATGGGTTTGAGTCCGTATGAGGTTGTGTTTGGTCGCCCGGCGAACATTTCGGGCGTACCAAGACCAACAAAGTTCAGTGATCTTGAATACCCTGCGTTGCTTGATTACTTGCACGAACTGACGGCTAAATTGCGTGTTTTACACCAACAGGTTTACAACAATCTGCCACAGGCCTCTGAAGATCCAGGTCACGCCATTGAACCCGGTGACTGGATTTTCATCAAGAATTTTCAGCGGAGCAAGAACGATCAGCCCCGTTGGACAGGACCACATCTAGTCCTCCTGTCTACACGTTCTGCAGTTCGAGTGCAAGGCAAGAAACACTGGATCCACGGCGTACATTGCAAACGGGCTCCACTGCCCTTACCGTACGACCGGTGGGTCCAGGAAGGACTCCCAGACTCTGAAACAGAAACTGTGCCACGATTTTTGCCATTCAGCGATGCCCGTTTAATTGGAACAAACTCTGAGAAAGAAAGTGACGATCTCTTGCAAGAAGCTGTGCCTCCTTTGAATCGATTGAATACTACTGAGCCTGAGCTTCTATTCAAGGATCAGACATTGCCTGGGAAAGTTCGTTATAATTTGCGACCAAGAGTTGTGGGACAAATAAAAAATAAATGAAGTTTTTATGATTTTTCTGTTTACAGGTTAACTCTCCTACGAGGATCTACTTATTTTTGTTTTTCGAACCGCCATCCGGGTTCAGCTGTAGGGTCGCGGTAGACAAGTCTTTGGAATGCAAGCCTGAGACACTAGGTCGAAGGTTCTGGTTGGCCTAAGGGAGTTGCCCTGGGTTGACAGAGGCATTCCTTAGCATAGAACACCCTACCACAGCGAGCAGCATATTTAGTTAGGATGGATTTCTTCGAGTTGGAGAGACCCGTAAAGACAATTAATTTTAAGAATAAGATATACAAACTAATCACCCGAAAGAGATTTTTTATATTCAGCTTATTTATGCTATTGAGTTTAATGAAATTTTTAATTGGTTATGTGACATTCTCTTTTAAAGTGACGTTTATTCCCACTGTGCAACCTACACCTCCACCTACTATTTATTTTCATTCTTTTCACCCTTTGCCTGAACATGAAGTAGTTAGACGACTGGAATCTGCCAATAATTCCTTTATTCAACTTTTGCACCAACACCAGTTAGTTATGAACACAACGAATTGTTGGATGTGTGGTCTAATGCCCCATACGACCGATAAAGGTATTCCGTACTTGGTTTTGCCTTTCAGCCTGAATGGTTCTATTTGGGCATACAGAACGATGTTCATCTATGCCCATACTGTCTATCCCCTACGTTCACCGAAGGACAATCTGAAGAATAGTGCTGTAGCTAGAGGCATAGTCAATATGGTTAAAGGGACTAATGTAGATGAGACTATTCCAAAGATGAGAAAGAACCATATAGTGGTTGGGATGTTACTGGATATGGAGTTAGTCCGAGTGTTAACCAGCGAGCGAAAAGTTCTCCACCGATTTGGATAGGACCCCATCAGGGTCGCTATTGTCTGCAGGGTAATGGCAAGAATCCGAGAGCTCAGCTAGGGAAGAGCGTTTGTACTGACACCTATGTATTTACGTCCCAGACTTCCCCAGCATTTCTAGCCGCTAAGGGTACTTACTTTGTTTGTTATGACAAAGCGTATACATGGTTGCCCCCTGACTTTTCGGGCACATGTTTTGTTTCCTTTCTGTTGCCCCCCACTTTTACAGCTGCGGCAGATTATCATAAAGACGAGAGTTGCTAGAGGTGTCTTCAGTCAGGAAGACACTGCAGGGCAAGAGTTGGGAGATTTCTTTAAGGGTTTTCTGCCGTTCTTGGGACCGATGGCAAACAGCAGGAATATTCGTCAGTTGACAAGGGTGGTTGAGTCCACCATAGTCGAAACTGTTGGTGCCCTTAGTAACTTGACTGCTGAGCTCCAGTCGGATAGACTTATGACACTTCAGAATACAGTTGCTCTTGATGTCATACTTGCAGACCGAGGTGGGGTATGTAAACTGATTCAATCGAGCTGCTGCGTTTTCATTCCAGACAACGCTCCGTCAGTCTTCCAGGCCATTTCCAAGCTACATAGGATCTCAGATTCTGTCCATATAGACAAAGGAGATTGGTCGTTAATGGGATGGTTTTGGGAATTGATATCCACTTGGGGATGGAAGATTCTGATGGTCATTGGGATGGTCTTAGCTATCCTTTTCCTGTTCTGTCTCTGTATACAGTGTGTTCCTGCTATTTGTGGCTTCTGTGCTACTTCCTGTGCAAGGAGACCTGTCCAGAGAGAGATACTAAGTACTAGGATGATGCTACAGCAACATATCGATGATCTGATGAATATAGATCCAGATTCAGATTGACATGGGTTTGGGTCTGTTGCCTATGTAAGGGCAAAAGGAGGGTCTGTAGTTCCGTAGTTTGAGGGTCTGAGGTTTGGTGGTTCCAAACCTGTTCAATAAAGGTCGTCGGAAATAGACGATTTTGGTGTCGGCGGACCGCGAATCACTAGTGCGGTATGTACGAGTGTTTTCGCATGAATCGATCAATGAGAACACTACGTATTTAGGGATTTCGTTTGAACCCTCGGGTTCCATTTTGTGAACGGCAGCCATTTTGTGTGGTTGCCCTCACATAGGCCGATGACTACGGCCAAGCGAGTCTTTGGGACACGTACACCTTAGCTGACTTCTAAATGACCTGGCCGAACTGACTCCCTTGCCCGAGGCTGACCTCGCTGAGCCAGTTCCTTGTTAAGCAGCTGGTCAGATAGAGATCAAAGAGCAGGACATGCCGAAGTTTACAGTACACTGCACCCACCTTTCTATCTTGCTTCCAATCTGTTTCTGCTCCTTCCTTTACGACATAATCATTAATTTGGGTTGAGATTTTATGATGGGTTTGTCCGGCCTGATCGACCAGGATATTGGAATGTGCTTGGTCATTTCTGGAGGGCTGGACAACGGAAAATGGGATTGTCGTCATGCGCTACTTTTGAAAAGTCACGATCTGATTGGTTAGTTTGTATAACTGATGCTACTTTGGAATGTAATTTTTGGCATAAAAGACCATGCTCCGCTCATTGAAATTGTGCAGTCTCTAGCGAACCACCCGTGTTGTGCTTCGTAGATCTCTGTTCCTGGTTGCAGCCAATAAACTTTAGTCTTTGACATCATCAAGAAGCGTCCTGTGTCTCTGTTTGCCAAGGCAGGGGAACTCAAAGGCATCAGGCGTTTTCCCTGGCGCCGCTGGGCTCTAAAAACCCTGTCCTTCAAGGCGTTAGCCTTCTTGACTTAATGCCTCTCTCCTCCACTTCTGAAATGCAAGGCTACACCATATTTACCAGAATGCGGTGCAGCCTTGCATTTCCCCCAGCGATGGTGCAAAGTTTAGCAACATAGCGCCAACGCAGGCAACCTTGCACCAGAGTGCAAGGGTGTCTGTGTGCAGGGGAGGAACGTTTATGTGTAGAAAGGTGTCCCTTCCTGCACATAAACAATCCTAGAAATGACATCCTGTCACTTTCATGCATGCTGCTTTATGCAGGCATGAAAGTGAAAAAATGTCATTTTTTATAAAATGTGTTCATCTGCAGGAAGGGACACCTTCCTACACATAAACAAACAATGGCATTTTGTTTTTTCGGTATACAACTGTTACAACGAAGTTTTTACCACGCACTACCATTACAACGCAGGCATTACCACGCATACCATTACAACGCATTGCGCTGGGGGGCGCTCTAGGATAGGGAATAAGTATAATTTTATATCCAACACCTTCCCTAGTGTCCACGGGGACTGGAGTTGGAATATAAAATTATACTTACCACTATCCAGCACCTCTAAGCGCTATGCGTTGTAACGGTATGCGTTGTAAATACCGCGTTGTAATGGTATGCGTGGTAAAAGTATGCGTTGTAACATCATACATCCTGTTTTTTCATGTGTGCTGCACAAGGCAGCACACATGGAAAGAAAAAAATGAGGAGAAATACTGCATTTCTCCTTGTTTTGCCATCTAAAGATTAGATTTGACCTGGTCTTAATGTTGGCGCTGCCTCCTATATACGCAATCCTTTTTCATCGGGTGCAACATCAAAATTATTGGTTTTTGCGGTGGAACACCCACCGAAACACCCACTCCTCGCCCTTTTCCCACTAACAATAGCGGGAAAGGGGGCCCTATGTACAAGGCAGCACTAAGCCACATTAAGTGGCTTAATGCTGCCTTGTACGTTAGGCGTAGCCCCTATCGTCACCACAACATCAATATAGGTGACATTGTGGTGCAATAAGCCCCCTAGTTTTATATATTTTACCAGACGTTAACTTCCATTCTGATCCTCACTGTCGCATCCATTCCCACTCAACTTTCTCCCCGTTAAAGCTCCTGTCATCTCTAGCAAGAGGTCTTTGATGCAAAAAATAATAGGCAACAGGTGTCGATTTATGTTTGACACAGCTCTTAATTAAGCCTCACCAAATGCCAGCTCCAGGTAGCAAAGTGTGTTGATGGAGTGTGCAGGAAACTGAAGTTCATGTCTGCCCCGGGGAAAGCAGCCTTTTAACGTACTTTCAACCAAAAGCTCACATCCTGGAACTCGTAGAAACATTTCAGTGAAAATAAAACGACCCTCTCTACCTCAAGGATGGTCATAATGTTTCGGGTTTGCCTTCCTAGTATCAACTGCAACCTCTTGCTTTCATCAGCAATAGACATGGACGTATGCTGAGCCTTGCCAAGTAAGAAAACTCATACTACCCCTTAATAGTTCAGGGCTCTTCACAATGTCTCTGCGTAGGTGTTCTGAATCCAGAGTAACTCCATCCTGCTGAACATTACCTCTACAAAGATGTTATAAGCTACCTACTTTTTATAAGTAGTAAAAATGTAACTCTGTCGGGGGCGTGGCTGCCTGAACCCTCTTCTCCTCCCGTGGCGCCGACTTTCCTTTGAATGCTCTGTGTTTCGGCTGCCGCTATCTTACTCTAATGATAAAGTGAAACAGCGGAACTATTCAAGGCACTAGCGGTGTTGCTTCAAGCCCTCAAAAGCCTGCCTGGTCACCGTGATGTGAATGATTGTCCCGGCTGCATGGAGGCCATCGCTGTGTTTCTGCTCGGCCCATTAATCTCCCTCTGCACCTACCCGGCAAGATCCGCTCAACTCCTGACGCCTCGGCCGCTTATTACATCGGCCTGCCTGACTGCCGATATATGTTTCCTCGGCGACTGCAGTTTCGGCTTGGGCTGCTCTGTGATTGACCGCCATTAGAGATCCTTCAGGTACGGCACGTAGCGCACTTAAAATGGCGGCCGCCAGACTCATTACCGGCCCGATCCTATATTTGCTGGCCCGGGTGACCTGTTAGACACTGCCTAGACACTGCTCAGACCGGACAAAAGGATCCCTGCTCACAACATGCTAAATAACTCATAAGGCATAAGGAAATAACTCAGAATGCTTTTACCTTACTATGACTCCTAGATGCTTACCTGCCATGTGCTAGATCCAGCACTGATGTATTCCTACTGGCACCACACCACACCACAGACATACTTCTCATGTCCCTAACGGGGGCCACCTTTAGTTCTGCATTATTTACTGTGGCCCGCGCTGTGAAATGCTCTTTGGCTATTACAAATAATGAAGAAGGTTTCAGCCTGTATTTTGTGTATGCCTGACCCTAAAATGGCAGACTTCTGTGACGTCCCCACTGAAAGTGCCTGAAACTGTCTACTTTTGGACTGGAATCTGCCTACCACTGGGTTTGAGGCTGTTCTTTTGACACTCTGGCAATTGGATGGGCTAATTTAACTCCTGCTGTGGCCTCCAGGGCTAGTCTAACTCCTGCTCCTGCTCCTGTAATTTCTACGTCCAGATTTGAAAATGCCTGCCACCGGGTTTGAGGCTGTCTTTTGGTCACTCTGACAATTGGATGGGCTAATCTAACTCCTGCTGGGGCTTCCAGGGTCACTCTTGCTCCTTTACACTGAGATCTGACTCGCTCAATCCACGTTTCACTTATCCGCCCACAACACGGTGACCTTATCCTGTGACCTTCTACTCATCCATGCTTCCAGTTATTCCGCAGAGGGTGCAGCCAGTGCAGGCCTTTAAAACTACGGAGTCCAATCAGCCGCCCATTTGAGTTAACCCAGGAAACGGCACCGTACTGACGTGCCCCTATCTACCTGCTATATATACTGACCGCCAACAAATCGTTAAGCTATTCTCCAATTCCAACATGGAAGAAAAGGAGGCCAAGAATCTGAAACGGCTGAAAGCTGAACCACTGAACCCAGTCTCACCAACCAAGGGTGCACGTGATATTAATGCGACGCTGCACATGATTCTCCTCAAACTTGCTGAAGTCCACAAAATCACAAAGTCCACTAGAGAAGAGATTACTGCGGTGCGTCAAGACATTAAGGACACTAACGTCAAGCTCTCAGAAACTGAATGTAGGATCAGCCAACTCGAAGACTCGGAAGTAAGGGTAAGTAAGTTCCTTAAAGAACTCTCAATATCTACCACATCTATGTCACGACGCATCTCTGAGTTGGAAGATAGAAATCGCAGAGGAAACTTGCGAATTTTTGGTATTCCGGAAGGGGCAGACGATAAAGATGGATTGGGTATACCTTTCCTGGAATCCTGGTTCCCGCACGCCACCAATCTTTCCTTCGCTATTCCACTGGAATTCGACAGAGCCCACAGAGTTCCAACCCGAATCTTGCCTGGTCAAAGGGGCCCCAGACCGATCGTTTATAAGCCTCTCAGGTATCAACACGTGGAGCAAATTTTGTCATTCATGGGCAAGCATAATCACATACTATGGAAGACTAATAAGGTGTACATCTCTCAGGATTACTGCAAGGAAAACGTCACCCTGAGGAAAAACTTTCTAGCCCTCTGCCCACGTCTTCAATCACTCAGCTACCAATATGGCTTCGTAGGTCCTGCACGTTTCTGGGTGACGATCCAAGGGATACCACAAATATTCACTGGTCCTTCACATCTGAAGAAGTTCCTGGATGGTCCAGACGAAACATCCATGGACTTTGCTGCTGCGTCGAACGTTCCTGGTGCTGGCACATAGACCGTCGGATTACTGCCCGCTATCTTGCCTACAAATTACAGCGCCTGATCATCTACATCATCTTCATCGTCTCAGGTCTCAGGTTACAGGTCTGATTGGCGGTGTGGTAGGATGCTATTTTTCCTTCCTAATGACGTTAAAGGAGAGACTTGGTACTTGATTTGTTTCCATTTGACTTCCATATGTCTACTCATATGTTCACTCTTTAAGGGGGTGGTGTAGTCTTTGTGTGGGGGTGGACAGCACGGCTGAAACAGTACTCGTCAAATGACCCATATGGCAGCGTGTGCTACTTTTTATACACTCAAAATGTTCGGGTGTGCTTGTGCATCTGTTGTAATGTTCGAGTTTGCTTCCAGAGTGGCAATTCTATGTCCTGGGCCAAACTATAATGTTCCTATGGTTAATATAGAGCAATCACCACGGTTTATTTCATACCGCGCAGGTGGGATTGCCAAGCGTATGTGTTGTGCCGCTCTACTGTTATAATGTTTGCTTTACTATGTTCTTTCTTTGGTGACACAAAAGTGTTGATTCGCTTGTTACGTATAATCATTTGAAATGATGTCCTCAAGACATGTTCCTGTTGCTTCTGATGTCTGTTCATATACCACGCTTTACTTCTATTATGCAGCAAGCAAAGATATTACATGAATGCCACGGGGGAGGGGACCTGGTGCGGCTGCTTCTCCCTGGTCGCCATGTCCTTGGTATACTTTTGGGGTGGGGACTGCGGGTTTGGGTTGTGGGTGGGAGGGGGGGGGTTCTTGGTTCTACTGCTATTCATTACTTTATCTGTGTTTTTGATTTTGTCTCTCCGTCTACATATGCTTCTATGCAGCAACTATCTACATCTCAATGTTCATGATCGTGCTCATTATGCACTCATTATCCCTTGCCTACACATTTTCGGGTATTTTGGCCTCACCTTTGAGGACCACATGATGTCCCTCGCACTTTGCACTATGAATAGAGTGACATCATATCCCTGCACTTCCAATGACCCTAAATAGGCAGTCCCTTAAGATAGTGTCGCTCAACGTAAAGGGTATCAATCTCTCAATCAAAAAAAGAAACATTTTAGACTATCTAACAAAACAAAAGGGGGACATTGTATTATTACAGGAAACTAAAATTGATTCGCCCCAATTTAACTCTATGAAAAATAAACGGTACAGTGAGGCAATTGGTTCCAATGCCTTAGGAAAAAAGAACGGGGTTCTCACTTTAATTGCGAAGAGAGCTAACATCGATGTCTTACACAGTACAGCCGACACAAAAGGTAGATGGGTCTCCACGAAATTGTCAAAGGACAAATAAAGAATTCTACGTGACTAACATTTATGCCCCCAATAAAGACGACCCAGGGTTTTGGAAGGAAATCTGTGCCCATATTGACACAATACCAGATACTGCAACACATATCTTTGGTGGTGAGCTTAATCTCCCCATGGATCCTCTTTTACATAGGGACTCCCGCTGCTCCTTTCCTCCAAACAACTCACACAAAGCACTCCTCAATCTTTTCTCCCAATGTAATTTAATTGACTCATGGAGGTTGTTGAACCCGACAGGTAGAGACTATACCTTTTACTCACCACCTCACGATTCCTATTCACGCATAGACTACTTACTCGCTTCTGGCCACTCCACTGACGACATTGAAGAAACCTCCATTGAGGCGCGGGTAATTTCTGACCATTCATGCATAACGATGACTCTGGCACTGCACAATGTGGTTAAGAGGTCCTCTCTTTGGAGATTTAACGATGCGGTTTTGAAAAAGGAGGCACATAGATTGACTATAGAATCGGCCATACATGAATATCTTACTCACAATAAAAAGGGGGACACAACAGATCTGACAAGATGGGAAGCACTTAAAACTACGGTGAGGGGGGTACTAATTAAAATTCCTGCATCCATGAATAAGGATGTCACTATCTCTTTACAGTGCTTGGAGGAGGAGATCTCAGCGCTAGAAAAGCAGCATGTAGCTTCTAAATATCCTCTAGTCCTAAATGACTTGATGAACAAAAAATACGACTACAATAAAATAGTTAGTGATAGGGAAGGAGTATGGCTCCAACATCACAAGAACTTCAAGCTCTGTCATGCTAATAAAGCAGGTAAGAGCCTTTCCTCTTACCTGAAGTTCAAGCTACAACAAACGTCTAACAAAAGCATAGTGGATAACTTAGGAAATCCGCACTCGGATCCTACCAAAATTGCTGACATCTTCAAGAACTTCTACAGTGATTTATATAGCAAAAACCTAGAGATTGATGGTTCCAAACTACAGACGTACTTAGACAAATGTAAGCTCCCTTCTCTCTCGATGGAAGACCAAGTTGAGCTCAATAAGCCCATATCCTCTGATCACATTGCCCATACCATTAAATCTTTTAAGACCAGGAAGGCACCAGGCCCTGACGGACTCAGCGCTTTGTTCTATAAGAGTTTTCCCCCTTCACTATTGGAGCCTCTCAGAGACTTATATGAGCACTTTACCATCTACGGCCAAGTTCAAGGCACCCACGCAGAAGAAATCATTGCGGTTCTCCCTAAAGACGGGAAAGACCCGACGTCACCGAAAAACTATAGACCGATATCATTAATCAATCTCAACTGTAAGATCTATGCCATGATTCTGGCCAAGAGAATTCAAAAGGTTTTACCCCAACTTGTACACCCATCACAGGTAGGGTTCCTCAAAAAAAGATTATCCAGCGATAAAACGCGGACACTAGCACACATATTAGAAAAAGCGAAACTTACTACCTCCCCGACGGTGGCGATGACATTAGACGCCGAGAAGGCCTTTGACAAGGTCGACTGGTCTTATTTGGAAGCCACTCTGCGGAAATTCAACCTGGGGTCCGACTACATCCGTATGGTGATGGCCTTATACTGTAACCCGTCGGTGAGAGTGAGAGCAGGTGGATGTCTGTCGGATCCATTCGATCTGAAGCAAGGGACGAGACAGGGCTGCCCCCTTTCTCCCTCCCTTTTTCTCTTGGCAATTGAACCCTTCTTTTACTCCCTTCGGAATAATGATTTAATTAAAGGTATCTGTTTTGAAGATCTCACGGTCAATATCTCGGCTTATGCTGATGATGGTTTGGTGGTGTCGGAAAACGCGGAACTGGCTATTCTGGCACTGATGTCCTCTATTGCAGAATTTGCAGAGGTATCAGGTTATAAGCTTAATAAGGACAAGACGGAAGTTAAATTACTTAATAATGTGTGTGATAAGAGCGTGTTGGCGGACTCAGGTCTATGTTGGCAATCGAAGAGTTTTAAATATCTAGGTATCGAATTTGAGAAGGATTTAATTAGCACCCTCAAACTAAATGAGATTTCCCTCCATAAGAAGATTTCCTCTCTTCTTGATGGCTGGTCCCCAAAATTTCGGTCTTGGTGGGGCAGAGTGGAAACTCTGAAAAGGATGATTACGCCCCTCACCAACTATCTGATAAGTATGCTACCTATGATACTCTCCAATGATTTCCTTAATAAGACATATAAACTTTTTTTAATGCCTTTTTATGGCAGGGAAAGAAACTGAGAATCTCCTTGCGAAAACTCCAGCTACCAAAAGATAAGGGGGGGATTGGGCTCACAAATTTCAGATGCTATCAGACGGCCTACCTTTGTAAACAAGGGGCGAACTGGTTTCAAGAAAATCAGGAATATACTCCTATTTGGGTCCGGGTCGAGAGGTTTATCATTAATAACCTTCCGCTCTCCGCCATTATGGCCATGGATGTCACGGTATTCCCTCACTCCAAATATATTTTTCTTAACACTAAACGGGCACTCCTTAACCTAGAGAGACTTTGCAAAGTCAAAACCAAATTCTCCAAATCTACCCTAACCTCGTTTTGGTTTAACCCAGCCTTTAGGTATGAAGATAAGTATCTCTATTAGGAGGAGTGGTCTAAGAAAGGGCTGAATTTACTGAAGGATATTTACGATGGATCTTCTCCTCTAGCTTTTGCATCATTACAAACACGGTTTGATCTCCAACCACTTGATTTCTATAAGTTCCTGCATCTCAAAGCCCTTGTCTCCGCCAGAGCCATCTCACCACACGCACCTACACTATGCAGTAAGTTACTTCAGCTCATGTCATTAGGCCACATGGTATCAAAAATGTATAAAATTCTCTCCCCATGCCTCAAAAAGCTCACAGGAAGTGCGAACTAGACTGGGAGAATGAAGCCAACTCTCCCAGACCAAATTTATGCTGATCAATAGATCGTATTGGACGGCGGAAAAACTTTTTAAACTTAAGCTCCTTGACAACCCTCTATGCTGGAATTGTAAATCCCACGTCAGTAACATGGCTCACATGCTTTTCCACTGCCCGAAACTCCAGCAATTCTGGGATATGATATTTACTATATTCAAAGAATATTCCATTATTGGCCGCACAGAGAATTCGCATATGTCTATATGTCGTATTGGGAGAAATTGATCCGATAATACCAAATGAACACGATAGACACCTATTAGACCTCGTGCTCACACTTGCATGCAAAGTAGTTTTGAGTAAATGGAAAAGTGCTTCCAATGTATCTTTCAAAATGTGGCAGGAATGGCTAACTTCCCTGGGAGGTGCGGATAATGATGTCCTATACTCTTCACCATGGCGGAAACCTCATACTAAACTCTGGAGCTCGCTTGATTCAAGGGAGACATGCTACGATCCGCCTTGAATCGCTTGGGACACTACCCACTGATTCACACCCTGTATTGGTCTGCTACTTGTTTAGTAATGGAATGTATGGCTTGGCCCTGTATCTGCTACCATGAACATGAATTGTGATTATCCGCTACGTTGCTGTTGTAATCTTTAACCCTTACTCTTTCCCTTTTCTTTCCTTTTACTTCCTTACCTCCTTTCTTCATCTTTCTTTTTTCTCTTCCTTATCCTATCCCCTTGCTTTTCTCGTTCCTCTCTTTCCTCCTATTACCTTATATCACAATGGTGCGCTAAGAATATTGTTTCATATATGGATAATCTGTTCAGCGTATACCTAATGTGTGGTTTTTTTTTAAATCATGATTTGCTATATTTCATGTTATTTTACCCCGCGATATGTGATCCAGACAGGTTAACATCATATATGCACCCTTTGCAATCATCCGTGTATTATTCCCTGTCTCTTTTTTTATATTATTGTAATTTTTGTAGTCTTTGTATCCTTCAATAAAAATGACTTGAAATAAAAAATAAATGTAACTCTGTCTGCTGAGAAAAATCAAACGACCCCCTTTAGTTTAAATTTGGTCCCATTATCTCAGGCGTGCCTTCCCAGGGCCTGTGGACACGGTCCGATCCTGCTGACCCTTACCATTGTAAACATATCACCTGTAACATGTTTTTATTATCATGAGAAGCTGAAGTACATCGAGCCCTGGCAACTAGGAAAAATCAGACCACCACATACCTGCTTCGTGGGTACTTAGTCCCTCCCTGCTGACCCTTGAAACTGCATAGATATCACCTGGATTTGGCTTTATCAATATTGCACATGGAAGTACACTGACCCCTGCCAAATAGGAAAAAATCGAATTTCCCCCTACTACTTCAAGGCATGTCACAAGTTACTGCTAAGCGCTTGGTCCCTTACAATTGTCAGGATGTCACTGGCAAACTACTTTTATGGGACAAGCATTCAGCGTTCATTAGTGTAGAGCACTGTAGTCATATACTCTCAATGTCCAGCCTCGCTGTTTTCTACAACTCTGTTTCAGTATATTGATTTACCTATGAGAGCACAAAGAAACTGCTTACATTGTTTGAGTCAGTGCAAAAGTAAATGTTTACATAGTTATAAAGAGTGCCGAGGAAACAGTAAATGTGTTTTATTTTAACAAAGAGATTTGCTGCGTTGCATACTGCTTATCAAGGTTGCCTGATACATTGTAATATGAACAAATTCAATCTCTCTCTGGTCCCTCTAGGGCAGTGCTTAATTTGAGCCGGTGGTTTCCAATGCTCGGCATCAGCCATTTAATTTATGACACTCTGCCACATAGTGGTACTGTCTCTCTAATTTAGAGATGAGCACAACAGTTGTTTAAAAAATCAAGGTACATATAACGAAGACCCACCGCCAAAGCCATGTTTACAGCTTTTGGGGCCCAGAATACTCTACATTCCCACACCTGTAAGAGTGTGGTGGTTGGTAGTTGTGTTGGTACTGTCATTGCAGCAATGGCAGGGGCACTGGGTGGTCCATGCTGCAGTGGCCTCTCGAGGAAGGCCCTGGCACTTAATGTCTTTACAAATTGGGCACTGGATGTACCCATATATATAAATAATTCTAAACACTGGTTTTGAGTTTGGAAAGATGTAACCACTAAAGACAAAACTAAAATCCCGAAAATTAATGGAACTAAACCAAAATTAAAGACTTAAAGATTTCGTCCTGCATTTAAACAGGCCTCTAAAACATAGTGGCAATCCAGTGCCAGGCTTCGTGGTCTTTCTTCTCAGTCCATTTTCACGAATGATAAATTGACAAATCACTGTCTGCAACCAACTGTAATCTTTTACTAAGTGGCATGTAATGACAGGGAAAAAATAACTCCTTTCCGTGGTTTTTCTCCTAAACAAATATCTTATTTCATCACAAATAAGGGGTTCCTTTTTATAGGTAACACTGATTTTTAAAAGTCACCGCGCCTCACTGTAGTATATTTTGAGTCTGTCATCATTTCCTGTATCCTTGGTTGGCACTTTCAGTATTCATTTTACACACGCACTTTGGAAATAAACTCTCACTGGTATTCATATTCAGACGCACACTCACTATGACTAGGAGTTGACATAGTTGATCACTACATAGTTTACTAAATCATCTGTTCACGCCATGGTGGGAAGTCTTGTTGCATCATAAACTACCCAGTAAAAGCGAAATTTCGTTTTGAAAATGCATGGATGTTTTTTCTACTCAGTTCAAATTTCTGATACTAGAGGCTTCTCCTTTGTTTAATTCTATGGCCTTCAAAATCACATCGTTTTTTGCTGCCAGTTTTACACAACACTTTGTGGTTACATTTTAATGTTGGATACACGCCTTCATATTAACAAAGATGAATCCTCTTCTATCCTTCTACAGAATCTCTCTGAACTAAGGGCCAGATGTATGAAACCTTGGTCGCAAATTCAGACCAATATTTTTGCGACCAGTATGTATTTATGTGACCTAAACTATGGGGCATATTAACAACAGCATGCGATAATTATCGCAAGTCATGCTTAGCGCGTTTTCTATTATTGTCATCTATCGCTGATTGACATCGTCGTGTTAGCGGCATATTAGCAACGCTTTGCACAGAGGCGATGTCAAAACCAGCGATAGACAGCGATAACCAGAAATATCTTATGAAATCCTGCAATGATCATGCATCGCTAATGTAAACCTTGATAATAGGCATGTCTGTACTTAACCATTTAATCCACCTCCCATTCACAGGATGTCTAAGTCAAGTTTCAAACTGGTGTTAGATTCCTAAAATAAACCCGCTTAGCACTAGTTTTCTTATCGCTTCGCTGTCCGGGCCGGCATTGTTAATAGGGCGAAGTCCTGTTTGGGACTGTTACCAAGAAGTTTAGGTGAGGAACACCTACTTTGCATGTCACTAGCAATATATATCTCTGACATGCAAAGTGGAAAAAAAATGGCAGGACTCCCAAGGAAGCAGCCGCTATTGCATGTTAGCGAGTCCTTGTAAATAGTGCGATGGGAAATTCGCAACTTTTCCGGTGAATATCGTCGAAAAAGCGGCGAAGAATCTCTTGATAATATGCCCCTATGTATTATTAGGTACATACAGAAAATTTCAAACCATGGTGCATCACAATTCGGCTTATCTTACCAATATTTATGAGGTTGGACGCAAATTACTACTCACTATGATTGGTGGCCATTACACAGACACCAGCCTGCCAGGAGGCGACCATGTCTTAGATCACTTTTTAAATACTTTATTTTTAAATCCAGCTTGTTTTCCTTAACAGAGGCGTAGTTAAAAAAAAATTGGAACTCATTAAGAGTTTCTTTTAGAGTGAACACTGCTCTTCTGGGGCCGTGTTGTGAATACAGCACATTTTCTTTGTTTACGACCCAGCACACCTTTCAAAAGGGACACCCTGTGCAAACAAGGAAAATGCACTGTAATAAAATGAATGCGCTGCCCCTAGGGCAGCCGCAAACTCAGGCTGCCACCAGGGCAGTGCATTCAAATAAAATACAATGCTGCTGCTTAAAAGTTTCTCCAAGTTTCATTGTGCAGGTGGCAAACCGTCTGCACGTTTAAGGGCAGGTATAGTGAGTGACAGCATCCACCTGCATGGGGATGTCTGAGGGGTCAATGGCACCAAACCTGTTAATCCCCCCAGAAGGTTGCCTTCAGGAGGCGTACTAAAAGTGCACCACCTTTTTGTGGCACATTGAAAGTGAGCCTCTTAAAGGCCTGTTTGCATATGGAATGTCTGACAAAAATATCGAAAACAAAAATATCGATATACAAAAATATCGGAACAAAAATATCGAAGTCAAAAATATAGGAATCCTATCCCTAACAGGGTAAGTACAAAAATATCGAAAATAAAATATAGAATGACAAAAATATCGTTTTTTGTAAAATATCGTTTTTTTTAAATATAATAAAAATGTAATATTAACAAAATAATACTTATAAATGTAATAAACATATTTAAAAATGTACTATAATATTTCAAATTAATACATAATGTAATACAAATTAATGTTAATAAATATATAATACATAATATATTTTTCATTAATAATAACTCTAAATTAATTATTGTCATAACTTAAAAACAAATAAATATGTAATAAATTACTAATACATTTATTTACATAAAATATTTACATAAATAACAATTAATAACAACATAATACTAATAAAAAAGCTAAATACATTTTAGATAGCGTATGAGTAAAAATTACTATTCCCACTCCAGAGAGTGCGACAGTAGGGAAAGTGTTGGATAGCGTAGCAGTAACAATTACTATTCCCACTCCAGAGAGTGCAACAGTAGGGAAAGTGTTGGATAGCGGAGGGGCAACTATTACTATTTCTACTCCAGAGAGTGCAACAGTAGGGAAATTTTGGATAGCGTAGGGGTAAAAATTACTATTCCCACTCCACAGAGTGCAACAGTAGGGAAAGTGTTGGATAGCGTCAGGGTAACAATTACTATTCCAACTCCAGAGAGTGCAACAGTAGGGAAAGTGTTGGATAGCGTAGGATTAAAAATTACTATTCCAACTCCAGAGAGTTCAACAGTAGGGAAAGTGTTGGATAGTGTCAGGGTAACAATTACTATTCCAACTCCAGAGAGTGCAACAGTAGGGAAAGTGTTGGATAGCGTAGGATTAAAAATTACTATTCCAACTCCAGAGAGTGCAACAGTAGGGAAAGTGTTGGATAGCGCCAGGGTAACAATTACTATTCCAGCTCCAGAGAGTGCAACAGTAGGAAAAGTGTTGGATAGCGTAGGATTAAAAATTACTATTCCAACTCCAGAGAGTGCAACAGTAGGGAAAGTGTTGGATAGCGTAGGTTTAAAAATTACTATTCCAACTCCAGATAGTGCAACAGTAGGGAAAGTGTTGGATAGCGTAGGGGTAACAATTACTATTCCAACTCCAGAAAGTGCAACAGTAGGGAAAGTGTTGGATAGCATAGGGGTAAAAATTACTATTTCCACTCCAGACAATGCAACAGTAGGGAAAGTGTTGGATAGCGTAGGGGTAACAATTACTATTCCAACTCCAGAGAGTGCAACAGTAGGGAAAGTGTTGGATAGCGTAGGATTAAAAATTACTATTCTAACTCCAGAGAGTGCAACAGTAGGGAAAGTGTTGGATAGCGTAGGGGTAACAATTACTATTCCAATTCCAGAGAGTGCAACAGTAGGGAAAGTGTTGGATAGCGTAGGGGTAACAAATACTATTCCCACTCCAGAGAGTGCAACAGTAGGGAAAGTGTTGGATAGCGTAGGGGTAACAATTACTATTCCAACTCCAGAGAGTGCAACAGTAGGGAAAGTGTTGGATAGCGTAGGGGTTTAAATTACATACTTATAAATTACATCTATCAATTAATTAATTATTTAAAATTAATAACCAATTAATTAAATTTATTTACCAATTAATAAAAATAAATGTATGCTTCCTACTAATTAATAATTAATTCTACATAATGAAATTACTTTCCACCCTATTCCCGTATAAACCCATAACCTGCTACAGAACATATTTATCAATTAATTAAAAATAATTACCAAAATAATTAAATATAATTACCAATTATTTTTAATTAATGTATGATTCCTACTAATTAATAATTATTTAAACATTATTACATTACTTCCAACCCTATTCCCCTATAAATCCATAACCCGCTACAGAACATAATTATCAATTAATCAATTAATTAAAATTATTTACAAATAATTCTTAATAATTAATAATTCCTACTAATTAATAATTAATTTAACATGATTAAATTACTTCCCACCCTATTCCCCTATAAACCCATAACCCGCTACAGAACATATTTATCAATTAATCAATTAATTAAAATTAATTAAAAATTAATTCTCAATTAATTAATTAATAATTCCTACTAATTAATAATTAATTTAACATAATTAAATTACATCTCACCCTATTCCCCTATAAACCCATAACCCGCTACAGAACATATTTATCAATTAATCAATTAATTAAAATTAATTAAAAATTAATTCTCAAGTAATTAATTAATAATTCCTACTAATTAATAATTAATTTAACATAATTAAATTACTTCCCACCCTATTCCCCTATAAACCCACAACCCGCTACAGTACTAAAAGGCAATATTTAATTAAAATATATTAAAAATAAATAATAAAACATAATAAATACAATATAATATACACAACATTTATTTAAAAATCGATATTAGTAACATCGAAATTATTTATTTCGATATTATTGACATCGATATTTAAAACTTCGAAATTACTAATATCATACTAATATCGATATTAAGACTGTCGATATTACTTACCTTCTATATTATGTCCCATCGATATTTAAACTTCGATATAATTGTATATCGAAATTTAAAACTCGATATTTTGTCTGTGTAGTGAAGTAGTGTGGCTCACTGGTTAGAGGCGGCAGACCCGAGAGCAGAGGACGGCCCGGGACCAGGGTTCGATTCCCGGCACGGCAGGTTTCTGGACCAGGGTCAGCGGACTCGATAATTCTCTCGCCTCGGTGCCCACTCTGATCAGCGATCACACTCGGCAACTCTGGGCATTAGCTTGCCTCATCTTCACTAACGGCCCCACCAGACCGCCGGGGATGCCTGGTCTCACCCTGGAGATACCCATTAAGGGACCATCTCTCAGGGAAGCCAGGAAGGGTTTCGCAGCGGTCGAAGCGCCTTGGGACCCTACGGGTAAGTAGTGCGCTATATAAATACCAATACATTACATACATTACATTACATTACATTACATTATGCATATGCACCCTTGTCAGTATTACGGAGTAGGAACAGAGGCAAAGTGATTGCCTCATTTGCAAGGGGCCATCCCCCCATGCAAACAAGGTGACGTTCTTTCAAGATAGTGTCGGTGTAGAATGTGCACAAGCGTCTGCTGCCCCTTCTGTAATACCAAAGTGCCCCAAGAGTGCAGAAAGCAGGTATAAACACCCATTGTACCCCTGGGGCACTTACGTAATATGTACCCAGGACCACTGTCTACTCCTTAACCAATTTTAAGAATAAGTACAATTAAAAAAATTATTTTATGACCTTTTTTATATCAAAATATTGATACATATCATTTATTGTTACTTGGAAGGGACAAACTAAACAGGCCCCTTCCAAAAGTGATTTGCTATTCTCTTGTAAACCCATTTTGAGATTTAGTAACCAGTTATTGAATCTCAAAATGAGATTAATACATTGCAAAAAGCATTTTTGCAGTCACAAACGTTCAATTGGTGCACTTTCAACAACAAAAATTTGCTTTATAGATCTGACCCCAAATTGCCTGTGCATAAGTCATTAATTTTAGGTTGATCCAAAACCACATGCCACAGACTAGCCTAATGATTAACTTTTAATAATAAATTGGACATGAACTTAAAGACTGCATTTTTTAAATTGAGACAATTGGACCAACATACCCGATAACAATGATATGTAAAAGCAAAGTCCATGAAAAGTGGTATCTCGATGACATGGTGCCACCTGATCATTCTAGCAATGTAGGGATTTTACACTTATTAATACATGACATCTAATCATCCTCTGAGAGACCTGGATAATCTCTTCCCTAAATTAAGCACTTGTAGATATCTCACACAATGAGGCTGAGTAGGATCTGGGTTCTGCTTGCACATTTAACATATAAGTATGGGTTCTAGTTGTTCAGAGGGTGGACTTGGAAGATGTATCTTGACATAGTTTTACTCAGTTCTCAGTGTACTGGTATAGTCCAGTATTGGTTTTCTGCTGGAACAATGGGCATTTGTTTAAAATCAGTAAATGTGCCTGCTGTGGGAGCTTCATTTTAATACAGGGGGTGTTTCGATATTTATCTGTTTTGATCATTACCCGGATGACTTTAAGTATATTGGTGAGTTGTATCAACACTAGGTGCTAGGTAATAGATCAGCGTACTCTCTCTTATGATATGGTTTAGACTTTAAAACATTCAATATGGTTATTTGCTATGAAGATATTTATCTGTTCACATTTTAGCAGCCTTCTTTTTGCAGACATGGGACTTTTTCTCAATTTACAAAAGGTACGGAAAATAATTTAGAAATTTACAGTGGAAGAATTATTTCTATATTTTTTGTAAAGTTGTCACTTTTATCAGATTCACAAACAATCCCTGTGGCTGAATTATAGAATTACCACAAGGGATAGCAGCCATTTTGACTACTTTAGTGACCACCCTCCACCCCCGACCCAAGTCACACCTTTATTACAGAAGAAGCTTAAGATGCTTACCCACCCACGTATGTAACAGCTAATACACGAGTGTACGTTTCTTTCCTGTATGGTTCGAAGGCTGTGCTTTGCAAGAGGGAGCATTTATTTTATTTAAGCAAAAACACACGAGGGAATAAGGGGGCATATTACCAATCAATAGCGATAATTATCGCTATTGCTTGGTTTGAGACAAAATTTTACCGCAGAGCTGCGGCAATTTTTACCACAAATAAACCTTGGTATTACCAAGGTTTATCGCAAATGCGATAAAAATCGCTGCAATGCATGAATATCGCTGAAAAGTCAGCGATATTCATGCATTACCGAGCTAATGCTCTTAGCCATGTTATCCACCTCCCATTGGATAACATGGCTTAGAACTGCTCAGGGCAGGTGTTAGCTTTTGGAGATATTCGCGCTTAGCGCGAATATCTCCAAAGGTTGGTAATAGGAGATAGCAATGTTAGCGACTGTTTTCAGTCGCTAACATCTTGGCACGCCCACTTTGCATATCATTAGTGATAAATATCACTGACATGCAAAGTGGGGCCCAGGATGGTCGCTATCTCCTACTAGCTGTCGCTAACTGGTGTTAGCGACAGCTAGGTAATAGGGAGATAATTTTATCTCCGCTTTCTTGTCTTTTAAAGCCAAAAAAGCGGAGATAAACCCCCTTGGTAATATGCCCCTGGGTCTTCTGCCATCTGCAGTGAAAGACAGGGCAGTAGTTTGGAACCCACCACTTGATCTTTCCCTGCTATACTCTCTCCAGCACAGGTGTGAACTCACTAATTAATCTAATAAAATGTGACCTTATGTGCACATGCACGAAACAGAGATTATTGTGAGAGTTTATGCTGACAACACACAAATGGCGTCTTGTTGCATTTAAGCAATCCTATTGTCTATTACGAATCTCCTAAAGGAGTGATTGTAATATAACAAAGACCTCTACATTCATTTAGCAACGTGTTTGCATGCTCATGGATAATGTCTAAAGATTTTTCAAGAAACAGTTTTCTGAGCCAACCAATTTCTCAACCTTTTCAAAACCCCACATTCTTTATAGATAAGCAGCAGATAATACGATTTCGATAATATAGTAATTTATTTTGAAAGCCAGTAGATGTTTGTGAGGCAAAAAGGATGTCATCAGCAGATAGGAGATTTTTCGTCCTCTATTAAAAGTTGTAGCATACTTTAAGTTGTCGACCACATATATAACTACCCCACTGTTCTTACTCTTTTCACTGAAGCTGAAATGTTTAACACGTTGGCCCCATCCAATTTTCAATAGTTCTGTGTATGGACAAGAATAATATTGGTGGGCTGATTGGATGGAATCCAATATCTCTTAGAATATGCCATAGACAGGGGCATTGCTTGATATCTATGGAGATAGTGGCCAGCTGGAGGAGCTCAGTGGCAGCCCAGAGGGGCATCAGCCTCCTTGCTGACTGAGCGCCACACCGTTCTTCATAATAGAATCCTTCAGCCTGTGAAGGACTTTGGATACCAGACGTGCCATTTTCGGAAGACCGGTGAGAGCCAGTACTTATTCATTTTTGTTTACTCGGCGGGCATGCCTACTCTAAGGTACTCATACCTGGCATTTTGTTTTTCTGACGTTTTTTTTCTGGTAAACAGAGCAGCTTTTCTTTACTGTTTTGCCAGCATTCTTAGTGCTCTAGGTGGTCTGCTATGTATTGCTTTTCATATAAAACAGCTTGGCATCAAACTGGGCATATTTTAATATTTTTCTCCTGGATTTCTGCCTGATGTGTTTGTTTACCCTCACCTCCTTGATGTACAGAATATTCAGGTACTTTTAGCCTTTGGCATATTTTCAGGATTTCCTCTAAATGTATTGTTGTCTACTGAGAAGTGTGCCCTGTCTGATTCTCTTCAGAACTTTGGAGCCCTATGTAGAACTTTTGCTCTTTTTTTTAATTTCATCTTTGGATTCATTGACCTTCACATCACAATAGAATTGACTGTGTTTATTGTGGATATAATGTTTTATATTATAAGGGTCCTGGTTGATGCAGCTTATCTGCTTGTTTCTGGGGAGAACGGAACCTCTGCATCGCACCTCCACCACCTTTACTCCCTCATCATCTTTGGAAGAATATAATCTTTTTGCTATTCTTCAAACAGACATGGAGGATTCGGAATGCAATGCAGTACTCCCTCCAGTGGGATCTACACCACTGTCCTCACCCTCAAAGATCCTACTTCTAACTGCCAAACATGCTTCAAAAGTGACTGCTTCCTCTGTACTTTCTTCTGGCAAACCTATTAAAAAAAGCTCAGTCGCCTTTTACATTCCCTCCGTCGATATCCATGGAACTTCTTCTTGAGGAGATTCGGGCTCTTAGACCATACATGGAAGAAACTAATAAACATCTTCAAAATTTGGATGATAAGTGGTCATGCATGGAGTACTAAGTAGTACAAATGGAACAATGTGTAGAATCTTTTCATGCTATGGTGGGCAAGGTTCCTCCTATGAAATTGGAAACTGTCCATCTAAAAAAAACAGGTGGAAAATCTTGAAAATCGTAACAGGCATAACAATTTACGTGTGTATAGTCTATCAGAAGGCATGGACAGTTCGGATCCCATCTCATTTTTCAGGTCTTGTTTCTCAAAGTTTCTTGATTTCGTGGACACTCCATTTTTAAATATACAAAGAGCTCATCGCCTAGGTAATGGTCCATGTTCCGCAAACTCTTCCACTAAACCCAGAGGCATTATCATTTACTTCTTAGAATATACTCTCAAGAATGCATTTATTTTGGTTCCAAGAACCATTAAAGTTTGCAATAAAATTGTCAAAGATTATAAAACAATTGCAATCAATAACTTTAAAAACAATTTGTGAAATACCAGGAATGTAACATTCTTAACATGCAGTAATTAGATTATGAGAGCATGATGTTCTACAGTTCATATATTTCCAAGGGCATAAGATTCTAAAGCTACAATAAAAAAAGCATTTTTTTTTATGGGCGCTCTTACTCATATCGTTTTCTAATAGCCATAGAAACCTTTATCTAATTTTCTACCCCGATGCAGATAGAAGGGAGCCAAAGAATGCAAAATGTTAAAACCATCAATGTATGTACGGGGCGGATTTTCCTCAATATTAGGACTAAAAAGGCACTCCTCACCTTTTTATGAAAAGAGCAGAATAGAATAAAGTGCATAGTGCCATGGTTTGTCAGCCCACCCTCTCGTACAAGGAAATGCCAACAAAAAGTGCACAGTGCGTAAATGAAATCTAGTTAAATAAAATCTAGTCTGCAAATCACTAGCACAAGTTAGATAATATTACAATGGGAGAAGGGACATCTGTGGTTGGCCCATCTCATCTTGGTCTAAATAACGTCTATTGTCCCTGGAATAAAATGCTTCTTTAATAATGGCTTTAGCATTCGGTGGGGTACTTTCAGGGTTATCATTAAAGTGCCTCAATCTTATCTCATGATATTAGTCCCTCAAGAAACAGAGCCATGGTATTTTTAAAGCATTGGACAAGTTTTGGTAGTCTATAAATACTTCTTTTGAAAACGTTAGTTCTTCAGACAGCCAGATTTTAGCCTCAAAAACAAGGGGACGCTAGTTATGCGATCCTCTATAAACTCTAGTCCCAGTTCCTTGTGACATAGACAGGTGGGGGCACTATTCGGGGTCATCAATAGCCTATTGATGGCTTTTATGATATACCCATACCCCTGCCCCATATGTTGCAATAGAGAGGTATTTAGCTTTATATAGGACAATTAATTCCCTCACAGGCGTATGTCATAATTTGCATGCAAAACAAAATAGCTCGTCCACTGCCCTAGGTGTGTGATGGGCTCTTGATGTAGCAAATGGGACCCAGTTTAACTTGTTACTAAATAAGTTCCCCAAGTATGTAACATTATCTACCTTTTCTATTCTCTTGCCCCCTACAACAAAGTTCTTAGATATTGTGGCTTTGGGGCCGCATACCCTAATATATGATTTAATACAAATGTATTTTTAGGTTGAGCGAGGACATCAGATCAGTAAAAATATCAAGGTAATTCTGAAGGCTATTAGCTGTCGTTGCCATTAACACTGTGTCATGCACGAAGCATAATAAAGGAACAAATTTACTACCAATGTTTGGAAAATCAAGCTCCCTGCTTAGTAAAGAAGCCTCCAAACCATTTGTGTGTATTAGCAACAGAATAGGGGCTAAAATGCACCCTTGTCGTACACCCCCTGTTGAGGCTATCAGATCAGTTTTTTCCCCTTGGCTGCCATATCTTATGGCAACTGTGGTATTAAAATGGAACCTGCTGAGGAGGGATACCAGTGCTTCTTGTATGCCATGCTGTTCATCACCACCCCCTTTTCTAAATCGATGCTGTCCAGCATAGCACACAATTTTTCCCAGTAAAGGGTGTCAAAGGCACTAGACAAATCCATGAAGGCCAGGTGGATAGATCCCCCTCTGGCAGTCATGTATTTGTTAATCACAAGGGCAAATTAAGGCCCTGCTCAGTCGTGCCCAGCCCCGCCTGAAGCCATATTGCATTTTTGATATGACTCCTGTGGTAGTTGCCCAAGTCTCCAAATGTGCAAGGAGGACTCTTCCTAGGACCTTAGCTGTGGCGTCAATAAGCGAAATTGGCATATAACAAGCCGGGTCACTTCTTGTGCCCTTTCTAAAAACTTGGACCACTAAAGCCTCCTTCCAGGACGCAGGCCTGGGGCCAATGAAAACTGATTTGAAGACGTTCTTCAACAAATGTTCCCACAGGTTAGGATTGCTTTTAAAAAGGTCAAGTGGCACCCCATCTGGGCCTGGTGCTTTCATTCGGGTCCTGTGTGTTTACACCTCCTCAACTTCAGACACTGTAATGGATAGACTAAATTGTATTGCTACAGATAAATCTACAAGCAGATCCCTTGTGGACTCCTCTACCTTCCTGTACAGTGGGTAAAACATTCCAGTGAAGGTAGTCACTCAAAGATCTCCCAGGATCAGTGAATCCATCTGCCTGACTTCATTAGTAAATTATGGGTGGTCAATGATTTCCAAACATTTTTTAGTATCTTTCATGGCTCCTGCTCTCTCCAGATCTTACCATGCTGAGCTTCTCAATTCTGCTTTACTATCCTCAATTATGATTTTATATTTGTGCCTTGCAGCTTTAACTAGATCTCTATTACGAGGATTAGCGTGGAGGTCCCTTTTGAATTCATTGTGAGACCTGGAACAATCAGAGTTAAACCACCAGGCCTCCTGGGGTTCCTTATGCTGAACGCTCCTAGTCAGCCGCTTGGATACCTCGGAGCACAGTGACCCAAACTCCCGGACGACATCCTCTGGAGAAGAATCTAACTACAAACATCCCATTATTGAGTGGCAATTTCCTTTGATAATATCTTCCTAAAATTTAAGGGGATTGATCTTACCCCAGTTTAAAGTAACTTATTTATTCAGGTGGTAGTGAATTGGGTATTCAACGCCCTCCCCCACCTGGGTCGTTGTTTTGAGGGAGACGATAAGGAGGTTTTGATCAATCACACAGCAAGGTTTCACATTGAAATTGCGAACAAGCATGGTGAAGTGTCTAGATATTAGCAAAAAATCAATACAACTGGCCCTACCACAACCAACATATTTTGGGCACTGCAAGAAAGAATCACTTACCAGTCTATATATAAAGCCTAAATTATTCCCTACAAGAATAGAATTTAAGACTTCGCCCTGGGGTGAGTGAATGAAGTGAGGCTGAGGCTGACCCTCAGTATCTACCAGCCCACACACACGTTCAGAGCTGTTCTTGAAAAATGCAATTAATATCCCTGCCCAGAGGATGCATAGCAGATTCTGCTTCCCAGTGACTTGAGTGATCTCATTATGTAGGGACTCAATATCCTGACAGGTATTTTGATCAAAGATGGTATGATATCAATTCACCAGTAGCATACTGACCTTGGTTAAATTGGAGATCATGATTAGTTGATGCCAGGGTGATGTGCTTAAACATCTTGCTTTTATAGATCCATATTTTGCCAATATGGACACCACAATCCCTCCCTTGGCCCTCCCGCAGCTGAAGGTCAATCAATCAATCAATCAATCAGTGACACTTATAGAGCGCGCTACATACCCGTAGGGTCTCAAGGCGCTGGGGGAGGGGGGGTGCCGCTACTGCTCGAACAGCCAGGTCTTCAGCTTCTTCCTGAAGGAGAGGTGGTCTTGGGTCAGGCGCAGGTCGGCCGGGAGGGAGTTCCAGGTCTTGGCGGCCAGGTAGGAGAAGGACCTTCCAACTGTAGTCGCTCTTCGGATGCGGGGGACGGCGGCGAGGGCGTGGTTGGCTGATCGGAGGTGGCGTTTGGGAGCGTAGAAGTTGATCCGGCTGTTGAGGTAGCTCGGGCCTTGGTCGTGTAGGGCTTTGTGTGCGTGGGTGAGGAGGCGGAAGGTGATTCTTTTGTTGACGGGGAGCCAGTGAAGGTCTCTCAGATGTCCGGAGATGTGGCTGGTTCGTGGGATGTCGAGGATGAGTCTGGCTGAGGCGTTCTGGATCCGCTGGAGTCTCTTCTGGAGCTTGGCGGTGGTACCGGCGTAGAGGGCGTTGCCGTAGTCCAGTCGGCTGGTGACGAGGGCCTGGGTGACGGTCTTCCTGGTCTCGGTGGGGATTCACCAGAAGATCTTCCGTAGCATGCGTAGGATGTTGAAGCACGCCGAGGAGAAGTTGTTGACTTGCCTGGTCATGGAGAGGGAGGAGTCCAGGATGAAGCCCAGGTTGCGTGCATGGTCTGTCGGTTTGGGTGCGGTGCCCAGGGCGGGAGGCCACCAGGAGTCGTCCCAGGCGGAGGGTGAAGAGCCCAGGATGAGGACCTCCGTCTTGTCAGAGTTCAGTTTCAGGCGGCTGGTCGTCATCCACTCGGCTACCTCTTTCATCCCTTCGTGTAGGTTGGCTCTGGCGGTGGCGGGGTCGTTGGTCAGGGAGAGGATCAGCTGGGTGTCGTCAGCGTAGGAGATTATGCTGAGGTTGTGTTGGCGTGCGATGGCCGCGAGGGGGCTCATGTAGACGTTGAAGAGGGTGGGGCTCAGAGAGGATCCTTGAGGGACGCCGCAGATGACTTCGGAGGCCTCTGACTTGTACGGTGGTAGGCGGACTCTCTGAGTTCTTCCGTCGAGGAAGGAGATGATCCATTCCAGCGCCTTGTCCTGGATTCCGACGTTGCTGAGGCGCTGTACTAGGGTGCGGTGGCAGACAGTGTCGAATGCCGCGGAGAGGTCTAGGAGGATGAGGGCCGCTGTTTCTCCATTGTCCATCAGGGCTCGGATGTCATCGGTGGCGGCGATGAGGGCGGTCTCGGTGCTGTGATTGGCTCGGAAGCCGGACTGTGAGGGGTCGAGGGATCCATTCGTCTCGAGGAAGGCGGCCATCTGCTTGTTGACGGTCTTCTCGATGACTTTGGCTGGAAACGGGAGGAGCGAGATGGGGCGGTAGTTCTTGAGTTCGGTGGGGTCTGCTGTTGGTTTTTTGAGTAGAGCGCTGAGTTCGGAGTGCTTCCAGCTCTCAGGGAAGGTGGCGGTGTCGAAGGATGTGTTGATGATGTCTCGCAGGTGGGGTGCGATGACAGCGTCGGCCTTGTTGAAGACGTGGTGAGGGCAGGGGTCGGTTGGTGATCCGGAGTGGATGGAGTTCATCATGCGGATGGTGTCTTCGGTGCTGATCGGGGTCCAGGCGTGGAGGGTGGTGGTGGGGGTGGTTGTTCGGTCATGGTGTGCGTTGGTTGGTTGTTGAAGCTGTTGTGTATGGTAATGAAGGAACACAAAAAACGATAACCATCGAGAGCAATATCACCTCTAAACCAGGTTTCCTGAGGCAAATGATGCTGATGCCTCTGATATACACTAGCAGGACCTCTTTTGTTATTTTAAAGTGAATGCCTGCATGAAATGATTTTCAAGGGAAGGGTAGAGTTTCCCTGTGTTACTGTGCCCCCAGCTATACTAGTGGGTGTATAGGCACAAGCCATTCGTCTGCGGGTTCTACATCAACTTTGGCACTCACTAGATTATTGCATACCTAGGCCGCACCTCCCACCTCAGCTTCCTCACTAGGATAGTATTGCAGTCAATCAATGTCAGTAAGGCCTGAAAGGTATTCAAAGTGATTCGGGTGCATGAGTGACAATTTCTATGCATGAGCATAAGTTCTTAAACCTGTGGGGGGAAGTCCCTGGCTAAAGGTATTTCCCCTTTAAGGTTGGTAGACAAATTCCAGCAGGTAGGCCCTTATGGGGTTTTTCTCCCCAAGTGTGTCATTAAGGTGCGTCAAGAGGAAACACACATACCTAGAGGCCCTAAAATTAGGCACCACAACATCATTCTTGACAGATTTTGTCATGCAGCCCAGCCAACTCACCCGCCTGGCCATAATAATGTTATCTATCAAGTTTGCCTGAGGTGATATTTTACACCTCGCCCCTTTGTGTAAATGTGCTGGTGATTTGTTTAGTTCCTGTGGCATGAGGGAAAGCTAATCATCAATTCAGCCTAGGCGCTCCAAAATGGATGCCAGTGCCTTTGATATTAGCTTACTGATTTTATTAAGCGAAACGTCTGCACTATCTGGTACGGCCCCTTTGCCCAAGCCCCCTCTGGTCCTACTGTCTTTTACCGAATCTTGCCTGTTTTGTTTGGTCACATGTAAATGGTCCTTTGGTTTGTGTTCTAGGCCTACCACCTCTGCTCTCTTCCTCTTTCCCCCTATTACATGTGGAGGACTATTCTCCACAATGAGATTGAGATCATGCGTGTTTCGGTTGTCTCTGGTAAGGACGCCATCATTATTCCTGATTGTCACAGCGAGCGAGAGTGGTATTGGAATCCTCAACTCATTGACCATGCCAACAGGATCTGCATTAGCATCTGTAGGAGTAACAGTACGTTCTGATTCCTCAATTTCCTCAGTAATTTCCCCCACAGCTTTTTGAAGGAAACTGTCCAAAGTAGTACCAGTTACTTATATAAAATACGGAAAGGTGAAATGTAAATAGGCAATGATGTGATGGGTTTTACCTTTTATGTCTTGCAAAGCGGAGGTTAGTCTCCAAGTCCCAAGGTCCCAAGGTCCCAAGGCAAAAAAGATGCAGCAAGAAATTGAGGCGGGAAAATTCTGTGGGATTTATGGAGCAAAACGGCTTCTCTCAATCCAGAGTGCCAACAGGTGTTATTTGGAGAACCCCGCCCCTGGAGAGAAGGGCGGGAATGTTTTTACAAACAGGGCAAACAAGGTCTGATCAAGGCAAATCTCACCACAGAAAGAGTGCCCCTCAAATTTCACAGAAGTAAATGGGCAAGGAAGGACCATGGAAAGCTAACCCACAGAAGCACACAGGCACACGAAGGTTACTGACAGCATTCTCTTATCCAAACACACTGAAGGAGACTGTGTGTGGGCATAGGTGCTTCCACAAGCAACGCAATGGCTCCCTCCCATGGATGGAAATAACTGTGTTACAAATCTCAGGGTCCAATGATAAAGATCCACCAGGCAGAGGGGCAGACAAAGCGGCAGTCTCACCTTCTCAAAGGGTGCTGCTGTTCGAAGACCAGCTAAACAAAGCAGCAGTCTCACCTTCTCAAAGTGTGCTGCTGTCCGAAGAACAAATAAAAAAGGAAGTGGCCCAGCCTGGCCTCTGTCGGTCTATGACAGGTTAAGACAGGCCCGTCTTGGCCCAGTCTGTTCACGCCACACATGAGTCCCATGCTACCTGATGCCTCTTTAGCTTTTGCTCGGGTGTTCCTGCGCAGCGTCACACCCCCACAGTCCCGCAGATGCAGGAGAAGGGCAAAGCACTGCAGTATGTTGGAGGCTCCCGCGCTCTGGGAAGCCTCTTCAGCTTTTGTTCAGGTGCCCCTGCACCTCGTCACACCCCCGCAGTCCAGCAGGTGCAGGAGAAAGGGCGAAGTACTGTGGTATGTTGGAGGCTCCCTTGTTGCAGGAAGCCTCTTCAGCTTTTATTCAGGCACTCCTGCACCTTGTCATTCCCCCCACAATCCGTCAGGTGCAAGAAAAAGGGTGAAGCAGTGCGGTATGTTGGAGGCTCCCATGCTTCGGGAATCTTCTTCACCTTTTGTTGAGGCGTGCCTGCGCTGCGTCACACCTCGCAGTCCCACAGGTGCAGGAGAAAGGGCGAAACACTCAGTATATTGAAGGCTCTGATTTATGGAAAGTTGTTCTAAAGGCCAAGCCTAAGGGTCGGCTTTCCTGGCAGGGATCTCCACTTTTCTTTTCCCAGGACTATGCCAAAGAAAGGCAGAAAGGAGGCAAGCATTTCTGGACATGAGACCTGCGCTTTAAAATATCAATACTTGTTTTAGTCTCTTTCGTCCATGTTTGTGACCACAACGTTTGATGATCCTGCTTTATTACAATGTATTTTGGACAATTGTAGAGAAGAAGACATGGATATTATCAGACTTTCAAAAGTTTGATTCTATTGTGACATGCTTTAATAGTTTTACTCTTGTTCATTTGTTATAACTGCACATTCTGATTGTTGATAATATATGTTATTCACCCTTCATGTTTCTTATTTTTGTTAGGTGATGTTTTCATGTATGATCATTGTACTTCCCGACCCGCTTGGATGGGGAATCCCTTCTCTCGTGTTTTCCTGTCCCGCATCATCTGGTTGTTTGTATCGTCTTCCTTATGTGGCTTCACCACCCTCAATTTTTCTATGCTGTTTTTGGTATGGTAGTTTCTTCCTTGTTTATATGGTTTTTGTTTTTCTTTTTTGTATCTCTTCTTCTCTTCATCTTTTCTTTCTTTTGTCTCTTTTCTGGCAATCTATTTTCTTTACTATTTATTTTTCTCTTGTTTCATACCATATATACTCTTTCTCTCTTATCTCTAGCTTTCTAATGGCTTTGCATTTTTTCTTCATTCATGATTGTGTATTTTTTTTCATATGCTAATCAATTTTGTTCTTTGATATTCTTTACTTTTCATAGAATTAGTTATATTCTAGCTGCTGTTGTTCTGTACATCAAAGCTGTGCATTCTTCATTACCTTATAGATGGCTTTAGGAGTTATTTTTTGGAATGTTTAGGGTTTAGGTTGTCTTATAAAATGTCAGAGAGTACAAACGCATATTTCTAATTTGAAATGTGATATTTGCTTTACTGCAGGAAAATCATATTCTGCACAAAGAAATATCCAAGCTGCTTGTGAGTGGGTGGCGAACTCTTCGGGACCGGAGGAGTTTTGCTGCTGCTTGGATCGGCAGCTTGAAGTTTGTCAGCGGCGTTGCGATTGACTCGCTCCTCGCGGGGGAGACTTAACTCATCCAGATTCGTTTTCGGCATTTTTGACGTCTCAAACTGCGGTGATATACGGTGAGTGAGAGGAGACAGCGGGGGGTCTGAGGAGCTCGCCGGTTGCTGCAGGAGCTTGGCTGGGGTTATTGTGGCGGGCTTGACCGTGTTTTGTGGTCTTGGCACCCCCGTGAAGGAACGGATTACAACAGCAGATTGCTGGCATCACAGAAGACGGCATCTCAACCTAACTACAGCTTGTGAGTGGAGGCAGCTAGTCGGCTAAGTCAAGGCCGGCGCGCTGCTGCAAGAATAGGTTTTAGAAGCAGCGGAGTCAGAGAGGGCTGCTTGTTTTTAATTGAGTATAGTCCACCCATTTTCGGAAGACTTACGTGCCATACTGTTGATAAAATCCAGAAAGGAAGGAAAATTAACAACGATTTTTCCACTGAACCTCTGATGACTTCGGAAAGAGGGGTGAAATAGCACAAACCCAAATCTAAAAAGGCCTTGAAAGTGTATAATGACATACCTGATAGCGCCAATGATAGATACAGTTTTAGGAACAGGGAGGTAAAAAATCAAAATACTTCACTACTTTTGTCTCCCCAAAGAGAGCAGAATGAGGGCAGACCCAGCTATAATGTATCTGCCCCCCCAGATAAAGAAATAAAGGGGTCTTCGACAATTAGACATACACCAGAGCCACGGCTGGAGGCAAAAAAAAGCAAAACAGGAAAAACGCTGATAGCGAAAAAATCACACCTTCTCGTTCTTCATACTTTAAAATTCAGACTCAAATTGTACATTTAACCCCTCCACTTTCCTTTAAAGCAGCATCTAACACAACATATGCATCCGCATCCGCACCGTTATCCGTGTATGCATCCTTAGCTGAGACCCAAAAGCCGTATTTCATTGCCCCCATTCAAGTTATGGATGGTACTGGCATTGGCATTGGTAGTGGCATTGGCACCATTAAAGGCATGGAAAATAGGAAAACTGAGATTAACCCAGCTGACAACACTAAAAACACTTTGAAAGCAGCTCTGGCAGCTCCTGTAATGGCGATAACATCAGATCAGCTAGAACGGCCCACCCAACCAGGCATTGAGGGATTAATATCCACTCTATTAACAGAAGTTAGAGAAAAGTTTGCCATTTCTGAGACAAACCAACAAAAAATGTAAGACACTTGAGAAGCACTAGAAAGCAAGATCAATAGCTTGATGGACAGAGTTGAAGTAATTGAAAACTCTTTGGAAGACCTCTCAAAAATGTAGATGCAAATAAGGACGAGATCATCAAACTAAAAGAAAGCGAAAAAAAGAACTGCGGAATAAGTTGGAGGTCCTTGAGAATAATGCTAGAAGGAATAACATTAAGATTTTGAATGTCCCGTGAGGGTTTGGAAGGGGAGGATATAAGGGGGTTTATAATTAAACTCCTGAAAGAATTCAATATGGATATTGACTAGCTTACTCTAGAAGAGGATATCCAGAGAGTTCACTGAGATCCCTACCTCAAGAGACCAGGGAAAAAAAAAATAGGAAAATTCTGGTTAATTTTAAATCCTATTCCCTGAAAGAGAAAATCCTATTAGGTGGGCTGAAGGCAAACATATATAAGAAGGGGGAATGTTCTTTTAAAGTGAGATCAGACATCTCTCGGGCAACTCAAGATAAACATTGGGAGATGGGGAAGCACATCCCAGAACTGAGAGGATTGGGTGATACAGCCAATCTGTGTTTTCCAGCTTCCCTCAAAGCTATATGGGACAACAAAATGCATAATTTCAGGGACCCAACCATAGTGTGCAATTTCATTGAACAAATTAAGGCACAATGTAAATATGCATAACATTTCTTCCACTGGTGTACCGGTGCTCAAAAAGGAGGTAATCCACCCAGATACCTCTAGTAGTAGTAGGAGGGTTCCCTGGGGTGGGTTTGTGGGGGGTGGGGGAAGGGGCTTCACTGGCAAACTATAAAACTCAAACAAAAAAATGACTAAACTGCACATATAAGGTGGGGGAGCACTTTGGCAAAAAGAGAAAAAGACCTCATTAGTCAAAATGATCTAAATAGAACCTAGCACAGACCAGCTTTTTAAAGAACTATAAGCACCTGAATAACATTGAATACTTGGAGTCATATGGCCAATTTAGATAGACCAAAAAAATTAAAAAAATCTTGTCATGGAATGTCAATGGTCTTAGAGTAGCCCCAAGGAGGAAAAATATCCTAGAGTTTTTGAGACTTTCAGATAGCGAAGTGATCATAATGCAAGAGTCTCACCTATTGAGAGATGAGTGGTCTGAGATACTTAAATCACAGAAATGGGTAGAACATTATGTGTGCACCACCTAGACCTGTCCGACTAAGGGAGTCGCACTACTTTTTAAAAAATCCACTCAAGCTCTTCTGGGAGAATGCGGGCTGACCCTCTTGGTAGATGGCCAATAGCTCCAGTTAAAATACTGGGGTCGTGGCTGACCTTCGTGTGGTATTAAGGCCCCAATATAGATGATCCTGCCCCGTTCCAAGCTCTATTGTTGCACTTGATAGACATCAAGACCCCCATCGTACTTGGTGGCGATTTTAACGTAGTTTTAGATTTAACCCTAGACACTACTTCTAAACGAATCACGGTGACTCATGAGATGAGGAGTATTTTAAAACAACTAATGGCGGATCTAGGCCTCATAGCTATATGGAGGCTGATGAGAGCCAAGGCTGGGACTGGTGGGGGACCTTTTACTTTCCATAACAAAAAGTACGGCCATCGGTCTAGGATCGATTTATTTCTCATTGACAACGATATCAGTAAAATCACGAATAAAATAACTCACGCCCCAGAACACTTCTCTGACCACTCAGCGGTCATCCTAGCGGCTTTGCTAAAAACAAGGCCACTCTTTACCAGCTAGACAATAAATCGATCTCTACTCTTAGATCAAGGGGTAGTAGAACAATTAAAAAATGCCACAAATGATTTTTTTTTGTTCAATATAGATTCGGCTCTACTCGAGATTGTCTGGGATACCTACAAGGCCTACATAAGAGGTATGATAATGTCCCTGTCATCCGAGCATATTAAAAAATGTAAGGCTGAGATAACTAGAAAGTGTTATTCAAAGTTTACAAGTACAAATTGAGCAAAACTTGAGTGAATCTAACTTGGTTCAGTTAAGGAAAAAATCGCAAGAGGCAAAATTGGAGCTAGCTGACTTTTTTGAGACTATTAATAAAAAAAATGGGAAGCCAGTAAAATGTTGAATCGTGATTATGGAGAAGGATGCGGTAAACTGCTGGCGTGGAAAGCCAAAGTCAGCCAAACAAGAAATCAAATTAGAGATCTTAGATGCCAAATCTCTGGCGACTTTATCTCTAATGAGGATGAGATCGAGAACGCATTTGTCTAGTTTTTTCAAGACCTCTACAAAGAAGACGTTGAAGTTGATGATAAGAAAATTGAGGAATATCTTAGAGATATAGATCTCTCGCCCTTGCAAGAATTGGAAAAAGAGAGACTAAATAGCCCTTTTAGTCTTGATGAGGTGCTTTCTAACATAGGGGGCTTAAAAAAGGGGAAAGTGGCAGGTCCAGATGCCATCCAAAATGAGATTTATTCCTTGCTTAAAGAAGAACTTGCCCCGATCCTGCTACAGTTGTTTAACTCTGTTTTCTTAGCTAAACAGAACCTTCCGTCATCTTGGGATATGGCGACTACAACAATACTCTTAAAACCAAGCAAAAACTTGAGGGCTTGTAAATCTTATAGGCCGATCTCTCTTCTTAATTGTGATTACAAACTCTTCACAGAGGCTCTAACCAAGAGATTGGATAAGATGATAGGTTCTTTATTCCATACTGACCAAAAAGGTTTTATAAGAGGGAGGCAACTACATGAGTTAACTCATGAACTTATTGCAACCATTGACTTGGCGAAAATTAGTGGTAATCCCATTACAATAATTACTCTAGACGCGGCTGAGGCCTTTGATAAGGTTAGTTGCGCCTTTTTGTATAAAACAATACAACACCTTAACCTTGGAGAAAACTTTCTGGCAGTAATAAAAGCGGTGTATAAAAACCCTTTGGCAAAGGTGTTGGTAAATGGGAACTTATCCAAACTCATAAAAAATTGAAAGAGGTACTAGACAGGGCTGTCCCCTCTCCCCTCTCCTTGTTACCATTTATATTGAGCTTCTAGCTTGTAAACTGTGGGCTAACCAAAATATCCAACCCTTTTTCTGTAACGGTTGGTCAAAAAAATTGGTCTATATGCAAATGATTTAATGATTTTTACAGGAGATCTTCCTAAATCTCTTTTGGCTATTTGGAAAACATTGGATCATTTCTCAGGTGTCTCGGGGTGCTCTGTAAACCAACAAAAGACAGAGTTGATGCAATGGAACACACAATACAGTAGTAGTTTGATAAGGAAGGAAATAAAATATTTGGCGGTACATATCGTCCACAATTTAGAAAAACTAGCTCACACAAACTTTAATAAGCTAGTTGTATCAGTCAGAAAACAACTGCAGGCTTGGGGTGCACTGCCATTGTCTTTCCTTGGCAGATCCAACCTTTTAAAAATGTCGGTGCATCCAAAGTTTACTTTTCTTTTTAACACTATCCCTCTAGAGGTTAATAAAGTATGGTTCAAACAAATACAAGGAGAGTTTACCAGTTTTATTTGGGGAAACAAATGTCCCAGAATTGTCCTGAAAAAACTACACAGGAAGAAAGAACAAGGTGGTATAGCCACCCCTGATCTATATCTATACTACTGAGCTTTCAATTTTAGGAATTTTTGTCAGATCCTAAAGGATAGCACTAACCTAGCACCCTACTTAAAGGCTTTAGTAAAAGACTCCCAATTTAAACCAGATAATTTCCTCTTTAAATTCGGCCACCTTAAATATTTTTTAACAGTGAAACTAAAAATTCTCCAGAATGCAGCCAGAAATTGGTACCACACAGGACTCACTCTACAAATACTGTACTACAGTGTTTCTGCCCCTATTTGGGACTCCCTGGGTACACCGGCTTGTCTTTTAGACTTATTAGCTATCCCTCTACGAGAGTGTGGGATCAATTACTGGGGTCAACTCATGGAAAACCCCACTCTAATTTCTAATTGTCGGAGGCAACTAATAACACAGTCTCTATATTAAAATACTACTAATTAGCCAGCTGGGCAAAAACATTGAATGATAAGAGTGAGGGGAATTCCGAGGCTGAAACCATGATGAAACTATGACCCAAGGTACAGAAAGAGATCGCAAAGTAGTACTCGCTGCTTATTCAGGCAGAAGAAGGGGCCCAGAATGCAGTGACGGAAATCTGGAAGAGGGAACAGCCGGATAAAGATCACAAGTTACTATGGCAAGTATCTATGGCTTATCTATGGCACTGTGTGAGATCTGCCCCACTAAGAAAAAATCATCTCTTTACTGTAAATAAGGCATACTGGACTCCTCGGAAGCTATCAAAGATGGGAAGCCAGACAGTAAGAAAATTTCCTAAATGCGGCGAAGAAAACGCAAATGAAGTACATATGGTCTGGCAGTGTCCCTCGATCCAGTCCTTCTGGGAGAAAGTGGGTAAGATTATATCAGAGGTTCTAGGGCAAGAATTAGAGGTGAGCTTGGATACAGTCATCTTTGGGGTTCTTTTAGGAGTGGCAGATAATGTTTTTTTACGAACACTCATAAAGCTATTACATTTGTTTTAATACTGCTCACATGAAGGGAACTGTGTATTAAATGGATACTTCCATGTTCCCCGAAAGAGGTGGAATGGATTCTGTCAGTGTCCTAGTAGAAATGTACTCCTTTCCCAATGGTATGCATATTGACAAATGAGGACAAAAAAAAATAAAACAAATAAAAGAAATATCCAAGGTTAAACGTTAATCGGTTGGCTGCTATTTTTGCTTCTTCAGGCACCGGCAAACTTAATGGCGTAGCCATTTTATTTCGCAAACGTTTGCATATACAGGTACTCACACAATTCTAAATCTAAATGTATTCCTTGCCGCATGAATTCTCAGTTTATATCTACTATTTAACAATGGTCTCTAGTGGATGCTTGGATACTTTGTAATCTCATGTTTTTAGAATATATGTTCTTCTTTCCTGTGCATTCCTCCCACTCTCATTTGGATTATGTTTTCTTCTCTAGGGGTCAGATGTAGGCAAGTATATTTTACTGATTCATAAACACCGAATTTTACCGATTCGGTATTTATGAATCGGTAAAATAGAAGGGGGGAGATGTAGAAAGAATCGGTAATTGAATTACCGATTCTGTAAGAATCGGTATTTACTGAATCGGTAAATACAGATTCGGTAATGCCCATTGATTCCTATGGGCATTGAAGCCCATAGGAATCAATGGGCATTACCGAATCGGTATTTACCAATTCGGTAAATACCGAATTTTGCAAGGGTGCAGGAGGAGTCACTTTGACACCATCTAGCACCCCGATTTAGGGCATGTGTGACATGTGGCACACAGACATGCCCTAAGGGCATGTCCGTCTGTCACATGCCATAGGTGTGCATGCACACATGTGCATGCACACCTGGAATCGGTATTTTACCACCCAATTGGATTGGGTGGTAAAATACCGATTCGGTAAGGCATGTGGTACTCAGAAGAGTCCCACCTACATTTCAAAATTACCGATTCGGTAAAAATACCGATTCGGTATTTTACCGATTCGGTAAATTTACAGAATCAGTAAAATAGGCCACCTACATCTAGAATAGCCATTTACCGGTCGGTAAATGTCTACCTACATCTGGCCCTAAATCGCTGCCATAGCATATTATTAATTCCACTATTGGCCCCATATTACCTTCGGATCATGTCCTTATCATTTTGGATTTGGAACTTTTTCCACCTTATCCAGGAACTAGAAGGTGGAGATTTAATAACTCCCCTGTATTGAGAGTAACTTTTTTCTTGAAAATTAAAACCTGACCATCTCTCCCCAGATTATATGGGATACATACTAGTGCTGGACAAGGTGCCCGAGCACTAGTATGCTGAGGACTCGCACGCTGCAATGCTACTCTGCAGGTTGCACTACTCTCTTTCAAAATTAGCCCGTTTTTGTATCTCTGTTGATTTTATTTCTTATTCCCTGATTTTACTTGGGTCTTCTTGCCCCTCACCTGCACCATAATTGTTGAAGCACCGCTGCTTAGCGGGTCCGGGTCTGTGGGCTCTTGCTTGTTTGGTTTCGCCGCCATCTTGGGTGTGGTTGTGCCATTGTGGAGGCGCCTTACCGAGCGCTCTAGTGGTGCGGCTGTCTCCCGCCGGCCCTATTTAAACCTGCCCTCTAGCGCGCCTTCACTGCACCTGAGTCCTGCCCGTCTGCGCTCGTCAGCGCTTAGGCAGTGCTAGGGCAGGGCTCTATAGCTCTCTCTCTTCTGTGTCGTATTCAACTTTTTTTCTGTAATAATGTATTCTAGAGCCGAGCTGCTCCGTCTACGCAATCCTTCGCTGCCCTGCACCTATACTCCTTTACACCCTCTTTGCGGCCCTTTCCAGTGCCCTGGGTGCGCTTTTCATCTTACATTCCCGGCCCCTACACTTGCCCATAGGATAGCTCCCTTAAGAGGTCCAGATACTACTGGTTCCCCTCATGTGAAATCTCAGGTCCTTTATGACTTTAACCCCTTTGATGCTCATGACGGAACGGTTCCGTCATGAGGCACAGTGGAGCTGTGCTGATGACGGAACCGTTCCGTCATGACCACACCCAAATCATCATTCTCTAGCACCGGAGGGGAATATGCCTAGCAGCGATGAGGTTAAGGTGTGCCATCTCAATGTGAGATCACTGGTTAAGCACCATTTGGACATCTATAATCTGTTAACGGAGGAGACTCCTGACATTCTTTTTATGTCAGAAACATGGTTACATGAGGAAGCTCTGGCGGCAGTTAGTCTGGCACTCGCCTCTGAGTACTCGATATTCACTCTCAACCGCAACTCGAGAGGTGGTGGCATCGGGCTGCTGTTAAATCTTGCTATCCATGTGTATGGAAGGCTATGGACATAGTTGGCTGTGAAAGTGCCCATTTCTGTGTCTCTGTCAGCCACCATTTTACCTTCTCTGGCTTGCTTATCTACCGGCCTCCGGGTCCGGACGCTGCCTTTAGGGCAGCTCTTCCTGATGCAGTCAGCTCATTTGCTTTAAGAGCTGCCAATTTTAGCATTATGGGTGATTTAAATCTCCACTTTGACTCCCCCGCTCTCCAGCTATTTCAGCTAGTTAATCACCACACCCATGTTGGTGACCATATTTTGGACCCTATTTTTACCAACCTAACTATGGCTAAGGTGTTGCCCCCGAGGCCTATGGCCTGGACTGACCACCATTTAATAGAGCTGCAGCGTACGCTTAGTGATTCCCCCCTTAGAGCCCCTATTCCTGTCACTCTCAGACGTCCTTGGAAAAAACTGAAATTGGCCGATTTTCATTAGCTTCTTAGTCTTCATCCTCTGGGCCCCTTTACTGATGTTGAGTCTGGCTACGATCTCTTTTGTAACTGGCTGATTAAAGCTTTAGACAGGTTGATTCCAATTGCTGAGAGTAAGCATCGGCGTGCCGAATCCAGCCCCTGGTACGATGGCTCGCTTAGGCTCCTAAATAAATCCTGTAAACAAGCTGAAAGAGCCTGGCGTAAGTCATATCAGCCTGAAAGGAAAATTCAGTACCTTGCTAGTATTAAGAAGTACCATAGAGCGATCTGTAAGACACGTGCTGCTTACTTCTCTTCTGAATTTAGTACCAGGACAAACCCGACTAAATTAATATTCTAGGTGCTTAAGGATCTCACAGCCAATAGAGCCCCAGTTGCTGAGATCTGCTCCTCCTCCCATTGTGAGGATCTGGCCGCTTTTTTTGTTGAAAAGGTGGAGGCCATTTACCTCTCCTTTCCCGGTTCTACCGTGTCATTGGCGAAACAGGAATCTGTTTCGAAAACAATTATGTCCTTGACTTATTTCCCAGAGCTTTCATTGGAGGAATTTAACAAACTTGTGGTGAAAGTTATATCAGGTTCACCAATGGATCCTCTACGACTTGCCCAATTCAGAGAATCTGCTCCATTCTGCCTCCCTCCCTTATGTGGCCTTATTAACTTATCCTTGTCTTCAGGCTCTGTCCCTGGTAGTTGGAAACAGGCCCAGGTGACTCCCATCTTAAATAAACCTGCCCTGGACCCACTGAAATTGGAGAATTATCGTCTCATCTCCCTTCTCCCTTGGGTAGCAAAACTGTCTGAGGCCTATGTCAATTCCATCTTATCTAATCATCTCCATTCTGCCAATATATTAGATCCTTCGCAGATTGGGTTTCGGCCGGGCCACAGTACCGAGACTGCGTTATTCTCAATGGTTGAACACCTACGAACATTGGTAGATTCTGGTCATGCTGCGGCACTGGTGCTTCTCGATCTCAGTGCCGTGTTCGACACGGTCTCCCACGCTATTTTATTACAGCGTTTGGTTGAGGCAGGTGTCGACAAAGTGGCACTCGAATGGTTTCGATCTTTTCTATCTGGTCGTACATTCAAGGTTGACACTCCATCTTTCGAATCTAATCCTTATCCTATTGTCCAGGGAGTTCCGCAGGGTTCAGCTCTTAGCCCCACATTATTCAACCTCTATGTGCAGCCGCTGGCTGCTGTCGCCAAGCACTGGAACCTGACTATGGTATCCTACGCTGACGACACGCAGCTGGCGGTTGCAATAAGTGGGCCTTCCGACCTTGAGGCGGCTAAGTTCTGTGAGGGATTCATCTCAGTGGCCCGCTGGATGACAGATAACTACCTTCAATTGAACACCAAAAAAACGGAGGGGCTCATTGTCGGCAAACAGAGTCATCTCTGGGGTGACAATTGGTGGCCATCTGAGCTCGGTCCGATCCCCATCCCTGCTACCGAGGTTAAAAATCTAGGGATCTGGCTTGATTCCAAACTTAGTTTTGTTACTCATACTAAAAAAGCTGCCGCCACGTATTTCGGGACTCTTCGCAGGCTCAGACCCATTTTTAAATTCTTGAATGCTCCAACCAGACAGCTTATAGTACAAGCTACGATTTTGTCCAGGTTGGATTACGCAAGCTCCCTTTTGCTTGGAGCTAATCAGGCTGAACTTTCCAGACTTCAACGCGTTCAGAACGCTGCCGCCAGGGCCCTGGTAGGCTTACCAAGGTTCTGTTCGGCCAAAAAAACTATTCATAAGCTCCATTGTCTCCCTGTTGCTCAGAGAATTAAGTTTAAGTCTCTCTGCCTTTCGTTTAAAATCCTGAAACACTCTTCTCCTCATGTCCTGGAGATCTCATCTCTCCATATGTGCCCACGCGGTCTCTGAGGTCCTCAGGGTTACACCTGGCTACAGTTCCGCACTTCAAGAGGTCTAGGACCGGCGGCCGCTCCTTTAGAGTCCTTGCTGCTAGATTATGGAACTCTCTTCCCGTTCATATCCGTGCGATTGATGAACTCTTGGCCTTCATGGAAGGCTGTTAAAACTGTCCTCTTTCCTTCGGATTCCTAGTGTTGTTGTGTTTATGTCCTTGGTATTGCTTTTGTCCGGTTTTCTGTCCTGTTAGCGCCAGGACGCCGCTTTGCTGGCGCATCTGTGCGCTCTACAAATCCGGCTAACATAACATAACATAACATACCTCTAGACATTTTCTTTTGTATTGCATAATAAGAAAGCTTTGTTGAATACATTTAACTTACTTACAGCACATACTAAACAATTAGAAAACTCGTATCACCATACCAGTTCTAATACTTGTTTATAGGAACTCATTAGATCAAAATTTGCCTTTAATAAATTATCTACAGGAACTGCCAAATCATTTTTACTTAGAACTTCTGACAAATACTATGGTGGTCAGAATAAAGCTGGAAGACATTTAACAAATTACCTCAAAGTTGAAAAGGAACGCTCCAAGATTGATTGTGTACTCACCTCCAATACCTGCTTGGTCTATAAAAATGAAGAAATATTATCAGATGTTATGCATTTCTTCCAAAATATTTTTACTCCGGACTCTCCTACACTTCAAGATTATATTTTTCATTATTTACCTTCCACCAATCCTCCATCTCTTTGTAATATAGGTTTCTCATCATTAGACAATGACATTTGCCTTCAAGATATTTCTAATGGCATAGGTGCTATTAATAATGGTAAGGCACCAGTTCCTGATGGATTTACCATTGAATTTTATACTAAACTAAATCCCCGAAAACTTTATCTGACCACAATGCACTGACCTTTACCTTTGATACGGCTAATTTAGTTAAACCAATAACACAGTGGACTTTTGATAGGAGGTTATTAGTTAATCAGGAATACATAACATATATTAAATCATGGACCCAGTCCTTTTTTGAATGTAACCAGTTTAGTGCACCCCGTATAATAGTGTGGGATTGTTTTAAAGCAGCATTGAGAGGAGAGACTATCTCATTTGTAGCTAATAAACGAAAGATAGAAAAACAATCTAACATACAAATGATGCAAGAACTTTCCAATCTTGAGGCCCTTCATGCCTCCCAGCTAAATCAGTCTCGAAGAGGGCAAGTCGATCCTACCTTAGATCCTTGGAAAATCTTAAATAAAATAATGATTTTAAAAAATGAGATTAATAGTACGCTAATTCAAAAAGCTGCAAAAATTTACCAGGCTAATAAGGATAGATTGTATGAATCAGGGGGAAATGTGGGGAAGCAGCTAGCATTACGTACTCGACAAAAACAATCACTAAGTAGTATTAAGAAGATAGAAATTGAGGGCAATGTGTATACAACTCCCAAAGACATTGTTAAAATATTTCAAAAGTATTATCAAAAACTTTATGGTAGTGATTTTTCATACCCTAACAATAAAATAACAACTTTTTTAAATAATTGGCTCCCAGATCAGACTTTACACAAAATTATCGATGAAGAAAAAAAGATTTACTTGGACAGAGAGATTACGATCACTGAGTTGGAGATTGCATTAGCCGAGATGGCCAATGGTAAGGCGGCAGGACCGGATAAAATTCCATTGGATCTATATAAAATCCTGGGTAATCAGATAACTCCTTTCCTGTTTGATTTGTTTCTTGGAGTGCAATACCACACAATTCCCCCTGAGTCATGGAAGCAAACAAATATAATAATTTTTCATAAAAAGGGTAAACCACCTCACCTGCCTTCCTCATATAGGCCTATATCCTTGATTAACTCCGACTCAAAGCTATATGCAAAAATACTTGCAAATCGACTGAGCGGGGTCATCGAACGGCTTGTATCCCCGTGGCAACACGGCTTTATCCCCGGCAAAGGCACTACAGACCATACTCGTAGAGCCATAACCCTGTTTGACATCATGGGCGCCGCGGGGGGCGAGGTGTCGATGATCTTCCTCGATGCCGAAAAGGCATTCGATCGAGTATCATGGCAGTTTCTCTGGAATATCTTGGAAAGTGAAAATTTTGGAAACAACTTTATTAATGCCATCAAAGCCATTTACACCAACCCTACGGCTAAAATTTGTATAGCTGGTAACGAGTCGGAGGTTATTACGGTCCAGAGAGGTACAAGGCAGGGTTGCCCATGTTCCCCGGTTTTATTTGCACTTTATATCGATCCCCTTATTCAAAAATTATTAATTTCACCAGCTATCCAACCAGTAATTACAGGGTCCTTCTCCACCAAAGTTATGGCATATGCGGACGACATTGCCGTAATAACCACCAAGCCGTCTGAAGCAGTCTCTGAAATTGAGACAATTACTCAAGCTTTTGGGAAGTATTCAGGGTATTCTATGAATAGAGATAACACCATGGTATTAGCCACTAAAAATACCCAATATGAAAGCACACTTAGGGTTAAACAGGCCACTTATCTAGGAGTAGTTCTCTCGGCAGAGATAAGTAAGATCAGCGAAATTAATTATTCTCCCCTCATCGATAAAATTAAAAGTGATCTAAGAAGGGTAGACAGTTTACACCTTTCTATTATAGGTAGGGCCAATTACGTTAAAATGAACATATTTCCGCGGGTTTTATACTTTTTCAGAACAATCCCTCTACTGCCTGGGGAACTCTTTATAAAGACTATAGATTCCCTCATAGCAAAGTTTATGTGGAGTTACGGGAAAATAAGGCGGGCCCTTCCCCTGCTAGCACTCCCTCAAAGTAGAGGCGGCTTAGCTTTACCAAATCTAAGATTATATTTTTGGGCATCATTAGTGCAACATATGGATCCTCTTTTGACTGCTAAACCTGGAGTTCCAACCTCTATAACTCCATAAGGCATCTTACTGGAATATAAGCTCCAGTTAAGAAATGCCAAAGCCAAATTCTTGGAGGAGACATTGGCAAAGGCATCGAATAAATCACAGACCCTGTTCAAATTGGTAAAGAGCTTAGCCAACCCTACATGTGCCATACCATCTCCACCGGTGTCACAGGAGCTCTGTGACTCTTTAGCCACAGCTTTTGATGACAAAATTAGGAACATTCTGAAGGGCCTTGAGGGTTCTATGCAGCCTATGCCATCTGGTTCTTGTCCCTCTGTGTCCCCAGGGCCACCCGGCTTCTGAGTCAAGTATGAACAAGGATCCTGCCTGTCAGTTGCCGAGTTTTCCAATACCCTCGCTGGAGGAGTTTTGTGCTCTGGCTAACTGTGTATCATCTGGCTCTCCTCTTGATCCCATGCCGCACAAGATCTGGAAGGCCTTTCAGGGCGAGCTGTTTCCCCCGCTCCACTCAATCTGTTGCCAATCGTTAGCTACTGCATCTGTACCAGACTGCTGGAAATTGGCTATTGTAACACCTTTGCTAAAAAAGGCTACTTTGGACCCCCTCTGCCCAGCCAATTATAGGCCTATTTCGCTGTTACCATTCGCGATAAAGATCTTAGAGAAGTGGGTTACGAGAGCCTTGACCAACTTCCTGGAATCCAACTCCAGTCTGGATGTAGCTCAATTTGGCTTCAGACCGGGCCACGGTACTGAGACGGCTCTGGTTACCGTGTTGAATGATCTGCGAACGCGTGTCGACAGGGACAAGTCAGCATTTTTAGTACTGCTTGACATGTCGGCCGCGTTCGACACGGTGAACCATGAGGTCCTTCTGGGCCGTCTCGGTAATGCAGGAATAACGGGCTCAGCACTAGCCTGGTTATCATCATATCTGGATAACAGACAACAGGCAGTAACATTACCACCGTTCCGCTCTGCCACACGCCAGGTGAACCAGGGTGTCCCCCAGGGTTCGGCGATAAGTCCGATTCTTTTTAATCTGTACCTCCGCCCCCTGATACAACTTATAAGATCTTTCGGTATTCAAGTCATCAACTATGCCGATGATACCCAATTGATTTTTTCTTTTGAGGGTTCAGAGGCAGTGTCGAGGGACACCTTCCATCAGTGTATGTCGGCCACAGCAGAGTGGTTGCAAGCCAATTCACTCCAATTCAATGGCGCAAAGACGGAGATATTGCACTGCTCTTCTGACCGACTCCCTCGCCCATTGCCGGAAGACTTTTGGCCTAGCTCCATTCCAGGCTCGGTGGAGGCAGCAGACTCGGCCCTCAATCTGGGAGTCATGTTCGAGTCGAACCTGCAATTGGACGTCTCGGTGAACAGGACTGTTGGGACATGTATGGGCCTGCTCCGTGCTCTATGGAAGATACTGCGGCTTCTCCCGCGGGAAGCCAGAGTAGAAGTAGTGCGTAGTACCATCCTCAGTAGGTTAGACTACTGCAACGCACTACTTCTAGGAGCCCCAAAGGTTTTGATCCATAAATTACAGAGGGTTCAAAACATGGCGGCTAAACTAGCCCTATCCCTGCCTCGCTCGGCTTCTTCTGCCGGAGCCCTGGCAATCTTACATTGGTTACCGGTCCAGCAGAGGATCTCCTATAAGGCTTTGTGCCTGGTTTTTGGAGCACTGCATGGTCAAGGACCAATACCATTGCAAAATCTCTTTTCGTGGTATCAGGCTGCCAGACCTCTGAGATCCGCCTCAGCGTTCTTAGTGAAAGTCCCAAGAATAAACAGAGTGAGAATGGGCGGCCGCGCCTTCAGTTTTACGGCCGCCACAATGTGGAACACTCTACCTCTAACACTGAGGAGCAGTCAAAATTTGATTCTATTTAAAAAGGACCTTAAAACCTTTCTCTTCCCTAGAGCAGAATAAATTGTAGAACTGATGGTGGAATTGATCTCAGCGCCAGGATACCCGCTGGGTGACAGCTGCGCTTAATAAGCATTAAAATACATACATAAAATACATATATACCATCTATATATGAGCTTAGTTTAGGCAAAAAACATAAGGGACTACTTTTAAGGCAGGTAGAACCATCATATTATAAAAAAATTAAATTAAAGACTGTTCTAGATGCTTATTTGGTTTGGAAAGCTATCTGTAAACATCTAGGTATTCCTACATATACGAAATATACACCTTTATGGCAATGCAAAATTTTTCCCAACATCTCTAACGACAGTAGATTCCAGAGGTGGGAGCTCCTAGGCATTAAAACAATCGGGGATTTTTTTGGTAATAATCTCCCACTTTCTTTTGAGTCCTTTCAAGTAAGATATAATGTCCCCGCAAGTGATTTTGTAAAATTTTATCAAATATCAGCTAGTATTTATAATACTAAACCAAAAATTCTACTAGATAATATCCCACTATTTGATATTATAGGGAAAAAATCTACAAGAATTGGGGTCCTATATCAGTTACTCTTGGCCAATACCCCTGATGATCTAGAGCGCACGGAACAATCTTGGGCCTTAAATTAGCTAATCCAAATGTAGATATAGATCTCTCATTAGCCCTCTCAACAAGATATTTTATAGCCTCTAACTTAAAGGCTCAATATTATAGAATCATTTATAATCTATACTATACGCCAGCTAAATTGTTTGCTTGGGGGCTCAGGATTGATGATAATTGTCCCAGATGCAAACAACCACTTGCAAATCTCCTGCATATGTTTGCTGAATGCCCTACATTGGCAACAATCAAAACTATGATATTGGAATATTGGACCCAAATCTTTGGGCACCGAATATATGATTCTATAACATTGCTCCTATTGGGTCATGATGACTCTTTGAAACACAACAGTGAAGAACAGGCGGTACTTTTTCTGGGATACGCCGTGCTTCGGATAATTATAGCAGCTAGGTGGAAAGATACAGAGCCTCCTACCTTTAACATGTGGCTTAGCCGTTTTATAGACATCTATAAACAAGAAATTACAATATATGCCACAAGAGGCAGGAAAATGAGAGCAATAGGAAAACAGATATGGGAACCTATTACCAGGTGGTATAATGTCAAAAGGGGAAACCAGATACAGGACATTTGATGCATTCTGATTCTGATACTATGTTCCCTTTTTTTTCCTTTTTCCTTTTTCTTCTTTCTTTTCTGTTTCTTTTCTTTATCGTTATATTTTTCCTATTTTTTCTTCTTTCTTTATTTCTCCTTGAGGTAGAAGTTTGTTTATTTACTTTAACATATGTGTGTATTCATATTGTATTCCATGCATACCGTATCAATCCATATTGATTATGCTTTGTACTTATGTTTCGTGATTTGAATTTGCCAATAAAAAAAATATTTAAAAAAAAAGAATTTTATACTAATTTCTCTGATCTTCATCTTCCCAAACTACATCAACTGTTTCTCTTATTCAAGGATTCTCAAAAATCTAGTAGTTCTTTTCAGGATACCTTAATGTGTCTTCTTCCCAAGGATAACAAAGACCTCACCCTGTGTAAAAATTATAGGCCCATCTTTTTAATTAATGTAGATCATGGAATTTTTGCGAAAATCTTGTCTCTTCGCTTAGAATCCTTATTACCCCAAATTATTGGTAAGGAACAGTGTGGCTTTATTAAGGTAGACATATTTCAGATAACACTAGATTATTTTTTTGATGACCTTAGCAAATCTACATTTTATAAATATTAATTGGCAGTTATTTTTTTAGATGTTTGAAAGGCATTTCATTGTGTTAGTTGGTATTTTATCTTTTCTACTCTATCCAGGTTTGGTTTTGATCCATTCTCCTATTAATTATATCTCTTTTTCGTACTCCTCTCCCACTTGCGCTATTTTTGTGAATGGTCTACTTTCTCCATCCTTTTCTCTCTATCGAGGCGTTCAACAAGGTAGCCCTCTTTCTCCTCTTAAGTATCTTCTTGCCCTTGAACCTTTTCTGATAAAAATTTGCATCAATTCCCAAATTGAAGGCTTTAATATGGTGATAATCAAATTAAAACTCTCAGTTTATGCTGACAATATTTTACTCTTTATCTCACATCCACAAACGTCATTACCAGCCTCTCTATCAGAGGAAAATCTATTGCCTCCATATCAGGATATAACATAAATGCTGACAAATGTGAAATCCTTCCTTTAAAAAAGTTTTTTTTCATGTAGATTTTACTTCTTCTAGTTTTAGTTGGAATCCGTATAAAATTAAATATCTTGGCTTATGGTTTAAGTCTTCTATCAAAGAATAACAAATGATATGAAAATCACTTACGTCCAGGTGGAATCATTTTTCTTTGTCCTGGTGGGTTTGTGTTGACATGATAAAAATGATGCTAGCTCCTATTATACTTTTTTATATTTCTAATATTCTCATTAATATTCTTAAGTATAAGATACTTTATTGTAGTTTATCTAACTTTTTCTAGAATAATAAAAAAAAATGTATGACTGTTCATAAACTTAAACATCATAAACATTTGGGAGGAGTTAATTTGCCAGATTTCTGTTCTATCATACAGCATTTTCCCTCAAACAATCTTCTGTATTATTACATAATGAGGATTCATTCAATTTACCCTCATGGACTAATATTCAAAAATATTATTTTTGAACCATTTTCTTTTAAAGAATTTCTATCACTAACATATAGGCCTAATTCACTATCTCTACCTATTTTTAACAATACACGTAAAATTCTCCATCTTTTTTATTTCTCATCATAATGCTAAGGATCAATTTTTGCAATCCTCAATATGGTACAAAAAACATAGGTGGAGGCGGAGCTTCCGCCCAGAGGTGGAGCTTCTGGCCCAGAGGTGGAGCTTCCGGCCCAGAGGCAGAGATTTTAGCCATGGCTAAATCCCCACATAAGAGCCAGCAGTTCCGCCTCCAAGCCAGAATCTCCGCCTCTAAGCCGGAAGCTCCGCCTCTGGGCTACAAGCTCTGCCTCCAAGTCTGAAGCTCCACCTCCGGGCTGGAATTTCCGGCCCAAGTGTGGACGTAAAGTTAGTAGTCATAAATCCATTCTGTGAATACCAAAAGTAGTAAGTGTATTCTGTGAATACCAAAAGTAGTAAGTTCAGGAGTTTGTCTTAAGTTAATTCTGTGAATCGGGCCATTTGCGTCTTTATGGTTCAGTGGGGGGTATTACTTAGTGCATAGTTGCATAAATGAGTGAGTCACTGTTTGTATGTGTTGAAGACAGTATGTGTGCAGGACTGTATGGGTGGATGAGTGTGCGTATGGGTATGTTAGTAAGTGAATCACTGTCTCAATAGTATCTTTATAAGTAATTACATATGTTTGATACTAGTGTGTGTGAGTATTAGTGTATATAAGTGAGTATATGTGAGAGTGAGAGTTTGGAAGAGTTCCTGTGTGAATAAGTATGTGTTTCTATAAGTGACTTTTTAAAAGAGTAAGAATGTGTAACTTTCTGTAGAAGTAAGTGTGATGGTGTGTGTACAACTGTATATGCAAGTAAATGGATGTTTGATCATTTATTAGCATGAGTGACTATGTGTGTGTGAGTAACCCTATGGATGAGTGGCGGTGGGTATCAGGATGTATAGGTGTATGAGTACATATGATGAGTGAGTACATCAATAAGTGACTGTATAGGACTGTTGGTGAATGAGTGGATGTGTATGTAGATCTTAGAATTACTGAATAGGTTGTTGTAACTGGTATTGGTATGTCCATTGTTTTGAAAATGTTATTTTCTATTTTTGAATGTGTGTATCAAAGGTTATATTAGGGTGAGAGGAGGTCTGCTACTCCATCACAAGGATGATTTCATCAGTGATGTCATTTGAGATGTCATCAGTAATGTCACTGACCATGTCATGAGTGATGTAATGTGTGACGTCATCAGCAGTGCATTGCGGTTGCGCGAGTTATAGTTACCTGAACTAACTATAACGGGGGAATTTCAATGGTTTTGTACGAGTGAAATGTCCATCTAACTATAACGCCTGTGTAACCTATGGTTTTTTCAGTGCATTTCTACAGTTTAATAAATGCTAATTCCTAACTATAAAGTGCCTGAAACCTATGGTATTTTCATTGAATTTCAAAGGTTTTTTAAATGCTAATTTCTAACTTTAATGTGACGGAAACCTATGGTTTTTTAAGTGAATTTCAAAGGTTTTTTAATTGTTAGTTTCTAACTATGCCTACAGATGTAGGACATGTGAAGAAAGAAGAAAAAACGCACAGAAAGAAAAAAAAGAAATGCCGAAAGAAGCAACAGAAGACCTCAAAGACAAAGAAAACTGCAGGAAGGAACAAAACATGCAGGAAGAACAAACAGAGGAGCAGAAAGAAGCTTGTTGCAAAATCGTCCTGTACCTTCAACTATTTTAGATGGGTACTGGTGGTAACTGATCCGACTAACCAATCCTAGAGCCAGAGCTATGCTAAAAGACACTTATAATACAGTGAAAACACCTATATACACTAGGGTACACTATGCATTACGGTACCCCTGTCATTACCATGGCCTCTTCAGTAAGACCCTAGTACATAATATGTCAGGGAGATCAAAACTACCTCTTAAAACACATCACAGGGCACGTTTACACACTGGTGAAGGGAGGGGGGCATGAGGTGACATGTGTGTAAACACCTCCTGTTGCCATTTTAATTTGGGGGATAAAGTCCCCTTGAAATTCTGAGAGTTCCTAGGGTTAAACTAGCCCACTAGGTACCTCCAGTAAGCGTTGTTGCAGAGAGGTGTAGAAAGCGGCACGGCATGGATGGCCTATCTGCAACGCAGCACAGTGGCGCTTACAAGGAGCACCTGGTGGGCTAGTTGACCCCCAGGGCCCCTCAGGAATAAAGGGGAATTATTTCCCCAACTTAAAACACACCACAGGGCGTGTTTGCACACGTTACCTCAGGCCCTGTCCCCTCCCTTCACCAATGTGTAGTTGTGCCCTGTGGCCGTTTTAAGTTAGGAAATTAAGTCCCCTAGAATCCTGAGGGTCCCTAGGGTCAAACTAGCCCACTAGGTACTTGCAGTAAGCGCCAGAGAGCTGCATTGCAGAGAGGAGTAAAAAGGGGTGTGGCCTCTAAACACCTCTTTAGCAAAGCAGCTCCCAGGCGCCTACTGGAGGTACCTGGTGGGCTTTTTGGCCCTCAGGGACCCTCAGTATTGAATGGGAATTAATTCACCAACTTACCACTCATCACGGGACGCGTTTACACAATGGTGAAGGAAGGGGCAGGCCTGAGATGACATGTCTGCAAACACGCCCTGCGGCGCGTTTTAAGTGGGGGGTGATTCATCAAGTGGGGGCTGAGAAAAAAGGAGGGTCCCAAAACATGTTTTCCTCATGCAATTTTTCATAGGGACATTTAAGTGAGGCTACAGCCCGAACTGCTGAACGGAATTACACCAAATTTGGCAAAAAGGTAGAGTTCAGTTTGCAGATTACGCCTAGTGTTAAATGGTGTAAATCCATCCAGTAGTTCCTTAGAAAATCGTAAGTAAAATCATAGATATATCTATAGACGAAGTACTGTACGCGTACCGTCCGAGGACAGTACGCGTACCATTACGAGCACGAGTTGCATGCGAATTGGCTGAAAACTGTCTGTCAATACTCCAAACCAGGACGTGTTGGCAGCCATCTTGTGTCTCGGTAGAACCGAGGGACAAGAAAAGTGATAAACAAGTGCCCAAAAGACACAAAGGGGGCAGGGTAGAAAGACCCTGACCTCCTAGGCCTGCTCAGGGGGTCCCACAAGGAACCCCAAGGCCAAAATGTTTTACTTTTTTTTTTTTTATTGTGGGATATGCGTAGGGTATGCATACCCTGCCGATCCCCCCCAAAAAATTAAGGCACCACTCTACAAACGCGCCCCCTGGCCCGTTTGCAGATGGGGAAATAATTCACCTTGAATACTGGGGGTACCTGGGGGCCAAGTAGCCTACCAGGAACCTCAGTATGCGCCAGGGAGCTGCCTTGCAGAGATGTGTAAAGAGGCCACGCCCCTTTTTACACCTCTCTGCAACGCAGCCCCCTGGTGCATACTGGAGGTTCCTGGTGGGCTAGTTGACCCCCAGGGACCCCCAGTATTCAAGGGGAATTAGTTCCCCCTCTGCAAACATGCAGGGGCTGTGTTACAGGGAGGTGTAATGATGCCACGCCCCTTTTTACACCTCTCTGCAACGCATCCCCCTGGCACATACTGGAGTGTCCTGGTGGGCTAGTTGGCACCCAGGGACCCCAGTATGCAAGGGGACTTAATCCCCCAACTAATAATGCGCTACGGGGCTTGTTTGCACAGTGGTGAATGTAGGGGGCTGGGCTTCAGGTGATATGTGTGCAAACATGCCCTGTGGCACGTTTTAAATTGGGGAATCAATTCCTCTTCAATCCAGAGGTCCCCTAAAGGCCAACTAGCCCACCAGGTACCTCCAGTAAGCGCCATGGAGCTGCGTTGCAGAGTGTTGTAAAAAGGGGGCGTTGCATCTGAACACCTCTCTGCAACGCAGCTCCCTGGCGCATACTGGAGGTACCTGGTGGGCTAGTTGGCCCATAGGGGACTTCAGGATTGAAGAGGAATGAATTCCCCAACTTAAAATGCACCACAGGGCATGTTTGCACACATGTCACCTCAGGCCCCGCCCCCTTCCTTCACTGTTGAGCAAAATATTCCTCTAAAATCAGGCAAACTACGAATTCCAATTTACTCACCTTTTATCAGGAGCGACCTCAGTGCTGCATCTTTCAGCCCACTACTGATCCTGAAAAGTAATTCTAACCATACTTACAGTAACTTGAATTTCCTTCCATAGGCTAACATTGACTGGTTTCACTTGGAAATTCTTCTAAGTGTGGAGTTTTGGAACTTTAAAAAATTCCTCTAAAATCAGCCGAACTACGAATTCCGATTTACTCATCTTTTATCAGGAGCTGCATCTTTGAGCCCAGTACTGATCCTGAAAAGTAATTCTAACCATACTTACCAGTAACTTAAATTTCCTTCCTTAGGAATCAATTGTCTGGTTTTCACCAGAAAAGTTATTTTCCCAAACTAAAAATATTCCTTAACAAGCATTTACAATGCAATGGTCTTTGCATTATTAAAGGTAGAGCTATTGGCATTGCTCATGACATTTTTTCAAATCATAAATAAATGGCATTGTCAATTACATTGCCAATAGCTTAATCATTAAATAAATGGCATTGTCATTTACAATGCCAATAGCTTAATCGCTCGCAAATGCATAACCGAATGCATTTACACCCACACAGAGCCACACACACAAAGCCACCCACACACACATACAGAGCCACCCACACAGAGCCACACACAGAGCCACACAGAGCCACACACACACAGAGGGCCCACACACACACACACAGAGCTCCACAAACACACAGAGCCCTACACACACAGAGCCCCACACACACCTAGAGCCACATACACACTCAGAGCCACATACACACCCAGAGCCACATACACACCCAGAGCAACATACACACAGAGAGCCACATACACGCACAAAGCCACATACACACACAGAGCCACATACACACACAGGACCACATACACACCCAGAGCCAAATACAAACCCAGAGCCACATACACACCCAGAGCACATACACACACAGAGCCACATACACACACAGAGCCACATACACACACAGGAGAGCAAGCACAGCGAGGGGGCAGGGGTTCGGAGGTGCACTGGCAAAAAGTTTGGGGTGCGGCGTGAAAGGACTTTCTCTCCTGCACACTGTACTGGAATAGATGGGTTGCATATCAGCAAAGATGCAATCCTCCAATTCAGGCCTTTTCTTTGACAAATTAATTTATTAAGAAGTGATAGTTTAAGTAAATAAAATGAAGTGGAGCAGTACTGCAGTGCTTTGGTAAATTAAAAGCATAGCCAGGAGCATGTTGACCCACATCAAGGTGGTGTCTGTGCAGAGGTGGTCATTAAAACAGCACCAACCTCGACTCAGTTGTCTCTGGTTAATAAGACACACACATGGAGTTTGAGGTCCATGGGTGATGAGAAAGTCAATCCAGGATTGTTTTTTTCTTTGAATTTCGTGACTTGTGTTCCTGCTTTTGTACGTGAATGTCACAATTATAAGTCTTGTGGTTAAAACAAAAACCTGGCCTGGACCAACCTTGTAAACATGACAGAGCTGGTGCCTCGGATTGATTTACTTCATGCCTATTTCCTGCACCCTCACTAGATAAACAAGGGGAATCACTAATGCATCTCACATAACAAATCTGAAAATCTTCCAGGGGAGCGCTGTCGAACAATGAGGCAGTTCCTGCCCCGGTCCTACCAGTGTTAGTCCAATGAAACAGTATGGCGGGTCTGGCATGTGACCACTAAACCCTTCCTCTCAAGAGGCAAGTGCCTTTGGAGTAAAGACATGCGACCGATACTTCTCCAGACCACTCGCCCTTTCAGAGGCACCTCTTTTGTAACTGACATTCTTGGCGCTTTAATAATCATTTTGATAATCACCAAGCGGACTGTTATTTATCCTGCTGTGAGTAGGATAGAAATGGGTGCAGTGGCCTCCGTGTGGTGTGGGGCAGATATGGGGGGAAGGGGAAGGGAGTTAAGGGGGTGGAAAAGTAAGAACAGATTTGGCATGCATGCTCCTCCTTTTGAAGAAGATCATGTTTCTCGGGGACTGGGGCCCGAAGCTGGACTGCAGTGACAGCAAAAATCACGGACGATTTCACCAACTGTAATTACGAGTCGGTAAAATGTACGGTGTTCCCAAACCCGCTAAACTAGGTGCAGGAATAAAGTAAGCTGGGCTGCAGTGACAGCAAAAATCATGGGCGATTTCACCAACTGTAATTACGAGTCGGTAAAATGTACCGTGTTCCCAAACCCGGTAAACTAGGTGCAGGAATAAAGTAAGCTGGACTGCAGTGACAGCAAAAATCACGGGCAATTTCACCAACTGTAATTAAGAGTCGGTTAAATGTACGCTGTTCCCAAGCCCGGTAAATTAGGTGCAGGAATAAAGTGTTAGTCACAGAGGAATCCTAAATGGTCATTCTGCCCAGCCTGACTCATCATAATCAGAACCCTAGTAAAGAAACCAGGCTATTAATCTAGTGTGGTACAGTTGAGCTTTCCAATAACTAACCTAGAACAAGAAAAAAGCAAAATGGCGGCCGCAACTCAGAAAATTTCGGAATCGGGCCGTGTTTTGGCGTTCTGAGTGACGGATAACGTCACAGGGCGAAAGAACGCCAAAAACACGCCCCCGAATCCGAAAGAGACAGGGCTTTATTGGAGTGATGGCCCTCTCCTCCAATGGCTGGCCTCCGTTTAGGAAGCCAGCCAATGGAGGAGAGAGGCGGGTTCAAGCCCCCATACTAGAAATCATTAAATCTCCTACCGGAGACTGCGCAATCGCAGCCTTATGATCCTCGATCTAAAAATCGCCTGTATGACTTAAATGCATTATTTCAACTGTTTACAGGAGATGCACCAGTGCTGGAACCAGGATCCACCACTGAGTAAGAAAAAGTAATGATAACACTACTTACCTGGTTAGTGAATTTCCTCCCATAGGATAACATTGGTGATTTTATGTGAAAAAATGTCTGTCAACTTTTAAAATACAATAATATTCCTTAAAAATCACTACTGTAACTAAGACACTTTTACTCAACTGTTTACAGGAGATGTCCAAGGACTGAATCTAGGATCCAGTCCTGTGGTTAGAAAAGTAATCCATAAAGTAACTAATTGCATTTAACTAGAAAAACACATTGAGGTCAATGTTGCATTGTGTTTGAAATTGTGTTGCCCATTGCAACAACTGTAACTACTGTACTTAAAAGTCTATTGCCTATTTGCAAAGTATTTAAACTAAAGTAATTCATTCTGAGAAAGTATATTTTGTAATGTAAAGTACTATGTAATTACAATGTAATTTAAAAAATAAAATATCTAAAAATAAATAGTTTAAAAAATGTAGTAAATCAGTATAAAAAAATATAACAATTAATGCATTTAAAAATGGTCATTTACAAAACCTTCGAAATTCACTGAAATAAAACAAAGGTTTCAGGCCTGATATAGTTAGGAATTAGCATTTAAAAAACATTTGAAATTCACTGAAAAAACCATAGGTTTCAGGCCAGATATAATTAGGAATTAGCATTTAAAAAACCTTTGAAATTCACTGAAAAAAAATAGGTTTGAGGCCTGATATAGTTAGGAATTAGCATTTAAAAAACCTTAGAAATTCACTGAAGAAAACGTAGGTGTTAGAGGTGTTATAGTTAGCCCGACATTTCACTCGTACAAAACCATTGAAATTCCGCCGATATAGTTTGTTGTACTAACTATATCTCGCGCGCCCGCAATCCACTGCTGTTGATGTCACATATTACATCACTCATGACATGGTCAGTGACATCTCAAATGACATCACTGATGACATCACTGATGACATCATCCACGTGAATATACACCTCATCATACACTAGTATAACCTTTCATCACTCACTGTAAAATACAGAGTACCATATTTTAATCCATTGACACACCAATACAAGTTTCTAAAAACCCACTCAGTGATTCCTAGATCTATACACACATCTAATCACTTACCTACAGATTCACTCATACATGCAGTCAAAGATCAATAGAACACTATCAAATATACTTATACACCTATATCGACATTACACACCAGCACACATCCTATTCACTTATGAAGTCATCCTATTCACTTATGCAAACATTGGATCATACTTACATTTACTTAGCTATACACTTATACAAACACCACTTTATCTATTCATACTTAGTGTGTTATAAAATCACTATTACAAGTATCTATTTATCTATTATACTTAGTGTGTTATAAAATCACTATTACAAGTATACAGTTATCCATACAGTCACGCATACAATCACCGAGTCTTATGTATACTAATTTATAAACAACAACTGACACATACATTGCCCTTTATTTTTCTACTTTGTTGGACATGTACCATTAAGAGAGATATTTGCTCATCACCACACCCATAAAGATATTCACTCACCCAAACAACTGTTATAACATGCAGTCTTAACTTCATATACCTACTAAATCAACTATTCACACATCTTTGGGCAGTCACACATCTCCCACCGAACCACACACACATTCACTCTCCCATACAAATACTCAGTTAACTAATCAATAGTCAATCACACTGCTACTAAATCCTCCATCCAGAAATTTATATTTATATATCCACTCATTCTTCAATGCAAATTGCTATATATATAATACATATTTAAATAACAAAGGAAACCACATTCACTGGATGATGTCATCAGTGATGTCATTTGAGATGTCATCAGTGATGTCACTGACCATGTCATGAATGATGTAATATGTGACATCATCAGCAGTGGATTACGGGCACGCAAGATATAGTTAGCACAACTAACTATATCGGAGGAATTTCAATGGTTTTGTATGAGTGAAATGTCCAGCTAACTTTAACACCCCTAAAACCTACGTTTTTTTCAGTGAATTTTTAAGGTTTTTTAAATGCTAATGCCTAAATATATCAGGGCTAAAACCTATGTTTTTTTCAGTGAATATATATTTGAAAATATATGAATATTACCTACTGGCGGTTGCCAGTAGGTAGTTATAGTTAGGACCTAATTTCCATAGGATATTTGCAACATTCTATTTGGAATAACTTTGGCGCTGGTTGATGAATGTTTGCGAAATTTACAAAACTAATGGCTAGCTCTGTTCCGCTCCTTCCCTGAGAGTTTCTGGGTGATTCGTGGAGCAGGATTGAGGAAATAGGGGGTCCCAAAACATTTTTCCCCGTGCAATTTTCCATAGGACCTTTAGCCACAGCTACAGCCCAAATTGCTAAACGGAATTACGCCAAATTTGGCAGAGATGTAGTCCTCAGTTCAGACTTGTGCCTTTTTCTTAAATGGTGTCAATCGTTTCAGTAGTTCTTGAGAAAATTACAGTTAAAAGGATACTCTGCGCTGTTTTCCAACCACTCCTTAAGCATGTTTGGGTCCGGGTTTACATATATATATATATATATATATATATATATATATATATATATATATATATATATATATGCATGCATACATACATACATACATACATACATACATATATATGATTGACAAAGGCCTCTTGAAGGCTGAAACGCGTCTCTCCTAGTGCTCGGGATCAAGGGTGACCTTACCATGAAATAAATGCCGAATCCAAAGTCACTTCGTGTCCGTGCCTGCTTTCCATGGAGACTCAGTGGGAGCTGGATTTTCTGGTTCATATATATATATATATATATATATATATATATATATATATATATATATATATATATATATATATATATATATATATATATATATATATATATATATATATATATATATATATATATATATATATATAATATACATACCAGTTTAAATAAAGTCTGCATTATAGTTGTTGCACAAGGTTGTAACCAAAAAAACTTGGCAATCACCAACTGACGTGATATAAGACATGCATGGTTGACTGCCTGTGGAGGCCCGGCTGACATGAAGGAATATGGTCCCCGTATCAAAAAAAATGTAGGCTAGGTCAATTAAGGCAGATTTGTGAGTGGTGCTAGTGGGGATCAAGGCAACCCTGGTGGTCCAGGAACAAATGGGTTTCTGGGCAACCCCCAGGGATTCCAAGTTGACATGACATCCACAAAGAGCATGCAGGCGTACCGTGGAATTGAGCAACAGCTCATGGGCATGAGTGGGTAATGAGCATGTACAGCATGGTTCTGCCAATCAGCCACAAGTGCAGGAGAAGCGTATGCATCCACCAAGAGGGAAGAGAAATGCATGACCAGATAGGGATGGTAGGAGTAGCCCCAATGGGGATGGGCAAACTGACAGGTAAATTAGAGTGGCAACTCATCCAAGGAGGGAAGGTGAATGCCGAGTGGCAGGGTGACAGTCTAGAATGGACGGTGGAGGTAACCTGGTCACAAAAGTACATAATCATGCCCGAGATAGACAACTGCACCAGGCAGTCTGTTACAAAAAGTAATTCCAAGTGCATAGTCAACAACAAATAAAAATAAAAATAAAAATAAAATGCAGTGAGAATAAGTGCTAAACAGTCCTTATATGTGGCAGTGCGCCACCCGACAAGTGCAAATGAAGAAAAAAAAGGTAGGGCAACCCATTCAAGAGCCTTCGCATGTCACATTCAAGCACCCCTTCCTTTCCTCTTGAAACAGAAAATCTAACAACAATAAGTTAAAAGGGTGAAATGTTGTGTGTAGAATGATAAAACAACAGTATGTATAACAACCAGCAAAAAGCTAGAATCATGAAACCCACTAGGTTTGTTCTGAAAAATGATTACAACACTGAAAATATATAATATCACATAACAATCTCACATAATGCTTATATAAATTATAAAAAAGAGCATTTCACATCCAAAACAATAGAGTAACTATTACTTACTGTTTTGTAGTTGCAGATCATCCTCTGTGTCCACTTAGTCAAAAGGTATAATCCACCAAAAACTGGAAAAATGATTTCCAAAAGTTTTAAAAAAGAGCAAAAAATGTAACTATTTCATGAGAGATCCATCGAAGCAATCCAAAGTATCCAGGAAGCATACAAAAAAAAAAAAAAAGTATTTTAAAAAAGTAAAGCTCCTGGAAACCCCAAAAAAGGAAAATAAAAAAAAATATATTGCTTTATTAGAAACCGAAACACATTTCCTTTAAAAAAAAAAAACGCTAAAACATATATGCATAGGACACATTTGTAAAAAAAGATTTGCAAAGTAAAACAGAATAGCAATCCGCAAAAAACAGTACAATCAAAAATTACATATATACTCACATTTAATCATCAAAAAGAAATTAACATAACACAATATTAACATTAATGCATTCCTAAACACACTGTACGAAAACCTACACCAACATACTAGTGAAAAACACAATTACTACAACCAAATGTACTAAAAACGCACAATAAACGAAAACTATCCTCTATAACTTACCCTACAGCCCACTACCCTCAAACCTTTAAAGAAAAACCTTTAAAAATGACTCTCCTGTTCTAACAAATAGCAGCATCTTCCCGCGACCTGGGTCATGGAAAACAGACTAACAATGAGACAAATAGATGAAGGAGAAGTGTGGCTCAGTGGTTAGAGGCGGCAGACCCGGATGCTGGGATCGACTGTAGACCAGAGTTCGATTCCCCGTCTCAGCGGGTCTTGGGCTCAAAATTCCACGGCCTCGACAATTCTCGCTCCGGTGCCTACTCAACTCACGGGGTCTCACTCTGCAACTCTGGGCAATAGCTTGCTTAATCTCCACAACGGCCCCTCGCGGCGGGATGCCTGGCTTTCACCTTGTGGACACCCTGCCGGGGCCTCTCACAGGGGAATACCAGGATGGGTTCCCTAAGCAAGCGCCAGGATGCCCTTTGGGTGACAGGTTGCGCTATATAAGGACACCTACATTTACATTTACAAAAAGACAATCTCTCCATAGGATTGAATGGGGATATAAGTAAAAAAAGTTAAAACAATCTTTAAAAAATCATAAAACATTATTTAACATGTAAGAGCAGGCACAACAGGGCTGAGCCACGCACTCCAGGCTCCAGAACACCTTGAAGAGGGAGACCGCCCACAGCCATTGCGTGCCACAAGGTGCTTGTTTTAAAGGTGGAGAGGATTTCATGCACCGCTGTTAGAGCAGGCACAACAGGGCTCACCCGTGTACTCCGTGCTCCAGAAGTAATTGACGAGGGAGACTGCCCACAGTCATTGCGTGCCAAGAGGCACTTATATAAAGGGTGGACAGGTGCTCCAGCCCAATGGAACGTGCACAGGACTCACCCGGGTGCATGCTTGGATGAAGACTGAGCCAAGACAGGCCCATCTGTACCCATTAAGGAGGCAGGGCCCTGTCTCTTGGCTAAGCATTCCAAATCTTCAGTGATAAAGATGGGGTCCTGATATGGAAATGGGATAAGCTTCACGTAAATAGTCGGAAACTTTATCACTGCAAAGATGAGGAATCAAAAGGACCTCTCTGCTTGTCCTTGAAAGGGGGTGACGGTATCCAAATCAACCACACGCTCTTGATAGGGTTGATATTGAAACAGAGATTGGGCAGGTGGAAGCAAGGATGGACTCAGTATTGAGAAAATCTGGCCTGCTGAGATTGACACTGAGACCCTTATAATGGGTCAACTAGAATCCATGCAGGAGGAGCCTCACAGTCAGAATGTACCTGTTAAACAAAAACGTGTGGACTGATTATTAATTGACAAGAGCCTCCCCTATACATCTGGATGTTCTTTTCATGTGTTGTCCAAGATATGCAGGCACTGGAAAGGATAGAACTTATCCCTAAACCCGGATAGCCCCCCTGCCAAGAGGAGCAGACACAAGGGGGCAAATGCAGGCCCTTTTAACCGAGCCCATTTTGAACCTGATTCCCACCTGGCACAGAAATGAGGCACTGGTGGCAAAAGAATGGTGGGTAAGAAACAAGCGATATTGGTCTCCGCTGGTGAGGTTGATATAAAACAATCCATCCATAATTGCTCAGCAAGATTCGATCAACTCAGCATTTACTTTTAACCTGCTCCCTAGTTATAGAAAAATTAGCTTCTCTGGAGGTAAAGCTTGATTTAATTCAATCAGTCCAGGAGAAACTGGCGGAGAGAATGTTCCTCTGGGCGAAACAGGAGAAGGCTATAGGTTCCTTAAGCTCCAAAGCCCAATTACCAAACCCAATTGAGCCAGCGCATCTTGAATGCGAGAGAAAGAAAGTCACAAGTCCCGTCAGGCCCTTGTATGAGAGACTGGTATCCTACACTCAAAATCCTCGAAGAAATAGGATATTTATAGATGTGCAGGAGATTAATGACAAGGAGTCAAGATCTTTAAATAAGGGATCTCAGAATGAACCAAATGATGCTCATCCTCATATTTGTACTGGAGAATACCCCTAAAGCGAGCATCTACACTTTGAATCCCATACCTCCCTGCTGAATAAAGTTTCACACTGGATGTGAAAACACTTTGGCTGGTCTAGTGATCTATCAAAAGAAAATATAACCAGAAGGAGGGTCTCCTGGGTTGGCCTACTGCCCATAAATTCACAAGATGTTTTTGTTATTATTAATTTCAGAAGACTGGGCTTAGTTTGAGCATTGTTACACTCCCTGTACCAAACTGCTATTCTCCTGGATGGTGCTAGAGTTCATCTGCGGGGCTTTTTCCAATGCCAAGTATTTCTCAGCCACTGGGCAAGGGTAAAAATGACCTGCAGCCTGGTACCGTGGTAAAGTTGTAAGCCACAATACACGAAGTAATCTACCTCTCTCCAACAGATTTGAGGCTTCATCATCCCTGGAACAACTTGATTGACTATCTCATACAGTGGATGCCGCAGAATAAACTCATGATTTTTAAATCTCTCCTATGCCTCAACAATGGTCGACTAATGCCACAGTCCCCCACAATAGCGTCTTGGGTTTAATCTTGTGAAATGTGGCAGAATTGCGTGCTAATGTAGAGAAAAACAGTGTAGCAAACTCTAAGGGCATAAATAATCCCTAGATCAAAATCCAAACAAAATGATAGACCCTCCACAACATTCAAATAAATGTGTGCTGAAACAGTGATTTATACAAAACTTCTTCAATCTTTTTATTTTGATTATAGTATATTTTGTTTGTTATTTTTATCCTTTGTATAAATTTCATTTACTTATTCATTTCATTATCCACATTTAAAAAACATTGGTATATAATACATAATGTTCAAACACAAGCAAAAAATTGGTTATTTACAACTAAAGACGTACAGAGACAATAAGTGAAAACAGAAAAATTACATAACCACAATTTCAAAAACAAATTGACCCAGTGATATACGAGATATTCAGTCGTTGGAATAATTGGTGAAGGCAATGCAGTTGAATGGAACTACGCGCGTTTCGGCCCAAGGCCTTCGTCAGGTGACCGTCATTCGTACATTTTAAATAAATAGAAAAAGTGATATAACCTAAACAGACAAAACAAAGACAAAAAAATATAGATGTATCAACAGCTCAGACACACATATTCATTTCAGCTATTTACAATGCCGTTTCTGTTTCTGTATTCGAGGGTCTATAACAGTTACAATACAGATGTATATATATATACACTATTAACGTCTTAGTGCAACCACTCAATTTCAATTAAGGCCAGACCATCTAATTTTTTACTTTACACATGGCTGGTTACCTATTGGATGATCCTTATTCCATATTGGCTAAGCTAAAAATTAGTCACTTAAAGTATACCTATTTTTGTTACATTTCTAAATATGATAGTTTTTCTGAAAGGTTCTCAGACCAACAGCTCCATAATAGAAAACGAATGCATCAGAAAGAAAAGAATCCAGAAAACAGAATAGATGTAGACGTAGATAAAGCACCTATACACTCACCCTAAAGATACCCTTACTAGTAAAGAAGGGATGCAGCCATTTTTACTTACATAATAATTGACAAGTTGACGAATCAACACAGAGACTTCGCTTCCTATGGCGACAGTTTTAATTTCATTTGTATCGAGTCTGATATGCTGAAAAATAGATATACACTTATTTTTAGATATTGATGTCCAACCATATGCTTTTAACCATTGTCTTAACTGCTCTACATTAAAGATGTACCTTATTTATTTCTGCAAAATGACTTTCTACGCACTTAGTCACGTGTTGATTTTAGTGAGTCTGGTTAATTGATGATAGAAACGAATCCTTAGGATCTTTATTCCAGTAGTCTGATTCTGAATTAATGAGAGCAAAAAGAATTACTATTTATGTAAATTTGAATTCTGTTCATACTATATAGATTTGACTGCACTAAGGCCCATGGCGAATTTTATGTTATTATGCCGCTAAACTCTCATTTATCTAATAGGGTCTAGTCCAGGTAGCAGTGTATACGTAATTACAGATTACACACTAAAGGGAGCTCCTAACAATGTATGTCTCTATTGCCTCACACAGATCGTAATTCTAGCCTCATAAGAACACTTTTCAGGGGATGAATTCCTACCTCAGATGTCCGATGATTATTATTTGTAAATTTTTCAAGGCAACCCGCAGAAAATGTCAGAGCTTGTGATCAATTTCCTTGTAGTCAATATGCACTAAAAAGATATAGAAACGACACTATTGTACTAAACATGATAATATTATAAATCACCTCTCTAATCATGTCTCTTAAAGCCATTACCTTGATGCAGTGATGCTGGCACATGTGCGGGCTGAGAATATTTGATTATATAGCCACTGTTGAGAAAATAGAAAGAAACCACCATTGTAGTGGGCATAACCACAATGAAAATGACTTATCTAAAGCTAGAATCTAGTCAAACCAACACGATGTTGCTTGGGTTTTAAAAACATACCTTTGTCTTTAGACTCTCGTGCGCTCGGACGGGGGTTCTGATCGGTCGATGCTTCTAATGTCCGCGATCTAGACGGACTAGGCGATTTCCGGCTTTTTATTCAAGAAAACGCGCTCTCGTTAGCCCGCACTACGTACCTAACAGCTGTTGCCAATTGCTGAAGGCGCGGCTCGATGACGTTTAACAAACGAGTCACGAGTCACAATACCTAACATCGAGGTCGAAAACAGACTACTCCGGAATTTGAGCTATTACAGTTAAGACCACCGGAGCTGCTGAAAAAAAGACTTTTGTTTGTTTTTTGATGATAGTCTCACAGATCAAAATATATTGCATAAATTTATATGCAAATAATATCTAAAGACCACATATTTTAACTGACAAATTACTAACCTCGTTTTTCTCGCAGGAACATAAATTGGAAAGGATATGTTCATATCCAGACGATATTTAATGTCTGGATGAAGTGGCATATGTACTCTATGCATCAATTTAGTACATGATTAAATTTAAGTACATGTCTTTATTTAAGGTCATACCCTGATAATATTATTAAAGGATTGCTTGCTGCCAAGGAATTTCGGAATTAAGGCCTGATTTAAAAGTGTCCAAAGTGAATATCCAAAACACTTCACGTTTGCGACGAATTTTGTCTGTGTTAATGCCTGCTTTAGCCACAATTTTTTCTAAAACTATCCACTGGATATCTTCAGGTTTGTGGTCCTTATCTAGATAGTGCGACACTAAAGGGGCAGTTAATTTTCGTGTACGAATTGCTGATTTATGTTCCGTGATTCTAGTACATACAGAACGCGACGATTCACCCACATATCCTTTATTGCATGGACAAATTAAAAGGTAAACAATGTTGGTAGTCTTACAATTTGTCATGGTTAATAAGGGAATAGTTATGTTGTTGAAAGTAAATTCTGCAGTTTCAATAGTTAGTGGGCAAATTTTACAAATTCCACACCTATGATTTCCAATCACTGGAGCCCCAGTGATGATATCTCTTTGGCTCAAGGCCTTCTGAGTTGGCATCCTTGATCTGACAACTATGTCCTTGATATTTTTGTTTTTCTTATAAGCAAAAAGAGGTTTATTTATAATTTCATTTCCGCTTTTGTTGACATTAAGGATATGCCAATTCGCATACAGGATTTGTTGGATTTGTTTATTTAACATGGAGTGCCTAGTTACGAATACTAAACTGGCATCCCGTTTTTTGTTAGTGCCTGTAAGGAGATGTTGACGGTCATAATACCTAGCTCTTTTAAAAGAGTCCCGTATTAATCTGTGCGGATAACCGCGTTCCAAAAACTTCTCCTTCATTATAGTAGCCCTCTGGTCATAGTCAATCAATCTAGTACAATTCCTCCTCAGTCTAAGAAATTGACTGAAGGGAATGGTATCTTTCTGTGACGAGGGGTGGAAACTACTATAATGAAGGAGAGTATTGCGTGCTGTTGGTTTAGTAAAGAGGTCCATGATTAGCTTTCCTTCATCATGTTTGATATTCAAATCCAGGAATTCAATTTCTGAGTTACTCTTTTTCTCCGTAAATTTTAAATTGGGGTCACAGGCATTCAACCAAGATACAAATTCTTGTAGAACATCCTCATTGTCGTCCCAGATGAAAATAATATCATCAATAAAACGTGACCAATAAAAAACTGATTCAAAGAAAGGCGCAACCTCATTAAAGACAAATTTCTCCTCAAAAAGAGCCACATAGATATTAGCGATTGTGGGTGCGCACGAAGCACCCATGCTGACTCCTCTAATTTGCTTGTAGAGTTGCCCCGCAAATTCAAAAATATTATTGTCCAGAATAATTTGGAGGCAGTCCAGAATAAATGACATATTACAGTCAATGTTAAAGGACTCAATAAACCACTTAGTGGCTTCCATTGCCCCTTTACAGGGAATATTAGAATAAAGGCTCTCTACGTCCAGTGTTACCATCCACTGACGGTGAGCATTGAACGAGGTGCCTTCAAACTGAGTAATTACATGTCTAGTATCTTTAATATGTCCTGGTATTTTCTCTATGTGTGGACGTAAGATAGCATCTATGTACTTTGAGATGGGTTCTGTCACACTTCCGATGGTTGTAACTATCGGACGTAGGGGGGGATCTTGTTCGTTCTTATGAACTTTAGGAATCCCATATATACTGGCCATTTTTGGGTTTCCTATATTCATATAGTCATGCTCTTTCTGACAGATATCTCCCTTACCTAAGGCTTTGGAGATTAATCTGGTGATTTTATTTTTAATGATACCTGTTGGATCTTTAGTGATTTTAGAATAGTATTTAGTATCGCTAAGCATGTTTACCATTTTTTCAATATAGTTGGTGGTATCAAAAATGGCTATGCCCCCTCCCTTATCACAACTTTTCACAATTGTTTGAGTTGATTCTTTCAGTTGTAACAATGCATTGTGTTCATCAATAGAGATATTGTAGGGGGTATGTGGTATATACTTGGTGATGTTTTGCAATTTAGAGGTGACGATTTTTTCAAAAATTCCTATTTCTGGATCAACTTGATCTAGAGATGGAGTAAAAATCGATTTTGGTGACAAACCAGATCTATTAGGTTCTGGTAGCTCACATTCTTGATGGGAGAAAAAGTTTTTTAATCGTATTTTACGAAAAAAGCTTATCATGTCATTGAATAGTTCGAACTTATTCAAGCCAGAGTGGGGAACAAACGAGAGACCTCTCGAGAGTACTGCAAGAGTCGCTGAGTCGGTGTTATGGCTACTCAGATTGAAAATAGGTATTGTATTCATTGTCTCCAATACCTTGCATTTCTCGTTTCTAGATATCTCTCTGTATTCTGTTGATTGTCCTGGAATTGGGGCTGATAAGGACCCTGAGGTTGATATGCCTGATTCGATGGATATTGTTCTTGTGGTGGATATTGTTGATTGTATTGATATTGTTGTGGTGGCCGATATTGGGGTTGATAATTCGTTCTCCAATTTTTTCTCGGTTGACGTCTCCCTAAAAAAGGTCTATACCCTTGATTGGATCTGAAACGATTACCCCTCAGTTGATAAGGTGGCATACTAGAGTTACTTCCTGAATCCGAGGAGTTGGAAAAAGTGGAATACTTTTTTGATCTTGAATCTGAAGGAGTGTTATATTCTAGGTCATTATCGCTTACCTGGGCATAGAAATTATCGGCCAGGTATGGATATGCTTTTTCCATACTGAAAAAGTGTAGATCTTTCTGATATTTATCCATTTTGCGCTTAAACAGATAGTCACTATATGAATTAAGGTCCATCTCCACATCTTCTAACTTTTTTTTAATATCAGTGATTATTGTAGAGTTTTTGATCTTGTCCTCAAGTTCTGTAATCTCTTTGGCTAATTCATCTAGAACCTCTCTGACCGTTTCTACTATAAGCATCATGTGGTCCCTCGAGCATCTATTAGAGATGAGGGACCAACGTTCAAGAAAGTGTTTTAAATGGATAAATAAACCCGGGATGTTTTTTATCTGGAGACCCTGCGGAATGACTCCTGCTTTTAAGTAGTCTAGAATAAATTTTCCATGTAACTCAGTTCTTTTACTTTTCTTTTTAAGGGCCAATAATTTTAGTAGATCTTCACATTTCTCATTGTTTGATGTGTGTCTGGTATCAAAACTAACCGAAGAACCTACCATAGAGGCAAATTCTTCGTCGCTAAAGCCATGAGATTTAAGTGTGGCCATAATAAATACGATAACTGGATTTAGTGTCAGTAGAACGATGAAGTAACAAGGGGTGAAAGAAACAACAACAAGATAGAGAGAAAGATACAAATATATAAAGAACGGAACTGCTGGCTAAAATACCCCAGAAGACCATCAGAGTATATATGGATGAGTAAATTATACACAGATCTGGCAAAAAGAGATTATAGTAAACACTATTCGGTGTTCTATTGTTACACACGAAACACATACTTATATACTATAGCAAATTAAAGGAATGATATAGAGAACAAAAACCCCTCATGGACAGGCCATGAGTATAAATTCGATGGGAAAAAGGGGGGCCCCTACAATGTACTCAGTTAGCTACTCGTAGGGAAGGTAAACTATGTAGAGAAAAACAGTGTAGCAAACTCTAAGGGCATAAATAATCCCTAGATCAAAATCCAAACAAAATGATAGACCCTCCACAACATTCAAATAAATGTGTGCTGAAACAGTGATTTATACAAAACTTCTTCAATCTTTTTATTTTGATTATAGTATATTTTGTTTGTTATTTTTATCCTTTGTATAAATTTCATTTACTTATTTATTTCATTATCCACATTTAAAAAACATTGGTATACAATACATAATGTTCAAACACAAGCAAAAAATTGGTTATTTACAACTAAAGACGTACAGAGACAATAAGTGAAAACAGAAAAATTACATAACCACAATTTCAAAAACAAATTGACCCAGTGATATACGAGATATTCAGTCGTTGGAATAATTGGTGAAGGCAATGCGGTTGAATGGAACTACGCGCGTTTCGGCCCAAGGCCTTCGTCAGGTGACCGTCATTCGTACATTTTAAATAAATAGAAAAAGTGATATAACCTAAACAGACAAAACAAAGACAAAAAAATATAGATGTATCAACAGCTCAGACACACATATTCATTTCAGCTATTTACAATGCCGTTTCTGTTTCTGTATTCGAGGGTCTATAACAGTTACAATACAGATGTATATATATATACACTATTAACGTCTTAGTGCAACCACTCAATTTCAATTAAGGCCAGACCATCTAATTTTTTACTTTACACATGGCTGGTTACCTATTGGATGATCCTTATTCCATATTGGCTAAGCTAAAAATTAGTCACTTAAAGTATACCTATTTTTGTTACATTTCTAAATATGATAGTTTTTCTGAAAGGTTCTCAGACCAACAGCTCCATAATAGAAAACGAATGCATCAGAAAGAAAAGAATCCAGAAAACAGAATAGATGTAGACGTAGATAAAGCACCTATACACTCACCCTAAAGATACCCTTACTAGTAAAGAAGGGATGCAGCCATTTTTACTTACATAATAATTGACAAGTTGACGAATCAACACAGAGACTTCGCTTCCTATGGCGACAGTTTTAATTTCATTTGTATCGAGTCTGATATGCTGAAAAATAGATATACACTTATTTTTAGATATTGATGTCCAACCATATGCTTTTAACCATTGTCTTAACTGCTCTACATTAAAGATGTACCTTATTTATTTCTGCAAAATGACTTTCTACGCACTTAGTCACGTGTTGATTTTAGTGAGTCTGGTTAATTGATGATAGAAACGAATCCTTAGGATCTTTATTCCAGTAGTCTGATTCTGAATTAATGAGAGCAAAAAGAATTACTATTTATGTAAATTTGAATTCTGTTCATACTATATAGATTTGACTGCACTAAGGCCCATGGCGAATTTTATGTTATTATGCCGCTAAACTCTCATTTATCTAATAGGGTCTAGTCCAGGTAGCAGTGTATACGTAATTACAGATTACACACTAAAGGGAGCTCCTAACAATGTATGTCTCTATTGCCTCACACAGATCGTAATTCTAGCCTCATAAGAACACTTTTCAGGGGATGAATTCCTACCTCAGATGTCCGATGATTATTATTTGTAAATTTTTCAAGGCAACCCGCAGAAAATGTCAGAGCTTGTGATCAATTTCCTTGTAGTCAATATGCACTAAAAAGATATAGAAACGACACTATTGTACTAAACATGATAATATTATAAATCACCTCTCTAATCATGTCTCTTAAAGCCATTACCTTGATGCAGTGATGCTGGCACATGTGCGGGCTGAGAATATTTGATTATATAGCCACTGTTGAGAAAATAGAAAGAAACCACCATTGTAGTGGGCATAACCACAATGAAAATGACTTATCTAAAGCTAGAATCTAGTCAAACCAACACGATGTCGCTTGGGTTTTAAAAACATACCTTTGTCTTTAGACTCTCGTGCGCTCGGACGGGGGTTCTGATCGGTCGATGCTTCTAAAGTCCGCGATCTAGACGGACTAGGCGATTTCCGGCTTTTTATTCAAGAAAACGCGCTCTCGTTAGCCCGCACTACGTACCTAACAGCTGTTGCCAATTGCTGAAGGCGCGGCTCGATGACGTTTAACAAACGAGTCACGAGTCACAATACCTAACATCGAGGTCGAAAACAGACTACTCCGGAATTTGAGCTATTACAGTTAAGACCACCGGAGCTGCTGAAAAAAAGACTTTTGTTTGTTTTTTGATGATAGTCTCACAGATCAAAATATATTGCATAAATTTATATGCAAATAATATCTAAAGACCACATATTTTAACTGACAAATTACTAACCTCGTTTTTCTCGCAGGAACATAAATTGGAAAGGATATGTTCATATCCAGACGATATTTAATGTCTGGATGAAGTGGCATATGTACTCTATGCATCAATTTAGTACATGATTAAATTTAAGTACATGTCTTTATTTAAGGTCATACCCTGATAATATTATTAAAGGATTGCTTGCTGCCAAGGAATTTCGGAATTAAGGCCTGATTTAAAAGTGTCCAAAGTGAATATCCAAAACACTTCACGTTTGCGACGAATTTTGTCTGTGTTAATGCCTGCTTTAGCCACAATTTTTTCTAAAACTATCCACTGGATATCTTCAGGTTTGTGGTCCTTATCTAGATAGTGCGACACTAAAGGGGCAGTTAATTTTCGTGTACGAATTGCTGATTTATGTTCCGTGATTCTAGTACATACAGAACGCGACGATTCACCCACATATCCTTTATTGCATGGACAAATTAAAAGGTAAACAATGTTGGTAGTCTTACAATTTGTCATGGTTAATAAGGGAATAGTTATGTTGTTGAAAGTAAATTCTGCAGTTTCAATAGTTAGTGGGCAAATTTTACAAATTCCACACCTATGATTTCCAATCACTGGAGCCCCAGTGATGATATCTCTTTGGCTCAAGGCCTTCTGAGTTGGCATCCTTGATCTGACAACTATGTCCTTGATATTTTTGTTTTTCTTATAAGCAAAAAGAGGTTTATTTATAATTTCATTTCCGCTTTTGTTGACATTAAGGATATGCCAATTCGCATACAGGATTTGTTGGATTTGTTTATTTAACATGGAGTGCCTAGTTACGAATACTAAACTGGCATCCCGTTTTTTGTTAGTGCCTGTAAGGAGATGTTGACGGTCATAATACCTAGCTCTTTTAAAAGAGTCCCGTATTAATCTGTGCGGATAACCGCGTTCCAAAAACTTCTCCTTCATTATAGTAGCCCTCTGGTCATAGTCAATCAATCTAGTACAATTCCTCCTCAGTCTAAGAAATTGACTGAAGGGAATGGTATCTTTCTGTGACGAGGGGTGGAAACTACTATAATGAAGGAGAGTATTGCGTGCTGTTGGTTTAGTAAAGAGGTCCATGATTAGCTTTCCTTCATCATGTTTGATATTCAAATCCAGGAATTCAATTTCTGAGTTACTCTTTTTCTCCGTAAATTTTAAATTGGGGTCACAGGCATTCAACCAAGATACAAATTCTTGTAGAACATCCTCATTGTCGTCCCAGATGAAAATAATATCATCAATAAAACGTGACCAATAAAAAACTGATTCAAAGAAAGGCGCAACCTCATTAAAGACAAATTTCTCCTCAAAAAGAGCCACATAGATATTAGCGATTGTGGGTGCGCACGAAGCACCCATGCTGACTCCTCTAATTTGCTTGTAGAGTTGCCCCGCAAATTCAAAAATATTATTGTCCAGAATAATTTGGAGGCAGTCCAGAATAAATGACATATTACAGTCAATGTTAAAGGACTCAATAAACCACTTAGTGGCTTCCATTGCCCTTTTACAGGGAATATTAGAATAAAGGCTCTCTACGTCCAGTGTTACCATCCACTGACGGTGAGCATTGAACGAGGTGCCTTCAAACTGAGTAATTACATGTCTAGTATCTTTAATATGTCCTGGTATTTTCTCTATGTGTGGACGTAAGATAGCATCTATGTACTTTGAGATGGGTTCTGTCACACTTCCGATGGTTGTAACTATCGGACGTAGGGGGGGATCTTGTTCGTTCTTATGAACTTTAGGAATCCCATATATACTGGCCATTTTTGGGTTTCCTATATTCATATAGTCATGCTCTTTCTGACAGATATCTCCCTTACCTAAGGCTTTGGAGATTAATCTGGTGATTTTATTTTTAATGATACCTGTTGGATCTTTAGTGATTTTAGAATAGTATTTAGTATCGCTAAGCATGTTTACCATTTTTTCAATATAGTTGGTGGTATCAAAAATGGCTATGCCCCCTCCCTTATCACAACTTTTCACAATTGTTTGAGTTGATTCTTTCAGTTGTAACAATGCATTGTGTTCATCAATAGAGATATTGTAGGGGGTATGTGGTATATACTTGGTGATGTTTTGCAATTTAGAGGTGACGATTTTTTCAAAAATTCCTATTTCTGGATCAACTTGATCTAGAGATGGAGTAAAAATCGATTTTGGTGACAAACCAGATCTATTAGGTTCTGGTAGCTCACATTCTTGATGGGAGAAAAAGTTTTTTAATCGTATTTTACGAAAAAAGCTTATCATGTCATTGAATAGTTCGAACTTATTCAAGCCAGAGTGGGGAACAAACGAGAGACCTCTCGAGAGTACTGCAAGAGTCGCTGAGTCGGTGTTATGGCTACTCAGATTGAAAATAGGTATTGTATTCATTGTCTCCAATACCTTGCATTTCTCGTTTCTAGATATCTCTCTGTATTCTGTTGATTGTCCTGGAATTGGGGCTGATAAGGACCCTGAGGTTGATATGCCTGATTCGATGGATATTGTTCTTGTGGTGGATATTGTTGATTGTATTGATATTGTTGTGGTGGCCGATATTGGGGTTGATAATTCGTTCTCCAATTTTTTCTCGGTTGACGTCTCCCTAAAAAAGGTCTATACCCTTGATTGGATCTGAAACGATTACCCCTCAGTTGATAAGGTGGCATACTAGAGTTACTTCCTGAATCCGAGGAGTTGGAAAAAGTGGAATACTTTTTTGATCTTTAATCTGAAGGAGTGTTATATTCTAGGTCATTATCGCTTACCTGGGCATAGAAATTATCGGCCAGGTATGGATATGCTTTTTCCATACTGAAAAAGTGTAGATCTTTCTGATATTTATCCATTTTGCGCTTAAACAGATAGTCACTATATGAATTAAGGTCCATCTCCACATCTTCTAACTTTTTTTTAATATCAGTGATTATTGTAGAGTTTTTGATCTTGTCCTCAAGTTCTGTAATCTCTTTGGCTAATTCATCTAGAACCTCTCTGACCGTTTCTACTATAAGCATCATGTGGTCCCTCGAGCATCTATTAGAGATGAGGGACCAACGTTCAAGAAAGTGTTTTAAATGGATAAATAAACCCGGGATGTTTTTTATCTGGAGACCCTGCGGAATGACTCCTGCTTTTAAGTAGTCTAGAATAAATTTTCCATGTAACTCAGTTCTTTTACTTTTCTTTTTAAGGGCCAATAATTTTAGTAGATCTTCACATTTCTCATTGTTTGATGTGTGTCTGGTATCAAAACTAACCGAAGAACCTACCATAGAGGCAAATTCTTCGTCGCTAAAGCCATGAGATTTAAGTGTGGCCATAATAAATACGATAACTGGATTTAGTGTCAGTAGAACGATGAAGTAACAAGGGGTGAAAGAAACAACAACAAGATAGAGAGAAAGATACAAATATATAAAGAACGGAACTGCTGGCTAAAATACCCCAGAAGACCATCAGAGTATATATGGATGAGTAAATTATACACAGATCTGGCAAAAAGAGATTATAGTAAACACTATTCGGTGTTCTATTGTTACACACGAAACAAATACTTATATACTATAGCAAATTAAAGGAATGATATAGAGAACAAAAACCCCTCATGGACAGGCCATGAGTATAAATTCGATGGGAAAAAGGGGGGCCCCTACAATGTACTCAGTTAGCTACTCGTAGGGAAGGTAAACTATGTAGAGAAAAACAGTGTAGCAAACTCTAAGGGCATAAATAATCCCTAGATCAAAATCCAAACAAAATGATAGACCCTCCACAACATTCAAATAAATGTGTGCTGAAACAGTGATTTATACAAAACTTCTTCAATCTTTTTATTTTGATTATAGTATATTTTGTTTGTTATTTTTATCCTTTGTATAAATTTCATTTACTTATTTATTTCATTATCCACATTTAAAAAACATTGGTATACAATACATAATGTTCAAACACAAGCAAAAAATTGGTTATTTACAACTAAAGACGTACAGAGACAATAAGTGAAAACAGAAAAATTACATAACCACAATTTCAAAAACAAATTGACCCAGTGATATACGAGATATTCAGTCGTTGGAATAATTGGTGAAGGCAATGCGGTTGAATGGAACTACGCGCGTTTCGGCCCAAGGCCTTCGTCAGGTGACCGTCATTCGTACATTTTAAATAAATAGAAAAAGTGATATAACCTAAACAGACAAAACAAAGACAAAAAAATATAGATGTATCAACAGCTCAGACACACATATTCATTTCAGCTATTTACAATGCCGTTTCTGTTTCTGTATTCGAGGGTCTATAACAGTTACAATACAGATGTATATATATATACAATATTAACGTCTTAGTGCAACCACTCAATTTCAATTAAGGCCAGACCATCTAATTTTTTACTTTACACATGGCTGGTTACCTATTGGATGATCCTTATTCCATATTGGCTAAGCTAAAAATTAGTCACTTAAAGTATACCTATTTTTGTTACATTTCTAAATATGATAGTTTTTCTGAAAGGTTCTCAGACCAACAGCTCCATAATAGAAAACGAATGCATCAGAAAGAAAAGAATCCAGAAAACAGAATAGATGTAGACGTAGATAAAGCACCTATACACTCACCCTAAAGATACCCTTACTAGTAAAGAAGGGATGCAGCCATTTTTACTTACATAATAATTGACAAGTTGACGAATCAACACAGAGACTTCGCTTCCTATGGCGACAGTTTTAATTTCATTTGTATCGAGTCTGATATGCTGAAAAATAGATATACACTTATTTTTAGATATTGATGTCCAACCATATGCTTTTAACCATTGTCTTAACTGCTCTACATTAAAGATGTACCTTATTTATTTCTGCAAAATGACTTTCTACGCACTTAGTCACGTGTTGATTTTAGTGAGTCTGGTTAATTGATGATAGAAACGAATCCTTAGGATCTTTATTCCAGTAGTCTGATTCTGAATTAATGAGAGCAAAAAGAATTACTATTTATGTAAATTTGAATTCTGTTCATACTATATAGATTTGACTGCACTAAGGCCCATGGCGAATTTTATGTTATTATGCCGCTAAACTCTCATTTATCTAATAGGGTCTAGTCCAGGTAGCAGTGTATACGTAATTACAGATTACACACTAAAGGGAGCTCCTAACAATGTATGTCTCTATTGCCTCACACAGATCGTAATTCTAGCCTCATAAGAACACTTTTCAGGGGATGAATTCCTACCTCAGATGTCCGATGATTATTATTTGTAAATTTTTCAAGGCAACCCGCAGAAAATGTCAGAGCTTGTGATCAATTTCCTTGTAGTCAATATGCACTAAAAAGATATAGAAACGACACTATTGTACTAAACATGATAATATTATAAATCACCTCTCTAATCATGTCTCTTAAAGCCATTACCTTGATGCAGTGATGCTGGCACATGTGCGGGCTGAGAATATTTGATTATATAGCCACTGTTGAGAAAATAGAAAGAAACCACCATTGTAGTGGGCATAACCACAATGAAAATGACTTATCTAAAGCTAGAATCTAGTCAAACCAACACGATGTCGCTTGGGTTTTAAAAACATACCTTTGTCTTTAGACTCTCGTGCGCTCGGACGGGGGTTCTGATCGGTCGATGCTTCTAATGTCCGCGATCTAGACGGACTAGGCGATTTCCGGCTTTTTATTCCAGAAAACGCGCTCTCGTTAGCCCGCACTACGTACCTAACAGCTGTTGCCAATTGCTGAAGGCGCGGCTCGATGACGTTTAACAAACGAGTCACGAGTCACAATACCTAACATCGAGGTCGAAAACAGACTACTCCGGAATTTGAGCTATTACAGTTAAGACCACCGGAGCTGCTGAAAAAAAGACTTTTGTTTGTTTTTTGATGATAGTCTCACAGATCAAAATATATTGCATAAATTTATATGCAAATAATATCTAAAGACCACATATTTTAACTGACAAATTACTAACCTCGTTTTTCTCGCAGGAACATAAATTGGAAAGGATATGTTCATATCCAGACGATATTTAATGTCTGGATGAAGTGGCATATGTACTCTATGCATCAATTTAGTACATGATTAAATTTAAGTACATGTCTTTATTTAAGATCATACCCTGATAATATTATTAAAGGATTGCTTGCTGCCAAGGAATTTCGGAATTAAGGCCTGATTTAAAAGTGTTCAAAGTGAATATCCAAAACACTTCACGTTTGCGACGAATTTTGTCTGTGTTAATGCCTGCTTTAGCCACAATTTTTTCTAAAACTATCCACTGGATATCTTCAGGTTTGTGGTCCTTATCTAGATAGTGCGACACTAAAGGGGCAGTTAATTTTCGTGTACGAATCGCTGATTTATGTTCCGTGATTCTAGTACATACAGAACGCGACGATTCACCCACATATCCTTTATTGCATGGACAAATTAAAAGGTAAACAATGTTGGTAGTCTTACAATTTGTCATGGTTAATAAGGGAATAGTTATGTTGTTGAAAGTAAATTCTGCAGTTTCAATAGTTAGTGGGCAAATTTTACAAATTCCACACCTATGATTTCCAATCACTGGAGCCCCAGTGATGATATCTCTTTGGCTCAAGGCCTTCTGAGTTGGCATCCTTGATCTGACAACTATGTCCTTGATATTTTTGTTTTTCTTATAAGCAAAAAGAGGTTTATTTATAATTTCATTTCCGCTTTTGTTGACATTAAGGATATGCCAATTCGCATACAGGATTTGTTGGATTTGTTTATTTAACATGGAGTGCCTAGTTACGAATACTAAACTGGCATCCCGTTTTTTGTTAGTGCCTGTAAGGAGATGTTGACGGTCATAATACCTAGCTCTTTTAAAAGAGTCCCGTATTAATCTGTGCGGATAACCGCGTTCCAAAAACTTCTCCTTCATTATAGTAGCCCTCTGGTCATAGTCAATCAATCTAGTACAATTCCTCCTCAGTCTAAGAAATTGACTGAAGGGAATGCTATCTTTCTGTGACGAGGGGTGGAAACTACTATAATGAAGGAGAGTATTGCGTGCTGTTGGTTTAGTAAAGAGGTCCATGATTAGCTTTCCTTCATCATGTTTGATATTCAAATCCAGGAATTCAATTTCTGAGTTACTCTTTTTCTCCGTAAATTTTAAATTGGGGTCACAGGCATTCAACCAAGATACAAATTCTTGTAGAACATCCTCATTGTCGTCCCAGATGAAAATAATATCATCAATAAAACGTGACCAATAAAAAACTGATTCAAAGAAAGGCGCAACCTCATTAAAGACAAATTTCTCCTCAAAAAGAGCCACATAGATATTAGCGATTGTGGGTGCACACGAAGCACCCATGCTGACTCCTCTAATTTGCTTGTAGAGTTGCCCCGCAAATTCAAAAATATTATTGTCCAGAATAATTTGGAGGCAGTCCAGAATAAATGACATATTACAGTCAATGTTAAAGGACTCAATAAACCACTTAGTGGCTTCCATTGCCCCTTTACAGGGAATATTAGAATAAAGGCTCTCTACGTCCAGTGTTACCATCCACTGACGGTGAGCATTGAACGAGGTGCCTTCAAACTGAGTAATTACATGTCTAGTATCTTTAATATGTCCTGGTATTTTCTCTATGTGTGGACGTAAGATAGCATCTATGTACTTTGAGATGGGTTCTGTCACACTTCCGATGGTTGTAACTATCGGACGTAGGGGGGGGATCTTGTTCGTTCTTATGAACTTTAGGAATCCCATATATACTGGCCATTTTTGGGTTTCCTATATTCATATAGTCATGCTCTTTCTGACAGATATCTCCCTTACCTAAGGCTTTGGAGATTAATCTGGTGATTTTATTTTTAATGATACCTGTTGGATCTTTAGTGATTTTAGAATAGTATTTAGTATCGCTAAGCATGTTTACCATTTTTTCAATATAGTTGGTGGTATCAAAAATGGCTATGCCCCCTCCCTTATCACAACTTTTCACAATTGTTTGAGTTGATTCTTTCAGTTGTAACAATGCATTGTGTTCATCAATAGAGATATTGTAGGGGGTATGTGGTATATACTTGGTGATGTTTTGCAATTTAGAGGTGACGATTTTTTCAAAAATTCCTATTTCTGGATCAACTTGATCTAGAGATGGAGTAAAAATCGATTTTGGTGACAAACCAGATCTATTAGGTTCTGGTAGCTCACATTCTTGATGGGAGAAAAAGTTTTTTAATCGTATTTTACGAAAAAAGCTTATCATGTCATTGAATAGTTCGAACTTATTCAAGCCAGAGTGGGGAACAAACGAGAGACCTCTCGAGAGTACTGCAAGAGTCGCTGAGTCGGTGTTATGGCTACTCAGATTGAAAATAGGTATTGTATTCATTGTCTCCAATACCTTGCATTTCTCGTTTCTAGATATCTCTCTGTATTCTGTTGATTGTCCTGGAATTGGGGCTGATAAGGACCCTGAGGTTGATATGCCTGATTCGATGGATATTGTTCTTGTGGTGGATATTGTTGATTGTATTGATATTGTTGTGGTGGCCGATATTGGGGTTGATAATTCGTTCTCCAATTTTTTCTCGGTTGACGTCTCCCTAAAAAAGGTCTATACCCTTGATTGGATCTGAAACGATTACCCCTCGGTTGATAAGGTGGCATACTAGAGTTACTTCCTGAATCCGAGGAGTTGGAAAAAGTGGAATACTTTTTTGATCTTGAATCTGAAGGATATAGTTATTTTTTAAAACTATAGGCGTTGTTTTTACCCTTGACCCTGGACAATGCTGAATAAACATAATTTTTGTCACAGGAGCCAATTTTAAAATCACCCTTATCTGTTGTTTTCACTAGCACTGCACCCCATTGGTCCCACCTCGGCAATACTTGGGTTAAGAAGACCACCTTCCAGAACCTTCCTCTGCATCATCACTAGATGCATTAGGAGATAATCTTGGTTCATGGTCCATTTCCCACATGACGACACTCCACCAATAAGGGTGGGCTGATGGGACTTTTTCTAACCGAGTATTGTCTTTGGGAGGTCAGTTTGGTGTAGTGGTCTCCTTGGCACGACACAACTCTTAGTTAAGCAATTTGACCAGGTACCTCTTGTTTGTTTATTGCATAGAAATTATCGGCCAGGTATGGATATGCTTTTTCCATACTGAAAAAGTGTAGATCTTTCTGATATTTATCCATTTTGCGCTTAAACAGATAGTCACTATATGAATTAAGGTCCATCTCCACATCTTCTAACTTTTTTTTAATATCAGTGATTATTGTAGAGTTTTTGATCTTGTCCTCAAGTTCTGTAATCTCTTTGGCTAATTCATCTAGAACCTCTCTGACCGTTTCTACTATAAGCATCATGTGGTCCCTCGAGCATCTATTAGAGATGAGGGACCAACGTTCAAGAAAGTGTTTTAAATGGATAAATAAACCCGGGATGTTTTTTATCTGGAGACCCTGCGGAATGACTCCTGCTTTTAAGTAGTCTAGAATAAATTTTCCATGTAACTCAGTTCTTTTACTTTTCTTTTTAAGGGCCAATAATTTTAGTAGATCTTCACATTTCTCATTGTTTGATGTGTGTCTGGTATCAAAACTAACCGAAGAACCTACCATAGAGGCAAATTCTTCGTCGCTAAAGCCATGAGATTTAAGTGTGGCCATAATAAATACGATAACTGGATTTAGTGTCAGTAGAACGATGAAGTAACAAGGGGTGAAAGAAACAACAACAAGATAGAGAGAAAGATACAAATATATAAAGAACGGAACTGCTGGCTAAAATACCCCAGAAGACCATCAGAGTATATATGGATGAGTAAATTATACACAGATCTGGCAAAAAGAGATTATAGTAAACACTATTCGGTGTTCTATTGTTACACACGAAACAAATACTTATATACTATAGCAAATTAAAGGAATGATATAGAGAACAAAAACCCCTCATGGACAGGCCATGAGTATAAATTCGATGGGTAAAAGGGGGGCCCCTACAATGTACTCAGTTAGCTACTCGTAGGGAAGGTAAACTATGTAGAGAAAAACAGTGTAGCAAACTCTAAGGGCATAAATAATCCCTAGATCAAAATCCAAACAAAATGATAGACCCTCCACAACATTCAAATAAATGTGTGCTGAAACAGTGATTTATACAAAACTTCTTCAATCTTTTTATTTTGATTATAGTATATTTTGTTTGTTATTTTTATCCTTTGTATAAATTTCATTTACTTATTTATTTCATTATCCACATTTAAAAAACATTGGTATATAATACATAATGTTCAAACACAAGCAACAAATTGGTTATTTACAACTAAAGACGTACAGAGACAATAAGTGAAAACAGAAAAATTACATAACCACAATTTCAAAAACAAATTGACCCAGTGATATACGAGATATTCAGTCGTTGGAATAATTGGTGAAGGCAATGCGGTTGAATGGAACTACGCGCGTTTCGGCCCAAGGCCTTCGTCAGGTGACCGTCATTCGTACATTTTAAATAAATAGAAAAAGTGATATAACCTAAACAGACAAAACAAAGACAAAAAAATATAGATGTATCAACAGCTCAGACACACATATTCATTTCAGCTATTTACAATGCCGTTTCTGTTTCTGTATTCGAGGGTCTATAACAGTTACAATACAGATGTATATATATATACAATATTAACGTCTTAGTGCAACCACTCAATTTCAATTAAGGCCAGACCATCTAATTTTTTACTTTACACATGGCTGGTTACCTATTGGATGATCCTTATTCCATATTGGCTAAGCTAAAAATTAGTCACTTAAAGTATACCTATTTTTGTTACATTTCTAAATATGATAGTTTTTCTGAAAGGTTCTCAGACCAACAGCTCCATAATAGAAAACTAATGCATCAGAAAGAAAAGAATCCAGAAAACAGAATAGATGTAGACGTAGATAAAGCACCTATACACTCACCCTAAAGATACCCTTACTAGTAAAGAAGGGATGCAGCCATTTTTACTTACATAATAATTGACAAGTTGACGAATCAACACAGAGACTTCGCTTCCTATGGCGACAGTTTTAATTTCATTTGTATCGAGTCTGATATGCTGAAAAATAGATATACACTTATTTTTAGATATTGATGTCCAACCATATGCTTTTAACCATTGTCTTAACTGCTCTACATTAAAGATGTACCTTATTTATTTCTGCAAAATGACTTTCTACGCACTTAGTCACGTGTTGATTTCAGTGAGTCTGGTTAATTGATGATAGAAACGAATCCTTAGGATCTTTATTCCAGTAGTCTGATTCTGAATTAATATTAATGAGAGCAAAAAGAATTACTATTTATGTAAATTTGAATTCTGTTCATACTATATAGATTTGACTGCACTAAGGCCCATGGCGAATTTTATGTTATTATGCCGCTAAACTCTCATTTATCTAATAGGGTCTAGTCCAGGTAGCAGTGTATACGTAATTACAGATTACACACTAAAGGGAGCTCCTAACAATGTATGTCTCTATTGCCTCACACAGATCGTAATTCTAGCCTCATAAGAACACTTTTCAGGGGATGAATTCCTACCTCAGATGTCCGATGATTATTATTTGTAAATTTTTCAAGGCAACCCGCAGAAAATGTCAGAGCTTGTGATCAATTTCCTTGTAGTCAATATGCACTAAAAAGATATAGAAACGACACTATTGTACTAAACATGATAATATTATAAATCACCTCTCTAATCATGTCTCTTAAAGCCATTACCTTGATGCAGTGATGCTGGCACATGTGCGGGCTGAGAATATTTGATTATATAGCCACTGTTGAGAAAATAGAAAGAAACCACCATTGTAGTGGGCATAACCACAATGAAAATGACTTATCTAAAGCTAGAATCTAGTCAAACCAACACGATGTCGCTTGGGTTTTAAAAACATACCTTTGTCTTTAGACTCTCGTGCGCTCGGACGGGGGTTCTGATCGGTCGATGCTTCTAATGTCCGCGATCTAGACGGACTAGGCGATTTCCGGCTTTTTATTCAAGAAAACGCGCTCTCGTTAGCCCGCACTACGTACCTAACAGCTGTTGCCAATTGCTGAAGGCGCGGCTCGATGACGTTTAACAAACGAGTCACGAGTCACAATACCTAACATCGAGGTCGAAAACAGACTACTCCGGAATTTGAGCTATTACAGTTAAGACCACCGGAGCTGCTGAAAAAAAGACTTTTGTTTGTTTTTTGATGATAGTCTCACAGATCAAAATATATTGCATAAATTTATATGCAAATAATATCTAAAGACCACATATTTTAACTGACAAATTACTAACCTCGTTTTTCTCGCAGGAACATAAATTGGAAAGGATATGTTCATATCCAGACGATATTTAATGTCTGGATGAAGTGGCATATGTACTCTATGCATCAATTTAGTACATGATTAAATTTAAGTACATGTCTTTATTTAAGATCATACCCTGATAATATTATTAAAGGATTGCTTGCTGCCAAGGAATTTCGGAATTAAGGCCTGATTTAAAAGTGTTCAAAGTGAATATCCAAAACACTTCACGTTTGCGACGAATTTTGTCTGTGTTAATGCCTGCTTTAGCCACAATTTTTTCTAAAACTATCCACTGGATATCTTCAGGTTTGTGGTCCTTATCTAGATAGTGCGACACTAAAGGGGCAGTTAATTTTCGTGTACGAATCGCTGATTTATGTTCCGTGATTCTAGTACATACAGAACGCGACGATTCACCCACATATCCTTTATTGCATGGACAAATTAAAAGGTAAACAATGTTGGTAGTCTTACAATTTGTCATGGTTAATAAGGGAATAGTTATGTTGTTGAAAGTAAATTCTGCAGTTTCAATAGTTAGTGGGCAAATTTTACAAATTCCACACCTATGATTTCCAATCACTGGAGCCCCAGTGATGATATCTCTTTGGCTCAAGGCCTTCTGAGTTGGCATCCTTGATCTGACAACTATGTCCTTGATATTTTTGTTTTTCTTATAAGCAAAAAGAGGTTTATTTATAATTTCATTTCCGCTTTTGTTGACATTAAGGATATGCCAATTCGCATACAGGATTTGTTGGATTTGTTTATTTAACATGGAGTGCCTAGTTACGAATACTAAACTGGCATCCCGTTTTTTGTTAGTGCCTGTAAGGAGATGTTGACGGTCATAATACCTAGCTCTTTTAAAAGAGTCCCGTATTAATCTGTGCGGATAACCGCGTTCCAAAAACTTCTCCTTCATTATAGTAGCCCTCTGGTCATAGTCAATCAATCTAGTACAATTCCTCCTCAGTCTAAGAAATTGACTGAAGGGAATGCTATCTTTCTGTGACGAGGGGTGGAAACTACTATAATGAAGGAGAGTATTGCGTGCTGTTGGTTTAGTAAAGAGGTCCATGATTAGCTTTCCTTCATCATGTTTGATATTCAAATCCAGGAATTCAATTTCTGAGTTACTCTTTTTCTCCGTAAATTTTAAATTGGGGTCACAGGCATTCAACCAAGATACAAATTCTTGTAGAACATCCTCATTGTCGTCCCAGATGAAAATAATATCATCAATAAAACGTGACCAATAAAAAACTGATTCAAAGAAAGGCGCAACCTCATTAAAGACAAATTTCTCCTCAAAAAGAGCCACATAGATATTAGCGATTGTGGGTGCACACGAAGCACCCATGCTGACTCCTCTAATTTGCTTGTAGAGTTGCCCCGCAAATTCAAAAATATTATTGTCCAGAATAATTTGGAGGCAGTCCAGAATAAATGACATATTACAGTCAATGTTAAAGGACTCAATAAACCACTTAGTGGCTTCCATTGCCCCTTTACAGGGAATATTAGAATAAAGGCTCTCTACGTCCAGTGTTACCATCCACTGACGGTGAGCATTGAACGAGGTGCCTTCAAACTGAGTAATTACATGTCTAGTATCTTTAATATGTCCTGGTATTTTCTCTATGTGTGGACGTAAGATAGCATCTATGTACTTTGAGATGGGTTCTGTCACACTTCCGATGGTTGTAACTATCGGACGTAGGGGGGGGATCTTGTTCGTTCTTATGAACTTTAGGAATCCCATATATACTGGCCATTTTTGGGTTTCCTATATTCATATAGTCATGCTCTTTCTGACAGATATCTCCCTTACCTAAGGCTTTGGAGATTAATCTGGTGATTTTATTTTTAATGATACCTGTTGGATCTTTAGTGATTTTAGAATAGTATTTAGTATCGCTAAGCATGTTTACCATTTTTTCAATATAGTTGGTGGTATCAAAAATGGCTATGCCCCCTCCCTTATCACAACTTTTCACAATTGTTTGAGTTGATTCTTTCAGTTGTAACAATGCATTGTGTTCATCAATAGAGATATTGTAGGGGGTATGTGGTATATACTTGGTGATGTTTTGCAATTTAGAGGTGACGATTTTTTCAAAAATTCCTATTTCTGGATCAACTTGATCTAGAGATGGAGTAAAAATCGATTTTGGTGACAAACCAGATCTATTAGGTTCTGGTAGCTCACATTCTTGATGGGAGAAAAAGTTTTTTAATCGTATTTTACGAAAAAAGCTTATCATGTCATTGAATAGTTCGAACTTATTCAAGCCAGAGTGGGGAACAAACGAGAGACCTCTCGAGAGTACTGCAAGAGTCGCTGAGTCGGTGTTATGGCTACTCAGATTGAAAATAGGTATTGTATTCATTGTCTCCAATACCTTGCATTTCTCGTTTCTAGATATCTCTCTGTATTCTGTTGATTGTCCTGGAATTGGGGCTGATAAGGACCCTGAGGTTGATATGCCTGATTCGATGGATATTGTTCTTGTGGTGGATATTGTTGATTGTATTGATATTGTTGTGGTGGCCGATATTGGGGTTGATAATTCGTTCTCCAATTTTTTCTCGGTTGACGTCTCCCTAAAAAAGGTCTATACCCTTGATTGGATCTGAAACGATTACCCCTCGGTTGATAAGGTGGCATACTAGAGTTACTTCCTGAATCCGAGGAGTTGGAAAAAGTGGAATACTTTTTTGATCTTGAATCTGAAGGATATAGTTATTTTTTAAAACTATAGGCGTTGTTTTTACCCTTGACCCTGGACAATGCTGAATAAACATAATTTTTGTCACAGGAGCCAATTTTAAAATCACCCTTATCTGTTGTTTTCACTAGCACTGCACCCCATTGGTCCCACCTCGGCAATACTTGGGTTAAGAAGACCACCTTCCAGAACCTTCCTCTGCATCATCACTAGATGCATTAGGAGATAATCTTGGTTCATGGTCCATTTCCCACATGACGACACTCCACCAATAAGGGTGGGCTGATGGGACTTTTTCTAACCGAGTATTGTCTTTGGGAGGTCAGTTTGGTGTAGTGGTCTCCTTGGCACGACACAACTCTTAGTTAAGCAATTTGACCAGGTACCTCTTGTTTGTTTATTGCATAGAAATTATCGGCCAGGTATGGATATGCTTTTTCCATACTGAAAAAGTGTAGATCTTTCTGATATTTATCCATTTTGCGCTTAAACAGATAGTCACTATATGAATTAAGGTCCATCTCCACATCTTCTAACTTTTTTTTAATATCAGTGATTATTGTAGAGTTTTTGATCTTGTCCTCAAGTTCTGTAATCTCTTTGGCTAATTCATCTAGAACCTCTCTGACCGTTTCTACTATAAGCATCATGTGGTCCCTCGAGCATCTATTAGAGATGAGGGACCAACGTTCAAGAAAGTGTTTTAAATGGATAAATAAACCCGGGATGTTTTTTATCTGGAGACCCTGCGGAATGACTCCTGCTTTTAAGTAGTCTAGAATAAATTTTCCATGTAACTCAGTTCTTTTACTTTTCTTTTTAAGGGCCAATAATTTTAGTAGATCTTCACATTTCTCATTGTTTGATGTGTGTCTGGTATCAAAACTAACCGAAGAACCTACCATAGAGGCAAATTCTTCGTCGCTAAAGCCATGAGATTTAAGTGTGGCCATAATAAATACGATAACTGGATTTAGTGTCAGTAGAACGATGAAGTAACAAGGGGTGAAAGAAACAACAACAAGATAGAGAGAAAGATACAAATATATAAAGAACGGAACTGCTGGCTAAAATACCCCAGAAGACCATCAGAGTATATATGGATGAGTAAATTATACACAGATCTGGCAAAAAGAGATTATAGTAAACACTATTCGGTGTTCTATTGTTACACACGAAACAAATAGTTATATACTATAGCAAATTAAAGGAATGATATAGAGAACAAAAACCCCTCATGGACAGGCCATGAGTATAAATTCGATGGGTAAAAGGGGGGCCCCTACAATGTACTCAGTTAGCTACTCGTAGGGAAGGTAAACTATGTAGAGAAAAACAGTGTAGCAAACTCTAAGGGCATAAATAATCCCTAGATCAAAATCCAAACAAAATGATAGACCCTCCACAACATTCAAATAAATGTGTGCTGAAACAGTGATTTATACAAAACTTCTTCAATCTTTTTATTTTGATTATAGTATATTTTGTTTGTTATTTTTATCCTTTGTATAAATTTCATTTACTTATTTATTTCATTATCCACATTTAAAAAACATTGGTATATAATACATAATCTTCAAACACAAGCAACAAATTGGTTATTTACAACTAAAGACGTACAGAGACAATAAGTGAAAACAGAAAAATTACATAACCACAATTTCAAAAACAAATTGACCCAGTGATATACGAGATATTCAGTCGTTGGAATAATTGGTGAAGGCAATGCGGTTGAATGGAACTACGCGCGTTTCGGCCCAAGGCCTTCGTCAGGTGACCGTCATTCGTACATTTTAAATAAATAGAAAAAGTGATATAACCTAAACAGACAAAACAAAGACAAAAAAATATAGATGTATCAACAGCTCAGACACACATATTCATTTCAGCTATTTACAATGCCGTTTCTGTTTCTGTATTCGAGGGTCTATAACAGTTACAATACAGATGTATATATATATACAATATTAACGTCTTAGTGCAACCACTCAATTTCAATTAAGGCCAGACCATCTAATTTTTTACTTTACACATGGCTGGTTACCTATTGGATGATCCTTATTCCATATTGGCTAAGCTAAAAATTAGTCACTTAAAGTATACCTATTTTTGTTACATTTCTAAATATGATAGTTTTTCTGAAAGGTTCTCAGACCAACAGCTCCATAATAGAAAACTAATGCATCAGAAAGAAAAGAATCCAGAAAACAGAATAGATGTAGACGTAGATAAAGCACCTATACACTCACCCTAAAGATACCCTTACTAGTAAAGAAGGGATGCAGCCATTTTTACTTACATAATAATTGACAAGTTGACGAATCAACACAGAGACTTCGCTTCCTATGGCGACAGTTTTAATTTCATTTGTATCGAGTCTGATATGCTGAAAAATAGATATACACTTATTTTTAGATATTGATGTCCAACCATATGCTTTTAACCATTGTCTTAACTGCTCTACATTAAAGATGTACCTTATTTATTTCTGCAAAATGACTTTCTACGCACTTAGTCACGTGTTGATTTCAGTGAGTCTGGTTAATTGATGATAGAAACGAATCCTTAGGATCTTTATTCCAGTAGTCTGATTCTGAATTAATATTAATGAGAGCAAAAAGAATTACTATTTATGTAAATTTGAATTCTGTTCATACTATATAGATTTGACTGCACTAAGGCCCATGGCGAATTTTATGTTATTATGCCGCTAAACTCTCATTTATCTAATAGGGTCTAGTCCAGGTAGCAGTGTATACGTAATTACAGATTACACACTAAAGGGAGCTCCTAACAATGTATGTCTCTATTGCCTCACACAGATCGTAATTCTAGCCTCATAAGAACACTTTTCAGGGGATGAATTCCTACCTCAGATGTCCGATGATTATTATTTGTAAATTTTTCAAGGCAACCCGCAGAAAATGTCAGAGCTTGTGATCAATTTCCTTGTAGTCAATATGCACTAAAAAGATATAGAAACGACACTATTGTACTAAACATGATAATATTATAAATCACCTCTCTAATCATGTCTCTTAAAGCCATTACCTTGATGCAGTGATGCTGGCACATGTGCGGGCTGAGAATATTTGATTATATAGCCACTGTTGAGAAAATAGAAAGAAACCACCATTGTAGTGGGCATAACCACAATGAAAATGACTTATCTAAAGCTAGAATCTAGTCAAACCAACACGATGTCGCTTGGGTTTTAAAAACATACCTTTGTCTTTAGACTCTCGTGCGCTCGGACGGGGGTTCTGATCGGTCGATGCTTCTAATGTCCGCGATCTAGACGGACTAGGCGATTTCCGGCTTTTTATTCAAGAAAACGCGCTCTCGTTAGCCCGCACTACGTACCTAACAGCTGTTGCCAATTGCTGAAGGCGCGGCTCGATGACGTTTAACAAACGAGTCACGAGTCACAATACCTAACATCGAGGTCGAAAACAGACTACTCCGGAATTTGAGCTATTACAGTTAAGACCACCGGAGCTGCTGAAAAAAAGACTTTTGTTTGTTTTTTGATGATAGTCTCACAGATCAAAATATATTGCATAAATTTATATGCAAATAATATCTAAAGACCACATATTTTAACTGACAAATTACTAACCTCGTTTTTCTCGCAGGAACATAAATTGGAAAGGATATGTTCATATCCAGACGATATTTAATGTCTGGATGAAGTGGCATATGTACTCTATGCATCAATTTAGTACATGATTAAATTTAAGTACATGTCTTTATTTAAGATCATACCCTGATAATATTATTAAAGGATTGCTTGCTGCCAAGGAATTTCGGAATTAAGGCCTGATTTAAAAGTGTCCAAAGTGAATATCCAAAACACTTCACGTTTGCGACGAATTTTGTCTGTGTTAATGCCTGCTTTAGCCACAATTTTTTCTAAAACTATCCACTGGATATCTTCAGGTTTGTGGTCCTTATCTAGATAGTGCGACACTAAAGGGGCAGTTAATTTTCGTGTACGAATCGCTGATTTATGTTCCGTGATTCTAGTACATACAGAACGCGACGATTCACCCACATATCCTTTATTGCATGGACAAATTAAAAGGTAAACAATGTTGGTAGTCTTACAATTTGTCATGGTTAATAAGGGAATAGTTATGTTGTTGAAAGTAAATTCTGCAGTTTCAATAGTTAGTGGGCAAATTTTACAAATTCCACACCTATGATTTCCAATCACTGGAGCCCCAGTGATGATATCTCTTTGGCTCAAGGCCTTCTGAGTTGGCATCCTTGATCTGACAACTATGTCCTTGATATTTTTGTTTTTCTTATAAGCAAAAAGAGGTTTATTTATAATTTCATTTCCGCTTTTGTTGACATTAAGGATATGCCAATTCGCATACAGGATTTGTTGGATTTGTTTATTTAACATGGAGTGCCTAGTTACGAATACTAAACTGGCATCCCGTTTTTTGTTAGTGCCTGTAAGGAGATGTTGACGGTCATAATACCTAGCTCTTTTAAAAGAGTCCCGTATTAATCTGTGCGGATAACCGCGTTCGAAAAACTTCTCCTTCATTATAGTAGCCCTCTGGTCATAGTCAATCAATCTAGTACAATTCCTCCTCAGTCTAAGAAATTGACTGAAGGGAATGCTATCTTTCTGTGACGAGGGGTGGAAACTACTATAATGAAGGAGAGTATTGCGTGCTGTTGGTTTAGTAAAGAGGTCCATGATTAGCTTTCCTTCATCATGTTTGATATTCAAATCCAGGAATTCAATTTCTGAGTTACTCTTTTTCTCCGTAAATTTTAAATTGGGGTCACAGGCATTCAACCAAGATACAAATTCTTGTAGAACATCCTCATTGTCGTCCCAGATGAAAATAATATCATCAATAAAACGTGACCAATAAAAAACTGATTCAAAGAAAGGCGCAACCTCATTAAAGACAAATTTCTCCTATGCCTCAACAATGGTCGACTAATGCCACAGTCCCCCACAATAGCGTCTTGGGTTTAATCTTGTGAAATGTGGCAGAATTGCGTGCTAAAGCAGGAGACCTCAGATTGGGTAAATCTAGTGGGGCAATACCTAATAGTTTGCTACCAAGAGACATGGCTTTTGGACCCATCCTACATTGATGGCTTTGTTACTTACCATGTCCCAGCTATTCCCTCAATTTCAGACTGGGCAAAAAGGGGCCTGGATACTTTTATATCAGGGACTTTGGTGGACATTAAGGTTCTTGAAATAGCTTCTACATCCTATTACCATATACTCTGCACCACTTTGCAGAAAACTTTTGATTCAGGTATTGGTCACTTTTAATCATGCGGGTGGGAGAACTTAATATTGAAATGTGCGATCATAGAGTCGCATCATGTGGCATCTGTGATGAATTAGACCAACCCCTCACCCATTTTAAGCATACCACATATGGGGATACGCTGACTAGAGTGCATTTTGCCATTAATTTGATATTTGCTCAAGACTGTGGTATTGTGAGTACTGCACAAATCCTGACATAAACGTGATCAGGCTCATTTACCACATACTAATCTCCAAGGAAATGCTACTGGTGTTCATTAGCTGTAAAGTTATGGCCACATGCATAAGTGATCATAACCCTCTGATATTGGGGCTTAACTTACATCTAACCAGTAATACCAATAACATCCCACAACACAGGATAGAATATAGTGAGAACAAAAGTATGAGCATCAAGTGAGAGAAAATTGATAAGGAAACTTGCATAGAGACCTCTTTAAATATAATCAAAGTAACATTGAAAAGGTCCTGCAAGAGGACTCAAACCGAGTAGATGTCATACAGGTCTATACCTCCTTAAATAAATATATAGTGATGGCTAGAGTAACTAAAATTGCCATACAAACTAATTATAGCCCAATTTTTTAAGTTCTATCTCACAAAACCCCATGAGACTAGGTAGGAATAATCATGGGCAGGAAAATCTATAAAGAAGCCATCAAAAAATGGAAGGTGGAAATAATGGAAAAGGTGTGGGAAGATTTAAGAACTGCAAGCATGATGTAAGATTCTCAAACCTTTCGGCAGGTAGTAAACTCCCCAAATGTTTTGGTTGAGGATTAGGTCTGGACGGAGTTTGCAGAGTTCTGCTATGCGGAACTCTGCGAAGTGACAAAAAAACTCAGCGGAGTTCCCCAAGCGGTGGAGTGTGGTGTGAACTGCCATGAGCACAGATCTCCTGCCACTAGGGTCGAAATTCTACCTGAGTGGCAGATCGGGCTCACCAACTTACTGTCGGGAGCGCGGAGCGCAGAGGACTCAGCCAATGGAGCTGTGTTCACCACCCAATCCTTGTGAGGATACTCCAAAAGTCAAGTGTGTTGTCCCAAGAAAAGATCGGTGGAACCATTTTCCTAAAATATTTGGTACAAAGGTGCAGAATGTAAATGTGATCCCTGACATTGCACCCCCTGCTACTCAAATGCTGCTTTTCAGCTGGGCCACTGAGATGTAAGAGCTCTTGGATCTCCAATTTAGGTTCCGTCCAGGCCAAGGAATAGTGGATCAGTCCTTGAATCTTCTCCTTAATGGTTAAAAAATGCACAAAGCCAAAAAAGGCTGTATATCTCCAGCCTTCATAGACTTAACATGTGCATTTGATACAGTGGACCACCCCAAACTATGGTCAATAATGTCACAGCTAGGTATCGACAGTGCAATAATTTCCCTGTTTCAATGGCTTCATGCACACACCACAGCACAGTTCATTCAATGAGTTTGTCAACAAGTTTTTCTTTCTGATTTTCTTTCTCAAAGGCTTTTTCAAAACTGAAGTCAGACAGTTTCCAGGGGATTCAGGCAATTATCTGCTCCAGTCAAGTAAATCTGAAATTGATATATTTAGCAATTGGCTCATGTAATAAGTCAATTCAGGTGTAGAATACCTTCGACTAGGTACTCTTGTTCTTTGGATTTTCTTGGCACTTGATCACTTTCAGTGTGACCATCAGATTGGTCAAGGTGAGAATCATGGAACAGCGTAGCATCATATGCTTCAAAAGAATCGGTGCTAAAGTTAGCACACATTTCTGACTGAAGGACATTCACCTGATGATGTATATTGGACTGTCATAGAAGCACATCCACACATGAACATAAGCACCCTGGTTAGAGGGAACAGCATTTGATATTCCATTTGTTCAGCCACGGCCGGTAGTAGGTGTACCTGCAGGGCGGTGCCCTGGGGAGGGGGAGGGGCAGGGTGGGGCGTAGTAATGTATGGATTACGGTCTTTAACAGGTAAGTAAACATATAAATAAATAAAACGAATTTCGTTGCGTGCACTGCATCGCATTTGGTGATGTAGTGCACACAACAAAATTCGTTTTATTTACCCATTTTTAAAAAGACCTCTTTTGTGACACATTTCTTGTTCTCTTTTCAATGATATGTCCCAAATATCATACTTCTTTTTGACAGTATTGTATTGTACTCCAGGACAATTTATGTCAATTGTCAGTTAAATGATTTAAACGTTTTCAGGCTTCTTTTGCCTCTGATGCCACAAGTAGGTCATCAGCGTACTGAAAAAGAATCAAAGCATACACCATTTGCAATGTTTGCAGATTCTTGTTCAATATCTGTTTAAAAATTGAGGGACTCTCGGTGTACACTTGTGGGATTTGGCACCATGCCTTAACTCTCTCTCAAAACACAAATGAGAACAGAAACTGACTGTCTTCATGTACGGGAATGGAGAAGAAAGCCTGACAAAGGTCCACAAAATGAACCATTTTGCTGTTCACAAAATCTGGCATAATATGGGGACTGGATTCGATATCACAGGACAATATGGGATTATAAATTTCGTTAATGTTTCTCAAATCCTGCACTATTGTGAATTTTCTATTGGGTTTCTGTAATCCCATTATCAGTGAATTGCATGGACTCCTGAAAATCTCTCTCAAAATCCCTTTCTGCAACTTGTTGTTAATTAATGGTGAAATTCCTGTGACTATCTCTGGTGACATGTGATAGGGTCATGTTCTTGGAAAGATTGTATTGGGTTTGCCTGTGATTCAGAATGGTTCTGAACCTTTAATTAGTCTGATGTCTTACCCTGTAAGATCCCAGACTTCTGGATTTACAGTCTCCTTTAAATCTGGGAGCAGCTCTTCAACTGATCTCAATGGGTGTAGCTCTACAGCATTTTGTTGTTTCAATTTAAGCATGATGTCTTCATAATGTGTCTGAAACCCAACTCCACTAGGGATACAGAGAATTGTGCAATTTAACTTGCACAGTAAATCAAATCCTAATAGGTTTGCAGGACTAGAATCTCTTCAACAAACTGGTTATGATCTTCAAGTGAATCTATTTTTACAAGCACTTCACTTGAAATAGCGATTATAATTTGCTTGTTTGTGACTCCTACAAAATGAATCTTCTTTCCCGAGAGGTGAAAGTCTGGGGGGAAACAACCTTTACAACGCAACTTTTACAACGCACTACCATTACAGCGAAATTTTTACAACCCAAAATCCATTACAGCGCATGCCATTACAATGCAACCATTACAGCGCATGACACTACAATGCATACCACTACAATGCATACCATCACAATGCATAGTACCCTTACACTATCCAACACTTACCCTACTGTTGCACCCCTTGGAGTTACAATAGTAATTTTAACCCCTACACTATCCAACACTTACCCCACTGTTGCACCCCCTGGAGTTAGAATAGTAATTTTAACCCCTACACTATCCAACACTTACCCTACTGTTGCATCCCCTGGAGTTAGAATAGTAATTTTTACCCCTACACTATCCAACACTTACCCTACTGTTGCACCCCCTGGAGTTACAATAGTAATTTTAACCCCTACACTATCCAACACTTACCCCACTGTTGCACCCCCTGGAGTTAGAATAGTAATTTTAACCCCTACACTATCCAACACTTACCCTACTGTTGCATCCCCTGGAGTTAGAATAGTAATTTTTACCCCTACACTATCCAATACTTACCATACATGCAATGTAATGGTATGCGTTGTAATGGTATGTGTTGTAAAGATAGAATGCGTTGTAATGGAAGGCGTTGTAAAGGTAGTTTTTAAAAATTCGTTGTAATGGCATGCGTTGTAATGGAATGCGTTGTAATGGATGTTGCGTTGTAAAAAATGTGTTGTAAAGGTATGCGTTGTAAAAATATGCGTTGTAACGTCATACATTCAGTCTGGGACTTCCACTGTTCTAAAAGTGGAAATAGTAGCACCAGTGTCAATGAGAAATGACACTTAGTGACCATTTACCTCGCCTTTTGAGAATAGTTAACTCTGGTCTACCTCTAAGACCTTGGCTGGCATGCAATCTCCCTCGCCATTCAGACACCATCATAGAGCCAAATTTGAGATATCCTCATTCTCAATCATTTAGAATTGTTGGTATGTTTTCTATTTCTAGTTCTGACTCTGAAATGTATTTCTGTTTACTCTGGGCATTTGATCAAAATACATGTTTGTATTGCCCACATTTTGTTAAGCCAAAGGACTTGTGGGACTGGCATTGTTTGAATCTGTGTCTGCATAGGCACTTCATTTGCTGGACAGGAGCTTTGGGCATTTGGACCTAATTTACTACCTAGATTGGATTAACAGTATTAGGTCTATCTGGATTAAGCCTACACATGTGTTTCAATGCCCAATTTTATTACAAAGATGATATGCAATCATTGTCTTTAATGTTGCAACATCTACACCTGTTCCTGGATCAATCGTAACTCCTCAACCTCTTCCCTGGGCACCAACCATACCTCCTTGTACACCTTGGTGACCGACGCCCTGCAACTCACTCTGGAAACTGACATCCTGCATTATACCAACATTTCCTGCGAAAGACTGATTTTGAACATCTTTCTATACAAAGTTAATTTGTGCCAGCATGAGTTTCTCTTTAATGTGGTTCTGCTTCATCTCTAGTTCCTCACTGCAAAAATGTGCATATTTCAAGATCTCATCTAATGACTTAGGGCTTTATTACAACGTTGGTGGTCCTACAGCAGACAGTGCAATGCACCATCAGGTGTAGGGCTGCCAAGGCTGTGGTGCTGCCACCCACCAGATTAGGAGTCAAATCCTAGTCTGTGGACAGTGCTGTGGAGGTCTAAGGTGGCAGTCTGTCAGACTCATTGAAGAGCCTGTCATGCAGACCGCCAATGTCAGAGGGACAACTGCACCTTCCTTCATGGTGTGGCTTACATGCCACACCATGCAGGAACTGGGGATGAAAATCCAGGGGGCACAACATATGCTGCCCCCTGTATGCACCCCCAGTCCAGGAGCTGTAGGAACCCCTGTTAGGGCCCCCTTTGTTGCCTCTCCTCCATCCTTTTCATTGCAGGCTAACTGCCTTGAAAAGGGCAGTCAAAGGGCAATTACTAATATGATTGGTCCTATGGTAATATGGCGGGTGGGCCTGCAGTGTGGGTGGACCACCACCACAAGTACACTCGCAACAAACCCCCTAGCCTGCCAACAAATAACATTCTGCTGTATGTGCTGACTTATCTCAGGTCTCAACCCAATCATGAAATGCAAAATAAGAGGAGAGCATGACTGTGCGACTGCGGCAGTTTCTTTGTTCGTTTGCGGACCCAGCCGGAGCCTGTGCCTGTGCCCGTGCCCGCGCCTAACCCCCCCACCGCGGAAGCCGTCCAGGCCCGGGACCGGGAGCTGCCGGTGGTGAATGGCATGCGGCCCGTGGTATGAGGCGGCGTGAGGCTGAGTTTCCAGGTGACTTGTTTGCCTTGGAGCGGAGCTTTGGAGCGGAGCTTGGAGCCGTGGAACCCGGAAGCGGTTCGGAACTGTTGGTCCTCTTCTTCCATGGCGGCTCACAGTGACTGTCCTTAACCTCCAGTCTGCTTGCCGTTGTTACTGTAGGAGCAATTCTCCTTCCTCTTTCCTTTCTGTAGCAGTCGCTAGGAGCCTCTAAGGAGTTTCTAAGGAATTCCAAGTGGCAGGAGCCGTGAAAACAGTGAATCCTTGGGGAGAAACCAGCGCTTTACATTGGTTGTTTTACTTTACATTGGTTGCACAAGCTGAAAGGAGCAGACACAGAATTGAGCAGTAGCCCTGAGCTAACTTCCTTAGCAGCAGGATTTGAGATTTTAATATAGTATTTTAATACTAAAATTAACATTGCATTGCTCAACCTATACAACCTACACAAGGGGCAGGTGCCCAGGAGCCCCAGTTCACTCATATAAAGAGGTCAAACCCGCATTCTGATTCATTTAGCAGCAGGATGCCGGAATCACCAATATAGTTCTTGTTCTTTAGTGTTGCTGACTGACTCTAGCGTTGGTTTTTCGAGCAGCCGAGGCTAAGCGCGGAGTGCGGAGATTGGTGTGAGGCCCCTTGTCCCCTAGGCGGACCGCATAGTATCATCACAGCACGCCGCAGGCAGTAACAAGCCGCCAGCCTTTCGGTGCCACCACCCCCCAAGTAGATGCACAGGAGCTTGCGAGGAGCTTGTGAGCAGCTTGTGAGCGGCATTGGCATCGGCATGGAGTGTAGCGGGCTCATCAAGAAAAAAGAAAATCTTCACCCGTAATCCTGTAACTCTGCAACCCGCAAATTCCTTAAACCCCCCCTTGCAGTAGCGGAAGCTTGGCGGGAGCTCGGCCAGCAGTCGGCGGACCGCGTCGGGCGAAGTGAGACCCGAGGCAAGCCCGCGGGGCTTGGCCAGCAGGAGGCGGATCACTTTGGGTGAAGTGAGACCTGAGGCAAGCCCGCGGACTGGGGGCAGCAGCAGGAAGCAGCAGGAAATCGGAAAAGTCAGCAATTAAGCCCCACAGGTCGGCGAGGCAGGGGGGGCGAAGCAGGGATGTGGAGATGAGGAGGTGAGGAGCGAGGAGCGGGTGGACTCCTCATTGACCCCCAATGACTTTATTGGATGGCCCTTGTGAGCTTTGCTTTGCGTTTTGTGAACAGTAAAGTTGTAGTAAGAAGTTGCGTGAAAGTGCAGGAGGCGAGAGACTGATAGTGTGAAAAAAAAAAACGAGGTGAGCTGGCCGTGTGGGGCGGCTACGAGTTGCACGAGTTGTATGTGCTCCCATCGCCAATCGCTCTTTCCCTCTAGCCGTGGACTCATTCCTCGCTTGCCTTCTCTGCGCCTAGTGCTCTGTGCTATATTGTGCTGTGCCAGGTGACTTGCCTTGATCAACTCAGGTCTGGTGTGGATCTGTGTCCGTGGTTCTGCAGTGGTGGCTGTTTTATCGGTTTTCATCAGTTCTTTATCTTCCTTTGATCGTCGGTCTGTGGATTGCGGATCGTGGACCTTGGCCTTGGACCTTGGACCTTGAACTTAGACTTTGGAGTCTCAAGCGTCTTTTGTCTTGTCTGTTTTGGACACTGGGAGTAACTATTGACTAATCTCAGATACAATCCAGATACAATCTGGATATAAGTCTTGTAGAATATTTAGGGTGGTGTGTGCTGGTTTTATTCCTAATCTTCAAGTGCTTACTTTGACCCAAGAAGTCTACCACGGTCATCATACTCACCATAGCCCCAGTTGCCAGACGGGGGTCGGCGTGTGGCTCTGATTGGGCTACCGCTGAATCGCCCAGGCCTCGGGTAAGGTGTCATGCGAATAGCCGTGGGGGTCTTTGGAGGTATCTGGGAGCTATCTGAGGAATACTCTGTGTCGGATATAATGCCACATAAAATCTGTCCTAAGGCAGTGTTTCTCTTTATTCAGTTACCATTCAGTTATCCTTTCTCTTGGAACGAATTGCTCTCTCCTGCTAGCCTTGTCACATCTTTAGCTGGAGGAACCCTAAGTTTAAGTGGTGATAACCTCTTTTGCCATGGTAAAACTGCATTCACAGTCTAAAGTAAAATCTGTAAACCCACTAGAAGCCATTAACCATAGTGATAAGAGTGACAAGAATTCGTGGAGCCTCCCAAAACCTCAAAAATTAATCCATAGACGCAGAATTGGTGCTCATCTATCTCTTCTAAAATCATTCCTATCAATAACATCAATGTTCTCTAAAAAGGGAAGAAGGTTTAAGAGCGGAACAGGGCAAAACCACGAAGATCTTGGAGTTGTGGGAAATGAGGATAACTCAATGGAGGTGATAATGGACTCTGAAATAATAGTTGAGAATGGAGTAGATAGCCATATATCAAGACCAGAAGCACCCTTTACTCTTATAATAATACAGAAATCTAATGGGGACGTAGGCAATGTAGCATCCCCCTCTATAGTAAGTCGAGCTGCTGTGTCATATCAAGAAGGGGTGGAGAAAAATTCGGGTTTGGAGATGGAATTGGCTCTATCTAGGAATGAGGTGGCAGTTTCCACGCAGAGTAAGGGTGGGGAAAGTGAGGACGTCACCCCTCTTTCTCCACTAGCAGATTTGATAACCCTTTTTGAAAAAGTACTTGACAATGTAAGTGTATCACAAAGGAGTTTTCTAGAGTAGAAGAAATATAACTCCAAGCCCATCCAAAATTATTGTTAATGACTCCACAACAGTCCCCACTGAGGGGAAAAGTGTAAATGTAAAGGTCTCTCCAGTGATAGATACAGTGCGTGTTTTTCCAATCTTTAATATGAGCAAGTGTAAAAAACCCAAAACTCATGAATCTGCTGAAATAATTAATATTTTAGAAGCCTCTGGGGGGGAAGACATTTATTAGTAAGCGAGGGAAGTGTTAAAAACCATTGTAGGAGGAAAAGGAAGGGGAAAAACCGCTGGTTCCCAAAAAGTAAGTAGAGAAAGCTGCGGTTCCAAAGCGTAGTATTATCGGATCATTCTAATTTCGCTCCTGATGATGAAAATAACACATCATCAGTGGCTAAACAGAGGATGAATTTGACTACAGCTGAGGAGCAAGATAATGTCCCCCAGCCGATTAGTCTGACTAGTAGGTCGAGTATCTCCCAGAATGAAAATGGGTTGGGTGAGGCCAGGAAAAGAAGGGATTCTAATCTGGAGAGTGGCACAGGAGCGACGGTGGATAACATAAAAATCTTTATACCAGCCCCTTAATACCAGGATTTGGAAATCACAGTTGAGAGGGGATCGGGTGTAAGAAAAATAAAGGTAGTAGCACCCGAGGTTCAGGAGGTTCTTGGCATTGATAGTGGAGATGAGGTGTCAAAATGAAACTGGATTGCAGGCGCCTTGAATGGGGCTAAATCTACTAACACTATCCCCACAGAGCGTAGGTAGCCTACTAGGAATAATCGTGTCTTGGAATGTGGCGGGGCTAGGAAAAGATAATCTTAAGCTTATTTCCTTAGCACAACTAGACACCAAAATAATCTGCCTCCAAGAGACCTGGGCAATTGATGAATTCCAGTTAGATAACTACTATGTGCATTGTAGTGCAGCAAAAAAATCTATAAAGGGGCATGCAAGTGGAGGATTAGCCATTCTGCTAAGTTGCGAGTTAGTATGGGTCCCTGGGATATTTATTCATCCTTCAAATTGCTGTATCTGTGCAAAGTTAAAATTAGAACAAGACAACTTGGGATGTGCAACATTTCTGTATGTGGTAAATGTATATATCCCTCCTGGGAAGGCGTCCACCCCACTGGTCGATTCCATTTGCACTTTTGTGCAAAAGTTATGTAGCAATGATGAAAGAGTGTGCATCCTGATGGTAGGAGATTTTAATGCCAAGATTAATAATAGCTCAATCACATCCTTTACCAATTTAGACCTGGAGGAGGTTTGGTTCATACCAGAGGCAATATTCCTTTCCAATTTAAGATCTGATAAACGTGGCCTTTTACTGTTGCAACATTTGAGAAACCTTGATCTTATAGTATTAAATGGCAGATTCCCAGAGGACTCCCCTGCAGCTCTCACCTTTCATGGGTCACATGGCAATTCCCTTCTCGATTATATGGCAGTGTCATTTCAACTGTTCGGGGCATGCTCCCAGTTTAAGGTTCTTCCTTTTAATTTGAGCGACCACAACATATTGGCTGTCAAGATAGCTTTAAACTTCGAGAAACCTGAACTATGGAATCAGAGGAATGAGACAGTAACATATTCTCAAAGTAATGGTCGCACTTATTGGTCACATAAGAACCTTCCGAATCTTCATTGGGTATTAAAGAACATTGCGTTCAGTTTAACCTGGGATAACCTGATTGTGAGATAAGAAAGAGTCATGACTGCTGTCAGAAAGTTGGGAAGAAAGATGAAAGGTGATAACGCTACCCCTAAAATAATACTTCCTAATGAAATTAAATCTCTTAATAATAAGATAAATAGGTTGATCAGATCCCAATTTATAGACCCATGGCCGTCAAGACAAAAAGAGATACACAGATTAAAACAGGTCCGGAAAAGGAAAATAGTTGCTGATCGCAGGGCCTCTGAAGACGAAAAATGGGTTAACCTTCGGGAAGTGGCACTCTCGGGGGATAGAAGAAAGTACTGGGCATTGATTGCCAAATATTGTGACAGTAGAGTAAAATCCCAGCCCATGTTGATCTCTGAAATTGAATAGTCTACTTATATATCCCTACTGTACGCCCCGAATCCCTTAGATGCTGGGTTGAGGGGTTTAACAGGTCTACTTTTTTGGTAGAAAAGGTAGAAGCACCATTAATGAGCGATCTTGAGCGAGACATCAAGGGGGCGAGATACTCCGGGGCAATGGGGCCGGATGATGTCCCTGTAGCCATAATAAAAAAGGACTGTGGTGACTGGGCAAGGATGTTACATCCGCTGTTTATCCATTGTTAAAAGTTTTGGGATATCCCTAATTCCTGGAAGGGCAGTATAATAGTACCTCCATATAGGAAAGGCCCTAAAAAATCTCTTGCAAGCTATCGGCAAATCTCCCTTCTGGATGCAACGGGGAAACTTTTTGCAAAAAGCATCCTTGTCCACCTGCAAGAGTGGATATTTGGTAATAATTTAATTCCCCTTGAACAGTCTGGTTTTCGGAAGAATAGTGGCACCCTAGACAATATCTCTGTTTTACAAACCCTAATAGATAAATATCCTGTGGCTCGGAGGCTTCCGCTGTATACAGCTTTCATTGACTTCTCCACAGCGTTTGATAGGGTGGATAGGGGGACGCTGTGGAGGAAATTGATAAGGATGGGGATCCCAGGGAATCTGTTAAGAGTAATAATCGTTCTCCACTCTTCTACCTGGACTCAAATTCTGTTAGGGGGGACCCAAGGCCTATCAAAGAAAATCCCCACCCACAACGGGTTGAAGCAGGGGTGCCTTTTGGCCCCTTTACTCTTTTCAATCTACATAAATGACCTTCCAAGCAGGGTAGGGGAGAGTAAAGAGGACCCTTCACAAGTGGGTGATCTAAAGTTAAGTTGTTTGTTGTATGCTGACGACGCTATCATCATGGACCTAACTCCAATCGGGTTGCAAAGACGTCTGACGGAGTTGGTCCGGTACACTAAAGAATATTTTTTTAAAATAAACACTTCTAAGAGTAAGGTGATGATTTTTAGTCAGAAAGGCTGTAAGGTTAGATCAAATCTGAAATGGTTTTTGGGGGATGAAAATATGGAAATAGTGACATTTTATCCCTATTTAGGAATTTTTTTTACAAAAAGGTAAAGCGATTTCGCAGGCATCGGCAATTAACAGCTTGTATAAGCAATGCGGGAAAATACATTTTTCACACACTATTGCAGTGTACAAAATAAATATTCCGCCGACCTTGAATTACGCATGTGAAACAATTGACGAATGTGAGTGGGCTAAGTTCGAGAAAGTGGAAGGTAAAATTTGGCGTCAAATGTGTAACTTGAGTCACGCTGCATCAATCGCGGCTCTTAGGCTCGAATTTGGCCTTCTCTCAACATACATTTTGTCATTGGTGGGGTCTTTAAGATGGTGTAACGCTTTGATAAATGGTCAAGAAAATCTATTAAGGCTAGCATTGCACAAGGAAATCTTTGATAATCTATTGTGTAAAAGTGTAATTTTTAGAAATGATTTAAAAGCTTTAAGCATTTTTGGCTTAGATTTAGTAGGGGCAGCAGTTTTAAACAAAATAGCGTTAAAGCAATTAATAAAAAAAAACATATATGCGATCTCACGAGAAAGAGATCTGAAAATATGCAGAGGGAATGGCAGACTGGACTGTTTAGCGGAGAGCTCACTTATTAAAAATCCTCAGCCGTATGTTCTTTGGAACCTGAAACATGGAGTACGCAGAGTGATTCTACTCCTCAGAATGAATTTGTTGCCGTTGAGGATAGTAACAGGAGCTTGGGAGGGTATCCCTAAAAATGAAAGACTTTGTGATTTATGCAATGGTGGCATCCAAGACTTTAATCATGTTTTGATTGTGTGCCCAGCACTTAGTTCAATACGATGCAAATTTCTAAGGCATGGTTTTCTACATTGTAATATTTCAACAGCAGAACAGGCACACAACTTTCTTCTGCACAGAACAGATATGTTTTAAGATTTTTTGCTTTTTTAAAGAATTTTTAAATGTATATTAGAAGTCAATAAGTATGGTGATCAGTGGATTATGTAGTGCCTTGTATAATTTCCCTTGTTTTAGCACCTTTTGAGCATTTTAAACATTTTTTAATTTGTTGTCACATGCGATAAGTAACATTTATTTATTAGTGTGTTTGACAAATTCTGTTTGCTATTTAACTTTTTTGTGCAATTTCCGATTTATTTAGGCTATATTGATGCTAGATAATCAAAGCTGCAGTACTTTAACCACCAGGAGCAACCAGAGGTGGCTTTCGCTTAGCCTCAGCTGTTTCAGTCTGACTCTTTTTCTTTTCATGGTTCTTTGCCAAATTATTTTCAAATTTTTCAAATTTACTCCATTTACAAATATGTTTGCTAATTGAACAATGTGCACATACATTCCAGAGCAGAACATGGTTTCAATCAATGCATCATATATCTGCACTCTAAAACATTTCTGTAATGGGCACTTTTCAAAAGATTAACTTCCTATTTATTTGCCAACTCCGTCAGCTTTTCGTGTACTGTAGCTTCTCTCCCAGTGATTTCTTTGCACAAATAAATCAGTTATTTTTCTTGATACTGGTTTATGTAAACCAGATCGAAATATTCTCTTATTATTTCCTCTAATTCTTTATTTTTAATTTTGGGACATTTAGTGGTCTCTCTCTTTCCTTATTCTAACTTCCACACCTTCCGCACACCCTGTATTCTTGCTAGCTCTAGCAGGCTCCTCCCACCATGAGGAAAATATCCCATCCTCAAACAAGTTTGTCTCACCCTGTGTCCTTTGTGTTGTAAAGACTAATCACTGTCCTTCTCCTAATGATTGAATAGTCTGTGGGTGTGCCCATACAACAATCTGTGAATTCTGTAAAGCTGGATTTAATTCTGTCACTGGCTCTCCTCCTACGGCTCCTTGAGCTGTTTCAATTGGGATGACTGTGCTGTATTCACCCTAGTAACGGGTGCTGGTGCAGTTACTATTGAAGCAGCAAAACCTGTAGGCATTATCAGCTGAACAGTCCCTACTTACACTGTTACATTATTTGTTATGCCTGGCTGGGTAATAGACTGCCTCATAACAGGTTGTCATACAAGAGGTTGGGTCATTGGCAATGATCTATTAATTTGATTTGCATTTGTATCAACAGGGGCTCTAGCCCCTGTCACATTACTAGTTGTCTGTTTTTCAGTATTAGTCACAGGACCCACATAAGGTGGTGGACATGTAGCCAACAAATCGTCCAAAATATGATTTCCTGAATCAGTATCAGATTTTATTTACTATTCAGTCTCTTTTTCTCCTGTGGTTTTAGTCCTTTTGGGTTTTTCAGTTTTTTTCTCATTTATCACTTGCAATAGCTGGATGTCATCTATGTCCTTCCACCACCGCTTTTCTCCACCTTTACTGTGTTTCATCCCCTACAGAGGCAGCAATGTTTTTCACAGCTCGCTTTGTTCAGCTTTGGTATTTCTCTCTCTCTCTACTTCAAGCCATCTTCTCCCACGTGCTTAAGGCTTCAAGTTGTGTAGGTCTAGGAAGTGGCTTCATATCACAAAGAATCTATCTCAATGTGTCAAAAAATATCGAATTAAAAGTACCTCATCTAGAAAAATTCAAAGGAGCCTGTTTCTCAGCAATCTTGCAACATTGGAAAAGCCATATACACATGTGTAACCCTTCCTTAGTCAATATGTGGTAAGCAGGCATTCCTTCAGGAGGTGCCTCTGCACCTTCCCGAAAACTGCAATAATCACACCACCTCTCATTAAGTCTTTAATAGTCTTGAAAAATGTCGAGTTATATTTTATTTCAACAGATGGAAAGCATGAACCTTCAATGTTTTGAATCTGTTCCATATTTGTCAAATTTCAATAATCCCTTCTCCCAATCTCAGCGGAACTCTGTAAATCAATCAAAAAATAGCAGCGCGACTCATCACACAGCTTCAACTGATCTCAGTGTGGCGTTTCACACTAATCAATCAATACCAGCGTGGCACACTATGACGTAGTAACCTGTTCCTTGCAGCAACAAGCCTACTTTCACAATTTCTCCGAACACACACAAATCGTAAATTCTACAATTCTATGTGGCACATAATAACAGTCGTTGTCTGCTTCTTCTAAAGAAATCAATAAAACAATTCATCAACTGGAATTTTCAATGTTTTACACTTTCCAACTTTTCTCAATCAAAAAGAGTTTGACGCACATCAATAAAATAATAACCAGCGAGCGTTCATATAATCAATCACAACAATATTTTTACTGTCCCTATCCTGCTTGTGCAGTCGACGATGTCTCATGACATGCACTTCAAATCATTAGCAGACAAAAATACCATAATCAACTGTTTGTTTTTAATTTTCTATCCTCGGACCTTAGACTACTTGTTAGTCTTATTACCTTTTTACCTTCTTCACCTTCTTCAACAAAGACACATGAATCTCAACAAAAGGCAAGCCCATTAATTCAATTCAACACATCAATACCTATGCAAATCTTAAACCACAATAGCCAACACAATTGCAACATTAATCCCATTAATACTCACACCTCCAATTCAGCAGCGACCACCTTAGAAAACCACACTCTGTCAATCTTTAAACTCAGGCTTTTTGACATATGGGCATTGGGCTTTTATCTACCTTGGGAACTTTTTATGTTTTGCAGCTCTTATTTCTTAGGACCACACGATTCCAATACTGTACATTTCAAATTGCTCTTAACAAGGAAAGAAAGACCACCTTCTCTCTTAAGAGAACAATGGAATGCATGCAGGTTATAGTTTAGTGGAAGAATATAATTAAGATCGTCAGGAATATCATCATGAAACCATGTTTCGGTTAGGCAACAATATAGTAGTAAGAGACTTTATTAACAATATCAACTTTGTACTATATCACTAAATCTTTTATAGCTAGTCAATTTCAGTTGCAGACCTAACATCATTAAGAAGGTTAATTAAAAGATTAACATTTAAGGGGAAATAGAGGAATGGAGAAACATAGGTTGAGTGCTATCAAAATAAATATTACCAGCAGTAAGAATGTCAAACATATTGAGGTCAGGGCAAGGCTATGGCGAGAACAGATTAAGCAAAGTTTTTGCTCTATAACATGGTAAGTGAGCACTCACTTGTGGATGAATCACTAAATCTGCAACTTTGCAGTATTCATGGCCCATGGTCATGGCCTGGGAGTTGATGAGCACAAATGAGTTTTCCATTGGCAATGTCTTTGCTGCAGGAACACTTATATACCCACCTCTGCACATAAGACTAGCCCTAAACAACCTTTGCATCAGCGGCACTAAATGGTTCTCACAATCAGGCATTTTGAGCATGGTGGTATCAGGTAATGAAGCTCAATAAGATCATTTTTAACAGACCTCACAAATAAATATCCCAGGCAGTACAGACCAAACAATAATGATGCACAACATCCCAAACAAATGGTTTAGAGCTTCTTCCCTGAATCAATCCAGGAAAGTTAATAAGTAGGTCTGTCACAGATCAAACAGGAAATAAAAAATCACAAGTATTCAAAGACTTAAACAACTGCAAATAGCACAATAAAATACCAAAATGACTTTAGTTCAAGCAGCAGGCAAAACCCAAGAGAAATGTATACATGCGGAAAAAACACAATATGATTCTGAAAACAATTTAGAAAAATAGAGAAATAATACAATGAGAAAGAAGACACCAAGATCACTGTTAGACCTGGCACCATTGGCGTGGGTCTCCCTTCCATTTTTTGCTGTTGCCTCCTCAGTTTTTGCTGTGCGTTGGACTCCGTTTTGCTGGACTATATGCTTTGGGCACTTAGCCACTGCTATTCAGTGCCAAAGTGCAAGTGCTTCTTTTGTCAATTGTTGTTATGGATCAGTGATTCCATGATTGGCATATTTGATTTACTTGTTAGACCCTAGTATAGTACACTGTGTGTGCCCAGGGGCTGTAAATCAAATGCTGCAAGTAGGCTGCAGCCCTGATTGTGCCACTCACAGAAGCAGCCTGTAAAATGTAACTCTGGCATGCCATTGCAGAGCCTATGTGCAGTCTGGGACTGCCACGTCGACTTGGCAAGTGCACACACTTGCCAGTCCCTGAACCTTTACTTTTCTACATATTAGTCACCCCTAAGGTAGGGCCAAGATACCCCTATGGCAGGGTGCATTGTATGTGAAAGGTATGACATGCCCTGATGTGTGTGGCATGTCCTAATAGTGAATTACTGCCAATTTAGCTTTTCACTATTGCAAGGCTACCTGTTTCCATAGGAAAGAATGGGGAGTTTGTTTAGAACATCTTATAAACATAACTGGCCCAAGGAACAAGGAGGAAAAATAAAGTTTAGTATGCCTGAACTCAGAATGTTAAAGTGCACCTTTTAGTAAGGGTTACTTTTTCATTCTGTGTTTGAAAATACCACTTTTAGAAAGTAGGTATTTTCTTGCCTAACCATCCAGTGTGCCTCTGTTAGGTTTGTGTGTTGCATATCTGCCTTTTGGATGACAGGGGCTGGAGAGGGGCTATGGCTCCAGAAGTCTGATGGTTCATGGCTGGGCTGAATGAACCTGGATTGCATTTAGAGTAGGGGGAGGAGATTTCCTTTTCACCTGAATAGGCCTGGTCTGCCCTCAACAATGCTGTCTCCATCTCCTGCCAGGAAGCTTCATCAGTGAGGACAGAACTGGTTTTGCCCAGGTACAGACACTCTCTGTCTTCAGAGAACAAAGGATTTTTGTGGATAAAAACAGCGACCCAAACCCCAGACTTTTAGATCACTTATGGGAAATCAAGAGGAACCTTTGCCAAGGTGAAGAGCCGGATAAGCCGAGGAGGAATACTGCCCCTGTGCTGTTTGCTGTCTGGGGTTGGCCTGCAGTAGCTGCTTGCTGCCAAGGAAAGGAGAAAAGGACTTTGTTGTTTGCTTTGTCATCTTGAGGAAGATCTTCAAGGGCTTAACACTTAGCTGGCCTCCTGTTCTGACGTCTAAGGGACAAAAAGACATCACCCCTTCTGTCTCTCTACATCTGGAACTGCTGCATCAGCTGCTACAGGAGGAAATTTCAACACCAACGCCATTGAGCGACGTGTAACCTGCATCGAAGCCGCGGGCACCGCTCTTGAAGAGCACGACGCACCACCCTGACTTGCAAGGTAGGCCAAACGCCTGCTGACACCATGCTGCATCAACTCTGAAGTCGTCATCAAGGCCGCTGCCTGCACTAGAGCCAAGGACACTGCTTGTGACGTCCACGATGCACTGTACCGACCTGCAACGCATTTCCTTCTTCATCGATGCCGGTGCTTCATCGACACAGAGCCGATCTTTGACGTGGGTGACTCCTGAATCCATCGACATCGTACCTTTGCACCAACGCCTTGTCGCCATTCATGACGTCACCTCCCTGACACAGTAAGGGACAGAAGTCTCACCTCCGCTGCGCTGCAGTAAGTAACAGAGGCATAACCTCCCCTGGGGTCGTAAGGAACCAACGCCACAGGCACCAACTAAGCATCCCCTCCCCGATGCCGTGCACCATCTTTGCTTTCATCAATTCCAAGGTAATTTTCTTTGCGGGTCTTCTTGACTCCGGGTCCGATGCCGCATAACACACGGTCAGCACCGTTCTTTGGGATTTTCATCTGTCACAACATCGTAATAACTCCAGGTGGAGGTAATTGTTGCTACAAGCTTTATTTGAGTGAATAACCTATTTTTAAGAATATCTTGACAAGCGTATTGTCGATTTTTGTCATTTGGTCTTGTATTGGTTGAGATAAAGATTACCTATTTTTCTAAACTGGTGTGGTGTCCATTTGTAGTGTTTACACTGTATTACTGTATGTATTCACAACTGCTTTGCACACTGCCTCTGAGATAAACCTGTCTGCTCTTGCCAAGCTACCAAGGGGGTGAGCAGGGTTTATTTTAGGAGTGTTTCCCCCTTACCCTGACTAGAAGCAAGGGCTTCTATTTCGGCAAAGGTACTTACCTCTGCCAACTAGAGACCCCCATTTCCAACAATCATCAAAACAGAATAAGTAGAACTGGAAATATGTAGTTTTAACATAACAGGTGCATTTTTAAATGGCACATTTATTCTGTAGGGAATTCTGTCACTGAACAACAGATGTTTATTGTTACCCAACTTAATGGTATTCATTTTCCAATTTTGCAAGGATTAAAGCCTGACTGGATCCACTGGGATTTGAAAATGGGCCACGAGGTCAATTACAGGTTTATGGAGTGGATGCATTAACTGAGCCTATTGACCTGGTTTACAGTTTTCATCTAAATAAAGTAATGTGTCTTTGAAAACAACAGTTCATGTATGACGGAACCTCTGTGAAATATCAGGCTGAATGTGATACAGCAGAAGTCAGGTACACCAAATGGTCATCCTGATCAAAGTTTTTACTTTTGGAGTTAGGGGGCTGTTTAATTTGGCAGACAAGGTTCTCCGCCGCAAACATGGCGGAGAACACTGTCCACTAAACTGACGATCTACCTTGTCTTTTTAGAGTTGGGTGGACCATCATGTTTCTGCCAGTGTTATCCCTGGCAACCTTAGAATGACAGCTCAAAAGACTTTGGGTTCAGACTGTACACTATATTCAGGGCAGATATTCTCATGTGCCTTTTCCCTGATCTGGACTGCCAGAAAAAGCCAGAGAAATAAAGACATGACAAGCCAACATGAATCACAAAGATTGAGAACTGTAACTGTTCTATTAATTGAAATGGAAGATGCGACGTAGGCTGCAAAGGATATGGCCATCAGTCACTTTGGGTAATTGTGTTAATGATACTAATAATCATTCCATAAACATTTAAGCAAAGATCACTAAAACAAAATTACTGAAAGCTTTTGGATCAACCTTCCTTTACCTAGAGGTGGACATTGGTGATAGAAGCAACTGTAGAAACAGCACGTCAGGGTAGCAATAGTCTTGAAGAGCTTCTCATCATCACTACTGTCTAATATCTATGGTACTGATAGTACATTCAAATTCTGGAGGTTTTCTTGTGCTCATGACCAATATTATAAACATTGCTACTGAATGCTGATGGCTTAGTCATGGAGAGAGCACAGGCCCTCTAATCTCAGCATGAAAATATCCAGAGTATTTTGCAAGTTCATATTTATCAAATGTGAATCCAATATCAGCTCTTTATAGGCTTCCCATTACAAAGACAATACATCCAAATCCTTTTTAGGGTGTATTTATAAAAGCCTTCTGAACCAGGCAGTTGTGTTAGTCTATGTCCTTAAAACATTTGATTACAAAAATGACTGATTATATATGGGAGTTACACTATGTTGTGCTGTATAGCTATTTGGTTTTATTAAAGAAAGAGCAACATCATTGAGCACCCTGTGAGGGTAGTTGTGGAATAATATGTGCTGTTTTTCTTAAATACAATTGACTATGCCATCGCCTACGTAATAACAAATTAGCTATACAGCTGGAATAGTTTGGGAAATGCCATGAAATACAAACGAGATCATCTGATAACTGTATTGACCCAAACTGGAATGAGTTCAAAGCACTGCAGCATTGGAAACAGCATGCATTCAGTTTCATCAGCTAACCAAGGTATGGATGAATTTAAGTGAGTACTTAAATATCAACGGACAAACCCTCAATAGCATAATAATAAATACAACATAGAATAGAAATAAATACACATGCTAACAGACTTCTTATACCAACTAAATCAAAGAGCTCAGACCTACTTTCTGTATTTTAAACCCTTGAATGCAATGAGATTATTCTTTATGGAATTAACAAACATGCCTGACATACAAGACACTTAAAGAGAATAAAGAGAAAAGAGCTTTAGCATGCAATTTTTCATTGAGGACCAGACAGATGATCAATCATTTTAATATGTCTCATCGCTTTCTGTAACATAAAATACTGAAGTTAATGTGTTATATGGGTATTAGAAAACATCCAGGTGTAATATATAGCTGGTAGTGTCATGCCAGACCTTTTTGAATCTTGAAGGTGGAGGGCCTTTGTCCAAACGGATGCATTCATTGCTAAGATTGTCTATTGGAAAGAGAGAAAACATGGTGCCTTCCATTACCAAGAACAAATCGACCAAGGATTCCCACAATAGGATTGAGTCTTACAGTGATTAGATATTATTATAACATATGGATCTAAAATAGAACAACATTTCAACTTGATAAATGTAACTTTCATACATTTATTTTTCTCATAATTTCCTCATCTTCCTTAGATTTTAGTAATTGCATAATGTGTTTGCTGAAGCACAGGTATGGCCTAATTTAGAGCTATGGGTAATAAGGCATCTCCCAAAAAAAGGGTGAAGCTCAAATCTGTCCAAATCCTTGGTTTTCCACAGTAGAGAAATGCCAGCTTTGCCATAGAAAACTCCCACATGACATCAACGTCCTCTCCAATGCAGAAGAAATGCAATTCATACTCTCGCTCTTGGACAAGACTGTTAGCACAAGAAACAAGTTCACCGCCTGCATGACCAAAGTTGCTAACTAGATGAAATCCAACTGTCAACACCAACAAGACAGAAGTAGTGATTTCTGGAGAGAAAACTTCACCAGGGGGCTCCACCTGGTGGCTGGCTTAACTGAGACCCAACCCCACACCCAAAACACTCACCAGCTACCTCAACAGCAAATTGGACATGACTGCACAAGTCAACGCCATCACTGCACCCTGCTTCCACACCCTGAAGATGCTGAGAAGATCTTCAAATGATTCCTAGTCAACACGAGGAAAACTGTCACTCGTGCCCCACTCACCAGCAAGTAGGGCTATGGGAACACCGACATTACCAAGCAACTCACTATAAGACTACAAATCATCCAGAACTTGGCAGCCAGCCTCATACTCAGCTTCCCACACAGAACTCACATCCCAGAGAGCTATACTGGCCCCTGATACACAAACACACACAACTTAACTCCTCACACACGTATTCAAGGCATTACTCAACTCCGGCCGCAACAACCTGAGCAAGACTATGATTTATACACATCCCACGCATATACCGAGCCAGATCATGTGGACTTGCATTCTCCTAAATCACTTCTAAATTGTGAAATGAGCTCCTACTCTACATCAGAGCCTCCTTTTCTGTTCTTTATTCCTCAAGAAGCTGAAAACCTGGTTTTCAATTACCCAACTTACCACAGGCTAGGCACACACACCTGCTCAGTGCCAAGACACACTCATGGGCGTTTTTTTACAAAAGTGTTTTACAAATACGCATTACATAACATAGCATACCATGGTTGTATTGGTCAAGAAAAAATAATATGTTTCTATAAGACACTGGAATAACTTGCCCCCCACATGTTTGCCTGCATTGAGGGATTTGCCTTTGGAAGATGAAAAAATATAGACTGGTTCATAATGGTGCCTTTGTTTATTTCTCACCCTGCATTCTCTTTTTTAATATATTTTTATTGCAGGTTCAGAAATGCAAAATGCTAAAAAATTCACAATCATGTTGTATACTTATTCATCTTGCATTATAATATGAAGAGCACATGTATTCATGAACATGTCATAAACTATTTCATCATACATTGTAATCTAAATTACAAAATCATTCACAACCATGTTATCAACTATTTCCTCTTACATTATTTATTTATTTATAAAGTTTTATTGTGATCTGCACACAGTGCATACATAACAAACCCAAACACAACCTATGAGATTTTGCTGAATACGTTTAAGAGACACAAACACCCCAATTCTCCAATAGCACAGATAAAAAAACAAAATAACTTGACTTCCATCCACGTTGAGAGCCTAAAGTTAGGTTTGAATCCTGAATAAATGGCTGCCTCACCTACAACTAGTTTAACATGGAAACCTCAAGTCTTATCAAATTTGTTGAGCGTGTCAACCCTTTTGGTATAGATTATCTCCTTTTTGTAGATAACTTCCACTTTATCATTCCATTGCTTAAAATATGGATGTGCAGCTGTTTGCAATGGGCTGTAAATACAAACCTTGCAATCACCAACAAGTGGGACTGTGGGAATACACTCTACAACAGGATCACCAAGCAACTCAATCGAAGACTACAAACCATCCAGAACTCGGCAGCCAGACTCATCCTCAATCTTCCACATAGAACCCACATCATATCACACCTCAGGGAATTACACTGGCCTCTGATATGAAACCTGCTCAATTCAAATTATTCACATACACATTCAAGGAACTACCAAACTCAGGCCCTACCTACCTGAACAGTCTCATCTCTTTCCACCAACCACCCAGACACCTCTGCTTTGAAGGACTTCTACTTGCACATATAAAAAACAGATCAGGAAGGAGACTTCTCTTACATTGCTCCTAAAGTGTGTAATGAGCCCTGACGCTACATCAGAGCCTCCTCCTTCTCTTCTTGAATTCCATGGGCATATGAAGACCCAGCTCTTCAATTAGCCTACCTACCATAGGCAGGGCTAGGCACACCCACCTGCTCAGTGCTGGATACCCTCTCAAGTGATAGTGCCCTTTACACATTCACATAACATCCCATAACATAGCATAACATAACACTTTGTAGGTAGACCTAAATGCCTTCAGATTTCCAATGAAATGGCCAACAAATTTTGTGTATTTACTCCGGGTTAACAGCTGTAGATAGCTTCCAACACGTTTTCAAAGTAGACTCGCAATGCTTTGCATGCAAATCATATGCGACCAGGTACCCACATCCCCACAACTTGGGAAAGTGACTGGAATCCCAAAGTTCCTTTTATTTAGAAATGCCAGAGCATAGTAAACTTTCCACTGTCCAACTAGCTGCATGTGCAGTGGCATTAAATAAGCTAAACTTGCCTAATTTTGGTGACCAAGCTGGGCAGCAATTTCCCCGTACTGCTTTCTAAATGGTGACTCATATGTAACATTTTCAGGAGCCTTTTCAGTGTGGAAAAAGGAGACCTAATAACTAACTTTAAGAAAAAGAACACTTGTTTTCTAAAAATAAGACCAACCCTTACTCTAGGTATTCTAATTCTTGCGCTTCTATGTTCTTTACAGGGCTAAACCCCGGATTTACTGCAAATTGAAACCCCTGTTGCTGCCCATTTATTTTCTGCTGCAGGGCAACTCAAATAGAGAGGTTATTATTAATAATCCAGCACCCTGCATTGGCCTGTCCTACTACCATGCAACATTGAAGTTCCACTTTTGTCCTTCCAGTAGTGGGCACCAACAGATGCTTGTGCATGCACACGGGGAATCAATAGAGAATTAAATCACTTTGTAGGATGCATACCATACATACTCTAGATTCCATATTGTACCAATATAGGGTTACTCACTGGTTGTTGCTTAAAAAGAGGATAACACATTTTCTCCAGAATGTTACTGAGAAAACAACTATCGAACACAGTTTCTCTTAATGTAATCAACCTAGGAATGAGAAATAAAATGTTAGTGTGATAGTAATATTACAAATTTGGGACAGCCAACCTCTTTTCTCTTTAGCTAAGAATAGTTTCTCAAGACCGATATGAGGGGGATTACTTGTTACAAAGGAATGAACTAACCAAACCTTCAATTACCTTAAGGAACTTTTCAGTGGTCATGATCAGGAGTGCAGAGAGTTGAAGAGCAACTGGTGAGAGCATTATAATTTTCATCAATTCGGCTCAGACAACTTTGGAGCAACTCCACTACTTAATAATGATTGGATTTTAGAGATTAGTGAATGGAAATGTAACTCATAGAGGTCATCAAACTCTTCCAAAAAGAAAATTCCCACATATCTCTTGCACCTGTTATTAGAGGCAACAGGCAGATAACTAGGAAGAATCCCTGGTGAAGAATTAAATGATAGAAACTCAGTTTTGATTTATCAATTTTATGGGTCGGCTGTATCAAAAGGTTTTGCACATTCTGTGTCTATGGGGAAATGTGTTGGTACATATGCCCCATATGTCCCCTTGATTCAGCAAATTTGATGATTGTTTAGAACAGTGACTCGTTTGATGGAGCCTTAAAAGTGGTGTAAACCAAGAGGTTATCAGGAAACCGCTTGAGTTTCGTGGTACTTGGAGTTGCTGAGGAGGTTCTAATGGCTGGTTATTGCCAACAGATTGATGTAGAAAGCAAATAACAGAGGTGAAAGGAAATAAACCCTTGTCTGGTACCCCTGGAGATCTGGAGGCATTAGCACCTTTGTAGAGATTTCTTAAGGTACTTATTAATCTGACTTGGAAGACTCGCTTTTCCTAATACTGCAAACAAAATTGCCCAACTGACCACATCAAAAGCTTTTTGTGCATGCATTTATAAAAAAATAAAAAGAGCTGAGAATTTATTAACTGAAATAATCAATGGCTCCGCCCAAACAATGGGTATTGGCATAGAGCTGTCATCTGGCATAAAGCTGTTCTGAACCCTATGTATAATTTGGGGTTATTCATGCAGTCAACCTTGCAGCTAATAATTTAGCCAGTATGTTATACTCTGTATTAAGAAGCATTATTGACTGAAACGAATTCACATTGGTAGGAGCCTTCTCTTTCTTAGAAAAAAAACAAGTAATATTGGCTCTCAAGAAAGATGAGGAAAAGCAACCTCCTGATAAAATATAGTTGAAGAGTTGTGTCATTGAGGTCTTCATCTACTGTACGAAGCTCTGGTTCAATTCAGGTACAAGCATCAGTTGGGAACCTATCGTCACTAGTGGCCTTTCCCCTAGGCACATTTTTCCTGTGTAACCTGACTAACCAGGCCTAACCCCCACAAAGGGACCATTTCTCTTGGCACTCAACTATGGCCAAACCGGGTGCTTCTGATGTTTCAATGTAGCTGTCCTTGAAGTGCTTTCTAAAGCTGCTCTTTTTGCTTAGGGTCCTAGTGTAGCTTAACATCTGGGGGCCCTGAAGCTTAGTATGCTGAGTATCCGTAACTCTGGATTTCATACGCCATGCCAGAATCTTTCCGTTATGTTCACCATCTTCATAGAGTTGTTGCCCTGCATCTTGATGCTTGATGCTAACCAGAAGTTTAATTCAGCTTCTGCTTATGGTAAACAATCCAGCCTGAAGAGAAACTCGTGGGTCAGCTTTTTCATAACATTGATAATAAATAAATTGAGTAATGGTCACGTTTTGGTAAAGATTGGACTACATTGCATCCGTTTGGGTAAGTATGACCACTATATTGGATCAGCTCCTTCATTTCCATTCATCATTTTCAAAAAGCACTAAAACTAAAACATATATATAAGAATGTACCCACAAGACAGACCCAAGTGACGTAACAAAGACCCAAAAGGAAGGAAGTCCCAAATATCTCATTGGACAAGCTAATTTCCAAAAGTGCTTGTTCAACCAGAAAATTAATACAGAATGTAATAAATTAAGATTTCTCTTATCACTCATCTAATGGCCTTTAGAGGTCCAAATAATCCGATAAAATGTTTAGAAAAAGCATGTTGCCTAGTAACAAGAACATGTTTAGTGTATACAATTTCCTATCTATATTAAGTACGAATTACACTCTTTAATTTATCAATCCATCCGGATTTACATCTTTTTAGACTGAGGACTTGATCACACCTCCGCTCCCTCCTTTGGCCCAACTTGATCTGCTAGATGCCCAGAAGTTTGATATTACCGATATCTCTATTCTCTGAGTATGATATGTCCTTATTAGGTAGTGCTCACATGTGTTCTTTCTAGCATGCTTTAAGTACTTTTTTTATTGGAACCTACATAAAGCTTTTCACATGAACAAAACACTAAATACAAACAATAGATTGAATTACAATTCAAAAATTTAAGGATAGAGTACCTTCTATCAGTAACACAAAATTATGTACATTTATAAAGTACATATTACAACAGACACATGATCTACCTTTAAGCCTTAAAAAAATGGCAGCCAACATTGTTAATAACTCTTGTTTGGAATGCTCCTGACAGTTGAAAGTATCACTAGCACTTAACATGCTCTGTAAATAATTAGCTTTTCTAAATGTAATTCAAGGTTTAACCAGAGTTAATAGTTTAAGATCTGCACCAATTTTTAGCAGTATCAAATATCTTTGTGACATATTTGGTAATTTCCTAATTTTCATTGGGAAGGTAGAATTAAACTTGACACAATTTTCCATACATTAATTCTGCTTCATGTTATCCATCAACAATGATAATCTTTCAATGTGATCAGCTTTAATTTTAGTCTCCATTATCACTCTTTCCGAGTATCCTCTAGTCCTAAATGCGTACAAAGTGCTAATATCAAAATTCTCACCTGATTCACCTCAGTGTATTCTGATGTACGTCTGATTGTGACATCTCACTGACAGCCACCTTGGAAGCTGTAACATGCACACAAAATATTATAATCTCTCTAGTTGGAATCAGATTAAAAATTCAAATAAGATTTCATTATAACTGAGCCCCATTTGACCACCTGTCAGAATATTGTATGTAGCTCAGCATGGTTTTCTCTGACATCTGATGTTGTTTAAATAATGCTCTTAAAAGGTAAAAAAAACTAATGTTAATGTCTGTGTAAATGCATATTATTTTGAGTTACAAAATTAATGTATAACATGGTAAAAAAAAAACCACAAAATTAGCATTCAGGAGTGGCAACACTAACAAACCAAACCTTCAATGGTAATGAAAAGTTAATCTATGAAAAAATAAGGAATCCAAGTAAGAAATGAAATGTTTCCCAACTTGCAACAGACCTAATTTAGCTCTGGGTAAACAAAGTTATTTATAATCTTTCTTGGCTTCTTCTAGAGTTCTAGGAACATAATTCTTCCTTCCAATCAGAAAAAACAATTAAACAAAATGAAATAGTTTAAACTTCTTGAGGAAATATACATCACAAGCAGGGAATCTTAGCTGTTTACATATCCAGAAGTGGCAAATTACTTATTAGGTCTCCTTGGAAGGTGAGTCATAAGTTTAGTTTTCACAGAGCACTGAAGACACCTTGTAGATGATCAGAAATCTGCCTTTGTTTATTTAACTGAATGAGAGCAAGTTTAAGTTCAGAACTTAAATTATTATTTTGAAACATGCTCTGTGCCACAACCTGTAGGCTGGTGCGTATATATGTTAAATGCAGTAAAGCCTCCTCTTTTAACCTGCTTAACATTATTTACAAAGTTGCCTATTTCTTCCTGTGACCCTATATTTTTTGCATTTGTCACCCTGAGTGGGATGGGTATGCTCAGACATAAGTCCCATGCACTCAACACCACTGGATTCAAGCAAGCCGGGCTGAAGACGGCTGGAATGCCAGAAACCGGTCCTCGGAAGCTTGTTTCCGGTCCAGGGAAGGCATGGCTTGTCAGTTCGGGCTGGACTGTTCCCAAGAGGCACAGGGTCAGACTGATTTGCATATGGCCATGTATGAACTGGGGTGGTGTGGAGTGCAAAAAAACGATGGATTTAGGCCCAGATCTCTGTACTGGAGTGAATGTATGACATGGTTCTGCATTCTGTCCATCAACTGTGGTTTTTGCATTTGTCACCCTGAGTGGGATGGGTATGCTCAGACGTGAGTCCCATGCACTCCACATCACCGGATTCAACCAAGCCATGCTGAAGACGGCTGGAATGCCAGAAACCGGTCCTCGGAAGCGGTCCAGGGAAGGCATGGCTTGGCAGTTTGGGCTGGACTGTTCCCATGAGGCACAGGCTCAGACTGATTTGCATATGGCCATGTCTGAACTGGTGTGGTGTGGAGTGCAAAAAAATGATGGGCTTAGGCCCATATCTCTGTAATGAGATGAATGTATGACATTGTTCTGCATTCTGTCCATCAACTGAGGTTTTTGCATTTGTCACCCTGAGTGAGATGGGTATGCTCAGACGTGAGTCCCATGCACTCCACACCACTGGATTCAAGCAAGCCGGGCTGAAGATGGCTGGAATTCCCGAAACCGGTCCTCGGAAGCTTGTTTCCGGTCCAGGGAAGGCATGGCTTGGCAGTTCGGGCTGGACTGTACCCATGAGGCACAGGGTTAGACTGATTTTCATATGGCCATGTCTGAACTGGGGTGGTGTGGAGTGCAAAAAAACGATGGATTTAGGCCCAGATCTCTGTACTGGGGTGAATGTATGACATTGCCCTGCATTCTGTCCATCAACTGTGGTTTTTGCATTTGTCACCCTGAGTGGGATGGGTATGCTCAGACGTGACTCCTATGAACTTCACACCACTGGATTCAAGCAAGCCGGGCTGAAGACGGCTGGAATGCCAGAAACTGGTCCTCGGAAGCTTGTTTTCGGTCCAGGGAAGGCATGGCTTGGCAGTTCGGGCTGGGCTGTTCTAATGAGGCACAGGGTCAGACTGATTTGCATATGGCCATGTCTGAACTGGGGTGGTGTGGAGGGCAAAACAACTATGGATTTAGGCCCAGATCTGTGTACTGGGGTGAATGTATGACATTGTTCTGCATTCTGTCCATCAACTGTGGTTTTTGCACCTATATTTTACAACATGCTCCTTTCTGTACTCTTCAAGTCTATAGCAGGGTAGAGGTGTTCATGTGTCTATGATTGTGACAGTTAATGTTTTCTAAATTATAGATTTCTTCTTTTTTTTTATTAAGCCATACGTTTACTTCAACATAACAACATAAGATACAGAAAGAAAGGGAAACATCTCATGTCAAACATTCAAATATACATAATCCAAGAGGGGACCAATATATATAAATTGAGAATACAATATCATCAGTCAGAGTTAAATAAGAATTATACTAACATACCAGGAAGCGAGAAAAAAAACACTATTCTATCCCAATAAAGACTGGACCACACCTTTTTAAAATTAAGCCACGCTCGTGGACCTCTAGCTTTGGCTACTGCTAATTCCATTTCATATAATTGTTGAACTAAAACCCAAAATGTATTAATACTTGGACTTGTATTTTGAATCCACACCCGGGTAATACATAGACGAGCACAAGCTTTTAAAATGGAAATGAAAAGTCATATGGCTGCCCATAACTCTTATAACCCCAAAGACTATTTCCTTCTCGGCAATCTGAACATCATGCCCAATCATTGTTATAAGTGCAGAAGTTACCTCCGACCAAAATAAACTCAACCTTGGACATGTCACAAACATATGCTTTAAGTCTGCAGCATACAGTTGACATTTTGGACATTTTGATTTAGCCAGAGATTGGGTAGTGGCCCATTTAGATATACGCTCAGGAGTATAGTACAACATAAATATTATCCAATGCTATTGGAGTTTTACTTTGACTGGTGTAATAGCAGTGTCTATACACTTCAGCGAGTCCTGTAATTCCTCCTGAGTTATCTCAATATGAAAAATCTGACGAAGTTTCTCTGAAACCAACGAACCATCATCGCGAGCAGCTGTTATCAACTTCTGATACCCTTTACCAATAGTTCCTCGACCAACAGTCAATAATAATGTTGATAATACTTCTGGGGTATTTGTCAACTCTAAAAGCCTCTGACCCTGTACACAATAGTCCCTTACTTGCAAGTACATAAAGAAAGTATTATGTGGTAATCCAAACTCCTCTTTCAAGGCTTGAAAAGATCGGAACCCCTGTCCATCAAAAGGTTGCCCCAATTGCAAGACACCCTTGCAGTGCCAGCTTTTACCAATGGAGTCTTGAAATATGTCTTCTATACTACAATTCCTCATAGTCCTCAAAAGATCCCTAGCTGGGAAGATTGTTATCTGATGAAGAGGGGCACAAGAAATAGGAAATAATAGACTAGTACAAGCTGGTGGTTTTCTGAAAATCCTACTCTGTATCAAGAAATACTCTTTGAGTAGCATTGTAATCTAAAGTCAGTCTGATGTTAAGATAATTCCTATTAGGAAAGCCATGGTATTCCATTAAACCATGACTAAAACAATTCCATATGAAAAAAGATGTAAATTGATAAATCGGACCCAAAAATTTGTTTTATTACTTGTCTAACAAAAATCTTAATTACAAGCATGGACATTCTCAAAGTACCCGATGAATAGTTTTGCTTACAATGGTGCAAAGCAAGAGTCCATCACATGCTCACCTTTTTGAAGATATATTTGTTTTTGAAAAAGAAAAAGATTGTTATGCAGTACAAAACTTGACAGGTTCGATAGCATTGTTGTATGTTGCCAAGAATCTGCTGATCTATTAAGATAAACTCTTAATGCCTTTATTCCCTGTTCATGATTTATAATCACCAGTATATAGTTGAGATCCCATGGAATATCATAAACCTTTGTCAGCAGATCCTTTGTTTCCTTTATAAAAGGCAGCTTTGACAAAACAAATAAAGATAGATGTGTAGCAAAACCCTCAGATACCTTCTCAGTGCAAGATCCCATCCCAGACATAATGTTGGCTACCCCAAAAATAAAGAGGACTAGATGGGGAGGCCAAAGTTTTTCGTTTTTTGCCTGTAAACTTTGGAACTCTGTACCTCTGTTCATTGGATAAGAATCAAAGCTTCTCCCTTCAGGGAAATGACTAAAGACATGGCTTTTTGTATGTACTTTATAGTAGGTCTTCTAAGTTCAACAAGTTCTGGAAGTGTCTCTAGTGTCAAGGCACTTTGTTAATCATGTGCTTTCGAAAACCGTTACTTATTTACTTACTTTCTATGCAATAAGCCTGCATGGAGGAAATAGACCCTTCTTGTGAACTTTGGCAAAAAAAGACAATAGTAACTTTAGGACTTTTCACAGACAAATATTTAAATTTATCCCCATCAAACTGATCCAGATCATGGTACCCTGTTAGTTCCTCATCGGGACCTAGAGAAAACGAAAATGGAAAAGGCACTAAACCCTGTCAAAGCAAATACTTAAGCCCTACAAATGAACGCAAATGCAACTAGGACTGAAATGGTAGTAAATTATAGTCACCACCAGTCTGAAAATAGACTAAAATTACCCTGTTGCTACAAGGGTCAATGCCTGCAGCTTTCTTCTCTAAAATGCTGGGCTCTGTAGACCCCTCTGGATCATCTTCCTGGACTTCCAGACTTCTAATTGTGCTATTTTACCCTTTGGTACTGCCCCTGATTAGAGTCATGTCCTATCCTTTGGTCAGAATTTCCACTGATGTTCACTTCTGGAAGCCGGGCTCTGGCTTCCTTGGAATGTAGCAGGGAACTCTGGAAGCCCAAATGTGGGTGATCTGACTCGCTGCTGTGGACTGAAGTCATCTTACATCAAGGTTCAGGAGCCTCGGGGGCCTACAAGGCTTTAGATAATAGGTGGCAGTTAGGCTGCCTCATCCCCTGCTACAGGAGGCTCAAATGCAATGGCTTCTGTAAGACCACATTAGTGTACAGTGTTAATGCCCACCTTAGCTCTTTCTCACTTAGCTGCTTTCTAGTATCTGTCTGTACCCCACATACACAAGGGGTGGTTAGGAGCTGGAGGCAAATTAGCCATCCTGACTCTTTTGACTGGATAGCCCAGTCATTTCCTACTAATAGCAGGGCAAATCTTCACCTTAACTTTTGGTATCAGTTGATGAGTTAAGCACTCAAGAACAATCGTTGAAACCCCAGAGTGTAGCTGCAGTGGATTGAAAGACAGTTCCAAGAAGCTGCCACGTTTTTACTGCACTCAACACACTTATTAACATCTCACAGTGCAGTGGCCATGAAGAGAATGCGCATCTTATATTAGTTTAGTGCAACTCCTCAGCTGCCACAGTGTTGTAAAGTAGGGGCCAAGGTCTCAGCTCCACATCAAGGATTGCACTTGAAGTGCTTATCTTCACCTTTAACTCCCACTCCTACCTGCTTAGTCTCCTGACGTGGTCTTCCCACCACCCCATATACTCCTTACTAGTACTTGCAGGTGCTTATCCAGGTAGTTGGGAAAGGTGGGGGATGGCCTAGCACTAAGCCCCATAGATCTTATAGAGTCAAACTCAAAAAAAAAGTCTCCAGGGAGTACATATATGTGGTTACTGCTGTGACCCCACCTCATATCTGCACCAATGGGCTCCAGCACCAGTCCTGGCTCCTTTTGTTACTTTCGCATAGATAGAGTTGCGGCAGCAACAAATGCCTTGTACAAGCTCTTCTGAGCATGGATCAAAAAGGAACGTTCTGCAGCGTTCAAACTCACTCGTTGTTAAAAAACAGCACATGTAGCTACAAGCAGACAGCTGGGCTACATGGTGCTCCACCATCTTTCAACAGGACGATGTATTCCACTTTGGACTGCGTCAGGTGGTGGTGATCCTCATGGCTCGTTCCCCATCTACCCTATTGTTTTGATGGAAACAATTTTGGTGTAAATCTGCCACCATGCAAGCATCAAACTCTAGATATAACAAAAACAAATCAAGTAGTAGTGTTCCCTCACAGGGAAATTTCTGCTCATTCACTGAATAAACCGTAACTTAAAATCAATAAGCGTGATCATTTCTAAACCTATTGCTTGTTTGGCAAATGGGTGCTATGTCAGCCTTAAACACCTACTACCTAAAGGTGTCGTTAGCACAAACAAATGTACCACAAATTATGGACAGAAAAAGAAGCTATTGCAGCACACCTTAAAATGTCATCAATATCCATAAATAGTAATGGTCAAGTCCAGAAGCCAATAGATATGTGACAATATAATGAGAACGAAAAAGAAACAACAATGTCAATTAATCAAAAACAGATCCAGTCATCTTTTCGTTATTCATGCTTTCTTTCATCTTTTATTCTTATTCAACAAGATTTAAAATTCCCAGGACACGATTAGCCGACACGTGTTTCGGCTGTACTCAGACTTTTTCAAGGCATGAAATATAAAATTGGAAGAAATAGTAGCCGTGGGGCAACGAAGGCACAGCTTAAGCTCAGCAGCTGGCGTCTCATGGCATAGTGCCATAGTGAGCAGTGAAAATCCTAGAGGATGATGGTCCGGACAGTGCAGAAGAAACTGGTGATAACATGGTATATGATATTACTACTGTACTACACATTGCCAGCAGAAATTAGTTAGATGGGAGTATTGTATTGTTCCCATTAATTAAGTAAGAACGTGCAATTGACACATATGGATCAAAATGTGGGTACTGCATTTATGCATATAATCAGAATGTGTTGGTCTAATTTCTGGATAGCTCACAGTGTGCTGTCTGGGCCCCTAAACCTTACAGGGTATCGAAGGGTGTCTACAACCTCAGAACATGACCATTCTAATTCCCCCAAGAAAGTTCATTAAACAGCTCTACCCATTTGTTGAAAGGGAGACACAGATTGAATTAATTTGATTATTGTGTAAAATACATGAGCTGCAATTATTAGCAGAAGGAAGTAAAGCATTGTTGCCATCATTACATAAATGGTGAAAAAGATGAATAATTCAACCATTATAATTATTGCAGTAATTATACAAGTATACAAATATATATCTTAATGCAACAAAATGCAAGGGCAGCATACTCAGTGTACTTAATCCTTTAACAAAATGTACAGTGCTGTGATAAAATGCTTATGAAGAGACGTGTGTTGCATGCAGCACACTTTCTGAGTACATTATCATGTAAGTAGTAGCATGTGGCAAGTCACAGTCTAAAAAGATGTCAAGTTTAAATGTGAACATATAAAATGAAAGTTTTTGTGGATGGGCCCTAATGAACCACACTACAGGAAACCCATGATTTTAAAATCCAAAATGTATCTTATTTTAGCAGTGTTCTGCCTAAAATTGCCTCTTCTTCAATATGTCAATGGGGAAACAACATTCTCCCGATTTGTCTTAAAATGTTCTAATTTTTCAGTTTTAAAATGTTGGCAATGATGATAATAATACATGTCTTAATCCACTTCTAGAACTTGCTCCAAATACAGGCTTTACTGCTCCACATTTACTTTCACAGGCATAGCATGAAATAAAATAGGATCACAAGATGGCTGTCACTAGCCAATATCCGTAGATCCCCTGCATTGCAAATGCCAAGTTCCAAAGTTGTTACTTCATGCTTGAAGTGGTTTTCTATGTAAGATTAGCGTGTTTAGCCCTGATAAATGTGTATGAAATTTCATTTTGTTATTGTCATCACTCTAGATATACCAATTCTAGTGCATTGCAGCGCATTGCCATAACGTTGTCTCTTTTAAAACACAATATTTGTTTCATTCTTATTTTATACACTGATTTACCATTTTTGGTCATATGGAATTATTTAGCTGCACACATTCTACACCATATTTTAGATTTGTGTGTTTACCATATTGAATGGTACTCAAATTATGCAGTTTATTCAAGATACATAAGGATGCTGCTAGTTTTCAACTCTCTTTGTGGCCTATATTTAAAGAACACGTACCTTTTTTCTTACACAGCAGTACAATATGGCAAAGTGAGCAACAGTATGAGTCAGGCATGTCTATTGTGCATGCTTTGGTAATTGATAACTTTTGTTATGTCCCTATACACAAGAACAGAATACATTCATAGTATACTGATTTCTGGACTTTTTTAGGCACTTCTGCCTTGAGTTTTATTTAGCGGCATCATTGTTGTCACGTGCTGCTTTAGTGTTGGTGGTGGCCTGTGCAACAATCTTTTTTATAGCCCACCTCCATGGCCTACTTCTCTGATTTCTTCACTGCCACCAGGCAAAAGTGTCCCTCATCTCTCCATAGTGCCACTCTCAATTACATTTAATTTGTTTTAAGGCGCTGGTTAAGACTGGCTTTAACCCCTTGCGTGCTGATGACGGCCCCCATCCATCATGCAGCACGGTGCTCGTGTGCTGATGATGGCTGGGGGCCGTCATAAACCCACCCACTCTTTAAAAGCGCCGCACAGGCGCAGAATCGCAGCCGCACGCAGGGGGTTAAGAATCCACTCAGGTATACACTTTAAATACACAACTGTTCTTTCTAGCAGGCATAAAAATACTCTGCGCTATTTAATCGTGAGTCAAAAATGCCACTTTCTCTCTCTCTCTAGAATTAATCGCAAAAGTCATCTTGACATTTGATTGCTGCCTGGAATCTGGACGCACAAGGAACTCTGCATCAGCTGCATTTAAAATGTAAGTTATTGCTAAATACAGTTTTCCCACCTGTGGTCAGTGCCCTGCCCCCAGGTCAGCTCCCTGTACGGCTGCACCAGTCACACCTCCCTAAAGCCGGCCCTGATTGTTGCTAATATATACATATGTGTGACAATCACATTGATCAGTGCTCCCAACTTGTAGTTATTAGTAGATACTCCTTGATTATGTCACCTTCTTTACCATTTTGGCTGCTCTGGTCGGGTCACAGTCATCACTGCTCTTAATTGGCACTGAGATTTTGGAAATGCTATCAAACATTTGTCAACTGATGACCTTGTATTTTCTGGAAATGCACAATAAAAATGTTTTTTTTTTACAAAGACAACTGGTGACCTTTAGGTAAATGTAGTAATAAAACCATTATTGTGCATGTAACTCAGGAGCATATTACCAAGCAATAGCGATAATTATCGCTATTACTTGGTTAGAGACAAAAATTTACCGCAGAGCTGCGGCGATTTTTATCGCAAATAAACCTTGGTATTACCAAGGTTTATCGCAAATGCGATAAAAATCTGCTGCAATGCATGAATATCACTGAAAAGTCAGCGATATTCATGCATTACCGAGCTAATGCTCTAAGCCATGTTATCCACCTCCCATTGGATAACATGGCTAAGAACTGCTCAGGGCAGGTGTTAGCTTTTGGAGATACTCGTGCTTAGCGTGAATATCTCCAAAAGTTGGAAATAGAAGATAGCGATGTTAGCGACTGTTTCCAGTCGCTAACATCTTGGCTCGCCCACTTTGCATGTCATTAGTGATAAATATCACTGACATGCAAAGTGGGGCCCAAGATGGTCGCTATCTCCTACTAGCTGTCGCTAACTGGTGTTAGCGACAGCTAGGTAATAGGGAGATGATTTTATCTCCGCTTTCTTGGCTTTTAAAGCCAAAAAAGCGGAGATAAACCCCCTTGATAATATGTCAGTTCTACAATATGAACACATTATAAGTATTAGACCTGGCATCCTTGGCGTGGTTTTCCCCGGTCATTTTGCCTCTGCCGCCTGTATTTTTGCTGTGTGCTGGATTTCGTTTTTGCAGGTCTAGATGCTTTGGGTACTTTGCCATTGCTGATTATTGCCAAAGTACAAGTGCTTCCTTTGTAAATTGTGAATACGGATTGATGTTTCTATGTTTGGCGTGTTTGACTTACTACTAAATCACTAGTACAGTGCACTGTGTGTGCGTAGAGCCTGTAAGACAACGGCTGCTAGTGGGCCTGCAGCACTGACTGTGCCACCCACACAAGCAGCCTTTCAAAGGGGTCTCAGACCTGGCACTGCAGTGTCTGCGCGCAGTCTCTACTGTGACGTCGACCCGGCAAGTGCATCCACTTGCAGACCCTAAACTTCCGTTTTATTACATGTGGGTCACTGCTAAGGTTGGCCCAAGGTACCCCTGTAGGCAGGTTTCAGTGTATGTGAAAGGTAGGACTGGCAACGGAGTTCTGTTGTTATTTAGCCACGGATGATGTTAATTGCTTCCGCACTGTCATATCCCTTTGTTCCTATTGTTATTTCAAGACTCTTTCTTCTACATCTCGCATAATCCTATTTCGAGTTCACCACATAAACTGTGACATTTATGGCTACTGATAAAAACGGACAGCAATCAGGGTTGATATGCCTATAATGAGGTTTTTTTCGGGAAGAACATGGAGATTTTAGTGCTTACTGTACAAAACACCACGTCTTGGTATTTAGCAGACATTTCGTTTTCTTTTGCGTTTTGGTCTGTATTGTAAATATTGACAAACTGGATTATGATCCTTTCGTGGGCTGTACATTGCTCCACTGAGACTGTGATGTCATGATGGATAAAAAATTTAAATGGAAACTTGCACGGAAACCCTTTATAGCTCCTGCAGAAATCGGTGGCTTCATGTTATGAATACAGTGAAAAGTAAAGAGGTCAATCTAGGTTATGAAATGTAAGCGTATTCATGTTCAATTCTGAAGTTTAGGGCGAGGCATTTGTTTACAGGTCTCATCCAAGTATGAAACAAACATGTTTTAAGAGGCACAACTCCACAAGGACTATCAGTGTCAATTATTTTCAGAAGTAAGTTAATTGTTTCCTTTAAGATTTTGATTCGTTTATGCAATAACCTATTTGAGTCCCAACCAGCTTTCTAAGGGGGTCACTTAGAGAAATATTGCACATGCTCCGCAAGCATGCCTTATATTTCAATATCCAGAGTCCTGGCATAATCTCCCGAGTAGAAAATCTCTGGGTTTTACCAAAGGAAATCAACTTCTCATCAAAGATATTCTTGGCTACTCTTATTGCATTTTTATTCTTTGAAGGTTTCTCCAAAATTAGAAATGCGTGCCTGGGAGGAATTTTTATACTCGGTTTGTTTGTTTCCAAGATTTGCTTCCAAAACCTGAGTCGAACAATCACTTAATAGTGTACTTACTGGGCTGGAGAAAACAGGAATCAACCACGAAAGTTGCCAAAAGCGAGAGATATATTTGGTGTGGACATTACTTGGGCATGTGAATTGCAGTTTTTAGGCTATGTCGTATTTTTAGTACTTCTGCAATATTCATTCTGTTTCTTTTTCTAAAAGTCCATGGTTACATAATTGGGTTTCAATCCCTGCAATTTTGTTTATCCCTCCTTGGAGATTGTCTGAGGGTTCGATCTGTCTTTGAAGGTTTCCTTTGCGTTTGTAGTCTATATAAAAGTAAAACATATGTTTCATAAGGCCATTTCATAGGTCTTTTGGGTGAATTCAGGATAGAAATCAAATGGCCCGGTATATTACATATAAATAATCACATGCAAAGTTATTTTATGATGCCCATTTGAGTTATTTCAGCTTGTGTTGCAGTATTAATTATTATCACTGCATGGTGGTTTCTAATGTTTGAGAACTATAAATAGAAAACTAACAGGAAATATCGTTTTCGTTGCAAATGGTAAAATCTCACATTAAATTGATTTGTGTTAAAAAATAAAGTCCAGTAAAATAATGGAAGTGGAAGTTATTATGTTAAATGTGTGTAATGTGTGGGCTCCAATAAACAAGGTTGAGAAAGACTGGGATAGTGGCAGATAGGGAAAATATACATTACTTTTAATTGATTTGTTTTCCAAAACTGTGCTGTCTGATCCTCAAACGTTCGGAGCATTGCTATATGTATTTTGCAGACACAAATACATCTAGCGCATGGAAGCAAAAGGAAAGACGTTTGATTTGCAATGTATTTTCGTAAATCGGATACATGAACCTTTATTATTTTGATTTGGACAAAGTCATGAAGAGACTCCCTGCGGGGACCCGTTGCAGGCCCCCAGGGACTTCCGGGGGCTGCACATGGTACCCCCCAGCATTTCAAAGAAAAACACGCGGTGCCTTTCACGTTGTGCTTTGAAATGCATGACATGTATCTTTACCATTGAAGCGGGCGGTGCTTTCAGCACCGCCCCCCACAATGGTAAAGATACAGGATGCACCCGCCACTGTGGCGGGCGCATCCTAATCCCATGCACGGGACCCCGCCCTCATGGCAGGCGGTCCCTAGTACCGTGAGGATGGTGGGCGGGCAAAGTGTGCCCGCCATCCTAATAGGGGCCTCCGATACGAAAAAGTCACTCAGCATATTGGGAAAATGTGGCAGTAAGAAGTAACTTTAGATGTGAAAGATGTGTCCCAGTGAGACATCACATTTAGTTGACAGAACTTTGGGGTTCAAAATCATCCACAGTGAATCATCAGCATGAGTGTGTAATACTTTAAGAAGCATAAAATACACATAGATATAACATCACTTTTATGTGCTAAATCACCCCTTTTTTAAAGAATTTTCCTATTGTTTTTAGGATCAAACTTGTAATTAGGCACAGACTTGGAAATCTACCCTCGGGGCAAGTTCAACAGCAATGTGAAAATAGTTTTACTGGCACTGTTAGAACTGGGTGTCTCTAATTGGGAGAGGTAGATACCTTAGTACAAGTAGGGACCCTTGCTTCTAGTCAGGGTTAGGAGAATACACACTTTACATAACCCCTGCTTACTCCCTTGGTAGCTTGGTACGAGCAGACAGACTTATCCCAAAGGCAATGTGCAAAGTATTTGTACTCAAAACACACAGTAATACAGCGATAACACCACAAATGGACACCATACCAGTTTAGAAATATAAAGTATCTTTATCTAGACTCAACAAGACCATCACAACAAAAATCCAACATTCATGTAGTCAAATAGCATTTAAAAACAGTTCTTTCCAAAATAAAGTTTGTAGAAAACAAATAGCTCAACCTGGGGCTATTATGACATTGTAACAGCAATAAATCCAAATGGTCGGGCTGGCTTCCTGGCTGCCACGGGGAAGGTGAGGAGTCTTGTCCACGAGGAAGCGACGTGTGAAATCCAGGACAGGGGAAGTTGGTTGTGTCAGCGATGAAGCCTTGCTTCTGGTGAGGCAATGCAGTACGAAGTCAGGGAGTCTGTGGAGTCACCCTCAGGGATTATCAGCACTGCAATAACAGGATGCAGGCACTAGTAAAAGATGGAATCTGTGCGAGAGCTGGTTTTGGGAAGGCCGATACCTGCAGGCGTCGAAGGGCTATGGAGCTGTGGCGCAGGCTGGGCAGTGCGTTGTGCACTTCACAAGTGGGGCCCGGGCATCGGTGCAGGTTGCAGCATCACAACGGCATCGCTGATGGCATCGGAGATTGCTTTTCTTGCTTCTCTTAGGTTTCTTCTAGCTCCCAACAGCAGGAACAACTTCCGTAAACCCAAAACTGAAACAGGCACCTCCTTGCAGGTCAGAACTCCCAGCAATAGATTTCAGAGGAGCTGGGGGTGACATCTTTGTGTCCAAGAGACTTCAGAGCAGGAGCCCAGCACACATTGGCCCTTGGAGATACTTCTTCAAGCAGGTTTCTCAGCAAAGTTCCAGTCTTTGTTACTTTCCTTGGCAGAAGCAGTGAATGCAGCTCCACCCCACACAGCACACAGCAAAGGGGGGGGGGGGGGTACTCCTCCTCTTGCGTCCAGGCACAATCTTAAATTCTAGGGATTAAGGTTCACTACCTATACCTCATTTTGTCTGTGTTCTTTATGCATGGGTCTATGAGCCCAGTCTAAACCAGTTCTGTCCTCACTGATGTGATTGATCACAGGGGATGGAGACAGCATTGTGCAAACAAGACAGGACCTATTTAGGTGCAAGGAAAACTCCTTCCACTACTCTAAATGATGCCAAGGTCTATTCAACTCAGTTCTGAGTCATCCAGGAAGGTCCAGGCACACCACAGTCCCGCAGTGGCTGTTTACGGTGAATGAACATCCCCAGCCAATGTCACTCCAAAACCAGGCAGAAGCATACAGAACGGTTAAACAAGAACAAAATGCCTACTTTCTAAAAGAGACATGTTGGACTGGCCCTCTTTTGCAGGATCATCCCCAAACTTTTTGCCTTCCTCTTGTATTTTTTCTCACATGTTTTTGTTGGTTTTATAACTCTGGGCACTTTCCACTGCTGATCAGTGCTAAAGTGCATGTGCTCTGTCTTGTAACCTTGGTAAGATTATTCTACACCTGTTTGGCATATTTAATTTAGCTTTAACGCACCTGTACACTGGTATCCCATATACCCAGGGCCCGTAAATTGAATCTAGTAGGCCTGCAGCACTGCTTGCGCCACCCACAGAGGTACCCTTTCTAATCTGCCTCAGGTCTCTACTGCTGCAATGATGTGGGTTCCACGTATGAAACTCCCCTTTTACTACATATACATCACACCTAAGGTTGACACAAGGAGGACTTGCTGTAAAGGGACCTTGATGACCTGTCCTGCTTGTTGTTCCATGCTCTAAGTGCCCCCCAGTTGGTCTAAATGGACTGGTGAGTACAGCCCTCCCTGTTTTGCCAGTAGTGCTTGGTGAGCATTTTGAAGTCTGTACCAAACCAGAGAGGAGCGCTTTTGACTGCCCTGCAGTTGGGCAGCGCATCACTTCCCTCTGGGGGGCCTGAGCAATGGGAGAGGAGAGCTGAGGTGGAAGAAGTCCTTTCCCTCTCCTGGTCATGTCCCCTGCATCAGCCTATTTTGATTTATCTACAGCCGGGGCTCCACCCCATGGCCCCAGGCTACCAAACAGCACAAAAACAGTGAGTAATCCCAGCCCGAGAAGTATGCGTTGCCCAGCAATGCCAACATCACTGTGAGTGGGGCCCAGACGTGTTGGAGGGCCGGGCGGAAGAAAGCAGAGCTGACGGAGACTTCACTCCGTCTTCTGCCACCGCAGGGAGGCCTTGTTCAGCACCACTGCCCAGAAGGATCAGGGAGCAGGTGCCCCCCTTGCCGAAAAGGAATATTACACCATGTGGTTGCAGGCAGCCACGGTAGAACAGCCAGGCTGGAAGGCTCTGGCCCAACGGAGGTTCTTGCTCTGCATGGAGTAGAACCCGGGGGTGCTAGAGCAGAAGGCCCTGCCCCATTAAAGGAAGTCTCCTCAGCGACATCCCATGCAGCAGCTATGAGCTGCCTAGCATGCCCAAACGTGCCACAGTTGTTGACCCGGTCCTGTGGGTCAGGGTGGATGTTTCTTCATGGCACACCTGCCGCACTTCTTTTCTCTGGCCTGAGGGGCTATGGAGAAAACATACACAGGTGCTTTCACAGCACCGGTATAATTACTGCCTTCCCTTAGGCGGGCATGTGGCAAAAAAACATACAGGAAGGGCACAAAGACACCAGGTACCATCATAGGAGCGCAGGTGCCACTCATAATGTAATTCTTATGTTATGATTTGATGCAATGTTGCATATTACAGTGGTATTTGGCAGAGATAGTAACAGTGACATGACCTGTGTTTCTACCTCACATACTGCATATATGTGTCCTGACATGGATGTATGGCGGTTATTGATGCGTTCTACTGTGTAAGCAAGAGGGGGGAGAAAGAAGAAACTGTGATCCATTCAGCTTTCTTGTTCTGATACCAAAAAATCAAGAGGGGAACGGATCACTTGTCCTGTGTAACCAGGGTTTTTGATATTCCATGTAGTCTACCGATAAAAAAACCCTCATTCAAGTACAGAGGATTGTGGTGGCGGTATATCTTGATGCTCTGCCTTACTCTATTGAACGTGACAGCATCATCATAGGGTTAGTTCTCATGCTTCCTCCGCCTGGAGGTGTACCCCTGGTTAGTGCAGTTGTGATCAGTGATATAGGGGTCTCAGAAACGTGAAAAAAATTTAAAATACTCGTATAGCCTGATGTGAAATTTATTGGGTCTGGATTCGAAGTGTTTTAAAATCAAGTCGCGTGCATGATGGTATTTATCAGGAATCTCCTGCACTTAGTATGTCCAAAAAAATATTGACATGTTTCAGCCCTTGTTATTGCCCCAGTGGGTCAAGTGGGCTTTCTTTAGGACCTAGAGTGAAAAAGGAGAGTGAGAGATTTAATGCGTCTCTGTGTATATCTACCGTGAATTGTAAGGGTCTTTTTTTGTGATCAAGATATATTAATCTGATTTGTAATGAGGTCCAGATGGTACCTGTAGGTTTTTAAAATGGAAATAAAGAAGGGGGGGAAGGAACAAAACATGGATATAGGAAAGGATGTTAGGTGTGCACTTTCCCATATTTAGCTGTCTAAAAGCAAAGACAGAAAAGTAACAATAAAATGGCAATTCTTTGAGACTTCAACAAAGTTCCTAAATCAGGCTGTTTGAGGCAAAAGATCTCTCTATGTTCTCTCATTTCTGTAACCAATTGGAAATGCAATGTGGGATGTAAGAATAATCTTCCATGATCACAGTAGTGCAGTTGATTGGCAGATAGTCAACTCTCAATTAAAAGGTAATCTCTACTACAAACATTCATATTTGCAGTGCCCTGGGGCATGTATTGTTCAAGACTCATCTTAATGTGGCTGAGTATGATACGTATATATCCGGAAAATCAACTAGAAAAGGGCTGATGGTGGGTACTAGGGTGACGCTCTCTTAGCCGTAAGTGCTGCCTCTTTTAGTTTGTACATGCGGTGAACCTGAATGTATTGGCCGCTATCCCATTCAGAGGTATAGATGCAGAAAATCAGCAAGTTCGAGGCTGATGGTGGATACTACCACTAAATACGTTCGAACCAGTCAAACACTTTCCATACACTCAACCAAAAATGCTTCAATCATACTACAAAATCACACTCATGCACACCACAGTCCCTTGAGTTCCGTTATTGAAGGATCTTTCTGTGTTAGATGAAAAAAAAGGGACCCGATACCACAAACAATGCAATAGATATACACCAGGCATACAGTCCTTTTAGGAACCGGAACTACGTTTTTTGACTAACCGGAACTGATGAAGATAGCACTGAGGATCCAGTCAGGCTCCCCAAGGGGTCCTGCTCCACATAAGATTTTTAGGAACCAGTTGGAACTTCTTATAATCCACATAAGACGTTTGGCAGAGCTATCCTTTCAGACAAGCTATGTGCCCCTTGATTGGAAAACAGCTCAGGTAATTCCGATTAAAGAAAAGGCCAACCTGAACCTGTCCCATTTGGACAATTTTCACCCTATTTCTCTCTTACCTTTCTGTGCTAAAGTGGTGGAGAAAATTGTCAATGCCCAGATAGGTAAATATATGGAAGAATGCTAACTTCTCCACCCCTCACAGTCAGGCTTTAGAGCGAACCACTCCACGGAATCGGCTCTGCTTTTTTCCACAGAACTGCTTCGTAGGAAAGTAGATGAAGGGCGGACGGCCGCTCTGCTGTTCCTAGACCTTAGTGCGGCATTCGATACCGTCTCGCATTGTTTACTACTCGCCTGCCTTGCGGATAGAAGGTTCTAAGTCCACTGTCCCCCCTTTAAATCGGAAGCACGATCCCTAAAGCAGGGGGTTCCTCAGGGCTCTATTTTGAGCCCTACTTTATTCAATCTCTATATGGAACCCCTGGCGAAGATTGTGGAAGCTCACGGGGTGGAGATTGTGTCCTACACTGACGACACTCAGCTGGTGGTGACCCTATCTCAACTCCGGGAAGAGGCGGCAGCTAACTTCTCCGCCTGTCTAGGGGAATTAGCAGGCTGGATGAATAACAACTACCTCCGCCTCAATGGGAGCAAAACCGAGCTTCTAGTGATGGGAAAAAACACCGTCAATCTGGTCTTCAGCGTGGTGGCCACCCGAATTAGGGCCCACTCCCAACCCATCTGAGCAGGTGAAAAACCTGGGTGTACGACTGGACGCCAATATTTCCTTTGAACATCATATCATAGGGGTTGCAGGCCATTGCTTTAGCATTCTAAAAAGTCTTCGTAAAACCTTGGACCTACTCCCAGTCACTGGTAGGAAAACGCTGATACATACCCTTGTCACCTCCCATCTGGACTATGGGAACTTACTTTATATCGGCCTGAGTAGGAAAGGATTGCACCAACTCCAGTGCGTTCAGAATGCGGTTGCTAGGCTGGCATTGAATCTCCCCCGGAAGTCGTCCGGGAGCCGTGCCTTAGCCACCCTGCATTGGCTTCCCATCCGGGAACGTATTGTGTTCTAAACTATGTGTATGGCACAGCGCATTGCACAGGGAAAGGGACCCATATACCTACAAAATATGCTGACCATGTATCGTCCTAAGCGGCTACTGAGATCCCTAGGTAGTACGCTTTTCCAGGTCCGGCGTATTTACAGAGCACGGATGGGCGGTCGCTCTTTTAGATACCTGGCCAGTAAAAGGTGGTACACACTTCCGATTGAGCTCCGTATGGAACCATCTGAAGTGAGGTTTCGTCAGAAATGGAAGACTCACCTTTTTCCCAAGTAGTTAGGTCCAATTTCCGGTAGGCCCCTTCATGTGCTCCCTGCCGGACAGTTGTTGAAGCTCTTTAATGGTCTGTATCCATAGAGCTGTGACACACTGATTTAAGTGTAACCAGACGCTTTATAAACTTTATTATTATTATTATTATTATTAAGAATGCTGATCTCCATCATCACTGCAAACTGTTCATCAGTGGATATTATTGCTGTTACTGAAAATGATGCTGGACTGCACCCATCAACTTTTGTAACTGATCCATCAATATGGTCAGTAATTTTAACAGAGAGAAAATTAACATTGATTTGCTTAGCAGTCTTCACTGGAATGGCATACAAGTGCCCAGAACATGCTGAGAGTAAAGGCCAAGCCTAACAGGGTCACTTGTAATGGGGGTATGGCAAAGTAGCCACATCATTTAGAATGTGCATTTTCAGAATACATAAAGATTGGCTGCAATATTCACCATGCTGAATGGATATAGTCAATGAATTGAATCAATAAAATCAGAATCCTCCCTTGATCTTTGCCTTCCAGAAATTGTTCATTTGGCCCCCAGGATCTTTGAAACTTAATTAACCAAGATTTAAAAAAAGGTTATCAGCACTGGTCACGTTCCTTCTGAATGGACGTTGGTAACAATCCTTCATCTGCTAAAAAAGGAATGATGTTGACCCCCAAGAGCCTAGCAGTCACAGGGTGATATCCAGACTACCTTTTCCGGCTAGACTGCTGGAAAAGGATTTGAATATGGAACTTATGTCATACATCGACAATAACAATGTTTTGGATTGCACTCCTTACGGATTTAGGAAGGCACATAGCACAGAAACTGCTTTGTAGGCCGCATCAGAAGAACTGATATTAATTTTGGACGGTGGAGGTAAAACCGCACTGATACCATTGGATCTGTCTGCGACCTTTGACATGGTCAACCATCTTAATTGACTGATTAGCTGAACTAGGAATAAGAGATGCAACATTGAAGTTGTTAGGAACTTTTCTAACTGATGGAACAAATCATGTAGAAATGGATGAGTTTTCCTCCAAGCATTTTATTTGGCCATGTGGGTTACCTCAGTGATCCTCATTGAGCCCCACACTTTTTAATCTCTATGTTACCCCTCATGCCAAACTTATAAAAGCTATGGGTTTCACAGTAGTGTCCTATGCTGACGACACCCAAATTGTGGTGTCAATATTCAATGACCACGATGAAGTTGCACATAGGTTTATTTCCTGTATGTCCCAGATAGAACAATGGATGAGAGCAAATTGCTTAAAGCTTAATGCTTCTTTTTGGAAATGATGAACTCTTTTGGTCACCAAGTTGGTGGACACAGCGCATGGGGTCTTCATCTACACCAGTACGGAAAGGAAGGTATTTAGGAATCATCTTTGATGACAAACTTAACTATGAAGATCAAGTTAATGCCTTTGCTTCATTGGTGTTTTTTACTTTGAAAATAATCAGAATAATCTGTCCCTACATTTCTCAGGACCTTCAAAAAAACAGTGGTCTCTACCCTAGTCCTACCTAAAATAAACTATAGAAACGCCCTTTTCATTGGCATCCGAAAAAAATCCCTTCAAAAAATGACAAATGCTGTAGAAACAGGAATTCCAAAATATCAATCAGCGTCACAAGCCTTGATTAAAGTACATTGGCTTCCAGTAGTAAGATGTTTGGAGTTTAAGGCTCTTTGTATTGCATTTGAAGCACCGCACAATATAGGACCTTTTAATTTTAATTCAAAATTTGTCTGGTATACCCCTCAGAGGACACTTAGATCCTCAGACGCAATGCTAATAACACTACCAAGGATTAGGTGGGCCACATGGGGAGGTAGGAGCTTCATCCTGAGGACTGCCAAGTTATGGAATGTCCTTTCTGTCAATATAAGAAAATGTTTAGATCTCTTTGCATCTCGGAAATTAATAAAGACTTAGCTCTATAGTCGATAGCGAGCCATCACCTAATTTTCTTTTGCATTACATCTCCTTTGAGTGGCAGGGCAGCAGTGCCAAGACGCCTCAAGACAATCGAGCGCTATACAAATTAAAAATCAAATCAAATATTGTGGAATTGCATTAGCATAGTTTTTCTACTTAGGTAGCTCTTCACATGATGGTGAAAGCCACTTTGGGGGACAAACCCAAGCTGGCATGGCAGCCATCTTTATAGGAACAGTGGGGCTTATCTACAAGCCCCTTCTGCCACTGGTGCATCACTTCGTATGACACTACGGTGGTGCAGTCTGCAGACCCATATCTATGAGGCAACGCAAAAAAGACACCTTCTGTGGATTTTCATGGCCTCGCATATATGGTGCAAGGCAATGTATAACAAGTTGCTGTGTTGCCTTACACTGCATCAGGGAGGCATTTCATGGGCAATGAGGTGGGCGATCAACATAAACAAGGAAGGTAGTGATGGTTTAGAAAGATGGCACAGCAATTCCAAGCGATATATTGTCTCAGCTTGTCGGTATAAGAATAACAGTATTGGTGCCCCTCCAGGTTATGATACAAAAACACCCCGCTACCACGGATGTCATAACACAGAGGTTCCAAAGAACTCCTATGCAAAACCACTGTACCTCGGCACTCTCCAAAACTATATCACTATTGTCAATAGTGTGACACCTTGACAATCCATAAACGATGTGATTGCTCACAGGACACCAGTTCAATCTAATGAACTTCTGCAAAATTCCATTTAATAGCATGTTATAATGTTTTATTAAAATTGTAGAAACCCAATAATCAAAATGCAATTAAAAACACAGACATATATTCTTTTACAAAGATCTTGATATCTCTAGTCAATCCACGGAGGTCATGTTCATAAAGCCTCCTTGTTGGCAATGATGGACACAGCTGACACGTGTTTTTTTATGATTGTAACTTCTTAAAGGCTAATTATACAAGAAAATGTAGATCCAAAGGATTTGGTTGCCCAATATTCAAATATCTTGCTGCTTAGTAAACAGAACTGGGAGACCCTGAAATTATCCCCAATAGGTGGAAAGTTCCCCAATGCAAAGATTCAATTTAGGAAAGGATTTGTTCAGCTATTGTCCTCCCACCATAGGTGCGTACTCTCAATATTGCGTGTGTCTCCCACTTGGAATTGATGACAGGTGTATAAAAGCACGTTTATGTAGCGGTCTTGTCAATAATACAGAGAAACTGAAGGCAATGGTAGGCCTCTCTCTAACCTGCATAGTGTCCGTATCACGGCGTTGTGTCCCCATTCAGGAAGAGAGAATGAGGTGAGTGTTCTCATGCAACACAAATGGCTTTTGACACATTTCCAGATTTACAAGGATCTGTAAACTTGAGAATGTAACTGTACACCTCCCGGGGGCAGGCATAATGATGAAAAATATGTTTTTGTCTCCTTGTTTTTTTTCTTTCCATGTGTGCTGCTTTTTTGGGCACACATAGATAGAGGAAAATGCCTCAATGGATTGTTTTCCTGCATGAAGGTGTTCCTTCCTGCACAAAAATAATTCTGCCAACAATGCAGACTTCCTTGACCATGGTGCAAGGGTGTCTGAGTTGGTGCTAGGCACCATGTTGTGTGCCCTCCCTGGTTGAAAGGACAGGAATGCACCATATTTTATAAATAGTGTAGTGCATTCCTGACCTATCGATTTGGCATAGGGCGACGCAGGAAAAACACTTGCGGCACTACCCTACACCAAATCATTGTAAATGAGGTCCAGTGATCTTTTATATGTGTAGCAGACTCTAAAGTGTAAAAACCAAGACATTTGGCACACATTTTGAGGTACAACATTGCCATTAATGGCGGGTTTACCATTTTCATTGGAGAATCTTCAGTCATCTGGAGTGCTTGAGTCACCCAATCCACATTGGTGCTTGAAACTGTACCATATTCTAAGGAACTGCCATGGCAGTGAGTGTTTCCCCAATATGGCTTGAACCTCCTTGGGGTGAAAGCTTTGTGATGACATGAGTTATTGTGGAATTGCAGCCACCATAAACATATATTGGCAATGTACCACCAAACTAGGATTAAATACTAGTACTCACATTAAACATGCCTGATCCTATTGAAGTTTGCTTTCTACAGCTCAGGCACACTACTATATCATTCTGTCTAAGACCACTATGCACCTTGTTTCAATCTTTCACAGTATTGATGATGTTCAAAATGTTGGTGGACCAATCACTCTTGATCAAACAGATCCATCATTAGGTCTGCGAGACCTACACCATCCTTTCCATTGACGGTTAAGGTAAACAGTCATAATATCTATTCCAAAATATAGAATGGACATAATATCGAAGTAAAAATATAGAATGGACAAAATATCGAATGGACACAATATAGTGGTTAAAAATATCGAATTTAAGGTAAGTAATATCGATTTTCAAAATATAGAAGTCAAAATGTCGAAGTGTACAATATAGGCATTAAATATATCGATTTTTTTAATAATATCAATTTTTTTTAAGTGTTTTGTATGTTAGTATATGTGTGAAAAGTGTATATTATTTTTTGTAATGTATGTTTAATGTATTTTAAGTAATGAATTTTATGTTATTTAATTTTTGTGTAATTTATTTCTGTAGCGGGTTGTGGGTTTATAGGGGAATAGGGTGGGAAGTAATTTAATTATATTAAATTAAATATTCATTTTTAGCAATTATTATTAATTTTTAATTAAATTTTGCTTTTTAGTTCTCTAGCCGGTTGTGGGTTTATAGGGGAATAGGGTGGGAAGTAATTTAATTATATTAAATTAAATATTCATTTTTAGCAATTATTATTAATTTTTAATTAAATTTAGCTTTTTAGTTCTCTAGCCGGTTGTGGGTTTATAGGGGAATAGGGTGGGAAGTAATTTAATTGTAATTAAGTAAATAATTTTTTTCATTCATTGGTATTGATTTTAAATTTATTGGTATTTAATTTTAATTGGTATTTATTTCTATTAATTTGCAATTAATTTGTATTAATTGGTAATTAGTTTGTATTAATTAAATATTTGATAATTATGATAATTGTATTAATGTATTTTCTGTAGTGGGATGTGGGTTTATAGGGGAATAGGGTGGGAAGTAATGTAGTTGTAATTAATTACATGTTAAAAATACTTTTAGTGTATTGATAATTAATTTACTGTTAATTTTTAATTGGTATTAATTTGTATTATTAATTAGTTTTTGTTATTGAAAATTAATTAGTTGTTAAATAATTATGAATAGGTTATTAATTTTTAATAACTAATATGTAGTGGCATTTCTAATTAATTATTACATAATATTAAATTGGTTATTAATTTCAATTAATGTTTTATTGGGATTGATATTTAATTTATTTTTAATAATATATTAAATCATTACTTTCCCTACTGTTGCACTCTCTGGAGTTGGAATAGTAATTTTTACCCCTACGCTATCCAACGCTTTCCCTACTGTTGCACGCTCTGGAGTTGGAATAGTAATTCTTAACCTCCCGCTATCCAACGCTTTCCCTACTGTTGCACTCTCTGGAGTGGGAATAGTAATTTTTACCCTTACGCTATCCAACGCTTTCCCTACTGTTGCACTCACTGGAGTGGGAATAGTAGTTTTTTACCCCTACGCTATCCAACGCTTTCCCTACTGTTGCACTCTCTGGAGTGGGAATATTAATTTTTACCCCTACGCTATCCAACGCATTCCCTACTGTTGCACTTTCTGGAGTGGGAATAGTATTTTTTACCCCTACGCTATCCAACGCTTTCCCTACTGTTGCACTCACTGGAGTGGGAATAGTATTGTTTATCCCTCCCGCTATCCAACTCTTTCCCTACTGTTGCACTCTCTGGAGTGGGAATAGTAATTTTTACCCTTACGCTATCCAACGCTTTCCCTACTGTTGCACTCACTGGAGTGGGAATAGTATTTTTTACCCCTACGCTATCCAACGCTTTTCCTACTGTTGTACTCTCTTGAGTGGGAATAGTAATTTTTACCCCCACGCTATCCAACACTTTCCCTACTGTTGGACTCTCTGGAATGGGAATAGTATTTTTTATCCCTACGCTATCCAACGCTTTCCCTACTGTTGCACTCACTGGAGCGGGAATAGTATTTTTTACCCCTACGCTATCCAACGCTTTCCCTACTGTTGCACTCACTGGAGTGGTAATATTAAATGTTACCCTCCTGCTATCCTACGGTAAAATATTGTACATTTTTTATTAATAACTTAAATTAATTATATCTTAATGTTAAGGTTATTTGAGTATTTTTAAGTATGTTTTAGTTAATTATATTTATTATTTCATTAATTTTAAATTACTTTTAAGACATTTAAAAAAATTCAATATTTTGACTGACTATATTTTTTACAGACTATATTTTGGATTCGATATTTTTGTACTTACCTGTTTGTAGATAGGAATTCGATATTTTGGCATTCTATATTTTGGTGACTATATTTTGGTAAGTCTATATTTTGTCATTCTATATTATGTCAGTGATCCGACGGTTAAGTAGCGACTTCTACCAAGTAACTTTCACTGTCTATTAGCAGAAGTCCCAATGACATCTTTCTCTAAATAAGGCACTGGGTCATTGAAAGTGTGCAAGGCATATTAATGAAGGAGTTGAGTCACCTTTGCACCATTCAACGGGGTGGAAAAGTGACGCAACCCTTAAGATGGGATTTATTAAGCCACGCAAGGCTCCCTTGTGTGGCACTGAACAGATTGATAAACAAATTGCTGTGCTGCATTACTCTGCCTTAGGGAGGCATTCCATGGGTGGTGCATTAGTGAGTCCATGTGAGAGCCATGAATTTCGGATCATTCCCAGGTTTACCATAAGTGGTAGACCTAAGAATGTGTCAAAATGCTATGACTCCCCAAGTGAGGTGTAAAGAGAAGAAAAATCTTTATTTCTCCTTGTTTCCCTCGTTCTATTTGTGTTGCTTTCAATAGAACGCATCGAAAGAGGAAAATGCCTTGGGAGATATTTTATATACAGGAAGAAGCCCCTTCCTGCACAAAAGCAATCCTGCTAGCAATGCAGGCACCCTTGCGCCACGGTGCAAGAATACCTGCATTGGCGCTAAGCAGCACATTGTGCGCCAGCACTGGGAAAAGGTAGGAATGCACCATACAATGTTAAATATGGCGCTTTCCTACCCTTTTCCTATCATGCAGCGCACCAAGGTGACTTTTTGCGCTGTGTGATATAATGATAAATGTGGCCCACAATATTTAGGTCAGAATTCTAAAAGCTCGCATTAAACCACTATCTTAGATTAGTGCAAATATTTTCAATGTATACAAAAATTATTCGTTGCATAAGGCAAGTGTAAACGTGTATGTTTCACTTTTTCTTTCATTTATTTTGCAGAATTTTGCCTTTTACTCACATAAAAACGAAATAGAGGCAATCAAGATTCGAGCTGAACACACAGCAATGTGTCCAAGCATATGTTATTTTTGAACTACACACTCTAACGGGAGCCAAAAAGGAAGGGAAGGGTTAGGCTGAGCCCCAGCCCACGTCATCTTGGTGCACGAAAATCTCACATGGGCAGAGAAGATGCAATCGTTTCACTTGGCGAGTCGCACATTTATAGCAGAAGGTTTAATCATCTGGGTCCTATCCGACTGTGGAACTTTTAAGTGGTACTGGGGATATGCGAGTTGTAAACAAATTGAGAACGCGAAATGACCAGGGTTACCAAAGGAGGCCTGTACATTAAAAGAGTAAGTATATGTATCCTTTAACACAAACTCATGTCCCGCTTCCTGCACAACCAGGGAGCAGCTGCCAGTTTCAAGCTTTGCCAACTGCACCATCAATGTCAGAGTTGGACAGAAAAAAGGCACAGGCACCAAATTAAATGTGGCTCTCATTAACGAAACAGAAAGCTATAAAGTTCTCCCACATTCCGCCAATCAGGCCAGTTTTGAACTTGTTCATATTTGCTATGTAAAGTACTTCGCAAGGTATGGGATGTTTCATGAATGTGTGCTTGCTGCAGGCAATGTTTGTGGTAATATCACAGAAATCAACAGTAAAAAAAGGCCCACGAGACCATAAATATGGTCCTCAAATAGCCATAATACTGGCTCACACACTTACCTAACACACCAGCTCTTCTGGCACCATTAGATTGCCCTATAGGCATGACAACTGGAATTTTGAGATTCTGCAGTTGCTGCTATATTTATAAATTTGCTGCATTCTCCACATGGCCCATCATCTGCCGCATATTCTGCAGACTTCAACAAAATTTTGCTTCTAGCTCAAAGGGATCAAAAGTTGGAAAAAACGAGGTGATGTGTTTTCACACAGTGGAAGGCCCTTTGCAAAGGTCATCTTTCATTTGCTTATTTCTATATTGAGGGCCAGATGTAGGTAAATTTAATTCAGTGAGTCCTTAATAGAGATTTTTGCCGAGTTGCTATTAAGGACTTGCTAAATTGAATGTAGGTAGGAATCGCATGAATATTTGCGATTCCTTAATATTCCTTAATTGCGAATCGCAAATTGAGATTTGCGATCAAGGAATACCATCCCATTCATTCCTATGGCCCAAGAGGCCAATAGGAATGAATAGGATTTGCGGCCGCAATTTGTGAGTAACCAAGATGGACTCGCAAATTCTGGGTGCAATTTCAAGGGTGCAATTTCAAGGGTGCAATGGTTCCAAAAGGACACCCTGTTGCAACCCTGAAATGTAAATGTGTGCACATGTGGCGCACATACATGCCCTAAGGGCATGTATGTGTGCCACATGGCACTTTAAAAAAATCAAAAAAGTGCTTTTTCAAAGGCGATTCTTTAAGGCTAAAGTGCGCTTTCTTTTATGCTACCTACATTACATTTAAGGAATCGCAATTTGCTATGACCTTGCGTATCGCATCAACGCTTCTGCGTGACATCCTATACGGCGCCCCGTAAGTGTACGGCGCAAAGTTTCTAATTGTTCAAAAACATATATTTATGTATTTAATGTACATATTAAGGAAAGACATTATCTAGGACAATCATGAAAATAGTTTTTTTAAACTTTTAATAAGCGATTATTACTTTTAAAAACAATTACGCAAATCGCAGTACGTCGTACGTACTCGCATCTTAAGAGCACCGTAACACCACTGTAAGCGTACGCAAAGTCATGTGACCATAAAAGGAGAGTTTTGATTGGTTCATAATACTTCCTATTCCAACTGTTGAAAGACCCCTCTCATTCTGATAATCCTACTTCGACTTTCCCAGGAAAAACATCTATTCTGTGGAGCTATAGTCTTTTCCAACCAAACTCTGTAAATGCCTGCTCTCTTTGAGACTTCATCAGTTCATTCTCTAAGGAAGAATTTGTTACTGAGCCACCTCAGAAAAAGAGAAAAGAAGCTTTCATTTCCGGAGGGACAGAAAAAGGTGAATGTACCGAAAGTAACGTGCAAGATCTGTGAGGTTACAATTTCCAGAGCTGACCCCACTAAAATGTACTCTTTCGGGACAGCCTCAATATTTCTCTGTGTCAAAAATTTGCATCCAAATAATTATGGAAGGATGGCAGCACAAAGCTTCCAGGAGAACCCTCAACCTGCTGTTCCTTCTACCTCAACTGCACCACCACCTCCTCCGAGCAGTCCGCATCCTATTATTGTGCCTCAGTTTGCATATCTTACAATTCATTTATATGGAAGATGCATCACATTCTAAAGCCCTGCGCCAGAAATAGACTTTCCTGTGCAGAGAGGGGGGGAGGGATTGGAGGTGTTCTAGCATCGGAACACCTCCTAAAAGTGACTGAGTGAAATCTATAAGATTTCATTCAGTCACTTTTAGGTCTATACTACGTCAAAACCCTGCACCTGCTTGAAACAGGTGTAAGGATTGACACAGCTTTGTGAGCATAGAACCCCAAGAGCATTGCTGGAGCTGCATTGCACTTGGAACCCAAGTCAAGCAGTGCATCACCTTCACAAGACAAATACATCACATATCTGTGCCGTTTTTGCTCCATAATACACTACATTGTAGATATGGTGCATCCATTGTGCTGATATCACAGTGCACAATAACTGCCATATGTCTGGGAATGTACCACTTATTGTACATCTGCTGATAACTGTTTGAATATAGTGAATGGATTACTACACACTGATCAATGAGTCACTACAAAACTATAACAGGAATGACAGAGTGGTTGGTGGAAGTGTAAGGATAGAGACTGGGGAATTCAAAATATAAAAGGTAAATTTGCAGGTGCATAGAACAGTACATGCACAGTAAATAGGAGTTTGAAGCAGTACATATACTAAGGCCTACTTTGCTCAGTAATTACTTGGGTACTGACTGCATGATTACAGTTCTGCAAAGAGAGTGCATGACTAAATGTATAAGAGCTTGAGTTTTACCTCAGTGCATATGTAAGGAAATACTGCTGAATGGCTCACTACAATATTGAAACAGTAGAGTGAGAGTGATTGTGAAAGTCTAATGATAGAGACTGGACAATTGAATGTATAAACAACAAATGTGCAGCTACATAGAAGAGTGCATGCATACTCTATACAGGTTTAAAGCAGTACATGGCCTAAGGCCTACTTTGCACCATGATTACTTGAGTACTGACTAGATAATTACAGTTCTGCAAGGATAATGTCTGTCTGAATTTAAAAGAGCTTCATTTTTAGCACAGTGCATACATAAGGGCATTCTGCTGAATACTTCATTACAATACTGAATCAGCAATCACAAAGAGTTTGCTGGGAGTGTAAGAATATAGATTAGATGATAATAAAAGCTATAAAAGACAAGTTTTCCCATGCATGGAAGAATGCATGCATAGTGTATAGGAGTTTGAAGTAGTTCATTCCCTAAGGCCCACTTTGCACCATGACTTCTTGGGTACTGGCTGAATTATTACAATTCTGCAAGGAGAGTGTCTGGCAAAATGTACAGCAGCTTCACTTTTAGAACAGTGTATACATAAACACATACTTCTGAATGGCTCATTACAATGCTAAAATAGCAGTACCAAAATGTTTGGAGGAAGTGTAAAGATACAGACTAGGCAATTGAAAGTTTAAAATCCAAGTCTACAGGTGCATAGAGAAGGACATTTATCATTTATTATTTAATAACCTTCCCAAAGCTCCAAGCGCCAGCACACATTTCCGAGGGTAGGATACGATTTACAAATGCTAGCATTTTTTAAATTAAGAACCATAAAAATAATAAATATTAAACCTTTTTTTTTCTTCTAATGATAACGATATTTTTTATACGTCTTCTATTTAGATGCTTTTATTCATGAAAATGCAAAGAACACATTTTACAGAGTAACAGTTTTTAAACTCTCCAACGTATGTAGATAATAATATCTTATACGTGTTACTATCAAAATCGAAACCTTCACAGTTTGTAATTTTTCTGAACATGTGCAGACGAAAAACAGTTAAAACGTGAGCTCGTGTAAACTACAAAATATGCCATCTACATAGGCGGAGCCACATCTTTCTTTTATAGACTACTAAACAACATAAAACTATATAAACTACACCTACTGTGCAATTAGTTTTGTTTTCCCGAGTTATTTCTGAATCGCCAATCTCTGTTGCAGGTTCTGTTCTCTACCATCGGATTCTCTTTTTGCGTCAACAAACATATTCCGAGTTGTAAGTTGTTTCAAGATGGCATAGGCATAGTACTTAGTTATAAATTGTGACTATTTGTCAATATCTAAACATTTATATGTATAAAAAAATTGTATTGCATGTTTTTCGCTTTTTCTCTGTAACGTCAGCAGCTTGTTCCTAGAAACAGATATATTATAACAAATATTACTCCTTTTCTGGCTCATTTTACCTTATATATAGTGACTTTTTATATTATATTATTGATACTGTACTTCGCTCGAGAGGTGTTGCTAACCCGTCGACGCAAACCCTAAACATTTACAATCAATTCACAATGATACACTTGTTAGTATGTTTTCCCCTAGAGATCACATACTGTTAATATGTATATTATAACATTAACAGTCTTAGTGATCCTAGCGGAATTCACAATCCGTCGTCACAAACAGTAACAATAAGCAAGCAACGTTACCGGCTTGCGACTTTCAGACTATAATTACCGCTCAAAACTATTTCATTATGGATGTTCTGTTAAATACGTAACTTTATTTTCCTTTTCTTTTTACTGTAACAATGGAATCAATCGTGATATTATAATAGATTGTCCTATTGCTACAGAAGAGGAATGGGAGATTTTTCAGCGCCATCTGTTATATATTTATCAAATATTTATAAGTACTTGATCAGATATTTTTATATATATTAAAATATAGCTATCATGCATACTTTGTTACTTTAAATATTTAATAAACCCTACATTTCTGAATGTTATTTTCTAATTTCTATTCTTATTTGCTATTCCTATTCACCTTCTCCCTAAAGAATATATAGGACCTGTACTATATATTATAAGAGTAACATTCTATATATTCTTTGGTGAGTATGTGATTTATTAGCGGAACAGTCTGCAACTTGTAAACACTATGACAGCACGTTTCTGAATTGTACAGAATTCAAATTTTAAACATAATAATGCATGTATTTCTATGTAATATGAAGCAATTTATATTTTACTGTTTTACTTGTTCTCTTGATCTGAGATAATGTAGCGCAGGAGTGTTTGTTGTAGCACTTCTATTCTACTTTATCTAAAAGTAACTGATGCCCTCTTACATCAACACGAATGTGGGGCAACACTTTTACAAACTGTAGCACAAAATAGAAGTATACAGTCTCCCTTAACTGATATGTTATGAAATTCCATTTTTAATTGTCACCCCTTTCATATATACTGCAACAGTTTCTGAAGAAAGTTTATTTGTATTTGCTTAATAAAAACTGTTTCAAACCTAGACTGAATTTTATGCTGCGCAACCACACCTCCCCATCAGGAAAGTAAACACCACATTATAAGTAAATAGTACTACTAAGAAGTATGTCATCTACAAACCTGATAAAAGAAAACAGTGCAAGACTCTGTCATTTTTCCGTTGTGATTGATACACCACACTGCAATTATATAAATGGCCCTTGAAACATATATAAAAAATTGTTTACCTCATAATTCCTCTCCACCACCTTATGGTCACTGTACACAGTTTATAGTGTTCCTAACCTGCCCTCTACTACTTTCTTTCTCCATACTCCTTTGGAAAATGCATCACAATATCACTGACAACAGTGAACCGTTCCCACCCAATAAGGAGCAAACTTGTGTTCAGAACACTTTAGCCAATAATGTCCATGTTGTTCCAAAGACGAGCAAGGAATGACTGCTAAGCCTTCTACTTTTAATATTTTACAGCCATTAAACATTAAACTTCGTAAAGTCCCGCTTGGAGCACGTTACCCTAATACTCCCCGAACAGGAAGGAATCCTTAATAAAAAATTTCCACTGACTACTTCTACGACTAATGGTTCCTATGAAAAAAATATATATAAATCTCCAACACAGTAACTACTTCAATTAGCAAACTATTGTGATGAACTTCTAACCTCTGTACTCACGCAAGTGATCCATGAACTGTTACTATGGTAACAGGCAGAAAGGTAGTGGCTGTACAGAAAAACGTTAGGTTTACCTTGGATCCTCTACAAGACAGAAACGAAACCAAAATACCACATTTGCAACCACTTTGCACAGTTTTTTTTAATAAAAAGAGGCCACGGGGTGGGGGGGGGATCAAGTGGAGGAGAAGCCGGACCCCGGAACTCCGGGGGGCCATGAGCCCCCCGCATACATATAGTTAAAGATCCCGGGGGTAGCGATCCCCGCGCAGAGGAGACCCTCTAGGACCCCCATTATGAAAAACAAATTGCCCCAGAGATTTGGCCTCCGGAGGCTAATTAAGAATAAAGCGGGCTTCGCATTTTTTTTCTTTTTAGCCCAAAACACGTACCTTGCGTTTTAAATATATATATATATATATATATATATATATATATATATATATATATATATATATATATATATATATATATATGTGTATATATATATATATATATATATATATATATATATATATATATATATATATATATATATATATATATATATATATATATATATCAGCTCCGAATTCCTAACAATACCCAGCCGGGTTCAGGAAAACAGCACTCACGAGCACAGCAGTGTATCAGCAAAGGGGTTTATTTAGAACAAACGCGTTTCGGGAGCGAGCTCCCTTCGTCAGTATTCACAAATTGCCCCAGAGATTTGGCCCCCCGGAGGCTAATTAAGAATAAAGCGGGCTTTGCATTTTTTTCTTTTTAGCTCAAAACACGTACCTTGCGTTTTAAATATATATATATATATATATATATATATTCACTGAAAAAACCATAGGTTTCACACCAGTTATAGTTAGCTGGAAATTTTACTGACATAAAACCATTGAAATTCCCACATTATAGTTAGTTGGACTCACTATATCTTGCACGTGTAATGCACTGATGACACCATCCAGTGAATGTGTGTCTTTCAGATAAATAAATATGTTTTATATATGTATGTTAAGGTCGATGGAAGAATATTTGTTTAAATTATTGTCTTAATGGATGGTTTTTTTTAAAAAAATGATTGGATATCTGCCTTATTAAGTGTATCTTAGTGAATACATATATTAGCGAGTGAAAGTAGGTCAGTCTCTCTGTCATCAGTGATGTCATGAGTGATGTCACTGACCATGTCATGAGTGATGTAATATGTGATGTCATCAGCAGTGCATTACACGTGCAAGTTATAGTGAGTCCAACTAACTATAACGTGGGAATTTCAATGGTTTTATGTCAGTAAAATTTCCAGCTAACTATAACTGGTGTGAAATCAGTGAATTTCATAGGTTTTTTAAATGCTAATTCCTTTCTATATCGAGTTTCTAACCTTTTTCTTTTTTTTACAATTTGCTGTTTTTTTGTAAGTATTCATTTTTTTTTTTATATAATTTTTTTTTTTTGCGCTCTGGGTGCGCGCTCCGGGAAGCTTTCAGCTAAGCTCTCCGGTAAGCTTTCCGGTGAGCTCACCTGAAAGCGCACCCAAAGCGCTACTGTCGTTCGTGAAAAAAAATATGAATGAAAAGTTAATAATGCAAAACATTTCGTACCATACAAATAAAATCAGTTTTTTTTTATAAGGAAAATGATTATGCATTTCTGTAAAAGTTTGATGACGTCACTTCGGCGCGCAACGTAAGTGCCCTCGGAAGCGCCTACGTTCGTGCCGCGTAAACGCACCCAGAAGCGCCTACGATTGCGCCACGTTTGCGCCCCGGAAGCGCCGACGATCGCGCTGCGTAAACGCACCCGGAAGTGCTCCGGAGCGCGCAGCGTAAACGCGTCGGGTCATGTGACCCTAAAATAACACTTTTCATTGGTTGCTAACAGTTTTTTTTACAAAGAATGAAATCCCCACCCATTTCCTTCACTTCTTCTTTCACTTTTGTGACTGAAAGACCTGTTTTTTGCTCCTGGATCTTTCTTGATTTACCATGGCTGCCAGAGAATCCAGCAGTGAGGATGAACCTGATTTCATCAATGAAGAGCCTCCTACCCCAAAGGTGAAGGAACATTTTATATGGAAATTTTTTAAGATTCCAGCTGACCAGAAGAAGGTGAATGCTCCAAAAGTGGAGTGCAGGATCTGCAAACAGGTCCTGTCACGGGGTGACCCCCCAAAAAAATACTCATTTGGGAACTTCACGATGATCCGGCATGTGGAGAGGAGGCACCCCCAGAATTATGCCCGGGAAAGTGTCAGGGCTCTGGCACAAGAGGTTCCCAGTGATAGGGCCTCTACATCAACCGGAGGAGCAACTTCTTCTGGGAGAGGGCAATCGCAGGAGCAGGTGCCAAACATTCAACCTGCTTTTAACCATGGTGTCCTCAGATGCAGATACTGCAATCAACTGCTTACCTTTGGAGAACAAAGTGTCCAGCTCATGGTTCGAGCATTAGAAAACCATCGCTGCCCTTTCCACCCCTCATTTTTTTTGTTCTTTTTGCTCCTGTTGAGCAGTTTCCATTCCCTGTTTTTGTTCCTGTTTTGAAAAAAGAAGAAAACCAAAAGTTCTTTTCAGAACTACCTCTAAGCATGGACGAATTTTGCGAATCTCGCGTTCGCGAATTTTGCGGATTTGCGAACTCGCGATTCGCAAAATCCGCGAATTCTCGCGAATTTGCGGATTTTTTTTTGTGTTCGCGCGGGTTTCTGCCAGTTCGCGAGGGTTTTGTACAATTTCGCAAACGCGAACTTACCTGTCGGCTGGCAAGTTTTGCGAACTTGTTGTTTATACGTGTCCAGCCTGTTTGGGACACTCTTCTTCATCACTGCCACTCTCTGTCACCACTGCCACTCTCTGACTACTCATGCCACCCTCTGGCCCACCCATGCCACCCTCTGTTTCATCACAGCACCCTCTGGTTGTCTAGTCAGTGTACATTATTGTGGCAAAGCAAAGCACACCTTCTCTGCCTCAAGTGACCTGAATTAATTTGGGGCTGATTAATGTGTCACAGAATATTTTTTTAGCTGGCACCTGCTTCCTTAGTGCTTCCTGATTAGTGATCTTTTGCACTTGCTAAGTGCTTTCATTGTTGCAAAATTAGTTACAACACCTGCCCTGCCACAACTGACAATAATGAATTAGGGGCTGATTAATGGATTTGAACTTCCAGCCTGGCTCCTGCTTGTCTCCCTTAGCTGTAATTCAGGACCTTTGTGGCATATGTGTAACTATTCTGAGGTTCAGAGCAGGGTCACATAATAGTTGCAAGTAGGCAACTGAACTCTGGAGGGGCCCCTCAGGAAGCACGACAGGAAATGGCTACTAATGATGAGCCTGAACTTTTGAACCTGGTAAGTAGTTTCAGTTTTGCTAAGATCGTATTTCTGCAATTTAGCGCTTATTCGCGGGGCGCGAAGTTGTACTGGGAAGCCGCGAACTCACGCGAACAGTGCGAGCAAAATCCGCTACTCGCGGATTTGCGGATTTTGCGGGAGATTCGCGAATCTCGCGGATTGCGAATTTACCGAAAATCCGCAAAATCCGCGAGCGAAACGGATTTTCCGCCCATGCTTAACTACCTCCAATTCTCATCAAAGAGCTATATTCTTAAAAAAATGAAGAGTAAGTGAAATATAGTGCATTGATAATTGAAAGGAGAATGAGTAAGAAAGAACAGAAAGGTATGAGAGGAAAAAAGAAGTGAAGTAGGAGGACTGAAAGAAGGTGAGTGTTAGAAAAGAAAGTTATGAGAAGAAGAGTGAATATGGGGAATGTTGATATTCAAAGAAAATGTTGAAAAGGAGGGGTGTGGAAGGTAAGAAAAGATGCATTGCTGGAGTTGAAGGTAGAAGGCCTCATTTATGAAGCCATGCGTCACTTTAACGCCACCAAAGCATCACTTTTTGTGACACAACATTCCAATAAAAAATGCACCTTATTTATTCATATTTACAAAGTGGTGTTTCTTGGTAAATACATCACTTTGTAAACCCCTGTGCCACATTATTCCTACGTCAGGTGTAATGTATGCAAAAGGGACGTATTGACGCAAGAAAGGGTCGTAGAGGTGACACAGTGAATAAACTGGAGGCCTCATTTCTGAAAAGTGACGCATCGCTACGTGAAAACAGCGATGCGTCACTTTTCTGGACGCACTCCTTATGACATTCCAGATATGTCATATTTAATTCATGACTAATCAATTCGCAAGGAGTTACAGATATGTCAGTATTTCTGACGTATCTGTAAACACAAAAGTAACGCATTGCTGGAGTGCGTCACAAAAGTGACGCAACTCCAGTAATGTGTCCTTTCACATGGAAAAAGCACCATGTGAAAGGTCTGCTGTGAAGCAGGCGCAAGATTTTGACGCAACAGCATCCTAAAAGTGACGCAGTGAAATCTCAAAGATTTCACTGCGTCGCTATTACAAAGCTTTTTGCGGTAAATACGTCACTTTGTAAACCCCTGTGCCACATTATTCCTACGTCAGGTGTAATGTATGCAAAAGGGACGTATTGACGCAAGAAAGGGTCGTAGAGGTGACACAGTGAATAAACTGGAGGCCTCATTTCTGAAAAGTGACGCATCGCTACGTGAAAACAGCGATGCGTCACTTTTCTGGGCGCACTCCTTATGACATTCCAGATATGTCATATTTAATTTATGACTAATCAATTCGCAAGGAGTTACAGATATGTCAGTATTTCTGACGTATCTGTAAACACAAAAGTAACGCATTGCTGGAGTGCGTCACAAAAGTGACGCAACTCCAGTAATGTGTCCTTTCACATGGAAAAAGCACCATGTGAAAGGTCTGCTGTGAAGCAGGCGCAAGATTTTGACGCAACAGCATCCTAAAAGTGACGCAGTGAAATCTCAAAGATTTCACTGCGTCGCTATTACAAAGCTTTTTGCGGGGGAACACCCCCTCTGCATGCATTATACCTGACGCAGATATAATGTGGCGCAGGATTTTAAAAAGTGACCCATCTACCTAGATGCGTCACTTTTTAAATATAGCGCAACGAGGCGCATTTTTTTACACCACTGGTGCGATGCGTCACTTTTCTGTGCGCACTCCTTATGACATTCCAGATATGTCATATTTAATGTATGAGGAATCATGTCGCAAGGAGTTAAAGATATGTCAGTATTTCTGACGTATCTGTAAACACAAAAGTAACGCATTGCTGGAGTGCGTCACAAAAGTGACACAACTCCAGTAATGTGTCCTTTCACATGGAAAAAGCACCATGTGAAAGGTCTTGCGTCAGTCTAACACCTGCTGTGAAGCAGGCACAAGATTTTGACGCAACAGCATCCTAAAAGTGACGCAGTGAAATCTCATAGACGTAGATAATCTACCTAGATGCGTCACTTTTTAAATATAGCGCAATGAGGCGCATTTTTTTTCACCGCTGGTGCGATGGTGCTTTCCCCTTGTGAAAGGACGCATTACTGGAGTTGCGTCACTTTTGTGACGCACTCCAGCAATGCGTCACTTTTATGTTTACTTTTAGTTCAAAAATACTGACGTATCTGTAACTCCTTGCAACATGATTCGTCTTACATTAAATATGTCACATCTAGAATGTCGTAAGGAGTGCGCACAGAAAAGTGACGCATTGCACAGCGGTGTAAAAAAATGCACCTCGTTGCGCTATTTTTAAAAAGTGACGCATCTAGGTACATGGGTCACTTTTTAAAACTCTGCGCCACATTATATCTGCGTCAGGTATAATGTATGCAGAGGGGGCATTCCCCCGCAAAAAGCTTGGTAATGACGACGTACTGAAATCTATGAGATTTCACTGTGTCACTTTTAGGATGCTGTTGCGTCCAAATCTTGCGCCTGCCTCGCGTCTCTTTTATGTTTACAGATATGTCAGAAATACTGACGTATCTGTAACTCCTTGCAACATGATTCGTCATACATTAAATATGACACATCTGGAATGTCATAAGGAGTGCGCACAGAAAAGTGACGCATCGCACCAGCAGTGTAAAAAAATGTGCCTCGTTGCGCTATATTTAAAAAGTGACGCATCTAGATAGATGCGTCACTTTTTAAATATAGCGTAACAAGGCGCATTTTTTTACACCGCTGGTGCGTCACAAAAAGTGACGCACAGGCGGCGCAAAACTGGCAGCGCAAGGCCTTCATAAATATGGTCCTGGATTTTCCCCGTGCTTCGCTCCCCGGTGCGCGTACCAGGCGCTTCCCCCGCGCAAATCGAAAAAAAAAAAAATGTAATGCCCCGCAGGACCCTATTTTAGCCCCCACATCAAACCTAGGGGGTCAGAGGGGGTCTACTCTGCCCCCTTATGGTCATTTGCCCCTTTTTTTTTCAAACCCCTTGTGTCTCGATTTTACCGAGACACAAGATGGCGGCCGCTCCAGACTGTTTAGAATGTTTACAGACACCAAAGAGCCAATCAGCTTTCTGCGCGCAAGTCGGGTGTCGCGCCTGGAGCGCTCTACGGTGCGCGCACCAGAGAGCGCCTATAGATATATATATTTTCTGGAACCTAAATTACTCAAAATCCACTGGAGCACATATCTTGAGACATAGCAAAGGCACATGGGGCTACCAGTCCCTACAATTTTGCCAAGTTTGGTGTAAATCCATTCAGCCGTTCGGGCTAAAAGTGAAATCGACCACCCTATGGAAATTAACATGGGGAAAACGCGTTTTGAGACCCCCCTTTTATCTCGGCCCCCGCTTGACGTATCCCCCCCAAACTTTCAGGGAAGGACCGGAGCTCGACGAGGCCATTTTCAGGAAATTTTCAGGCAGATTCGTCAACCAGTGCCAAAGTTATTCCAAATAGAATTTTGAGATTTAACATTGTAAAAAATCCTAACTATAACTACCTACTGGCGACCGCCAGTAGGTAATATATATATATATATATATATATATATATATATATATATATATATATATATATATATATATATATATATATTCACTGAAAAAACCATAGGTTATAGACCATATATAGTTAGGAATTAGCATTTACAAAACCTTGAAAATTCACTGAAAAAACCATAGGTTATAGACCATATATAGTTAGGGATTAGCATTTACAAAACCTTATTTTACTCGCACAAAACCATTGAAATTCGCATATATAGTTAGTTGCACTAACTATATATCGCGCACCCCCAATCCACTGCTGATGATGTCACATATTACATCATTCATGACATGGTCAGTGACATCACTGATGACATCACTGATGACATCTCATTTGACATTACTGATCACATCACTGATAATATCATTCATGTGATAATACGATGAACCTCTTCAGACTCTAATATAACCTTAGATACAATCAGTGTAAACAGACACTCACAGATTGTCACTCATCCATGGAGTTACTCATACATCTAGTCAGTCATGCAAAGAATCAATCACACCTCCATTTCCTCAACTATACAGTTATACACACCTTACTAATTCAAACATATTCTAACACATATTTACTCTCCTATACAATCCCTGATACAAGTTCACAATGATCCATACAGCCACTCACACATTCACTGGCTCTTATGCACAGTTATTTATATATGTCAACTCTCACATGTACTGTGTTTTACATATGTACTTACTTTGACATGTATGTTATGTTATGTTATGTTATAACAATTTGTTGTGCGCACAGCGACTCCAGCGAAGGAGCATCCCGGCGCAGAGACACTAAGCAGTCATAACACAGCATGGAGACAATGCTACAAAAAAGTGCAAAAACAGGGAAGCTAAAATAAGAAGGTTTTTATGGCTCTACGAAACAACAGCATGTCCTCTATCAGCCGAAGTTCAACTGGAAGGGTGTTCCAGATTGACGCGGCTCTAACCCTGAAGGAACGGCCCCCCATCCTGCTGAGCCTAAATCTGGGGACAACAGCACGGGCCTGCCCTTGAGATCGAAGATTGCGGGTAGGGACATAGAAGGAAATGGAGTTGGCCAGGATCTCGGGACCAATGCCTCTAAGGATTTTGAAGGTCAAACAGAGGACCTTGAAAAGAATACGCTTTCTAACCGGGAGCCAGTGCAGGGAGCGGATGACATGAGACACTGGGCAGAACTTAGGAAGTCCAACAATGGCTCTCGCCGCGGCGTTCTGCACCCGCTGCAGACGGGTTAACTCAGCCTGGTTGGCCCCCGCCAGCAAGGAGCTGGCGTAGTCCAGACGGGAGATGATGGTTGCCTGGACCACAAGCTGTCTGGTAGGGGCGTCGAAGAACTTAAGCACCGGCCTCAACCCTCTTAGGAGACCGAAGCAACAGGCTGCGATTTTTTTAGTGTGCCCTGTGAATGTAAGACCAGCGTCTAACCAGACCCCGAGGTTCTTCACCTCCGACACTGGGGTCGGAGTGGGGCCCAACTCCGAAGGCCACCACTGGTCGCCCCAGAGCTCAACTCCCTTCCCGACAACCATAACCTCTGTTTTTGTGGCATTAAGCTGGAGACAGTTACCTGTCAACCAGCTGGCCACCGCCTTCAGTCCGGACTGAAACCTGGGGGCATCCTGTTCCGCATCCCCGCTGAGAGTAACCGCCAGCTGTGTGTCGTCGGCATATGAGACCATGGTTAGGCCCCACTGCCTTGCGACATCAGCCAGCGGTCTCACGTAGAGATTGAACAACGTGGGACTCAGCGAGGATCCCTGCGGAACCCCCATGGCCAGAGGCTGGAACCTGGACTTGAAGGGAGGGATGGCAACACAGAAGGAGCGGTTGTCTAGGAAGGAGCGGAACCATTGCAGCGCCTGGCCGCCGATCCCAGTCTCCTCGAGCCGCCTAAGGAGGATGCTGTGCGAAACAGTATCGAATGCGGCGCTGAGATCTAACAAAATCAGCGCCGCCGTCTGCCCATCATCCAACCTAGCACGGAGATGTTCCACCATCACCAGAAGGGCAGTCTCTGTGCTGTGGCCAGCACGGAAGCCATTCTGTGTAGGATCGAGGGCATTGGACCGGGCTAAGTGTTCAGACAGGGCCAGGTTGACATGGGCCTCTGTCAGCTTAGCTGGCCAGGGCAGCAGCGAGATGGGACGGTAGCTTTCCGGCTTGGATGGGTCAAGAGTAGGTTTTTTAATGATCGGAGACACCACCGCCTGCTTCCAGCTGATAGGAACGACCCCAGTCTCTAGGGAGAGATTGACAAGAGAGCGTATAGCCACGCGCCCCACAAAGGACTGATCTCGAAAGAGGGCAGGCCTCACTGGATCGGATGGAGACCCAGATTTAACTTGCGTAGCAAGTTTGTCAAACCCTTCCAAGGTGAGGGGGGGAAATGAGAGCAGAGCGGGCTGGTCAGATGTCACCGTAGAGCTACCCAGCGCTATACCAGTGCTCGGGAAAGTCCGATATATAGACTGGACTTTTCCCAAGAAATAGGAAGCGAGGGATTCACAGTGTGTGACAGAGCTCTCAACCGTTGAGATAGACCGCTTAGACATAAGATCTTTCACTGCCTTGAAGATAGCCTTCGACGGGTTAGTGCTGTTCCGAAATTCCTCGGCATAAAATGCCGCTCGGGCACGACAAATGGCCCGGTGATAGATCCTGACGGACATGACATATGTTGCTTTTAACTCAGCCCCATATGTCTTCCGCCAGGCCCTCTCCGCCCGTCTACAGGCTCCCTTCAGAGCACGCAAAGCGTCATCGTACCAGGGGCTTGACACACGAGGATTTATCTTCGTTGTTACAACAGGTATCAACACATCCAGTGCCCTAGTGAGCCAAGAGCAGAAGAGATCATACCCCTCCTCTACGTTGTTGAATGGGCCCAGAGGTTCCACTGACAAAAGATGGTAAAAGTCATCCAGCCTGAGTTTACTCCAGGGTCTCCTGGGTACCCGCTTGGCTGAAGAGGTGGAAATGTTGGAAGTTATAGGGCAGCAGATGGACACCAAAGAATGGTCAGACCACGCTACAGGAGCCACCGACGTGACTTTAGCCTCGGTCAAGTTAGTAAAAAAAGGGTCAAGAATATGCCCCCCGGAATGAGTAGGCTGGGAGACCAGCTGAAAAAGTTGAAAAGCCTCTAAGTCCATGAGAATGTTACGTGCTGTCAGGCAAGATGGAGCATCGAAATGCAGATTTAAATCGCCCAGAATGGAAAAATTAGCACAGTCAGTGACCAAGGTGGCGACAGTGTCCGGGAAAGCATTCCTGAACGCCACATCACTGCCCGGCGGACGATACACCACCATCCCAGAGAGTGTAAATTCTGGGCTGACAGAGACTTTAAAAGAGGCGCTTTCACAGCCAGTGATCTTAAGAGTGGTCCACACACAGGAAAAACTAGATCTCACAATCAGGGCTATACCCCCGCCTCTAGATGGCCTATTCGCAGTATACATAGAGTAGCCGGGAGGACAAACAAGATTAGGAATAGCAGTGTCGGCTTCCTGAAGCCATGTCTCGGTTAAGGCTAAAATATCCGGAGCTTCAGTTTCAATCAGGTCATACACATTCTGTAGATGTTTAAGGATTGACCTGACATTAAGATGCATAATCCGCAGTGAAGGCGGTAGTCCCCTGTTGTGCCGGACGGCAGAGGGGCAGTGCCGTGAAAGAAGCTGCGGAGGGTCAAGTACCAGGCCATTACAGGGACAGCGGTAGGGGCCGCATAAGGGATGAACGGGCTGTAAAGTGCAATGACCGCTCACCTTGCCGATGGAGTACAAATGCTCCCTAGAGTATGTAAGCATGGCGACAGTGCTGGATAGACGAGAGCAGGCCAGAGCCCGCCACGTCCCGCGCGTCCGTAACGCGGACGGGCGCAGACGGGCAGGACTCTGGCACGACTCCGGCCACGCGAGGACACGCCCGCTGCGCGATCCCGCTGCGCTAGGGGGCAGAGAGTAAGTAGATTGGGAGGTGAGGGAAGACTAGAGCGTCACCCTCACAAGATGGCCGCCCGCCGAGGGACAAACAGGAAGTAGGAGCGCTCGATCTCCCTCCACTCAAACAGCATCAAAGAGCTGCGGTGGACCGGGGAGACAGCGCTGTGCCTGGCAAGGTAACAGGAATAGTAAAATACACTTTTACAAATTTTAGGAGTAGCCCAAAAGTTAAAAAAGATGTAGCACTGAGATATCAATTCACTCACCAATACACTCATGCACACAGTCAACTGCCCATGCAGCTGTTTCCACATGCACTTTTGAACCCATACATCTAGTGAATCAACTGCTCACACATCTATGCACAGAGTCATACACCTCCCAGCCACCCACACACACACACTCAGTCTCCCATACAAATACTTGGGCAGCCAATGAATAACCCATATAGTTACTCATATAGCTACTGATTAACACATGCAGCAGTTTACAGAACAACAGACATAATGATGCACAAATTAAGACAGTTTAGTCACTAACCCGTGCACTCAGTGAGACACATGTAATCACTCTTTCATACAGTCAGTCATGCACCTACTAAATTCTTCATCCAGACACTTATACATCCACTCATTCTTCAATATGCAAGACATATTTTAACTTTACAGAAACATACAGTCATTGGATAATGTCATCAGTGATGTCATTTGAGTTGTCATCAGTGATGTCATCAGTGATGTCACTGACCATGTCATGAATGATGTAATATGTGACATCATCAGCAGTGGATTGCGGGTGAGCGATATATAGTTAGTGCAACTAACTATATATGCGAATTCCAATGGTTTTGTGCGAGTAAAATAAGGTTTTGTAAATGCTAATCCCTAACTATATATGGTCTATAACCTATGGTTTTTTCAGTGAATTGTCAAGGTTTTGTAAATGCTAATTCCTAACTATATATGGTCTATAACCTATGGTTTTTTCAGTGAATTTCAATGGTTTTTTTAATAGCAAATATCAAAAGATGTAAAATGTATTCTTTTTTTTTCTTCACCAAAGTACGCTCCCCGGTTAGCTTACTGGTGCGCGTAACGAGCGCTCCCCGCGAAATTTAAAAAAAAAAGAAAAATCTTAATTTTTGCATGTATCAGCATCCTAATCCTCCCTCCGAAAACCTAGAGGGTCACAAAGTATCTACCGTGCCCCCTCTAGCCATTCCGTACATTGTTTGTCCTCCATCTTATGTCTTAATTCTACCAATACACAAAATGGAGGACTCCCGTAACGCTGCCGGTTCGCGTACCGGGGAGCGCACCGGTAAGCGCTCAATAAAAAAAGTTGGGAAAGTAATTTACAGAAAAACCACTACAGACACTTTCATCAAAAATATAGAATAGCCCCTACTACATAGCAGTCCCTACCATTTCCCCAAATTTGATGGAATTTCATTGTGAAAATTATGCTGTAAGCCTGATTAAATATCCTGAGGTAAATTACCTAACCAAAACACATATGAAGTGTTAGAATTGACAACCAATCAAAATGCTACTTTCAATATCTTCTATTATTTCATGACATTTGATTGGTTATGTACCTGAATATATATAAAGAGAGAGAATCACAGCCATTTTGACTACTACTTCTTGAAGTACATATCAAGTACATTTCAACTGATAACTTGAAGTTCTATTTGAAAGGTAAGATGTTATTTTAAAAACTGAAGTATGTTTTGTACTGTAAGCTAATTAGGAAAACATTTTCTGATAGTTAAATACTATCCCTCTGTAATACTTATAGAATAAAATAGACTTCTCTGTTTTAGTTATGGATGGAGTTAGACTTGTCTTGTATAATTAAGAATTGACTTAGAGTTTATTTCATAACTTTTTCATATTTCTACTTCCAGTTTGATACCATACACTGCCCAACGAAAAAATCACTGTTTAAAAAACCAAACTACCTGTCTGTACTTAAACCCAACAGTGCCCTATATGTACTGATATATTTTTTTTAAATTCATTTTACAGCATAGAAATGGAAGGAGAGCAGAAAAATAACGTGGAAATTGCAGAATGCAACCAAGACAAAGAAAATAATTCAGAATTCTTTGATCAATCAATGGACATAGAACTTCTGCAATGTGTTGAAGCTGTGGATTTGTTAATTGAAAATGAGTCAAAATCTGACCAAGAATTATTAGAAGTTTTTTTTAATTTTGAAAATAAATCAGAATAATACATTTATATATAATAATTCAAAAATTTTTGAGACATTATTCATTTTTATATGTATTTTTAAAACTAGTAGCAAATTGATTTTAATGTAAAATCAGACTTTAAATATACTGTGCAACTTTAAGTTTGCTCATAGTTACTTCCTTTCTTCCACTATATCATCACCAATGTGTATTTAACATCTCTTTATCATCTCCTGCCTCCATGGTGTTTCTGCTTTCCTGACAGACTACGCTATGAATTCCATATACCACAATACCTTCTGAAACAACATGCAAGATATCTACAAAGGAAACAATGTATTTTTATTTTTAGACTCTGCATTGGTACCTACATGTTGGTACTTAAATAAAATAAATAAAAAAAACAAAAATAACAATCAATAAACATACAATATTTGAACATTCTTTCATCCTATTTTCCCAATATTACGCTTCCCGGACCGCTTCCCGGTGTGCGTACCGAGCGCTCCCCCCGCAAAAAAAACGATATAAAAATTATTATTTTTTAACCCCGCAAGGCCCTTTTAAAGCCCCCTCATCAAACCTAGGGGGTCAGGGAGGATGTACTCTGCCCCCTTATGCTCATTTCCCACTTTGTTTTGGCCACCTCTTGTGTCTCGATCCTACCGAGACACAAGATGGCGGCCGCTCCGGACTGTTTAGAATGTTTACAGACACCCGAGAGCCAATCAGCTTCGCTTCGCGAAGTTCCATTACGCGTCAGGTACGCGAACCGTGGCGCTAACCGGGACGCTGTCACGGATATATCTGTTTTTTAAAACGTTAATTTCTCAAAATCCACTGGAGCACATATATTGAGACATAGCAAAGGCACATCGGGCAAACCATATCTACAATTTTGCAAAGTTTTGTGTAAATCCATTCAGCCGTTCGAGCTAAAAGTGAATCCAACCGCCCTATGGAAAACTCAATGTTAAAAATGCGTTTTAAGACCCCCCTTTTTTTTGGCCCCCCCTTGACGAAACCCCCCCAAATTTTTAGGGGCTGCTCAGAAACAAAATGTGCCATTTTCCTGAAAATTTTAGCCAATTCCGTCCACAAACGCCAAAGTTATTTGACATAGAATTTTCAAAAATCCCATAGGAAAAAAATCCTAACTATATATACCTACTGGCGACCGCCAGTAGGTAATATATATATATATATATATATATATATATATATATATATATATATATATATGAACGCTTGTGTGCAGGAAACACAGACCACACTCGCGGGGGTTCCAGGTCAGAAAGCTTTTATTCCCCAACAGCACGCTTGGATAGCCTGAAGGCAGGGAAGTGTCCTGTTTCGTCACAAGTCCTGACGCGTTTCGAAGGCAGTAGGTAATATATATATATATATATATATATATATATATATGTATATATATATCCCGCTTGATGTCATTAAACGGCGCCCCATACACGTACTCCGCGAAAGATTCTAATTGTTCAAAAACATATATTTATGTATTTAATGTACATATTAGGAGAAGACATTATCTGGGATAATCATGAAAATGGAAAGGGGCGACCACTCGGTCCCCCCGAACGTATGGTTGGGTGCCCCGATCCTCCCGGGAAACCATTTTGGGCGGGGGGCATGTCTCGGCTGGTATGCCCGAAGCGGCGTAGCCGGGGCGCGCCTTTTCCCGCCCAGGAGGGGTTGTCCTAGACACCTACACCGATGGCCACGCCCGGTAGGCGTACCGGAGGAGGGTACACGCCCTCCCGAAGAAGAATAAATAGAGCGGGAATCCGAAGAAGCGTCCTCTTGTTCCTGTGGTTGGAAGGCTGCACCCACTCGTTGCTCGTGAGCCCTCGACGGAACAAGGAGCAATTTTGAGAACTTGTAATTCCTGTGTTTCTCTTTCAGTATTGATCGACTCGGAGTGAATAATCGAAACCATGTCTGGCAAGAAGGCAGGAAAGGGTTCCGAGACAGACAAGATGCTTCGCATGTTGGTGGGCAGAATGACGAGAATGGAACGAAGCTTCGGACAAGTCCCAGCGCTTGGTCGTGATTTGGCGGGCGTCAAGAAGCAACTTTCTGCATTGAACAAACCGGGTAACCCGAAGAAGGTAATAGGCCCGGCATTGCCGGGAGTCGTCCCCGAGGGTAGAGGGAAACGGGTCAAGAGGAGGGCAGTTGCAGGGGAGGTTCCTGTCCCTGAGGTGCCCCCGGTCATCCCTGCCATACCAGCTGATGACCCAGTACCAACCCCAGACGCGGGTCAACCGATTCCGGTTGTGATTACGCCCGCTAACGATGAGGATATGCCTCCTGAATTGGCCACCCAGTTGGCCGCATGGCTCAATAAGAAGGCAGGGGGTGCTACGGCGCCCGGCGACACGGCCGAAGAGGCCAAATTACTAATTCAGCAGTTGCGGCAGTCGCGAGATGCCGCAAAGGCGAATCTCCCTCTTGTTTCCCCACAGGTAACACCGGAAGGACCGGCAGCTGGTCGCGAGAAAACGGCGGGAACAACGACCGAACCGGGTAAGCTCGCTTTGCCAGTGGCGGGGGAGGGCTCATTGCCCTCAAGGCGGGAGAGGGTGGTTCAACATATCCCGATGGCCACGAAAGAATTGATTTGGGCAGACAAGTATGTCAATATGTTTTCGTTGTTGACTGACCATCGCGAGATGGAATATGCTAAGACACAGAACGATTTGTGGCACCCGAGCGTATGGCGCGCCAAGATGGCGGAGTTCAGGGTGGAGGAGACGATAACGAATTGGGCGAAGGCCTTTGCAATGTTTACGGCGATTATTGGTGAACGTAAGCCCGAGGTACTGACCGAACTGTCTTGTTATCAGGCACGTATAATGGATTTTTATGGAATGTATGAGGGGGACGAATGGAAAGGTTACGACATGAAATTTCGTAAAGCGAAAGAGTATGATGCCTCTCTGACATGGGATTGCCTCGATTCAATTTCTTGGCATAAGCAGCTCCTGCCTGGGACGGCAGGGACATCCTCGCCAGGCGGGAATGGGTCGGGGGTTTCCCGCCAAAAACCCGCGGCGCCCTTTCGAGCAGGCACCGGGGGTGATCACCAGCCGAAAATCGGCGGGAATGGTGGAAAGCGGGGGGTTTGTTGGGGCTTCAATAGAGGCAACTGTAACAGACCGCAAGGTACATGTAGGTTCAAGCATGTGTGTGCGGGTTGTGGGAATTCCTCACATCCGGAGAGTTCACGCAGATCGAAAAATAGCGGGTCGGGAGGTAAAGAAGGGTCCAAGCAGGACTGAGGTGGATTGTTGTGTACAACTGCCTACTCCCGTTGATCTCCTGGCTATGACTCCTTGGTTGAACAAATACCCTGATTATGTCTCCGCTGGGGTGTTGAGGAAGGGATTCTTATATGGCTTCCACATCCCGGTGGGGGATTTTCATGGGGAACCTTTGTGTAGAAACCAGCTATCAGCACAACAGAATGCTAGTGTGGTGGAGAGAAAACTTGCTAAGGAAGTGAGCCTAGGCCGAGTGGCGGGGCCTTTTTTAGCGCCTGCCAGTGGCAGGTTTCATCTGTTCCCCATTGGGGGTGGTTCCCAAGAAGGACCCGGGGGAGTTTAGGCTGATCCATAATTTGTCTGCTCCAAGGGGTTTCTCGGTAAACGATGCTATTGACCCAGAAGTTTGTTCGGTGCGGTACGCATCATTCGATGATGCCGTCACCATGTTAAATCGCCTGGCCCCCGGGGCGCTGATGGCGAAATCAGATATCGAATCAGCATTCCGGTTGCTCCCGGTACACCCACAGGATCAGCGTTTGCTAGGATTTGCATTCCAAGGGAGTTACTACATGGATAAATGTATGCCGATGGGTTGCTCCATTTCTTGTGCCTACTTCGAGAAATTCAGCTGTTTTTTAGAGTGGGCATTTACAGAGGCTACAGGGCATAGGCACGTCATGCATTATCTAGATGACTTTCTGTTCTTGGGAGCAGCCGGCGACTCGAAATGTGCGCAGGCGCTACAAGACTTTTGCATCCTCATGAGGGAGTTTGGAGTGCCATTGGCATCAGGTAAGACGATTGGACCATCTACTTCACTCGAGTTTCTGGGAATTGAGCTCGATTCTGTGGAGGGATGTTTCCGTTTGCCAGTCGAAAATTTAGGGCTTCCCTGGAACTTTGCCTCAGTAAGGAGAAAGTGACCCTGCACCAGTTACAGCAAACGGTGGGTCAGCTTAACTTTGCCTTGAGAGTGATACCAATGGCCCGCCCCTTTTCACGCTCTATTGCACAAGCTATGGTCGGTCTCAAGGAAGGACACCACCGCACGAGACTGTCAGCAGAGGTTCGCCAGGATATGCGCATTTGGTTGGCATTTCTGGCGGACTTCAACGGTCGAGTAGTGTGGAACAAGCCGCCAGCGTCTTCGGACGAGCTGGGCTTGTGGACTGACTCAGCGGGGAGCGTGGGATTTGGCGTCATCTTTGGTAATCGATGGTCGGCGCAAACATGGCCGACGTGGTGGCACACCAGCGGTCTCACAGGTAACATAGGGTTCCTTGAGCTATTCCCTATTTTTGTGGCTCTGATGGCATGGCCGGACGAGTTCAGAGACCGCTCTGTGGTATTTTGGTCGGATAATATGACTGTCGTCGAATGCATTAACAATCAGGCAGCACGCTGCAAATGGATCTTGAGATTGTTGAAGGAAGTTGTGCTGCTTTGCATGAGACTGAATGTACTGTTCAGGGCGAAACATGTGCCAGGTGTACTGAATCATGCGGCTGATGCACTCTCTCGTTCACATATGCAGGCGTTCAGGGGTTATCTACCTACAGCGGACCTAGCGGCGGCACCATTCCCCGAAGCACTCTGGCTAATCGGTGCCCCGGATTACAAGACCTCGTGGCAGCAAGCTTAGCCCCCAGGACGAGGAAGGCATACGAAGGAGCGTTTCGTTCCTATTGTGCATTTTTAGGTCCGACAGGGAATCAGAACTGGGGTCAGGAGGATTCCTTCCTAGGGTTCCTGGTAGCAATGCACAGGGAAGGCCGATCAGCGGCATCGGCCAATAGGCACAGGGCAGCCATCTCATTCAGGTGCATGCAATCAAAGACCCCACAGGTTCCTTTTTGGCGAAAAAGGCACTTCGCGGCTGGCAGCGCCTCGAGGGTCGCAAGCAAGACATGAGGCGCCCAATTGGCTTAGAAAAATTGTCCCTACTCAGGCGAAACTAGTCACGGCATGCTCCTCCCAATTCAAAGCAGTTCTGTTCCGGGCAGCTTTCGCATTAGCATTCCATGGGGCTATGCGGGTGAGCGAACTGGTCGCAAGGAATAAGAAAGATGTGGAGGGAGGCTTGTGCAGGGATCACATCCGAATTAGGGGTGATTCGATGGTAGTCACGATAGCTAGGTCCAAGACCGACCAGGGAGCTATGGGAAGCAGTGTGGTTGTCCAGCGCGTGCGAGGGTCCCCCACGTGCCCGATAAGGTGTATAGAGGAATACTTGGCACTGAGGGCGGATACATGGGGGGGAGTTTGCTGAGGCACATCGATGGCACCCCACTGACGAGTTTTCAGTTCCAGAGGGTGCTCGCACTGACAATCGCTGCGTCGGGCATGGACCCGTGCGATATTGGGACCCACTCCTTTAGGGTAGGGGCTGCTACTGAGGCTACAGCCAGGGGTCAGAGTGCAGAGGAAGTGAAACGGTTGGGACGATGGTCCTCGAACTGCTTCAAAAGGTATGTGCGATTGCACATGTTGTGAAGTCAAGTGACATGCACTCACGCTTCTTGTCTTCTGTTTCATTTACAGTTTCGCGAGCATTTCATGCGGGGCTGAATTTGCAGTCGACCCAGTACCAGGGGACCAGCGGTCATGGATCACCGTCTGAGGAGAGAGTGGTTTGGGTCGTGGGCCACTCATACGTGAGGCGGGCCGGGGACGTATTCAAAGCAGGTGACGGAACTCGCGCAGCTGGGGAATACGGGTACAGAGTGGCCTTCCAGGGCGGGCTCTGTATTGACCAATTTGAATCTTTTGTTGAGGGTCTCTTAGGGCGGCAGAGGTCACCGCCATCTGTAGTCATAGTACACCTGGGGGGCAATGACTTGGTGACACTGGGTAGACGAGTGTTGTTTGAGCAAGTGTTGTCTGCTGTTAGCTGGTTGGCAAAAAGAATCCCGGGGTGTACGATTGCCTGGTCCCACATGATTCCCAGGAAAGTATGGCGGGGGGGCCTTTCGGTGTCAGCACTGAACCATTCGGTGAAGAAGGTAAACAATAAAATTGGTAGATTGTTTCGCTCTGCGCAGTTGCATAGCATCCCTCATGGGTGTATTCGGGGTGATCACATGTATCTAAATGATGAGGTTCACCTGTCCCGGGAGGGGAATGTTTTACTCATAGGAGACTTCATAGCATGGCTAAGGGGTTTGAGGAAGCATGACCTTTAGGAGGAGTTTGGGGGGCCGGATAGCCGGTCAACTATCCGGCCTGTGGGAGTAAGGTCATGATCGGTGAGCAGTAATTTCAAGGTCCCTAGAGGGGGGCGCCACCCACTATGGATGGGAGCGCCCGGGGGGAGGCGGCCATTGGCCCCTCCCACTGGGAGGCGGCACCCACTAAGGATGGGTCGCCTAAGGGGGGACGGCCATAGGCCCCTTCCAGGGGAGGAGGCGGCTATATGCCCCTCCTACGAATTTCCCGGGGCCCGGTTATCCGCGACGGCGGGTATGATAGAGAGTGTGGGGATGGGGGGGGGGAGTCCACGCTGTCCTTCCTACAGATACCTCACACGGGAGCTCGGACGACCTTTAAGATGGCGTCGAGCGGAAAGGGGGGCCCCCAACAAGACAAGGGAAATTAGAGTTGGCAAGGAGGGTACAGTCCTCTGCGCGGCCGCCACTCACACCGTGAGGGCGAGAGTTTTTGGTAGTAGGGATCTGACACCGGTTAAGACCTTGCCGTTGGCCCTTAATGCTAGGATGTACAATTTTAATTTAGAATGTATGCATTTGCAGGATGTTAGACTCGGCTAGGAAACCTTTGTATTAGAGTTTTGTTAAGGTTAGCCAAAGAACATGTCTTCATCGAAATGTATAAATGAAAATTGTACATGATTATGAAACTTTTATTTAATGTTTTAAATTTTGTTTCATATTTTAATAAATACGGCCGGGAGGGTGACTCCCTCCCGCCTTCCAAAAGTTCAGAACTGCGTCCGACTTCCCATCCTTGGGGATTGTGTTGGGAGGGGGTGACGGGCATCCCGGCCATATGGAAAGGGGCGACCACTCTGTCCCCCCGAACGTATGGTTGGGTGCCCCGATCCTCCCGGGAAACCATTTTGGGCGGGGGGCGTGTTTCGGCTGGTATGCCCGAAGCGGCGTGGCTGGGGAGCGCCTTTTCCCGCCCAGGAGGGGTTGTCCTAGACACCTACACCGATGGCCACGCCCGGTAGGCGTACCGGAGGAGGGTACACGCCCTCCCGAAGAAGAATAAATAGAGCGGGAATCCGAAGAAGCGTCCTCTTGTTCCTGTGGTTGGAAGGCTGCACCCACTCGTTGCTCGTGAGCCCTCGACGGAACAAGGAGCAATTCTGACCCACCCACCAGCCCCTTATAGCAATGTTTGGTTTTGCAATAAAGTTTTTTGCTCTGATAGGCCCCTTTTTTTTTCCCTCCGTTTGGAAGTAAATGAATGTCTAGATTGAGGATGTGACTTCTGTCTGTATGATACTGCTTTCTTTTTAGGAGTAAAAATTGTTGATACAGTTAGACATGCTGAAATTTTCTTCCGTAGTAGGTGAACAAATGTCGTATTTATTTTGGTCGGGCGGTAAGGTCATGATCGGTGAGCAGTAATTTCAAGGTCCCTAGAGGGGGGCGCCACCCACTATGGATGGGAGCGCCCGGGGGGAGGCGGCCATTGGCCCCTCCCACTGGGAGGCGGCACCCACTAAGGATGGGTCGCCTAAGGGGAGACGGCCATAGGCCCCTTCCAGGGGAGGAGGCGGCTATATGCCCCTCCTATGAATTTCCCGGGGCCCGGTTATCCGCGACGGCGGATATGATAGAGAGTGTGGGGATGGGGGGGGAGTCCACGCTGTCCTTCCTACAGATACCTCACACGGGAGCTCGGACGACCTTTAAGATGGCGTCGAGCGGAAAGGGGGGCCCCCAACAAGACAAGGGAAATTAGAGTTGGCAAGGAGGGTACAGTCCTCTGCGCGGCCGCCACTCACACCGTGAGGGCGAGAGTTTTTGGTAGTAGGGATCTGACACCGGTTAAGACCTTGCCGTTGGCCCTTAATGCTAGGATGTACAATTTTAATTTAGAATGTATGCATTTGCAGGATGTTAGACTCGGCTAGGAAACCTTTGTATTAGAGTTTTGTTAAGGTTAGCCAAAGAACATGTCTTCATCGAAATGTATAAATGAAAATTGTACATGATTATGAAACTTTTATTTAATGTTTTAAATGTTGTTTCATATTTTAATAAATACGGCCGGGAGGGTGACTCCCTCCCGCCTTCCAAAAGTTCAGAACTGCGTCCGACTTCCCATCCTTGGGGATTGTGTTGGGAGGGGGTGACGGGCATCCCGGCCATATAGTTTTTCAAAACTTTAAAAAAGTGTATATTAGTTTTAAAATCAATTACGGAAATATCGCACGTACGTCGTAAGAGTAAAGATAGTTTGAAGACTTATATATTTTATAAAACAATATAGCACTGCACACTAAAAAAGAAAAGTCAACACAATTATTGACCCCTCTCCCAACATTTAAAAGCCCCTGGGGGAGGTGGTAAATTAATCGAGACTGAATACTTTAATACAGCCTACTGTGCTTACGCTACCAGAAAAATACAACAACAGTACATAGCCCAGATTTTGATTGTAGATTTCTTAGTTGCAGGACTAGTTGTCAGATCGACACACACTCTCTAATGGCTGGTATACACCCACACCACATCTATCCAGCACATCCGTCACTACACATGTGACCCTATGTATAAAAAAAAAAGGGGTGCACCTGTTCGACGCCATATTAGTCTTTAGAGTTGTTCCCAAACTACCGAACAAGGGGGCCCACTACTATATGCGTGGCCTCTTTGGTCACTGAGTTAGTGGTGCTCAAAGCACTGAGAGGGTGAACAACCTGCGATGATAAGGATGGGAGCACGACTATGTCGTTAGCCATATACATTTACCACCCATGATAAAGGCATAAGCGTAATAATGGCTTTCTGGTGACGGACACTTGTTGTAATGGCTGTGGCTTACATGCTTCAAATTACTTTTTAGGTATACGTGTGACCAAGTCTGATAACATCGGAAGCCAAGGACAAACACAGGACATCTCATCGATCACAGACAAGATAGGCGGAGGGTAAAATGAATGTAACAGGTATAAAAAAAAAACGGATGAAAACTACTAAAATGGCGGGTACAACTGGTGCACAAAAAAAACCTGAAAGTTTCACATACTATCATAGAAATATAGCTCTTTTTTCACCAGTAAAGTTAGTTCTCAAAAAGAACTGTGGGGCATATTATCAAGCCTGGACGATAAAATTATCGCCGCTTTATCGGCAGTAAACTGCTGATAAAGTGGCGATAATGGGCATCATAATATGCTCTATGGAATTACAATCGAAGCTCATGTTAGATGTCCTTCACATCTAACATGAGCTTCGATTGGAATTCCATAGAGCATATTATCAAGCCCATTATCGTCACTTTATCGGCAGTTTCCTGCCGATAAAGAGGCGATAATTTTATCGCCCAAGGTTGATAATATGGCCCTGTTTTTTTCGCCCCAATGCCCCCATAATCCTCCCCGCGTCCTTCGAGAGCCGGCATTGCTTTGTCAGAGAGAGCAGCTCTCTCTATCGAAAACCAATCTGCTTTCCTACTTGAAAGAGAGAGCAGATTAACTTGATCTCTCTTTCAAATAGGAAAGCAGTTTGCTGTGGTAAAGTGGGAACAGTGACACTCCCGCCCTACCATAGTAAACAGCAGTGTACCGGGGGTAGGCACCCCGAGACACTGCAGCTGCCGGCCCTGGGAGGCAGTGGTCCCCATGGCCCTCAAGGGCTTCAGGAGGGGGACCGTGCAGCCCCCTCCCAACATTAAAAAGCCCTGGGGGGTCCAGGTCCCCGGAGCTGAAAAGTTATTTCACATATTACTGACCCAGGAAGGTGGCGGTCACCGGGACGTGTACGGGGGGGAGCTGAAAACATACTTTTAAAAAAAAAACAGAGGGGGTGGCGGTCCCCGGGGCTGCAGGGGGCCTTGCAAGCCCCCTTTACAGATAAAAATTGCCTCCGAGATTTGGCCCCCCCGGGAGGCTAATTAAGAATAAAACGTATTTCTAGTACCCCGCGATTTCCTATTTATTTTTCTTTTTTAACTTGGGGGCCTAAAGATCCATGTGGGACCCTCTGAGCAGGCCTAGAAGGTCTATATCTCTTTATACTGCCCCCTTTCCTGTCATGTGCTTATCTAGGTTCCTGATCGATACTGTGACCTTATGCCCCTATTCGGCTATAAAGCCCTTTTTATTCCCTATATTGGCATAACCGTTCAAGTACGATTTTCTGAAAAGTCATCTCTGGCCTCACACGAGCAAAGCCACAGAGCCACATTCCAGCATGACTCTCTGCTACTTCCTTTGCGACCAATTAGTGCAATGACAGAGCAGCAGTCACTATCTGATATTCCTAGATAACACTCCGAGTTCTTCAACAAGATAAAAACTTAGCAAACCTGGAAATCCCCGCTTGCTATGTTTTGATTAGTAATAGAACTCTAATGAGCAACTGATAGCTGCCACTTCCTAGTGACATCTTTAATTGACGTCTTATGTCCAGCAAACTTGCGTCAAACCCGGCACCTGTCAGGTATAAATATTACCAACGTTGCCTTAAGCAATGTGCGTTGCCTGTTGCTGATGCCAGCTGCCTGCATGACCAGTGTTGGTAAAAACTAGCACTCTGTCGCTGCAGCCTGCTATCCTGTGGTGGTGAAGCTACTGATTACCATTATCGCCGCTACAGCGCGAACTGTGGTTCAGTACGCTTGAGGAGCCGTGCAGCCGTCCTCTGTGAAGACATCCAGCCCAGCTGCCCGCGGACGCTGTCACCCCTCCTTCCTCCCGACGCGCTGAGAGAAGCCGCTGCCTTTCTCGTGCAGAGAAATCCAGTCCCGGCGCTTCCGGTTTACCCTCGCGGGTGACTGGGATATCGAGAGAGACCCCTGAAGGAGATACCAATCCTCCATCATTCTATTCAGAGGTATGGTGTTGACTAAACCCTTAGAAGAGAATTCTTGAAACAAACCTTGGCAAAACCAACTTAACTTAAGCTACTTACTTACTCCCCTTCTCACGTGTTAGGCCTAGGTCAGGCACACCGGGGTAGGCTTAGTTAGAAGCACCAGTTGAGTATGTTAGCCTAATGTATATATGACTGTATAAATGTTTTATTACTTTTAAACCATTGTATGGCTAAGAAACCATATCAATGCTTTTACAGTTCTATTTCGCAATTCTTATCTTACTGTACGTACTTTTTATAATAACAGTTATTGCAATTGTGGCAATACATTTCTCTTGTATGAGAAGAAAGACTGTTCAATAAATGTTAACCTTTATTGATAAACGCCCGTCTCTCTATTCTCTACATATTGTGAAAGTAAACTGCACCAGACTGACTGAGTGAAATCTATGTCTATTGTTTCACACGACCCTAGAGATCGACTCTTGATCTGAGGAGCAAAGTTGTCATGTTGCACGGTTGTTGGAAAACTGAATCCCTTCTTGTCTGTGCCAGGGAAGCTGATCACTTCCTATGCAGAGAAGAAAGTTTCCAGTGACCTCTGAGCTAGTTGGTAACACAACCCAATTAAGTTTAGCATAGTCAGTGGAGGCCTGGAATATCCGCAGTTCCACGTCGATACTACTGTTTATGTTATTCCAATGCGCAGGGCCTAGTGGGAAACTAGGAACTACACTACATGGCGCCCAACGTTTGGTAAGGCGATAAACTAACGTAAGACTTGTAGAGTAACTCAGTCGTGCATATTTCACACCCCTTTCACCCGTAAATACTCCAATAGACGTCTGGAGTGGGTGAAAGGTTAAAATCCGCCCGACCTTAGTAGGAAGAGATTCCTATGTAAAGCTCCGGTTTATTCAACGTTGAAGGATACAGTGTTCCAAAATATTGTGCATCTAATCTTTGTCTCCTTGGAGACCTACTCTGCAAAAACTGCATTTTTAGAATGTCAGAAAATGAAGAAGCAGCTAGGCTGGCTTCCATACTAATAGAGGAGGACTCGAGTCTCCTACAAGCAGACCCGGATGCTATTATCATCCCGGTCCAGTTAAGAAGATCTATAACTTTAAAACTTATAGAAAACGGACTGACACCTCAAGGTGGTACAGTAATTTTCGTGATAGAGGCTCACGAGTATCGGCAGACAGAGGTATTCTATTCATGGATAAACTTTCCAGCGGTAAACGCAATAACACAAGAGTTTCACTATTACAAAATAGAGGAACCTCCGGGAGAGTACGCTCCTTTCGAGGAGATTGAAATCCCACTTAAATTTCAAGAGCACCTGCTCTGGTTTAATGGCGCCCTAAAACACAATGATCACATAACCAGGCTCGGTCCACTAGGTAGACCAGGAGCCACGTGGCCGGTTCTAGCCAGCTACACACCACATCCTGACATTGCAAGAATGTCTAGAGAAGAGCTGTTAGCACAGCTAAACACATTAATAAAAATACATAGGCAACTAGTCCAATATGTAATACGGACTGCAACAGTCCAGCCAGCTGTTAATTCACACCAGCTGACCCCTCATCAGGGGAACACAAATAAAATTACACCACAGAACATACAGTCATGTCTTGGTAAAACACCCGTAAAACGGGAACAAATTCCTTTCTGGTTAGCCCAGAAAATCACTCAAATAGAGGCAGTATTTCCTGATACTACCCCTATTGAGAAACACAGAATCTTGACCATCTGCCTTCCTATGGGAATCGCACCACACGTGGAGGACTGCGACACTTGGGGTACAGTCTTTGCTTCCATTTACACAAAAACACACGGTGTTCCGTCTATGGCGGTAATACCAGAAGTGCTAAAACAGATTCAAAATGAATTCGGTCCAGAACCCGCTTTAAATCTAGGTATGAAATTACTGAAAGACTTCAAGCAGGTCACGGCTATATTATTAGCCAATGTAAAGGGAGAAGCAGCATCTGTGGCGATTCGCCAGAAGTTGAAGGAAACAGATATAAAAGATCCTGTTGAGCTTGCAAAAATCATAGAAAAATGCTATGAAGAATTAGGTAGAGACAGCCTGGGTGGAAAACCAGTTAAGCCCCAACTGCTCGAAAATCCTGAAAAATTATTTATTAAAAATAATTTAAACACTCCTAAAAAGAGCTGGGATGGAAATAAACAATCCACTCCCAAGGAAAAAGTTTTCCAGTCCAGAGGAAGGTCTCCTCGACGGAGGGAAAGAACTCCGACTCGAGAACGCCAGTCTCCCCAGAGGGAGCCCTCTGAGAAAAGATATAACCTTAGAAATAGGGATAATATAAAAAGACCTGATAGATATCAAAGTATTGATACACGTCCCTCTCGATCTCTTCCACAGAATTCGGAAAGAAGAGGACGGTCAGACCCAGGAGAGCACACCAAGTCCAAAGACAAGGAACCTGCTCAAAATAAGAAATCTCAATTTCAGAAAAAGAAGGTAGCCAGTATTAGAGTAATCAACCATGCCGAGAATACTGAGGACACAGTTGAAAAACGGGGAGTGGGCATTGACAATGTTGGACAGTGCAGCAGAGATCAGTATAGCGCGCAAGAACTTGATGAGTCATCTGGAGACAGTGGACACGAATGAATACATTCAGGTTGAAACTGCCGACGCCAGACTTAGCGAGCCCCATAAAATATACGAAATAACATTGCGTATGGAGGGTGATAAGACTAGGAAAATTAAGGGTCTATTTTGGGATAAGCTCTCAAAAGGCTATGATATTCTGTTAGCTGAAAAAGATTGGCCCCCGGAGTTTGTCAGGGAGTGCCCTCGTGGCGAAGAGGTGATTATGCCTGCCTTCTCGAATCACATACCGATTCATAAAAAATACACATATGCAAGGAAATGGGCAGTAGCCCAGGCACCTGCATTGTATAAAAATCATGTAGGATGGGATGAGGATTCTCCGCCTCACAAAATCCAATTAAAAAGTGAACCAACTGCCCAACGGCAGTATCCCATAAAGCAAGAAGCTAAAAAACAGGTCAGGGAGATCTTAGATCAACTTGAATACCAGGGGGTGATTGAAACATGCACCTCTCAAATGAACAATCCTTTGTTTCCTGTCTCCAAGCCAGACAATTCATATCGTCTAGTTTTGGACTACAGACATCTTAATACATGTTGCAAAACTTTTGCAGTACAAAACTCGCATAGTGCAGCCCTAATGAATAACATAGTTAGGAAAAAATATAAAACGACATTAGACATTTCTAATGGTTTCTTTTGTCAAAACATTGCACCAGAAAGCAGATACTTGACCGCTTTCTCCGCATTTGGGTCGCAGAAAAAATTCTGTCGACTCCCACAGGGGTTCAAGAACAGCCCAGGACTATTCTCAGCTAGGGTAACAGAGTTACTACAAATATATGATGATGAAGCATTATCTTACGTAGATGATATTTATCTCACAGATGATGACTTGGATACTCACTTGAAAAGAGTGAACACCATTATACTTGGGTTCGCAGCAGAGGGTTACAAATTCAACTTTAAAAAGTCCCGAATTGCCCATCTGACAGTACTGTTTTTAGGGTACGAATTATCAAGTGAAGGGAAAAGCCTAGCGGACAACTTCTTAGAGAAGTGCGCTGTACTCCAAGCTCCAAAAACGCTGAAGAATTTACAATCAATACTAGGTTTTCTGAATTTCGGAAGAACTTACATCCTAAATTATGCAGAGAGGGTTAAACCTCTCTACGAACTAATTAAACCTGATTTAAAACAAATCAATTGGACTCAAAAACACACAGAAATTTTGAGATCACTGCAAACAGACATGTTAGCAAAAACAAAATTAGATACACGTGACAACACACGCGATCTTGTAATCCGAGTCATCCCAGGAAGATGCGGATTCACATACCTAACCTCTAATGAGGGAGAAAAGGTACCAATTTCAATTAAGTCTCACTTGTACACACAAGCAGAAAAAGCATTCAGTCACACAGAAAGAACTGTGAACGCAGTACAAATCGCATTAGCAAATGAAAGAGAACTAGCACACGGCAAACGGATTAATATCCTTACAGCGGAATCCGCCTTCGAAGCGCTATTCAGCCCAGTAAACCTGCCTACAGTGTCACTGGATCCGAAATGGATACAGTGTATAGATTCTCTAGGAGCGGAAGATGTGAAATACTATTTCGCCCCGCAATACAAAGAACTGAATGATTTAGAATATGAAGAAGAATATCCTCTGCCAATCGAAATCCTGCCTCTCCCACAATACGCCTGTATAATCTACACAGATAGCTTTGTACAGCATTTCAACGTAGAGAGAAAATCCTACGATGCAGCATGTGCGATCATTAAATGTCGTTGGCTGTGCGGTAAAATCAAACCGAAAATAACAAAAACTGAATCAGTTAAGTACTGTTCGGCTCAAAGAACTGAAATCAGATCTTTAAAGATGGCGCTCGAAAATGCAGAACGCGAATTCCCCACACTTATCGTGTGCGATTCTCATTTTTGCGTCAATTCTTTCAACAACAAACTGCAGAGTTGGATCGAAAACGACTACAAAGATGACACAGGTGCCACAATAAGCATAAAAAGCTCTGGAACGAGGTAGCTCTTTTACACAAAGAACTACAAATGACTCACGTGATTCACGCACAGAGTCTTCAACGTGATGGCGTTCACGTTGCAGGGAATTCATTGGCTAATACAGCCAAAGCGGAAGCAACTAACTCGGCTTCCGTAGCCACAAAAAATCGTACAGATAAGTATATAGACGGGGAAACCATGCTGGCAGTAAGAACGACCGTAAAAGGCGACTGTGCAGCACTACCCGTAAACTATCCACTCAATTATGCATACACAATTGATGCAAACTCCGTTCCTTTTGCTCGAATCCCTGGAGTGGGGGATAGAGTAATTCCAAACAGGAGCAGGAGGGGCTTCCTCCTACTGGAAGCACACATGGGGTTGGGTCTGAAACACCAAACAATCAAAGCCTCTCTGAAAGAATTACAATCAGAGTACTGGTGGCCAGGAATGAGTATAGATATTCAATGTTTTGCTCAAAATTGTGAAGACTGCAACAGAGATCGCAGAAATGAACAGGCCAGTGTAGTTTCAGGATCCCTTCTAGACAGCATAAGGCGGTCTATCTGCGCAATCAAAGAAGAGAAGCGCGTCCCAGTGTACAACGTTTAAGACGAAATACACTTAAATAATGAGGCCTCCAGCACTCGGCTGACGCCTAGAACTGTTATAAAAGATTAGCGAGTCCATATCGGCATATACGCAATTACCACGTTCCATTCTGACCAGGGTCCTGCTTTTAGCTCTCGAGCTTATGGGGAGGCCATGGCTAGCATGGGAATTGGGTTGTGGTATTCTTGTCAGTCATACAAAAGTGTGATAGAAAGAAAAAACCGGGACATAAAGCAATCTATAACAGCGAAGGTATTAGGTTCAGGCGCTGGGTGGGTCAAACATTTAATAAGTGTCCAGACTAGTCTTAACAACATGCCAAGAAATTCTCTAAAAGGTTTCAGCCCATACGAACTATTGTTCGGAATTAGAATGAACGTTCAGGACCTCGATAGTCAGATGTCAGTGGTACAAAAAGAAACAAAGCAGTTTGAAGTAAAAGACCGTTTGGCTGTTTTACAGGAACTGAATGAAACAAGAAAATCATTAAGCAACATAAAGTTAAAGCAACAGCCAAATACCACTGACGAGGCACCACCCGCAACAGCCCCAGCAAGGCCTGTCTGGATTCCAAAGATTGGGGATCTAGTCAGAGAAAAGATCGCGGTGAAGAAGGAATTTGGGCCTTCTTACAGAAAAGCAGTACCTGTCTTAGCAGTCTCCGGAACAAGATCAGTTGTGCTACCGCCCCTTGCTGGTAAAAAGGAGAACAGAATCGTGTCTATCGATCTGGTAAAACCACAAGCATGTGGCCTATAATCAACAGTAGGCCCAGTGGACTCCCAAGAAACAACAGAATACCCAAACTTGCAACAATCCAAGAGGTTCAAACTGAAAGACTCATCACATTCGATCAGCCTGCAGTGCACAATGAAGGACTATGCAATAATGCCATGGAACTCGTGCCTCTTGAAACACAAATTGAAACAGTTCGTCAAGAAACAACACCAGTCTACAATGATGTGGCATCAGAAAGTGCTACCGAAAGACAGATTGAAAGAATTGACAGAACTGCCTCTGGTTATTTCATCAACTTCGACAACTACTCTGAAGATTTAAACGACCCCGAAGTGATGCCAGAAACAAAAAAGTCTTTTAAAGAAAAAGCAACGGAACTCTTTCATCAACTGAAGGAAATCTACCTCATTTCCCCTTGGCTAGAGTTCTGGTTCGGTCTAGGTGTATTTTTCCTCCTGCTTTGGCTCATCATGGTACTGTGTTTGGGAAAATTAATTGAAGGAAAATATATTACAATGGACACAGCAAGTCAGAACATCAACCTAGTCCTGAAACCACACAGATCATCCCACGTGAAGAAAAGAGAACTGTCAACAGTAAATGTCACAGCAATTCCAATACCTGGTGGGGTAGTATGGGAGAAAACAGACTATGAGATCTATGGTCCGGTCGAAATCCTGAAGTATCCTCATCAACTAAAGGTTTCCTTAAGTGACTTTGTTACACCTAGTACATTCTCTGATGATTGGGACTTTAACAGTATTAATGACATGATGTCTGATTTAGTTATGTCAGCTAGATTCACAGATCATGATTATTTACAAGGTTCATCTAGTTATGAGCAGTTATTCTGTTACACCCACTATGGGGATCATTACTTGCATAAATCTGCACAGCCTAGAAATGTTTTTATGTATAACCAATGGGAACATTGTTCTACACCACCTAAAAGCAGTACTATAGCATTTTTTGAGAAATTCAGATATTTTTCAGGGTTTAACACCAGTGATGCAGAAACGTTTTATTACAAACTGTTAGATAAAACAGGAATAAAAACAATGCTGACAAATTCTAAATTGATATATTCAGAAGCATTTTATGACAAAATGATGACATTTGGTTTTGATTATTGGAAAAATAATATTGAAACGAAAACAATTTGGGGTACAAAAGATTGGCAGGTGCAAGGCATTGAAGCACTATTTAGAACCTGCATGATACCAGAACAAATGTTATTTTTAAATGACACTGTACACCAAACATCCTGTCTTGGCCTAGCTAAGAACAAAGAAATGAAAACACCGTCTATACCAAAGCCAATACCAGAAAATGCAACCGCAGATAATGAGTTAGACGTGTCACACATTTTACATTTCAACAGAACACATCCTGATTGGAAAAAGTGGTTAATCTGGCCTACAGACACAAATAACTGTCAAGATAGGTTCCTGAATAAAACACAGGGTTTAAAAATGACCAGATTAGACTCTAGATATTCCCAGAGACAACATCCAGGAATAATAACAACATACAGTGTAGGTAAACTCTGCCTAGAATGGCTAACTACATCCACACTGGCTGAAATTAAGCAACACTTGTCTTTATTAAAAGATGGTGCTGATTTGCGCGATTTCATTCTTGGACCACGCAAACAGCGTCAAAAGCGTTTCATAGCGACCAGCATCTATGCTTCATACAACGAGGCTTGGAAAGTAAAGCAAATTGAAACTGCTGAAAAGATACGAGAAATTGATCGTATTAATTTGGAGAAAACACTTTCTGTGGTAGACAATGGGTTAATGACTCTGTCTTCCAGAATATATTCTTTGGACAATATTGTATCATCTGCCTTTGATGTGATAGACAGAGATTTGCTAATGTTACAACATGGCCAATCTCAATTACGCTCTATTATAGAACTAGGCTGGACGCTGCAAAATCTTCGTTCAGGCTATGTGCCTTGGCGTTTAATCAACACAACGTCATTGTTTTCCATTTTTAACCTTACTGATAAACAGATCAGTTTGGCACAGAAAGGAGCAGACTATACAATCTTGAGCATCGAGAAACTCGAGCGATTACCATTGACAATGTCAGAGAGTCCTGTCATTGAATGGATAATACACGGAATTATCACAATTCCGATTACAACTTTCCGATTTCATAAGTGCCTTGAGTACATACCTGCTGGCCAATATGAACAATTAGGTAAAGGATACTTAAAATCCGAATGGAAATTACCATACACTCATTCTTGCTATAGTGACAGCGACAAAAATGTATTTCTTAGTGGTGACAACTGTAAACACTCACTAAGCGGTATACTTTTGTGTCAGGGTATTAATTTACACGGAGCATGTGATGGAAATTCAAACAACCTTTCATGCCACCAGCTAGTCACACCTGCAACTCAGATAGAGCCCTTCTTTATGCAACTCGCAAACGGGAGTTACATTCTAAGAACGGATCACAGGTGCTGTGGCCTCGCGCCCGGACTAAGTTATCTAGTAGAAGTAACGTCCATGGTCAAATGCTGTATGCAAGCATTGTTCCCGAGCGGGCCTCCAGACATAGTGACTCCCCTCTGGCCTCGTCTGAATCTCTATTCTATACGAATTGATACATTAAGCAAAATGAAATCTGTGCTTTTACAGACAACAGTGCCTATAACGTCATCCAAAGAGACGTATGATCTTCTAGTCGCAAGGACGGCTACTGAGGTCCATGACCTTTTATCAACAAATTGCCCCGTGCATTTCGTACAAATGCTCGACGAGCTCCTTAACATGTCTAGTGCCACGAGCATCCCAGGCATATTTAAGACAGTCTTTACGGGACTGCTAACACCCTTCCAGGCAATTTTGGGAATCTTTCCTAATTTTGTGCACTCCATTTTTGGTGGTATTCCACTATTTTTTGGACTCATCGCAGGGATTCTATTTTTGACCCTCCTGCTTCGATATGGCAAGCCTCGGCTCAGACATAGCTCCCATGGGAATGGAAGAGACAATCCTAGCAATGCGCTACAGGGACAGGATAACTAACGTCCTCGGATTGGCCAGGCTGAGAGATCTAAACATGACCTGGTTCCTTTCATTCAGACCAATATGGCAAAATTGCATTTTACCTGTGCTACGGTGTATGCTTTGCGGCGATGAATGCGTGTTGGACATCTGTCTTTCACTTCCATCAGCAGTACCAATGGACGTCGATACTTTGCTAAGTCCAATAACGGCTCACGCATTGTGTTGTCCCCAGCGGCTACCAATCCTGATGACGGCATTTGTGGAGACTCCTGTACTACAGCCAAGTGGTAACAGTGGAGCGAGTGTCAAAAGCAACATCACCCAGGTACAACGTGCTGTGAGCATTGCTGGTACTGTCTTCGATGACAGCAATCATTCTCACACCTGCCAAGTTTCAGCGCTATCTAATTTGGTTGAACTATCACCTGATTTTGTAGACCAATTCTTTGCGAGCCTGTCTGATACGATGTTCTCACCCATAGAGAAACAATAACTTTTGAAAAGCTTTCCGACACACAGCGTTCCTATGAACTCTGGATTCGGCCTTCAGTTTTGATCAACAAAGAACTGCCAGGAGCTTTGGTAAAACTGATTTTTTTCTTTGAATTGGACAATTTTTCAAATATTGACCATTTTGTTTTTTGGCACGAACAATTCTTTGCTTAACGTAAAAACTATTCTTAGAGAACAGAAGCTTCACACTTCTATTTCTAAATACACATCTAGAGACATAACAACATTACACCAGCCTCTAGCACACATGTTATTACAATGCATTTTTATGTGATGATTTATCTCGCATTTCTTCTGTCAGAGATACTTCATGTGTAATTCTTTATGCATAATCGTTCATTGATTTCGTATGCAATAATTTTTGAATGATTACTATGCTTTAAAAAACGTACAGTACCTAAATTCCATGTATTACAAGTACGCCTATTTCGAATGCATTTATGTATTTTGGGGTGGGCAATGTTACACATGCATCTAATTGCTTAGTTTTAGTAATTTTGATGGACATGAATTCGTGGAGTGGGTGTCATGTGCTTATCTAGGTTCCTGATCGATACTGTGACCTTATGCCCCTATTCGGCTATAAAGCCCTTTTTATTCCCTATATTGGCATAACCGTTCAAGTACGATTTTCTGAAAAGTCATCTCTGGCCTCACACGAGCAAAGCCACAGAGCCACATTCCAGCATGACTCTCTGCTACTTCCTTTGCGACCAATTAGTGCAATGACAGAGCAGCAGTCACTATCTGATATTCCTAGATAACACTCCGAGTTCTTCAACAAGATAAAAACTTAGCAAACCTGGAAATCCCCGCTTGCTATGTTTTGATTAGTAATAGAACTCTAATGAGCAACTGATAGCTGCCACTTCCTAGTGACATCTTTAATTGACGTCTTATGTCCAGCAAACTTGCGTCAAACCCGGCACCTGTCAGGTATAAATATTACCAACGTTGCCTTAAGCAATGTGCGTTGCCTGTTGCTGATGCCAGCTGCCTGCATGACCAGTGTTGGTAAAAACTAGCACTCTGTCGCTGCAGCCTGCTATCCTGTGGTGGTGAAGCTACTGATTACCATTATCGCCGCTACAGCGCGAACTGTGGTTCAGTACGCTTGAGGAGCCGTGCAGCCGTCCTCTGTGAAGACATCCAGCCCAGCTGCCCGCGGACGCTGTCACCCCTCCTTCCTCCCGACGCGCTGAGAGAAGCCGCTGCCTTTCTCGTGCAGAGAAATCCAGTCCCGGCGCTTCCGGTTTACCCTCGCGGGTGACTGGGATATCGAGAGAGACCCCTGAAGGAGATACCAATCCTCCATCATTCTATTCAGAGGTATGGTGTTGACTAAACCCTTAGAAGAGAATTCTTGAAACAAACCTTGGCAAAACCAACTTAACTTAAGCTACTTACTTACTCCCCTTCTCACGTGTTAGGCCTAGGTCAGGCACACCGGGGTAGGCTTAGTTAGAAGCACCAGTTGAGTATGTTAGCCTAATGTATATATGACTGTATAAATGTTTTATTACTTTTAAACCATTGTATGGCTAAGAAACCATATCAATGCTTTTACAGTTCTATTTCGCAATTCTTATCTTACTGTACGTACTTTTTATAATAACAGTTATTGCAATTGTGGCAATACATTTCTCTTGTATGAGAAGAAAGACTGTTCAATAAATGTTAACCTTTATTGATAAACGCCCGTCTCTCTATTCTCTACATATTGTGAAAGTAAACTGCACCAGACTGACTGAGTGAAATCTATGTCTATTGTTTCACACGACCCTAGAGATCGACTCTTGATCTGAGGAGCAAAGTTGTCATGTTGCACGGTTGTTGGAAAACTGAATCCCTTCTTGTCTGTGCCAGGGAAGCTGATCACTTCCTATGCAGAGAAGAAAGTTTCCAGTGACCTCTGAGCTAGTTGGTAACACAACCCAATTAAGTTTAGCATAGTCAGTGGAGGCCTGGAATATCCGCAGTTCCACGTCGATACTACTGTTTATGTTATTCCAATGCGCAGGGCCTAGTGGGAAACTAGGAACTACACTACTTTTTTTCAAATTGTTGTACTGTTTTCTTGTGACCCGGTTCTACCGAGGCACAAGATGGCTGCTAACACTTCCTGGTTTGGAGTGTTGACAGACAGTTGACATCCAATCAGCATGCAGCTCGTGCTCGTAATTGTACGGATTTCGGTACGCGTGCTGTACTTCGTCTCTAGATATCGGTTTAATTTTACTTTTGATTTGCTCAGGGACTACTGAATGGATTTACACCATTTAACAAAAAGCACAATCTGCGAACCAGACTCTACCTCTCTGCCAAATTTGGTGTAATTCTGTTCAGCCGTTCGGGCTGTAGCCCTGGCTAAAGGTCCCTATGGAAAATTGCATGATGAAAACACTTTTTGGGACCCCCTTTTTTTTCGGCCCCCACTTGATGAATCACCCCTAAACTTTCAGGAAAGGAGCGGAGTGGAGTAGGCCATTTTTTTGGAGAAATTCGTGAAGATACGTCCACCGGCACCAAAGTTATTCCAAATAGAATGTTGTGGATTTCCAAGGGAAACTAGGTATATAGACTCTTCATTGTGAATTCACGGACCAATATGCATCTTTCATCGTATATATTTATATATATATTGTGATCAAGGCTGTTTTTGACGGCCGAAACGCGTCATGCCGGTGGAGAGGGAAAAATAAAACCACTTTGAAATTCATCTTTGGTGTCGAGAGATCTGTACCAGAAGTACGTGTGGGGAGCCACTCTCGCAGGACTTTGTTTGTATATATATATATATATATATATATATCCAAAAAGTCTCCTCCCAGGGAAAGAGTGAAGGCCACGCAGGGGACGTTCAGGAAACACTTTATTCAATAACAAACGGCATGATGCATTTCGGCCGACACTGGCCTTCTTCTGATGCCTTCATGTTCAGGCGGCTTTAGAAACACCGAAATATACAGGTCCTGCCACTTCCCCATTGGTGGGGATACGCTCCGCCCCCTTTCCCTTATCTTTGCTCACCAGACCGCAATTTGTAGAAACTGCAGGTCCCAGGATGCACCAATAGTCCAGGTAGGTGCTGCACGGGGGAATTCTGTCCAAAGTGGAATGGCGTGTGCAGGACAGCAACCGGTGTTTGAAAACGCCTATATCCTGTGGGTAATGATATCGCCATGTCTCCTTACGTCCCCAGACTCCGCTGCCGCCCCATGCTCCAGGTCAAAGTACCGGCAGAGGCAGGAGTGTAAAGTACATCCCGTCCTACGTTTCGCTGCCTCCCAATGCTCCTGGATGTAGAGGCTGGCCACGGACTTCCCGATACCTCGGACACAACAAAGAACCTGCCGAAGCAGCTGCCAGTAATGTCCGCGGCCACTTGCGCAGCGGGAGCCTCCAAGTCACGTTGCTGGCAAACGTGAAAATGTCCAAAAAGTCTCCTCCCAGGGAAAGAGTGAAGGCCACGCAGGGGACGTTCAGGAAACACTTTATTCAATAACAAACGGCATGATGCATTTCGGCCGACACTGGCCTTCTTCTGATGCCTTCATGTTCAGGCGGCTTTAGAAACACCGAAATATACAGGTCCTGCCACTTCCCCATTGGTGGGGATACGCTCCGCCCCCTTTCCCTTATCTTTGCTCACCAGACCGCAATTTGTAGAAACTGCAGGTCCCAGGATGCACCAATAGTCCAGGTAGGTGCTGCACGGGGGAATTCTGTCCAAAGTGGAATGGCGTGTGCAGGACAGCAACCGGTGTTTGAAAACGCCTATATCCTGTGGGTAATGATATCGCCATGTCTCCTTACGTCCCCAGACTCCGCTGCCGCCCCATGCTCCAGGTCAAAGTACCGGCAGAGGCAGGAGTGTAAAGTACATCCCGTCCTACGTTTCGCTGCCTCCCAATGCTCCTGGATGTAGAGGCTGGCCACGGACTTCCCGATACCTCGGACACAACAAAGAACCTGCCGAAGCAGCTGCCAGTAATGTCCGCGGCCACTTGCGCAGCGGGAGCCTCCAAGTCACGTTGCTGGCAAACGTGAAAATGTCCAACAAGTCTCCTCCCAGGGAAAGAGTGAAGGCCACGCAGGGGACGTTCAGGAAACACTTTATTCAATAACAAACGGCATGATGCATTTCGGCCGACACTGGCCTTCTTCTGATGCCTTCATGTTCAGGCGGCTTTAGAAACACCGAAATATACAGGTCCTGCCACTTCCCCATTGGTGGGGATACGCTCCGCCCCCTTTCCCTTATCTTTGCTCACCAGACCGCAATTTGTAGAAACTGCAGGTCCCAGGATGCACCAATAGTCCAGGTAGGTGCTGCACGGGGGAATTCTGTCCAAAGTGGAATGGCGTGTGCAGGACAGCAACCGGTGTTTGAAAACGCCTATATCCTGTGGGTAATGATATCGCCATGTCTCCTTACGTCCCCAGACTCCGCTGCCGCCCCATGCTCCAGGTCAAAGTACCGGCAGAGGCAGGAGTGTAAAGTACATCCCGTCCTACGTTTTGCTGCCTCCCAATGCTCCTGGATGTAGAGGCTGGCCACGGACTTCCCGATACCTCGGACACAACAAAGAACCTGCCGAAGCAGCTGCCAGTAATGTCCGCGGCCACTTGCGCAGCGGGAGCCTCCAAGTCACGTTGCTGGCAAACGTGAAAATGTCCAAAAAGTCTCCTCCCAGGGAAAGAGTGAAGGCCACGCAGGGGACGTTCAGGAAACACTTTATTCAATAACAAACGGCATGATGCATTTCGGCCGACACTGGCCTTCTTCTGATGCCTTCATGTTCAGGCGGCTTTAGAAACACCGAAATATACAGGTCCTGCCACTTCCCCATTGGTGGGGATACGCTCCGCCCCCTTTCCCTTATCTTTGCTCACCAGACCGCAATTTGTAGAAACTGCAGGTCCCAGGATGCACCAATAGTCCAGGTAGGTGCTGCACGGGGGACTTCTGTCCAAAGTGGAATGGCGTGTGCAGGACAGCAACCGGTGTTTGAAAACGCCTATATCCTGTGGGTAATGATATCGCCATGTCTTGGAGAAATTCGTGAAGATACGTCCACCGGCACCAAAGTTATTCCAAATAGAATGTTGTAGATTTCCAATGGAAACTAGGTATATAGACTCTTCATTGTGAATTCACGGACCAATATGCATCTTTCATCGTATATATTTATATATATATTGTGATCAAGGCTGTTTTTGACGGCCGAAACGCGTCATGCCGGTGGAGAGGGAAAAATAAAACCACTTTGAAATTCATCTTTGGTGTCGAGAGATCTGTACCAGAAGTACGTGTGGGGAGCCACTCTCGCAGGACTTTGTTTGTATATATATATATATATATATATATATATATATATATATATATATACATATGTATATATATATATTTATTTATTTATTTAAGAGATTTGTTAAGCGCAGGCAAATACCCAAAGGCGTCACGGCGCTAGATAAAGACAGATCAGAGAGAGAGATAACGAGGATTTATTGGTTAAAAAGCCGGGGGCCTCATTTATGAAAAGTGACGCATCACTGCGTGAAAACAGCGATGCGTCACTTTTCACTGCGCACTCCTTGCGACACCAATGATGCGTCATATTTAATGTATGACGCATCATGTCGCAAGGAGTTACAGATACGTCAGTATTTCTGACGTATCTGTAAGCGCAAAAGTGACGCATTGCTGGAGTGTGTCACAAAAGTGACGCAACTCCAGCAATGTGTCCTTTCACATGGGGAAAGCCCCATGTGAAAGGGCTTGCGTCAGTCTTACGCCTGCTGTGAGGCAGGCGCAAGATTTTGACGCAACAGCGTCCTAAAAGTGACGCAGTGAAATCTCATAGATTTCACTGCGTCACTATTACGAGGCTTTTTGCGGGGGAACGCCCCCTCTGCATACATTATACCTGACGCAGGTATAATGTGGCGCAGGGGTTTCAAAAGTGACGCATCTACCTAGATGCGTCATTTTTTAAATATGGCGCAACAAGGCGCATGTTTTACGCCGCTGATGCGTCACAAAAAGTGACGCATCAGCAGCGCAAAACTGACGCAAGGCCTCATAAATGAGGCCCCAGGTCTTTAATTTCCTTCTAAAGAGAATAAGGGTGGGACAGGATCTAATGTCCATATCAAGTGAGTTCCACAGTTTAGATGTGGCAACGGTGAAACGGCGGTCACCCCATGAGGCTGTTTTAGTTCGGGGCACATTCATCAGCAGGGCATTCATAGAGCACAATGTTCTGTTAGGGGCATAAAATGCCAAGGAGTTGATAAGAAAGCGGGCCCTAATTTACGGGAGGCTTTGTAGGCTATAAAAAGTGCCTTGAATTTGATTCGGTTGTTTACCGCCAGCCAATGGTAATTTTTGATCACTTGGGTGATGGATTTAAACAATTACTATCTCTGGGCCTGAATTTCTGTCCAGTCCAAAGTTTTAACTATGCCATGACCAGGGTTGATTTGTTCTTCTTTATAAGAAAACTGAAGTTAAAAAAGCATTTTGCGCTCAAAGCCATCAAAGAACCATCCAGTACAAATGATACATCTGATGAATGAAACAATGATAACATTAATGCATTAGCAGCTTCAGATGTGCACATTTTCCTGGACGCAAATGATCTAAACACTTCCACCTATGACTCTGAGGCAGACCCGGATGCTTCTACACAAACACGTTTGAGCAAGATATCTGTCTTGCAAAAAGGAGCGGGCCTAAGCCCATTTAAAAGCAAATCCAAATATGTACCTTTGATGCCCAAAGACGCCATCGACGTCTTCCATGACTGTGTGGTTTATGACATCAAGAAATTATATAAACAGACTAACACCAAAGTGAAGAAGAAGGCTACACACATGAAAAGAGAATATGGAAAATTGATCAAAAAGCTTGGAGAAAATCATGAAATAGTAGTGAAGAAATCCGATAAAGGGGGCAACTTGGTGATTTGGCCTAAGCAGGATTATAAACTAGAAGCCAAACGACAACTTAATGACCCCCTTTGCTACAACATTTCCACCCAGAAGGAATATCTAAATGCCAAAGGTGAGTTGCAACAGATGTTATCTCAATGGAAAAGAGAAGGACTTATTTCTTCCGAGGAATACAAGTTTATGTATACAGAATTCCCCATCATGCCATCACTTTATTTGATTCCTAAGGTACATAAGGGTGTAGTACCTGTGCCCGGGAGGCCGATTGTTTCTGCCATCAAAAGCATGGGCGAAAAGGTTGGCCAATATATAGACTTCTTTCTCCAAGACATTGTCAAAAATCTTTCCAGTTATGTTCGGGACACCAGTGACTTTTTGCTCAAAATCGCTAACATCGAATGGGAAGACAGTATGTGGTTAATCTCATTAGACGTTGAAGCGTTATATACAAGTATTGATCATGTACAAGGTCTTAATGCTATCCAGTACTTTTTTGGCTAAAAAACCTATAGCTTTTTATGAGCATAACAAAGTCATTCTGGGACTCATCAAATGGTGTTTACATAACAATTTCTTCACCTTTTGCAAAGATATTTACTGACAATTAAGAGGAGTGGCGATGGGGGCCTGTTTCTCCCCCAGCTATGCGTGCTTGCACGTTGGCTGGTGGGAGGAGCAGGTCCTCGCCGCATTGCACTCCACCGTGATGACCAATCAGGTTGTTTGTTATCTGAGGTATATAGATTACATATTCATGGTGTGGAAAGGTTCTAAGGATGAGGCACTACTGTTTATTGATAATATGAATAACAATTCCATGAATTTAAAGTTCACTGCACATATTGACCAGCTTAGGATGCAGTTCTTGGATGTAGAGATTTATGTGGCCAACTCTAAACTTAACACCACTCTTCATAGAAAATCTACCGCCGGTAACATGACTCTGCATGCGACCAGCATGCACCCCAAACATACCATCATTGGAATACCGTATGGCGAGATTCTCAGGCTCAAAAGAATCTGCAGTTCCCCCTCTGATTATGAACATTGCCTAAATGAGCTGCTAGTGCGTTTAAAAGAAAGGGGTTATTCTGACACTATTCCGAAGAAAGCAGTCGAAAAATCTGAACTCAGATCCAGAGAGAGCCTGTTTCCAATATCTCAGTTAGAATCAGTACAAGAAAATATCTCTGTCATCCAAGAAGACGGTCCACGTATGATCACTGCTTTCAGTAGTGAGGACAGAAAATTAAAAGCCATTCTAAAAAAGAATTGGCCCATTGTCCTTAGTGATCATATTCTAAACACTAAGTTGACGGCCAACCCTATCATCACTTTTAGATGGGCCAAAAGTATGGGTTCTGCTTTGGACAAAGCAGCCCCTGAATTGAAGTCTAAAACTCCGTGGTTGAAACCCTCTAGGGGTTTTTTCAAATGTTCCAGCTGCCGCGCGTGCAGGTTCGGTATTAATACTCTACATTATTCTACTCCCTTTGATGCAGAGCCTAAAATGATCACCGGCAATTTCAATTGTAAGACTGACTTTGCCGTGTATGTCCTGACGTGTACCTGTGGATTAAGATATGTTGGAAACACCAAGCTGCAGGTACACGTCAGGATTTTACAGCATTTACGCGCCATACTTCATAGTGACCCAGCTTACACTGTAGCTCGTCACTTTAAAAGAAAACATAATAATGACTTATCCTGTTTAAGATACTTTGTGATTGGAGCCATACCCCCCCTCAAGAGAGGTGGGGACAGGGAGTCATTATTAAGGCAGCTGGAAACCAAGATGATTTTAGAACTAGATTCCCGTTGGCCGAATGGATTGAACAATATTGATGAAATGCATCACTTTCTGTGATACGTCTTTCTGATTCAGCAATCCCTTATGCATCAATATCTTCGGACCCGGCAATTTACTTTTTTCTCCCTCTTAGTTAGGTTCCCTATTTCGAGGTTGAGGCCGGGCCCTACATCTGTCCCACTCTTACGAATTTCATCCAATAGAGTTGGGATGACCATGGAATATGTGTTGATTGAAATGTGAACGCTTTGACCTATATGTGTGTAACTTATTTACTCTAGCCCACATAAGGTCATTCTGATTGTGTACTTTTCCTTGACATAGATACTTGTATATAGACATTTATATTTTTATATGTTTATCTATATGCATTTCTATTTTTCTAAAAGTTTTTCTACTTTTGTACTTTGACTGAGTCTAGATTTAAATATATGAATCATCATATTTATCATAGTTTTTACTCTTTGTATATATATATATATGCATGTATATATTATTTTGTATATATGTGTATATATTACTGTATGAGAATTTAGGTGTATTTATTGGGTTTTTATCACTATTTTTTGATACCATTTTATACTATTTATTACAGAGTGATGAATCATGTTCATGAATTAGGCATATTTAAATGTTTCCAGGGACCTGAGAAACTGTTTTATGTCATGATATCCCTTGTCCCTCGATTAATGAATGGTATTGCACTGAACTTTTTTTGCTCCCTTTCCTGCCTTTTCCCCCTTTTTGCACTTTATTTCACTCTCACATAGCACTTTATTGTCTGCCTCTTTTTTATGATTATATAGGCACTTCATGTATCATATTGTATGTGGTAATATTGGTACGTCCATGGGGTGTTAATCTACCGTCCACCAGGACAGGTAGGGTGTTTCATAAACTCACTCATGGATGCCATCTCCTCCCTGGCTTGCGGGACGCCAAACTTCACAATCCTGGGGGACTTAAATCTCCATTTCGATGATCAAGGCAATAAACTTGCCTCAGACTTAAAAACTGATCTAAATTCCCTAAATCTACAATTACTCAGCAATGATCCCACCCACATGAAAGGACACTATTAGATCCCATCTTCTCTAACCTATCCAAACTCTCTGTTCAAACTCCTCTCCCTCTCCCCTGGTCTGACCACTTCTTGGTTCCTTTCAAATTCCAACTTCCGGGGAAGATCTCGGATACTCCTCGCCCCCGGGCCCCGTCTCGCCCATGGAAAAAACTAGACACTATCCTATGGGAACGCTCTCTGTCCTCCACTCTACCCACAGTCGACCTCGACCCCTCCAAAGCCAAAATTCAATTACATAAATGGATTAGCGACTCTCTCGATACAGTCCTGCCACTTAAAGCCCTCCCTCCCAATAGGAAATCCTCCAAACTACCGTGGTTCACTGAGGAACTACGTGAATTAAGACGGAAAGGCAAAAGGCTTGAACGCTAATGGAGAAAGCACTGGAACACAGAAGACAGAAGTGGATACAAAGCCCACATTAGGCTCTACAAAAACGCATTAAAAACGGCACAGGCCTCCTACTTTGAGGATCAAATAGCAGCCGCGACCAACCCGCAAAAGAGACCTATCGGATAGTGAAACTCCTCTCCAAAATACAGGAACCCCCACCACCACCTGACCTGGATGGCGCAAAATGCAACCAGATGGCCGAATTGTTTTCGAAAAAAATCGAAAAAATCCTGAACTCCCTCCCGGCGGCGCCAATTGCACTAAGAGGCCCTTACCACCCGGCCTCCCAAGACAACCCGAGGTTGCTCTCCTTCCCCCAAATCACCACCGAAACGTTTCTCAACGTCCTGCACAAAGTTAAAAGCGGCGCCCCATCAGATCCAGCCCCGATCAGTAAACTGAAGCAAGTTGCTTGCACTATAGCCCCTCCTCTCACCAACCTGATCAACGCCTCGTTCAAAAATGGCACAGTCCCAGCAAACTGGAAAAAAGCCACTGTGAAGGCTCTCATAAAAAAAACGCATCTTGACCCCACAGACCCATCAAACTTTAGACCGATCTCACTGCTACCGGCGATTAGCAAAATCGCCGAGAGAGTAGCAAATCAACACCTTTCTGAGTTCCTAGAGACCAATCACCTCCTCCGCCAAACCCAGACAGGTTTCAGACCAGGACAAGGGACGGATACCGCACTGTTAGCCGTGGTCGAAGAAGCTAGGGGCATACTGGACGTTGGAGGATCAGTGGCAGTGATCCTCCTCGACCTGAGTGCCGCCTTCGACACGGTGGACCACGCAACCCTCGTTCACCGTCTTGGACTGATAGGAGTGGCGGACTCCGCTTTAGCTTGGATCTCATCCTTCCTTGAAGACAGGTCTTTTCAAGTGACAGATGGACACTCCATCTCCAAGGCTCAGGCACTCAAGTGTGGGGTGCCTCAGGGATCCTCCTTGAGCCCCACACTTTTTAACGTGTACATGGCACCCCTCGAGGATGTTGTTAAACCTTTTGGGATTAAATCAATAATGTACGCCGATGACACGCAGCTTGTCGTTTCCCTCAACCAATCAGACAACGCCCTCTCCAATCTATTCAGCTGTCTGGAAAAAGTGCACCAATGGATGTGCGAGTCCCGGTTAAAACTGAATGGGGAAAAATCAGAAATACTCCTTCTGGGAAACCCAAATAAAATCCCCACACCCCTTCCCTGGCCACCATGCATGGGATCTCCTCCATCCCCAAAATCCGAAGTAAAAAGCCTAGGGATATGGCTGGACCAGGATCTCAGTTTTAAAACACAAGTGAGGAAAACTGCGGGAACGTGCTTCGGCCTTATGAAGATGGCACGAAAGATCCTCCATCTACTCCCCCTGCAATCCAGGAAGCTCTTGATGCAGGGGCTGGTGAACTCCAGATTGGACTATGGGAATGTCCTATATCTGGGGGCCCCAGTCTCTGTAGTCCACAGACTTCAATGTGCACAAAATGCGGCGGCAAGAATACTCACAGGAACCGCAGCGAGGAACTCGGCTAAGCCAGCCCTTAGAAGTCTGCACTGGTTTCCAGTTAAGGAACGGGTCAACTTCAAGACCCTGTGCATTGCCCATAGAATACTGCACAATGAAGGCCCTCCCATCCTCAGGCCTCTTGTGTCCCATCAACAATCAATCAGACAACTTAGATCTAACTCCCTCTCCCTTGCAAAAGTCCCCAGAATTAGGAAGGCCAGAACAGGTGGTCGCCTGTTTTCGTACAATGCCCCTAGACTGTGGAATGCCCTCCCACTCTCTCTGAGGCAAGAACAAAACCACCTCAGATTTAGGAAAAGACTGAAGACCCTTCTGTTCCCCTGAGCACTCCCCCCATGACTTCCCCTCCTCCAGGACTGTGATCACTAGCGCCGGGATGCCCAAGGGTAACTGTGCGCTCTACAAAACCCAAAATCATTTATACAGTTAGATTTTGTTCCATTATGTGATGTTATCATGTGGTAGGTTTATCTAACTTCCACATTATACATGTAAGAACCCTAGATTTATCCGGTGAACATTATCAATGTTTATGTTTTGTCAGAGGCTTAACAGCGGCAGTATGTCTTCACTTTTTAATTGTCACATGACTCACTACGTCACTGTGAGGGGGTGTTCCCTTCGAACCTTGCATTTAAAAAAGCATTATGTCTCCATTACATGTTGCAGCGTGATCAAGGGCATAATTTTTCAGAAACGCGTAGCTGCTTTCTGTGTAACGAAAATAAAATCTTTCTGATGCTGGATTAACGTGGTCCGTCTTCCTTCTGTTTGCTGGCGTGCTAGTTGGAGACGCCGTGAGATCCGGAGGAGTCACGTGGTGTATATATATATATATATATATATATATATATATATATATATATATATATTTATTTATTTATTTATTTAAGAGATTTGTTAAGCGCAGGCAAATACCCAAAGGCGTCTCGGCGCTAGATAAAGACAGATCAGAGAGAGAGATAACGAGGATTTATTGGTTAAAAAGCCAGGTCTTTAATTTCCTTCTAAAGAGAATAAGGGTGGGACAGGATCTAATGTCCATATCAAGTGAGTTCCACAGTTTAGATGTGGCAACGGTGAAACGGCGGTCACCCCATGAGGCTGTTTTAGTTCGGGGCACATTCATCAGCAGGGCATTCATAGAGCGCAATGTTCTGTTAGGGGCATAAAATGCCAAGGAGTTGATAAGAAAGCGGGGCCCTAATTTACAGGAGGCTTTGTAGGCTATACAAAGTGCCTTGAATTTGATTTGGTTGTTTACCGCCAGCCAATGGTAATTTTTGATCACTTGGGTGATGGATTTAAATTTTGGGGTCCCAGAGAGCATTCTTGCAGCTGCATTTTGTACAGACTGAAGTTTGCGAATAACTTTCTGTTGAGCATTGATGAAGAGTCCATTACAGTAGTCTAGGGTTGACATAACAAAAGCTGTAACCAATGTTTTACCTGAATCAGGAGGTAGAAAAGGAAGAATCTTTTTAATGGATTTGAGTTTGTAAAAGGCAGTTGAGACAATGGAGTTTGCGTGAGCAGCAAATGTTAATTTATCATCTAACAGAACCCCCAGGTTTTTTACTTTAGTGGTTGGTATGGGCGGTGAGCCTAGTTCGTCAGGCCACCATGCTCCTGGCCAGTTAGGGGACTGATTTCCAAAGATCATTACCTCCGTCTTGTTGGAATTTAACTTGAGACAGTTGGTCGTCATCCAGTTACTAATGGTCACCATACCTTGTTGAAAATTAGCCGCGATTTCATCTCCGTTATTTTTTATTGCTAATATCAATTGGGTTTCATCTGCGTAAGATGTTAGGCTCATCCCAAAGTCTTTGATAACCCTGGCTAGATCTGTCACGTAGACATTAAATAGCGTAGGACTTAGGGATGAGCCTTGGGGGACGCCACAGGGAAGTGTCATCCGGGCGGAGCTGAAGATACCCAGTTGCACCATTTGTGTGCGGTTGGAGAGAAAGGAGGTGAGAAGATCTTTGGCCTGGTTCCGAACACCTATAGCGTTGACACGGTCGATCAAGATGTTGTGATCGACCGTGTCAAAAGCCGCAGACAGATCGAGCAAGATAAGTATTGCTGTCCCGCGTTGATCTAAGATTGTTCTTATCTCGTCTGTGGCTTTAATAAGTGCTGTCTCAGTGCTGTGGTGCTTACGAAAGCCAAACTGGGTGTCATCTAATAGGAGGTGATCTTCAATGTACTGTGATAGTTGTATGTTCATCAGCTTTTCTGCTAATTTTGCTGGATAGGGCAAGCTGGCAATAGGCCTATAGTTGTTGGGGTCTTCAGCGTCCAAGTGAGATTTTTTTAAAAGGGGTTTGAGTAGGGTATCTTTCTAAATGGCAGGATAGACCCCTGTGGAGAACATTAAATTAAAGATTTCTGTGAGTTGGGGGGCTACTATGTCAGCTATTGAGAGCAAAATTGGAGGAGGACAAGGATCGTAGGCAGAGCCTGATTTGATGGTAGTCATGATCCTGGAAACCTCATCTATATTGGTGGCAGAGAACTGGTCAAAATGGGCTGGGTAGATTTTATAGAAATGATTTGGGAGGAGCGAGAATGATCTTTTTTCTCATTGGAAAAGTTGGCTTAGATGTTGTTAACTTTGTCATGAAACAGACTCGCAAGATCATTGCAAAACAATTGAGAGGGAATAGGCAGTGATTGAGGAGGTAGCTTTGAGAGTTTAGTTACAACCTGATACAGTTGTTTATTAGAATGTTTAGCGTGCTCGATTTGAGTAGAGTAGTATGTACGCTTTTCTTGCAAGATCATTTTTTTGTATATTGTAAGTTAATTTTTATAGAGAAGTTTATCCTCGATGGTGTAGGTCTTTCTCCAATGTCGTTCGTGATTTCGACATTTCTGTTTTTGAAGTCTGAGAGCGTTGGTAAACCAGGGAGCTGAGGGAAGGGTACGTTTTTTGGAAATAGATTTTATGGGGACTGATTTATTTAGAGCTGTAGTAAGCCAATGGGTATATTCTTTAGCAGCGATGTTGGTATCCTTAGAGGTTACTGATTGAGTGGATAACAAGGTTTCAACAAATAGTTTATTATCAAGATCTCTCCAAGATTTAAACGTACCAGAATGTGTAGTGGTATTTGTATGTATGGGAGAGTTTAATAAGATTTCAAATTTCACAGCGTGATGATCGGTCCAGGCTAATGGTAAGATGTCTTGTATTTTGATGTTTTTGTCATTGGTGAACAGAGCGTCCAGTGTGTGACCGGCCTCATGTGTACTGCGAGAGACCAGTTGCATCAGGCTCAGGGATTCTAAGTCGGATAGGAGTCTGCTAGTGTCTTCGTCTTCCAAGTTTTCTAAAGCAAAATTAAAGTCGCATAAGATGGTGGTTGTATTATCGGTTGCAAAAGATTCAAGTATGTCCATAAAGGAGGATAGAAATTCAGTTCTGGTTCCTGGAGGACGATAGAGCAAGATTCCCTTAAGACGTTGGGAAGGAGTGAGTACAATGGAGAAGTGTAATGCTTCACAGGTAGTGAGGGGGACTGGAGTTATGGTGGTTTTAAAATGGCTGCGATATATTACAGCAATTCCACCACCAGTTTTTCCGACCCTATCCTGCTTAACAATGTTATAGCCTTCCGGGACCGCAACTAGAAGATCAGGCTCTGATGAGGGATTGGTCCATGTCTCAGTAATGAAGAGCAGATCAAGATTTCGGGAAGTTATCAAGTCGGCAATTTCTTCTTTATGTCTGCATAGCGATCTAGCGTTGATAAGGGCAGCTAGGATGTGAGATGCTTTTTTGATTTTTAGTGGGAGATAGAGGGTGGGTGATGTCAGATTTTAGGAAGATAATGTTTTTTGCAAAAATGAAAGCGAAGAGTTTGTAACCCTTCGCCTTTACCGTGAACAAGCAACTGTGGGTTGCGAAACGCGTTGGTGTTGTACCTTTACATGCTGAAATCCTGACCAATAAAATCTGGAAATTGGGAAGTAAACCTTTTTGTGAGTGCGGACTTCTTCTATCGATTGATGGATTTGTGGATTATAAAAAAGCGGGGCTCTGCTTTGTAGTCTCAGCACCGGTGGAGAGAGCGCCATTGGACTGCGGAAATTTGAGCCAAGGCTGTGAATATATATATATACGAAAAAAGATGCATATTGGTCCGTGAATTCACAATGCAGAGTCTATTTTCCATGATTATGGTGTTATGGGTCACATGGTGCGGAAGAGCAAATTATTAGCTGTTAATGTAGTGCGTTGTGTAATGTGAGTAAAGCCACCAGAAGTGGCAGAAACACGTCATTCCGCCATGTCAGTGTCAATAAAAATGGATTAAGGCACAAATCCGTGAAGTCCGTGTTCTTGTGGTACTTGTACAGCTCGTTATCTGGGACCAGGACCCTGGCAGGGGGACTCGGTGTCACAAGAACGAAGCTTGCCGACAATGTATCACCACAACCTCTTCTTTATCTTCTCCTGACAAGAAGTACACCAGCTCAAGCTGTAGTGGATAAAGTTGTTTTAATCATATAAAGATATGCAGACAGGAGACTCACTATCCTAACGCTTTCTGCTCTGCCGAGCCTTGATCACCGGAAAGTCTCTCTGTATTTGAAAAATGCCCCGGTGATTTAAAACGCAGGTCGTATTTCTTCCTCGGAGCACGCATTGGAAAACAGTACACACCTTTCAGGTAAGGAGAGTAGCGTGATTCACATTATCAGTTCAGTGGCAGATGTTAACATCCTTCTTTTAATTTCATATTGTTCCCAATGCGAAATATCCAGTGTGCCCCACATGCACTTTTAGCTTTTACATCTCCGATTTACATTTTTAGCCACATCAGCTAGCAAGAGGAAATCCTTCCTTCTGCATCCCTTGCTTGCCATCACAACAATTTTCATGTAGGAAATCCTACTTTTTCTCAGAGGGGGCAAGCAGATCAGGCTCCAATAAATCAATCTCCAGCACCAAATGCTTCATTAGGAGCCTCAGACCCTGGCAGGGCGACTCAGTGTCACTGGAAGGATGCTTCCTGAGAATGTTCACCACACTCTCCTCTTATCTACTCTTGACAAGAAGTACACTGGCTCAAGTTGTAGTGGTTAAAGTTGTTTTAATAACACAAAGATATGCAGGCAGGAGGCTCTCTATCCAAGGTGTATATGGTATTTACCCAACGAAAGCTGGGGCCTAAAGCCTGGATCTGGTTCAACTTGAGCTGAACTTTCAAGCAGTTTCTTTCTGCCACTCTCCCTCTACCCAGGATGTGGCGTTACTGCTAGAGATGCCGAGTTTGGAATTGGGAATCAGTTTTGAGGCTTGGAGTCGACTCAAACTCCTGTGATTCTGGGCAAATGGCTTAGGTCCTGATTTACTAAGGGCTTGCTTTACTCTTGGGTCAAGCAAAGTGATGCACGGGCAACGCAAGTCCTTAAGTGAGATTTCTATGCCACAAAGAACCACCTTACATGGCTCTACTTGGCATAGTGCACGGTGCTGCCTTGAGTTACTCTGCCCTGGGAAGGCATTTCATGGGTGGAGCATGGGTGTTCCCACATATCCCCCCATGGTTTATAGTTCATTCCCAAATTTACTAACAATAGAAAACTTGTGAACGTGTGAAAATATTTCTCCTTTCCAGAGGAAGTCTAACGGAGATAAATATGTCTATTTCTCCTCATTATATATGTGCTGCAGAATGAAGATGGAGGAAAAAGCCTCAGAGTATTGTTTTTGTGTAGGAAGGTGCACCAGCACAGAGAGAGTGCAGAAATGCGCCATATTTTAGTAGATATGGACCATTCCTGCCCTCCCCATTTGACAAAGCGCAGTATCCCGATATATCAAATGTTAGTAAATTTTTCTCTGAGTCTCTCTGTGTCTTTAAAAATGTGACCTTCTGTGATTTAACTGGGGCTCACTAAAGTGCTCCAAAACATTTGGGTTGAGTTTGCGCTAAATAAACACTGCAAAAAAATAAACCAAGAGATAAAAACAAAGCATCAACATAAAAAAGAAAGGCAAATACATACAAATCATGCCTTATCTACTTAAATAGTGTGATCTGAGGCACATATTATGTTTCACCAAAACGCCTTTCCTCCATTTTGGTGTATTAAAAAAACTTTCAAATATGTGAGCTCAGAATACCAGTTGTAGAAAAACCTGCTGTGTTTGGGCCATGTACCTGGCTAACATTACAACTGTCTTGCCTCTTAGTTTACTAATGGTTCATGCTCAAAAACTTTCAACGCGTATTTCTCTGTGTATGAATAATGCACTGTTTGCACTTCTTTGATTAACAGATACACTACAGATTTGTAACTCCACTCGCAGGCATACTCTCAGACACGCTCCACACCCACAAGCAAACATACATAAATACATACATAGAAACACTTGCATGCGTACATTAAGACACCCACATATTCCAGCATTTAATCTTACGTCATTTGATCTGCTCCGAACTGCAACTCCTGCTTGGCTGGCCCGGAGAATCACAAATTCATGCCTCCTGCTTAGAAGATCTGGAAGCTGACTCGACAGCAACCTCTTTCTTTACTCATATCCTAGAGCCTTTACCTGATCAGAAGCCAGAATACAGTTGGATTTGGAGGTTGACCCTGTTTCTCTAAACCAGCTTCGATAGGGCATATGAGCGTATAACATACAAGCCACATCAAAGCTCCTTTAGCTGACATGCTGCATAGCCCAAGGTTTGAGAAGCATGCCAGCTATGGAATGTGAATGAGTGAGGCAGTGGTGTAACAAAACATGAGGGGGCCCACTGCAAAGTACATGCAGGGGCCCACCAGGGTCCAGACCCAGCACAAAGCTCTCAGGTCAAATACCTGCCAGTGCCAGAGGGGGGCCCTCGGATCTCGGGCCCCCTACGCTGCAGGGGCTGCGGGAGCTGCAATTACCAATCACATCAGCCTAGGACACAGTAATGTCAACATCACATAAGATTACCTTTTCCCTACCTAACCGTCATACATTCACAAGAAGTATGGTAAAGTGAAGGCATTTTTTAACACAACTGCAATCTGCTGACATCTCCAATACAGATAAAACTGGTCCTAATGGAAATTATGCAGATATGGCAATATTACTAATCAATCTAAACTCCAAAAAAGGAAGTTCGCCAGGGCCAGACCGGCCGTAGCGGGCATCAGGTATTTCCCGGGAAAGCTGAAAGGGTGGGAGCCGGCTTTGTTACTTGGGGCCGGTTTTGCGGCAGAGCGGCCTTATCGGCCCTCAGTTACAGAAGAAGCAGTGCTTCAGACTTGAATCCTCTCTAACCCCAGGGGCTGGTCCAGAAAAAATTATCAGAGCTGCTTTGGGTTCCCAGTCCGGGCCTGTAGTTAGCCCACCTACCACCCCCAAATCCGAATTCAGGGGGATAGCATATGTATCAGCAAGAAAATGAGTGCACCCCAAACAAACCACCACACAAAAAGACCAAGACTAGTCGAAATAAATAAAAAAATGTAATGACATTTAGATATATACACATAATATACTTTTTATATACATTGGTCCCTTCAGAAAACGTGAATAGTGAGGAGCGTGCAGAGCGTCGATTCAAGATGGCTGCAACTTGAAGAGTTCTGTTCGGACGAGCAGTATTCACGAACTAAGGGCAGACTTCGTGGCAGCGTTTCTGCACGCAAACTGTGGATTCTGGCATCGGAAGGGTCCGGGCACCTACGGGCAAGTTTTCACATCAAAATGTGGTCGTCTGAGCATTTTATGACCTAATTTTGTTTCCTCTGACAAGCGGCCGCCATTTTGTTTTCTCTCCACGCAGCGTTTTTTTTCTTTTTGTCTTGCTGCAATACTGTTTCGTGCTTTGCCCTCATAGTTGCCATTTTCCTCTAATATTGAAGAGACCTGTGGTGTCAGGCCGTAAAGCTGGTTAGGCACTGACTGGGGGAAAAATCAAAGACCCGAGAGGAAAGACTACATTTCCCTGGGGGCATAGCGCTAGTCACGCTTCACGTGATGCTACGGCACGTAAACCCGGATATAGGCACAGTAGGAACAGGGAACGCTGCTGATTATTCTTTGTTCTTGGCCAGTGGGTCGGATCGTCTGTTTCCCTGTTCTACGGCTCCACAGTTACTGTTCGTTTTCCTTCTTGGGCGCAGGGAATCTTGTCCGTTTGCTACGGACGCTCTAGGATCCCTGTTCATTGCGCGCATCACTCCTCTGTTGGCGAGACAGCCCGTAGGCGTCTCTTGCAGAGGAGCGTCTTTCGTTCATTCTTGTGACCTTCGCTCCTCTGTTGGCGAGACTGCCCGCAGGCTTCTCTTGCAGAGGAGCGTCTTGGTTTCATTCTTGTGCACGTCGCTCCTCTGTTGGCGAGACAGCCAGTAGGCATCTCTTGCAGAGGAGCCCTCTTGGTTCTTTATTTTGCGCTTCGCTCCTCTGTTGGTGAGATCATAGGACTGTGGTCTCATGCAGAGGAGCACATTTGTGGATGAGTATTCTGCTCTGTTATTGGCAAAGCGCACACAACTGATAGCCCTACGGAAGAACGAGGTGATGATTTTCTCTTGGCCAAGAAACCCAGAAGTAAGGTATCGGCTCAGGATCTTACATGGTACAGTTTCAGATCCATTTCTCTCATTCCTGTGTGCATATCAGTTTGGCCACTCACTGATACAACTATTTATGGAATGTACTGGGATCATATCCGAACCTCATTTGTATGTTGCTGTCTTTGTGATCATTAACTATGAAGTAATAGGATGAGTGATTCTATCTGGTACAAGAAGACATTGTGCCTCCATTTTTGTGCATAAACTAAAGTTGGGTACTGTTCTTTATTGTTTATTCTAGAAGAGAGACGGCAGAGGGGTGCAGAAAATAAGTATCTCTTTAATGTGGAACCACAGATATTTTTAGGGTATGTAGGAAAGGACAACACCAAGCTCTAAAAGGGAAAAAGAGAGAATTATACATTTCCTAGGCTTGCAATTAGTTCATTGGGTACTCTTTCTTTACATATAGCATCCCGCTGAAGGCCGGCGCCTACTCTTTCCTCTCCTCTTCTAATGATGCTATTCTTATTTTTCTTTACAGGTAGAGTGTTATTGATATCATTAAAGAATACATAGGTCACGGTTGTTGTTTGCCTCCTGGATAATAGCATTAGGAAGTAACTAACTGTGTGCTGTTTGTATCTTCCATAGGTCTCCCTCCACGCTGTCCCTACCCTTTCCTTCCCTCACTTGACTATCCCACAAGTCTGTGTATATTTATATTCCAGACTTGGAGGCAGTCGAGAGGTGGACCCATTTAAGCATCAGCACAACCCTGAGAAACCGAAAAGGTGGAGCCTGACATGTTGTTTTTGTCCTGTGCTTGTCATGCTGGGCTGGTGAATCCCTCAATTTACCTCTGCTATGACCTTTTCAAATTACCTCAGCAACACGTTTCTCAGCAAGGGTTCAAACTCCAACCACGCAATGGTATAAAGGATGTAAGCATGTTCTTCAGATAGCATTTGCTGTTGGGCCAGTTAATATGATCTAGCAGCCTGCTCCATTGAGTTCCTATTGTACTTTCAATTCGCTCATTCTGGGCTCTTCAATCCACGGCCTTCTGTCTTTGCCCTGAGCAGATTTCCTTATTGTTTGTCACCTTGTGGTACAACAGGGTGCTGTTTTGTATCAAACTTTCTCTTTGCCAATCCTCTTTGGTATCACCAACATTTGGCTCTTATTCCGCCTTCATTTTTGTTCTTTGCTACAACCTTTCTGGGATAATATTTTCAAAATGGATTCCTCACACTCAACCAAATCTCATGCCACCTCTTCTGGAATTTATAAAGAGCCAGCTGTGTCTTCTGGTAAACGCATCAAGAAGGATCCACCTTCTCCGTCGAAATCACTGCTTCCTATCACACTATAGGATATCATGGAGGAATTGATCCTCATTCATCGTTTCATGACTGATATGGCCGCTACTCTTCAGAGGTTGGACGATAAATGGTCCAGTCTTGATATGAGACTTACTGATGTAGAACAAAAAGTTAGTGATGCTCAGGATGTTGTCGCCAAACTTGTTAGCCTTACTAAAGAAATTAGTCAGCTTAAAAAGACCACAGAAGATTTGGAAAACTGAAATAGGTGCAATAACCTGCACATTTATGGTATTCTTGAAGGTTCTGAAGGGTCTGAAATCCTTCAATTCTTGAAGACTCAAGTCCTTCAAATTGTTAGTCTCCCAAAACACATGGACGTCAATATTCAAAGAGCCCATCATATTGGACCTAAGAATACATCTTCTACTTTTAAACCTAGAGCCATCATTGCTTATTTCCTCCTCTATTCAGACCTTATGACGATTCTCAATTCAGCTAAACAACATAAACATAATAATACATAAACTCTGGTCTGGTCATAAAGTTTTCTTCACTCAAGATGTCTCTAAACCAACTGCTGCTCAGCAGAAAGAATTCCTAGACCTCCGACCTGCGCTTAGATCAATGAATGCACGCTATGGCCTAATCCATCCCTGTTTTTTTAAAGTAACTTATAAAGAAAGAACTTACACAAGATGAATCCTGAACACATGCTCTTTATCCTGACAATGAAAGGCGAAAATGACATACTTTGGAACACATCAGGGCCAAAAAAGCATGTTAGGTCATACATAAATCATGGCTGATGGGCATACCATGCTTTTCCTGGAAATGTGAGGAAACACCTCACTCATCACAACCTCTGGGTACAAATATAAAGCAGTTGGACAATGACTAAAAGCACAGGGAGAAACACCTACATCCACATATTGGGACTGGTACAGCGACAATAATGCATAAGGCACAAAAATGATCAATTCACAGCGTGAACACGAAAGCCATGGCAATCCTGCACTTTTTTTTACATGGTATACCTTAGTTCCTGCTGCATACTGAATGGTAATACCTTTCAGCATCGCTCCTGGGGTACTCTTCAGAAGCTTCACCACAACATGCAGGACAAATGGCCCCAGCACCCAGCACACCAAGTAAAGAGGAGGGGGGAGCAATGCCCTTGCCTACCCCGTCACAGAGTAGGCCAATGTCGGGCAGTTAAAGGTATCCCACCACTTTCCTAAAAGTACTAATGGCATTGCAGCATGTCAGGAGCCCTCCGGGGCCACATGGACTGCTGCACAAAATGCCCACGAGGATGACATCACCTTCTGCAATCCTGGTGAAGCACCACAAGAAGTGCAGTACACACGGGCGGGCCTCTCTAGTACAGGGAAGCTGCTGTGAGAGTGCACTACGGTCAGGAAATCTTCTCTAGCACAGCCCGGAGGGCGGAACCCTAGCAGGGAGTACAGCAGTCACTGTTAGCTCACTCGAGCCCCATGTAACTGACATATTAAAGTGGAATGCAGAGTTGGGCTAGGGAACACTTCACTATACAGCAATGCAGGCGCTCATAGTGAGCTGGAGGGATCTTAGCTGCAGGTGCAGCTGGTTGGAGCTCCCCTTCCCTCCAGCATCGGTGTTGCCCCAGCAGTGCAGTTGAGCTCCCAGGCCAGGATTCCTCCCTGCCTGTGATTCGTAATACTTGGCAGCCTGGGGCCACTTAGCAGAGCCCCAGCTGCACATATCAACGACAAAAAGAAGCAGAAACATAACAGGGAGAGGGAGAGCACTTCTTCCACTTCAGCTCTCCCCTCCCATTGCTCAGACACCTCTGAGTTATATGTATGAATGAATTTGTGCTTGGGGTACACAGACAAAATATCGATTTTTAAATATCGATATACAATAATTTCGAAGTTTAAATATCGATGGGACAAAATATCGAAGGTAAGTAATATCGACAGTCTTAATATCGATATTAGTATGATATCAGTAATATCGAACTTTTAAATATCGATGTCAATAATATCGAAATAAATAACTTCGATGTTACTAATATCAATTTTTAAATAAATTTAGTGTATATTATATTGTATTTATTATGTTTTATTATTTATTTTTAATGTAATTTAATTAAATTTTGTCTTTTACTACTGTAGCGGGTTGTGGGTTTATAGGGGAATAGGGTGGGAAGTAATTTAATTATGTTAAATTAATTATTAATTAGTAGGAATTATTAATTAATTAATTGAGAATTAATTTTTAATTAATTTTAATTAATTGATTAATTGATAAATATGTCATGTAGCGGGTTATGGGTTTATAGGGGAATAGGGTGGGAAGTAATTTAATAATAATTAATTAATTAATATATGTTTGTACATATTTTAAATAATAATTAATTTATATTATTAGTTAATTAATTAATATAATTTTGTACATATTTTTAATAATTAATTAGTTGGTAATTAATTAATATTAATTAGTTAATTACATTAATTATACTAATTCTTTTATATATAATTTTTTGTTATTCTTAATTAATTAATTGGGGAAAATAATATTAATTATTAAATCAAATTAATTACAGCTAATGTGCTAATATATTTACTTTATTGTTAATTAATAATTAATTGGTAATTAAATAATATTAATTAATTTTGGGTAAAGGAGTATTTTTAGGGTTCAGGGTCAGTTTTCAGTTTTTGGGTAAAGGGGTATTTTTAGGGTTCAGGGTCAGTTTTCAGTTCTTGGGTAAAGGGGTATTTTTAGGGTTCTGGGTCAGTTTTCAGTTTTTGGGTAAAGGGGTATTTTTAGGGTTCAGGGTCAGTTTTCAGTTTTTGGGTAAAGGGGTATTTTAGGGTTCAGGGTCAGTTTTCAGTTTGTGGGTAAAGGGGTATGTTTAGGGTTCAGGGTCAGTTTTCAGTTTTTGGGTAAAGGGGTATTTTTAGGGTTCAGGGTCAGTTTTCAGTTTTTGGGTAAAGAGGTATTTTTAGGGTTCAGGGTCAGTTTTCAGTTTTTGGGTAAAGGGGTATTTTTAGGGTTCAGGGTCAGTTTTCAGTTTTTGGGTAAAGGGGTATGTTTAGGGTTCATGGTCAGTTCTCAGTTTTTGGGTAAGGGGGTATTTTTAGGGTTCAGGGTCAGTTTTGGTTTTTTGGGGTACAGGGATATTTTTAGGGTTCAGGGTCAGTTTTGGGTTTTTGGGGTACAGGCGTACAGGGTAAAAACAAAAAAAAATTACATTACATCAATTTAATAACATTAAAAAAATTAAATTACATTAAATTATTAATTGTTTTATTTATTTTAAATGTATATGTATTAGTTTTAATTTTGTTTTAATATTTTTATTTAATATTTGTAAAATTATATGTATTTTAAAATTATTTTTACATTATTATTAATACATTTAAAAAAACGATATTTTTAATTCCGATATTTTTGTACTACGATATTGTTTTTTCGATATTTTTGTACTTACCTTTATGAAGATATGATTCCGATATTATTGATGTCGATATTTTTGTTCCGATATTTTTGTATTTCGATATTCTGTCTGTCGATATTATGTCAGACATTCTGTGCTTGGAAGGGCTGAGACAGAATAGTTGGGGCTAGCACACTTAGAAGGACACCTTGAAGCCAACAGCAACACAAATTGAGGTAAAGTTGACTGCAGGCAAGTTGTCCGTGTACAGCAATGCAATAAAACACAATAAAATAGTAAACAATAGTCAGAATCATGCAGTAGAATGCATTTTCAGTTACTGTTGGAAGACAACCAAGGTTCAAGAACATCCTCAAAATAATTATCTGTGCTCAAGAGGCTCTGTGTTATGACAGAAATAGTGTTCACTGACCTTTAAATTAACTCAGACCTATACTCTTTTCCTTCCAGCCTTTCTTGCTATGTAATCATGCCAACAATGAAGGCTGAATCACATTTCTCTTTTGTACTTATATGGTTGTCATGATTCAGAAAAGGGGGTGGTGATGAACAGAGTGTCTGAATTAAGCAGACCACTCTCACCCAGTCCAAAGATCAGGGCTTGATCCATCACCGTTTTTTAGCTCACTGCACCATCCCAGCTCAGAACCTGGCTACATGCAAATTAGTCTGTCCCTGGCCCAGTGCATCATGGGAACAGGGCAGACCAGACTACCAAGCCAATTCTTCACTGGAAAGGAGACAAGCTTCCGGGGACCGGTTTCTGGCATATCAGCCGTCGTCGCTAATGAGATGCAGAGTAGGCGTTCCCAAGCAAAAAGCTGTGACAACACCACTCCCCAACACTAAGGTGCGTTAGCAGCAGGAAACTAACACCTGCTCTGACCTGGTGCAAAGTTGGACCACAGCCTGCACCACAAACTGGAGCCAAGGCCAGAGCCACACCTGAAGAACAACTGATGCCATGGAGCCACTGATTATGCAGCCCGGACACCCAAGAGGGCAACAGCACCCACCGCCACCACCCCCGGGACCCCATTCCCCCGGACCCCCCGGTCATAGACAGGCAACATCAAGCACATGGAATCATGTACCAAATATTGCTCCTGATGTGGCACAATCACATCTAGTTACATGCATGTGTGGACACAAAAATGAGCATCACACATTCACCTTCGAAGCAACAAATGAAAATGTATTAAAACTAACACAGAACAGAAATGAAGGCGCATGGCGGCACCCCTCGGGACACTCCGTAGGTCACAGCCTGCAAGACAGAAATCATATAAAACTTAATAAAACTTAATAAATAAATAAAATTATGAATAAGTGTGTCCTGCACACATCAAGGGACAGCGAGAGAACAAAGGAGAGAGAGAGAGAGAGAGAGAGAGATAGACGAATAGAGAGGGGGAGAGAGAGATAGACGGAAAGAGAGGAGGCGAAAGATAGATGGACAGAGAGGAAGAGAGAGAGATAGACGTACAGAGAGGGGGAGAGAGACACAGAGAAAAGAAGAGATGGACAGGGATAGAGAGTGCACACACTGCGCACCCAGGCCACACTGATCACCAGCTGTCATCGGTATGTCTCCCACCACGTGCCGGTATGTAGTGCAGTTCACCATGTTCCACATCTGAAACAGATCCATCCTCTGAAACTAAGTCCAGATACATAAATTGCAAAGTACATACAATTGTATGCAACACCGTCGCCTGTCCGCACCTGCGCACCCAGGCCACTGCACCCCAGTCCCTCCTGCCGTCCAGCAGTGCATGCCCGCCCCTGTGCACCGAGGCAGCTGCACCTCAGCCCCTCTCGCCGCCCAGCGGTGCATGCCCACACCTGCACACCCAGGCCTCACTGCTCCCCTTCCACCACCAGCTTGTGGAAAAGAGGACCACCACATGCCGCTGCAAGCCACTAGTCCGGGGCCTGCAGACATGGTACCCTCCTCATCATGCAGCCCGCTCCGCAGGCCACCAGGTCTCACATTTGGTGCTGGGTCTTGTCCTCCATGGAAGAGGATATACTAGTGCACCCGGCAGCATTGCAGGCTGCACACCCTCATATGTGCCACTAACTCTGTGATCCATGAGGCGACGCCACATGGCGGTAGGGCCCCGCTGCCCACTGGCTCAGTCCTACACTCCGGTCCAGCAAGGCACACAAAGCCTGAATGAGCCGTCTGGACTGATGGGACGGGGCATCACTGCAGGCTGCACACCCGCTTAGCACTTAAGGTGCCCCTACCTCAGTGCACCGAAAGTCACCGTCCCGTGGCGGTGGGCCGGGCACAGTGCATCCGGTGCCACCAAGTCTGTGCCCTGCAAGACATGGACCCTATGATTGGGTGTCATGGTGCGAACGCATCATGTCACCTCCGGGCCTGCAGAATGTGATGTTGCAGGCTCTTGGGCCCCCATGCCTACATGCACAACACATGGAAACACCCAGAGAGAGGTTGGAAATGGCGTTGTGCAAGTGCGCCGACCCTTTTTTTTGGCAGGGTCACGTGTGCTGGTAGGTGTGTACTGGATGGGTGTGGTGTGAGTGTATACCAGCTGTGAGGAGTGGCCGTGGCATGCTGACAACTAGACCTGTGAGCAGCAGATAACCACAGGGAAGTCCTGGCACATGTAGCATGATTGTCCCCCCTGGAGCGTAAGCATAGTGGGATAACCTGGCATATGCCAGTCCAGCGTGAGGGTTTGAACAACGACCCCGGGGTTCTGGGTGTGGTTCCGTATGGATTTTGGAAAAGGGGGTGGTGATGGACAGAGTTTCTGAATGATGCAGAATACTCTTACCCAGTCAAGAGATCAGGGTTTGATCTATCACCGTTTTTTAGCTCACTGCACCATCCCAGCTCAGAACCTGGCTACATGCAAATTAGTCTGTTCCTGTCCCAGTGCATGATGGGAACAGGGCAAACCAAACTACCAAGCCAATTCTTATACTGGGAAGGAAACAAGCTTCCGGGGACCTGTTTCTGGCATTTCAGCCGTTGTCGGCCCGGCTTGCTTGAATCCTGATGGTGCAATGAGCAAGGGACTCACGTCTGAGTATACCCTCCCACACTTAGTGTGGACAAAATCGATTTTGGAAAAGGGGGTGGTGATGGACAGAGTTTCTGAATGATGCAGAATACTCTTACCCAGTCAAGAGATCAGGGTTTGATCTATCACCGTTTTTTAGCTCACTGCACCATCCCAGCTCAGAACCTGGCTACATGCAAATTAGTCTGTTCCTGTCCCAGTGCATGATGGGAACAGGGCAAACCAAACTACCAAGCCAATTCTTATACTGGGAAGGAAACAAGCTTCCGGGGACCGGTTTCTGGCATTTCAGCCGTCGTCGGCCCGGCTTGCTTGAATCCTGATGGTGCAATGAGCAAGGGACTCACGTCTGAGTATACCCTCCCACACTTAGTGTGGACAAAATCGATTTTGGAAAAGGGGGTGGTGATGGACAGAGTTTCTGAATGATGCAGAATACTCTTACCCAGTCAAGAGATCAGGGTTTGATCTATCACCGTTTTTTAGCTCACTGCACCATCCCAGCTCAGAACCTGGCTACATGCAAATTAGTCTGTTCCTGTCCCAGTGCATGATGGGAACAGGGCAAACCAAACTACCAAGCCAAATCTTATACTGGGAAGGAAACAAGCTTCCGGGGACCGGTTTCTGGCATTTCAGCCGTCGTCGGCCCGGCTTGCTTGAATCCTGATGGTGCAATGAGCAAGGGACTCACGTCTGAGTATACCCTCCCACACTTAGTGTGGACAAAATCGATTTTGGAAAAGGGGGTGGTGCTGGACAGAGTTTCTGAATGATGCAGAATACTCTTACCCAGTCAAGAGATCAGGGTTTGATCTATCACCATTTTTTAGCTCACTGCACCATCCCAGCTCAGAACCTGGCTACATGCAAATTAGTCTGTTCCTGTCCCAGTGCATGATGGGAACAGGGCAAACCAAACTACCAAGCCAATTCTTATACTGGGAAGGAAACAAGCTTCCGGGGACCTGTTTCTGGCATTTCAGCCGTTGTCGGCCCGGCTTGCTTGAATCCTGATGGTGCAATGAGCAAGGGACTCACGTCTGAGTATACCCTCCCACACTTAGTGTGGACAAAATCGATTTTGGAAAAGGGGGTGGTGATGGACAGAGTTTCTGAATGATGCAGAATACTCTTACCCAGTCAAGAGATCAGGGTTTGATCTATCACCGTTTTTTAGCTCACTGCACCATCCCAGCTCAGAACCTGGCTACATGCAAATTAGTCTGTTCCTGTCCCAGTGCATGATGGGAACAGGGCAAACCAAACTACCAAGCCAATTCTTATACTGGGAAGGAAACAAGCTTCCGGGGACCGGTTTCTGGCATTTCAGCCGTCGTCGGCCCGGCTTGCTTGAATCCTGATGGTGCAATGAGCAAGGGACTCACGTCTGAGTATACCCTCCCACACTTAGTGTTTACAAAATCGATTTTGGAAAAGGGGGTGGTGATGGACAGAGTTTCTGAATGATGCAGAATACTCTTACCCAGTCAAGAGATCAGGGTTTGATCTATCACCGTTTTTTAGCTCACTGCACCATCCCAGCTCAGAACCTGGCTACATGCAAATTAGTCTGTTCCTGTCCCAGTGCATGATGGGAACAGGGCAAACCAAACTACCAAGCCAATTCTTATACTGGGAAGGAAACAAGCTTCCGGGGACCGGTTTCTGGCATTTCAGCCGTCGTCGGCCGGGCTTGCTTGAATCCTGATGGTGCAATGAGCAAGGGACTCACGTCTGAGTATACCCTCCCACACTTAGTGTGGACAAAATCGATTTTGGAAAAGGGGGTGGTGATGGACAGAGTTTCTGAATGATGCAGAATACTCTTACCCAGTCAAGAGATCAGGGTTTGATCTATCACCGTTTTTTAGCTCACTGCACCATCCCAGATCAGAACCTGGCTACATGCAAATTAGTCTGTTCCTGTCCCAGTGCATGATGGGAACAGGGCAAACCAAACTACCAAGCCAATTCTTATACTGGGAAGGAAACAAGCTTCCGGGGACCGGTTTCTGGCATTTCAGCCATCGTCGGCCCGGCTTGCTTGAATCCTGATGGTGCAATGAGCAAGGGACTCACGTCTGAGTATACCCTCCCACACTTAGTGTGGACAAAATCGATTTTGGAAAAGGGGGTGGTGATAGACAGAGTTTCTGAATGATGCAGAATAATCTTACCCAGTCAAGAGATCAGGGTTTGATCTATCACCGTTTTTTAGCTCACTGCACCATCCCAGCTCAGAACCTGGCTACATGCAAATTAGTCTGTTCCTGTCCCAGTGCATGATGGGAACAGGGCAAACCAAACTACCAAGCCAATTCTTATACTGGGAAGGAAACAAGCTTCCGGAGACCTGTTTCTGGCATTTCAGCCGTCATCGGCCCGGCTTGCTTGAATCCTGATGGTGCAATGAGCAAGGGACTCACGTCTGAGTATACCCTCCCACACTTAGTGTGGACAAAATCGATTTTGGAAAAGGGGGTGGTGCTGGACAGAGTTTCTGAATGATGCAGAATACTCTTACCCAGTCAAGAGATCAGGGTTTGATCTATCACCGTTTTTTAGCTCACTGCACCATCCCAGCTCAGAACCTGGCTACATGCAAATTAGTCTGTTCCTGTCCCAGTGCATGATGGGAACAGGGCAAACCAAACTACCAAGCCAAATCTTATACTGGGAAGGAAACAAGCTTCCGGGGACCGGTTTCTGGCATTTCAGCCGTCGTCGGCCCGGCTTGCTTGAATCCTGATGGTGCAATGAGCAAGGGACTCACGTCTGAGTATACCCTCCCACACTTAGTGTGGACAAAATCGATTTTGGAAAAGGGGGTGGTGATGGACAGAGTTTCTGAATGATGCAGAATACTCTTACCCAGTCAAGAGATCAGGGTTTGATCTATCACCGTTTTTTAGCTCACTGCACCATCCCAGCTCAGAACCTGGCTGCATGCAAATTAGTCTGTTCCTGTCCCAGTGCATGATGGGAACAGGGCAAACCAAACTACCAAGCCAATTCTTATACTGGGCAGGAAACAAGCTTCCGGGGACCGGTTTCTGGCATTTCAGCCGTCGTCGGCCCGGCTTGCTTGAATCCTGATGGTGCAATGAGCAAGGGACTCACGTCTGAGTATACCCTCCCACACTTAGTGTGGACAAAATCGATTTTGGAAAAGGGGGTGGTGATGGACAGAGTTTCTGAATGATGCAGAATACTCTTACCCAGTCAAGAGATCAGGGTTTGATCTATCACCGTTTTTTAGCTCACTGCACCATCCCAGCTCAGAACCTGGCTACATGCAAATTAGTCTGTTCCTGTCCCAGTGCATGATGGGAACAGGGCAAACCAAACTACCAAGCCAATTCTTATACTGGGAAGGAAACAAGCTTCCGGGGACCGGTTTCTGGCATTTCAGCCGTCGTCGGCCCGGCTTGCTTGAATCCTGATGGTGCAATGAGCAAGGGACTCACGTCTGAGTATACCCTCCCACACTTAGTGTGGACAAAATCGATTTTGGAAAAGGGGGTGGTGATGGACAGAGTTTCTGAATGATGCAGAATACTCTTACCCCGTCAAGAGATCAGGGTTTGATCTATCACCGTTTTTTAGCTCACTGCACCATCCCAGCTCAGAACCTGGCTACATGCAAATTAGTCTGTTCCTGTCCCAGTGCATGATGGGAACAGGGCAAACCAAACTACCAAGCCAATTCTTATACTGGGAAGGAAACAAGCTTCCGGGGACCTGTTTCTGGCATTTCAGCCGTTGTCGGCCCGGCTTGCTTGAATCCTGATGGTGCAATAAGCAAGGGACTCACGTCTGAGTATACCCTCCCACACTTAGTGTGGACAAAATCGATTTTGGAAAAGGGGGTGGTGATGGACAGAGTTTCTGAATGATGCAGAATACTCTTACCCAGTCAAGAGATCAGGGTTTGATCTATCACCGTTTTTAGCTCACTGCACCATCCCAGCTCAGAACCTGGCTACATGCAGATTAGTCTGTTCCTGTCCCAGTGCATGATGGGAACAGGGCAAACCAAACTACCAAGCCAATTCTTATACTGGGAAGGAAACAAGCTTCCGGGGACCGGTTTCTGGCATTTCAGCCGTCGTCGGCCCGGCTTGCTTGAATCCTGATGGTGCAATGAGCAAGGGACTCACGTCTGAGTATACCCTCCCACACTTAGTGTGGAAAAAATCGATTTTGGAAAAGGGGGTGGTGATGGACAGAGTTTCTGAATGATGCAGAATACTCTTACCCAGTCAAGAGATCAGGGTTTGATCTATCACCGTTTTTTAGCTCACTGCACCATCCCAGCTCAGAACCTGGCTACATGCAAATTAGTCTGTTCCTGTCCCAGTGCATGATGGGAACAGGGCAAACCAAACTACCAAGCCAATTCTTATACTGGGAAGGAAACAAGCTTCCGGGGACCGGTTTCTGGCATTTCAGCCGTCGTCGGCCCGGCTTGCTTGAATCCTGATGGTGCAATGAGCAAGGGACTCACGTCTGAGTATACCCTCCCACACTTAGTGTGGACAAAATCGATTTTGGAAAAGGGGGTGGTGATGGACAGAGTTTCTGAATGATGCAGAATACTCTTACCCAGTCAAGAGATCAGGGTTTGATCTATCACCGTTTTTTAGCTCACTGCACCATCCCAGCTCAGAACCTGGCTACATGCAAATTAGTCTGTTCCTGTCCCAGTGCCTGATGGGAACAGGGCAAACCAAACTACCAAGCCAATTCTTATACTGGGAAGGAAACAAGCTTCCGGGGACCGGTTTCTGGCATTTCAGCCGTCGTCGGCCCGGCTTGCTTGAATCCTGATGGTGCAATGAGCAAGGGACTCACGTCTGAGTATACCCTCCCACACTTAGTGTGGACAAAATTGATTTTGGAAAAGGGGGTGGTGATGGACAGAGTTTCTGAATGATGCAGAATACTCTTACCCAGTCAAGAGATCAGGGTTTGATCTATCACCGTTTTTTAGCTCACTGCACCATCCCAGCTCAGAACCTGGCTACATGCAAATTAGTCTGTTCCTGTCCCAGTGCATGATGGGAACAGGGCAAACCAAACTACCAAGCCAATTCTTATACTGGGAAGGAAACAAGCTTCCGGGGACCGGTTTCTGGCATTTCAGCCGTCGTCGGCCCGGCTTGCTTGAATCCTGATGGTGCAATGAGCAAGGGACTCACGTCTGAGTATACCCTCCCACACTTAGTGTGGACAAAATCGATTTTGGAAAAGGGGGTGGTGATGGACAGAGTTTCTGAATGATGCAGAATACTCTTACCCCGTCAAGAGATCAGGGTTTGATCTATCACCGTTTTTTAGCTCACTGCACCATCCCAGCTCAGAACCTGGCTACATGCAAATTAGTCTGTTCCTGTCCCAGTGCATGATGGGAACAGGGCAAACCAAAGTACCAAGCCAATTCTTATACTGGGAAGGAAACAAGCTTCCGGGGACCTGTTTCTGGCATTTCAGCCGTTGTCGGCCCGGCTTGCTTGAATCCTGATGGTGCAATAAGCAAGGGACTCACGTCTGAGTATACCCTCCCACACTTAGTGTGGACAAAATCGATTTTGGAAAAGGGGGTGGTGATGGACAGAGTTTCTGAATGATGCAGAATACTCTTACCCAGTCAAGAGATCAGGGTTTGATCTATCACCGTTTTTTAGCTCACTGCACCATCCCAGCTCAGAACCTGGCTACATGCAAATTAGTCTGTTCCTGTCCCAGTGCATGATGGGAACAGGGCAAACCAAACTACCAAGCCAATTCTTATACTGGGAAGGAAACAAGCTTCCGGGGACCGGTTTCTGGCATTTCAGCCGTCGTCGGCCCGGCTTGCTTGAATCCTGATGGTGCAATGAGCAAGGGACTCACGTCTGAGTATACCCTCCCACACTTAGTGTGGACAAAATCGATTTTGGAAAAGGGGGTGGTGATGGACAGAGTTTCTGAATGATGCAGAATACTCTTACCCAGTCAAGAGATCAGGGTTTGATCTATCACCGTTTTTTAGCTCACTGCACCATCCCAGCTCAGAACCTGGCTACATGCAAATTAGTCTGTTCCTGTCCCAGTGCATGATGGGAACAGGGCAAACCAAACTACCAAGCCAATTCTTATACTGGGAAGGAAACAAGCTTCCGGGGACCGGTTTCTGGCATTTCAGCCGTCGTCGGCCCGGCTTGCTTGAATCCTGATGGTGCAATGAGCAAGGGACTCACGTCTGAGTATACCCTCCCACACTTAGTGTGGACAAAATCGATTTTGGAAAAGGGGGTGGTGATGGACAGAGTTTCTGAATGATGCAGAATACTCTTACCCAGTCAAGAGATCAGGGTTTGATCTATCACCGTTTTTTAGCTCACTGCACCATCCCAGCTCAGAACCTGGCTACATGCAAATTAGTCTGTTCCTGTCTCAGTGCATGATGGGAACAGGGCAAACCAAACTACCAAGCCAATTCTTATACTGGGAAGGAAACAAGCTTCCGGGGACCGGTTTCTGGCATTTCAGCCGTCGTCGGCCCGGCTTGCTTGAATCCTGATGGTGCAATGAGCAAGGGACTCACGTCTGAGTATACCCTCCCACACTTAGTGTAGACAAAATCGATTTTGGAAAAGGGGGTGGTGATGGACAGAGGTTCTGAATGATGCAGAATACTCTTACCCAGTCAAGAGATCAGGGTTTGATCTATCACCGTTTTTTAGCTCACTGCACCATCCCAGCTCAGAACCTGGCTACATGCAAATTAGTCTGTTCCTGTCCCAGTGCATGATGGGAACAGGGCAAACCAAACTACCAAGCCAATTCTTATACTGGGAAGGAAACAAGCTTCCGGGGACCGGTTTCTGGCATTTCAGCCGTCGTCGGCCCGGCTTGCTTGAATCCTGATGGTGCAATGAGCAAGGGACTCACGTCTGAGTATACCCTCCCACACTTAGTGTGGACAAAATCGATTTTGGAAAAGGGGGTGGTGATGGACAGAGTTTCTGAATGATGCAGAATACTCTTACCCAGTCAAGAGATCAGGGTTTGATCTATCACAGTTTTTTAGCTCACTGCACCATCCCAGCTCAGAACCTGGCTACATGCAAATTAGTCTGTTCCTGTCCCAGTGCATGATGGGAACAGGGCAAACCAAACTACCAAGCCAATTCTTATACTGGGAAGGAAACAAGCTTCCGGGGACCGGTTTCTGGCATTTCAGCCGTCGTCGGCCCGGCTTGCTTGAATCCTGATGGTGCAATGAGCAAGGGACTCACGTCTGAGTATACCCTCCCACACTTAGTGTGGACAAAATCGATTTTGGAAAAGGGGGTGGTGATGGACAGAGTTTCTGAATGATGCAGAATACTCTTACCCAGTCAAGAGATCAGGGTTTGATCTATCACCGTTTTTTAGCTCACTGCACCATCCCAGCTCAGAACCTGGCTACATGCAAATTAGTCTGTTCCTGTCCCAGTGCATGATGGGAACAGGGCAAACCAAACTACCAAGCCAATTCTTATACTGGGAAGGAAACAAGCTTCCGGGGACCGGTTTCTGGCATTTCAGCCGTCGTCGGCCCGGCTTGCTTGAATCCTGATGGTGCAATGAGCAAGGGACTCACGTCTGAGTATACCCTCCCACACTTAGTGTGGACAAAATTGATTTTGGAAAAGGGGGTGGTGATGGACAGAGTTTCTGAATGATGCAGAATACTCTTACCCAGTCAAGAGATCAGGGTTTGATCTATCACCGTTTTTTAGCTCACTGCACCATCCCAGCTCAGAACCTGGCTACATGCAAATTAGTCTGTTCCTGTCCCAGTGCATGATGGGAACAGGGCAAACCAAACTACCAAGCCAATTCTTATACTGGGAAGGAAACAAGCTTCTGGGGACCGGTTTCTGGCATTTCAGCCGTCGTCGGCCCGGCTTGCTTGAATCCTGATGGTCCAATGAGCAAGGGACTCACGTCTGAGTATACCCTCCCACACTTAGTGTGGACAAAATCGATTTTGGAAAAGGGGGTGGTGATGGACAGAGTTTCTGAATGATGCAGAATACTCTTACCCCGTCAAGAGATCAGGGTTTGATCTATCACCGTTTTTTAGCTCACTGCACCATCCCAGCTCAGAACCTGGCTACATGCAAATTAGTCTGTTCCTGTCCCAGTGCATGATGGGAACAGGGCAAACCAAAGTACCAAGCCAATTCTTATACTGGGAAGGAAACAAGCTTCCGGGGACCGGTTTCTGGCATTTCAGCCGTTGTCGGCCCAGCTTGCTTGAATCCTGATGGTGCAATAAGCAAGGGACTCACGTCTGAGTATACCCTCCCACACTTAGTGTGGACAAAATCGATTTTGGAAAAGGGGGTGGTGATGGACAGAGTTTCTGAATGATGCAGAATACTCTTACCCAGTCAAGAGATCAGGGTTTGATCTATCACCGTTTTTTAGCTCACTGCACCATCCCAGCTCAGAACCTGGCTACATGCAAATTAGTCTGTTCCTGTCCCAGTGCATGATGGGAACAGGGCAAACCAAACTACCAAGCCAATTCTTATACTGGGAAGGAAACAAGCTTCCGGGGACCGGTTTCTGGCATTTCAGCCGTCGTCGGCCCGGCTTGCTTGAATCCTGATGGTGCAATGAGCAAGGGACTCACGTCTGAGTATACCCTCCCACACTTAGTGTGGACAAAATCGATTTTGGAAAAGGGGGTGGTGATGGACAGAGTTTCTGAATGATGCAGAATACTCTTACCCAGTCAAGAGATCAGGGTTTGATCTATCACCGTTTTTTAGCTCACTGCACCATCCCAGCTCAGAACCTGGCTACATGCAAATTAGTCTGTTCCTGTCCCAGTGCATGATGGGAACAGGGCAAACCAAACTACCAAGCCAATTCTTATACTGGGAAGGAAACAAGCTTCCGGGGACCGGTTTCTGGCATTTCAGCCATCGTCGGCCCGGCTTGCTTGAATCCTGATGGTGCAATGAGCAAGGGACTCACGTCTGAGTATACCCTCCCACACTTAGTGTGGACAAAATCGATTTTGGAAAAGGGGGTGGTGATGGACAGAGTTTCTGAATGATGCAGAATACTCTTACCCAGTCAAGAGATCAGGGTTTGATCTATCACCGTTTTTTAGCTCACTGCACCATCCCAGCTCAGAACCTGGCTACATGCAAATTAGTCTGTTCCTGTCCCAGTGCATGATGGGAACAGGGCAAACCAAACTACCAAGCCAATTCTTATACTGGGAAGGAAACAAGCTTCCGGGGACCGGTTTCTGGCATTTCAGCCGTCGTCGGCCCGGCTTGCTTGAATCCTGATGGTGCAATGAGCAAGGGACTCACGTCTGAGTATACCCTCCCACACTTAGTGTGGACAAAATCGATTTTGGAAAAGGGGGTGGTGATGGACAGAGTTTCTGAATGATGCAGAATACTCTTACCCAGTCAAGAGATCAGGGTTTGATCTATCACAGTTTTTTAGCTCACTGCACCATCCCAGCTCAGAACCTGGCTACATGCAAATTAGTCTGTTCCTGTCCCAGTCCATGATGGGAACAGGGCAAACCAAACTACCAAGCCAATTCTTATACTGGGAAGGAAACAAGCTTCCGGGGACCGGTTTCTGGCATTTCAGCCGTCGTCGGCCCGGCTTGCTTGAATCCTGATGGTGCAATGACCAAGGGACTCACGTCTGAGTATACCCTCCCACACTTAGTGTGGACAAAATCGATTTTGGAAAAGGGGGTGGTGATGGACAGAGTTTCTGAATGATGCAGAATACTCTTACCCAGTCAAGGATTCAAGCAAGCCGGGCCGATGACGGCTGAAATGATGGCTGAAATGCCAGAAACCGGTCCCCGGTAGCTTGTCTCCTTCACAGTATAAGAATTGGCTTGGTAGTTTGGTTTGCCCTGTTCCCATCATGCACTGGGACAGGAACAGACTAATTTGCATATAGCCAGGTTCTGAGCTGGGATGGTGCAGTGAGCTAAAAAACGGTGATGGATCAAGCCCTGATCTCTTGACTGGGTAGGAGTATTCTGCATCATTCAGAAACTCTGTCCATCGCCTTTTCCAAAATTGATTTAACCACACTAAGTGTGGGAGGGTATACTCAGACGTGAGTCCCTAGCTCATTGCACCATCAGGATTCAAGCAAGCCGGGCCGATGTCGGCTGAAATGCCAGAAACCGGTCCCCGGTAGCTTGTCTCCTTCACAGTATAAGAATTGGCTTGGTAGTTTGGTTTGCCCTGTTCCCATCATGCACTGGGACAGGAACAGACTAATTTGCATATAGCCAGGTTCTGAGCTGGGATGGTGCAGTGAGCTAAAAAACGGTGATGGATCAAGCCCTGATCTCTTGACTGGGTAGGAGTATTCTGCATCATTCAGAAACTCTGTCCATCACCTTTTCCAAAATTGATTGAACCACACTAAGTGTGGGAGGGTATACTCAGACGTGAGTCCCTAGCTCATTGCACCATCAGGATTCAAGCAAGCCGGGCCGATGACGGCTGAAATGCCAGAAACCGGTCCCCGGTAGCTTGTCTCCTTCACAGTATAAGAATTGGCTGGGTAGTTTGGTTTGCCCTGTTCCCATCATGCGCTGGGACAGGAACAGACTAATTTGCATATAGCCAGGTTCTGAGCTGGGATGGTGCAGTGAGCTTAAAAACGGTGATGGATCAAGCCCTGATCTCTTGACTGGGTAGGAGTATTCTGCATCATTCAGAAACTCTGTCCATCACCTTTTCCAAAATTGTGGTTCCGTATGGGGCTGGACAAGGAAGTAACTAATGCGTGTGTCGCTTTTGTTGCGTCGGCGCCACATGGACAACATTCAGCAATGTCTCACCCTGTGACCCAAGTTCCACGACATGAACTACATGGAGGTAGGGGGAATTCACTGACCCTACATTCACCAATTCTACCACCCAGGAAAGACCATAGACACGACACATCTGTGTTATTCGGAACGGAATGTTTAATGCACATTCAAGGAGTTTTGCACCTGGAGCAGTACAGGGCCATGCAAACACTCCTTTACAATGTTGGCCCATTGGGGCCAGACAGAGTCCTTCAGAGAATGACAAGTCCAAAGGAAGAGGAAGAGTTCAGTCCGCAGTCTGTTTGCTGTGTCATTGCCGATCAAACAGAACATGGCAGTCCATTGCGAGGTCCAAGGTGAGTGTTGCAGATTGTATCGGGGGACAGTAGAAGGTGATGATGCAAAGGACAGAACCAAGCTGAAATATGGTGGAGATGAATGCTACTGTGTCCTTCTTACCACGATGGCCCCTTCATCCGCCTCTTCATCCTCTGCTGTTCCATGTGCTTCACGTGTGGGTGGTGCTGGCCTTTCTCCAGCAGTGTATGGCAGTGACACCTCAGGGGCCGGATGTGAAATGTCTGCCACACTGTGTGGCACTGACACTTCAGGGGGTGGAGATGTGGAGCATGCATCAGAGCCAGGCCTTGTAGCAGCACTGCCATGAGGATGGTTTTGAGTCATTGAGGAACCCAGCAACCACTCGCTTGTGTGCAACCTTGACAGCCACTCTTTCCGCATTGGCTCGCTCCATGATCTCCATGAGCCTCTGCATGTTTCCTACCTCCCGGGCGAGCTCGATAGAGCCACTATGACTAGTCAGTCATTCTTGTCTCTGAGTCAGGAGTCTGGCAATGTCAGCCATGGTTCATTGGAGAGCATGGAGTGGACTGTGGGTGTCCGTTAGGGACTGTGAGTGGTCCCTGATGGGACTTAGACACCCACGTATGGCATCTAGTTTGTCTGCCATGTGGTCAAAGCCCACCCGCACCTATTCAGCCATCTGCTCCTGGCATCCCAACACATGACGTTGCAGGCCATGTGGTCTTCTTGGGCATCCTAGAAGGCAGCCGTGGTGGTGGGTGCTACCTGCTGTGTGGTCTGTGCAAGGGGTGATGTGTTCATGTGGCAGCTGGTCTGCTCTGCTCCTGGATGTGGGCTGCTGAGGCTGTCAAGGAACTCTTGGAGGGAGTCGGAGTCAAACCTGTGGTGGTCCTCTTCATCATCAGAGAAGGGAGGTTCGGGCTTCTCTGCAGGAGGTGTTGATTGTCCCTCTGAAATGTGAAGGGGAGATGCAGTTTAACGATGTGTTCACATGTGTGTTGTCGCTTTGCACATGTTTGCATACAGACAGCATGACTGTGTACATCGTGGCTGTTTGTGAGGAGCTGCCTATTTGATGGGGGACATTGGACATTTCGACAACAGATGTGTGTGTGTTTGTACTTGTACATAGTCTCCCTCCAATGCCACTTATGATTGGCCAGTGTCTACACCCATTCGGCACCAGTTGTGTCCTGTGTTCTGTTGTGGACGTGTTGTGGTTTTTACTACATTGTTGTCAGTGTTGCTGTGCTCTGCAGGTTATGTGTGTGTGTGCTGCATTTCGGGGGTGTGGCCCCTGCTGCTCTGTTTTGCTGCTCCTTATCCCTTTTCTTCGATGTGTCTTTGACGTCTGTGCTTATACAGTGCTGAGATGTTGCATACTTGTGTACATTGGTCTCTTGGTGGGGGTTGGGGTTTGCAGCATGGTTTATCAGCAGATGTGCTCAGCTCAATTGTTTATGTGTGCCATTGTGCCCATATCCCCCCATCCCCCCTGTCCCTGGTAGTACTTACCCTGATGCTGTTGTATCCAGTTATGATGAGCAAGTATCAGGTCCCCCGTCTTCAGTCACTGTCTCCCCACTGATGACTGTGGACACCATTTCCTCTATGTCGTCCAGCTCCTCCTGTGGTGCAGGACTCCCACCTCAAGTCTTCATTGCTGCCTTCCGGTTGTTGGAAAGTTTCAGCTTGGTTTTGCGCTTGACGTCATTTCAGCACCTCTTGACCTCTTCCATTGTCCTCTTCAGCACTCCCACTGCATTCACCTTGTCCACGATGGACTTCCATAGTCCATTTTTGATTGCCAATGACACAGTGGAGGTGACGAACAGTTGTTGAAGGTGTTCGACCACCTCCGTTATCAGGATTCTGTTTTCCTGCGAACTAAAGCGCTTCTTTCTACTCTTCTTCTCCTTGGCCTTCCCTGACCTCGAGGTCCCAGGCAGGGTCATCCGTGGGGCTTGAGGGGTTCTGGTTCTCCACCGTACTTGCTCTGGCAACATCCATTGTGCTTCGCTGTTGTTTGGCATTTGTTTGTCTGTTTTTTTCTACTTTTATGGCGATTTTTCCCACCTGACAAGTGTGGAAAGCAGCCTGTTGCTGGTTTTCGCAGATTTTAGTATCACGATGAACCTCATCGCAGCTTTTTTTGCGTTTGCGTTTTGCATTTTTGCGGCGTGGTGTTGATTTTAACGTGTTTAGTTGATGCGTTATCTAGAGCCTATCGCATGGTACCGTCATGTTGAGAATGCTTGGTTAACACGGCGTAATTTTCCCGCGATAGACTGCGATGTTGGAAGTTGCGCTAAGTAATTTTTGCGATGGTTATCACAAGTTCTTGAGAATATTCCCCAATAAATGTCATCATGGTGTTTACTCTAAAATATCACTCCTGCAACACTGCAGAAAACAGAGCCGGTTAGACTAGCTTCCATCCCTAGCATGGGTTTCACAGCATGCAGAAACTAAATAGATTTAGTGTGGAAGATGCAACACTATTGTTTATCATTAACTACTGCTCTTTAATCAGCATCAACATGTCTTCTGGGTTACAAAAGTAAGCAACAGAGCTATTGGTGAGTGGAGTGGATTTGTTTGTTGACGAAAATTCACCCGCCAGCATCAAAACTACATCAAGCAAAAAAAAGTAACATCAAATAAAAGAGCTGACCTCACAACTCCCTTGGGAAAAAACCATCAGGCCACAAACAGTCAAACGTAAAAACTAAGGGCCAGGTGACCAATGTTTTTACTGGCTCTATTACGTGTCCTGGGGATCAATAAGGGAGTGCCTAGTGCAAACATATTTTACCACTTTTTTATTAAAGCAGACTTGTGGAGGTGGTAACATGTGAGCAGAATATTTTTACACACTGGCTATGTTGCATTATTATTGTGTTGATTATTTATTGGGCGATTTTGTGCTCCCTGATTTTAGTGCTACATTTTTGAATTGTGATATTGTTATGTTCTTCTGTGGTTATTTTATTGTTCCGTGTTATGCTGGGCTCTATAATTCCCTTAAGGATGTCATCAAAAGATTCTATATGCAGCAGATTCCTTAAAATTTCCAGTAACAAATAACCATTTCCACCTAAAAGAGTTCCAGGAAACCTGTGCAATTCAAGAAACTTGGGGCCTCATTTATGAGGCCCCTTGCGCCATCGGAACTTCACTTTTCATGAAGTTCCGTGGCGCAGAAGCCTGCGTGGTATTTATCAGGCAGCAGTACGCCAGTTTTTGTGGCGTACTGCTGCCTGATAAATATCAGTCCCTTTGACGCAGTGTACTGCGTTAAAGGGGCGTGCAATGGGTGTTGCTGGGGGCGTTCCCGGCAACATCCATGGCCTTTTGACACTGCCCCAGATTTACGAGAAATCGTAACTCTGAAGCAGTGCCAAAAGCTTACGCCTCCCCAGGGGAGGCGTAAGGGAGGCGCAACAGGGAGAAATGTTTTTATTTCTCCTCGAATTTCCTTTTTCTATGTGTGCTGCATTCTGCAGCACACATAGAAAGAGGAAAAGCCTCTTGTGATTATTTTTGTGCAGAAAGGTTTCCCTTCCTGTACAAAAATAATCTTCCCCGCAACGCAGGCACCCTTGCACCATTGTGCAAGGGTGCCTGCGCTGGCGCAGGCAGCCCATTGTGCGCCGGCGCAGGGGAAAAGGACAGGAATGCGCCGTATCTTATAGATACGGCGCATTTCTGCCCTTTTCTTTTGCCGTAGGGCAGCGCAGCAGGAAGGCCTGCTGCGCTTCCCTACGGCAAAAAGTCATAAATGAGGCCCTAGAGTATCTAAATGTTGCAATCAATGGGGAAATATTAACAATTCCTGAACTGGGGATCTTGGGGCCCGATTCACAGAACTAACTTAAGACAAAATCCTAAACTTACTACCATTTTGGTATTCACAGAAGGCACTTACTCATTTTGGTATTCACAGAAGGCACTTACTCATTTCGGTATTCACAGAAGTTAGCAGTCCTAACTTTAGGACTCCGAAATGCCTTCTGTGAATACCGAAAGTCTTAAAATTAGGATTTTTCGCAATTTAGTAGTAGTAAAGTTAGGACTCCTAACTTTAGGACTCCTAAATGCCTTCTTTGAATACCGAAAGACTTAAAATTCGGATTTTTCTCAGTTTAGTAGTAGTAAAGTTAGGACTCCTAACTTTAGGACTCCTAAATGCCTTCTGTCAATACCGAAGGGCTTAAAATTAGGATTTTTCTCAACTTTACTACTACTAAACTGAGAAAAATCCTAATTGTAAGACTTTCGGTATTCACAGAAGGCATTTAGGAGTCCTAAAGTTAGGAGTCCTAACTTTACTACTACTAAATTGAGAAAAATCCAAATTTTAAGATCTTTCGGTATTCACAGAAGGCATTTAGGAGTCCTAAAGTTAGGAGTCCTAACTTTACTACTACTGAATTGAGAAAAATCCTATTTTTAAGACTTTCGGTATTCACAGAAGGCATTTAGGAATCCTAAAGTTAGGAGTCCTAACTTTACTACTACTAAATTGTGAAAAATCCTAATTTTAAGACTTTCGGTATTCACAGAAGGCATTTAAGAGTCCTAAAGTTAGGACTCCTAACTTCTGTGATTACCGAAATGAGTAAGTGCCTTCTGTGAATACCAAAATGAGTAAGTGCCTTCTGTGAATACTAAAATGGTAGTAAGTTTAGGATTTTGGCTTAAGTTAGTTCTGTGAATCGGGCCCGTTGTCTTCATCTTCCTCATAAACCCCTTCCATATGTCTAAGTTTTTTAGGTACTTTTCTTTTCCCTTGCCTCTCCTGTTGTCTCCTGGACTCTACCGTGTCCACTTCATGTCCCTATTATAATCCTAAGAAGTGGTGCTTGGAGAAAATGAGTGGAGTAGTACCTTCCTTTTCCTTGCTGGGCATCTGGGAAAGAATGATTCTAAAAGCGGAGGTTCTTGCTCGGAAGGAAGCTCAACCTCCTGTTCTGCTCCAACATCCGGCAAATGTACTACTGCTGGTTGTGGCTGCTGTACACTTTGCTCTATTTCCTGAAATGATTGTGTACTACTTACTACTTTGCGAAAGGGAGAAATTCAATTCAAGGTCACTACTTGTTGGTGTCGACATGATTGCAGTTATGTTATGTTATGTTAAATTGGTCTTCTATAGCGCACGGCTACTCCGATAGAGTGTCCCGGCGCTTTTATTAGCAACCAGAAAAAGACAAACACAGCACAACAAAAAAAGGACCACAACAGGAGGAATAAAAAAGATCCAGCAATAGAAAGAGAGCGCACTAACGGGCAAAGAGCCATGTTTTAAGGCCCTTCCTAAAAGCCAGTAGGTTAGATGTACTGCGTAGTGCCGAGGGAAGAGAGTTCCAAAGCTGCGGAGCCCGCAACCTGAAAGAGCGGCCTCCAATGCGGGCCTTTTTTACTCGAGGAACCACAGCCAGGAACAGAGACTCAGATCTCGGAGATCGGGCCGGATGGTAAAAGGCAAGCCTCCTTTGGAGATATTGAGCTCCCGAGGCGTACAGAGCCTTGTGAGCCAGGGTCAGGGCCTTAAACACTATCCGCTTCCGGATAGGCAGCCAATGAAGCGACTGCAATAGGCCAGAGACTCTGGCTCGCCTATGCAGGCCAAAAAAGGCCCGCGCGGCCGTGTTTTTGACTACCTGCAAGCGTTGCAAAAGATACTCCGGCAGGCCAAGATATAGTATGTTGGAGTAATCCAATCTTGAACCAATTAAGGCCTGAACCGTAGTCCTCCTATGCTCTTCAGAAAGCAGGGGGAAGAACTTCTGGAGCATCCTGAGAAGGCCAAAGCAGGTTCCTGTGAGAGCCAGAACCTGGGATCTTAAAGTCAGCCCTTTATCAATCTTAATTCCCAGGTTCTTAGCTAACTGGAACGAGTGCGCTGGAGGGAACATGTCAGCAGGCCACCATTCATGCCAATCTGGATCAAGTGGGCAGCCGAAGAAGAGTATCTCAGATTTATCTGAGTTGCACTTGAGGCTGTTAAGCTGGAACCATTTGAAAACAGCCCCAAGGCACTTGCGGATACTCTCTCCATCGAAGTCTTCTCCTTTCCTGCATGTAAAGAGGAGCTGGGTATCGTCGGCATAGGATACGATCTGGGCCCCAAAGGACTCCACCAATGCCGCCAGAGGGGTCATAAAGATGTTAAAGAGAGTCGGGCCCAACACTGAGCCCTGAGGGACTCCGACTCCCAGGGGCGGCATCTCGGCAGAGCTAGAAGAGGCCCAGACCTTTTGTCGACGGTCAGCCAAAAAAGATCTAAACAAGCTGAGCACCGTCCCCCTCAGACCGATCTCATAAAGTCTGGCGAGGAGACCCTCATGGGGGACGGTGTCAAAAGCCGCCGACAAATCAAGCATGACAAGCATAGCTTTGCCTCCCGAATCCAGCGGCTCTTTAATGGCTTCGGACACCTCCAAAAGCGCCATCTCGGTGCTTAAGTTGGGGCGGAAGCCAGATTGAGAGGAGTGTAGCAGATCGTGGGACTCCAAGAAGTTGGAAAGCACGATATGCACATGTTTCTCCAAGATCTTAACCAGTGCAGGGAGGAGAGAGATGGGCCTATAGTTGGCCAGAGCCTCAGGGTCAAGGCCAGGCTTCTTAAGGAGGGGAATGACCATTGCCTGCTTCCACGCCTGCGGGACCACCCCCCGACTCAAGGAAAGATTCAAGAGCGGGTTTGCCAAAGGATTTACGATAGCCGCCATTTTCGCCAAAAACTTGGCCGGGCATGGGTCGAGAGGCGACCCGGATTTAAGATTGGCCATAAGTGCCAAAGACGAGGATGCTGAAAATGGCGGAAAGTCCGCCAAGACTGGACCCGAAGGGGCCGATGGAACTGGCCCATCCTCGAGGCTGGGAGGGACATCGACCAGCCTCACGGGAAAAGAGTCCTGGATCAGCTTTATCTTGGTGGTGAAGAAGTTGGCAAGGGCAGACACCCATGACTCAGAAGGGGCGGCCTGAGTCGAATTAAATCGTGGGGTCGTAAATTCCCTAACAATCGTAAAAATATCCTTACAGGAATTGGCTGCAGCCTCAATCCTCCTGGCAAAATAGCCTTTTTTCTCCTGGAGGATTTCCTGGTGATAGGCTTTAACCGTTGTCCTGTAGACAAGCCCAGCATCGGAATCGTACTGTGACCGCCAAGCCCTTTCAGCCACTTTGCACCGCATTCGGGAGTTCGACAGCGCTTCGGTGAACCAAGGGGCAGAGACTCGTTTAGATGTTGATCGGGGGTGATCACAGGGGCTAGATCGTTCAGCCTGTCTGTCAGCCACGTCTGCAGGGACTCTAAATCTCTATCCAAATCACCCGTAAAAGGGCAGGGATGGTCCAGAGATGCCTGGGCCAGCATCTCCGGAGTCACCCGATGATACGCCCTGGATGCTGGTCCCTGATGCCTCAAAGCAGTGCTCAAAGGTTTCTTAGTGCACGGTACATAGAAGTTGGCCAGCCGATGATCTGACCAGAGCACCGGCAGCAATGCCGTCACCTCTATAGGGGACGTGGAAAAGACCTGATCCAGGGTGTGGCCCTTATCATGAGTCGGTCCAGAAAGATAGGGGATAAGGCCTAGGGGTGCCGTGATGTCCATCAATTTAATCGTTTCAGGGTCAGATCTCTCATCCATATGGAAATTAAAATCTCCGGCCAGTACGCAGTGCTCCGCTCTCAGGATCAGTGTCGACATTGTCGACTGAAGTTCCTCAAAGAAGGATCCAGCCGGACCAGGGGGCCTATACACTAGGAGCCCTTTAAAGGATTGTTGAGGTGCCAGTGATATAGAGAAGGCAAGGGATTCGGAACCCGTCATCGCATCCATCGGTATAATAGAACATGTGACGGATTTGTTCACCACGAGTGCCACACCCCCACCCCTCCCTTCCAATCTGTCTTGCCTAAAAATATTGTATTCTGGGGGGATTGCTGTGGCAATATCGGGATTAGACGACTCTCCTAACCATGTCTCTGTCAACATCAGGCATACCGGTTTTTCAGTAGCAAGGAGATCAAAGATCTCCTGGGCATGTCTGCAAATTGATCTGGTGTTTAAAAGTAAGCAAAGATGCCTAACTGACCGACATGGTCCTGAGTTTAGGTTGGGGTGGTGCTATTGATGCAGGAGTGCTGCTCTTAGCTTGCTCAATGGAGGACGTTGTGACAGACACAAGTTGCTGAAAAAGGTTCTGGTTGGCACCCCAGTGGTGGAAATCTGCTTCTTCTCCTCCCCACTTGCCACTTTCTTGGCAGCACCTTTCTTTGAAGACATTTTGAAGCTGTTAGTTGGCAGTGGCACCTAGCTTCACAAGCTGAAGAGATGTCTGTGTTGCATAGTCAGTCATGCATAACGTAGTGCACAGGCCTTCCGTCTGACAGCATTGTCGGTGATGTCTCTTCTCATGTGCACGTAAGCAAATAAGCAAGAAGAACATCAGTGAAACGTGGCATTGTTGCAGTTCAATTAGTAGTACAGACAATATCATTTAGTGTGGTTACTTAAGTTATTATAAAGAATTTACAATACAGTGTACAGAAACAACATCAACTTTCATGGTGAACACTCAGGAAGGATAAGAAAAAGCAACAATAGCAACATACGGACTAAACTGTTTGCTTTATGTGCATCAAGTTGTTTATTTAAAAGGCTTTATATAGCGTTGGCTAGACCCGGAGGTATCAGAGCACTTTACATGGGTATCAGACAATACATTGCTGGTTACAGCTTTACAAAGGTTACACGGTTATTAGAGCATGGCAATTTTAGTTACAAGTAAGGTTGAGACAAACAAAATGGAACATATAGGTAGGGGAAAAAGCTAGCAAGGGAAGATAATCCGGGGAGTGGTGCAGTAAGAGCAGGGGAAGTAGACACAGAGTGAAGGAGGGAAAGAGTAGAGGAGGGTTAGAGACACGGCATGGCAAGAGGAGGGGGAGGGTGACATAGACACAAACCGGTAGACGAGTCAAAGCTGCACCCAAAGTCCAGAAGCTGTGAGTAGTATCATTTCCCCATCTCTGTTGCGAGAGGCTCCCTAAGCGCAGTGGACTCTCCCAGAGAGGTCTCTGAGACTCAAAGGCCTATTTACTGGATCCTTTCCCAAAAAGGGGAGAGGGAGTGCTTTGGTAAGGGGTGCCATACCATACCTCAATTATGAGTGGTTCCCTTAGCACTGTGGACTCTCTCAGCAGGTATGCTGAGACTCCAGTGTATATAACTTGGATCTTTCCCCCAAAAGGAGAGGAGTGCTTAGTCAATGGGCTCAAAAGGACAGCGGGCTAGGTGGTGAAAGCAGGCAAGGGGAGATATTCCGGGGTGTGGGGGGGGGGGTTGGAGCAGGGGAAGTAGACAGAGAGTGAAGGAGGGAAAGAAGAGGGGAGGTTTAGAGACACAGCAAGGCAAGAGGAGTGGGAGGGTGACAGGGACACAAACCGGTAGGCGAGTCAAAGCTGTGCCCAAAGTCCAATAAGCTGTGATCCCAGGGGGAGTGGTATCATCTCCCCATCTATGTTGCGAGAGGCTCCCTAAGCGCAGTGGACTCTCTCAGAGGGGTTTCTGGGACTCCAAGGCCTACTTTACTGGATTCTTCCCCAAAAAGGGGAGAGGGAGTGCTTTGCCAAGGGGTGCCGTACAATACCTCAATTGTGAGTGCCTCCCTTGGCGCTGTGGACTCTCTCAGTGGGTATGCTGAGACTCCGTATACATCTTGGATCTTTTCCCAAAAAGGGGAGAAGGAGTGCTTAGTCTAAGGGTACACAAGGACAGGGGGGGGGACAGGGGGCTAGGCGGTGAAGCAGGCAAGGGGAACAATTCCGGTGAGAGGGGATATGAGCAAGGAAGTAGACAAAGAACAAAAGAATACTGAATAGGAACAGATAGATAGGAGACAAGGAAAAAGCAGAGTCGCAGAAATACGATGGGGTGTTGGGCAAGACAGGGAGATGGGGAGAAAAACTGTGCCTAAAGTCCGTCTGGTAGGTGACGGTCAGGGAATGAACCAAGGCCGATATCCTCAATAGCTGAACAGAGCAGCTCCACCGGGCGTCAGACATATTTCTCGGACTCCGCAGTCACGATGGGGATCACAAGTATGCTCTGAGATTGTCATTGTGTGTTGATTAGGCAGTGGTCACTACCCCCCCTCGTTCACCTTAGCTCCATTACTGCCTCTTTGGTCATTTTACTCTTGTACTCAAAGGCCAAGCCGAAGGGAAACGACCAGCAATAGCAGATGTTTTCATCTCTCAACTTGGCGGTGATGGGCCTCAGGAGTTATCGTCGTGCGAGGGTAGCTAGACCCAAATCTTGGAATATGAAGCACTTGAAGTTTGGGAAGGAGATGTCTGCCTTCTTCCTCGGTGCACTCAGGATGGCCTCTTTCATCTTGAAGGCGTGCAGCTTGACCAGGATTTCTCATGGTTGTGATATGGCACTCAGGGAGGTGCAGGTGACAATGGAATAATGAATGCTGTTGAGCGCCTATAGCAGACATGGGCTTGATGTTGCATGTTAGTAAAATGGGGAAAAAAATAAAATTTAAATACCTAAAATTAAAATAATTTTTCTTTTATAAATAAGTAAAATTATCCTCAAGCATATAATGGATAAAACTGCTATCTCAACCATCCATGCAAGCCTATGGCAAAGGGGCACACTGACTGGACGCACAAAATGGCTGCCATCCAGTAACACATGGTCAACAAAGGTACAAAAGGGAGTGGTGATGGACGGAGCATCTGAATCAATCAAACACTCACACCCAGTCAAAAGATCTGGGTTTAATCCATCACCGTTCTTTAGCCCACTCTGCCACCCCAGTTCAGACATGGCTATATGCAAATCAGTCTAACCCTGTACCTCATGGGAACAGTCCAGCCCGAACTGCCAAGCCATGTCTTCCCTGGACCGGAAACAAGCTTCCGAGGACCGGTTTCTGGCATTCCAGCCGTCTTCAGCACGGCTTGCTTGAATCCAGTGGCAAAGTGAGCAAGAGACTCACGTCTGAGCATACCCTGCCACACTTATGGCGGCCAAAAGCGGTACAAAAGGGGGTGGTGATGGACGGAGCATCTGAATCAATCAAACACTCACACCCAGTCAAAAGATCTGGGTTTAATCCATCACCGTTCTTTAGCCCACTCTGCCACCCCAGTTCAGACATGGCTATATGCAAATCAGTCTGACCCTGTGCCTCATGGGAACAGTCCAGCCCGAACTGCCAAGCCATGTCTTCCCTGGACCGAAAACAAGCTTCCGAGGACCGGTTTCTGGCATTCCAGCCGTCTTCAGCCCGGCTTGCTTGAATCCAGTGGCAAAGTGAGCAAGGGACTCACGTCTGAGCATACCCTGCCACACTTATGGCAGCCAAAAGCGATACAAAAGGGGGTGGTGATGGATGGAGCATCTGAATCAATCAAACACTCACACCCAGTCAAAAGATCTGGGTTTAATCCACCACCATTCTTTAGCCCACTCTGCCACCCCAGTTCAGACATGGCTATATGCAAATCAGTCTGACCCTGTGCCTCATGGGAACAGTCCAGCCCGCACTGCCAAGCTATGTCTTCCCTGGACCGGAAACAAGCTTCCGAGGACCGTTTTCTGGCATTCCAGCCGTCTTCAGCCCGGCTTGCTTGAATCCAGTGGCAAAATGAGCAAGGGACTCACGTCTGAGTATACCCTGCCACACTTATGGCGGCCAAAAGTGGTACAAAAGGGGGTGGTGATGGATGGAGCATCTGAATCAATCAAACACTCACACCCAGTCAAAAGATCTGGGTTTAATCCATCACCGTTCTTTAGCCCACTCTGCCACCCCAGTTCAGACATGACTATATGCAAATCAGTCTGACCCTGTGCCTCATGGGAACAGTCCAGCCCGAACTGCCAAGCCATGTCTTCCCTGGACCGGAATCAAGCTTCCGAGGACCGGTTTCTGGCATTCCAGCCGTCTTCAGCCCGGCTTGCTTGATTCTTGAAAATAATCAACAAACATTAGAGAATCGTAACATCTAACACCCTGAACTGGCCGAAACCAAAGTTCGCGAACAAGAGAAGTCGAAACCTTAAGGACCTATTGGAACATACACGACCACCACCAAAGAAAAAGAAGGATCAACCAGGGTTGTGGAACAATCCTCCAGTAACGGGACACTACCCATGCGGGGCCTGCTCAGTCTGCGTCATTACAAAACCCACAAAGGAATTGCAGTTACTTCCGGATTTCAATTGGAAGTTAAAGAGACATACTAACTGTAATACAAGCCATGTCATTTACATGGTCACTTGTCCATGCCAAATGAGATACATTGGCATGACATGCCGAAAGGCGAAACACAGACTATGCGAGCACCGCAGTAATGTCAACTGTAAAAGAACAACTACAAAAATGTCCACCCACTATAAGGAATTAGGCCACACAGCGAACGACCTGCAGTGGGTTATCCTCGAGACCCTTGACACAATAGACAGGAATGCAGCCAAAATCCTGTTCGAAAAAGAGCAACGTTGGGTCCATAGGCTCAAAACAGAGATTACAGGCCTGAATGATACCATTCCGTGGTTATCCCTCAACAGATAACCCAGATAATAAAAACATCTGTGACGAGATGCCTCAAGTAATGATTACTTCACTTCGTTTTCCCTGACCAAACTATATGGACTACCTATATGTAGCAAAACCTCTGATCTAGGCCGATAATGTAACACACAACAGAGTCCGCTGATATCTATACCAACATGAACACAGTCGTCTCGCTCGATATAAAAATCGGTATATATCAAAAAACTGCCCCCCATGGAGTGTCCAAAAAGCGTGAATTTAATTGTCTTTGGGGTAACATCATTTTCAGTATCCACAATTAGTGAATCGTTTTTAGAATATCAGTTGTTAATTATCATGATCATACATACACACTGCCAACCAAGACTTCCTAATATTTAGGAAAGTACACCTGAACATCAGTGTATACACCTAAGTAACTCGTCTCTTCCTATGACCTTGAGACTCAACCAGCTCAGTAAAAAACGGCTTATCAAGGAGTGTTTATGAAGCGTGATTATACCTGTCTTTGGGGTAATACCATTTTCAGTCTCCATGCCATAATCATACATAACCAGCCCGGATATAAAAATCGGTATATATTAAAAAACTGCCCACCATGGAGTGTCTATAAAGCGTGATTATAACTGTCTTTGGGAAAATATCATTTTTTTTTGTTTGTTTATTCAAAGTTGCACATTTATTACATCACAGTTGCGTAAGTGTTTAGCACAGCTGAAGAGCATGTAAAATCAAGATATTACACTGCAATGAAGGACACATAGGATTTGTACATTTTCTTGTTTTTTTTTTGTTTTCCCCCCTAATTCCCCCCCTCGCAACAACTGAACAAAACCAATACAATCAAAACTCAGTGCTGTAAAGAAGTAGGAGGTAGATCAACTTACGTAGTCATTACATGTACAGTCTTTGTAGTCAACCATTGACATTTGTCCCGGACATGAGGCGTAACCCAAAACAGCTAGCGAGGAGACACACAGTCACTTATCAAGGCATATGCAGAGATAGTCGCAAACAGAAGAGCACATAGTGTTCGGAAACCTAATTAACACGGAGACATCACAATTACATATTCCAGTATATAACAAACAGCAAGCAGGGCCTCAACAGGCGCTTGCCCTAGCACTCGACCAGCGCAGGAATGGGTCCCAAATGTCCCTGGGTCGGGAAGCAGAGGGCATGAGTTCCCAATAGTGATCCAGTTGTGTATGGCCATAAGTAACGTCTGCTAACCATGCATTAAATTTAGGCAATGCCCTACGACCCCAGTGTACAGCCACCTGTCGCTTTGCGTAAAGAAGCAGTAAGGCATGAAGTTTACGATTATTAGGTGCAGTATCAATTACATACCCCAACAATCCAAGTGCCGGAGAAGGGTCATCTGATCTAAAGAGGATCTGATTAATAGCAGAGAAAATGGCGGACCAATATTCAGCAAGTCTTGGGCAACTCCAGGCAACATGCAAGAAAGAAGCCTGCTCGGCGCCACACTTCCAGGAGTTAGTGTCATCTCTCAGTCCCATGAGGTGCAGAGATATTGGTGTTCGGTAAAATCTGTGTAGGAACTTGAAATGGATGAGCCAGAGTCTATAGTTAGATGATAGCTCAGTGAGTTGTTTACAGCAAAAAGACCACTGATCTTCTGTCAAAGGCTCCTCCAGTTCCGCATTCCATGCATGCATGGATGTTGGTACCACAATAGGGGTTTTGCTCCTGCATACTGTTATACAATCTAGAGACCAGTTTTTTGGGGGATGCCCTAGCTAGCACGTTTTGGAGCGCTTGCAATTGTGGAGGTTCTTCAGGAAACTGCCCCCAGAACGACTAACAGGGCATTTTCAGCTTATGGTAGGTAAAAAGATCCTTGAAGGTCAGGGGCTCGCCGTCTCCACCCGATTGGGGGTCCTGAAACGTGCCACTCGGGTATAAATCAGCAAATGTACGCAATGGTGCTCCACGTATAGAGATATCCCCTCCACTTGCAACCCTATGCTGCCCTGCTTGGCTGTATCTCAACGGGATAGCCGGTGCATACAGGAGTGGAAGCTGAGCTCTCTTCTGGAGTTCTCGCCACACCCACCTAAGCATATTCGCTGTATCTATGTCCAGGGAGGGTCTTGGTGATTTGCTATATAAGGCTACACCCAGAGGTAATGGGGCCACAGAGTCTGTTTCCACTGCAACGTGTGGTTGGTATGGCGTAGAATATGCCCAAAAATGGACAAATTGGGCCTGCGCACACAGTGCGTAGAGCTGCATATCCGGAGCGCCCAGTCCCCCCTGTCGAAGTGGTAGTGTCAAGAGTGCCCATGATACTCTGGCCTGACCTCCAGCCCACACCAGTGATATTAGGGAAGATCGCAGACAGGTGTGAAAGTGTTTCGTTAATGGGATTGGGATATTCACAAAAAGGTAGAGGAATTTCGGCAATACCACCATTTTTGCCAGTGCGATTCTCCCGACCAATGACAGAGGGAGTGCCTTCCAAATAGCCACTTTGGTTTCCAACCAGTGCACCGCTTTTCCAAAGTTAAGGGCCCATACATCCTGTACGTTACGGCTGATCCAAATGCCCAAATATTTAACAGAGTCCGCCTCCCAGCGTAGGGGGTAGTCGGAACACACCTCAGGGGTAGTATCTATTAGCGGGAACGCAACCGATTTAGCCCAGTTGATCGAGACACCTGCCAGGCCTTCAAATTTAAAAAATTCGCAAAGTAGAGGATTAAGGTTTTCCGTGGGGTTTGAGACGTATAGAGTAACGTCATCTGCATATAAAGATATTAATAGACTACGGGAACTAAAACGTATGCCTCTCGCCGTGTGGTGCTGTCTGACCCTTGCAGCAAGAGGCTCCATTGCGATGGCAAAGAGTAGCAGACACAGGGGGCCGCCCTGTCTCGTGCCTCGTGAGATGTCAAAGGGTTCGGATAGTAAGCCGTTCACCCGTACTCTTGCTGTAGGGGAAGTATACAGCAGACGTATTAAATTAATGAAAAGTGGACTGAATCCCATCCTACTTAGAATCCTGAATAAATTAGGCCATTATAGCGAGTCGAAGGCTTTAGTAGCGTCCAAAAACACAACCTCTGCTTGTACCCGTTGGGTGGAGGTAGTGCAGCACCGAGAATATAGTCCTTAAGTTATGGGATGCTGCGCGCCCCGGTATGAAGCCTGATTGGTCCGGCAGGGCCACCATCGGCAGCAACGGCTGAAGTCTGTTGGCAATGATTTTCGCGTAGATTTTCACATCCACGTTGATGAGGGAAAGAGGTCTATTAGAATCTAGCGACAGGCTGTCTTTATCTGGTTTTAAAAGCGTTATGATCAGGGTTTCTCGCATGGACTTAGGCAGAATTCCAGTTGCAAGGGCCTCGGCAAACACATCATGCAGCCGCTGCGCCAGTTCCTCAGCATAGGTCTTATAAAAGGCTGTTGTGAGGCCATCAGGGCCAGGGGCCTTATTTAACGGCATACTTTTTATTACTGCGGCTATATCCTGAGCTGTAATCGGGACGTCCAAGTATATGCGGTGTACGTTGTTAAACCACACCAAGGCTATTGTGTCGAGATAAGCATCAAGAGATTCTAGAGTCATATTTTGTCTGGTTTTGTACAGGTTAGGGTAGAACTCTTTGAAAGTGTGAAGAACTGCTTCCTGACCCACCACCATCTCCCCGTCTGTTTTCATAATGGAGTGTATGTATGTGGACTGCGATCTGGTGGAGATGAGGCGAGCCAGTGTCCTGCTGGGTCGATAACCCTCCCCGTATCTGCGGGCTTCCGCTTGCTTTCCCAAGAACTTTACCTCCCGTTGTGCCTCCTCGTTAAAGTCTAGAAGTTTAGCCTTAAGTTGAACCGCTAATTCAGGCGTGGGACTATCACAGAAACGTGATTCCAACTCCTTCAGTTCACCTTCAATCTTGCTTAACGTATTTCTGATGGATTGCAGTACCCCTGCCCTACGTGCAATGCACTGCCCCCTGATTACCACTTTAAAGGCATCCCATAGCACAGACTCCTTTGTAACGGAGCCCGTGTTCGTCTCAAAGTTTTGGACTATGTCTGCTCTAATTCCCTCAGTGAATGCTGAGTCTAACAGGGCTTGAGGCGGTAAGCGCCAGGTGAAGGCTTGAGTGGGAGCGTCTGGTATTCTGATTTCCAACAGGCATGGGGCATGGTCAGAGAGCGATCTAGCCTGATTACACACATTCACTGTCCATGTAGCCACATCAGGCGACACCAGCCAGTAATGTAGCCTCGACCAGGCAGCATAGTGACTTGAAATACAGGTGCCCTCCCTGATCGTCGGGTTCCTACACCTCCATATGTCAAGTAGTAAAAGATCCTGGAGAATGTCTAGCAGTACCTGTCTGGCGTGTGGGTGCAACGGCCTCGACGTCCCCTTGCGGTCCAAATCATCATTTAGTACAACATTAAAGTCTCCACCCCAAATGACAGTTGAGCAATCCATCAATGCTATTTGCGCCCATACAGACCTGAAGAAATCCGGGTCGTCTACATTTGGACCATACATCGCTGCTAACACCAATGGTTTTCCCTGTAAGGGTCGGTATAACACAACAAATCTACCCTCCGGGTCAACGAGCACTGCATGTTCCTTCCAGTCTAAACCTCTACGTATAAGAATAGCAACCCCACGGGCGTAATTAGAGTAAATGGATGAGTAAATCGAGCCCCATCTGGTGTGTTTTAGCCTGGGGGATGGTGCGGAGTTGATGTGTGTCTCTTGCAAAAAGCAAATATCTATTTTGTGTCTTATAAGATAACCATGCATTAATCTCGCTTTCTTGCCATCACTAAGTCCGCGGATGTTCCATGTTAATACCCTGGTTACTTCAATTGCAATGTTGATGCTACATTTTTGCTATGCAATAGTTGTTTAGTCGTACATCTAAGACCAATGACCACACAGCGCAGTTGAGAATAGTACTGAGCACTTAACAAACAACCCAACAACCCCTTCCCCCCTCCACCCACAGCAACCCCCCAATCAGGTTGTGTCATAACCCCTCTAATCTAAGCATAGCGTAAACACAAAGAAAAGTTACAAACATTGGGAATCACCCCTTGAGGGCGTGGTATCCTAAGCATAAACCCCTGCTTGCACAGGGTGGCTGCGCATTTCACCCTGAGTCTTTAGCCACTGAGCTTTATATGCTAAATTTATACGGCAGCCAACGCGCAGGGCACTCAGCAGAGGGTAGCAGCGGAGCCCAGCAACTTCAAGGGCACCATACATCAACAACTGCAAAGCAATTGCGCTGCACAGCAGAATCATAATACATTTACCCAACCCAAGCATTGAACAGGATTAAAATTTCACTATTTAAGCACAGAAGGTTTTGGGAACAAGACTAGCGGGATCAATCATTATCACTTAGGCGACCAGCCTCCTCCTCCAGTTGTGCATGTGTCTTCTTAGGCCTAGTACTGCAAACATGTTTTGCGAATTTCAAAGCAGATGTAGCGTCCGTAAAGTGATGAGTGGTGCCATCATGCACCACTCGCAGTTTAGCTGGATACAAAAGAGAGCACTTTATGTCAGCCTGCATTAAGAGCTTCTTAGCTGGGAGGAATTCTTTTCTGGACGCTTGCACTAGTGGGGTGAAATCGGGGTAGAACGAGATGGAGTTTCCTTTATGTGTTATTTTACCCTTCTCACGTGCAAGACGCTGTATGAGATCCCTGTCTTGATAGTTAAGTAGCTTGGCAAGGATTGGTCTCGGCGTTGTACCCACAGGAGGTCTCTGTCCCAGCGCCCTATGAGCACGCTCCACTGTGAAGACCTGAGACAAGTGTGGATCGAATATTTCATGCAGTAGGCTCGTGACAAACGACTCCATTTTGTCTATGGCGGTGGACTCTGGAATACCAGTTATGCGCACGTTGCATTGATGGGAACGCGCTTCTAAATCATCGGCTTTTGCACGCAGAAGTACAACCTCTTTTTCCAGGTTAGTTAAATGCTTTTTGGACTCCTGCTGAAATTCGCAGCATTCTGTGTGCCTGTTTTCGAGGCAGTCCAGGTGCGTTTCGTGTGCCACTACCTGGGTTTTTGACCATTTCAAGCTGAGACGCCATGCTGTTGAGTCTAGATCGCACCTCCAGCATCAACGCTTTAACATCAATGTCATGGTCAGCATCAGGCGTATTATGCTCAACAATTTTGCGATCCTTGTCATTTTGTCTTTGCTGACGTTTCTGCTCAAACGTGAGCTTTGGTTGCATCGGGTCACCCATGCCCATCGCCGTTGATACAGTGGGGTCCCATCCAGTAGGTCGCGTGTTGGTAGGGAATGATGCAGGCGGCCCTGTGTTCATGTCCGTGGGCACTGCCCGTACCCTTTCAGCCAACGCGTAGGGCCAAAGTTCACCTCCCTGGGGCCCCCGCAGTGGCTCAGGCACAGGAAGCCCCACACGCAGCACGCCGGTAACTACCGACCCCTCGCGGGGTCAGCGCTCACCAACCAGGTCTACCCCACAGGGGTTACGGGGCAAAAGCCGCCGCTTAAGCGAGACGTGCGTCGTGACCCGCAGGCTGAGCACTGACAATGAGCGGATGATCCAGGCACAAAGGGGCATCCAGCTTAGTCCCCCGATGCGGTGAGTGCAATGCTTCTGTCAGGTGGATATGGCGCAGATCGGGGGCGGCTCCTACCTTCGTGTATGTTCCGATGTTTCGGGGTGCCCACCAGCGCAACAATAACATAGAGCTCCCTCCGCCCCTCGAATCGAGTCCTTGAGCACCCACACCGGAAAAGCGCGTGAAATGGCGGAACGCCACTTCCGAGCCAAATAGCATGGCCTCTGTGGTACGAGGTCAGCTCAATCACTAAGGAGATAGTGCAGTAGATCCACCCCGCATGTCCATATGCTTGCTGCCCTGAGCCTGGATCTCTGGAGTTTGTCAACAGGAGCTAGCAGATCGTGTTTTGACTCCCAAAATGGCGATTCATCAGGCCTCGCCGAGGTCAGGCAAACAGCACTCACCACATCCACTGCTTCATGCCCGCTCGCAAAGATGTCGCCTTCCGCCCATGCATGCCCTCAGCTCATATCTGGCGTGGAGTCTCGCTTACCTCCTCAATATCGAGGTCCCGAGTGTTTGGACCCGGTCCGCGCAGGCAAGCCCATCAAACACCGAGCTGTAGTGGGTCGCGTCTCCCGAGCAGGGCTCCGACCCAGGCGGGCTCCGCACTTACAGCACACCGGCAGATCTTACGGAGCCGATAACTCTGTGACGAATCGCAGCAGGGCCGGCAAAGTTTCTCCCCAGCCGCTCCACGCTGTCAGCAACCTCCGAGTTAGGGTAGATGCTTTAACTTCGCATCCCAGGCAGGATCAGAAACAGGATTAATAGCGCAGCCGGCGGAGCTCGCTTAGAAAGCGGCCATGTCGCTGCTCGGCTAGCCACGCCCCCCCCGGGAAATATAATTTTTAGTCTCCACAATTAGTGAATCGATTTCATGACACCAGCCGATAATTGTCATGATTATACAGACACGCTGTCAGCAAGATTTCCCAATATTTAGGAAAATACACTCGAACACCAGTGCATACGACTAAATAACTCGTCTCTTTCCATGGTCTTGAGACTTAACCAGCCCGGAAACACACCCGTGACCTATTCTGGGTGACTACGGGCAGAGACAGCACATGCTGCACGAAGGACGGAGAAGGCTAGAGGTACAGAGAACTACAGTCTCCTATGAGCTGAACAAAACCACAAGTATACGACGCCCATTTATTAATAATATCCTTCACTCCCAACAGTGAAGCCTCCCCCCAACTGCCGTACTCCCTGAAGAAGTAATGCTTCGGAAAACTAGAGATACGCCATGTTGCATAACTTGCTCTGCACCCCTATCACGGAAAAACGATAATAATTACACAGCGCCTTGTCTATTCACGCATTTGACTCTAAAGGATAAGTTTTCTGAAAAAAATGTATCACCCTCTGATAGCGCATCGCTGTTAATTCAAAACTGAGTAATAGCACTAAGGAGTTACAAACATTGACAACAAGACCACTTGTATACCGAGGGCCACCAGCTATAAAACACACGCCCATCCTGAGCGCGCGCTGTTAGTAGTATATAATTATAGTAATAACCGCATGCCAGTTACGCCAACCACAACACCACGATGAGCGTATTGACTAGTCATGATTACCATATTGATAATAAGCATATCACCTAACCTAAATATCACCAGGAATAAATGTGTATAACAATGATATGATTCACCTTAGTACCAGTGTGGTACTAATAGACACAAGGAGCAGTAAAGGGAAGAACACAGCACTACAGTATACCTAAATAACTTACCTTTCACTGCAGCATGAGTATGAGAGAGTTGACGCCTGATGTGACTGTGTTTTCACTACAGGTACAATGCGACCTCCTATTGTCAGAATGATCAGGTTATAAATTTACCTATTCTTTCACCTTTATTCACTTTATCACTTATTGGTCCTGAAGAAAGCCTACTGACCACCTGGCAACCAAGGCTGAAACATGGCGACCGTATTTTAATTTCACTAATTGAGTGCGCTCAAATTCATAGACAATTCCACAGCTGCACAAACATAACTTTTTTGCCCGAATCCAGACCTATTAAAGTTGATTCCCTGGCTGTCCGGGTATTTTAATATCCTCCCCTTTTTCACTCTTTCACCACCCACAATCCACGATCACTACTGTTTTAACCAAAGGTAAAACCTCCTGGCGGAAGGTGCATACAAAAATTGACCCAAGGATTACGCACACACGTGTAACAAGGAGCGGGGACACATCATATACCGCTACGAGATCTTCTAAAAACACGTGTATGAGGGTCTTTTATTTGGGAGACACCTATCTACCTACCTGCAGACCTTTGGTTATGCAGGACTAGTGATCCTTTCCCCATTGATTTTGAAAAAAGATGAAGATGATAGTCACGGTCATAGAATCGTGCACGTTTGAATGACTCCCGAATGAGTCTATGTGGATATCCCCGAGCAAGGAACTTGGCTTTCAATGAACCTGCTTGGATATCGAAATCCTGGATATTAGAGCAATTCTGTCGAAGACGGAGAAATTGGCTGAAAGGAATGCCTTCCTTCTGAGCCCTAGCATGGTAACTGTCAAAATGAAGTAATGTGTTCCGTGTTGTAGGTTTGATGAACAGATCTACTTCTAGGGCTTCTTCTTTGTGTCTTATGAGGATATCTAAAAACTCTACTTGGTTTCTACTAGTGTGTTATGTAAAACGAAGATTGCTATCACACACATTAAGCCACTCCAAGAATTCTATAAGTGCCTGCTTTGCATCAGTCCAAATAAAGAAAATATCATCAATATAATGTGGGGAACAAAGAAGACATGTAGGCCTATGGCAAAAGCACACTGGCTACCTATACAAAATGGGTGCCAGCCACATGGTGAACAACAATAACAACCAGCAGGGAGGCCTGGCCAAAATAAAGGAGACACGAAGGCCGATGGCAAAATCACACTGGCTGTCTACACAAAATGGCAGCCAGCCACATGTTCAACAACAACACTAAGCAAGAAGGCACGGGAACAAACAAGACATGCAGGCCTATGGCAAAAGCACACTGGCTGCCTACACAAAATGGCCACTGACCACATGGGCAAACAGCAAGCAAGGAGGCATGATCACACCAAAGAAGACATGCAGGCAAAAGCATACTGGCTGGCTACACAAAATGGCCACCAACCACGTGGTCACAACAATAAGTAAGCAACAAGGCATGGTGAACAAAGAAGACATGCAGGCCTATAGCAAAAGCACACTGGCTGCCTACGCAAAATGTCTTCCAGCCACATGGTCACAACAACAAGCAAGCAAGAAGGCATGGGGAACAAAGAAGATATGCAGGCCTTTGGCAAAAGCACATTGACTGCTTACACAAAATGGCTGCCAGCCACATGATCACAACAACAAGCAAAAAGGCATGTGGAACAAAGAAGTCATAAAGGCCTATGACAAACGCACACTAGCTACCTACACAAAATGGCCACCGACCACATGGTCAAACACATAGAACACATGCAGGCCTTTGGGCACTTACTATATAAAATGGCCTCTGAGCACTTGGCAAGGGGAACATAGACAAATGGTGGCCTATGGCAAACACACTCACATACTGGCCAAGAGGCATGGATTAGTAACACAGCAAAAAGAGCCTTGATTCAGCAACGCCCAAAAAATTAAAATTATCTGGGCTAAGATTTTTTACAACAAAACACATTCTCCAAAGGCATCAAATATAATGACCCCACCTATACACTGTTTTCAGGGGGGGAAAGAAAGTGAATTACCCCCCCCCCCCCAAAACACATTTTTTAATATATTCCAATGTCATCCATAGCCTAAATGATGTTTCAATTCAACATACTCCACAGAAACAGTTGTTTCATGCACTTAATGACTAGTACAGGGTGTACTGGCTGGAAGTCCCATTGGCAGATTAGGCCACATAGTGAATTAAATGAATGTTGCAAACGTATTAAAAAGCATGGAGAAAATGTACTGAGCTGTGCAACATTTTTCCTTTACAAAAGAAGAAAAATGACATGCTAAAATATAACAAGGCCCCTACTAAACTGTAGGCCATCTACCACAATACATTTTAAAAATCGAAAAAATGTACAAATAAATTATGGTGCATTTCCCCAATCAAGCAAACTGCACTCTTATACACCCTTTTCAATGTACTAGTGAAATCTGAAATACAAAGTCCTCAAAATTAATGGTATATATGCAGAAGACAAGGAGAGTGATCCTTTCAGCTCCAAATCCCAATGAAAAGTGACTAGAAGAGGGACAAAGCACTTTGATGGAAACCTGCTGGCAGGAACAGGAAGTTGGAGTCTCTGGTGCACTTCATTCTTGCACAAAAAAACCCAACTCCAGCAGTCAATTGGAGAAGACCATCCACTCCAAAAGCCATCTTGGGTACAAAAGCTGGTCGAGCGCACCGTTTGTGATTGCAATGTGCTTTAGATGTGTGCTGCTGTGGCCAGAAGCCATGAGAGTGAGCATAAAGTCTCACAGGATCTTGCTAGTGGTACAAGAAGTCTTGCACGCGCTCACACATGCCCTGAGGGTATCTTGGCGCTCGTGGTTAAGTGCCAAAACAAAACTCTAGCACAAACAGAAAAGAAAACCCTGCTTCGCACCCAAAAGGTGAAATTTTGGTCCTCTGTGTTCTTCTGCTGAGTGCGGAGTGCCAGAATCTGCAAAATCCGCAAGCGGAGATGAGTTTTACACCCCGTCCTAATTATATGGCCCGAGGACCCATTCCTCAGTGCTGACTCCATGACTATATCTCAGGGACCTAAACCAAAGGGAAACCATTATTACGAAGCCCATGTGAGTGTGGGCAGGGAAGTGTTATGTGCCGCCACCCACCGAGACCAGAAAGATGCTTCTACCGGTTGGGAGCACAATTGTTTCTCCCTGTCTTCTCTCTCGTGAGCAGGGACACTTAGAAAGTGGTCCCACTTGGCAGGAGCAAAAGAAAATCCGTTCCCACCTGGTGGGAGAAATGCTGGCTCCTGCTGCACCCAGGATGGGTACAGGCAGCGGAGCCAGTGGGGCTGATGGGGCCTTGGGCCTCCCCCTGCAGACCCAAATGTGGAAGATATTGTGGAGTGCTCCAGGTGGGCACCAGGGCACCACACTATTTAAACAATATATATAGAAAGTTGCCCAGCTCCTGCTCGTGTAAGAGCCAGGGGACTGCAGGGGCACAAAGGCTCCTCCCATTGCCCAAAAAAATAAAAAAAATGTGCTGGTTGCCCGGATGGGTAACTAAAATTCATGCTTTAAAGTAACTATAGTTTGCACCATTGGCATGCTCTTCTAATTTCCTCACATAGTACATCACTCATGACTTGTTCAATGACACTATTGATAACATCGGGAAATATCCTTTACAACGCAACTTTTACCACGCAGTGCCTTTACTACGCAACTATTACAACGCAAACCATTACAACGCATTGCTCTGGGGGGCGCTCTAGGATAGGGAATAGATTTAATTTACTATTTAACACCTTTCCTAGTGTCCACGGGGACTGGAGTTGGAATAGTAAATTAAACTATTCACTATTCAGCACCCCAAAGCACTATGCGTTGTAAAGGTTTGCGTTATAATACTTACGTTGTAAAAGCATGGGTGGTAAAAGCATGCGTTGTAATGTCATACATCCATAACATCACTGCGACACCAGAAATTACATCAGTAATGACAACACTATACATGGTGAGGGCACGAGTTATCATTACTTTAGAGCTCAATGTATAGTTACTTTGAGTAACTTTATCCCTTTAACCTTTGGTAGTATATATAAGATCAATTTACTCATAGTAGAGCAGTGTACTTCTCACTTGTATGTGTCATCCAGTTAGATGTATGCCTACATGTTAACATGACCTTAACATACCTAATCATTCCGCTTTAAAATCCAACTACTTTCTTATAAATACAGCTTCTTGTTTTTGAGATTTGATGAGGAAGTAGATTCTCCTATCGATGTGTGCTCAGACAATTCACAGTTTTGCATCATAAAATGTAAGCGTTGCAGAGATGAGTTTTCCTTCAGAATTTGTCAAACCTATTAGGATACCCAGGTGCAATTGGCACCATTTATAATAATATGTGTTTGTACTGTTCGTTCCATTGCATGCTGTTTGATGTAATTGCTTTGTAGCCCCAGTATTTAACAGTCAGTTTCTTGCTTTCTAAATTGCTGTCTACAACTCAGATTCTTAGCTCTCAAAATATGTATTTTTGTTTTTGATGGATTCAAAGTCAGGCTACTGTTTAAGCAATAATCCTCTCTGGACTTATGTTAGTGTAACCTTTTCTCTGGTAAATAGATTTACATGAATCTTACTGCCCATACTGCCCATATATAAATACATGTACACACATGTACTGTAATGCTACGTTATCCTACATTTTTATACGACTTTTTATTTTGTTTCCGCCTTCTCTAGTCACTGAGCGGTCTCTGAGAGCCTTTTAAAATACTATTTTATTACAGGAGGTTGGCAGATTCCATTCAGGTACATTTCTTGCAATCATCCCTCAACATCCATATCTACTTATCTACATATTCTTACTCTTACTTTGACCGTGCCACCGGACGATGTTGTATTTTATGTCTGTTGATGATGCACATCCTAGCTCCCAAGGCTGTGTTGTCTTCTAATGTAAACAGTTGGCTCCTTAATCTGCAGCAGCATACGCCATAAATCCTATGTACGTCTATGCCATTAGATCTCTCACAAAAAAAATAAAAATACGAAATGTGCCCACACCAAACTTGTTTTCAAACAATCAACTTAAGGATCAAACCAAAAAATCCTTTTTGTTTGTCCGGGTACTTTTATTGATACCCTTTGACCGAATTTTTTTTTTTATAGATTCTTTTTACCACATTTGAGTATGAAAAAGGAACAATTATACATTCAGCGCTATTTACACTTATATACAACAAACTTTACAAACACATATAAATAATACACATCATTACTAATAAGAAAATAAATACAAAACATACATCCTAAATACAATACTTAATACAAGCAAACAGTATATATAAGTACATTTGCAGTCTGATGAATGAATCAATATCCAAAAATAACTTGGGACAAAGTCAAACAAAGGCAAACAAGTTGACAATACAGCATATTTGAAGGAGCGAGTAATATCATTTATTGTATGAACTAGCGGCTGCTAGTTCTACAATTGGTCACCGTCTGGTGAAGTTGTCTCCTTGTTTGACTTTGTCCCAAGTTCGAACACGAGCAGGAAGACATGCGTAGGAGTGGGAGAGAGGACAGGCAAAGACAGACCTGGCCCTACAGAGGAGAGAACTGCGGCGGAGTGGACCTGAGGAGGGAGGGGCCCCCAACACACACCGCGCTTGTATCTGGCAGTCCCCTGAGGAAACAGGACACCAAGATACCCAATGTTAAGGTCCAGGGGGACCGTAGCTCCAGGCAAGTGACTTGGAAGGAAGGGTGGAGGAGGAGGTTGGCGGGGAAGTTCTTCTTGTGACTGTGGCACAAGTAGGAGCACTATTAAGAATCTAAGTGAAGTCCTATACACAGACCCCTTCACTTTTCCCAGCCCTACCTACTGTTGTAAATACCAACCCTCACTAAGTGGTGACCTGAGAAAGCTGGTGACTGGGAGCACGATATAGAGCTATATACACACAGAGTGGATAGCAACAGTAGTGCCCTCTTTTCTGTTTCCTTTTGGGGACTGCTGGCCCTAAGTGAAGCACTAAAGTGAAAGCCTGAAGAGGAAGGTCTTACATGCCAGGACTTTACTCCCAGACGGTGCTGCCTCTCCATTATGTTGTTGGACTGTGAAGATTGAATAAAACGAAGACATTGCTTTATACCCACATCTCTCGTGTCTGATACTAAGGCCCGACTGTAGGTTTAGGGGAACCCTTAAATGAGAGAAGGTGAACACCATCACACTGCTTTCCTTTTTAGGTCTCGAGTAGCACTACAGCACAATGCGCAGCTCGCTCTATGAGACATCTTCTAAGCAAGGAGATTTCCGAAGGGGACTTGAAACCGCGCCCCTCTTTTTCATTGGCTGACATTACCCTTAAAGCTAAACTGTGGCCTGCTATTGGAAAGAAGGTTTTTTGTTGCCCCCCTTTCCCCTTTTCGTCCGGCCAAGTCGGACAGGATTGTCTGCTTCAAGGCCATGCTAATTAGAAACAGATGGCCCCACCTAAATATAATAAAGTAGTTCACGAAAGCCGCGAAGCAAAAGATCCTGTCCGGATCAGCAAGACGAAAAGGAAAAAGGGTGGTCTAGCCATACTTCAGAGCTCGTCACGCTCTGACGCTGCTCTCGTTGCGGTTTTATTGTTTTTATTAAACACTCCCTTTCATCAGACTCGAGGCCTGTCCTATTTTATCCTTAATTTTGGGAAGTGTGAGCTGTGGAACATGGAAAGCCATGAGCGCCCCTCAGCTAACCGTGGATACATTGGATGTTCCAGGAGCAGCTCTTTTGAGGTAAGGCTGACATTTTTTGAGTTGGATTTGTTTTTATAACTAATACAGATTGGCCATTGTGAAGACTCGTTTTGATGACTTTTAACGAGGTGATGCAGAAGGCGGCACTAGGGCTCATGCTTTCACCTTTCTATAGCACCTCCCTTCTAGAGAGATGTTTGCATAACTTCAGATTTAGAGATCGATGCGTGACTAGTTGCTCCAGACCCAGTGCCGATGTACATGTTTGCATTTTAGGTCTTCAAGTCTGTTATAGAGCGCTCATGTGTCTGTCTTGTTTGTTTACTGGCTTAGGCCAAACTGCGGACCCACAAATTGCACACACAAGTATGGTAAGGGCGGTAAAACCGCGTGCACTCTATGCCCCTTTATTTTATAGTCTCTGGCCAGAGGATGGACTTTGTGAGCTTCCGGGTGAGAGCCTCTCCTAGGGCCCTGGGTGTCTCACTTCAAAGGGCTCCTTTTATGACATCATATAGAAACTCTTAATTGACGAATGTAAAGGTTAACACCTGTATCCGGACTGCTAAGCTCCTCGTGCATGGACTTTTGAAACTTGAGAGCTGTGCAGGACTGGCAGGGTGCTTTATATCCGACCTGCACGCTACTGCGTACTCCAGCGCTTCATTTGCATTTACATTAAAGCTGTCTTTTTTTTGCATCTCAAACCTTTCCTAAGGAAGGGCACTCTTTCTTTCACAAGCGTTTCTTCTGAGAACTTACCTGCTGTCAGTCCATGGAGGGGAGGCTCCCTTGACGTTGTAATTTGATTCCTATTGAACAGATGTCTAAAATGACTAGTAGTCTTATAACCCGATGTAGCCATGGAGTCCTCTCATGGGCACCCTCTGCTGCCCGCTGGGATATTCACCTCTCTGGGGTGGTTAGATTTCGGCCCCCAGGCAGCATTGTTTCCTTGTCTCATTATTGATGTCCAACTGGGGAAGCTCTTGGTGATGGGGATGGGCGATGTCCCAGTCTAATAACCAAACCAACCTACTATCTTGTACAGCATTTTAGAGAAAAGAGGGCAAAATGGAAGTTAAAAAAATTATAGCCGACCTTATGGAATTTTCCTTTTTTTCTTTTCTGCAGTTTTACATAGTGCAGACTGGGCACATTTCTGCTTCAGGAAAGAATACATCGCCTCCCTACAACACAGCATCCATGGACCATCTCGGCGAGTGCCAGAGTGGTGCTCAGAGAGTGGGATCCTAGAAGTTGCAGGGGACACTGGCTCTCCTTGCGGTACCCTGTTTCTGGTAGACAAAGATGCTCTGTGTGACGTGTAAGGGCCTCAGCAACTAGTAGCCTGGCTACATGATGATGCAAGCTCGCGTGCTACCCTGTTTGGCCAGACTATAAAAGGATGCTCAGTGAGATGTTGTGGGCGGAGATTGTTGCCTGGCTACAGGAGGATGCCGGTTGACGCTGCTGTCATCATTTCTGGCAGTTCAAATATTGAAAAACAAGTGACTTAAAATGACAGCTAAGAAAGGTAAGACCAAAATCATATAGAAACAGTCACAGTTTTAATGAACATAGTTAAAAATCATATAGAATACTAGACAACAGAAACTATATGATGACAGTACAATAATAAAAAATCTTAAAATTCATTCACAGTGTTAATCCTAACACATGGACACCCTCAAAAAGAAATTTTGTACAGTTATCGTAGATGTCCTGGAGCAGTGGCAAAAAAACTCGACGCGCGTTTTGGCGTGGAAAAAACTCTTTCTTCAGGAGCCACACATTCAAATCTGAAACCTAAGATTTAAAAACATTTTTTTGTTACAATACATAATTAGAAAACAGTTACATAATAAGGAATTGTTACATAATAAGGAATTTATACATCTAGTTACATAATCTAAAAATACACACCCTTCTTGCTGTCAAATTAATGTTATCTACATCATGTTTCCAAAGCTTATAAAGTCAAGCATTATTAGGTAGACCGTGGGAGTACTCATGTGGGTGGACACAAATGAAAAAGAACACTAGATAAACATGTCCATGCAAGAAAAAAAAAATGCATTTTTAACATTGTTAACATTTCTAGATGGTCGTTCTCTAATAGAATCGTTAGCTAAAGATGGTCTTTCATTTATTTATTGAATTTATAGAGCGGGCAATCACCTGACAGGCGTCCTGGCGCTAGAGAAAGCGTGGGGCGGATATACCAAGGGAACAGAAATGACAATTCCACAGGACACAACTGCTGAGAGTAGGCTATAGTGTGGGAAATAGCCATGTTTTCAACCTCCTCCTGAACTGGAGGAGTTCACTGATTTGCCTGAGTTCCAGCGGAAGGGTATTCCACAACTTGGCTGCTGCAACTTCGAAGGACCTACCACCAGCTCTGACCTTCTTAAATGTTGGTACCCTCATCAGCTTTGCTTCAGCCGAACGCAACAGTCTGGTAGGAACATACCAGTCAAACTTGTGCTGCAGGGGAACCGGGCCAGCTCCATGCAAGGATTTAAACAATATACAGAGTGACTTAAACTGAATACGCTGCTTCACTGGCAGCCAGTGAAGCTCAGGAAGAGCCCGCGAAGATGAAGCTCTCCTAGGCCAACCAAGCGCAAGTTTCGCCGCTGAAGACTGGACTCTTTGCAACCTATCCACAAGAGTTCTAGGAGACTCGAGCAGGAGGGCATTGCAATAATCGAGCCTACTGAGGATCTTGCTCTGAGTAATTAGCTTACGTGCGTCGGGGGGGAGCAGATGGATAATCTTGCGCAAGGATCTGATGATGGACAGACAGCAACCCACGGTTTTAGTCACTTGCCCCTCCATGGTTAACTTGTCATCAACCATCACCCCCAAATTGCGCACGTTCTGTACAGGCCGGACCGCATTGGGGGTCTCCGATGGCCAGAAATTGGAGGGCAACGTCGGAGGGATCTTTTGCGTCGAGCAGTACAACACCCCCGTTTTCGAGGCATGAAATTGCAGCAAATTTTCCCTCAGCCACACAGCCGTATCATGCAGGCAACTATGAAACTCCTCGACCGAAGTTGACTTCTCTCCTTCCAGGGAGAGAATCAGCTGAGTATCATCAGCATAGTTAACAATGTTGATGTTATATTGTTTAATTACCGTGATCAAGGGTTTCATGTAAGCGTTAAAGAGAATAGGGCTGATAGCCGAACCTTGAGGTACTCCATGCGAGAAATTGGCGAATGTCGACTGAAACGGAGGAAGAGATACCGCTTGCTGTCTACCCCTCAAAAACGACCCAAGCCATTTCAAAGCACAGCCAGTGACTCCCAGTTCATGCAGTCTATCTAGCAAGGTGAGATTATTTACAGTATCGAATGTGGCAGACAGGTCAAGCAGTACAAATACCGCTGCCTGCCCTTTGTCTGCATGCATCCGAAGATCATCCATTACCGTCACCAGGGCCGTTTCTGTGCCATGAGCAGGCTGAAAGCCGAATTGGACATCCTCCAACAGCTTATGATGTTCCAAGTAGTTGGAGAGGGTACGACTCACAGCTCGCTCCATAATTTTAGCGGGAAAGGGCAACTGAGAGATAGGCCTATAGTTCATGGTACATTCAGGGTCCAGGGAGGGCTTTTTCAGCAATGGCGTTACCAGAGCTTGTTTCCATTGTATAGGGACCTGTCCTTCACTAAAAGACTGGTTACAGATCCGAAGACGAGAGGGGAACAACTCGTCCTCGAATGCTTTCCATATTTTGCAAGGTAATGGATCCAGTAAGGAGCCCGAGGATATAGCCATTGCAAGGCTAAGGAACTCTTTCATATCGAGCAATGGAAAAACATCTAACTGAAAGTCCTTGCCTCTCTCGGCACTGATTACAATGTTCATTGGGTTGACTGCTACCTGGTCACCCACTTCTAAATTAGGCACCCTTCCTTCTTCCTTACACCCTATGGTACTCTCTAATTCCTCAATAATTTTATTGACTTTCTCCTGAAAAAACCCGGCCAAATCATCACAAAGTGCCTGAGTGGGAGGGACTGTGTTTTTAACACAGTCAGGGTTAGTCAGGTTATTGAGGATATTGAAAATGCTCCTTGTACTATTAGGGGCATTCAGTATCTGGTTCGCATAAAAATCTGCCTTCGCAGATTTAAGAGCTTTCCTATAAATAGACAGCTTCGTTCTCCAAGAAGCTCTATCTCCGGTCTCATAGTGGTGCCTCCACACCCTTTCTGCGTGCTTACACTCGTTCTTAAGGTGCATAAGGTTGTCATTAAACCACGGGACTGATGGTCTACCCCTGTTATAGTGCTTTTTCAGAGGCGCTAAACTATCCGGGACGGCTATAATTTCTCCATAGAGGGCTGAGTAATTTCCCTCCACATGCACCTCCGGGGAGAAGTCCTGTCCCTGAAACAACTGCTTAGAGCCCTTCTTCCGCAGCAGTGCTTTCCAATCTCTACCAACATACCCACCAACCTGATTACTACCACAATTAGCTTGAATGACATCATTAACATAACATTTTATCAAAAAATGATCAGTCCAGTCCATAGGGAGAATCTCTCCCATAGAGAGAAGATCTATCTCTGACAGAATAAGATCAAGTGTGTGGCCACCCTTGTGAGTAGCCTCCGATACCCATTGAACCAGGCCCAAATCCTCACAGGAGTTAATGATGTTAGAAAAAGCGGAGTCCAATTTACCATTATACCACAGATTAAGGTCACCAAGGACCAATAATCTCCGATGGGTAGTGCTCATGTTCGTCAACATCTCCAGCAACGCCTGCTCTTGTTGCTGGTTGAGCGCCCCCGGCGGTCTATAGCAAATAATGCCTGTTATGGTCTGACCCTGCAGGTTAGTAATCGAGAAACCCAGGCACTCAAAACCCAGCACTTCATCAATATCTTAATAGGCAAGCTTGAGCGAGTCCTTATAAATTAGACCCACCTCACCACCCCTACCACTCGTTCTAGGTTTATGAAGAATTTTGTAGTTAGGGGGGCATGCAAGGCCAAGGTCGATCTTACACTCAGGGAGAGTCCAGGTCTCTGTCATAAACAGAATATCCAGGTCATGGGACTCAAGTACCAATTGAATTTCTATCTTGTGCTTCCCCAATGATCTTACATTTAGTAAGCCACACGGAATTGTACCCTGTTTCAGAAACTCGGATAGGGGGCGAGCAGAGTCCGCCAAACAAATCCCACCCTTGGTCTGACTCTCTAATTCAATGCGTCGGAGTTCTGCCGAAGAATACTGGATAGACCTACAGGCAGCATTACCAGAGTTCCTACCAACCACTACCGGAGCGGCAGCATGGCTGGCGCTGAGCGCTGCCCTAGCGCGGACGGGCGCAGACGGGCAGGACTCAGGCACGACTCCGGCACAACTCCGGCGCAACACCGTCGTGCCCGCTGCGCGCGTCCGCTGCACGCTCGCGTCAGCATCTGTTTTTATTTGATTGGGCCAGGGCCTGGGGAAAAGACTAGACCGCTACCAGGCAACAATGGCGGCTCCGCTCGCACGGACGGACCTCGCCAGACTGGGACTGCGGAGAGCCAGATGAAACAGGCTCTCAAGACGCCAGCAGCACCAGGGGGATTACCGTGGGCAGTAAAGTGCTATGTGCAATATAGAGCGGGTAACTAAAAGCTAAAAAATACGAGCACACAATATTATTAAAATTGCTGTTAATCGCAATACAGTCTAATCCTATAAAAAACGCGCTAGTAATAAGCAACAGAAAGCTCCTGCAACTGTCCTTCTTACTCCACAATCTCTAATGCTGTGCGCTCGCGTCAGCATCTGTTTTTATCTGATTGGGCCAGGGCCTGGGGAAAAGACTAGACCGCTACCAGGCAACAATGGCTGCTCCACTCGCACGGACGGACCTCGCCAGACTGGGACTGTGGGGAGCCAGATGAAACAGGCTCTCAAGACGCCAGGAGCACCGGGGGGATTATTCAGGAGAATAATAATCACAACAATGTTGAACGCTATATGTACAATCAATGATCATCAATTGAGGATATTATTTCAATGATGTACATGTCATCCATAAATTTTCAACATTGCAACTCACTGTTTGTGGATGATCAATCGATTTATGTCGATGTGCGCTGATTCAGCAAAATGATAATAGTAACAACACAACGATTAATAAGAAATGAGTCTGAAATGATATACATAACATAATGATTAAATATATGGTCTAAACACAGCCTTCAATAACACTAAAGAAGCTACTACAGTCTTTTGAACATGAGGATGATTCATGAATGATAGACGGGGCGTGACAAGCACTCTGCGAAACTTCCATTTGTAAGTTGTCAAACCCTGCTTTAAACTTAGCAAGACCTATCATCAACATGTATCTTAAGCCAAGCTCAAAATGTTTAAATATTACTTTTACTAAATCAACAAGCTCCATGTAGGTCTATTAATCACCATTCACATTGATACATTCAATGTGGCATTGATGAAGTTATATGTAAGGCTTAAAACGGGGAGAAAAGAAATGGTACAAAGTTTAACTGAAAATCCCCTAATCCTATCTCAGATATAGTGGCAGGGAAACTGTATCTTTCTCTCTGCTAGTGGGCCTCATTGACCCACAGATTATGCCAGAATCGAAAATGTATCTACCTTAGGAATCCTAGGGATCCTAGAAACATAGTTCCGTCTTCAAGTAGATAGTGTGCTGGCGATTAATTATTCATGGTCACAGTGGTGTTTAGTTGTCTTTATCTGAGCAGGTACGCTCTTCCTGTCGTTAAAATGCAACCTACATGGGGCACATAAAAAACCGAGTGAATAGAGCTACTTCTCGTATGTTAACAAAAACGAGGGCTCAATACATATGCAACGTACCTTCAAGTTTGGCAGGATTATTTCATTAATAGGCAATCAGACTACAGATCACAGTGGATATTCTGAATTGTAGCGATGAATAAAAGGTCGGCCGTATGTGGACCGTCAAGCCTCTGAAAATAAACATACACAAGCACTTGATAAAGAGCTAGAGCAAATGAACGTGTACTGTACCCTTACAAAACCAACTCTATGGGTCTCGGGGTTTAGAATATCGCATGGATAAGCCTGCGCCCCACAGACCAAAATAGTAGGGGATACGCAAAAGAGCCCGTTTATTTTAACACGTGTATCATCAGGATAATGCGGAGCGAGACGGCGTATGTTTGATGGTACAAGAAGTAATCAATATTCTCGTAGTACTTCAGGGGTTTAAATATCCCGCCAAATAACACGGAGGACGCCAACCAGGGCTGTTGCATCAAAATAAAAGATGGACTAGTCTATTCATGATAGTAGACATAGAAAGGGGGAGGGGGGCGGGCGCCGGGGCTCGCAAAGCTGGTGTGTGAAAAAATGTCCTCCATTATGAAGAGGGAACGATAGAGGCAAAATTCATTAAGGTGCCAAGGTTAGCTCTAAAAGGGTAGAGCGTCGCTTCAAGGGAATGAGACGACCGGAACAAATATCAAAATTGAAGCAAATCTCAGCATTCTGCAACTGCATTAATAAAAATGGAAAAGTGGGGGAGCCGATGCTCGCAAAGCTGGTATGCGAGAAAATTGTCCTCCATTTTAAATAGGGAACAAATGAGGCGCAAGTCATTGAGGTGCCAAAGATGGCTTGGTGGAAGTAGAGCGTCGCTTCAAGAATCAAAATCAAGATTAAAACACATCTTAGAGTTTTTTAACGGCATCGAAAAAAGAGAAAAATATCTCTTAGAGATAGCAGGGTGAAGGGACAGAAGGGAAACCAACCTCAAAGGCCGAATATGCAAATACATATTTTAGTAAATAAGGTGTAAGATATATGAAACCAAATTAATGATCTAAATATTAAACGAAAAGTACTAAGTCATGAATGAAAGCAACTTCGTGACAACTAATTTATATCCAATAAACAAGAAAAGTTCATGTGTGGCCACCACAGGAAAAAATAGCATTGGTCTAAAAAGAGTGCCAAGAAAAAATTTACATATTAGTAACTCAGAAAAATTCACAATAAAAGCAATTTCTCATCCATAAGGTACAGATGAGAAGGAGTTGCAAGGGCACTTATATGATTGCGTTTTCCCATGGGATGTCGCTATTCAGCCCGTGTTTAAAAGTACCCAAACTAAAAAAACTTCTCTTTTCTTACGCACTTTACAGCCACCTTTACCTTCAGGTAATCTAATCTTTTCTATGATGCGCCATTTAAAATGATGTGCCATTTAAAATCCTCTGGTTTATGCTGTACATATAGCGTTCAACATTGTTGTGATTATAATTCTCCTGAAAGACTATCTTTAGCTAACGATTCTATTAGAGAACGACCATCTAGAAATGTTAACAATGTAAAAAATGCATTTTTTTCTTGCATGGACATGTTTATCTAGTGTTCTTTTTCCTTTGTGTCCACCCACATGAGTACTCCCACGGTCTACCTAATAATGCTTGACTTTATAAGCTTTGGAAACATGATGTAGATAACATTAATTTGACAGCAAGAAGGGTGTGTATTTTTAGATTATGTAACTAGATGTATAAATTCCTTATTATGTAACAATTCGTTATTATGTAACTGTTTTCTAATTATGTATTGTAACAAAAAAAATTTTTTAAACCATAGGTTTCAGATTTGAATGTGTGGCTCCTGAAGAAGGCATTTTTTCTACGCCGAAACGCGCGTCAAGTTAATTTGCCACTGCTCCAGGACATCTACGATAATTGTACAAAATTTCTTTTTGAGGGTGTCCATGTGTTAGGATTAACACTGTGAATGAATTTTAAGATTTTTTATCATTGTACTGTCATCATATAGTTTCTGTTGTCTAGTATTCTATATGATTTTTAACTATGTTCATTAAAACTGTGATTGTTTTTATATGATTTTGGTCTTACCTTTCTTTGCTGTCATTTTAAGTCACTTGTTTTTCAATATTTGAACTGTCTAGGAATTTTTATTCACACACGGGGGTGTTGGCAACTCATTCGCAAAAGGATAGCAGTCCCTAGGGGAGAGGAATTGGTGGGTTTGGGTACCATTGCCACCTGTGAAACAAATATTTATATTTTTATGTTTTTGAAAGCTGCTCTGTTTCCTTAATGGAAAAGGGCTGCATTAAAAAACGTTTAATTTATTTAAAATGCAATCACAGACATTGTGGTTTGCTGATCCCAGCAGGCCACCATCCCTACAATGGCATCCAATTGTAGTGAGTTGCAATTTGCAACCACCCTCATTAATACTGACGAGGTGGATTAGTTTGCTACCAACTATGTTTTGGAGTGTTGTGAACTGGCCTGTTAGTTCATACTTTGGTTCACAAAATTACTTTCCATTTTGGTAAATGCCAGTGTGCAATTTATGACTTCATTTTGCGGATGGAAACTTAGTACATCTGGCCTTTAAATTCGTTTACTCCTAGGAGTCAGAGACCCACAAATGGATTCATGTGATGTACTGTACTGAACTGAAACAACTGGACCGTGTTAACAGATATTTGTGATAGGAACTTGAATCTCTTATGCAAAATGCTATTTATTGAATTACCACTGATAACTTTCCGTACGCTGCTTTTCTTTTCAGTTTTCAGAGTGTATTCCCATCAGACCCATCAAGAGAGTCAAAACGAGTGTTTCCAACTTCCTGACATTTTCTGTAATATATCCTTTCAGAAGGGAAGGTCACCTTTTCATGTACAGGATATAAAATTCTCCAGCAATAGGCGACTGCTGTAAATCCTTGCCTTATTGCTTACCCCTACAGACTTGTGGAATTCTAAAAAGGATAATCTGCATTTTGGCATATGTTGTGGAAAATGGAGACAAAGTTGGAAAAGCAAGGAAACAAGTGGGTTTTAGAGCACTTTTCTCAATTCAATGTTTATGCGAGTCCACCAATAGGGCCTATTGATTCACGCAACAGCCATATTAAGCAGCCATATTTCATCATGACAAAACTGTTTTCCAGTTTAATACATCCTCACACGACCTCTTTCAAAAAACGTTTCTGGGGGCGGAATAAGGAAGCATATAGATGGGTGTCCACAATGGCCCTGCCCCACCAGCTATGTTTTGTAACTCACCAGGGCGTGGGTGATTGTCTCTGCCAAACAATGATATATCCTCGAAAGGACACTTACATCTTCTATGGCCGGTACAGTATCCTTCCGCATCAAGGTTTCATGGTGCTCCTGAGGCCAGTCTAAAATTAGAAGCCCATGCACAATTCACAATGATGCGTGAGTGCCCTGACTGGATCTCTCGCATTCCAAGCACACAGACATGTGGGAACACACAACGTCCTCATCTCCAAGTCTGTCACAATAGTGAGTTCAGCCATTATGCAATAGCCTTGCCAGACCCGTAAGTAACTATTTTAACACTTCATTATATTATATGTGCACTCGCTATTTATTACTCGGCTTACACTGGTAGGTGCAAGAAGTGTGCAGGCCTTTTTTCCATTGGTAGGTAATACAATTCCATTAGCATGTGGCCCCTCCAAAATATTTATGACTAGAGGTCAGTTGCCATCAAATAGCAAAACATTTCTCAAATAATATAGTGTACTTTTGGGCATTGGAGAACTTTACGTGAGCACCAGATTACATTACAAATTTTTTATTAGAAATTGGGAAAATAATTGTTTTGGACAGAATCACAGACTCTAGGGCTAATATCAAAACTCAAACCTAGTTCCTCATTGTAAAACTCAGCAGTTCTGGCCATTAGTCTCCACCTATGCCTCAAGAGAATGAACTAAGATAAAAAAGGAGAAAGCATAGAGTTATGTGCCAACAGTGGATCACACAGCATCCTTTATGCACCACATATATTAATAATTATTTATATGTTTTTTCACGTTAAAAGCCACTTCATTGCGCTACTCTTGACCATAGATGTGTATGTCCCATTTTTCTTCTCTAGATGTGGCGAACCATGGCTTGTGGGGTAGGAGTGCCCGGGTGATTAGTAGATAACAGGATTCAACTATGGTTACTTGTATATTGAACAATGCCAGTATAGTGAGGCTCTTTAACCCCTGGTCATAGAGAGTTCCAGAAGATAACACTTAGAAACCAGATGGAGCTCCCTTTCTTCCTATAGTGAAACATGGCCTGATGAATCAAATTCACCTTGCTTGATCTTCAGCGTGTAGACTGTGAATATTTCCTGGAGGTGTTTGTGACACAGACACTCCTAAGTTTTGTGCCACCGGCATCCAATGAAGGTCTTGGAGGACCAGAAAGATGTGTTCTGATTTCTTGAAATCGAGGCAGTCTTGCTTTATGATTTTGTGCACCTATCTTCCCTTGTATTACTGGTGAAGTGAAGGTTCATCATAAGTGTATCATTGGCTGGGTCTTTTTTAGGTTTCCCTATGCTTTCTTCATGAATGTAATTATTACTGAACGTTTTATTGCATTTAGAGCACTTCCCTGACAGATGAAAGTGTTAGTAATATTACACAGAAGAGATAAAAATATAAGACTAAAACATGCAGCTGTACACACTTTGGGGCATATTAGCAAGAACCTCGTTAAAATTATCGCTGTTTTAGAAGCCCAGTTAAGATGTGCCTGACATCTAACCGGGGCTTCTATTGGAATTCTATAACGCATATTAGCAAGCCCATTGTCGCCGTTTTAGCGGCAGTTTCCTGCCGCTAAAACGGCGATAATTTTAACGAGGTTCTTGCTAATATGCCCATTTATTCTTTTAAAAATTAAAAGATTTGTTAACGCAACATATCAACAATTTAGTGCAGGGCAAGACGTGGTTTAATTTGATTTCGGTGACAGTGCACTCCATTTACCGATCACAGAAGTCCCAGGGCGGGACTACCAGTATTGAGGAATGGAGAAGAGGCGCCGAGGGTTTGTCTGCCATTGCATTCCCTGCTGTACCCTCAGTGTTCTTTGGGCATCTGGAGTTGGTGAAGAGAAAGAGAAGAAGAAGGAGAGAAATGCCAGCAAAGCATATCCCTGCAACTTTACGTACCATCCTGTTGGTTGAGGCATTGGGTATTGCGTGCGCACATGTACATCACATTATATTCATACAGCATTTTTATGCTTTGCCCTCCACCAACATTACTGCACAATTTTTGCTCAACCAAATCGTATCGGGTATTATGGTAAATACATTACACGAAAGGACATCATGCAGCAATCAGTACATCACTAAGAAAATAAATGTGAAGAAAATAAGGGAATCCAGCTTTGCAAAATAATAGCAAGCCTAATCATATGACTCATAAGAATGAATGGGAGATGGGGTTAGTATCCGGCTACACCTCTAGGCAGGTTTTTTGGAATGTATGACATTACAATGCATACATTTACAATGCATGCCTTTACAACACAGTTTTTACATTGCAGCATCCTTTACAACACATTCTTTTTCATTGCATGCCATTAGATCGCATTTTCAGAAACTACTTTTACAACGCATTACTTTACATCGCATTATACCTTTACAATGCATACCATTACAATGCATACCATTACATCGCATTTATGGTAAGTGTTGGATAGTATAGGGGTAATAATTATTATTCTAACTCCAGTGAGTGCAACAGTAGGGTAAGTGTTGGATAGTGTAGAGGTAAGGTAAAAAATACTATTCTAACTCCAGTGAGAGCAACAGTAGGGTAAGTGTTGGATAGCGTAAGGGTACTATGCATTGTAATGGTATGTATTGTAATGACTTGCGATGTAATGCCTGCATTGTAGTGACATGCGTTATAATGACATGCGTTGTTGTGACATGCAATGTAATGGTTGCATTGTAATGACATGCTATGTAAAGGATGTTGCGATGTAATGACTGCTATGTAAAGGTAGTGCGATGTAATGACTGTGTTGTAGAGGTTGTTTCCCGTCATTTGCCTCCCATCAAGGAAATCCAACAGTGGCTAGGGCTGTGTGGTTGGTTCTACAGGACAGGATTACATCTAGTAATAAACCGATGTAGCATACAAGCCAGCCTAGTGGAATCTTTTATTTATTTATTTTAAAGTTTTATTTGCATTTTTAACATGTAGTACGCTCCCACCTCCCCCCACCCTCGCAAAAACCAAGGTCTCGGTACAACTCCAAGTAAAACCAAAAATTATTACATGCATATTTTGAAGCGTATAAAGCAAGAAGAACGTATCAAAAAGTAACACCAAAAACTGTTGGATATATTGAGTCTAGGCTTAACTTATGCACCCTCTAGAATCTCATGAGACCCCCCACAACATAAATTCAACATCTAGGAGTGATCTTGTATCCACTGTAATACGGGTCCCCATATCAGCAAGCCTCATTATCTTTTATTTAGCCCTTTATTTTTATAAATGGCCACCTTGAGACTACATATCGCGAGTAGTCTTGCCCTCCATTTTGTGAAGGCTGGTTGTTGTTGATCCAGCCATGAAGTGGCTATGCAATGTCTAAGAACCGCCATAGCCACAAAGATCAACTCCTGCATGTGTATGGGCCGCTCGGTTCCCTCCACTCCTAACAGAATTTCTTCAGATGATATAGTAATTCTAACATGGAATATCCCAGATGAGAAATTGGAAATATCTAACCTCAGCTTTGATAATGCAGTGCAGGTGGCGAACATATGGATAATATCCGCTTCGAACAATGTGCAGCGCGGGCATGTTCTCTGTCCTGTTGTCCATTTAGCCATTTTATAGGGTGTATAATATAGGGCGAAGAATGTTTTGTAAAATTGCGCTTGTAGCTTAATAGACATAAGACATGTTTGTGATAGTTCCAGCGCATGTCCGGGGGATGCTTGCTGCACCGACAGATTAGTCTGCCACCTAGCATAATGTTTATCTAAATCTTCCGGGAGAACACTATTAAAATTCTCATGAATTTCCCCAATTCTAGGAGTGGTTTTGCTGCATAAGCTTTCTATTGCTGCGGTTATCTCAAATGTTACTCGCCCCCCCATTTTTCTTAACAAAAAATCCCTAATCTGTAGATATTTAAAAAAATCCCTATGGCTTAAATTGTAGTTGGTACGCAGCTCTAAGAAACTTTTCAACTGATTTGATGTATAAAAGCAGCCCAGCGGACTAATCCCTAACCCAATCCACCTGATCATACAACCATCCTGAAAGATCTCTGGGAGATCGGGATTACATCTAACGGGGGTGTAACAAGAATATTGCCCCAGCCCTAGAAATTTGCAGATATTAGTCCATACTTTAAATATGCTGGATATAGACTTAAGTTTTACTTTCATATACTAATTGTCATTGAGAAGACGCCATAAGAACCCATAACATCTTTCCCCCAGTATCGTTTCCTGCGGTGTTGGGATTAGGTGGTTACTAGGTTCGCTAGCTATCATATTCACACAGTATTTGGCCACCGTTGCCCAGTAGTAGATCTTAAAGTTTGGCATGGCTAGTCCCCCTCTTTCTTTCGGGAGCATAATCCATTTGAGAGCCCGTCGAGGTTTCTTAAACCCCCAAATAAATCTAGAAAACATAGTTTCGATCCTTTTGAAGTAATGTGGAGAGAACTCAAGGCAAATTGTTCTAAAAAAATATAAGAACCTAGGTAAAAACAGCATTTTAATCACATTAATCACTAGTGGCATCTTTTAATTATTTTTTCCTTTCAACATGCAAGCAATGGGGTATTTGTGGAATCTGCATGCCTTTTCAAGGTGTAGGGATAGGGACTCTGTCTCTGTCACTAAATCACTGCTTCATGCCAATGGATAATTCCAAAGTGGGACAAACGGGGGTGGTGATGGATGGAGCATCTGAACCAATCAAACACTCACAACCAGTCAACAGATCTGGGTTTAATCCATCACCGTTCTTTAGCCCACTCTGCCACCCCAGTTCAGACATGGCCATATGCAAATCAGTCTGACCCTGTGCCTCATGGGAACAGTCCAGCCCGAACTGTCAAGCCATGCCTTCCCTGGCCCGGATTCAAGCTTCCTAGGACTGGTTTATGGCATTACAGCCGTCATCAGCCAGGCTTGCTTGAATCCAGTGGCAAAATGAGCAAGGGACTCACGTCTGAGCATACCCTGCCAACTTATGGCGGCTAAAGCTGCACTAAAGGGGGTGGTGATGGAAGGAGCATCTGAACCAATCAAACACTCACACCCAGTCAACAAATCTGGTTTTAATCCATCACCGTTCTTTAGCCAACTCTGCCACCCCAGTTTAGTCATGGCCATATGCAAATCAGTCTGACCCTGTGCCTCATGGGAAGAGTCCAGCCCGAAATGCCAAGCCATGCCTTCCCTGGACCGGATTCAAGCTTCCTAGGACCGGTTTCTGGCATTACAGTCGTCTTCAGCCAGGCTTGCTTGAATCCAGTGGCAAAGTGAGCAAGGGACTCATGTGTGAGCATACCCTGCCAACATATGTCGGCCAAAGCGGTACAAAAGGGGGTGGTGATGGACAGAGCATCTGAACCAATCAAACACTCACACCAAGTCAACAGATCTGGGTTTAATCCATCACCGTTCTTTAGCCCACTCTGCCACCCCAGTTCAGACATAGCCATATGCAAATCAGTCTGACCCTGTGCCTCATGGGAACAGTCCAGCCCGAACTGCCAAGCCATGCCTTCCCTGGACCGGATTCAAGCTTCCTAGGACCGGTTTCTGGCATTACAGCCGTCTTCAGCCAGGCTTGCTTGAATCCAGTGGCAAAGTGAGCAAGGCACTCACGTCTGAGAATACCCTGCCAACTTATGGCAGCCAAAGCGGTACAAAAGGGGGTGGTGATGGACGGAGCATTTGAACCAATCAAACACTTACACACAGTCAACAGAACTGGGTTTAATCCATCACCGTTCTTTAGCCCACTCTGCCACCCCAGTTTAGACATGGCCATATACAAATCGATCTGACCCTGTGCCTCATGGGAACAGTCCAGCCCGAAGTGCCAAGCCATGCCTTATCTGGCCCGGATTCAAGCTTCCTAGGACCGGTTTCTGGCATTACAGCCGTCTTCAGCCAGGCTTGCTTGAATCCAGTGGCAAAGTGAGCAAGGGACTCATGTGTGAGCATACCCTGCCAACATATGTCGGCCAAAGCGGTACAAAAGGGGGTGGTGATGGACAGAGCATCTGAACCAATCAAACACTCACACAGAGTCAATAGATCTGGGTTTAATCCATCACCGTTCTTTAGCCCCTCTGCCACCCCAGTTCAGACATAGCCATATGCAAATCAGTCTGACCCTGTGCCTCATGGGAACAGTCCAGCCCGAACTGCCAAGCCATGCCTTCCCTGGACCGGATTCAAGCGTCCTAGGACCGGTTTCTGGCATTACAGCCGTCTTCAGCCAGGCTTGCTTGAATCCAGTGGCAAAGTGAGCAAGGCACTCACGTCTGAGAATACCCTGCCAACTTATGGCAGCCAAAGCGGTACAAAAGGGGGTGGTGATGGACGGAGCATTTGTACCAATCAAACACTTACACACAGTCAACAGAACTGGGTTTAATCCATCACCGTTCTTTAGCCCACTCTGCCACCCCAGTTTAGACATGGCCATATACAAATCGATCTGACCCTGTGCCTCATGAGAACAGTCCAGCCCGAACTGCCAAGCCATGCCTTCCAAGCTGGGGCGAAGCCTGCCATTGCATTGTGATTCTGCGGCAAGCCAGGAGAATGGTCAAATCAAGAAATTTGCTTATCACCCAACTAGATCTTTGGAGCTTCAAGAGCCCCTATATATAACACTCTATACAGTTTAATTCTTGCCCACCAGTGGTTTGCATATGAATTGTGCAAACCTCAGTTCAGAAAGTCTGAATCAGCAAGCAATCCCAAAACCTGTGTAGTATGTCAGCATTTGGTGTGGCCTCTGGGGCTGTCTGTTGTGACAGCAGGGTATATTTTTCTAAGCTGAGCTGGGGTCAGGTCAGCAATGTGCAATATATTGTGTTAAATTTACTGAAATAGTGTATTAGGGAAACTTTGTGTGGGTATGCCAGAATTCTCTACCATTCTCTTTAGGTTGGGGGGTGGCCAATGTCTATTTTTCACTGACTGCAGCGTATCGTTAAAGGTTCTACAGACCTTTCTAGAATATCGCTAACTAAAACCTATTCATTTAAATAAGAGAAATCACTGGCTTTATCAGGGTCTGACTGGCATGTAGGCTTGCCTAGAGGCAATCTGCAAGTGCTGGAACTGCAAATCTGCCAGTCCAGTGTGTGGGCAAGATTTGTGAGTAAGTGTGGGACAGTAGTGTGGAGTGATGGGATGACTTTGGTTGTGTATGGGATCATTTTGTGAATCTTTCAAAAGTGACTCGGATGCAGCAGCACTGCCACATCCCGATGCCTTCTCAGTTTGAACCCAGGGACGACCCAACTTGGTAGGTCGAGCTGCACTTTTCCCATTGGTGCAGTGTCAACACTAATTTGCATAGGGTAGGGTCCAATCTGAAGTAGCATGGTGTGGAAAATAATGATGGACTGTAATGCGGCACATGGAATTGACAGTGGCTGTGATTAATTCAAGCATTCTACCCATCACTTTATTTTGTATAAGTATGACACCCTACACGAGACTGGTATGTTCAGACATGGGTCCCGTGCACACTGTGCTTCTGGAACCAAGCTATAACTAAGTGAAGAGCCATAATAGGGTGAACTCCTATCTTGGGTTGCTTCTGTTAAGGTTCAGGGAGGACCTAGCTTGGCAGTTCAGTTTGGACTATTCTCATTAGAGCAGGGTCAAAGTGATTTGCATATGGCTGGGTCCAACCTGAGGTGGCATGGTGTGCAAAACCACGATGGAGAGGGATGTGGCTCGAGTAATTAGCTGTGGTTGAGAATAATTTAAGCACTCCATCCTTCACTTTTTTGGATACTTTAGGATGCATCAGCAAGCAGCATACCATAATGCTGCACACAATGGTAGGATGCTGTATGTACACAGAGGAGTGCAGGCCTTGTGTGGCATATGATGTCATATTTGGTTTGCTATGAGAGGTGGTTATATTAGAAACTAAGGGGCATATTATCAAGGGCGTTTATCTCCGCTTTTTTGGCTTTAAAAGCCAAGAAAGCGGAGATAAAATTATCTCCCTATTACCTAGCTGCCACTAACACCAGTTAGCGACAGCTAGTAGGAGATAGCGACCATCTTGGGCCCCACTTTGCATGTCAGTGATATTTATCACTAATGAGATGCAAAGTGGGCGTGCCAAGATGTTAGCAACTGAAAACAGTCGCTAACATCGCTATCTCCTATTACCAACTTTTGGAGATATTCGCGCTAAGCGGGAATATCTCCAAAAGCTAATACCTGCCCTGAGCAGTTCTTAGCCATGTTATCCAATGGGAGGTGGATAACATGGCTAAGAGCATTAGCTCGCTAATGCATGAATATTGCAGACTTTTCAGCGATATTCATGCTTTGCGGCGATTTTTACCGCATTTGCGTTAAACCTTGGTAATACCAAGGTTTATCTGCGATAAAAATCGCCGATGTGCGGCGATAATGTTTGTCTCTAAACAAGTTAGAGACAAAAATTATCGCTAGTTGTTGGTAATATGCCCCTAAATCAATTGCCACTCAGCTTACAATGGGTGCTACACACACTTCCCATAAGATCTACACTCTCTAACTCTCCCTGCCTTGTCACACAGATAATGCCAATGAATGCCCATTGCCCCGCCCCACCAGAATTGCCAGAAGCATCTAATTAGTTACTTTTGGGGGATTCCAAGGAGCGAGCACAGCACAAACTCTAATTAGGTATGAAAGGCGAGGTGATGATTGCATGACCCGTCAAGCCATCTACTGCTGTATGCGGAAAGCATACAAGTTGGAGAGGGAGTTGTTAAGCCAGTCAAAGCAAGAGAGGAACAAGTCAGTCAGGCTCATTGCACTCACTCAGTCACTAATCTTTACTCTCTTTGTGAGTAAAGCCCACAGCGGCTTAGACCAGTGTGATGTTGTTATAAATCTCTCACAGCAATGTCCACAGAGTCGGAAATTCTGTAATTAACATATGATAAGTATGATAATTCTGAAAGTTTTTGAAGATATGGAAGAAATAGTGCCTAGTGGCAGCTGAGCCCAGTATTTGCATTTTAGTGTTTCTCATTCTTAACTCGCCACACAAATAAAAGTCTCATATGTTTTTTTCAATTTGCAAGTATATCCTTGTTGGTGAATGGGCAATTCAGTGGTTCATTTGTGACAGATAACAACACACACAGGGGCATATTATCAAGGGGGTTTATCTCCGCTTTTTTGGCTTTAAAAGCCAAGAAAGCGGAGATAAAATTATCTCCCTATTACCTAGCTGTCGCTAACACCAGTTAGCGACAGCTAGTAGGAGATAGCGACCATCTTGGGCCCCACTTTGCATGTCAGTGATATTTTTCATTAAAGACATGCAAAGTGGGCGTGCCAAGATGTTAGCGACTGAAAACAGTCGCTAACATCGCTATCTCCTATTATCAACTTTTGAAGATATTTGCGCTAAGCGCGAATATCTCCAAAAGCTAACACCTGCCCTGAGCAGTTCTTAGCCATGTTATCCAATGGGAGGTGGATAACATGGCTAAGAGCATTAGCTCGGTAATACATGAATATCGTTGACTTTTCAGCGATATTCATGCATTGCAGCGATTTTTATCGCATTTGCGATAAACCTTGGTAATACCAAGGTTTATTTGCTGTAAAAATCGCCGCAGCTCAGCGGTAAATTTTTTACCCTTCCAAGCAATAGCGATTATTATCGCTATTGCTTGATAATATGCCCCACAGTTTCACCAAAGCTATAGTGGCTCACTGGACTGATCCAGAGCAGGAGTCCTTGTTTGCAGCCGCAGCCGGCAGTGGGAGTACCTGCAGGGCGGTGATGTGGGGAGGGGAGGGGCAGGGTGGGGGTAGTAATGTATGGATTACGGAGCTTCCCAGGTAAGTAAACATTTAAATAAATAAAACAAATTTCTTTGAGTGCACTGCATCCCCAAATGCGATGCAGTGCGCGCAACAAAATTTGCTTTATTTATTTAAATGTTTACTTACCTGTAAAACTCCGTAATCCATACATTACTAACCCCCACCCTGCCCCTCCCCCTCCCCACGTCACCATCCTGCAGGTATTCCCACTGCCGGCAGTGGCTGCTTGTTTGCCCTTGTAGATACATATTTGAGAGTTAGTGGGGTCTTTCATCCTTCCAAGGTTGATAAAAGAAGTACCATTGAGTTGGGTAACAATAAACATCTAATATTGTGCATCCTGCCCTTTTTGGCAAACAATACATGCATTTTAGGTGTTATGTAAAATGAAAAACATCAGAGTTAGAGCATTAAAAACTTCCAAATGCCTTTACTGATCAGGGTTTTTATTCAAGTGACCCGCTGCATGCAAAAGGGGTCAGGTCCTTCTTAAGTGATTCTCCTGTACGCTAATGTTGTCACAGTCAGTTGTGCACATGTTATTATCTTTACAATGATAATTGAGAAAGTGCACGTGGTAAATAGGTCTTCTTGCACAGTCTATATTTTGTGTGTGCTGCAAACAAAAGGTGTGACCAGGTGTTATTATAAATTCAAACAGCCCATGCATTTTATGGCAACATGAAAAGAAACTGTCTCTTGTGCTGGGGTCAATACCTTCAAAACATATCTCATCTTCTTAGACCAACTGCCTCCCTCCTGTGGTTGTGGTCAGTTTAGTAGTTAAGCAGTTATGAGACAGCTCTCAATTGTGTCCCATTAACTTATTACATTCATAAAATCTTTATTGTGGTTGATAATACCATTAAAGATACAAACACATACATTTTTGTCAGTGGTGTTCGAAATAAAAATTAAAGAACTATTCCTTGCATCGGTCCCAAAGGATCAAAGAATTCATATTACAATATTTAAACACGAGGGAAGATTGACAGAGGACATAATGTAACTATTTGCCATCTTAATCAGGGGTATTTGATATATAACTAAAGTGCAAGTGCATTTGTAACTGCCATTTATCGATTTAATATAATCTACACCCCTTCTACTATAAACCAGTCTTTTAAGAGCCCTTTACCGCATTGTACTATAAAGTCAAGATAATAAACACATTAAAAATGCATTAAAACCAGGTTTAGGAACAATAAAAAATAAAAAAATAAAAATATAGGAGACTCTCAATTCCTAGAACTCCCATTCATTTGGGCTGTGGCACTCAAGGATGCTGTCACAAGCCTACGCCTGATTGCCCAGAATTGGCCAAGGAATTTGGCGACCGCACATACATAGAGTGGTTTTGTGTCTGATTTCAAGATACGAAGAGCTTTATTAGAACTGTAGGTTCCCAACTGTCTACATACTGGTGCCTGCCGAGTCCTTTTTGGTCTGGTGTACGCTGGACATGCAAAGAAAACATGGCCTATGGATTCATGCGCATATGTGCAAGCTGGGCAGTCCTTGGGCTGGATATTATCAGCCAACCAGGAGTTAGTGTGAGCATTAATGGGTAGGTCCCCATATCTAAAATGAGTATACAGTTTCCTGTTTACTGGCTCCTTATTGATGTCAAAAAAACGCTAAAGCAGTTTTCCAGATTTAGGGCCTCATTAGGATGGCGGACTGACCTGCACCCGTCCGCCACCCCCGAGGTGGGGGGCCGTTCGCAGGGGCAACGGCGGTCCCTCCGGTGCAATTAGGATGTGACCGCCACCCTGGCGGTCACATCCTGGATCTTTAACCTTGCGGCGGGTGCTGCTTGAAGCAGCACCCGCCGCAAGGTTAAAAAAGCATGTTTTACATTTACATGCACAAAGCGGCAGGCACCGCGCGGTGCCTGCCGCTTTGTGCATGTAAATGCAGGGGGGTACCATAGGTACCCCCCATGTGCACCACCCACCCCCCCTTCACCCTAGGGGCCCGCAAAGGGCCCCCAAAGAAAAGACCGTATGCCCTTTCGTGGCGGCATTGCCGCCGCGGAAAGGCATGTCCCAATGTAAATCCTAATATGGCTGGCGGTGTCTGATAGACACCGCCACCATATTAGAGTTTTCCGCCGCGGTCTGCGGCGGAAAAGTGGCGGACGGTCTTCCCGTCCGCCGATGACCCCCCAGCCATCCTAATCTGGCGGGGGGTCTTTAGAATCACCGCAACGGTGAATCCGCATCCTCAGGGGCCGGCGGAAGCCACCGCCGGCCCGGACGATGCGGATTCACCGCTATCCTAATCGGCCCCTTAATATCTAGAAAAGCATCAGTTAAGCTGCCATGGCGTGTTTTCAGGTAAATGTTCTGCTCAACCCATGACCAATATAATGACTTGAATTGGTCCTTAGAGTATGAGGGCGGGGAACTTATTAATTTATGTTGGACTAATCATGCAGCCCACTACCCTGAAGCATGATGAGCTGGCTGGGTCATTACTTGAGTCTTTCAGAAATACTGACAACTGTGACTAACCATTGTGAACATTAACATGTAGCATATAATGCAGTGTCATTCAAACTCTTAGCAGTGAGCATTAGACCCTATAGGAACCCCTTAAATTAAGTACACACTTAGAATACAAAGGGCCTAATTGAGATTTTGGTGGTGGCCCATTTCTCCGCCAGGGCAACAGAGTAATTAACTCCATCTCCCTAATGGAAGGGCCACCTGCTAAATTGAGAAATGTCTGCTCAGCAGGCAGTCATTTCTGAAAACATTGGCAGGAACTGCCATCAAGCAGAACATATCAATGTATCAATGCGTTGTGAAGTTTGGTGCACGGCTCAGTCAACATGAAAATGCAAATAAAATGCCCCTCTCACTATCGGAGTCCTCTCCCATGGCAAGGGGAGCATTTAGCAATTTTTATTGCCCCTTAGGGTTTTCCTGGTGGTGAAGGGCAATGAAAACTGACCTTTATTTCTACCCATCTATATCAGGCTGGCAGATTTACAGGTCTGCCTCCAATGGCACTTACTCCACAGGGACATGGGAGGGGTTTTATCATTGTGGAGACGCAATAGTCTCTGCGATGATTAAAACAAAAGTCTGCCCATTTGGCCCAAATTTGGCGAGCAGACCACATTTTTTGCAGTAAACTCCTCTATCTCCTCTGTGACTAAGTATCTTTACCGCCAAGAATGAAATCAGGACTAAAGTTCTTAGTGTCAGTGGGGTCAGCATGGTTTCAGTGATAGAAACCTAAATATCGTTTCATGGCTGCACAGTAACACATGAGCTCTAATGGTGAGCCCTGGCTGGAGCTAAACTTTGGTGGTGAGGTCTAGTGGGGATGTCTGGTGGTACTCTCAAGTTAAAAATTTAAGGGGTGAGTTCTTGTAATAGCATCTGGTGGTGAATCTTGGTTTTGGTCATTTTGACGTTAAATGTAGGCATGAATCATGATCATAATATTTGATGGTAAGCTTTTGCTTTTCCTTAAGACCACATTGAGTGGGGGCAACAGAAAATAAATGTAATATTTAAATAGCTTGAAGGATTTACTTATGCATGTGTGTGATATTTCACTGTTTGCAGTGAGTTTATTTGAGACGTTTGCATGCTTCACGTGTACTACTGTGAGTGACAAGGAATTTCAAGCAGACATGTGGTGCAAGGCTGAGATTGCCAATCCAATATTATATTTTCATTCAGGGACATGTAGTTTTATGTTTGCAGTAAAACCCTACAGACATTCGGAATGCAATAGAATATGAAATTGCTGGAAAAACTAGTCAGCTGGACATTGAACAAGAAAAGTCAAATGAGGTTTCTGAAATGTTTAAATGTCAGATCATAGCCTACTTTCTTGTTTGCCTCTTAAACAACTACTATTACAATAGTAACAAAAATATGTTGTTCAAACGAATGCATGTTTTAATATTTTTGACAACTTTTATAATATGGAGGAGATCTAGCTTTCTCCATGTTAGATGTAAGTATCTAAACCATTGGTTTTTTCCTTGTATTCTGATGTTTCTTTTGCTTTTCCTAGTTGAAATTCTGAACAACAAGTACAAGAGTGCAAAGTCAAAATCCAAGACTTGATCATCTACTTACACATCTCATTGAATAATTAGAATGATTTGGTCTCTGCAAATGTGTGTGCGCCTTGTATTGCTGAAAACCCAGTAACAACTATATTTTTCTGTTTATTACGTTATTGTTACACTTTAACGATCATTTACCTAGTCACCTTCTTTTCTGTTTATCTGGTATCGTTGTACTTAAAAAGGTATTTTAAAAATGGAACCTTGTCTGCTTGTATTCATTTCATTTTGAGAAAAATATCCTTTAGTGTTTAGTGCAAAAGGAACTGTCCTCAGAACTTTATTAAACATTTTCCCGCCTTGACTATTGCAAGAGACTCTACACTTTACTCCCTAACCAATCAATATCCAAACTCCCACGTCAATAGTCCCCAGCACATCTCCTGCTCTGTGTGACTACACCACACTCACTAGCTCCATGTGATGCAAATAGCACATTTCAAATCCAGTTACCTCATCTGCAAAACCCTATATGGGTGAACTCCCAGCCGCGGTCGGTAGGGGAGTACCTGCGGGGCGGTGAGGTGGGGAGGGGGAGGAGCAGGGTGGGGGTAGTAATCCATGGATAATGGACGTTTACAGGTAAGTAAACATATAAATAAATCAAACTAATTTCGTTGTGTGCACTGCATCCCTAAACACAATGCAGTTCACGCAACGAAATTCGTTTGATTTATTTATATGTTTACGTACATGTAAACGTCCATTATCCATAGATTACTACTCCCACCCTGCCCCTCCCTCTCCTCACGTCATCGCCCCGGCAGGTACTCCCCTACCGACCGCAGCTGTGAACTCCTCATTACCTACTGTCTTATTTTACCCCAAGATGCCTACGGTTTACATTTATATTCAAAGAAAGGGCCTTTTATGTGCCTGGCTTCTTCTTGTGATGTGTTCTACCTCTGTGTCTACAAATGATATCTAACTGTCACATACACCCCTGAAAGCAAATTTATGGTCCTTCTCAGGTCCGTCTCTGTTCTCCTTCTCTTCTTGTAGGAGGGGCATATTATCAAGAAACAGTGTTAACGTTATTACCGCTTTAGCGGCAGAAAACTGCTGCTAATGCGGCGATAATGGGCTTGATAATACGCCTTTGTGAATTCCCAAAGAAACCCATGTTCTGGTGTGATCAGCAACACTTTTCTGCCGCTAAAGCGGCGATAATGTTAACGCCATGCTTGATAATATGCCCTTTGGTAATTTGCAAAAAACTGAATTATGCCCCTTCTTCCTGGAGACGTGTTATCAGGATTTTATCACTTAGCATACATAGCACATCCAGCACACATTTCTGATTGAATATTTTATTGTTAATAGCACTACAAAATGTGTTCTGTTATTAACCGGAACACAGTACCTTTGGAAAGCTAAATAGCATAGGAAAGCAAATAGCATTGCAGCTCTTGTCCCAAATGAATGAGACAGGATTTTCAGGAGAACCTAATGAGTTAGGGTGTCAAATGCTGCTGAGATCAATAATAAAATGATGGCATAAAGTATGTTCTCTTTCTGGGTATTGAGTAGTTCTTCCCTGATATATTCAGAAGTATTGGCTGAGTGTCCCCGCAGCAAATGAAACCAGATTGAAAGTCATCAAGAAGGCTGTTTGATTACACATGTGAGGAGATTTGATGCAGAAGTACTGCTTTAAGTGCCTTTTCAACACAAGAAAATCTGGCAATAGGCCAGTAGTTTGAAAGGCTGTTTGTCTCCACCGAACATTTCTTTATGATAGGGGTGGGGATGGCAGGATTAACGCTTGATCCAGTAGATATAGAGGTATAGCTTAGCCTGGTGATGAGAGTTAGAAGTGCAGTAATACCTAATCTCACCAAGTTTGCATTAAAAATAGACCTGGAGGAAATTTTAATTACGTTGGTGTAATTTCGATAATTTTGCATTAAAAAATTATGCAAATTTGTCGAGATTATGCCCTTGCACCATGCCGCATAATTTGTGGGAGAAATTTTCAGATGAGATGTACCGTTATTTAATGTAAGTGGCATTTCAGGTAGGTTTTATACCCGAGCTGACTGACTGGGTCATTAATCAGTGTGTAGCTGCAAATCAAGACAAATCCAAAGTTCAGCTTCGTAGATCTGATAGCAAGCGGTGCACTGACTTGTGAGAAATCTTATACCTTGGAAACGATTTTTCCCAAAAAGATTATCAAACGTCATCACTGCATCTGCTTTTACAAAAAAAGGCTGGGTGCAGCAATGCTGTTATTTCTCTTTGATCAGATGCTCATGATGTGTCTGATCACTGAAAAATCCTGAATTTAGGATGAGGTACTTTGTTATTAGCAATATTGGAACATTACAAAATCAACAATTAATTTTCCTGTAATAGATTTAAAAGCATTAAGTGTGATTGATATTTAGAATTGATTTCAGAATAGAAGATCTAAGGTCTTGCCTAAAAATTCAATTGAATATGATACTATGCATGAATATTGTGTTGTGCGCATTGGTTTAAAGATGAAAAATGCAAGGATTAAGATGACCTGACTATCTTCGATGTATCAGGAGCTACTAACATCTTGAATTATTAAAAACCCCACAAGAGCCCTGAAGACAAGTCAATTTGCGAAACATGTGTCAGTTGGCTTGGAACCACGGGGCATATTACCAACAACTAGCGATAATTTTTGTCTCTAACTTGTTTAGAGACAAAAATTATCGCCGCACATCGGCGATTTTTATCGCAGATAAACCTTGCTATTAACAAGGTTTATCGCAAATGCGATAAAAAACGGCCGAAATGCATGAATATCGCTGAAAAGTCAGCGATATTCATGCATTATCGAGCAAATGCTCTTAGCCATGTTATCCACCTCCCATTGGATAACATGGCTAAGAACTGCTCAGGGCAGGTGTTAGCTTTTGGAGATATTCGCGCTTTGTGCGAATATCTCCAAAGGTTGGTAATAGGAGATAGCGATGTTAGGGACTGTTTCCAGTCGCTAACATCTTGGCACGCCCACTTTGCATGTCATTAGTGATAAATATCACTGACATGCAAAGCAAGGCCCAAGATGGTCGCTATCTCCTATTAGCTGTCACTAACTGGTGTTAGCGACTGCTTGGTAATAGGGAGATAATTTTATCTCCGCTTTCTTGGCTTTTAAAGCCAAAAAAGCAGAGATAAACCCCCTTGATAATATGCCCCCACGTTTGTAATATTCTGATGATTACAGATTTCTGGTGAGAAGAGAGAAATGTGTACAAAAGATGTGAAAATAAGAGTGATGATAATAATAAAATTAATTATGTTTTTTAATTGATTCATATTTGCTTTTCCAAATCTTTTGAAATTATTGTTAGAATGTATTAGGTCTCTCAGGTTGAGCGGCACAGTGTCAAATAGATCTTTAAAAAAAATTATTTTTTTACTTTCTATCTGATTGGCAATTGCATAATTATTGTAAGTCGGCATAGGGGGTAAAGGCACCTGGTGCATCAAGCACCTATTGAGTAATCGTAACATTCCTAAATATATCTGCTTTACTAGGCTTTCATGTGTTTGAATCCCAAACAAATGGCACAGTCACTTCAGGGTGCAGGGGTGAAGGTGGAAAATCGAAACAGAGGAGAAGAAAGGAATGGTCAACATTGAGACAATAAGGAAAGTACACTGTGACTATTATCTTATTCTAGGCAGCATGAACAGAGGAATATCATAGAGTGGTATAAAAGTGCAGGGATTTGTTGATGATGTTATGTTTATCATAGGAAAGGAACATAGGGCCCAATCTAGAGTTGAGTGTACATAGTAAGTGTTTAGAAACAATATTGATTTAAAAATACTGGGAGACAAAAATATTGGCAATTAAATACTGTGACACAAATATTGTGATGCACACATATCGATGACAAAAATATCATTGGCTGAGGTGAGTAATAAAGTTGTAGATAATATCAATGTTGTTATGTAATGTTATGTTATGTTATTTATATTTTTATAGCGCACAGCTGCCCCAGAGGCGGGAAACAAGAAAGTTTTAATCGCCCGCCTGAAGGTGAACAGATCATTGAGAGCTCGGATGTGCACCGGGAGCGAGTTCCACAACCCTGCTGCAAGCACCCGGAAAGAACGGCCACCCATTCTGCTCAATTTAAAACGGGGGCAGACTGCCAGATGAAGAGCCTCTGATCTCAATGATCTCAGAGGGATATAAGGAGTGAGTAGGTTGGCAAGTGCCGGCGGCGAGGAAAATTTCATAATTTTAAAGGCCAGACAAAGCGCTTTAAACTTGATCCGCTGTCTGACCGGTAGCCAGTGTAGGGCCAAGATGGTACCTGACACAGAGCAATGTCTGGGGAGGCCCACAATGGCCCGCGCCGCGGCATTTTGAACCCTTTGGAGCCTGGAGGCCTCAGCCTGGTTCACCCCTAACATCAGCGAACTTCCGTAGTCCAGCCGGGATAAAATCGATGCCTGGACCACGAGCTGCCGGGTAGGGGGAACAAAGTACTTCAAAACTGGCCTTATGCCACGCAAGATACCATAACACGTGGCAGCCACCTTCTTTGTGTGGCCCGTGAAAGTGAGCGCGGGATCCAGCCAAATTCCTAGATTTTTCACTCCGGAAGCTGGGATCGGAATAACGCCCAGCTCTGGAGTCCACCACTGGTTTCCCCATAGCTCAGCGTGTTTCCCCAACACCAACACCTCAGTTTTGGTGGCATTCAACTGTAGGCAATTGGTGCGAAGCCAGCTTGCTACGACCACAAGTCCAGCTCGGAATCTAGGGGCCTCCACATCAGGGTCTCCACTAAGTGTGACTGCCAGCTGCGTATCGTCTGCATATGAGGTCATCGTCAAACCCCACTGTTTGAAGACTGCAGCTAGCGGTTTCACATAGAGGTTGAACATGGTGGGGCTCAACGAGAAGCCCTGTGGGACTCCCAGATCCAAGGGATGGATGGTGGATTGGCAGGGTGGTATTGCCACTTTAAAGGTTCGATCTGACAAAAAAGATCGGAACCACTGGAGGGCGATGTCTGCTACTTCGGCTTCCTCTAAGCATTAGATCAGTATGTGGTGGGACACAGTATCGAAAGCAGCGCTCAGATCTAGTAGCAGGAGCGCTGCTGTACGTCCGGAATCAAGTACCAGGCGAAGATGTTCAATGATGTAAAGTAATGCAGTCTCGGTACTGTGTCCTGGCCGGAAGCCATTCTGACTAGGATCCAATATCTGATTACGAGCCAAATGCTCAGACAGGATCGAGTTGACATGGGCTTCCGTTACCTTAGCCATCCAAGGCAATAGGGATATAGGGCGGTAGTTTTCTGGCAACAGGGGATCAGAATTAGCCTTTTTTAAGATTGGGGTGACTACCGCCTGTTTCCAAGCAGAAGGAATTGTTCCGGTTGACAGTGACATATTAATGAGATTCAATATAGGAGCTCGGCACACCGGGGAAAGTGTGCTGATAAGAGCTGGCTTCAGCGGGTCCAGAGGAGAACCTGATTTAACACTGAGGCTAAGTTTGTCAAAAGCCTCAGTGGACAAATCAGGTAAGACGGTCAAAGTCTCGTACCCCAAAAAATTAGGATCAACTACCTCTGGATTCGGCCGGCAGGGATCAAATCCTCGGTATATTTTTTGCACTTTATCCAAGAAAAAAATTGCCAGATTCTCACAATGGGAGTCGGTGCAAATCACTTCCGAGGTAGCTCTTTTCTTCATAAGGTCTTTCAGGACTTTAAAAATCAGTTTAGATGGATTGGTGCTGGCCAAAAATTCCTGAGCATAGAATGCGGCCCGTGTTCTGCAAATGGCCCTGTGATAGGACTTCAAATTAGCAAAGTACAGGGTTTTCAGAGCAGGATCATAAGATCTTCTTCAATCCCTCTCTGCTTTCCGGCAAGTTTTTTTCAGCTCGGCAAGGGACTCATTATACCATGGGCTGGGTGTCTTCGCATGGCCTTTCGACCAGCGCATGGGTATAACGGAGTCAAGAGCATCAGAAATCCAAGTGTAGAACAACTGGTAACCCTGGTCCACATTCACAAGGGCGCTCAAGGGTTTCTGTTCCAGTAAACTATAAAACTCTTCAAGTTTGAGCTTGTGCCAATGCCTTTTTAGAATTGGCCTGTCCACCGATTTAAAAGGCTTATCGTGGATAGGGCAAAAGGCTTCTACTAGCAAATGATCCGTCCATCCCATCTGCATCGGGTCTGACACCTTCACCCTCTCAAGCGTGGAAAAAAAGGGGTCAAGAATATGGCCCCCTGAATGGGTAGGAAGGGTAACAAGCTGGACGAGTTGAAGAGCTTCAAGATCCGCCAGCAAGGTATTAACGGTTGTGGACGACCTATTATCAAATTGAATATTAAGGTCACCCATGATGTTAAAGTTCGCACAACCAAGCGCTATAGGGCTAACCATATCGGCCAGCGTGGATTTGAAGACTGAATCATTGCCAGGAGGGCGGTAGATGAGCATACGGCTAAACGTAAAGTGATGGCTAAAAGCAACTTTGAAGAGGGCACTTTCACAAGCAGGCAGCCCAAGAACTTTCCATTCAGCAGGAAAGCAGGATTTAACTGCCATGGCGATACCACCTCCTCTCGTGGTCCTATTAAACGTAAAGACCGTGTAATTCTGAGGAAAGGCAAGATTCAAAATAGCGGCATCTGAATCCTGAAGCCAGGTTTCAGTAAGTAAAAAAAGATCAGGATCTTCTTTTTCAATCAAGTCATGTATAAACTGGTGATGTTTGACCAGTGATCTCACATTTAAACACCAGATCCGGAGGCCCCGAGCAGCATCGATCTTACGTTTAAATGGGGTAGCATCTTCCAAAGAGCGGATCTTAGTTGGGCTCTCTAGAGACTAACCCTTACAGGCACAGATGTATGGGCCCACTAAAGGGTCCACAGGATCACATAAACAGACCCTGACCCTGTTCCCTATAGCAAGCAGCTCTGACCGTGAGTAAGTCGACATCCAAAGGGTGTGCCAAAGAGAACAACAACAAAAAGGAACCAGGCCCTACCGCGTCTCGCGCTTCCTCGTCGCTGACGGGCGCAGGCGGGCAGGACTCTGGCACGACTCAGGCTAAGCGAGGGCGTCCTACCTGCGCGTCCCGCTGCGCGGGAGAGGAGAGCTTTAAATAGGCTGTCCAATCCCAGCGCGAGCGCGAGGACGCTCCAAGATGGCGCCCGCAGATCGAGTTCTGAGCCCAAAGCAAAATGGCGCCCACACAGGACCACCCTCGGGACCCGGACCCGCCAAACAGCGGTGCAGCAACCTTTTATATGCGGTAAGAGGGAGGGGGGCAGAAACCCACCCAAATCCCGCTAAAAGCAGGGGATAAGTGAAGAAAATAGCCACAAAACAAATACAAAACCAGGATGATTAAAATTTCTGAAGCGCCAGCAGCAGCGCGTGCGCAGCAGTTCTAGTACCTGTCAAGGACTGAGAGACAGGTGAATCCGCCTTAAATAGGCTGTCCAATCCCAGCGCGAGCGCGAGGACGCTCCAAGATGGCGCCCGCAGATCGAGTTCTGAGCCCAAAACAAAATGGCGCCCACACAGGACCACCCTCGGGACCCGGACCCGCCAAACAGCGGTGCAGCAACCTTTTATATGCGGTAAGAGGGAGGGGGGCAGAAACCCAGTCAAATCCCGCTAAAAGCAGGGGATAAGTGAAGAAAATAGCCACAAAACAAATACAAAACCAGGATGATTAAAATTTCTGAAGCGCCAGCAGCAGCGCGTGCGCAGCAGTGCTAGTACCTGTCAATATTATTTTCACAAATACAGTGGTTAGAAATATCGTTTTTTAAATTATTTCAATGTGTTTCATTTGATATATTAATGTTGTATGTTACTATTGTTCATATAAATATTATTAATTGTTTTTAAAATATAGCTTCTAATTTTTCAATAATTTTTTGTAGTGATTTTTAGTGTTATAGCAAATTGTTGCGTTTGGAGGGGAATAGGGGAGGACGTTAATTAGGTAATATTTCATTAAGAATTATTTAATACATTTTATTTAATGATATGATTGATTTTTATTGTGTTATTTATGTAATACAGATTTATTTTTGTTATATGTTATTTGTGGAGGTTTGAAGATGTATTGGGGCGGAAGTTAATCAAGTAATAGTTAATTAGAAATACATTAAAAATGGTTAATTATTTATTTATTTGATTTTTTAATATTACATTTTTTGAATACTTATTTATTTTATTTACACTTTAGTTGTGAGCTGATAGGTTTGTACGGGTGTATGGTGGGTAGGCAATTAAGTGGTAATGAATTAGTTACCAATGTATTAATTGTTATTTAATTATTTAACTGATTTTTAAACAAGTAAAATATGGAATACGGACTTATTTTACTTATAGTTTAGTTGTGGCATGCAAGATTTGTAGGGCTATAGGGTCGGAAGTTAAATAAGTAATAATAAATTAACTATTAATTATTATTTGTAAATTAATTATTTAATTTATTTTAAAATATGGAAATTGTGGAATACCTATTTAATTGTATTTCTTTTTAGTTGTGGGATTTATTTATTTATTTAAAGAGTTTTATATAGTGCTGGCTAGACCCGGAGGTATCAGAGCTCTTTACATGAGAATCAACAATGAAACAGAAAAAGTTCAACAATTACACAATAAATCCCCCAAAAAATAGACAATACAATTAGGAGAGGAGAGAAAGAGGAGAGAAAAGTAGTGGAGGGGAAGGGGTGGTGAGAAAGGGAGGATAAGGGAAGAAACAGTACGGAGAGACGACGAGAAGTCTGTCAGAAGACCGACTGGGTAGGTGAAGACCAAGGAGGGAATCCACGGTCCATCTCACCTATAGCTAAACCAGGTAGCTCCATCAGACAGAAAAATTCAGTCTCAATACATTGAGAGAGGGGAGAAGGAGAGACATGAATAGAGGGAGGATGGGGGAGGAGACGACAGGAGGGACTAAAGGAAGCGCAATGGTGTGGTTTAACAGTATAACAGAAAAAGATCAACAATTACACGTTACATCAAACAATCAGCAATACATTAGGAGATGAGAGAAAGGAGAGAGAAAAGAAGTGGGGGGAATGGTGAGGTGAGAATGTGAGGATAAGGGAAGAGACAACCGTAGCGACGAGAGGAAGTCTGTCTACAGACCGACTGGGTAGGTGACGACCAAGGAGGGAATCCACGGTCCATCTCCCCTATAGCTAAGCCAGGTAGCTCCATTGGGCATCAGACAAAGTAGTTCGGTCTCAGGTGTCAAGGGAAGAGGTTCGCAGAAAAACAGGATGGGAGGGAGAAACGGCAGAAAGATGAAGAAAAGTCTGCAAAAGACCGGATGGGTAGGTGACGGTCGAGTTTAGTAGTAGTAAAGTTGAGAGAAATCCTAATTTTAAGACTTTTGGTATTCACAGAAGGCATTTAGGAGTGCAAAAGTTAGGAGTCCTAACTTTCCCACTACTAAATTGAGAAAAATCCTAATTTTAAGACTTTCGGTATTCACGGAAGGCATTTAGGAGTTCTAAAGTTAGGAGTCCTAACTTTACTACTACTAAATTGAGAAAAATCCAAATTTTAAGACTTTTGGTATTCACAGAAGGCATTTAGGAGTCCTAAAGTTAGGACTCCTAACTTCTGTGAATACCGAAATGAGTAAGTGCCTTCTGTGAATACCAAAATGAGTAAGTGCCTTCTGTGAATACTAAAATGATAGTAAGTTTAGGATTTTGTCTTAAGTTAGTTCTGTGAATCGGGCCCAAAGTATTTACCCTTACCAGTGTGAAAGGACTGTTTTGTCTAGAGTGAGATGGTGCAGAGGTGAGGTACCGCTAAACTCGGAGATGAAACGGTGTGCCTAAACTGTGAACTGATTGCTGTAAACTGATGTGCTCTGGGCGGTGTAGCATACTGGCTGTTGTAGCATATGTGAGCAGGTGGTGTTGGTATGCGTTTAGAGTATAGCAGGAGTGGGAAGCAAAGTACTCACTGGTACCGGTCTGAAGACTCGGGGATGAAACTGTGGGTGTAAGTCATGAGTTTATTGCTGTAAAGTTATGTGCTGTGGGTGCTGTAGGATACTGGCCGCTGTAACATACCTGTGTAAGTAGTGTTAGTGTCTGTTTATACTATACAGGGAGTGGGAAGCGAACTACTCACCCCTACCAGTCTGCAGGCTCAAATGAAATGTTTTAGGAAGCAGGAATAAAGAAATAATTGTGAAGAATATAATGCAGAATATTGCAATGCCACAGAAGAAAAATGGTGAAATGAGGTGTGTCTAAGAAAGTGGCTGTGTGTAATAAAGGCATGGAGTTTGCAAGTTATATAGAAAGTGTCTTTATTTAAGTGCCATAATTGGACCCACTGGTGCAAGAGCTAGGGCATCCAGCTGATGCAAAGTTGAACCACTTCTACTGTATTCAAAAGTAAGCTCCTGCATCAGTGAATTTCATATTAAAGGGTTACAGTTGCATGTGACATAAGCAATAGCTATTGCACTATAAGCAATAGCTATTACACTTGAATGACTACATTCTATAAGGAAAATAACGGTAGGATATGATTACCACATGTATGCTTTAAGAAAAGAAAGAAATAAAAAAGAAATTGCAAAAATGTAATCATTATATTTTTGATGTACCTTGGCAGTGCTTTTTTGTAACAGAAAATTATCAACAGTAGAATACTTAGCAATCTGTTGTACAGTAGATTTAATATGGTGTGTGTCAGAATTGGTACTAGTTCTACTCACATTGGAACTTTGAGGATGAATACAAACATTGCGCTTCTGAGAAGCACATTCGGTACCTTTGTAGTTAGAGCATACAGTATTGTCTTCAGCTGTTTCAAAAAAACATTCTTGTGTAGAAAGCTAAGGCATCGAGCTGAGACAAACTCCAACCGCTTCTGCTGTAGTCAAATCGAAGCTCCTGCATCAGTGAATTGCACATTAAGGGTCCGATTCCGATTCGGTAAACCAATCGTACGACTGAATCAAATCCGTAGCCCTTTCCGTAGGACTCGTACAATTCCGTCCAAATCGCGTAGTATGACTAGTTTGAAAAATATACGATCGAATCGTTGCGAACCATACGAAAAGCAAGGGAAAATCCGTACGACACGGACCCTCACAGTGAACCGTACGAATCATGAACAAGCTGTACAACCCGACAAGTTCGATCCGGAACGCCATTCGTGCGGAAGACGTTGCGTATGAGCGATTCGTATGGAGAGCCACACAATCACATATGCACCGTACCCCTGCAATCATGGGGTGTATGCCCCGTACCCCTGCAATCATGGGGTTTACGCACCATACCCCTATGCACTGTACCCCTATGCACCGTACCCCTATGCACCGTACCCCTACACACTGTACCCCTATGCACCATACCCCTGCAATCATGGGGTGTACGCACCATACCCCTACACACCATACCCCTATGCACCGTATCCCTATGCACCATACCACTGCAATCATGGGGTGTACGCACCATACCCCTATGCACCGTACCCCTACACAACGTACCCCTGCAATCATGGGGTGTAAGCACTGTACCGGGGGGGTCCATTTCGTATGCGGTTCAAGTTGAAATTGTTTTTTCCGAACGTTTTAAGCTCACATAGAAAAAGAGTTGTACGGAGTGTTGATGAGACGAATCGTACTTGCTGGGTCGGAAAATGCTGCTTCGATCCGTACGGACATCGCATACTGCGTGTTCCGAATGCGATTCGTACAGATTGTTAAGTCGTATGGTCTTTCATATGATTCGTACGGCGATCTGCTTTAGGTCCGAATCGTAATTCATCGTACGTACGGGGACGTTTAAGGGTATGATTCATATGGGAAATATGCTCAGTACGGCTATTTGATAGGGATTTTACTGAATCGGAATCAGACCCTATATAATACAATTCTATGTGACCTACACAATAGCTATTAGAAATGAATGAATAAATTGTATAATGAAATTAAAGGTAGTTTACGATTACCACACTGTGCCAACAAGTTCCTAAACAAAGTTATCTTTTTTTATTTTTATTGTGAGGTTCTGAGCAGAGGTTGACTTTGAGTAAAATTGTGTGAAAGGGCTTTGTGAATAACAGGGAGGCTGAGAGGCGTGTGCACAAAGAATAGACGTGGTTTCTAAATAGGTGTCGGGTTTAAGCTAATTTAGGAAGTAAATAGCGAATTTGCATAGGCCATATATCACCGATCCCTGGTTAAAGTGGAGACGTAAGGGCCAATAATGAAGATGGAGTTCAAATGTCTGAGTATACTTAGAAAGTTGTTATATCAAAGTAGTAGGATGAAGTGTATTATAAAATATTTAAAGGAAAATGGAAAAAAAGATGGAAATGCGTAATGTTCCATGAGGCTATTGTTGCCATCGTCTGAGAAAAGCGAAGCAATCCAATTCATATCCTCAAAGGGACAGTAATGTTCCTCGAATGTTGGAGCGGCAATTTGAATTGGCAGGCAATCTGCGATGTTGTGAAAGGGTGCATGTTGCAGGAGATCTTTCGCGGCCGCCCAGAAATCCCATTCCACTGTAATTTCTTTTTGCATTGCATTGCATTCGCCATTTCTCCACTGCCAGAACAATCACGTTGATGGTTTTCAAGATAATGCATTACCTGCTGGACATCGGGAGCGATTGTTGGGATGTTGGCAAGGCATACATCCATTCGCCAGTCAAATGGGCAAGTTTTGCAATCAAACGATGGTTGTACGCATATTGCATAAATGTGGATAAAGGTTATGTTGTAGCTAGCTCCGATAATAGACAGAGGCAGGTAGCCGAAAGGTTTTTCAGTTTTTTACAGTATGGATGTAGCTTGGCATAGAGGCGTATTCTGTCGGACATAGTTGTTACCCTAGAGAGCGTAGCCATTTCTAGAAGTAGAATTAGTAGTAGGATGGCCGCAAAGAGAGCGAGAATTATGGGGACTGTTTCTGTTATTCCAGAGATGATCAAAAGAATGTAGTCTGGTATTAAAAGAAGAATAGTTTGAAAGAAGGCTGTAGGAGACTGTGTTAAAAAAGTGTGCCAGACCTTGAGTGTGACATGTGTTGAAAATTGTGTAACAATTCACAAAGTGTAATTGGCGGTTTGTATTTAAAAGGGAGTGTATTTTACTTGATGTTCGTGGTATCTGCAATCGATACATTTCATTTGCCGAGGTGAGGGAGACTGTTCTGAACAAAAGCACTTTTAGTTTGGTTTGTTTCTTGAAATCTGTTTTCAAACTAAGAATTGAAGGCCAAGTTGAACTTTGGGAGTTAGTTTGTGTGGGTGGGAATAGACATTGCCACAGGAAGTTACTACTGTGTTTGAAACAGTAAGGGCATGTGGTGTGCTAGCTCACATTCCGTAGGAGTGCATGTTATTGAGAGCAGATAACTTCCATTAGAAAGCTGTTTGAATGTTAGTCGGATTGTGGGAGTTGACGTTTCTTTTAAGAAAGGATGCAAGGTTGGGGGCTGTAAGCTTAGAAGCGCCGTGTAGTTGGACATTCTTGGATAGTAATGAATGACTGTCATTGTGGTCGCACTTTTCACTTGTGAGAAAAACCTCTGTATGCTCTTTAAGACAGTGATATGTAAATAGGAGAAACCACAATAAATGCTCTACCTTATACAATCACATACAACATGAAAAACAACATGTGCACCTAGCAGACACAACAATACTACATACTGTGGGAAACCTGGCTAGCCATGTACACAAACTAAACATGGCATGGCACCTCTGCCTCACAATCCAGAATGCGGGTAGAGATGTATGTGCGAAGTTGGTAAGTAATTATCGATTATAAAAGTATATAATGCAAAGTCTTGAGGGGATATGCTGGACAGAGTGGAGTATGCAGAGTTCAGACATGTACATGTCAACATATAATGATGGTCTACTGAGTGAAGTGGACAGTGGACGCAATCATGATAGTACAGTCAGCAGCAAAGATTACGGGATGGTAGCACGTACGTGCCTCCTCTCCCCTAAATGTTTAGGGTAGTGGGCTGGCTCAGCGTATGCAAGGCTAGCGTAGGGGTTTGAAGAAGAGGCACGTTTATCTGGGTGTGGTTCTCTTCCGGATTGGCGAATGTGACTGCCAGGTCTGCGCAGCCTACACCACCACGTGGCTGGCGCCGTGAGCAAAGGTGACTGTGTGAATGATGCTTTCAGCGTGCTGGTATCTAGAAAGCGTAATGGCCGCTGCGACTCATATATGCTCCACAGTTGTATTGTATTGTATTGTATCTGTGCTTTTATAGCGCTGCTGCCACCCTACGGGTATCCTGGCGCTTCAGATATCAGAACACTTAGTCAGCATGATGGCGAGTAGAGTTAATGTCAGTTGGATCAGACCTTTGGAAACAGCCAGTTTTTCAGGCTCTTTCTGAATTCATTTAGGGAGTCGGTCTGGACCCCTACCACTCTAAAAGCCTTCCCCCCCATCCGGGAGCGTTTGAATCTTGTGGTTGCCAGTAAACTGGCACAAGAAGACTGTAGCTGTCTCTGAGGAAGGTACCAGGAGAACCTTTCCTGCATAGGGATTGGGCCTATCCCGTGACATGCTTTGAACACCTATCATAGTGATTTAAAAATAACCCGTTCCTTTATTGGAAGCCAGTGGAGCTCTCGTAGTGCAAAGGTAGAAGATGAATTGCGCCTCAAATTCAGCACCAGTTTTGCTGCTGCAGACTGGTTCTTTGCAGCCCCTGAAAGATGTACTGAGGGGCCCCTAGGTACAGGGAGTTACAATAGTCCAGTCTGCTCAGCACTGTGCTGCTTACTACCAATGGGCACAAATCTTTTGGTAACATCGGAAGTATCCGACGTAGCAGGCGCAACAGACCAAAGCAGACCTTAGCTGTCTTAGGTGCCTGTGACTTCATCTGGAGGTTCTTATCTTTTAGGACCCCCAGATTCCGCACTGTACTGGCCGGGATCAGTGGCTTCTCCTCCAGGGTGAGCCTAAACTCCATTGGAACATGCGTAGACAGCCTCACCGGAGAGCAGTATAGCACCTCCGTCTTTCCACCATTGAACTGCAGTGAGTTCCTCCGCAGCCAGTCTGCGGTCTGTGGCATGCACTCTTGGAACTGGTCCAATGTGACTGCCTGTTTTCCCTCCAGAGAGAATGCCAGCTGTGTATCGGCAGTGTAGTTGACCAAGTCAACCCCGAACGCTTTGATGATAGGAAAGAGCGGCTGCAGATATACATTAAAAAGGACGGGGCTGATGGCAGAGCCCTGGGGGACCCTGTGGTTGACAGATGATTTGCAAGATGTGAATGGTGTTAAGGTGACTGTCTGTTCTCTCCCCATCAAGTAAGACGGTAGCCATTGCAAGGCCCTTCCCTTCACCCCTATTTTCTCCAATCTCTCTAGAAGGATTGAGTGGCTCACTGTATCGAATGCTGCCAACATATTGAGAAGCACCAACACTGTGTCATTCCCGTTATCAGCTCGCATTCGTAAGTTGTCCAACATAGTGGACAGTGCAGACTCCGTCCCATGCCCCGGCCGAAACCCGAACTGATCCCTATCCAGTAGTTGGTGTTCCTCCCCAAAAATTCCAGAGTTGTAATAGAAAAAGGGAGCTGCGAGATTGGACGAAAGTTAACCATGTTAGTCGGGTCCAAGGTGGGCTTCTAAATCAGGGGTGTCACCACCGCCTGCTTCCAGTCCCCCGGGACAGAACCTACTTCCAGAGATTGGTTGCAGGTCTGTCTCAGCCAGGAGAAGGTCGTTTGGCCATAGGTTTTCCATATTTTCTGTGGCAAGGGGTCGAGTGGAGACCCTGAGGATATACTTTGCGCCACAGTATTAAAAGCAGGGTCAGTGAGGGCCAGAAACCTATCAAGAGTATATGGCAGATCCAGGCCCCCCTCCGTCTCTTGTGGCTCAAGAGTCTGGGAGATGGTATTAGTCTCTGTAAAGGAGCTGAAGAGTTTCTCCACTTTATCCAGGAAATGCGCAGCAATATTATCGCATAATTCCTGGGAGGCCACCACTTTGTTGCTCAAACATATAGGAGCTGATATTTCTCTGACTATCCTAAAAAATTCTTTAGTTCCGTTTGAGGCATGTAGGATGGAGTTGGCATAGAAAAGAGCTTTACATTCGAGGATCCGTAGCTTATACGTGGTCTGTGCTACCCCCAGCTCTAATGTATCCACCCCTAAATATCCCTTCCTCCATTTCCTCTCCGCCTTTTTGCATAGTAAACGTAGATGTTTCAATACCTCGTTGTACCATGGAGCGGAGATTTTATTTCTAGTTCTAATTTTATTTACCGGGATTACTTGATCCAGAGCCACCCTGATAAATTCCTGACAGATGTTATAGTTCATCACTATTGTGACGGACGCACAAAAGTTATTGTCAGTTGGAGGAGTTAATAGAGCGCCCAGTCTGCCCAGCTTCGCCCATTCCCTCCCTACCTGGTAGGCCACAGGCCTCTTAAAAAGGTCCCTCTGGCCAGGTAGTGTGAGTTGAAAATGAACTAGATGATGGTCTGTCCAGTTTTGAGGTATAATGTTCAATACCTCCGCGTCAATACCATTGGCGAATATTAGGTCGAGAATATGTCCTCCTTGATGGGTCGGGAGCTTTACTAGCTGTTGCAAGCTTAGATTTGTACATGTGTAGTTCAGATCTCGCAGATGATTACCCGGGGTAGCATTCTCCCACAGGTTAAAGTCACCCAGGATGATCATTCTAGAGTGCGTAAGGGAGAGATTGGTGATAGTGTCTAGAACCAATTGATATTGAGTGGCGCTCCCTGGGGGTCTATAGCTGACCAAGACCGTAAATTGACTGCCTTTCGGTTTCTGCAGTGAAAAACCCATGAGCTCCATCCCAGTGATCTCATCCACTTTTAGAGGGGAGAAATTCATCTCCTCTCTATAAATCACTCCAACCCCTCCACCTCTGCCCTCTATTCTTGGATTATGCAAGATTTTAAACCCCTCAGGGCAAGCGAGTCCTATTTCTACCACTGACTCGGCTCGGATCCAGGTTTCTGTTAAAAATAATGCATCCAAGTTCAGATCTTCGATCATCATGGAGATTTCCGTGTGGTGCTTAACCAACGACCGACTGTTGTTCAGCCCACAGCTCAGCATGTTATTCCTACCATTGCTTGCTTCTTTCTCATGGGTGCCCTGGTAAGTAATGTCAGAGTCCATCCACTTACCTAGTTCCATTAGTTGTTTCCTAGTATATGCAATGCGGGTCCCCTCTCTACCTAAATGGGCAGCGCAACAGGCACTAGGTGCGTCTGAGGCGCGGACGGGTGCAGACGGGCTTGCCTCTGGCGCGCCTCTGGTGCGCCCGATGCGCACGCGCGTGCTGTGCGCTTGCATTGCTAAAGTTTAAATAGGCACTAAGCGTGTTCCCCCCTTGCCACTAGTGCGTTCACCAAGATGGCGCCGTCAAGTGGCTAATCCTTCCCTAAGATGGCGCTAGCCAAAGTGGAGAAAGCAATGGGTCCCGCTTAAGTAGCAGGTGTGCAAATTCTTTTTTATGTGCAAGTATGAGGGTTAAAACAAGTGATTTTTAATAGACCAACAATTTTAAAAAGACGCGATTGGCAAAAAGGGCATCCGCTCTGCAGCGTTCCAGGCACCGACTATCTTGGTGCAGACGCTCCAAGAATCCCCTCTTAGCTCAGCAATCAAGCAGCCAAAATGCTAGCGTATCTGTCAGCTGTGCGCTCGCTTTGCCCAAGTTTAAATAGGCACTAAGCGTGTTCCCCCCTTGCCACAAGTGTGCTCACCAAGATGGCGCCGTCAAGTGGCTAATCCTCCCCTAAGATGGCGCTAGCGAAAGTGGAGAAAGCAATGGTTCCCGCTTAAGTAGCAGATGTGCACATTCTTTTTTTATGTGCAAGTATGCAGGTTAAAACAAGTGATTTTTAATAGACCAACAATTTTAAAAAGCGCGATCGGCAAAAAGGGCATCCGCTCTGCAGTGTTCCAGGCACCGACTATCTTGGTGCGGACGCTCCAAGAATCCCCTCTTAGCTCAGCAATCAAGCAGCCAAAACGCTAGCATATCTGTCAGCTGCGCGCTCGCTTTGCCCAAGTTTAAATAGGCACTAAGCATGTTCCCTTCCTGCCACTAGTGCGCTCACCAAGATGGCACAGTCAAGTGGCTAATCCTCCCCCAAGATGGTGGTAGCCAAAGTGGAGAAAGCAATGGGTCCCGCTCAAGTAGCAGGTGTGCAAATTCTTTTTTATGTGCAAGTATGCGGGTTAAAACAAGTGATTTTTAATAGTCCAACAATTTTAAAAAGCCGCGATCGACAAAAAGGGCCTCCGCTCTGCAGCGTTCCAGGCACTGACTATCTTGGTGCGGACGCTCCAAGAATCCCCTCTTAGCTCAACAATCAAGCAGCCAAAACGCTAGCGTATCTGTTCACCTTTTGACACCGCCGTACGTGAAAGAAGGCTCACCACGTGCCAGCGTAAGCTCCTGGGCCGAGGTCTCCGAGCTCGGAAGGCTCCTGGTATTAACACTGGGTACCGTGACAGAGGCACATAACGCCCAGCCTGAGGCCCAGCACCGTTGAGCGCTCTGTATACTACTAACACAGTAGGAACGGTGTTTTTGATACCATAGTGGGCAATGCTAGAACTGTATCTGAGAGTGGAGATGAAGGTACTGCCTTGAACTAAGTGTAAGAAACTCTAGGTCCCAACAGTGGAACAGTGTGTTGATCAGAACTCCCTCTGTTGAGGTGCATCAGACTCTGTGCTTCAGTAGTTAACTGCTGCACATGGTTATTGGGCTTAGTTGACTGCTTTCGCTGGAATACACCGCGGTACACCACGGTACAGTAGGTCCAAACAGTGAAACGGGGTCTTAATTCCATGATTGAGGATGTCAGAAGTTAAAGTTTGTGCTGATTTCTGTGTACCCTCTCCGATGAGGTGCAAGGAACTCTAGGTCCCATCAGTGGAACTGTGTCTTGATCCCACAATTGACGATGTTAGAACTGTATCTGAGAGTGGAGATGGAGGTACTCCCTTCGACGAGATGCAACCAACTCTAGGTCCCAACAGTGGAACGGTGTCTTGATCCCACAATGGACGCTGTCCGATATTACCTGCTGCTTGCTTTTCTCAGAAGTTCATGTGTTGAGGTGCATCACACTCTGTGCTTCCATAGCTAACTGCTGCACATGATTATTGGGCTTGGTTGACAGTAGTCTGTGGAGTATACTGTGGTACAGCAGGTGCGAACAGTGAAATGGGGTCTTGATTGTATGAATGAGGATGCCATAAGTTAAAGTATGTGATGATTTCTGTGTACCCTCTGTGATCAGGTGCAACCAATTCAGTGCTTATTAATCGAACGGTATGTGGCTGTGAGGTGTTAATGACCACTGCATCTGTTCTAGTCTGCGGTTCGCAGGGTTTCCAAATTAGATTAAGTAATGATTGTTTAATTACAGAATCTAGTAGTTAAATAATTAGAATGTCTATTGAAACATACACAACATGGTTTGTCTTAGAACATTGGAATGTTGGGAGCTCCATTGAAAACAATGGAGTAGCTCCGTTCTTATAATGGCTTGTATAAGCCTGGAGCTCCAACATTGCAAAGTATTTTTGTTCACAGCTTTGGCTGTGAACAAATGCTTCAGGGAGCCTGAAGGGAGTCAAATCCCTTGCGCTCTCTTAAGGCTTTGCTTTATTTGTTAGAACATTCTACCCTCTAGTGGCAGAATGTTCCCTTTGTAGCTGGGCTATTGTGGCTATTAAATTCCCTCTCCCTTGTTAAAGGCCCTCGCCTTCGGCTTGGGCCTTTAATGCTGGAGATGGCCTTTAATAGCCGGTATAGCCTGCTACGGCGGGCTATTAGGCTATAGTATACTTGCTTGAAGAAGTTTATATGAGTTATAGGTTTAGTAAAATACCCAAATTCATCTTGCAAGTCGAAAGGAACAGCGAATAGTGTAGACTGTGGACAGATGAAATTCAAATTTTTTGATTTATTTATTGTAGAGTTTTATGTGATTTATGTTGTTGTATTTTGTAAAGAGGAAGTGAGAAAAACTATGTATGGTTGTGTGTGTGAATACTGCCTTCAATTGACAATGCAGACAGTAGTGTTCACAATTCAGATTGAGTCACTACTGTAGATGATACAGTCCTGTACAAGAAGAGATTGCTGTAGTGTGCTCTGTCTGCACCACTTATACGCATCATTGCAGGCTCCGCACAAGTTTTTTTTGACTTTGCGTATTGCAAACTATAGAGTTCAAGTCAATGCCACATGGCTGTGGGCCCTTGCTGACCACTCACTCTGGCCTACACTGCAGACAGCAGTGTTCACAATTGAGATCGAGTAGTTATTGTAGATGAGGTAGTCCTGTAGGAAAAGACATTGCTTTAGTGCATACTATCCGCACCATGCATACGTATCATTGCAGGCTCCGCACACACTTTTTTGTTGCTTTGCATACGACACACTGGGCAGCTCAAGTCACCTTATATAGGTGTGGGTAGTTGCTGACCGCTCTCTTTGGCCAACACTGCAGACAGCAGTGTTCACAATTCAGAATAAGTCGCTAACACAGATGATGCAGTGTTGTTGGCAACAGATATTGCTCCTAGTACAGCCTATCTACAACACACATTATTGCTGGCTGTGCACATGCTGAATGATTTTGATGTGGCTATGTGAGTGCACTAGATCTGATGGAGCATTTATGATATAATCTTTTTGTGTATTATTTCAGATCTATTGATTGTGTGTCAGTATACCACAAGTTGTGGTTCTTTCACAATAGAATTATTTCTGTATTATCTCACATCTACTGTCCCTACCTTACTGCAGCACAAATTATCGATTCTTTTAATATTGAATCTCTGTGTGTGATCCAATGATTACTGTTTTAGTTGATGCTAGCAGCAACCATTTCCTGAAGGATAGTTTACACTCAGCCTACACGCATCCAGCACAGACATCACTGGATATGTCACCCTGGTAATAAAAAGGAGTCGAGCGCACGTGCCCGTACCCACTTCCACTATCTATCTGTGTCCGTGTGTTCATTATCTATGCATGATACTGTCTCTGGGCCGTACTATATTACATTGTGCTGTGGGCAGCGTATGCAACAATATAACCTCTGGTATTGGAGAAAATGACGCTAATGTAACTTTTAGGTGTATGGCTATCACAGGTGGATGGCTACTTTACAGAGCATGAATATTGATTAAAATGATGGTTGCATGTTGTGTGTAGTGTAAGATATGTGTATATTGCAAAAAGTTTAGAACAAAGCTCTAAAAGCAGAAGAGGTGTGTCTCATGAAATACAGTACAGATATTGACTACAATGGGTGGCATTTTCGGACTGTTACAATAGGAAATGTTATGAACTAATAAAAATGTTTTTTTTTATGGTCACATGGCAATCGCGCAGCCAGTGCACAATGAGATCGCACCCGATGTGATTTTGAGAAAATATATTTACTATAATATAAGTTTATTACAGTTAGAAATATATAACTGTTTAAAATATTTGCAATTATCGCTTGCTCTCATATACACTTTAACCGCATCGCTGCTGCGGTGATTTTTGCGCTGTGCGGCTGTTTTCCCTTTTCCGTTTTACATGACGAGCTCAGCTTGTCATCAGCACACGCCACCCGTGGCTGATGACGAGCTGAGCTCGTCATCAGCATCGAAGGGGTTAAAGTTATTTAGATATAGTTTTGAGACAAAAAAATGAGGGAATGCCGTATGCGGCGCGATATCGTACGTCTATGATGTAACACAAAGCATGGCAGCGTGCATTTGACGCATTTGGAATGCGCAGCGGGTGCCACCCCATACATACATGACGTAACGCACCTCTTGGTAGTGCGTACCTGTCGCATACCACAGTAGCAGCTGGCGCGACCTCTTAGGTACATGTTGTTACACAGGACGTGGTGTCACAAACCAGTTGGATATGAAATGCGCATCATTTAAATGTGGTGGATAGGATTCACGTGCTGAGCGAGGTTGGTAGACTACCGGTACGGGACTGTAGTTTTCTAAAAAAAAAAAAAAGTTAGATATTCATATTTTTGGGGGAAGATATAAAACATTACATAACTTTTAAAGTTAAAAAAAGGATAATAGAGTTGCAAAACATTAAAAAACAATTAGAAAAAAATATAGGTTTTATAAATATTAAAATATGAAAATAACATTTAAAAAACCTTTGAAATTCACTGAAAAAAACAGGTTTTACAGACGTTATAGTTAGGAATTAGCATTTAAAAAACCTTTGAAATTCACTGAAAAAACCATAGGTTTCAGGGACATTATAGGTAGTTGGACATTTGACTCAGATAAAACCAGAGAAATTTGCCAGTTATAGTTAGTTGAGCTAACTATAACTCGCGTGCCTGCAATGCACTGCTGATGACATCATATATTACATCACTCATGACATGGTTAGTGACATCACTCATGACATCATTGATGACATCTCAAATTACATCACTAATGAAATCACGTGGCTGTGCGCACTTGCTGACACCTGCCTCCGTCCTACACTCCGGTCATCAGGGCTCACAATTAAAATTGAGTTTTGATTCATTAATTGCAGAGTCCAGTAGGCAACAGACATTGCTCCCAGCGTGACCTGGCTGGATCATGTATCATCGCTGCTGTGCACACTCGGAGTGCTTTAGGTGCCACTAGCTTTGCAGCTCAACTTAATGCCACATGCCTGTGGGCCCTTGCTGACCGCTGCCTCCGGTCAACACTGCGGTCAGCAGGGCTCACAATTCAAGTTCAGTCTTGAATCATAAATTTCAGTCCAGTTGGCAACTAACTATAACGTCCCTGAAACCTACATATTTCGACAATGTATTCCATACATATTTTATCTTTTGTTCCTTACACCTACAATGCGGTCAGCAGGGATCACAATTCGAATTCAGTCTTGATTTATTAATTGCAGAGTGAATTGTACTCTATGTCCTCGGATTTTGTCAAGAGGAAGTGACAAAAAGCATTCCTTGATATCTGTGCTGACTACTACCTTCCATCTACACTGCGGACAGCAGGGCTCACAATTCAGATTGAGTCACGATTGCAGATGACACAGTCCAGTAGGTAACAGACATTGCTCCCAGTGTGGCCCGCCCAGACCACGCATCATCGCTGGTTGTGCACACGCTGAATGCTTCTGATGCCACTAACTCAGTGCACCACAAGTCACCACCTCGTGGCCTTAATGAGGTAGATTTAATTAGGCAAAAGACATTGCTCCCAGTGCGGCCTACCCGAACCACGTATCATCGCTGGCTGCGCACACACCATGAGCCACTGTTGCCAAAGACTTAGTGCACCATAAGTCAATACCACATGGTTGTGGGCCCTTGCTGACCGCTGCCTCCGTCCTACACTGGGGTCAGCAGGTCTCACACATATCCAATCCAATCCTGTTCTGCAAGGACAGGCCATCATCGCTTGCTGCGCACATGCTGAGCTCTTCAGGTGCCAGTAACTCTGTGCATCACAACTCATGGACCCTTTATGATTGACTTTTGTGCTGTAGACACCGGAGGCAACAATGTCACCTCAGTCAGCAGGAATATCCCGATGGGACATTAACCATTTCTTCTCATGAGCATGCTCATCTCTGGTGTCCCTACCTCAGTGCACCACAAGTCATGAACCCTTTATGATACAATCTTTTGTGTGTGATTTAAGATCTGGTGCCCCTACTTCAGTGCACTGCAGAAGCCTCACACCCAGCGCGTTCACACTAGGGGGCCGTGCTGAGCACCATGTTAGAATCACCACTCCAAACTTTTCTTTAAAAAAAATGGTCTACTGACATTAATTTATATTCGCCTTGAAGACCCCATCCCCCAGGGCATGCCCCATTCTTTAATGTTTTTATTAATCATTAGGCAGCGAAGCCGCATGGTCATCCTTCCCTTGTCCACTTCCGGCCCCTGGGACCCCATCCGCCGGGGCCTGGCCTCTTCGTTGGGGACCACGGGGGAGCCCCTATGCCCCCACGGTCCCGCCGGCTTCCCACCTCCTGCGGGAACCGGCATTGCTTTTAGGCAAGAGGAGCTGCTAACATGCAGGTCCCCTTGCCCAAAAGCAATACTGCTTTGCTTCATCGAAGCGAGAGCAGGTTTTCCTGCTCTCGCTTCAATGAAGCAAAGCAGGGTTTGCTATGACAGGGTGGGAGTCATGCTCCCGCCCTGACATAACAAACAGCAATGTCCCAGGTGTGGGTACCCCAGAACATTCATGAGTCGGCCCTGGGGGGGTGGCGGTCCCCAGGGCCCTAAAGGGCTCCAGGAGGGGAACTACGTGGTCCTCTCCCTCTATTTTCAAAGCCCCGGGGAGTGACGGTCCCCGGAGCTTAGGAGGGCCTTGGAGGCCCCCACTAATTACAAAATAAGCCCTGCAGAGGTGGTGGTCTCCGGGGATGTGGGGGCTTGCAACCGCCACAATATAATTATAGGATTGCCCCCGGGGCCTGGCCCAACCTTTGGTTAATTTTTTTTAAAAAAATTCATCCGGATTGACGCATCCAGCGCGCATTCAGACGTCTTTTTTTAAAAAAAACGGACCACCTGAGCAGGCCTAGGGGTCAGGGTGTTTCTACCCTGCCCCCTTTTCTTCTTTTTTTAATCTTTTTTCTATTGTTTTCTCAAGACTTGGTTCTAGCGAGTCACAAGATGGCTGCCAACACTTCCTGGTTTGGAGTGTTGGCAGCCAATCACAGTAAAGCTCGTGGTCGGGAGGGTGCACGAACCCACCTCTGTAAATGTGAATTGATACTTGTATAGCGCACTACTCACCCGCAAGGGTCTCAAGGCGCTTGTACGAATACCGCTGTGGAACTCATCCTGGCTTTCCCTGTGAGGCGTCCACTCCTGGGCACCCCCAAGGTGGAGGCCAGGCATCCTTAGCGTTGTGGGGGCCGTTGTGGAGATTAAGCAAGCTATTTCCCAGAGTTGCAGAGTGGGACTCCATGATTGGAATAGGCACCGAGGCGAGAATTATCAGGTTCGTGGAATTTTGAGGCCAAGACCCGCTGAGGCGGGGAATTGAACCCTGGTCGCGGGCTAGACTTCTGCATCATGGTCTGCCGCTCTAACCATTGAGCCACACTTCTCCACTGTCCAAGATATCGAAACTTTTATTTTTTGAATTTCTCAGCAACTACTGAACAGATTTACACCATTTAAAAACAAAGGGGCATATTACCAACAACTAGCGATAATTATCGCTATGTTGGCTTAGCGGCAATAATTTTACCGCCGATCTGCGGTGATTTGTATTGCTTAGGAACCTTGCTATTATCAAGGTTTATCTCCTAAGCGATAAAAATCGGCCGAAATGCATGAATATCGCTGAAAAGTCCGCGATATTCATGCATTACCGAGCTAATGCTCTTAGCCATGTTATCCACCTACCATTGGATAACATGGCTAAGAACTGCTCAGGGGCAGGTGTTAGCTTTTGGAGATATTCGCGCTTAGCGCGAATATCTCCAAAAGTTGGTAATAGGAGATAGCGAACATCTTGGCACGCCCACTTTGCATGTCATTAGTGATAAATTTCACTGACATGCAAAGCGGGGCCCAAGATGGTCGCTATCTCCTACTAGCTGTCGCTAACTGGTGTTAGCGACAGCTAGGTAATAGGGAGATAATTTTATCTCCGCTTTCTTGGCTTTTAAAGCCAAAAAAGCGGAGATAAACCCCCTTGATAATATGCCCCAAAGTCGCTTTCTGAACCAAGCACTACCTTTTTGCCAAATTTGGTGTAATTCCGTTAAGCAGTTCGAGCTGTAGCCTTGGCTAAACTTTCCTATGGGAAATTCATTTTCAGACTTTTAGTTTTTTAATTTCTCAACAAATACTGAACGGATTTACATCATTTAAAAAAAGTTTGCTTTCTGAAGCAAGCGCTACCTTGTTGCCAAATTTGGTGTAATTCCGTTCAGCAGTTCAGGCTGTAGCCTTAAATAAAATTTCCTATTGAAATTAACATGGAGAAAACACATTTTGGGACCCCACTTTTTTCTCAACCCCTGCTTGATGAATCACCCCCAAACTTTTAGGATAGGAGCTAACCTGGATAGACCTTTTTTTTGAGAATTTCACGAAGATTTGTCAACCAAGGCCAAAGTTATTAGCAAATCAAAAAGCGCTTTTCCCATGGAAACTAGATCATAAAGATGTCCTTGGGGGCCAAGTACCCCTCCTGTTACCTCCAGTAAGTCCCACACAGTAGGATTGCTAAGACTTCTTCGGAGGCCATGCCCCCTTTCTCCACCACTGTGCAAACGCAGCTCCTGCAGGCTACAGGATAGAGGATAAAGTCCATTTTAATCCTGAGGGACTTTGGTAGACAAGAAGCCTTTCTGGTACCTCCTGTAAATCCTACGCAGCGGAATTCCTGAGCGCTGGTCGTTGGCCAGCACCCTTTTTCCACCACTCTGCAAATGTGACTACTAGTTAATGAAGTGTTTGCAATGTAATAGGTTTCGCATTTGCAAGAATTAAAGCTATTCGCATTGTAAATGTAAATGTTTTTTACTAATGTTTTTTGGAGTGGAGTGGATGTACATTGTGTGTAGTGGAATTATGTGGTATGTTTTGCAGTGAAATTATGTGGATAGAATGTATGTGTTATTTGGTGTATAGGAAATATGTAGAGTGGGATTATGTGTTATGGAGAGAACTTATGTGGTATTGTAATCTGTGTTGTGGAGTGGTAACCTCAGGTTTAGTCTACCTAATTTCTATAGAATTCCAACCATGAACTCAGTGAGACAAAAAAGAAGGAATCACTGAGGAGCACTTGTGGACCCAGTCAGAGGTATGAGCAGGGCTACTGGAATTATGCGACTCTTTGACTGCACCAGGTTTCGCACAATTATACATTTTGCACATTAGCCACATAATCCATCAAATGCTCCCTAATCTGCAGATTTAAACAAAAAAAGCCTTGTTTCTAGCTCAAATGGCTAAAACGTTACCAAAAAAGCAGCGACAAGTGTTACAGCATGTTAGAAGGCCCTTTGCTAACCTTGAATGGTCACCTGTTACTTATTGCTAAATGTGGGTGTTCAATGGTACTAATGGTGTGCAAGCCACCCTTGCTTCTTTCTGTGCCTCTCTTGCCTCTTTCTGCATTTCTGTAGCTTTTTTCTGCACATTTAAATTCTTTTTCTACTCTTCTCTTGTCTCTTTCCGATCATCTCTTCTACTTTCTGAACCTCTCTTCCCTCGTTCTGCATGGCTGTTGCCTCTTCCTGCACCTCATTTGCTTATTGCAGTACCTCTCTTGCCTCTTTCTGCACCTCTCTTGCCATTTTCTGTATCCCTCTTACGTCTTTCTGCACCCTCCTTTCCTCTTTCTGCACCTCTGTTACTTCTTTATGCATTTCTCTTCCTTCTTTCTGCACCTCTCTTGCTTCTGTATGTACCTCTCTTGCCTCTTTCAGCACCTCTGTTGGTTCTTTCTGCACTGTTCTTGCTTTTTTCTGCACCTCTATTGCCTCTTTCTGCACTTTACTTGTTGGAATATAAAATTATATAATCGTGATTGTCCCACTATGTACTATATAACCTATGTATACGTATTCATGATTATGAATAAAATAATATTGTAGGATAGCCTAATGATAGGTTATAAAGGTTCATTTTGTCCTACTGATGTAGTTAGGACTTCTTTGCCTCATCTACTCTTCTTTTGTTATAAAGTCTTAGATATTACATGGTATAATGTGGGGTACGAAAACAGGTTAAGTCGCTTAGTCTGCCTTTGTCTCATTAGAACATGGCTCAGGGAAACCCAAGGTCATACTTGCTCTTCTCATAGGATTCCTACATTCTAGCAGAGTCCGTTTTTGTACTCCACAGGTCTAAGATAGACCAGAAGGGCACCTCACTGACCTACCCTGGAATAGCTTTTAACTTAGCTATTGACAAATGTGTAAGAACCTTAAATGGGTATTCCTGTAGACTGATGGACAACTTGTGTATTTCCTTCTTAGGTGTTAACCAGAATATGTAAAACGTATATATACTTTGTGTTATGTGTATTTAGTTAGTCTCCTCTGCGCACCTTCATGGGTCGTGTAGACCGAGGCTTCCCTGCCAGGGCTTGTATTTTGATTCAATAAACGATTCGACCTTCTCCATTGCCGACTGCCTTGTTATTCTTTGATTATAGAATATATCCTTGGGCTATTGGTAAGTATAGTCGGGCCTAAAGAAATTTAGATCTTTCATACTTGCTTCTTTCTGCACCTCTCTTTCCTCTTTCGGAACCTCTGTTAACTCTTTCTGCTCCCCTCCTGCCTCTTTCTGCATCCCTCTTCCAAATTTGTGCACCTCTCTTGCCTCTTTCTACACCTCTCTTCCCTCTTTTTGCACCACTCTTTCCTCTTACTCTACCTCTGTTGCTTTTTTTGTACTTATCTTGCCTCTTTCTACACCCCTTGTGCCTCTATCAGCACCTCTTTTGCTTAATTTCCGCACTCCTATTCCTTCCTTCTGCACCCCTTGGGCTCCCTTCTGCACCTCTATTGCCTCTTTCAGCACATCTGTTGATTTGTTCTGCACTGCTCTTCCTTCTTTCTGCACCTCACTTGCCTCTTTCTCTTACTTCACTTGCTTCTTTCTACACATCTGTTGCTTCTTTCAGCAATTCTCTTGCCTCTTTCTGCACTTCTTTTCCTTCTTTTTGCACCCCTCTTGACTCTTTCTGTACCTCTCTTGCCTTTCTGTGCACCTCTCCTACCTCTTTCTGCTCCCCTCTTGCCTCTTTCTACATGTCTGTTGTTTTTTCTGCACTGTTCTTGCTTCTTTCTGTACCTCTCTTCCCTCTTTCTGCAGCACTCTTGCCTCTTCCTCTACCCCGGTGTGTCCTTCTGTACTTCTCTTGCCTCTTTCTGCACCCTTCGCGCATCTTTCAGTATCTCTGTTGCTTCTTTATGCACTTCTCTTCCTTCTTTCAGCACCCCTCGCGCCTCTATCAGCACCTCTGTTGAATATTTCTGCACTCACATTCCTTCCTTCTGCACCCCTTGTGGTCCCTTCTGCACCTTTGTTGCCTCTTTCAGCACCTCTGTTGGTTCTTTCTGCACTGCTCTTTCCTCTTTCTGCACCTCACTTCCCTCTTTCTCTAACTTCTCCAGCTTCTTTTTACACCTCTATTGCTTCTTTCAGTAATTCTCTTTCCTCTTTCTGCACTTCTTTTCCTTTTGTTGCACCTCTTGCCTCTTTCAGAACCTCCGTTACTTATTTCTGCACCCCTCTTCCAAAGTTGTGCAACTCTCCTGCATCTTTATACACCTCTCTTGCCTCTTTCTGCACACTTCGTGCCTCTTTCAGTACCTCTGTTGCTTCTTTCTGCACTTCTGTTCCTTCTTTCTGCACCTCTCATGCCTCTATCAGCACCTCTGTTGGTTATTTCTGCACTCCCATTCCTTCCTACTGCACCCCTTGTGCTCCCTTCTGCACCTCTGTTGGTTCTTTCTGTACTGCTCTTTCCTCTTTCTGCACCTCACTTCCCTATTTCTCTTACTTCTCTAGCTTCTTTTTACACCTCTGTTGTTTCTTTCAGCAATTCTCTTGCCTCTTTCTGCACTTCTCTTCCTTCTTTGTGTACCTCTTCTACCTCGTTCTGCACCCCTATTGCCTCTTTTTGCACCTCTTTTGGTTCTTTCTGTACAGCTCTTGCTTCTTTCTGCGCCTCACTTGCCTCTTTCTGCACTTCTCTTGCTTATTTCTAAACCTGTGTTGCTTCTTTCAGCAATTCTCTTGCTTATTTCTGCACTTCTCTTCCTTCTTTATGCACCCCTCCTGCCTCTTTCTGTACCACTCTTGCCTCTTTGTGCACCTCTCCTACCTCTTTCTGCACCCCTTCTGCCTCTTTTTGCACCTCACTTTCCTCTTTCTGCACTTCTCATGCTTTTTTCTAAACCTCTGTTGCTTCTTTCAGCAATTTTCTTACCTTTTCTGTACTTCTCTTGCTACTTTCTGCACCTCTCTTGTGTCCTTCTGTACCTAAGCATGGGCGAAATTTGTGAATTCGCGTTCCAGGAATTCGCGGATTTCCCAGCAAAATCTCAAAAAAAACAGAGAATTTGCAAATTTTCCTGCAAAATTGCGGATATTTTTGCGATTTGCCCTGGAGTACTTTCTACTGGCTAGTCCAGTAAGTGCTCCCTCATTGGGTAAATGTATAGTGCTGTTACTACACTGCAGCTGCGTAAAGGGCCAGAAGACGTGTCTCCAGTGACCATGTGTGCCTGTAACACAGGCACAGGCACACATGGTCACTGGAGACACATCTTCTGGCCCTTTACGAAGCTACATTGTAGTTAAAGCACTATGGGGCGGATTTACAAGCCGCTTGCGCCTCTTTTGTGCCGCAGTTGCGTCACTTTTATGACCCAGTGGCAGCATAAAAGATGCGCCATGGTGCTGGGTATTAACAATGTGATGCATCTGAGAGATGCATCACGTTGTAAAGCCCTGCGCCATCAGGAGGCGTTCTGGCGCAGGGGAGGGCGTTCCTGCGCAGGAATGCCTCCTAAAATTGGCTGAGTGAAATCTACAAGATTTCACTCAGTCACTTTTAGGCCAATGCTGCGTCAAAACCCTGCTCCTGCTTGAAGCAGGCGCAAGGCTTGACGCAGCATTGGGGAGATAGGGCCCCCAGAGCATTGCTGGAGCTGTGTCCAGCAATGCTGAGAGATGCGTCACGTTGTAAAGCCCTGCGCCATCAGGAGGTGTTCCGGCGCAGGGGAGGGCGTTCCAGAGCATTGCTGGAGCTGTGTTCCGCTTGGGACGCAGCTCCAGCAATGCGCTGCTTTTGCGGCACAGATGCGTGACGCATCAGTGCCGTGTTTGCCACATGGTGTACCACATTGTAAATGCGGTGGACCATGGGTGGCGATCGGGCGAAGCTGCGGCACACAATAACTGGCGCATCCCTAGGGATGCGCCAGTTATTGTAAATCTCCCCCTATACATTTAGCCAACGAGGGAGCACTTACTGATTAGACAGTAGAAAGTACTCCAGTTGAGTAGAGGTATTGCACAAAACGGTGGCATCTTCGTGGACAAACACGCAGGGTGGGATTCATTCTGCCCCCTGTTAGACTTGTTTTTTGTGTCTTTCTGCCCCTGTTAGACTCAGTTTTTGTGCCCTTCTGCCCTCTGTTAGACTTGTTTTTCCCTTGTTTTTCTGCCCTTCTGTCCTCTGTTAAACTGGTTTTTTGTGCCCTTCTGCCCTCTGTTAGACTCATTTTTCCCTTGTTTTTCTGCCCTTCTGCCCTTTGTTAGACGGCTTTTTGTGCCTTTCTGCCCTCTGCATCACCACATCATCACTCAGCGCTACCCCAGCATCACTCAGCACCACCACACTATCACTCAGCACCACCACATTATCACTCAGCACCACCACAGCACCACTCAGCACCACCACAGCATCACTCAGCACCACCACAGCATCACTCAGCACCACCACAGCACCACTCAGCACCACCACAGCATCACTCAGCACCACCACAGCACCACTCAGCACCACCACAGCACCACTCAGCGCCACCACAGCATCACTCAGCACCACCACAGCATCACTCAGCGCCACCACAGCACCACTCAGCACCACCACAGCATCACTCAGCACCACCACAGCATCACTCAGCACCACCACAGCACCACTCGGCACCACCACAGCATCACTCAGCACAACCACAGCATCACTCAGCACCACCATAGCACCACTCAGCACCACCCCAGCATCACTCAGCGCCACCACAGCACCACTCAGCATCACCACAGCACCACTTAGCACCACCACAGCACCACTCAGCGCTACCCCAGCATCACTCAGTACCACCATAGCACCACTCAGCACCACCACAGCATCACTCAGCACCACCACATTATCACTCAGCACCACCACAGCACCACTCAGCACCACCAGAGCATCACTCAGCACCACCACAGCATCACTCAGCACCACCACAGCACCACTCAGCACCACCACAGCATCACTCAGCACCACCACAGCACCACTCAGCACCACCACAGCACCACTCAGTGCCACCACAGTATCACTCAGCACCACCACAGCATCACTCAGCGCCACCACAGCACCACTCAGCACCACCACAGCATCACTCAGCACCACCACAGCACCACTCAGCACCACCACAGCATCACTCAGCACCACCACAGCATCACTCAGCACCACCCCAGCATCACTCAGCACTATCCCAGTATCACTCAGCACCACCACAGCACCACTCAGCATCACCACAGCACCACTTAGCACCACCACAGCACCCCTCAGCGCTACCCCAGCATCACTCAGTACCACCACAGCACCACTCAGCACCACCACAGCATCACTCAGCACCATCCCAGTATCACTCAGCACCATCCCAGTATCACTCAGCACCACCATAGCACCACTCAGCATCAACACAGCACCACTTAGCACCACCACATTATCACTTAGCACCACCACATCATCACTCAGTACCACCACAGTACCACTCAGCACCACCCCAGCATCACTCAGCACCATCCCAGTATCACCCAGCACCACCACATTATCACTCAGCACCACCACAGCACCACTCAGCACCCCCACACATCACTCAGCACCACCACATTATCACTCAGCACCACCACAGCACCACTCAGCACCACTCAGCACCACCACAGCATCACTCAGCACCACCACAGCACCACTCAGCACCACCCCAACATCACTCAGCACCATCCCAGTATTACTCAGCACCACCGCAGCACCACTCAGCATCACCACAGCATCACTCAGCACCACCACAGCATCACTCAGCACCACCACAGCACCACTCAGCACCACCCCAGCATCACTCAGCACCATCCCAGTATCACTCAGCACCACCACAGCACCACTCAGAATCACCACAGCACCACTTAGCACCACCACAGCACCACTCAGCGCCACCCCAACATCAATCTGCGCAACCATTCAACAACAACTGGTTCAAATATGTTCTCTCAATGTTTCAAGCTTTATTACAAATGTCACATAAAGATATTAATATTTCACTTCTGTTCTTGGATTTTCGTCACAATAAAATACACTAAACATAATCTTCACAAAAGTTATTTACAAAAGTTTAAGCTATTGCCATTATAAATTAAAATCACTTTTATTTAAGTATTAACTATTTTTAAAAATTAAAAGCCATTGTAATTTGTAATTTTAATACATCTAAGTCACGTAAATACAAAACATGTTGCATTACAAATGCTATAGGTGTCACATTTGCGAAAGTTATAACTATTGGCATTGCAAATGACAAAGCTATTAATTTAGCTATTTTCAAAACCAACACATAAATGAAAAAAATTGTCATTTACAAGACCAATAGCTCAAACTTTCCTGATGCGAGACCTATTGCATTGCAAATGCTTGTTTTTATATCTGTCAGTGCTTCCTGTTGAGGTTTAATTTTCGTGACAGGCACCTCATTGCCTACTTGTAACTATTCTCTGACCCTGCTTCAAGGGTCAGAGCAGGGTCAGAGAATAGTTGCAAGTAGGCAACGAGGCGCCAGGAAGCACTTACAGACTGACAGCAGCAGGTGCCCAATTTGAAGTTGATTTCTTTGTAACCCTTTTGTAAAAGGTTACCAAAAATTAGCTTCAACTTTGCACCTGGTGCTGTAACCCTGTAAGTGCTTGGCTGAAAATTCGTCCCCGCTGATTCACTGGATTTTTCCGCGATTTCGCGAGATTCAAGGATCGCGAAATTGCAGAAAATCCGCAAATTCCGCAAGAGGAACGAATTTTCAGCCCATGCTTATCTGTACCTCTGTTGCCTCTTTCTGCACTTCACTTGCTTCTGTCTGCACCTCTCTTGCCTCTTTTGGAACCTCTGTTGCTTCTTTCTGTTCCCCTCCTGACTCTTTTTGCATCACTTTTCCCTATTTGTGCAACTCTCTTGCCTCTTTTTACACCTTTTTCTGCTTTCTGCAACCTTTGTGCCTCTTTCAGCACTTCTGTAGCTTCTTTCTGCACTTTTCTTCCTTCTTTATGAACCACTCATGCCTTCCTTTGCACCTCTATTGCTTCTTTCTGCACTTCTTTTGGATCTTTCTGCACTGCTCTTGCCTCTTTTTTCATTCCTTTTGCCTCTTTGAGCACCTCTTTTGCTTCTTTTTCCACTTCTAGTGCCTCTTTCTGCACCTCTCTTGCTTCTTTCTGCACCTCCCTTGCCTCTTTCAGCACCACTCTTGCTTTTTTCTGCATATCTCTTGCCTCTTTCTGCACCTCACTTGCGTCTTTTAGCACCTCGGTTGCTTTTTTCTGCAGATCTCTTGCCCCTTTCTGCATCCCTGCTTTCTCTTTTCGTATCTCTCGTGCCTGTTTCTGCACCCCTGTTTCCTGTATCTGCACCTTTCCTGCCTGTTTCTGCATATCTCTTGCCTCTTTCTCTACCTTTGTTACCTCTCTCTGCAGTTCTCTTGCTCTTTCTTCACCCTTCACGCCTGTTTCTGCACCTCTGTTGTATCTTTCTGCACTGCTCTTGCTTTTTTCTGCACCTCACCTGCCTCTTTCGGCACTTCTCTTGCTTCTTTCTACACCTCTGTTGCATCTTTCAGCAATTCTCTTGCCTCTTTCTGCGCTTCTCGTCCTTCTTTCTGCACCCCTCGTACCCTTTTTTGCATCCCTATTTCTTCTTTTTGCACCTCTGTTGGTTGTTTCTGCACTGCTCTTATTTCTGTCTGTACCTCACTTGCCTCTTTCTACACCCCTGTTCCCTGTTTCTGTACCTTTTCTGCCTATTTATGCACCTCTCGTGCCTATTTATGCACCTCTGAGTTAGAGGTAGTTTCAATCCCCATGCCCTATTATGTACTAGGGCCTTACAGGGGAGGTCATGCCAATCACACGGATACCCCAACCCATAGTGTACCCTAGTGTATGTAGGTGTTTTCACTGTATTCTAAGTGTCTTTCAGCATAGCACCGACACCATGCCTAGTTAGGTAGAGTCAGTTACCACAAGTACCAGTCAGTTGTAAGTTGGGGCACAAGATGACTTTGAAAAAAGGCCTCTTTCTTCACCTTTGTTGGTGGGTGACCTAGTTTAGGACACCCCCGCGCCGCACGGCCACCAGCTGCTGCGTGTGCCTCCCGCCTGCCTGCCTCGCTGCCCCGGCTGCCGCCGTGTGACCACGCCCCCTGCCACCGAGCGGCGTGGTCTCCGACGCTGTGCTCGCCTGAACTGCAGGCTCCTGTACCCCGCTATCTTGCCGTGTGCCCCTCTGCATCTATTGTATTTTATTGTGAAATTGTATTTGTTTTTTGCCTGTTTGCCTGTTTCTCGCTCCCCCGTCTCATCCCTACCCGCTCCCCGCTTCCCGCCACTGATGCTAACCACGCCCCCTTTTTCTTTCTGTACCCTCCCCGCTCCCGCCTCCCAGCTGCTCCGCCCTCCCTCGCACTTCACCATATATGGCGACCGTGCGAACGCGCAGCGGTCACGCGCAGCGGTCACGTGCAGCGGGAGCGCGCAGCGGGAGCGCCGATTGTGCGCCGCAGGCGCGCCAAAAGTAAGCCCGTCTACTCCTGGACCGCGCCCAGCACCAGGACCCCTGGCCCCCACCGACGGAAGACGACCCGACTGTCCTACAACGCCACCGAACTCATCGCACTCAACACCAGGGGGACCCCTGGATGCTACCGAGCCACCCCGAGGCGCACCCATGGACCCTTCAGCTGCCACGCCTGCAAGTTCACCTGCATCCGGACCTGCCCCACACCAGCACCCGCCAAGCCGAACACCAGCAGCAACCACCTCAAGTGCATCCTGCTCAACACCCGCTCCGTCCACAGACACGCCATCGAACTCTGGAACCTCCTCGACACCACAGCTCCAGACGTCGCCTTCCTCACGGAAACCTGGATGAACAACTCCTCAGCACCCGACATCGCCATCGCCATCCCAGAGGGATACAAGATCACCCGAAGAGACCGCGTCAAACAGACTGGAGGAGGCATCGCCATCATCCACAGGGACACCATCCACATCACGACCAACACCGACGACACCCTGAAAACTGCCGAACACCTACACTTCCAGATCCGCACCGACCCGAAGACCACCCTCAGAGGCACCCTGATCTACCGACCCCCGGGACCACGCACACAATTCAGCGAGGACATCGCTGACTTCGTCAGCCCGCATGCCCTCCCCTCCGCAGACTACATCCTCCTGGGGGACCTCAACTTCCACCTGGAGAACAACAACGACCGCAACACCATCACCCTGCTCGACAACCTCGCCAACCTCAGACTCAAGCAGCTGGTATCCACCCCCACCCACCTCGCCGGACACACACTCGACGCCGTCTTCTCATCCAGCAAAGACATCGCCTTCAGCCACGCCACTGGACTCCACTGGACGGACCACAGCTGCGTCCACTTCACCTTCAGAAGAACGACGATCCACCACCACCAGCAACCGGTTGCTCGAAGAAACTGGAACAAGATCACAGCCGACCAGCTCACCGCTTCCCTGAGCCAGCACCCCCCGCCTGCTCAGCGAACCCCAGCCAGGCTGCCGACAACCTCACGAAGTGGATCAACAACTGCGCGGACAAACTCGCCCCACTGAGGACCCCGCCTAGCAGACCCGGCAGCAAGAAGACCCCATGGTTCACCGACAAACTCAAGAGCTCCAAGAAGAACTGCCGAGCCCTCGAGAAAGCCTGGAGAAGGGAACCAACACCGGACAACATGACCGCCCTCAAGCTTGCCACCCGGAAGCACCACCAACTGATCCGCGCCACTAAGAAAACTACATTCAAGGACCGGCTGGACAACAACGCACACAATTGCAAGGAACTCTTCAACATCGTCAAAGAGCTCTCCAACCCCAACGCCGGAAGCAACGACATCACCCCATCGCAAGACCTCTGCAATTCCCTTGCCTCCTACTTCCACAACAAGATCGCGGACATACACAACAGCTTCAGCACTCAACCGACGCACGCCATAACCGAACCACCGCCCCCCACCACCACCCTCCGCGCCTTGACTCCGATCAGTCCCGAAGACACCATCCGCATGATGAACTCCATCCACTCCGGATCTCCGACCGACCCCTGCCCTCACCACGTCTTCAACAAGGCCGACACGGTCATCGCACCCCACCTGCGGGACATCATCAACACCTCCTTCGACACCGCCACCTTCCCGGAGAGCTGGAAGCACGCCGAACTCAGCGCCCTACTAAAGAAACCTACAGCGGACCCAACCGAACTCAAGAATTACCGCCCCATCTCGCTCCTCCCGTTCCCAGCCAAAGTCATCGAGTAGACCGTCAACAAGCAGCTGGCCGCCTTCCTCGAGACGAATGGATCCCTCGACCCCTCACAGTCTGGCTTCCGAGCCAACCACAGCACCGAGACCGCCCTCATCGCTGCCACCGATGACATCCGAGCCCTGATGGACAACGGAGAAACAGCGGCCCTCATCCTCCTAGACCTCTCCGCCGCATTCGACACTGTCTGCCACCGCACCCTAGTGCAGCGCCTCAGCAACGTCGGAATCCAGGAGAAGGCACTGGAATGGATCATCTCCTTCCTCGACGGAAGAACACAGAGAGTCCGTCTACCACCGTACAAGTCAGAGGCCACCGAAGTCATCTGCGGCGTCCCTCAAGGATCCTCGCTGAGCCCCACCCTCTTCAACATCTACATGAGCCCCCTCGCGGCCATCGCACGCCAACACAACCTCAACATCATCTCCTACGCTGGCGACACCCAGCTGATCCTCTCCCTGACCAATGACCCCGCCGCCGCCAGAGCCAACCTTCACGAAGGGATGAAAGACGTAGCCGAGTGGATGACGACCAGCTGCCTGAAACTGAACTCAGACAAGACGGAAGTCCTCATCCTGGGCTCCTCGCCCTCTGCCTGGGACGACTCCTGGTGGCCCCCTGCCCTGGGCAGCGCACCCAAACCAACAGACCACGCACGCAACCTGGGCTTCATCTTGGACTCCTCCCTCACCATGACCAGACAAGTCAACGCCATCTCCTCGTCATGCATCAACATCCTGCGCATGCTACGGAAGATCTTCCGGTGGATCCCCACCGAGACCAGGAAGACGGTCACCCAGGCCCTCGTCACCAGCCGACTGGACTACGGCAACGCCCTCTACGCCGGAACCACCGCCAAGCTCCAGAAGAGACTCCAGCGGATCCAGAACGCCTCAGCCAGACTCATCCTCGACATCCCACGACACAGCCACATCTCCGGACATCTGAGAGACCTGCATTGGCTCCCCGTCAACAAAAGAATCACCTTCCGCCTCCTCACCCACGCACACAAAGCCCTACACGATCAAGGCCCGAGCTACCTCAACAACCGCATCAACTTCTACGCTCCCAAACGACATCTCCGATCAGCCAGCCACGCCCTCGCCGCCGTCCCCCGCATCCGAAGAACGACAACAGGAGGAAGGTCCTTCTCCTACCTGGCCGCCAAGACCTGGAAGTCCCTCCCGACCGACCTGCGCCTGACCTAAGACCACCTCTCCTTCAGGAAGAAGCTCAAGACCTGGCTATTCGAGCAGTAGCAGCACTCCCCCCCCCCCTAGCGCCTTGAGACCCTCCGGGTAAGTAGTGCGCTATATAAATGTCTGTGATTGATTGGTTCTTTCTGAATATTTCTTACTTCTTTCTGCACTTTTCTTCATCTTTCTGGAATTCTTTTGCCTCTTTCTGCATTTCTCTTGCTTCTTTCTGCGCCTTTCTATCTCTTTCTTCACATGTCCTACCTATGTAGGGATAGTTAGAAATTAGCATTTAAATAAACTTAGAAACTCACTGAAAAAACCATAGGTTTCAGGGACATTATAGTTAGAAATTGTCATTTAAAAAGCCTTTGAAATTCACTGAAAAAAACATAGGTTTTAGGGACGTTATAGGTAGTTGGATATTTCGCAAATATAAAACCAGAAAAATTCAGCCATTATAGTTAGTTGAGCTAACTATAACTCGCGCCCCCGTAATGCACTGCTGATGATGTCACATATTACAATTGAGAAATAACAACCTAGGCAATTTAGAGATTACAATACCATAGTGGTAAAAAAATGATAAAGGGTTGACTACAGCTGACTAAAAAAACATAATTTTATTTATCAATTGACACAGTAAAAAGGTTCATTCATATAACATAGAATCAAGATTAAAAATTCATAGTATACATATAACATAGACATCAATGCATAAAGATTAGTAAACAATAAAACAGGGTAGGTGGCATAAAAATTGGGTCTCTACGCGCGTTTCGGCGGCCAGCGCCTTCTTCCTGGAGCAGCCACGTAATATCTATAGAGTAAAAATGCGTATAGAATACAAAATTATACACAGTTACATATTTATAAAAACAAGTTCTAACAAAACAAGATCTAAATTTTAGCAGCTATAGTTTAATAAAAACAATGTAATTTACATTTATTTGTTGTTGTCATTTCCTTGCGGTATTCTGTCCAAACGGAAGAGGATTTTAAATGATAAGAAAAAGGGGGGGGGGAAATACCTAGCAAAGGGGAGTTACCATGGATGAGCAAGGATGTAGAGAATTTATGGCAAATTCTATTGGCCCGAGGATGACTGTACGAGGGACACCTTATTGGATTTATATAAGCGTCCAGAGGCTGTGTGGATGATCGGACAGCCATAACGATTAGTACAATGGTTTGCTAAATAAATGTATATATGTGAAATAATGCACAATGTGCCCTGGTATTCTTATGAATAGATAGTTCTTATTTGTTGAGGTCTTCTCTCATATTTCTTTAGTTGAGAATGGTTTAATACGAAGAATTTCATTTATTTTAGTTTATTATATAGGTTGTGGGTACTTACTAGTAGTAAATTTCTAAGAAGCTGTTCAGAATGAAATTTTCAGTTTCTTATTATGATTCTTTCAACGTTCAGTCTGGGTGAAACTTAAAAAAGGGGAAAAAATGATATTATATATACCGTTAGTTTTTCAAGTAGTCAGATTAGCGTCATTTATGCCAGACAAGTAGATTGCGCTGTTTTTACCTGATTAATTTGGTAATCATATAGTTAATGCCCGCCAACCGGAACCCTTTATATAAATTCGTATTGGATGATTTTCGTGATAGGTTCCTCCAGGGGTATTCTGGGTTTCTGATACTTTGGGGCATAAAGAGAGATAATGGATATTTACTTTTTGTATTACCAAGGATAATTACGGTTAGTCAGCTAGTTAAAGTTATTCAGAATATATCAGTAGATGGCAGTTATCTTACCTATAGAATTTGTCAATCTTTTTTGAGATCTGAAGATCAAGCTTTCATTCTAGGATATGTTCTATTAGTAGAATATTGGTTTTGATAGCACCTTATTCGCCTAGAAAAAATATATAAACAAAATTCGGAATAAGTTGTTTTATTCTTTATATTCTGATACCTAGTCCTTAACTTTCTTGTTAGACGTCTTACCTAAAGGATTGGATACTTGTACTTCCCAGGTCTCAAAGATGAAAGGATTTCTCAATTCTTGTATGTGCAGGATTAATGTTAAAAGATCTCCCTGCCTGCAAATATAAAGGAGGATGTAAGGAAAAGGGAATATTGTATCTTATCTCAGATAACCTATTTTTTACCGCTTCTAGTCTGGGCTCTCACCTGAAGATGGACGGCAGGGCTCCCTATGTCCGGTGGCGGGTAGGTACGTCTCACGGCGACAGCAAACGCGGGAAAATGATGCTCGATTGCCTTTTCGCTAGGCTTGTATTTATACCGAAGTTAATTAATGTCAATCATTAGCACCTGTTCGTTATCTTTTGTTTACCTCTTTTTTCCGTACGGGGTAACCTGGTAACAAGTTGAGTACCAATGATTGGCGGTTGACTTATGCGGAGTTTTTTATGCGCTTCCATGATTGGCGGTTAGCTTGTGCGGAGTTTTATATAGGCTTTAATGATTGGAGGTTCGTGGAGTAAGTTCACAACAAGTGTATGTTTAGCGTATCTGAAATCTAGCAAAGGCTTCAACGATTGGTGATCTAAGGCTCGCGGAGTCTAGGCATAGATCTCATGATTGGAGTTCTAATGTTTGCTAGGTTCATATTTATGGGAGAAGAAAGACTTCCCGTCTATAACTTCAAAAAACCAGGAAAAAAGACGATTACTAGTAAATATATTATAAAAATTAGATCGGTAACATTTAAAATAAAATAGAAGGAAAATGTTTCTTTATAAGACAGAAGAAGGGATTTTCGTCTATTATGTCAAAACATCAGGAAAAAAGACAATAACTGGTGATTATTTTATCAAACATAGGTAAAACTTAAATTAGAAGGAAAATGTTTCTTTTTGAGTTTCAGACTATTATTTCTATACCTTAATTTGTCAATGTTTAAGTTTATAAAAGGAGGCCTATGAAGATCATATGGTCTATAGAAATCTAAAGGCAGAACAAAATGCATGAAGGTTGCGTGGTTTAATTATATAGGGTATCAGAATTATTCTTATTTTATTTCTAGCGGATTTGATCTCTTAGCAGATTGCATGTTCCCACGGGATTTCGCTGTTTAAGCCTTGGCGAAAGGTGTTAAAAACAAAAATCCAGAAGACTTCTCTCTTTTTCCGAATGGCCATACCTCCTTTAGAGTCAGGAATATGGATTTTTTCTAAGATTCTCCATTTGAAGTCGTGAGCACAGTGTCCTTTATCTATAAAGTGCTTAACCATAGGGCATGCAGATTTCTTGGTCCTTATCGCTGAGCGATGTTCGCTTAGGCGTGTCTGAATCATTCTTGAGGTTTCCCCTACGTATCCTTGATGGCAAGGACATTGTATAAAATAAATCACATTATTTGATTTGCAGTTCCACATTTCCCTAGCTTTAGTTTTGTGCCACACTGTGCTGACGACTTCAAATGGAGAATCTTAGAAAAAATCCATATTCCTGACTCTAAAGGAGGTATGGCCATTCGGAAAAAGAGAGAAGTCTTCTGCATTTTTGTTTTTAACACCTTTCGCCAAGGCTTAAACAGCGAAATCCCGTGGGAACATGCAATCTGCTAAGAGATCAAATCCGCTAGAAATAAAATAAGAATAATTCTGATACCCTATATAATTAAACCACGCAACCTTCATGCATTTAGTTCTGCCTTTAGATTTCTATAGACCATATGATCTTTATAGGCCTCCTTTTATAAACTTAAACATTGACAAATTAAGGTATAGAAATAATAGTCTGAAACTCAAAAAGAAACATTTTCCTTCTAATTTAAGTTTTACCCATGTTTGATAAAATAATCACCAGTTATTGTCTTTTTTCCTGATGTTTTGACATAATAGACGAAAATCCCTTCTTCTGTCTTATAAAGAAACATTTTCCTTCTATTTTATTTTTAATGTTAACGATCTCATTTTTATAATATATTTACTAGTAATCGTCTTTTTTCCTGGTTTTTTGAAGTTATAGACGGGAAGTCTTTCTTCTCCCATAAATATGAACCTAGCAAACATTAGAACTCCAATCATGAGATCTATGCCTAGACTCCGCAAGCCTTAGATCACCAATCGTTGAAGCCTTTGCTAGATTTCAGATACGCTAAACATACACTTGTTGTGAACTTACTCCACGAACCTCCAATCATTAAAGCCTATATAAAACTCCGCACAAGCTAACCGCCAATCATGGAAGCGCATAAAAAACTCCGCATAAGTCAACCGCCAATCATTGGTACTCAACTTGTTACCAGGTTACCCCGTACGGAAAAAAGAGGTAAACAAAAGATAACGAACAGGTGCTAATGATTGACATTAATTAACTTCGGTATAAATACAAGCCTAGCGAAAAGGCAATCGAGCATCATTTTCCCGCATTTGCTGTCGCCGTGAGACGTACCTACCCGCCACCGGACATAGGGAGCCCTGCCGTCCATCTTCAGGTGAGAGCCCAGACAAGAAGCGGTAAAAAATAGGTTATCTGAGATAAGATACAATATTCCCTTTTCCTTACATCCTCCTTTATATTTGCAGGCAGGGAGATCTTTTAACATTAATCCTGCACATACAAGAATTGAGAAATCCTTTCATCTTTGAGACCTGGGAAGTACAAGTATCCAATCCTTTAGGTAAGACGTCTAACAAGAAAGTTAAGGACTGGGTATCAGAATATAAAGAATAAAACAACTTATTCCGAATTTTGTTTATATATTTTTTCTAGGCGAATAAGGTGCTATCAAAACCAATATTCTACTAATAGAACATATCCTAGAATGAAAGCTTGATTTTCAGATCTCAAAAAAGATTGACAAATTCTATAGGTAAGATAACTGCCATCTACTGATATATTCTGAATAACTTTAACTAGCTGCCTAACCGTAATTATCCTTGCTAATACAAAAAGTAAATATCCATTATCTCTCTTTATGCCCCAAAGTATCAGAAACCCAGAATACCCCTGGAGGAACCTATCACGAAAATCATCCAATACGAATTTATATAAAGGGTTCCGGTTGGCGGGCATTAACTATATGATTACCAAATTAATCAGGTAAAAACAGCGCAATCTACTTGTCTGGCATAAATGACGCTAATCTGACTACTTGAAAAACTAACGGTATATATAATATCATTTTTTCCCCTTTTTTAAGTTTCACCGAGACTGAACGTTGAAAGAATCATAATAAGAAACTGAAAATTTTATTCTGAACAGCTTCTTAGAAATTTACTACTAGTAAGTACCTACAACCTATATAATAAACTAAAATAAATGAAATTCTTTGTATTAAACCATTCTCAACTAAAGAAATATGAGAGTAGACCTCAACAAATAAGAACTATCTATTCATAAGAATACCAGGGCACATTGTGCATTATTTCACATATATACATTTATTTAGCAAACCATTGTACTAATCGTAATGGCTGTCCGATCATCCACACAGCCTCTGGACGCTTATATATATCCAATAAGGTGTCCCTCGTACAGTCATCCTCGGGCCAATAGAATTTGCCATAAATTCTCTACGTCCTTGCTCATCCATGGTAACTCCCCTTTGCTAGGTATTTCCCCCCCCCCCTTTTTCTTATCATTTAAAATCCTCTTCCGTTTGGACAGAATACCGCAAGGAAATGACAACAACAAATAAATGTGAATTACATTGTTTTTATTAAACTATAGCTGCTAAAATTTAGATCTTGTTTTGTTAGAACTTGTTTTTATAAATATGTAACTGTGAAACGTTATAATTTTGTATTCTATATGCATTTTTACTCTATAGATATTAAGTGGCTGCTCCAGGAAGAAGGCGCTGGCCGCCGAAACGCGCGTAGAGACCCAATTTTTATGCCACCTACCCTGTTTTATTGTTTACTAATCTTTATGCATTGATGTCTATGTTATATGTATACTATGAATTTGTAATCTTGATTCTATGTTATATGAATGAATCTTTTTACTGTGTCAATTGATAAATAAAATTATGTTTTTTTAGTCAGCTGTAGTCAACCCTTTATCATTTTTTTACCACTATGGTATTGTAATCTCTAAATTGCCTAGGTTGTTATTTGTCAATTGTACTATTTTCCCTGACCTAGGAATTTCAAAATTCATTAATTCAGGGGGTCCTTGTTAAATACACTTATGATGTCACACATTACATCATTCATGACATGGTAAGTGACATCACTGATAACATCACTGGTAGCATCTCAAATGACATCACTGATGACATCATCCATGTGATAATGTGATGCACCTCCTCACACTCTAATATAACCTTTGATATACCAACTCTAAAATACAGACTACCATTTTCGAAACCATAGACACACCAATACCAGTTACTACATACCCACTCACTAATTCCTAGGTCTACACACACGTCCACTCATTCGCCCATACAGCCACTCATATATGCAGTAACTTATCAATGCAGCACTATCATTTGCACTCATACACCTATACAGACACTCACACATTGCCACGCATCCATAGAGTTACTCACACACCTAGTCAATGATGCAAAGAATCATTCACACTCCCATTTACTCACCTATACAGTTATACACACACATCTCACTTATTCACACAGATACTAACACATACTTATTCTCTTACACAATCACTGATACAAGTACACAGTCATCCATACAGCTACTCTTACAAACACTCACTCTCACATATAGTGATGTATATATTCCAACACTCACATATACTGCCTTGTAGTTACTCACACATGTACCACTGAGACATCCAATCACTCACCAACATACCCATGCACACACTTACCCACCTATACAGCCGTTCACAGATGCACTCCTGAACCCATACACCCAGTGAATAACCCACTCACACATCTATGCACAGAGTCACACACCCCCACCCACCCACCCACACAGACACTCAGGCACCCATACAGATACTCAGACAACCAATCAATAACCCATATAGACACTCATGTAGCTACTCACCAACCCATTCAGCTGCTTACATACCAACTGACAGAGTAATACAGGCATTTACACAGTTTACTCACTAACCCATGCATTCAGTAAGACACATTTAATCACTCATCAGGAAGTCACACACCTACTAAATCATCCATACAGACACTCATACACCCACTCATTCTTCAATAAACCGCTGGCTTATTCCCCGCACTACGGGGACTATTTGCCTTAGAAGTCTCTACACTGCCTGCGCTGTATATACGTGGACAAATACACACTCCTGAGTTACTCACCCTGAGGATTTTAATACTTAGCAACACTGCTTATTGAAGAATCTCCACATACCCGCTGGAGAACATCCCTTCTGAATTACGCAACTCGTATTCTGACAGATACTTAAACCCGGTCTCGAGCGGAGCCGGGTCGGAATTATCACCGGCACCGCGACCTGTGGTTTCACATCCATTACCTACAGCCCTGAGGAGTCGCGGAAATAGTGTTTTCTTGCGACGAAACACGTGTCGGCTGGCTTTCAATGAACAATAAAAGAGGAACCGAAACACTGGTGGTCCACTTCTTCGCCCATGAAATTTAAACTTTATGTCCATTGAGACATCTGTTTTGCTTGGACTTTTATATAAGTGTGCAGCAGGTTTTGCTTTCATTGTATTTAGTGTGTCTTCCAAGCACATTTTGAGGGGTTTCAGGGACTTGCCCCTTACCTGCATGCACCTTCTGCCTTACAGCATCTCTTCTGTGCGTTACCTGAGCAGTGCGCCCGTTATTTCCCTCAAACCTAAAACCCTGTCCTCTTTGTTGTATATATATATAGATACAAGCAGTACCCACGCAGCAGTGCAAGTACAGCACTCCGAATTTTGAGAATAATTTATTAGGCTAACGCATTTCGACCTTCTCAGTCATTTTCGAAGCCACAAAGCCATGAGTGATAATAGTGCACAACAAGATTTCAGTCGAAGATATTGTGAAAAGACTAGCGGGTAATTCCACTGGTTACACAATGAAAAAGGAGACTACTGTCAAACATTGCATGTGCACATGCCATCAATTTGATTCTCGTATTTAAACCAGTACTATACACAAATGCAACAAAGCATATATACACTCCATCTGAATGTTATGTGTAAAATATATATATCGATACACAATTGTGTTTGCTTACGAAATTATCAATAAAGTTATATTCAAATGGATAGACCGCCAAGATCACACTAAATACATCATTGTCAAGTTCATCATGTTGTATAAATCGCATTGTATTATTGATCATACAAAAGGATTGTGCTAAAATAAGCAAACTGATTTGCTGTAATCATAAAATCAGTCACATGTGTGTATTGAATCTGATAGTCTATCATGTTGATATTATGATTACAGTAATCAGTTGGGCTATTTTAGCACGATCATCTGTAAACCGCCCGGTTGTTCTGACTGGCTCCCGGAGTATTCCTGTTGGTTGAAACCGCACCATAACCTCCTATGGATGCTGTTCCAGACGTTGGGATTACAGGGTTGATTTCCAACAGCCTTCCCGCACCGGCTGTTCCGACACTGAAAGGCTATCGGAGAGTGACTTTGGGGGGCCCTCGCAGGGCCTCATAGCCCCCGCAGCCTACATTTAGTGGCCGAGTGGGTACCTACGGTACCCTTCTGTAAAAGCCTGCACTGTGTGGCAGGCACCATGGGGTGCCTGCGACAGGGTGCAGGGTTTTACACGCACACACACCCCATTTACCCATTGGAGACTGTATTATGGCCAGTTCTCGGGGTTAATCCGAGCTCCCATAGGAAACAATGAGAATCTGACCGAACAGTGTTCAGTCGCATCATAATCCGGCGGTCGGAGCCGCGACCTCAAGTTGGTCGTTCCCGAGTCCTAGACAGTGTTGGGTGGAGGCATTCCGCCCGATATCGTAATGAGCCTCATAGTGTAACATAATAAATAAAATTATTTATTTTAGTTTATTCATTTTATGAATATTTACATTCATTACTACACATATTTTTTTCTAATATTTTCCTACTTACCATTATAAGTAAAGGAGCACAATGTTATGGTAAATAATAATTTTGGCACAATATTTTTGTCAACGATATTGTTTACCACAATTGTGTCAGTGATCTGATAGAGTAATCTACCACAAATGTGTTGAAGCACCTTGTCCATTGAACACTTATGGCTTATGAGTAGGGTATCTCTCAGTTCAAATTATGAAGGGCACCTCAGTTATGTGCTATCGAATGTTAAATGTTTTTTTGAAAGTTTCAACACGTTTCTTTCGACTGAGAACGCAAGTGAGGTTAGCATTCTAGCCTCCGTTATTATTCTCTTACACTTCTGCAGTGACACCTTTGTGAATTACGTGACCTTGGCAGGTCATGTGATGCGGAAATACGGCAGGATGCAGAGAGCATTTTTCCCGTCAAAATACTCACTATAAATTCTCCCGCAAAGGTGCCTCTGGTATCCCCAAGTCTGTTGGGACCAAATAGGTATCCTGCTGACGGTTGATTCTTGCTAAGTGAGTACTATTTTGTCTTGGGTTTTTATGTCGACTGACACTGTATGGCGACTCTTACACTTGGAGGCTCTTTCCAGAACGTAATATTGTTTTTCCTCCGTTACAGATTTTGATTCAGAGTCCCGCCACCCACCAGAACCTAAGGAGTGGTGTTACTTGAATTTTAACGTAAGCCCAGTGTTCTCTATGATTTTAATAACTAAATATTCACTCTGGTGTGTATAGTCTGCCGTATCGACCAACATTCATGATGCTGGTTTAATAGTGACGTTCTCTGAATATTATTACCGCCAGTGCTACTCAAGCTGGTTTTGCAGGCTAATACACCTGACATTTGGTAAAAACTTGTGGGGGCATAAAATTACTTAGCCTTCCTTTTGTTGGAAATTGACATGTAAAAATTGGTTGTCAACCGGCATATCGTGTTACACTATTAATAAATAGTTTGGCTTGTGATGGCCTTGTGATGGCCGCTGTTTTATGAAGAGCTCTGGCCTGGGATTAATCACTTCATGATTTCTGAATGTATGCATAAAAGTATAACCGATGCTGTGCCAAGATATGTTTTTGTTTTTGTATTTTTCAGACACTCATGGCTTTGGAGAAGTACTTGAAGGATGCTACACAACCGTGAGTTATTTCGGTTGATTTCACCAAAGGTTAGGGTAAGCCATGTTAACCAAACGTTCATTTTTTAGAATGTATCTGGTCAATTAAAACCAGATAGGGACATCTACTTCACTTGTTTTTATTCAATGCCCTGTTTTCCCCCATTAAAGTTTTCTGGATAAAACAACAGCACTTTTTAATTCACTCATTGCACTTATCACACTGAAGGCACACAAAAACAACCTGCTCCGCTGTAATCAGGCGTCGTAGCACACCAGAGATGCAGTTGGCATCTCTGGTGGGAACCCTATGATGAAGAATGTCACCACTAGGTTGGTGAGTGAGGGTTCTTTTACCTAATTAGAGTGACTCTTTTCACAAAGTCTTCTTTTATGAACACACTCTTCTGTTGTTTGATATTGATGATTTAGGGGGACTAAGAGTGACTCCATTCACTTTGCCCTCTCTGTATTGTTGTTTTGTTATTATTTGTGATGGAGTAGTAGCCATCAGAGTAAGTACATCAGTTGGACCACTCTTTTTTTAACTACACATAGTCTAATATATATTTTTTTCTGTTCATCCCTCTACCAAACACATAGCAGTCCTGAACAGAAAAAAAGAAAAATGTGACCAAAACGAATGGAGAAAAATTCCATGGTGTGAGGGGAGTGGTCATACACTTTTTTGACAAACAAAAACATTTGGTGGGTGATGACCTGATAGAAGGCAGCTATGTAAGATACTTGCTGTGCCTTCAGAGAAACCGCCATAACAGTGTTCCCTCCGAAGGCTCAGAGATTACCGTTGGCTGTTGGTGATCTTCAGATATGGCGGGCAGCAGTCTGTAAAGGTGGCATAATTAATATCCTCAGCCACTTTATTGGCCTGATCTCTAAATCAGTTCCCATTGTCAATTTTATTGCTAATTGCCCTAAGATCATTACAAACACTGCCTACAGCATGCACCCCCTAAGAGAGCATGTTTTAAACAGTTCAGAGTTGCATTGATTTACAAATGTGGGCAATCTTTTGAATATGTAATAAACAATGGGAGAGTAAGTATTCTATTGGGTTATACTCCTAGTCCCCTGGAGCTTAATTCTTACAAATCCAAAGGAGGAGTATCCCCAGCTCACAGTGTCCTAGTGATCAAATGCGGAGGGAGAGAAATGCAGATAAACGAAGAATTCTTTATTTTTTTATAAACCCCTCACTCACCAACCTGGTTGGTGACATGCGTCATTATTCGGCTCATCATCGGGGTCCATCCGAGTGACCGAGTGCCACTCATGTGGGCTTCGACGCCTGCAACTGCAGCGGAGCTGGTTATTTTGTGAGTTGTGAAAGTGAGTTAAAAAATGTTCTACATGTGCTCCCTGCAGTCTTTATTCTATAGTCATGTGACACGATTAAAAACAGGTGGGATACTTCTACTGGCGTGGTTTGACCAGAAAGTATCAGAGTTATAGTGAGAATATGGTCAACATGTTTCAACCTTTTCAATAATTGTTAGGTTTTCGTCAGGACCAAGTGAGTTGAGTCGAGAGGTCTGCACATGCTAAGGCGCACCCGTCCCAGGCTCAGCTAAATGCCAGACCGTGTACTTATGGTTCAACGTGCTTACATCCTTTTGGGGCCTTTAACTGCGCGTTTTGTCAGATTTTAGCAGCCCGCCGGAAACCTGTCTATGTTTATCTGCATTTCTCTCCCTCCGCATTTGATCACTAGGACACTGTGTCTTGGAGATACTCCTCCTTTAATTTTGTAAGCAACCTTTTGAATACCCATTTCAAATGAGGGCCACTTTTATTTTGGTGCTGGTTCTAGTTTCTGTTCCAGTCTGACCATGCTCCCCTTGGTGTAATCTCTCCAATCTGCCCCACGGTTGGGTGAAAGACAGTTGGGCCCTTTAGGTGCAGGGCTAAGGTCCAATGCCTGTGCAGGCCACCCCATCTCATACTTTTTTATATTATTCTCTGACTACTTGTGGACTTTTATCTGCTCATGGGCAGCAGTCTTTCTATGGCCCCAACCTGCTGCAAAGGGCCACATTAAGACTGTATATCCCCTTAGTAGTGGGTATAAGTACTGATACTTGAGCAGTACACCGCCCACCCCATTTTAAAAACAGAGACAATTCCTGGTTTTGGTGGGCTTTCTGGCCCCCAGGGAGAGCAGATTGAAGGCAATCCCACCAAATGTCTCATATGGGGGCAAAAACATATTTGGGCCTTTTAAAGGTTGGGGGAAGAACATATGCCTGTATGTGATAGCCCTATCCCATCCTCTTTTTAATGAATCCCTGCAACTAATGGGCTTTTTCCTCCAAGGAAGGGCATATTTGGGGTAAGCTACAATCTGCCTCCATAGGGAGCAGTAAGTCTGTTCAGCCCTTTAGGAGTCTGTTTGTCTGGGTGAGCCTCCCCACCTCTTTCATTACAAAAATAATAATAATAATAATACACCATGGGTACTAGGTGCCTTTCTGTATACCACAGCAGGACAGATTGGGAGTAAGCCCCCAAACTGCCGAACCGGGGTCAGAAATATTATAGGGCCTTTAAAGGCGATGACTGGCTGAACTATCTCCATCCTACCCCTTCTGTTTTTCGTTTATACATAAGAATCCCAGGTGCAAGTGGCTTTCTGCACCCTGTGGAGGCAGATGGAGGTTTAACTTTCTGAAGGCCATCCCAGGGCTGGGGTCAGAAAGCCTGATTTATTCTACGGGCAGCACTTTCTCATGGCTGGGGTGTCACGTCCCTTTTCCCTAGTGTTCAGTCGGTGGATCTCTGTTTGTGGACGACCCTCCTAAACCGATCCGCAAGCACAGATGCAATAGAGAAAAGAACAATTTGAAAGGGTACATTGTCCCCTTTAAACAGTGCTTCCCACATTGACTGATGCTTTGAGGGTTGACATGTGCCAATCAAACACTCATTAAACTGCAACTGGTTGGCGTCTCATTGCAAGTACCAAAAAGATTTCCAGCCCCTATGTGGAGGATGAGATGTTCACGTCTTCTGCATTGTAATGACAATATTAAGGATGTGAACATCTAGCCTATTGCATTTAAGAGATTATTAAGACCATTATGACGGTATCCCAAATCACAGGCAGCTTAAATCATCTGAGTCCAAAGGACCAACTCCCTGGGTGTTCTTACTAGTGTTGGTACCCTAGCACAACATGGATTGTCAGCTACACATTTAGGATAGCCAATACTGCCATAGAATTGTAGTGACACACAGGGTCTCATATAAATGACCCGATAGCCATGTACTCAAACTTCATAAAGACTGACAATATATCACAGAATTCACAGCACATAACAGTTTATTCTCATACAATACAATGCATTTCGAAAATACAGCCTACAGCAGAGATATTTTGAGAAGCGATCGGGAGGTTGACCTGACCCATTGTCAAATCACTGAACTACAGTGATGAAATCCTAATGTTTGGAGTGTCCATGGAACAATACAATTAAAAAACTGTGAATCTGATATGTCAATTACTACCAATTCGAATCTAACCATGAATACCAGAAAGTAGAAATTCTACAAAAGCCATCTAACAAATTTCCATATTTTTCTAACATATTTATTTCTCTGGCTTCATAAAAGCTTAAAAAAGACTCCATCTCACACAGATATCAGTGAAGGCTAACATTCTTAGGAATTACAAGCTTCTGCTCAGAGTACATATGAGTATGCCACCGTCAGCAGCTCCTTAAGTGGACTACGATTCAGAAAAGGGGGTGGTGATGAACAGAGTGTCTGAATTAAGCAGATCACTCTTACCCAGTCCAAAGATCAGGGCTTGATCCATCACCGTTATTTAGCTCACTGCACCATCCCAGCTCAGAACCTGGCTATATGCAAATCAGTCTGTCCCTGGCCCAGTGCATCATGGGAACAGGGCAGACTAGTGAGTTGAGTCGAGAGGTCTGCACATGCTAAGGCGCACCCGTCCCAGGCTCAGCTAAATGCCAGACCGTGTACTTATGGTTCAACGTGCTTACATCCTTCTGGGGCCTTTAACTGAGCGTTTTGTCAGATTTTAGCAGCCCGCCGGAAACCTGTCTATGTTTATCTGCATTTCTCTCCCTCCGCATTTGATCACTAGGACACTGTGTCTTGGAGATACTCCTCCTTTAATTTTGTAAGCAACCTTTTGAATACCCATTTCAAATGAGGGCCACTTTTATTTTGGTGCTGGTTCTAGTTTCTGTTCCAGTCTGACCATGCTCCCCTTGGTGTAATCTCTCCAATCTGCCCGACGGTTGGGTGAAAGACAGTTGGGCCCTTTAGGTGCAGGGCTAAGGTCCAATGCCTGTGCAGGCCACCCCATCTCATACTTTTTTATATTATTCTCTGACTACTTGTGGACTTTTATCTGCTCATGGGCAGCAGTCTTTCTATGGCCCCAACCTGCTGCAAAGGGGCCACATTAAGACTGTATATCCCCTTAGTAGTGGGTATAAGTACTGATACTTGAGCAGTACACCGCCCACCCCATTTTAAAAACAGAGACAATTCCTGGTTTTGGTGGGCTTTCTGGCCCCCAGGGAGAGCAGATTGAAGGCAATCCCACCAAACGTCTCATATGGGGGCAAAAACATATTTGGGCCTTTTAAAGGTTGGGGGAAGAACATATGCCTGTATGTGATAGCCCTATCCCATCCTCTTTTTAATGAATCCCTGCAACTAATGGGCTTTTTCCTCCAAGGAAGGGCATATTTGGGGTAAGCTACAATCTGCCTCCATAGGGAGCAGTAAGTCTGTTCAGCCCTTTAGGAGTCTGTTTGTCTGGGTGAGCCTCCCCACCTCTTTCATTACAAAAATAATAATAATAATACACCATGGGTACTAGGTGCCTTTCTGTATACCACAGCAGGACAGATTGGGAGTAAGCCCCCAAACTGCCTAACCGGGGTCAGAAATATTATAGGGCCTTTAAAGGCGATGACTGGCTGAACTATCTCCATCCTACCCCTTCTGTTTTTCGTTTATACATAAGAATCCCAGGTGCAAGTGGCTTTCTGCACCCTGTGGAGGCAGATGGAGGTTTAACTTTCTGAAGGCCATCCCAGGGCTGGGGTCAGAAAGCCTGATTTATTCTACGGGCAGCACTTTCTCATGGCTGGGGTGTCACGTCCCTTTTCCCTAGTGTTCAGTCGGTGGATCTCTGTTTGTGGACGACCCTCCTAAACCGATCCGCAAGCACAGATGCAATAGAGAAAAGAACAATTTGAAAGGGTACATTGTCCCCTTTAAACAGTGCTTCCCACATTGACTGATGCTTTGAGGGTTGACATGTGCCAATCAAACACTCATTAAACTGCAACTGGTTGGCGTCTCATTGCAAGTACCAAAAAGATTTCCAGCCCCTATGTGGAGGATGAGATGTTCACGTCTTCTGCATTGTAATGACAATATTAAGGATGTGAACATCTAGCCTATTGCATTTAAGAGATTATTAAGACCATTATGACGGTATCCCAAATCACAGGCAGCTTAAATCATCTGAGTCCAAAGGACCAACTCCCTGGGTGTTCTTACTAGTGTTGGTACCCTAGCACAACATGGATTGTCAGCTACACATTTAGGATAGCCAATACTGCCATAGAATTGTAGTGACACACAGGGTCTCACATAAATGACCGGATAGCCATGTACTCAAACTTCATAAAGACTGACAATATATCACAGAATTCACAGCACATAACAGTTTATTCTCATACAATACAATGCATTTCGAAAATACAGCCTACAGCAGAGATATTTTGAGAAGCGATCGGGAGGTTGACCTGACCCATTGTCAAATCACTGAACTACAGTGATGAAATCCTAATGTTTGGAGTGTCCATGGAACAATACAATTAAAAAACTGTGAATCTGATATGTCAATTACTACCAATTCGAATCTAACCATGAATACCAGAAAGTAGAAATTCTACAAAAGCCATCTAACAAATTGCCATATTTTTCTAACATATTTATTTCTCTGGCTTCATAAAAGCTTAAAAAAGACTCCATCTCACACAGATATCAGTGAAGGCTAACATTCTTAGGAATTACAAGCTTCTGCTCAGAGTACATATGAGTATGCCACCGTCAGCAGCTCCTTAAGTGGACTACGATTCAGAAAAGGGGGTGGTGATGAACAGAGTGTCTGAATTAAGCAGATCACTCTTACCCAGTCCAAAGATCAGGGCTTGATCCATCACCGTTATTTAGCTCACTGCACCATCCCAGCTCAGAACCTGGCTATATGCAAATCAGTCTGTCCCTGGCCCAGTGCATCATGGGAACAGGGCAGACTAAACCACCAAGCCAATTCTTCACCAGAAAGGAGACAAGCTTCCGGGGACCGGTTTCTGACATTTCAGCCGTCGTCGGCCCAGCTTGCTTGAATCCTGATGGTGCAGTGAGCAAGGGACTCATGTCTGAGTATACCCTGCCACACCTATAGTGGCCAAAAACGATTCAGAAAAGGGGGTGGTGATGAACAGAGTGTCTGAATTAAGCAGACCACTCTTACCCAGTCCAAAGATCAGGGCTTGATCCATCACCATTATTTAGCTCACTGCACATCCCAGTTCAGAACCTGGCTATATGCAAATCAGTCTGTCTCTGGCCCAGTGCATCATGGGAACAGGGCAGACTAAACTACCAAGCCAATTCTTCACCAGTCCCTTGCTCATTGCACCATCAGGATTCAAGCAAGCCGGGCCGACCACGGCTGAAATGCCAGAAAATGCCAGAAGCTTGTTTCCTTCCCAGTATTAGAATTGGCTTGGTAGTTTGGTTTGCCCTGTTCCCATCATGCACTGGCATTCAATACCAAGAGGAGCTTAGAGGGAATATTACGGGTATTAATGGGAAAGGCCCTCCACTCATCAAATGCAATCAAAAAGATTCCCAAAACCCGGGACATATGTTAGTAATTATCTAGCTGGCATGCGACTTTGATCCGTCTAAATTCTCAAAAATAGAATTTCGGAAAAACACCCGATAATATTTCTATATTAAGGTGTTTGTTGTCTCTAATGCATTACCGTCCTAGAACAGACATTCTAGTCTGTCATTATCACTGATTGTGGGGGGTTCATGAATTTTCAACTCGGCGCAACCAAAGAAATGTCAGCCCTGTTTAGGACCATACACAGACCCACACATGTACCAAAATAATAAGTGAAAAAATGTGTAGCGGAGAGGAAGGCACCTCACGGGCGAACACCCTCGGGGAAATCTGGTCAGATGTTTACCAGAGTCTTGGCCCCTTTCTCATCATAGGCGGCCGTTCCTATTCCAGAATTATTGGTGAGTTAGTGAGAGAAAAGAAAAGAGAGAAGGTGCATATCAAGGAGATTTAGAGCGTGACTCCTTGGACAAACAAAACAGAGTGAAGGATAAAATCAACAACCACACCACTTGAACTACTTTTATTTATGAATCGGGTGTGCGAAGTTGAAATAAAAAGGAGGGTAGCTTAAAGTTGCATACCACTACCTGTGACCAACATGTTTCACTGCCCAGAAACCTTTATGGCAGATTCATCAGGGTCAATACTCTGTTACTGCACCCACTTCCAACATCCTTTAAGCAGGAAGCCTTATTCAGCTATGCTCCCTCGTACCAGCTGGACACAGGGTACTTCACTGAACAGTCGGTTGTCACATCAACCGTACACAAGAGGAACTGGGGCGTTGTATCATCCCAGGAACCAATCCATCATGCACTGGGACAGGAACAGACTAATTTGCATGTAGCCAGGTTCTGAGCTGGGATGGTGCAGTAAGCTAAAAAACAGAGATGAATCAAGCCCTGATCTTTGGACTGGGTAAGCGTGGTCTGCTTAATTCAGACCTCTGTTCATCACCACCCCCTTTTCTGAATCATTTTGTCCACCATAAGCGTGGAAGGGTATACTCAGATGTGAGTCCCTTGCTCATTGCACCATCAGGATTCAAGCAAGCCGGGCCGACGACGGCTGAAATGCCAGAAACCGGTCCCCGGAAGCTTGTTTCCTTCCCAGTATAAGAATTGGCTTGGTAGTTTGGTTTGCCCTGTTCCCATCATGCACTGGGACAGGAACAGACTAATTTGCATGTAGCCAGGTTCTGAGCTGGGATGGTGCAGTGAGCTAAAAAATGGTGATGGATCAAGCCCTGATCTTTGGACTGGGTAAGAGTGGTCTGCTTAATTCCGACACTCTGTTCATCACCATCCCCTTTTCTGAATCATTTTGTCCACCATAAGCGTGAAAGGGTATACTCAGATGTGAGTCCCTTGCTCATTGCACCATTAGGATTAAAGCAAGCCGGGCCGACGACGGCTGAAATGCCAGAAACCGGTCCCCGGAAGCTTGTTTCCTTCCCAGTATAAGAATTGGCTTGGTAGTTTGGTTTGCCCTGTTCCCATCATGCACTGGGACAGGAACAGACTAATTTGCATGAAGCCAGGTTCTGAGCTGGGATGGTGCAGTGAGCTAAAAAACGGTGATGGATCAAGCCCTGATCTTTGGACTGGGTAAGAGTGGTCTGCTTAATTCAGACACTCTGTTCATCACCACCCCCTTTTCTGAATCATTTTGTTCACCGTAAACGTGGAAGGGTATACTCAGATGTGAGTCCCTTGCTCATTGCACCATCAGGAGTCAAGCAACCGGGCCGACGACGGCTGAAATGCCAGAAACCGGTCCCCGGAAGCTTGTTTCCTTCCCAGTATAAGAATTGGCTTGGTAGTTTGGTTTGCCCTGTTCCCATCATGCACTGGGACAGGAACAGACTAATTTGCATGTAGCCAGGTTCTGAGCTGGGATGGTGCAGTGACTAAAAAACGGTGATGGATCAAGCCCTGATCTTTGGACTGGGTAAGAGTGGTCTGCTTAATTCAGACACTCTGTTCATCACCACCCCCTTTTCTGAATCATTTTGTTCACCGTAAGCGTGGAAGGGTATACTCAGATGTGAGTCCCTTGCTCATTGCACCATCAGGAGTCAAGCAACCGGGCCGACGACGGCTGAAATGCCAGAAACCGGTCCCCGGAAGCTTGTTTCCTTCCCAGTATAAGAATTGGCTTGGTAGTTTGGTTTGCCCTGTTCCCATCATGCACTGGGACAGGAACAGACTAATTTGCATGTAGCCAGGTTCTGAGCTGGGATGGTGCAGTGAGCTAAAAAACGGTGATGGATCAAGCCCTGATCTTTGGACTGGGTATGAGTGGTCTGCTTAATTCAGACACTAATTATCGCTATGTTGGTTTAGCGGCGATATTTTTATTGCCGAGCTGCGGCGATTTTTATCGCCTAGGAACCTTGCTATTATCAAGGTTTATCTCCTAAGCGATAAAAATCGGCCTAAATGCATGAATATCGCTGAAAAGTCAGCGATATTCATGCATTACAGAGCTAATGCTCTTAGCCATGTTATCCACCTACCATTGGATAACATGGCTAAGAACTGCTCAGGGGCAGGTGTTAGCTTTTGGAGATATTCGCGCTTAGCGCGAATATCTCCAAAAGTTGGTAATAGGAGATAGCGATGTTAGCGACTGTTTCCAGTCGCTAACATCTTGGCATGCCCACTTTGCATGTCATTAGTGATAAATATCACTGACATGCAAAGCGGGGTCCAAGATGGTCGCTATCTCCTACTAGCTGTTGCTAACTGGTGTTAGCGACATCTAGGTAATAGGGAGATAATTTTATCTCCGCTTTCTTGGCTTTTAAAGCCAAAAAAGTTGAGATAAACCTCCTTGATAATATGCCCCATAATTAGTAAAACAGCTGCCGGTAAATCTTCTGTTTGCCAGCACAAGTCATTCTAACATAATCTCAAACAGATTCTTGCAGTAGTATGGACATGAGAACACAGTTACATTTTCATAGACAGCAAGCAGTTCACCCTAGTGAATGATCATCAGGCCCATCTAATGGCATTCATATTTAGGAACCCTAGATTCAAGATGCCAATTTGCATTAAAGAATGGGGACTGTTTATTCACAAGAACACGCAAACACCATCATACACAAATCATAAAAGGACAACAACCCAGCCAACTACATGTCCTGGCTTCGTATGGAGTCAATCAAGATAAGAAAGTAATTGCAAAAGAAATACATAAACTTCATTGTGGGCATTATGTATTCCTCAAGATAATTTGAGGTGGTACATAAACTTGCATGGCTGTATACAAAGTCAAGCTTAGCGTGATCAAAAACTGTTGGTGACATCAAGACAATGACATCATCCCTGCAACACTGAAGAAAAAAGTCATTGTTCTAACACATGATGGGCATCGGGTAATTGTGGCAAACAAAAGAGCGCAACAATGCCAAGTATGGTTCGCCATTCTTCCTCAGATGGTGAAGACATACTCTAAGGGTGCTGTCGGTATTAGGCTCCTCCTCTACAAATATATGCTCTCCCAGTAAGCACATGGTGCAAAATGGCCATAGGTTTATTTGGAGCACTACAATCAGAAACTTACATACTAGTTATCATGAACAAATATAGATGATTCCTTTTTTAGCCAAGCAGCTCTCCTCAACAAACGCAAATGTAGTAATCCCTGCTCTAGCCTAAGGGCCAAATGTACAACCCTTTTTTGAGGCCGAAAACAGGAGGTCGGCGCCTTGGCGACTGCAAAGAAGGTTCCAGGCATGTACAAAGGCTATTTTGCGAGTCACTGACTTGCAAAATATCGTTTGCGAATCTCGCTATCAGGAAGGGGCGTCCCTTCCTAATAGCGGGTCACCATGCCGTGTACTATTGTTTTGCAATCGCATTTACATCCTCAAAACACTCACAGTTTACCACCCTTTTCAAAAGGGTGGTGAACCATTTGCAAATGGGAAGGGGTCCCCAGGGGACCCCTTTCTCTTTGTGTATGGGTGCGTATATATTTTTTAGGAGCAGGCAGTGGTACCAGGAACCACTGCCTGCCCTTAAAAAATGAAACTGAAAAGGTTCATTTTCCTTTTTTAAATGAATCCTGTTTTTCTTTAAGGAAAATGGGCAGCCTTTTTTCATGAAAACGTCTTTATTTAAAAGCATCCCAGACATGGTGGTCTGCTGACGCCAGCAGGCCAACATCCCTGTGTGTGCTTGACATTCCCAATGGGGTCGCAAATTGCGACAGCCTCATTAAAGGCCAGATGTATCAAGGCATTTGCGACTCGCAAAGGCCGAAATTCACAGAATTTCGGCCTTTGCGAGTCGCAAACGGCCTTTTAGCATGATTTGGAATGTAAGAAAAAATCGCAATTTAAGGAATCACAAAAAATTGCGATTCCTTATTTTGCCATAGCATTTAAGGAATCACAATTTTTGCGATTCCATAAATGATATGTATGTAACTTTTTGAAATAGCGATTTTGTGTTAAGAAATCGCAAATTACCACCAACTTGAAGTTGGTGGTAATTTGCGATTTCTTTTCAAAATGCCCTATTTGGCATTTGTGAGGGTGGCATGTGACACACATACATGCCCGTAGGGCATGTATGTGTGCCACATGCACACACATGTAAATTTCAGGGGTGCAGCAGGGTGTCTTTGAGACACCCCTACACCCTTGAAATAATTCTCAAATTGCGATTAGCAAATTGCGAATTCGCAATTTGAGAAATATTGCACTATCATTCCTATGGGCCTCCTGGCCCATAGGAATGCATTGGAAATTATTCCTTATTTGCGAATTCGCAAATTGCGAATTCGCAAATAAAGAATATTAAGGAATCGCAAAAAAATAGCGATTTTGTACATACATTCCATTTTGCGAATTCTAAATAGCGATTTGCAAAAAATCGCTATTTAGAATTCGCAAATCGGAATCTTGATACATCTACCCCTAAGATTCATTAGACATGCAATTTGCTACCCCATTGGGAAACGCAAACAAGGTCTGAGACACTGATGTACATCCCAATTTGCAAGTCGCAAAATATGAATCGCAAATGCAATGCAATTTGTGAGTCGCCCATTTGGGTCATGCATCTGGCCCTAAGTCTTTGCACATTGGGGAATCAAACAGATTGTGTAGACGTACACCATTAACACCTTGGCTGCTAGAGCAATTTTCCTCCAGTGCTGAATTATTTAAAAGCCCCTTGTTCATGACGAGCTCAGCTCGTCATCAGCACAGCTCCACTGTGCCTCATGACGAGCTGAGCTCGTCATGAGCATCGAAGGGGTTAAAGCCTCAAGCAAATGTGAGACAACCTACCGGTACAGCAAACCCAGAACATGGTACGACAAGCAGGTCACAACACACAACAGATTACAAATGGTCAGCATGTGATGATAACTTTCATGTAAGGCCATAAAGTCTGCATTCAGATGCCAAAATGGGACTGTTGAGGAGATATCACTAAGTAAGACACCGATGGACATCCCTCGCTCTCATAGAGTAGGTGAATGTCTTTTTTTTGTTCTTTTTTTTTGTCCTCATTCACCTCAAACCCCATTGAACAAACTAGCTGTCCATACCAATACTCAATTGTCTGAGAAGTGTAGGCATTGAGTTGGTATCTCATGGAAATGCCCGCCTACATGTACTTTGACAGACTTGGATGTCACTAACTCCGGAAAGGGGGAGAGGTTACTCTTCGACTAAGCCCGCAAGAGCCTGGTGGACATCGTCATTGGAAATCAGAATATGTGGGGGTGCCCAATGTGGTCCGAAGAGTTCCAGGGAGGCATATTCATAGGACACACTGTTTTAAGATGAGTAATTAAAACAAGAATATACCTCCCAATCAATCAAGCCCAACCCACTTAAGCAACAAGTCCAAGAATTCTATCTTTTTACTGCTGCAAGCTCTGGACAAGTCCATTTTAGATGTCTCAAAAAGCGAAGACATCCAGTCAGAGTGCGTGGGAGGGGTGGATTCAGTCCAATGCTTACATATTTGTCTGCTGGATAGCAGAATAGCATAGAATAAGAGGGATCTAGCTGGTCCGGTACCTTGGTTGGTAAGATCCAACATTATCAAAGCCAGGTCTATTTGGATTGGGGCACCCACAATGTCCACCAAAGGCTTCCCAACTCCATCCCAAACAACTGCAATGGCAGGACAGTCCTTGAACATGTGTACATCTGAGGCTTCAACCAGACCGCACTTCCCACAGCTGACTGGAGCCCCCCTCAAACATTTAGTCAGCTTCAGTGGAGAAAGATAGGCCCTGTGTGCGGTGAAGAAGGGGTTTATCTTCAGCCAGGCAGGTTTTACTATACCAAAAGGAGTCTTAAATGAGTTCTGCCATAGTAGCTCACACTGTTCATTTGGTAGAAATTCACCCCATAATTCATCTGCAAGTTTAAATTTACCGTCCACAGCCTCCTCCATAGACCAATACCAGAATGAGACCTTCCTCCTCCCAGCTGGCCGTGCTACAAACTGATGTTCAAGAGTGTTACCCCTTCCTGTGGGATTTTTGAGATTTTGACGTGTTTGAACCTAGCTCTGCAACTGAATATACTTAAACTTTGAAAGGCCCACTCCGAATCTTTCTCTCAATTTCTCCCAAGAAATGAGTGCGCCCTCATAAGCCAGGTCCCCTCCATACCATCAAGCCCGCTTCTCTAAGAGGTAAAGCCAACCTGTCCCTTAAACATTCCGGTGCACCCAGTGAATGCCAAAGGGGGGCTAAACTTGAAAAGTAGTTAAGGCCAACAAGGTGCTTTAATCTAGCCCATGTTCTGACCATTGCCTGGAGGACCTTAAATTTAATTTTTTTGAAGAATTTTGGTTTCCCAAATTTAAACAAAAAGCCCGCCTCAGGTAGACTGGCACCCCCCATCATAGCCAGGAACATTCATCCCATCCCAGTGCTTACTGGCATTTTTAACAGCATTCAAGAATGTGTACGCTGAAAAGCCCAGGCATAATATTGTAGGTCAGAGAAAGCAAGACCGCCTTTCTCTCTCCTACGCCTTAATTTCTTCCAGGCTTTTCCGGTAGTTCTACATACCCAGACAAAGGAGTTTAGGGCCAGCTGAAGTTTATCAATAGCTGCTTTATCAAAGTGTAGGGGAATTGAACTGGAGAGAAAGGTTTTTTTAGGTAGAACCACCATCTTGACCAAATTTACCCCCCCAATAATAGTTATGGGGCTCAAAATGTCATCTTTTTTTGGCAATCCCTTGACACTTGCGCTAAATTGACTTCTGCGATCTTAGCTATGACATGGAAAATTCTGACCCCCAAATATTGCATGCTGGGGCTGACCTGATGCTTGCTCCTCTCAAGGTTCCACTTCATAACCTCGGCCTTCCCGGCGTTCACCTCGTACACTGAGACCTTGCCCGAATTCCTGTGCCAGTCTGATCACCACCGGGAATGTTGTTGCCAAGTCTGCAAAAAGAACCAAAATGTTGTCTGCATACAGAGCCACATTCTTTTCCCACTCTCCATGTTTAAAGGGCACAGTACTAAGATCTTCCCTGAGCCACTGAGCAAAAGGCTCGATATACAGATCGAAAAGAGAGGAAAGAGGGCAGCCCTGCCTGGTCCCCTTGGTGATCTTAAAAGGTTTGGTCAGATTACCATTAACCAGCAGCCTGGCTGATGGCTCTTGGTATATCAGCTGAATGGTATGACAGAACTTCTTGCCCAAGTTGAAGTTCCCCATGACTTCTGACAGGTATAGCCAATTGACCCTGTCAAAAACCTTGGTAACATCGAGTGTCAAGGCTGCAAGAGGAAGTGAATATGTAGAGGCAATATCTATTGCTCCAATAAGGTCAAAGGTAAGGTCTGATAGATATCTGCCTTTGACAAACCCCTTCTGATCAGAGTGAACATATCGCCCATGACAAGACCCAACCAGGCTGGCAAAATCGTGGCAAAGATTTTATAGTCCGCATTCAAGAGCGAAATGTGCCTATATGACCCACAGCTCGCAGGATTTTTACCAGATATAAAAATCAAAATGACTGTAGCATCATTCCAGGACCCTGGAGGTTAAGGCCCTCTGATAGGATCTTATTGAATAGTTGTGTCATGACCGGGATTATTGCCTCGCCCAAGGACCTGTAGAGCTCAGCTGGTAGCCCATTGGGCCATGCGGCTTTCCCTCTCGTGCAGGCAGCTATGGCCTTCCTCACTTCCTGCATGTTGTCTTGTTCTACGTCTTCCTGCTGTTTAGAACTCAGGGGTGCTAGTGTGGTCCTATTCAACTAGTCCTTGACCTTGGGCCTATCCTCAGCACTATCTTCTTGATATAGGTCTTGAAAAAAATTGAAGAAGGCCTCACCAATTTTTTCATCTGAAGATAGAGTGGCTGCCCCATTGTCTGCAGTGATTTCCGTAATCTGATTGCGGAGCCTATCTGCCTTTGCCTTCCATGCCAGAAGTTTTCCTGCCCCTTCCCCGTATTCGAAATGGGCGATCTTACTTGCATCCAATCTGCGCATAAGCCTTGTTTGAAGAATACTCTCCAACTGCTCCATTAATTTACTAAGTTTACCCAGATCTTCTTGCTGCCACCCCCTTTTCTGAATCGTTTTTGGCCACTATAGGTGTGGCAGGGTATACTCAGACATGAGTCCCTTGCTCACTGCACCATCAGGATTCAAGCAAGCCGGGCTGACGATGGCTGAAATGCCAGAAACCGGTCCCCGGAAGCTTGTCTCCTTTCTGGTGAAGAATTGGCTTGGTAGTTTGGTCTGCCCTGTTCCCATGATGCACTGGGCCAGGGACAGACTAATTTGCATATAGCCAGGTTCTGAGCTGGGATGGTGCAGTGAGCTAAATAATGGTGATGGATCAAGCCCTGATCTTTGGACTGGGTAAGAGTGGTCTGCTTAATTCAGACACTCTGTTCATCACCACCCCCTTTTCTGAATCGTTTTTGGTCACTATAGGTGTGGCAGGGTATACTCAGACATGAGTCCCTTGCTCACTGCACCATCAGGATTCAAGCAAGCCGGGCCGACGACGGCTGAAATGCCAGAAACCGGTCCCCGGAAGCTTGTCTCCTTTCTGGTGAAGAATTGGCTTGGTAGTTTGGTCTGCCCTGTTCCCATGATGCACTGGGCCAGGGACAGACTAATTTGCATATAGCCAGGTTCTGAGCTGGGATGGTGCAGTGAGCTAAATAACGGTGATGGATCAAGCCCTGATCTGTGGACTGGGTAAGAGTGGTCTGCTTAATTCAGACACTCTGTTGATCACCACCCACTTTTCTGAATCGCCTTCTCAAAAGAACCTGACTGTTAAGTTCTGCCTCCATTACCTTCATTTCTGCCTCCAAGGATGCGATCTCCTCTCTATACTTTTTGTTCCTACAACTCACCCTGCTAGTAATAATGCCCCTTAAAAACACTTTAAGGGAGTCCCAGACCACGGTGGTAGTAGCTGAGCCTAAATTAACCTTCAAAAAGAATTCAGTCTCCCGGGCTAAGAAGTACATCTCTTTCTCCTCAAGAAGGAATGTTCGGTGGGCCTGCACCCAGTCAAGATCTAATAATATTCTAGAGTGATCTGAAAGATGGGACGTCAGATATATTATGCCTTTAAACTTACACCTTGGAGAGTAGCTGACCAAGATATAATCAATTCTTAATTTATGTCGATACTTGTTGTTACAGTATGATACACCCAGCTGCTGACCAGATCTTCCTCTCTAAATGTCGTAAAGACCAGTTTGCGCCATCATAGTCTGTAGATACACCCTTGACCTAGAAGGGACAGCTGCTCTGCTACTTGCAGATTTGTTGAGTGTTGGATTAAGAACAATATTATAGTCCTGGGCCATAATAACCAGATCTAGGAAATCTAGGAGGTGCGAAAAACGGTTTTGAGAAAAGAGGGGTCATCTTGATTTGGACCATAGTAGCTAATCAAAGTGAGCAGGAGGCCCATTAAGGTGACATTCAATATTACCCATCTGCCGCATGGGTCTTCCAGATGACGTAAAATCTGGACATTGGCTTGTTTTTTAAAAAGAACAAGAACTCCTCTAATGTTAGTAGTCTGGTTTGTACATATAAAGAAGTCCACACATTTTTTATTTTTAAACATTTCATTGGTCTATTCCTTAAGAAAGTGTGTTTCCTGGAAGACAATGATCTGCGCAGGAGAGTCTTTTAAATATTGCAGGATCTTGGCTCTTCTAGACATCACGCGCAGGCCATTGACATTCCAGGACAATATATGGATAGTTTTCATGGTGGTTTAAGTCTGAGATTCCAGGCTCACTCAGGACCGAGGGAAGACCAGCACCAGATCCCCTGAAATCCAACAGCAGCTACCTGGACTATGTTTGAAGCGAATGAGGTATTTTTGTGGTCTCTGGCCCTTAATGATTTTGCCTTTAAATCCAAGTTGAGGATCTTCTTCTTTAGAGAATATGTAACGAAGTTGATAAGTATTTTTCTTGGCTTTGTTCTATCAGGATTACTACGGAAAGGGTCCCTATGGATTCTCTGTGTGTCGCTTCTCAGGGTCCCCTCTGACTCTTCAAGCTGCAGAGATTCTTTGCACAGTGTAATAACATAGAGTTTGAGGTCAGCACCTTCATTCCCTTCCGGGATATTCAAAAAGGCAAAGGTTATTCCTTTGGAAATTGTTCTCCAAGGTTTCCATTCTATCACAGAGGGCCAATTCTTCCTTTTTAAATTTCTGGATATCCGCCTTGGCAGCCCCGAGATTGTCTTTTAGTACTCCCACTATGTTCTCTAGGGTCTCATTCCTGGTATTTAAGAGGTCCACCTTCCTCTCCAATGACTCACAGAAGTTCCTCATCTTACCCTGGTTAGCCACAGATACAGAGAAGCCTTTCTTTATATCACCCGATATTTTGTGGTGAAAAGAACATCCATTGAGGCTACTGAGGACCCACTCGATTCCTGAACCTTGGAGTCTTTGTCCACCCCGCTGCTATCTTGACAAGCAACTGCCACATGACCCTGAACGGCAGGATCTGTCACTTTATCAGACGCTGCCCCAAGCGTACTCACAGCAACTATAGTTATTGATTCTGCCTGGGGAGGCAAACCACTAACAGACTCCATGCTGTTGGCGACTAATTCTGCAGTAAGTTGCCCAGTAGAGCCTCTTCTAAGGACTTCGCCCTTCTTCTTGAAGTCCAGTACCGCTGGTTGTATACGTAAATATGACCGTAAAGAAGGGGTGACCCTGATTTTAATGTCCAGGGTGTTACTTTTGGCCCTCCCAGGCTTGATGCTTCTTCCTTTGACCTGGTATGTTTGAAACGCAGAACTATTAATAGGGGTCGCTAGGTTTGGGGAGCGTCCACTCCTCAAAAGGCTGTTTATTAAGGTTTATGCTAGCTTTTGTTTTCCTGGGTCCCGGAGTGGCCCCCTGCGTTTCTTACTTTTCTTGTTCCACCCCCTTATGGCCGCAGCAGAAGCCGCTCTCAAGTCTCAACTGTAATGAGGGACAAACCTGAGCCTTCCGGATTCCGAGTAGCTGATGCACCCCCTCTGATTGCTCAGATGACACCCCTGACTGCGGCCCCCCGACACAGTAGAAGCGCTGTCTACGGAAGCCAGCTCCTGTTTAGACCTGTCCCGCTTCGGTGCGTTGAGGTAGCGGCTGATGCTGACGCTGCCTCCACTGATCCGGAGGAGCCCGCGAGCCACTGCTCTGGGAGCCACCCTGCGCCGCAGGGGCAGCAAGGACCTGTGTTACACCCCTGCTGCAGCAACCCACTGTGTTACCCTGTCGCAAAAGATTAAAAGTGAAAACACAAGCTGTTATATCGCAATGTTTGCCCTGTGCAAATGCTTAGAAAGCAGCACACACAGCATTTTTAATTGTCACTATTATTCACTACACAACCCTTCCTTTGCACCCTATGTACTCTTCAGTGGGCAGGACTAGGTAATATAGCAGCTACACCATACTTTCCCCAGAATCTAGTGAATGGAGTGAATGAGCACGAATACGAACGTCAGAAGACTGTCCGGATGACCTTTACACGTCAGGTGATGAAGGTGCAGGAGGCTATATTTGGTTCCTATACTTCAGCGTTGCCAGTGCTGTCAGCTAATGGGGGCGTGTCGTGCGCTCGTGCGTTGGGCGCAACAGAATTTACACGTTTTTTTAAAGCTTTTAAGCTGCAGCCAGTAAAGTATGGAAACAAGGAGGAGCAGTGGTTCCATTTCCCCGTTTCCAAGTTGTGCTGTCTGCAGCTCTTGCACTAACCTGGAGTACTTCCCAGTTAAGGTATGCACTGTAGTTAGAGCGGCGTTTTAACAACAGCCACACAACTCTGCGCACGTGCACTTCTTAAGATACGCGCAAACGCTCAGCTGCTCGGTCTATGGATTTTACCGGTTCATTGACAGTTGAATATTTTAGTTCAGCGTCATTAAATAAGACTGACGACGAGCTAAATAGGCCCTGTCTTCTAGGCTTCCTGCTGCGTTATGTTGTGTACTTTGGCAGGAGACCGTGTGAGCAGTGGTTCTGCCTGAGACACACGAGGCTCGTCTTACTTCGATACACCTTCTTCAGAAGCGAAGGTCAGGATTTCAACACTTTACTATTAGTGCTACATTTACTTTTCTATAGTGAAGCAAATAACCAAGGCCAACTTCGGTGGGTTCTTTTCACGCCTCGACCTAAACCACAAAACGTTATGAAAAAACAAACCACGAGTGTTGGACCAATGCGAAACAAATGTCAGCCCACCTGGTGACTAGTCAGATGACTTTAGGCATAGCTTTGTGTGATATTTTTCCTGGTGTGTTATATGGTGCGTGAAAACCGCAGGCTACAATGATACAAGGAGCCGTGACTTGTTCCAGGTCAGGAAAGGGCTAATGAATAGGGTGGGAGTTCGGCCTCCTTATTAGGCATAGCAAGAAATAACATTATTTCAAAGAAATACATTCTTAGTGACTACTTTCTCCCTGCTGTGGCAATTAAACCAAATGTGCAAATATTTAGAGGTGTATTTCAGGAAAGCACCTCACTTCGGAGTTATTTTCATCAAATTCTAGAAGGAAATGACAGGGATTTCACTGCCTTTGGGCATCTATGCTAGTTACTTGGCTGACCTTAATGACTGAGAAATACCTGAGTTCACTTCTGTTTCCCATTCAGAACCTGCAAGACTGGTGATCTATTATATTTATTCTTATTGGCAATTTTATATACATCGCAGACATGGCCCGAAGGCATCAGAGTGCTTTACAGCAGTAGCATGATACAAGGGTAAAACAAGTCACAGTTACAATAAGTAGGTTCAGACATATTGCATTGGTTGCTGCGACCAAGATAAATGCAGCTGTTGGACAAGAGATTTACATCGTTCAAGCATTGATTATGATGGTGGGGGGACACAATGAATGTAGTTGGTCTACTGGATAGAGTACTTCGGTATGGACGTGTGTGATTAACCCTGGTGTATGTCAAATAGGAGGAGCTTGAGGTTCTTTTCGAAGGTGACTAGGCAGTTTGTTAGGCGAAAGGAGGGAGGTAAGGAGTTTCCAGATTCTTGTGGCACCACCAGAGAATGACTGGCTCATGTAGCTGGAAAGACTCTTCCATCTCCCCAGTCCACCACAGCTCTATTGTGCTGTTTATGTGGACGGAGGGAACACGGTTGTTTCCATTTTGTCGGCCACTATTTTCCGCGACACAGGGAGTTTGGCGGTCTAGTTGCTGGGCTCTTCTGCCTCCTTCCAGGGTAAAAGGGCAGCATGGCGCCATCGCGCAGTGGACGAACACAGCAGGCACGCCAAAGGCAAGCCCGTCTGCACCCGTTAGTGGCCGGATCGCGTCAGGACCCCTGGTCATCTCCTTCCAGGTATGTGACAATGTATAGTTTGCTACAACAGCTTGGAACTGGGTGCCATTAATAAGCATGATAAGTCATTACAACACGCTTGTGCACGCTTAAACCCAGCAAACCTCCCCGAGAAGTCCAAAGTACCTTGCTCCACTTGTGAGTTTGTATTGAAGGCCCATGACTGGGTAAAACCAAAGGGGATGATGGACGGAGTGTTGAACAATGCAAGCACTCACCCCCACTCAACTGATCTGGGTTTAATCCATCATCATTCTTTAGCTCACAGCGCCACCCCAGTTCAGACATGGCCATATGCAAATCAGTCTGACCCTGTGCCTCATAGGAACAGTCCAGCCCGAACTGCCAAGCCATGTCTTTCCTGGACCGGAAACAAGCATCCTAGGACCGGTTTCTGGCTAATCAGCCATCATCAACCAGGCTAGCTTGAATCCAGTGGCAAAGTGAGCAAGGGACCCACTTCTGGGCATACCCTGCCAACTTAGTGGGAACAAAGCAAAACCAAAGGGGATGATGGACGGAGTGTTGAACAATGCAAGCAGTCATCCCCAGTCAACTGACCCGGGTTTCAATCCATCATCATTCTTTAGCTCACACCGCCACCCCAATTCAGACAGGGCCATATGCAAATCAGTCTCACCCTGTGCCTCACGAGAACAGTACAGCCAGAACTGCCAAGCCATGTCTTCCCTGGACTGGAGCAAAAAGGAGGAGTCCCAGTAATCAAGAAAAGATTTACAAGGCAGAACATATAATAAACCAATCACAAAAGAAATCTGTTCACATTGTTTTAATCACAATGTGAATGCTTGTTACAAATATATAACGTATATTGACATGTAAATATAGCTCATGAGGTGCCCCAAAGGTAGTAAAGGACAAGGGAGGGGGGAGTGATCCTGTGAGGAGATAGTGGAGGAAGGAAGAAGGAAGTTTATTGTGACAATTAAATCAGTCAATTGGCATTATTCGTCCGTATTACACAATATGTGCAGGAATGGGGACCGCAAAGTTCAAATTGTCATTTCAAAAGAACAGCATACTCCGAAACAGTTCAATAAATGAAAGGTCAGGGCGTGGAGTTGGTGATAGGGGTGGTTGTCGACGTTTCGACCCTCTATAGCGCAGGTAGATTTGCTATCCTTGCTGTTGGGTCTTCATCAGGACGGGGGAAGGGGACACACCTATTCAATGTAGAATATATAAATTAAAAATGGGAAATGAATCCCTAACTAGTTCCAAAAAGGGAAAGCACATCAGTGTTTACATGAGGTCGTAGGGACTAAAATCATTTTTATGATACAGAATAAGGCGGGTGACTTCATACGCCACACATTTAATATCCATGAAATTACTTAACTCAGCAAATATTAGGTTCACCTTACATAGATGAAAAGAATTTGCACTAACTAAATATTCTATGGAGGAAAGAAGGAGCTAGGCCAGTCTGAAAATCCAGTAGCCGGACAACTAAGCATCCAAGGACTTAAGAGTATACCTAGCAATTAATCAGTATCGGTAAGGAGAACTCACCATAAAGTAGCCTAAAATTGGATCGTGATGCCATGCGATGGCTAGGTCCGAATAGATCGTTTTCAGAATGAAGAAGCTGTTGATAGCCAAAAAAGGCAGACCGTTAGGCACTTGCACTACACATTGAGTTTACGTGGACTAGTTTAACAATGGGGTTTACCATGAATAAATAACGTGACGACCCCAAGGTAATATGCGTAGTCTGTTAACTCAGCAGTTGTCTCGAGGCTGAGGAGTGTACAAAAACATAAATCCCCCGTAATTAGCAGGCGGGAGGCTAGTAGTAACACCACAATTCGAAGCAATTAACCAGCGAGTGAAACTCACCAAGAGGACACTGCCCTGTTGCGGTCGTATGGGGGTCAGGCTGATGCACAAAAGTGCTGCGTGGATAATTCTGAAATTAAAATTAAGGGGCCAGAGTTTAAGTATAGGAGCAAATAGCTGTGCAGTGCCCACAAGACTAAATTCAATCGGGCGGTGGGACTCACCGAGCAGCAACGATCGGGTGCCGATCTTGCGTAGTCCGGATCAGTCGGACAGAATGCTCCGTGATGAAGCCTGTAATAACAAAGCGGGAGGTCATATTGTAGACTGCCCATAGCGGTATGGATATCTCGCAAGTATCAAAGGTCTGGCGATGCGCTTACCGGTTATTAGAAGTTAATCCTAATCAGAAACGAGCATGGTTCGCAATGGCGACGCTTCGTTCCGGGTTGTGAGATATCCCCATAGTAACAGAGTCACGTGGTGCAGAGCACCCGTGTGGACATAGAAAAAAGACTCCGGTTCAATTGGAAGGAAACATCCTAATGGTGTAGAGTATCTTAAAAATAACTGGAAATGCACGCTAGTAAGGGATCCTGTGGCAATGATTATGGTCTCACAATGTAAACATTCATAAAATTTAGAACACATAATTAACACTTTTGAGAGAACGATTGGAAGGTGACAGTGTATGCATATATATATAGGGGTCAAAGCCACCAGTCACATAGACCCATTCATGGAATTTAGCAAGCATATATAATAATAACCATATTTATGCGTGGGCGATAAATGTACATGGCGTACCTCTCACAAGAGGGTAAAGGCCATGATGTTGATAACATACATATATATATATATCGTGGTAACCATATTCATGAGTGGGCAGTGGGTTTCGTGGGGTGCCAACGTATATCAGCAAGCAGGGGCAAAGGATGGCATATATAATGTTCGATGAATTGCAGTTGGTGTGTGTTTTCAGTGAAACTTTTTGATCGCGGTACGTGAATTCCTTGGTTTGGATGACACTGTCGCATGCCTTGCACTGACCACATCTGAAATGACCCACTATGGCCGGTAAATTCCAAAGTGTTGCGACCGTAGGGTCATCTCTGGTCTTCAACAGGGAGCGAACCACATGATCCTTCACACTCCGTGCTTTTTTGAAAGCATGTAGAGGCGGGTTTGGTTGTTGGATATCATCTGATATCAATTCCCAATGGCGATTAATGATATGTTTAATTTTGTTACTCTGTGTGCTGAAGGTAGTCACGCATACAATCCTTTCTTGATGATCTCCCTTATCAGTTTTCGGGGTGAGCAACTCATCTCGGGGGTAGAACCAGGCTCTTTTCCTTGCTCGCTTGAGTAGTAGTTTTGGGTATCCCCTGCTTAAAAGTCGTTGCTTTAGTTCCTCAGATTCGGTGAAGTAGTGATCCTTGTTGGAACAATTCCTGCGGATCCGCAGGAATTGTCCAAATGGTAAATTGTCTCGTAAGGCTCTGGGGTGGTGACTGTTATAGTGTAACAGAGAATTCCTTTCGGTGGGCTTTCGATAGAGAGTTGTTAGTAGATGTCCCGAACATTCATAGATGGTGAGATCAAGGAAGTTGATTTTGTGGCTGTCTGATTCAATCGTGAATTTAAGATGTCCAGATTGGTTATTCAACCAATCAAAGAACAACATCAGTCCATCCAAATCACCGTTCCAGACTAGCAGGATGTCGTCTATGTACCGCATCCCGTGACCCAGTTGGTCTCTGTGCAGTAACATGTGACTCTGGTTGTTTTTACCCCCATGGGAGGGGTACGCCGTGTAACTTGCACTCTGCTTACAGTATTGTTATTACTTAATACCTCCAACAATTGTCTCTGAGGATTGCCGTAACCTGTGGCCTTTACCCTCGTGTGAGAGGTACGTCACGCTCTGCTATATCCAACTGAATTGCATTTATTGCCATACCTTCTATTCATCACTGCTACATGATTTCGGTTGGCTACTGCCCCCGTGTGAGAGGTACCCCACGAAACCCACTGCCCACTCATGAATATGGTTACCACGATATATATATATATGTATGTTATCAACATCATGGCCTTTACCCTCTTGTGAGAGGTACGCCATGTACATTTATCGCCCACGCATAAATATGGTTATTATTATATATGCTTGCTAAATTCCATGAATGGGTCTATGTGACTGGTGGCTTTGACCCCTATATATATATGCATACACTGTCACCTTCCAATCGTTCTCTCAAAAGTGTTAATTATGTGTTCTAAATTTTATGAATGTTTACATTGTGAGACCATAATCATTGCCACAGGATCCCTTACTAGCGTGCATTTCCAGTTATTTTTAAGATACTCTACACCATTAGGATGTTTCCTTCCAATTGAACCAGAGTCTTTTTTCTATGTCCACACGGGTGCTCTGCACCACATGACTCCGTTACTATGGGGATATCTCACAACCCGGAACGAAGCGTCGCCATTGCGAACCATGCTCGTTTCTGATTAGGATTAACTTCTAATAACCGGTAAGCGCATCGCCAGACCTTTGATACTTGCGAGATATCCATACCGCTATGGGCAGTCTACAATATGACCTCCCGCTTTGTTATTACAGGCTTCATCACGGAGCATTCTGTCCGACTGATCCGGACTACGCAAGATCGGCACCCGATCGTTGCTGCTCGGTGAGTCCCACCGCCCGATTGAATTTAGTCTTGTGGGCACTGCACAGCTATTTGCTCCTATACTTAAACTCTGGCCCCTTAATTTTAATTTCAGAATTATCCACGCAGCACTTTTGTGCATCAGCCTGACCCCCATACGACCGCAACAGGGCAGTGTCCTCTTGGTGAGTTTCACTCGCTGGTTAATTGCTTCGAATTGTGGTGTTACTACTAGCCTCCCGCCTGCTAATTACGGGGGATTTATGTTTTTGTACACTCCTCAGCCTCGAGACAACTGCTGAGTTAACAGACTACGCATATTACCTTGGGGTCGTCACGTTATTTATTCATGGTAAACCCCATTGTTAAACTAGTCCACGTAAACTCAATGTGTAGTGCAAGTGCCTAATGGTCTGCCTTTTTTGGCTATCAACAGCTTCTTCATTCTGAAAACGATCTATTCGGACCTAGCCATCGCATGGCATCACGATCCAAGTTTAGGCTACTTTATGGTGAGTTCTCCTTACCGATACTGATTAATTGCTAGGTATACTCTTAAGTCCTTGGATGCTTAGTTGTCCGGCTACTGGATTTTCAGACTGGCCTAGCTCCTTCTTTCCTCCATAGAATATTTAGTTAGTGCAAATTCTTTTCATCTATGTAAGGTGAACCTAATATTTGCTGAGTTAAGTAATTTCATGGATATTAAATGTGTGGCGTATGAATTCACCCGCCTTATTCTGTATCATAAAAATGATTTTAGTCCCTACGACCTCATGTAAACACTGATGTGCTTTCCCTTTTTGGAACTAGTTAGGGATTCATTTCCCATTTTTAATTTATATATTCTACATTGAATAGGTGTGTCCCCTTCCCCCGTCCTGATGAAGACCCAACAGCAAGGATAGCAAATCTACCTGCGCTATAGAGGGTCGAAACGTCGACAACCACCCCTATCACCAACTCCACGCCCCCTGACCTTTCATTTATTGAACTGTTTTGGAGCATGCTGTTCTTTTGAAATGACAATTTGAACTTTGCGGTCCCCATTCCTGCACATATTGTGTAATACGGACGAATAATGCCAATTGACTGATTTAATTGTCACAATAAACTTCCTTCTTCCTTCCTCCACTATCTCCTCACAGGATCACTCCCCCCTCCCTTGTCCTTTACTACCTTTGGGGCACCTCATGAGCTATATTTACATGTCAATATACGTTATATATTTGTAACAAGCATTCACATTGTGATTAAAACAATGTGAACAGATTTCTTTTGTGATTGGTTTATTATATGTTCTGCCTTGTAAATCTTTTCTTGATTACTGGGACTCCTCCTTTTTGCTGCATTGATCACCCAGGTCCCAGTGACACTAGTTGGGTATAACCCCCTATATATTTCCCTGGACTGGAAACAAGCATCCTGGGACTGGTTTCTAGCTAATCAGCCGTGATCAGCCAGGCTAGCTTGAATCTAGTGGCAAAGTGACCAAAGGGACCCACGTCTGGGCATACCCTGCCAACTTAGGGCGAACAAAGTAAAACCAAAGGGGATGATGGATGGAGTGTTGAACAATGCAAGCACTCACCCCCAGTCAACTGATCTGGGTTTAATCCATCATAATTATTTAGATCACTCCACCACCCCAGTTCAGACATGGCCATATGCAAATCAGTCTGACCCTGTGCCTCATGAGAACAGTCCAGCCCGAACTGCCAAGCCATGTCTTGCCTGGACCGGAAACAAGCATCCTAGGACCGGTTTCTGGCTAATCAGCTGTTGATGGAGCAAGGTTTCGCACGTAAAGAGACTTGTTTGGATCCAACACCCTCTAAATAACAAATAACATATTAAATCAACATGTTTTGTCTTATTAATATTGGACCACACACCATTTCTAGTAAGCTGGGGAAGCTTGGCAATGTGCTTTTACTAACAGTAACTCAAATGCATTAAGATGGCCGCCGCAATGTGGGAATTTCACTGCGCATGCGTCTGCCACACTCATGTGACATGACGTACTCTCTGCTCACTGCGCACTAGTGTTAAAGATGGCTGCTCTATGTTCCACATGCTAATGCTTATGCTGCTGCTTGTACTAAACCTTGTTAGTTCTGCCTAAATATTAACGCTATAGTTAAAATAAAGTAATGTGAATGGAGTAGAGATAAGTAGTGTACAGTGCATTCATTTATTCCTTGTTTTAAAATTGTTTCTTTTTAACTTTGCTACTAGTTCGTATTTGGGCCTGATGTTACCTCGCTGTGCTCCATATTGAAAAGAGCTGCGTCTGCGCAGAAGAGCTCAAGAGTCCTCAAGTCATGGCATTGAACTGGTGCCAGTAACAGACTTGCCTGTGAAAACCAGGAGAACCTCACCTTTTGACCTCTCGAAAGAAAGCTCAACAGTACAAATGTTATACATTGTATTTGTTATTGAAACATTCATTGTCGGGTGGAATAAAAGTGCATGGGAAAATAATATTATGGGAGGGAACATTGATTTAAATATTTGAATGAAATGATCTCATAACTGGTATGGTGTGATGACCTTTCCTCGCCTTTAAACCAATCAAATTGAGGGAATACACAAATTTGCAACATTGGGGGGTGGTACATTGCCCTGGAAAATGGTATATTTAAGTTAGGCTTAGCTAGTTAGTTTGTCCGACTTGTCCGAATAGCTGACCTGTCACTGACCCAACATACTCAATAGGCGATCGAGGGCAGAGGTGCTGGCGGAGCACTCTAACAGAAGAATCGATAACCCAATCGGGGTTCTGAGGGCAGAAATTCGATAACCCAATCAGGGTCCGACTGTTAGCCGCAGAGAGGGGTGTGACACTGGCGTTGCACTTTAAGAGAGGGTACTGATCCTGACCTGCGTTGGGCCTGTCCTGATCCAATTTGGTCCTTACCTGTCTTTGTTCTGGTCTGCACCTGTCCTGTCCTGTTTGCATCTGAACTATCGGGAGTCCTGTCCTTTATTCCAGCCCATGGCCAGGGTTGGTTTTCACACCATTCTAGGTAAATATAATCTATTTGGGTATGTCATTGTATTGTTTCCCTTTTCTTTCCCTTCCTATGTTTCAATGTTTAAAGAAAGTTTTGTAATATTTTCGCATCATTCTGCTTTAATCATTATTTTCCTAATTGAAAAGGCTTTAACGGAGCTTGTATGGACTCTGACATTTAAGAATTTTCATAGATAAAGCATTTAAACCTTTCCCGAGTTTGTGGTTGTTTTATGAATACAAATGTTTGTTTTCTATTTATTATGCTAACACCCTTGATCCCTTGGGACTTTAGTTACCGGTGACAAGGATTGGTAAGTCAATGGTATAGGTATAAGTCCTAAAAGGTTAATTAAAATCCTGATTAGCAGGGTTTACCTGTTCAAAGTTTGTATGATTATGGGTCCAGGTGAGTATGGTAAAACGAGCAGGTGAACCCGTGCTCTATCACCGTCATCAGCCAGGCTAGCTTGAATCCAGTGACAAAGTGAGCAAGGGACCCACGTCTGAGCATATCGTGCCAACTTAGTGCGAACACAGCAAAACCAAAGGGGATGATGGACTGAATGTTGAACAAGACTGGGCATAGTCGAACTTGGTAAAAACTGTGACTAGGAATTTTCATACTGAAAAGTATAAGGAAAATGATATGGTTCACTCAGCCCTCATTAATGCACGCTCTCTCCCAAAGCAGAAATATGAGATAGCGAAGTTTCTGGATTTCTGGGGAGAGGAGTTGGCCTGACGGCTAGGGCGGTCGACCTCATATCTGGGGAACTGGGTTTGAGTCTCAGCAACAACGCTGAACATCCTGTGATTCTGGGCAAATCACTTTATCAACCCATGCCTAACAAAAATGAATGTGTCCTCATGTTCCTAACTGGTGCTATGTAAAGCGCTCTGATACCAGATTTGGGTCAAGTTTGCGCTATGTAAAACTCTTTAAAATAAAATAAAAAATAAAAAAATAACTATCAGCTAGCTCTCTTATTTATCACAGAAACTTTGGATGCCCCTTCAGCTGGCCCAAACTTTTGTATTGCCACTCCTGCCAGCTTCTCTGTACTGAAATGTGGTAGATCAAAGAAAAGAGGGGGAGGTTTGGCTCTCATATACCGAAATACCTTAATGATAAAGACAGTTATGGTCCCCTCTATGGTATGTGAGGCACTCAATTTCAACATAGCACTTTCCAATCATCAATCTTTACCCCTTACCTAGCTAGATTCTACAGGACTCTATCAAAGAATTACTGTCCCTACTCATTCGGCCGGTCACACGCTTGATTGCCTATTCACGAATAGCGAGCAGATCTCGGTAAAGGAGATCCCTCCTCTGACGTGGTCTGAGCACTATGCAGTTCTATTTGATATCTGTATTCTGCATCCTACTTCCCCACACACTAGGTCACACCCCCCTAAAAAGTTTAAGGCTTGGAGTGGTATAGACCAGGCTCTTCTTCAACAGCATTTATCTAAGACTCCGCCAGAAGCAGTTCTAGATCCAGAACTGGCCATAATAAACTATACAGACTGGCTCCAAAATGTCTTCGCTAAACTAAAGCTTTCTTTCTTTGTAGAGATCTTTTGAGAACCAAGGATTGGAGGGTTTTGGTCTTGATAATTTGCACTGCAGGGGTGCAAGTTTGTTGATAAGGGATTCCATGTAGCAGTTATATTTGTCTGCGGTCTCATTAACATTAAGGTGGGGTGTAATCGAGATTAGGATAGGTAGGGCCATGATGGCCATGGCTTCTGCATCAAGGTTTTCAATTTGTCCCTGAACTATATTTTCCCTTTCTTCGGTTGCCTAGACGTTTTGGTATATGAGCCAGTGAGGGAGAATGGGATCTGCTTGTGGTCAGACTAGTCGACTGGAATGGGGTCGTATGACTGTAGATTGGGGGAATTGGAGACTATGAGGTCAAGCATGGTGCCTTTGTGGTGTTGGGTTTAAGGCAGTGTTATTGGAGATCATTGCCTTCGAGAAAGGATGCAAAAGTGCTCACTAGGCTGTTACCCTTTATTCCCTAGTGGATATTGAAGTTAAGTGGTTTATAAGAAAGGTGTGACCATGTATTATAAGAAATAAACTACCACCTGCCATACATGATAAGTATGTCGCATGTCACCTCAGGGTTCCATAACTTTGTAAAGGAACTCGTCCTTGGGCCTTGTTCCTCTATACGGTCATGGAACTTTTCAATGACTTTCAATATCCTTATAATGTAAGGCAGGAGGTACTGTATCTCATATATAATCCATGTCACTAGATCTTGTTATATACTGATTCACTACCTGATCCCTCATCATCAATAGGAAAGCCATGTAATGGATAAAAGGACCTGTGGATCCTTGTTGGATGACACTATTACAGATTACATTGGCACACTTATGTAATCACTTAATTTTTATCATAAGCCCCCCCCCCCCAAGTCCTATCACAATTTGCTGGTCAACTGTGGACTCTAATATATTTCACCCTTTGGGCCCCAAATAGTCACATACTCAGAGCACTGACATCTCATATTAACAAATGATGACAATAACAGAGTCCAACTTGGCAAATCTCTTCAATTGACATTCCATAATGGCAGTCATATAACGAAGGCCTAGAAGGCAAACTTCACTACACAGGCAGAGTTCACACAATTTTTCCACTCTGCGCTCTGCTTGGAGTGTGGAGTTTGGCAAAAACTTTTCCACTGCCATAGAACAGAATTTACCGACAAACCTCCAATTAAAGTGCCACTGAATTAGGCTTAGCAAGGCATTGTCCATCAATACTGCATGCACCTTCAGAAGATGACTGCCATAGAAGCTGCCTTGGGGTCATGTCAGGGAAGAAGGAGCTCAACTCTAAAAAACTTGCTGCATGTTTGATGTGAGGTGGCAGAGCAGGGCGGTCAGGTCCTTGTAGTGCAGGTTCATCTTGTGAGCACGAGCCATGGACCCTTTCAAGGATTTTGAGCCAAGTGCAAATGGTGCGTGGAAGTCAGTTGCTGCTGTCGAGACGTGGACACTCCTCTGAAAAGCAGGTAGGAGGAAGGTTATTGCTACGCGAAGTCTTCCATTGCCGCCTAGCAAAAAGTGCAGCTTTAGGTGTTTGGCCGACATTTTGAAATCCCCCTAGGCTGATTCGGGAACTTTCCAAATTCATTGTTTAGCGTGCATATATTTCCAGGGAGTGCTCATGGTGGCTCGATCTATTACGTACTACGTTTATTTTTGCACTACAAGATAAAACAGTAAGTGTTCCTTATAATTGTTCCTAGTGGGTTGTTAGAAATGGAGTAGCGTGGTGCGGAGTGGATAGGCTAAACTCCAGGGCATTGTGTAAAGCATCTGCGCAGCCCACTCACAGGCGACACACTAGGCACACTACAAAAAGAGACCACACCAGGTTAGGTGAAAAAAACTGCATATATATTATGCAGAACACATTATAAGGCAATCACAGTTGTAACACTGTGCCAACTGGCACCAGGTAGCCATATATATGGGGGACTATTTACAGGGCAGGGCCAATCGGGCAGCTGCCAGAAACATCGCTAAGCAAAAAGAAAAAAATCTAAGTACATTAGCAATAAGGGTGTGACGGTCAGTAGCTACCGGCACAATCATGCACTGAGCAACATCACATTTGCATAAATCCCTTTAGCATGGGGCATAAACACATTAGGTCAAGAATCACAGCACATTCACATAACCACATGAGATCAGGCGTGAATCTAGAATATCTGAGCACCTCAAAAGGCATAAAACATATTATGTGTCCTCGTAAGACCTAAACGTATGCATGTGGCATCTCAATAGGCATAAAAGCACCTCAGACACAACAATGGGCATAAACCTCATCAGCAGCATGGGGCATGGCACATTATGTGGAACACCACCCTGGTAAGCATTAGGGGAAAAGTAACCATTAGCATTATAAACACATACATTAGGCATAACATATGAGGCATGTCAATAGGGCCATGAGCATGAAGTATAAACCATCTTATGCATAATCTCAACATCACATTGACCGGGAAACACATTATGCATGACAGTGGGCATAAAAACCTCATTAGCATAAGTGCAGTGTCATTAGGCATAAATCATGAGGCATCATAACCTGACATTAAGCTTAGGCCCAAAAACGGAAGCAGGCATGAGTAATGAGCATGGAGCATAATCATTAGGCAGAACACCAACAGTATAATCCTTGGGGAAAAAATAACATCAGGCCTCAACCTTAGGTTTTGAAACACATTATGCATAGCATTAGCCTGTAGCCACCTTATGCAATATTATTAGGGTAAAGACACTTTAGGCATACATCATGGCATTAGGCATCATCAAATACAAAAGGCACCAATCCTGGGGTATAAACACCTTAAGCATTAGTCTTTGCAGGTACATTAGGCACCATTGGGGCATTTCTCATTAGCATAAGAGCATGGACATCATGGCAGGATTACACTGCGTGTAGAAATGCATTAGGCCTCAAGTCAGAAGGGAGAACCTCATACATGCACACACGTTGCAAAGATTGCCACCACTCCCTGGAAGTAGCTGTCTTTCAGGTGGGCAGTATAGATAACGTGCTCTCCTCATGCACCCCTCCTCCCACCTAGCAGAAAGGGCTGGAAGATTCTAGTAGGTCCATGGCAGTTCCAGCCTAAACTGTCACTGTGGTGGAAGTGTAGAGCACCTTGTCACTTCAAACACTAGACCGCCAACCCACCTCAGGCATGCGGCACAAGCAGACAGAAATGGTGTCCATTTTAAGTTGCATTTTACAAAGTTGCATTTCTACAGTGGTGGAAACAAAGGTGCGTACACCATTGCACAACATTTATTATTTTCAGTTCAGACATACCATGTCAGTAAAAAGACTAGGGGTAAAAGCGAAAATTTTTAGACCAATAAGGGCCAAGTCCAACATGGGTAGTTCTACTTGTCATAATAGAGTGCCACAATGTGTTGTCTCATCACTCTACTCTTTTATAATAATTTGAAAGATGCATCTTTTAGCCTAAATGCTTTCGGTCATCTTTTGCATTGTTCTAGGCCTTTTTGGCTTCTCCCATTTTATCCAGTGAATTTTCAAACCGGGAAACATCCTGTAGGACGAAGCCGGAATCACGCTGTTAAGAAGTAGTCAGCAGGCAGTAGTCAGATGAATACGGGTTTATTAATACAGCCCCACACAGTGGTCATGCGTGGGTGAACGAAACATCAATATGACAGTTGGTGTCAACAGAGTCAGCTGGCGCAAGCCATGGAATGCGGGGGAACCAATGGGAAGGGGCGCAGCTGGAGAGGGTCACGCGCAGGGGACAGGAAGATACCAAGCGCATGGGTGCAGGGGGTGGCAAGGGTAGGAAACAACAGTAGGATACAACACATCTTCCTCTCTATAGAGGTTTGGCAACAACGCCTAGAGGAGCAGTGACTGGTAACAGGGGTGCATAACTGTAGGGTCATTAGTCACATTCATAATCATCCAGACGCTTGGGTCTGCGAATGGTCCTACCAAACCTACCAAAGGTCGCAGGTGCGTGTGGTGCACATTCGGTGTCTGAATGAGAGTCCATGTCAGATCTGCCGAACCTACCACTGAGACTGTGACTATCAGACACCACTTCAGAATCCGAATGAGGGTCATCCTGACAACTCCGATTACAAGTCGAAGTGCTGGGATGGGCACCTGCAGACCGATCTGTAAAATGGCCGTCATCAGAGTCCGAGTCGGGTTGGAGGTCACGTGTGCTGTTGTTTCTAGACTTATTATACACTTCAGTATTGGATTTATCAACATCTACCCACAAGTCATTGTTGACAGTAACATGCTGCTGGTGACACTGGGCCTTGTCACTGGGATGATAGTTCGCCAGTCTGCTCATGTGCCAGACTTTCCCATCACTGAGTCTTGCCGCATTGTTGAACAGTTCCTCAATGTGAAGTGGGGCGGTATATCTGCTTTCTCCCTTCTTTACTTTTTTTTCCAAACGAACTTTAACAAGATCGCCAACTTTGAATGAATGATCTTTTGCACCGTGTCTAGAATCATACCAATCTTTGTAGTACTTCTGTGCTTTGATGATGTTTTTCCTTATGTTTTCGGGAGACCATTCGATTTGCTTAGATTCAGACATCCATCCTAGATCAACGCTCATGGGCTGCCTGCTTCTCATGAGAATGAATGGAGCAGTGCGAGTGCTTGCACAGGGAGCAATTCTGAATGCCCAGATGAGTTTGTATATTTCCTCTTCCCAATTCAAGTTTGCATTTCTGGATAGTTGAATGTGTCCTTTCAAGACACGGTTAAAGCGTTCAGTGAGGCCATTACCTTCGGGGTGATAAACTGACGTGGTGTGATGGGTGATGCAGTTCCTAGCCAGGAACGATTTGAATGCCTCGGAACAGAATTGCCGGCCGTTGTCGGTGAGGACGGATTTTGGTAAGCCTTCACTGAGGAAGAGCTTGTCCAAGAACTCAATGCATTTAGAACTGTCAATTTCTTCTACTATCTTAATTTCCGGCCACTTGGAGAAATGATCTATCGCCACTAAGATGTACTTGATTTCTCCCCCATGACCTTCAACAGGCCCCACAATGTCCAGACCCAACTTCTCCCAGGCCATTTGCGGGGGTTGAATCGGAGAGAGACTGACTTTTGACGTCTTGAGTGTTTTGTCTGAGTCACAACATTCCAAGCAGTTCCTGACCAGGACTTCTATTTGCTTGTCTATACCCGGCCACCAATAACTTGCTCTGACACGCTGCTTGGTTTTGGTGATGCCTAAGTGGCCAACATGACACAAACTTAGGATTTTGTCTCTGAGCGTGGCAGGGGCTATGGCTTTCCCCATTCTGTACAACACACCGTTTTCCAAACTGAGTTCATTTCTGGTTTCCCAAAACACTTTGACAACGTCTTGTAGGTTGCGCTTGTCGGGCCATGCGGAGTTGATGAATTGGCATACCATTTGCAGAGTGGAGTCGCGCGACATGTGTTGATCCCATTCTTCTGCTGATATTCCATCCAGGTCCGTGTTGAACAGTAGAGCAACCTTCTCCTCCTCTTCTTGAGCGACTGTGCTTTCCGTGTGAGGCAGGGGTAACCTGCTGAGGAAGTCCGCGATTTTATTTTTCACTCCTGGCCAATATTCTGCAGTGTAGTTGTAATCCAGCAGCTTGATCGACATTTTGCTGAGTCTTGGTGAAGCATTTTGTAGACCTGAGGCTGTCAGAATCTTAACCAACGGTTTGTGGTCTGTGCGGAGATGGATTTTGTACCCCCACACATAAGCTCTGAAGTAGTTGAGCGCCCACGAACAAGCTAACATTTCGCGTTCTATGACAGAATACTTTTCCTCCGCAGAGGTGAGCGACCTGGAGGCAAATGCTACCACCCACTCTTGATTAGATGAGTCCTTCTGTGCTAACACAGCTCCAATGCCTTTGTTGCTTGCGTCTGTGGTGAGGTAGATGTCTGCATTGGGGTCAAAACCTTTAAGAAAAGGTGCTTCACTGATTTCTTTTTTGATGGTAACAAAGGTGTTCTGACAGTCCGATGACCAGACAAATTTGGTTTTGTTCTTCAATAGTTGCCTTATGCTGTAGGTTTTTTCAGAGAAGTTCCTTATAAATTTTGAGTAATACTCCGTCAAGCCGAGAAAAGCTCGAACATCCTCTTTGCTTGAGGGACATGGAGCATTGAGGATGGCATCCACCAGACCCTGTTTGGGTTTGATCCCATCACGGCTGATGGTGTGCCCGAGGTAAACCACTTTGTCCTGTGAAATTTTACATTTGTCCAATTCCACTGTCAAACCATGCATTTTAAGTTTGCTAAACACTAGCCTAAGGCGTGTGTCGTGTTCCGATTGGTTGCTGCCCATGACTAGGATATCATCCTGGAAAAACCTGATGCCATCCACACCCTCCAGAATGGATGTCATGACCCTCTGGAAGAGTGCAGCGGCAGAGGCTAATCCGAAAGGTACCCTGGTAAAACGAAAGCAACCAAAAGGTGAGATAAAGGTGGTGAATTTTTTACTATCTGCATGCAGTGGAATTTGGTGATATGCAGATTTTAAGTCAATTATGGAAAATACACTCATATCGTTGGTAGCACTGAACATTTCACAAATGCGTGGCAGGGGATATTGGTCAACAATAATGTTCTTATTGAGGTCCCTGAGGTCGATGCAGAGTCTGATTTTCCCGTTGGGGCGTTTGACAACAACCAAGGGGGAAACCCACTCCGCAGATTCCACTGCTTCTATGATGCCACTCTTAACAAGCTTGTCGAGTTCTGCTTGTACATCACTTCTCACCGATACTGGTAGATGTCTTACCTTGTGAATGCAAGGAATAGCTGAGTCCTTTAATTCAATTTTGTGTTCGAAACTGTTAAGCAGACCAACTTTTCCTGAGAACACTTCGGGAAATTCTTTTTGGATGGCCAGTTTACAGGAGTCATTAATGGACAAGACAGGATCTTCACTATTGGGGTCGAGCATGATACCCAGATCAGCTTGGTCACTCCAGCCAAGGACAGAGGGGCCTTTTTTTGCAACATACAGTCGGCATAGTGCTCTTCGATTTTTAAATTCAAATTCTAGGTCGCGTGTTCCTAGGAATTCGATGTTGTCTCCTGTGTAGCTTCTAGCAACAACTCTAGGTTTTTCCAGATTTGACCCTATTTTATCCGTGAATTGCTTCCAAACGTTTTCGCTGATGATCGTGAAGGGCGATCCAGAGTCTGCCATCAAGTTGACTGTCACCCCTCCCAAACTAACATCACACATGGGTTTTTTCCTCTTTGTGGGCGTGACATCTAACACGTCGTATTCAATTGAGAACACATAGCTGACACTGTCGGAGTCAGAGTACTCCGAGTCTTCTTCGGTGGAATCACTCTCTTCCTGTATTTGCCGTACTTGTCGGTGTTGTCTGTACATTCTCTTGTTGCAGACCTTAGCAATGTGTCCAGTCATGCCGCAAGACAAGCACTTCTGATGTAGAGCTGGGCATTTTTTTGAGTCAGCAAGATGAGTTGGAGACCCACAGCGATAGCATTTGAGATCAGGAAAATCATTGTCTCTAGTATTCATGCGTCTATCACTGCTATATCTCGGTCTGGTAGACTCAGACCTCTTGTGATGATCATGAACCATTTCTTTTTTGCTTGCTCTCTGTTTGTGTTTGGAGGATCTGATAGCTTTTATTTCAGCTGGTTCATCAATCACCGCTTTGGCACACCTGCCAGTCAGTTCAGCCTTCTTGACAAGAGCAACAACCTCCTTCAAGGAAGCCTCGCCATTGACCCAGAGTTTATCTTGGATGTTAGGGTTGCTTGCGTGCATTATAATTTGATCTCGCACAAACTCCTCTTGCAGCGCCCCGAATCTGCAGGTCAGGGCCAGGTTATTCAGAGCAGCCACATAATCCTCCACACTCTCATCTTTTCCCTGCTTCCTTCTAGAGAACTTGTACCGATCAACAGCGACACACACAATGGGCGTGAAGTGATCGTTGAGATCATCAAGGGCATGTTGGTAAACGTCATCACCTGCTCTCACTTTCTTCTCAATGTTATTGTAAGTCTTAAGGCCCCCAGGACCCAAACAGTATAAAAGCACCTTTTTCTTCTTTTCCGCAGTGAAATCCTCATCCTCAACAGTCTCTATGTAATTGACAAAATACTCTTTCCACTCTTTCCAAGGCATGCACGGTGCACCTTTAAGAGGTAGAAATGCCTGAGGTTGTGAAAGATTCAAGGAACTGAGAGCACACATGACGGTTGATTGAGTAAGGCCAAAGATGTACCCAGCAGGAATTTCAATGTTTTGAACACAGTCCTTGAGATGGGTGAGCCTTCAGTCAATAGATAAGGTTAAATGACGTGCTGCTTGCAATGTGTGACACTTATTTATTTAAATGCATGGATGCGAGCATGACCCGTTGTTTGCAACACTCTTGAGACTTTGGTGTAACAGACACGATAACACACAGGTTGGGCTAGGCTCGAACACCAGCTTGAAGAAAACGAGAGTTTTTTTTTTTTTTCCAAAATGGCACCCTGCGCTGCGTTTCAGTGACGTCACGCGTCACCAGGCATGCGCAGATGCGATGAGTCAGAGGCGCGAAAACAGCTGACTGAAATGTGCGCAATGAAACGCCAGGAAAGAACAGCGCCGTTGACAGGAATCAGGACGCGTCGTGGACAGCTCAACCAGGAAGAGCGTCGACGCGCGAAGAAGGCACACACGAAGAGGAATCCCCACAACACAGCAGCGATCCTACCTCCGTGTGGCGCAGCAACCGGTCGTTGCGAGATATTCAGATCTCGAAAGAAGATACGCGGCCACTTCACCCAGGGCAGCCGTGCAGGTCGGTCTTCATGAACCACGGGGAGAAGGCACAGGATTCTTCAGGTAAGAAGGTTTGCCTGAAAAATTCGTAGATATACCGGATGCAGCAGAAGAAGAATCAATCAGCTGTGCCACCGTGCGAGGCTGTAGTTTCTCCGCTAACCTCGTCGCCACTGTTAAGAAGTAGTCAGCAGGCAGTAGTCAGATGAATACGGGTTTATTAATACAGCCCCACACAGTGGTCATGCGTGGGTGAACGAAACATCAATATGACAGTTGGTGTCAACAGAGTCAGCTGGCGCAAGCCATGGAATGCGGGGGAACCAATGGGAAGGGGCGCAGCTGGAGAGGGTCACGCGCAGGGGACAGGAAGATACCAAGCGCATGGGTGCAGGGGGTGGCAAGGGTAGGAAACAACAGTAGGATACAACACACGCTCTGCCCTCACAGTACCGGCCACAAAATTAATGCTTCTTTAGCACGCATTTGTTCCGCATGCAAGTCATTGCAACAACTTGCTTTAGGGGGGTGCTTTGGTGGAGTGGTGTTAGAAATAAAGTCCAACACCTTCCTTACTGTTGCACAGACTGGAGATGGAATAGTAAATTGTACTATTCCAATAACCAGCGACCCTGTAAGGCAAGGCGTTAAAATGACTTGCGTGCAGAACAAATGTGTTCTAAAGAAGCAATTGTTCAAATGACGGAGTTCCTAAGGCAGGCGGGAAAAACATATGCAGTATTCTGTCACACATTCTTTCAAATGAGCTCACCTTTCTCTCTGTCTCTCTCTCTCCCTCGTTTCTTCTTCTGCATTATTCTCCCTCTCTTTTGGCTCCTTTGTAACATACACAAACACGCTGGACAGTCTTTTGTCATGCCAAATATCTTCTCCCCAGGATAATAATTCTCCTCCTCTAAGCTAAATGTTTGCTAGCTCCATTCCCTCAGTGACTGCCGGCCAGTGACACCAGGGACCATATAAACTCAGAGTCTATAAACACAGGTAGTGGGGTGACATGGATCACAACCACCTGGAGCCACAGGGAGGCAGCTCGACAACACAAAAAAAGGCACTTCTACCAAAACTCAAGAGAGAAAATATAGGGCAGTATATGGATAATATCAGTAGGGGGGTTTCAAGTGCCTCGCTTTCAAGGACAAACATGGTAATGTGTATTTAAGTAGGCTACGAGCTACTGTTAGTGCAAACGAGGATGTCTGTAGGTACCTAGCAACCTGCATTGAATGCATAGGCCAAGCACCTCGGAAATTTGAAGCAGGGCTCTGCATCTATTATTTGGGACTGATGCTTTTATTTGAAGTGTTGTTTTGATGAGAAGTTCAGTCCTGAACTTCTTGGAATATCTCTATCTCCCTCTGAAGCCAATAGATGATATGCAACGCTGTTGGTTACTGGAAGAAGCATTGTGGGAGGTTCGATAAAACAAAGGCATTTCTGAAATTGATACAACTTCGCCTGCAGGCGGAACTTCATGGAATATGGTGCGCTCCACCCAGCCCTTGGCTAAAGAACACTAAAAAGCAGTCTTCAAAGGCAGATCTTCTCATCAACCACTCCGATAAGCACATCACCCATTACATCATAATTGTATCATAGTGATCATCATGCATGTCATGGAAATAGTTGCTACTTAGGCTCGAAGGAGAAAAATAACTTTTAACCCCACATCCAAACAGTGTAGCATGCTACCAATATGGACAAGTGCTTCATTCACCCCCACAGGAGTAGTAATGGCTATTAAACTACTATAGTAATATACAATACAACATATTTGACTAGAAATGGTCTGAGAGTGAAGCAAAGCCAAATGCTTCTTTGCCAGTCTGGAATTGAATGCTGTCACACAAATATAATATTCTGGGAAGAGAAGAATTTCCAAAAACAAAATGCCAGTTTGCAGGAGACTTAGACCCAGCATAAGAGCCCACAATGTACCATCATTGATATTCATAGCAATGGCAGTGGAATCACAATCCTGCTTAGTTATGACAACAACTGTACAGTTACTGTTAACCCGTTCCATGCTGCCATCGGCCATTGGCAGACGGGAGCACTACCTGGCTACTGCTGCCATCGGCCAGTGGCCAACGGAGCCCCATCCACCCTTTAGAACGCCCGTACCGCGGCAGAAAAAACGCTGCGGTTAAGGCGTTAAGATAGAATCAAGAAAGATTATCATAAGGCAAAGGTCTTCTTACTTTTAACAAGTGTTCTGTAAATTCATCATACATTTACAAAAACTATATGTGAGGTGTTTGCATGACAGATGATGACAACACATCTACTGAATTTTGATAATTTTTTATCAATAATATGATACAGAATGATGTGAATGATGCCCTGGAGCTCTCAGCAAATCATTCAAGACTTACTAAAACTAATACAAAATACGCTTTAAAGACTGCCTTAAATATAATTTCAGAATTATTCTTTGACAGACAGTGTTATACAAAGCATTTTCTTCTGCATAGGCCAAGCGTAGTAATTTTTTAGGTATGGCTGGTAGATATTACCTTACTCCTCAGAAGCCCGCAAACTCATCTGCGAAGTACCTCAAGGCTCATCACTCAGTCTCACCACTTCAAGGCATACAATAGCAACATCTTCTCATACACCAACAACACATACCTCACACTCTCCCTCTCTAACAAGATCCCCAACCCAAGAAAGTAGCTCACCGCCTGCATGACTGAAGTCACTAACTGGATGAAAGCACTCCGGTTTTGTTCTATTGGGTTTGCTCCCCTTGCCATTATGTTTTCAAGGCCTAGCACTTTATACGACTAGCCAAGGCCTATATTGGTCCTTTCCTGTGCACAATTTTTGCATTGTCTATGTATATTCCCTATTTGACTCTTGTACTGATGTTAACTCATTCCCTCAATTTGTAAAGCACTCTGATATCCTTCGGGATCAAGTTTGCTCTATATAAAAGTTTATAAATAAATAAACAAATAAGACATAAATATTATATTCAGCAAGAACACTGCACCATAGCACTCCAACTGGTGGCCTTCCGAAATCGGACCCACAGTCAGCACCCAAGCCAGAAACTTCAGAATAATCATCAACAGCAAACTGGACATGACTGCACAATTTAACGTCAACACTGCTTGCTGCTTCCACACTCTGAATGTGCTGAGGAACATCTTCAAATGGCTATCAAGCAACACTAGAAAAACTTTCACTCACCCCTTAGTTGACATCAATTTGAACTACAGGAGCACCTCCTACTCCGGGGTAACCAAGCAGCTTGTGGGAAGAGTACAAACAATAAAGAACTCTGTAACCAAACTCATCCTCAACCTCCCACACAGAACTCACATCACAAGACACCTCAGTGAGCTTCACTGGCACCCAGTGGACAAATACATTAGTTTAAAACTTCTCATACACATATTCAAGGAGCTACACAACTTAGTCCTCACCTACCTGAACAGTCTGCCTCTTTCCACCAACCACCCAGATGCCTCCACTTTGCAGGGCTCCTACTCACACACACCCCATGCCTACACAGAACAAGATCAGAAGGATGGGCATTCTCTTAAATTATTCCTGAAGTAGGAAACAGTCTGTCATTCCACATCAGAGCCTTCTCCTTTCTTCTTGGATTCCTGAAGAAGCTGAAGAGCTGGCTTTTCAATTTACCAACCTACCATAGGCATAGCCAGGCACACACACCTGCTCAGTACCAGGATACCCACGCAAGTGATACTGCGCTTTACCAATACACGTGGTACAAAAGGGGGTGGTGATGGACGGAGCATCTGAATCAATCAAACACTCACATCCAGTCAAAAGATCTGGGTTTAATCCATCACCGTTCTTTAGCCCACTCTGCCACCCCAGTTCAGACATGGCTATATGCAAATCAGTCTGACCCTGTGCCTCATGGGAACAGTCCAGCCCAAACTGCCAAGCCATGTCTTCCCTGGACCGGAAACAAGCTTCCTTTCTTCTTGAATTCCAGAAGATGCTGAAGAGCTGGCTTTTCAATTAACCAACCTACCATAGGCATAGCCAGGCACACACACCTGCTCAGTACCAGGATACCCACGCAAGTGATACTGCGTTTTACCAATACACGTAGCATAACTTAATAGCATAACACATTGAGGATTTTGTCATTGTGTCAATTCGAAATTCCTGTCTTTATGTGAAGGTCATATGATCCCAGTCATAACTGCATTACCTTTACTATTCACCAGATCTTCTTCCATCTCTTGTTTCTCCTTGTCAGTGAAAACCTGCACAATAGTTTGGGCATATTTTCTCCACCATAACCAATGTTCTTTAGCTGTTAGGTTCACATGAGACACCCTTACAAAGAGACAATTAACAAGGATGGTCTCTGTAGGCTTGAAAATGATCTGCTCTCATAAGAACTTTGCTAGAAGGGGCCTTAAGATTTGCAAGTCACACATTAGGTCTGTGAGTCATGGGAAAACAGAGATACTAAGTGCATCCATGCTCCAATGTGCAAGCTATTGCTAAGAGTCCCATAGCATTTAGTGCAAATGTACTGGCAACAATAGTAATGAGTGCAGGGGTGCTCCCAAGCATAGGTTCACAATAAAGTACCTGGCAGGTTAAGTTTAGGCCACAATTTTTATCCAGTGAGGATGACTAAATTCATGTTAACAGTGTAAGGAGTTAGGATGGCCAACAGAAGTCAGATATCAGTGCAGTAGGGATGGATGCCCGCAATATGGGCTTCAATGACAATCACAAGCAGACACCACAGAGCCAAAATACACTTGTGAAGCATCCGGGGAAAGGGAACCCAGAGTATTATCAGTGATTTGAGTGCTGTACTCCCTCTCTGATAAAACATGTATTTAGGCTCAACTTACAGCCATTTTGTTCTGATACAAAATGATAACGATGGGTAAAACTAAAGAGTAGACAACCGTATAGATGTCCTAAGCATTTCATCATATCACCTGAAATGTGCCACATGTTCCTTGAGCTCCCTGACCATATAGGTAAAATATGTATTCATATGCTGGTACCCATAGTTTTAACCTGGCTCGGAAAGGCCCTGGTGGTTCTTCGACTCAGACTCAACACTGATATACCTTATGAAGAGAGGGTACTGCTTTTCCATCAGCCTCTGGGCACTGTATAAGTTCCAACAAAAAGACAGACTACCAGCAGTTTCTGTAGGTAAATCAGTGCAAGTCTTGTGATTTCAGAGTACATGTGTAGCTGTTTGTTTATACAATTATGTGTCTATGGGCATGTGAGTTTGTGCATTTTGCGGTGTCTGTGTGTGTTCATGTGTATATGTGCATATGTGTATGCCTTTGTGAGCCTATCTATGTGTGTTTGTCCAGGAATTTTAACAAGTCTGCAGGTGCTGCATATGTATTTGTGCATTTGTAGGCATATACACAAAAATGTGAATAGGCATGCATTTGTGTGTGCATTTGCATTGGTCTCAGTGTATGTGTGGGTTCCTTCATATGTGGGCAGTTGTGTGTTAATGCACCTGTCGGATAGTGTGGGTTTGTGTCTAACTGGGTCTGTTCGTGCTTATATGTGTGCATGTGTAAAAGGGTCCCCCTGTGATGTATATTTTTGTGCATGTGCTAGCACATGTGAGTGTTTGTTCGTGTGTATGTGTGTGTGATTCTGTCAGTGAATGAATTGGGTAAGATTCCAGGGGTAATAAGGTATCCGGGCATTTTCATGGAAGAACCTGCTCTACAATAAACAAACATGGCATATGAGGAGGTTTACCTAACACAAATGTGATTGTGGTTATTGGCATGCAGGGGTCGATCTAGGCATTATAATGCAGCATGGGCATGTATGGTAATATGCGCTTAAATTTGGGCACTGTGAAAAACACGCAGAGCAATATGGTAACTCTTAAATCCCTTTTCTGGGCTCAATGTAAAAAGAAAATGAGAGGATGTTCCTTTAACTAGAGTGGTGTGAAACTAGTATGAACTATACTGTAGTAAATCATGCTTCACAGGAAATAGATATAGGATTTTGCCTTTTATATGAAATGTTCAGAGATTGTTTGAAGTTGAGTTACACTAACATCTTCAGCAGTACATTAGTGTAGCTATCTGGAAAATCATCTCAATCAATGTTGGAGTCATTAAGCATTAAGGTAAATATTAGGACCATTTTGCATTAGTTATTTTTTTATGTAGTAATTGACACCTGTGATGATGTTATTATGTAGTTTAGGGATGTGGTCAAAATATGTAGATTGATAGTAATATTAGGAGATGCATGTCATGCCATCTAGGATTCAAATTGTGCAATCCATTTTTTTCTTTACAGATTATATTGTTGAGAATACCAACCTCCCATTGGAAGGTCACATCTGATACTGCTATAGCTAGAAGGGGCCTAAATTAATATAATTGCTTGTGAGTACATACCACACTAGGATTGGGTGAGGAAAAATAAACATAGGGACATATTTATGACAGGGGTTGCATTCTTGTTCAACGCAATGTGGTGCATGTGCATTACAAGCCCAAAATGCGATCGATGTATGAAGCCATGCAAGGCCACCTTGCTGCATTGCGTTACTCTGCCCTGGGAAGACTTCCACAGGTGTTGCGTGATTGTTCCCATGCAAATCCCATGGATTTTGACACATTCCCAGATTTACAAAAAGTGATAAACCTGGGAATAGGCCAAAATGCTACGCCTTCCCAGGTGAGGTACGAGAAATATCTTTATTTCTTCTCATTACGTTCTCTTTCTATGTGTACTGAATTCTGCAGCACATATAGAATTAGGACTATGCCTCAGTGGATCATTTTTGTTCAGGAAGGTGCTCCTTCCTGCACAAAAGCAATCCTCCTTACAACGCAGGCCCCCTTGCACCATGGTACAAGGGTGCCAGCACTAAAGCTAGGCAGCCGAAACGGTGCCAATGCAGGAACAAAGGCAGGAATGTGCTATATTCTTTAAAATACGACACATTCCTGCCGTTTCCCTGTCACACACTGCAGTGCAGCAGAGTGACTTGCTTTGCTGCCCTGCATGACATTCTTCTAAATGTGACCCATAGCTTTAGGTTCTCAAAGGTGTGAACATTGAAGGCATGAAGCCCATTGGAAGACCTGTCTTTGAGTAATTTACCTTTGAAGCAAAATATGCACAGAACCTTGAGTGATAATATTTATTGCTTCACATGTGTTTTTATATTATTTGCATTCCTTCACCTACCTACTCTGCCTACCTGTGAAGAGATGAGACTATTTCATGAGACTATCTGTTCTACGATTGAGTTATGTTTGCATACCGCAGCCATTTGCTGTCTCTCAGCTTACAACAAAGGCTGGCAGTAGTCTATGACATAACAGTTTAGGTACTAGTTCTAATCGGAGCAGTTTCAGAATACTTGGTCATTAGGTGGTGCTAAATATTCCTTGTAAATGGTGGAGTCTTGCCAAACAGACCCCAGGTTCACATTGTTGATCCTGATCATAGTTCATAACGTGGCAGATTATAACTTCTCCAGTGGTAGAAAAAAGCAAAGCTGTTGTTCAATCTCTAAGGTGATGGAGGGTACTGATGTAGATGCCAACTCTTTTTGGCATCAGCCATCCGTTGAATCCATATCCATCACCCAGACATGTTGTTTTCAATGATAAGACTTATTCTTTAGGGACATAGGGGCATATGTAGGAAGCCGTTTGCGACCGGTGTTTGCGAATCGCAAACGGCGCCTTGGTATGTACGGGCCACATAGCAAAATAAGGAATTGCAAAAATTGTGATTCCTTATTTTGCCCAAGCATTTAAGGAATCGCAATTTTGCGATACCTTAAATGCTATGTAGGGGTGCCTCGCAAATTGCGATTTTGGCCTAAGGAATCGCAAAATACCACTTACTCCAAGTAGATGGTATTTTGCGGTTTCCTGTTTAAATGCATTTTAAAAAAAAATAGAAAGTGCCATGTGGCGCACAGACATGCCCTTAGCGCATGTATGTGTGCTACATGTTCTTACATGCACATTCCAGGGGCGCAACAAATGTATCCCCATTCATTCCTATGGACCTCCTGGCCCACAGGAATGAATGGGGCACTCATTCCTTAATTGCGATTCGCAATTTGCTAATCGCAATTAAGGAATTTTAGCAATTCGCAAAAAAATTCGATTTTTACCTACATTCCATTTTGCAATTCTCAAATAGTGATTCCTTAAAAATCGCTATTTGAGAATCGCAAAACGAAAATTAAATACAAAAGCCCAAATGTTTCTACCATTCTGCAAATCTTCAATAGAGGATTTTAAGAGCCAACACCAATTATGGGATTGATTGTGGGGAAATAATTATTTAAATATAATCAAGAGGTGTCTTTATCATAGCATTCATTCTTGTGGATGCATTAGTGCACCCATTCGAAACACATTTCCTTAAATTTTTTATAATATTCTATGGATTGTACCAATGGGGAAGAAGAGAACTATAGCTACAGTAAAACTTTAGGATTTCTATGAAATTATGAGATTAGGCCACACAACGTACACCTGTGACACACTGGAAAACTGCAATGTGTGGTGTACTAATGGAAAGTCTTACATTAGCCTGATTGCAGCTTGCTGGCTAGGATCAATTTTCCCCTGGATACGCTTGAATATTTGCTGTTGTGGCAGTAAGAGAGTTCATCCAAACCAAGCCTACAGCCCTCATAATAAATGAAAATATGATCCGGTTTAGCATGCTTTCTTTCTATGCCATTATTGCAGTTGGTAATAGTTTACAATCTAAACAATCTAAAGCAAAATGGGGATGTTCGTGGTATCACAACCTGCTGGGCAGATGTTTGCTCGTTTGTTTGTTACTAAGCACATACATTGATTGAGTTGATTTTGAGTAGCAGAAATCTGATTGTTTCAATGTATTTGTACCTGTGGATTTATCTGTTGGGCAGAATGAGAGGCCTGTGCCAGTAATATGTCCGTAATTTCCCCTTACTGGGAACAAAGCCCACGATTGAAGCAGTTAATCGCCTGCTCATGGGAGGTGGTGTGGGCAATTAACCACCATTCGCTGGCACGCAACTATACCACTCAATGAATGATTGTCCACTTGGTGCTTCTTCTTTGGAAAAAGGAAACGTACTTTCATTACAAAGACACTCCTAAATACTGCACATTAATTTACAAATATAAACATTAGGCAGATGGAATTACCTTTGGTGGCATACTAAATTTCACATTTGACCCCAAATTGATCATGCCCTCCAAAATCACAGAACCCCCTTCCCCCACCCCTCCCCACCTATACTACATAGGACTTCACAATATAACGGGGTATCACTTTAAGTAAAAAATAACCTACTGGTTTTGTGAAAGGGCCATCACAACAACCTATAAGGCAAACGCACAATCTTTGCCAACGACCACAGCATTAATAAAATAAGAGAAGCCTACTTGCAAAGGACTATCTTAGAAAAGACCAATACTCATAAAGCATCATCAATTCACTAAAGTAATCAATTCTGTCAATAAAGCTTTACATTGTTTAGCAAAAACATGTACAGTTACTAAATGTTACAAAGTGAAAATAACACATCTGGGTGTTTTTGAACACGTTTATACCACATAAATTGCAAGCACAGAACAAACCACTAGGGATCATGACACTGCCAGGCTGAAGAACAAAAGCTCCAGCCTTACAAATGCTTGAAATATGAATAAAATGTCTCCCAGGTCCTGCACCCGTTGACCTGGGAGACATAGGGTTAATTGATAAATAGATCCTAGGGTGGCATCAGCACTCTCTGCAACCCTCAAAGTACATGAAATTTATGTTGGTGGTGCTTCCACCATCGTGGAGCGACCATAAGCAGAGAAAAGCATAGGCGAATGAAGCCCTGTAGGTCAATATGGGGAGCTTCCTCCGTGGAGCAGTTAATATTGTAATAGTAGCTCTCCTGCTATTTTCAGGAGAGCCACTTTGTCGTCCTTTTCCTTTTTTTTGCTTCAAACTGGGGGTCTCGTCCCACCTGGGACACATCCAAGGCTGATTTTGAGTTGAGGACTAAGCAGGGAGCCCCAAGGCCCCCATGACCCTACTAACTTCCCTGTGCACAGCTCTGTCCTGGGTGGGAGCGGCCAACATCTCCTCTCCTGCACCCCCTGCACAGAAACATTTCTATTGTGCTCCTTCAGTGTCCTTTCTATGGTTCTTGGTGATGGGGTTCTTATCTTCAGTGCCTTGGGATGGGTCTTAAGCCCCCTTAAGGTACATGATGAGGCAAAGTGGAAGTCGCACGCCCCCTACCCAGTAAAACAACTCTTGCACCAATCTCTGGAGGTAGAATTCAGAATTTGCCATGAAGTGCCACATGCTTTTTTCCCCCCGCAGGGAGTCAAAGGTCAATATCTATAAATGTGAATATCCAGGGCCACTTCGGGCCAATTTCAATTATCTTGGGCTCGTTGTGCTCCTGGTGGCAAGCTCTAGTCATCAGAAACATTTTAAGCAGGCCTCCTGTAGTAAAATGAGGCACACTCTGCAGGGAGCTGGTTTAACTGGCACCCTGCTCCAGCCTTCTCCTCTGCTGTGCCCTCCACAGACCCCATAGTCTCTTGGACATCTTGCAGGGCATCTGGGGTTTAGTGGTGTCCATCTCTTCCCCTAAATGGTCCTCATGATGTGTAAGGGATCCAGCATCACTGACTCTGGGGAGACCCACAAGTCTTAGGGTCAGCTGTGAGTAGAGTCCTTAGTCCATCAGAGCATCAGAGTGCTTGTACTTTCAGCTGTTACCACTGTTGCAGTCAAAGTCCAAATTCTGGTTCTCTTTCATGTTCTGGGGTGCCATTTTTATGTCCACTCTAGCTTGAGGATGGAAGATTCCCCCTTTGTCTAAATTCCTCCTTTCCTGAGTTTGGCTCCGACCCAGCTAATGACAGAAAAGCCTTGGATCAAGTCTTTTTGTGTGTTCTGGGGAAATACCTTATGATGTGTAATTAGTCAGGGCCCAACTCCTCCCCAGTAATCCTGTCAGGGAGACTCAATCCCCTCTACACCCAAGTCCTTTTGTGCACTGTCTGGCTCCCAGTGAGAGAGCCACCACCAGCCTAAGCAGTTGGAAATACCAAGAATGTTTAGGCAGAAAAATGCCAATTTTCTAAAAGTGAATTATCTAAAGATTGTTTTGGCCCATAATCAGTAAGTCTAGACCAATTATTACCATGCACACAACAGCAGACATGCCAGTACTGATATTTAGTTGATCAATATTCACATGACAACTTAGCGTGACCCAAAAACATCTGTTTTTAATTCTTTTTTTGACTTATTAACATTTGAAGGAAAGCTTTAGGGTTGTCTAAAGTGATCTTTTTACAGGTCAAATGTGCAGTTTGAAACTGCCAGAAGCAGGTTACCTGTGTGTAGCTATCAGGCTACACATGACCATAGTCTCTCATGTGAAGTCTGTTACAGGTGAGCCAACGTGTGTACACACGTGGTCACGTGTAATCAGCCCAGTGCCCCTTAGCCTAGCTGCATTACAGCAGCCTTATCTTAAAAGGTGGACACTGGAAGTAAATATTCACAGTCTACTTTGCCATGAAATTGATGTACGTAACACCGGTATGGAGACTCAACCACAATAAAGGTCCAAAACTGGGTGATCCAAAGCAAAAAATCCAGCCATACTAAATGAGTAGAGCCCATTTGCAAAAATGATGTTAGTTGGTGCATCTGCTCTCTGGCCTATGGATATTTGACCATCACCCTTTTCAGATTGCCAGCCCTTTCAAAACTAAAGCAAACTAAAATGAAGAGCTCTGATTGATAATGGTTAGACAACTAGCGTCACAACACCTGTTTCCTCTAAAAACGTCGGAGGAGTAAGTTCCAAATAATGACAACTCTCATAAAGTTCAACTAATGCTTTCCTAAATTATATCACAAATAGACTAAGGCAGCAGCCCCTGACTACATGGTTCAAGGTTACAATGGTTACAGAATTCAGATGCATGTCCCAAACTTTTTAACAGAGGAGATAAGTGCCTAGAGCCTCACTTACAATATTTTGACGCACAGCAGCACATCTAGCCTTCCTGCTGCAGTGCTGTGCCTTGAAATAAAAGAGTAGGAATGTGCCATATCTACAAGTCTACAAGATACATGCATTCCTGTTCTTCTCCACTGTGCTGGCACACAAACCGCAGCAGTGCACCACCGCAGACAACATTGCATCCTTTTGCAAGGGTGCCTGCACTGAGAGAATGATTGTTTATGTGCAGGAATGTGCAGGAAGGTAAATCTTCCTGCACGAAAACAATCACTAAAGGTATTTTCCTCTCCATATGTGTGCTGCAGAATGCAGCACTAATAGAACGAGGAAAACGAGGAGTAAGAAAAGTATTTCTACTCGTAGGAGAAATAAAATTATTTCTACTCGTAGCGCTCCTTACACCTCCCCTGGGGAGGCATAGGATTGTGATGCATTCCCGGGTTTACAAAAAGTTGTGAATATGAGAATGCAGTAAGTTCCTTAGAGGTTACATGAGAACACCCACAGTAACACCCATGGAAGGCAGAGTTTTGTGAAAGGGAATCATATTTACAAGATCATGAAAAGTCACACAGGGTGACTTTATATGGCTTTGTAATTATGGGGAACCCATTGCGCTTCTGGTGGGTCAATAAAAGTGATGAACCAGTGGCGCACTGGGCTTGTAAATAAGCCCCCCAGTATTTAGAATGGTGCACTAAAAGGTTCATTAGCAAATTGTATTTAAATCCATTTGCATTGCTCAAGGGCACATCTGTGTTGAAACGCTTATTTGTTGATCAAAAACTCCTGCACTATCTGAAACTACTGAACATTTGCTCATTATTAATTCTATTGCAGTGCCCTTGATAAGACCGCAATAAAGCAGTTCGGAAGGTGGAGATTTTTCAGTTCAATGGTTAGCTTTCCTGCAGTAAATTGTTCTCTACAACGCTCCAAAATATAACTACGAGTGTTCTAAAGCCCTACCTTCTTTTTATTTCTAATCCTCCAGACTTTATCTTGCAAGAAAATTGAATGTGAGGGAGGGCATATCTATTGGTTGAACATTATGTGAGGTAGCAGGAGGAGACTAGCTCAGGAAGAAAATGTATCCTGCGAAACCTTTTTAGCATGAACCATTCTCATGTGGGCAAAAATAGTGTAACATTTTGCACGGCGAAATCTAGTGACATTTTACAACACCTCATAAGGTAAGGTATTGTAATGCAGTGTAATGCAAAACTAAACAAAATACCTTACTACTTGTAGCACTATGAGTACTACCTTATGTACTACAACTAGGAATAGTAGCTTCTTTTATAGGTACTTCTAATAGAACGTGCACACCTACCACTGCTATTAGTACTAGTACCTTTTATTTGAATGCCCTGCCTACAAAGCGCCCCGAAATAGATGGTTGAAGCCACTGTGCAAAGATTTGGGTACTAGAGACTACAGTGTGGCTATGCGAATCCTAAAAAACGATACACATCCCCTGATTGCATGTGGCATGGCGAAGTTCCGAAGTTGGGCATGGCTAATCAGGTCAAAAAGGCTTTCGTATATTGTTTAATATAGGTCACTTGGTCTAACCGTTTTTTAGATAATTTAATGCCGCTTTTTTAAATTGTACTATATTTGTTATCTTTAAATGTAATGTATTTTTATTCTTTTATCGCTATTGTAATATGTATGTACTGCTTTTTAAGATATTTTGTATATCGAAATAAAGCCAATTTGACTGACTGACTGGCTATTAGTACTAAAGCTGCTATCACTACTCCAGCCGCCTCTGTTTGTACTAGTGCACTAAATTGTACCACTTTTACCAGAACAACTACACTGACTTTTGCTGCTGATGTTGCTACAATAGGTAGCAGTTTCACCAGTGCTAGAGTGACTACCCCACAGTTCTCACCTTCTACAAGCAGCACTCATAAGATCACCACTAATTACTGCTAGGGATACATTAACTTTCCTCTGAAAACTCTGTGAAGTTTTTCACATATTCTGAACCTTGACAAAGGTTGCAAAGTTTAAAACGTGATTCCATGAAGGAAATCGTGAAAAGTTCGGTTTTGGAGAAACACTACACTGCAATATCCCACTTTAGTTGCAGAACCTTCTAGCAAACAATGTTTTTGCAGGACAGTTCTGCTACACAACATGTTTACAGGAATATTCACCTACAGCCTACGTTTTTTAATATGATGAAATTAGCAAATATGCAAGTGTGCAAAGTTTTTCACGCACACAAAGTCTCACAGCGAAACTGTCATTTCATCCTCCGATTGATGATGCACGGTAGGTAATGCATTATTGTGGCACTTTGCAAAATCAATCAGCATATAGTACAGTTGAGCTAATCAGTAGAACGAATTCTTGACGACACCATTTGCATTCGTGCAAAATTGCACAAAAGCCGTGATGAGAAAGAGCAACGTTTTCTATGTGAACATAAACATTTTTGCACATTTGGAAAACTCACAATTGGAAATTTGCCCACAAAGTTACACATTCTCAAAAGGTTAGTAGATCTGCTACAATTTCTTTAAAATAAAAGTGAAGGTGAAAGGTGGCAGGTTATACTTATGTTGGCTTTTATCTGATTTCTTGTGTGTATCCTTTTTTAAATAAGTAATTCTTATTCATCTGTCACTGATGGGGCACATTCATGGGTGAGCAATCCAGTTGGTTACTCGTCATGTCGAGTTAAATATATGCTCATGTGGGGCCAAAATATTCTAAATGCAAATGTTCAGAGTATTGATGTATCTCAATCAGAATGAGACAATTATATTGAGTACTTATCACCTGAGGGGTCATATTTAGGAGCCCCTTTGCATCACTCGTACACCACGCAGCATGGAGCAAGAGCAACGCAAATTAAAAATGAGATTTATGAAGCCACACAAGGCCACTTTGCGTGGCCCTAACTGGCTTCATAAATCTCCTGTAATGCAACACAGCGCCAATCAATGCATCAACCAATCAATCAATCAATCAGGGGCTTGTTAAAAGTGCCTACACACCTGTGAGTGTCCCAAGGCGCTGGCGGGGGGGAGCGGCTCGTCTCTTTGGGTGTAGGATCATTCGAAGAGCCAGGTCTTGAGGTCCTTCTTGAATTAAGTCAGCAAAGTGGATTGCCTGCGGTGGAGGGGCAGGGTGTTCCAGGTCTTGGCGGCGAGGTAGGAGAATGAACTTCCACTGGTTTTGGTTTTGATGATCTTGGGTATGGAGGCTAGGGTGTGTTGGGCAGAACGGAGTTATCTGGTGAGTACATGAAATGCGAAGCAGTAATTCACGTATGCTGGTCCTTCATCGTGGAGAGCTTTGTAGGCATGTGTGAGGAGTTTGAAGGTGATTCTCTTGTTGACTGGGAGCCAGTGCAGTTGTCAGAGGTGATGTGGCTGCAGCAGGGATGTCAAGGACCAGTCTAGCTCCGGCGTGTGGATGTTCTGTAGTTTCTTGAGCTATTTCTGGATGACGCAGTCGTAGAGTGTGCTGCCGTAGTCGAGTCTACTGGTGATGAGTGTGGGGGTAACTGTCTCTCTGGTTTCTGTGAGAATCCGTCCAAATGTTTTTCGAAGCAGGCGGAGCGCATGGAAGCAGGCTGAGGAAACTGCATTGATTTGGCAGTTCATTGTGAGCAATGAGTCCTGTATGAAGCTGAGGTTGCAGGTGTGGTCCCTCTGGGTGTGAAGGGGACGGAGGGCAGCTGGCCACCAAGAGTCGTCCCAGGCTGAAGGGGAGGGTCCCAGGATGCGTACTTCGGTCGGGTCCGAGTTGAGATTGAGACAGCTGTCTTTCATCCAAGTGTAACTGCCTTCATTCCACTGTGGAAGTTGGTTCTGGTGATTGTGGGTTTGTTGGTGAGGGAGAAGATCAGTAGGGTGTCGTCGGCGTAAGAGACAATGTTGAGTCCATGGCTTCTGATGATGGCTGCAAGTGGGACCATAGAGACGGTGAAGAGGGTTGGGCACAGAAAGGAGCCCTGGGGCAACCTAGAGCTGATATCCATACAGTACCGAAGATGTTTCAATATGGCACCCTTGCTTGGAGAGTGCATCATAGAGTAGTATTGCAATCTGACCCGGAAGTATTGCAGTGGCCTAACGTACCAGTGATCCGGTACTCTATGGTCGATTAGAAATCACCCTATACAGGTGAGGGCACTCTCAATCAGGAGCAGGAGTATAAATACATCTCACTTTTTAGTTTGTCCACTTATTTTTACTCGGACTATCAAGACGAGAACCTGCAACTTTATTCCATGCCTCTATGAAGTAAGTTTGTTTGGGGGGCTTAGGCGGAGATATGGGCACAGCCGATAACATTGGACGTGTCCGTACTATCCATAGACTTTAAGCCTGGTACGCAATTTATATTTGAAGGGCTGTGGCACCTATAATATTTCTCTGTCACACCGAACCATAACTCAGTGCGATATTTGTAGTTTTAATGCAGGGGGCGTACAACTATACAGAACATATAGAGAATTGGACCGGCTAGCGTATAACACCGATTTCTTTCTCTTTACAAAAATTAACCATAGAGCACCAAGTTAAAGCGCTTCCCTAATTGTTAACTAAATTAAACATTTGGGCCCCCGTGATAAAAGGTTTTCCTTTACTAATTTTAGACCCTAAATGTAAAGAGGGGCAAGGAGGATGAGTGGTCGATAGTTTCAGCATGGCCCAAGATCGTTAAAGGGTAAATAATTTCGACCAATAAGAAGTTTTTTGACTCGACTTCCAAGGCATTTTTGAGTAGCGTGATCAACACACACAAGAAGGAAATTTAAAGAAAACTTTCATTATCTGTTTGCGAATCCATTATAAATACCTTTTTCATAAATAGATCATGGGCATTCTTATATAGGTTTTAGACTTTCTTGGTAACAGAGAACAGCTGCATGACTAATGGCCAGTTATTGAGTGCCTGGAGGATATTCTGTCTCCATTTTATATTAAGGTGAGATGCCCTTTTCTTCATCCTCCCCCCTGTCTCTTAAGTCACATATGGGGAGACGCATATAACATAGTACTATTATGCCCCCAAAGAGGTTTGTGAAGTAGCAAACCAACTGAAATACTGTAGACGTTCTATACCCTATATTAATTTGACCAACTTTGGGGCAACAAACAGTATGACTATGAGAAGGTGAGACACAACATATACCCTCTCTTTCCCCTTGCCTGCCAATTAGGCTTGTATGCAATCATAAAACCTTAATAATACACCAGAACTTCTAGTTCAGTGAACAAATTAAGTGTGAGAGTAAAGATGTTGAAAAGTAAAACACTGCGATAAGTGTGAGTGAGAGAAGTGTAAGAAACATCTCCATAGTATAATATTTACATGTTGTGGGTTTATTGTTGGTTTTAAAAAATTATTTCTGTCTTATCTAGAATAACTGATTTGATTTACAATTTCTATGAACATGCCTTTGAAATTGACATTTGTATGTGCTCCAATTTCATAAAAAATAATTATGTGTTAAATGAGGCCAGAATAGGGGAAATGTTTATCCTATTAGTAAAAAGAGTTTAATCTTATCAAGTGTATTAGGCATTGTGTTTCCCCTCTTTTTTTAATTGTATTTTATCTGTTGATTTTATATTTTGCCTAGGTTAGAACTGAGTTAATTGATATGCGTTGCTTATTACATAGGTACTGTGATTATTGATACTTCTGCCTCCAATACAATCATAGAAAGTTAGAGAGTAAAAATTATCTTGTCTTGAAAAAGATGGTGCAACAAGTTTAAACCCATCGAAACGCATCGACGCCCTTTCTTCATACATAATCTATACTTAAGGCGGAGGTCTCCGAGTACTGGGTACCAGGACTTCTGCCCAAAATATCGGTTAACACAGATATGTAACAAACAAGGGGCACATTGAATCTTGCCTGTGTTATGTGCTGTACGTTGTATTATTATTTTTATTTATTTGAATTTCAATGAATTGTTTATGTAGCTGTGATCATATATTAGGACTGATGTGTATAAACCTGATATGATATTAATATATCTGGTGTATGTTAAGTACAGGGTTTTCCTGGTTTTATCAGGAGATTTTATTATTTGTGTCTTTTTTTAATCAAGAAATCGATTTATACTTTTGTAAACTTGACTATTAATGATTTTCCATAGGATATGTTTGGTACATTTCTCTCAAGTGGATTTGTGACTTTGTATGATGGAGAATACACACAAACTAGAGTGTGAGGTATAGTTGTATGGTCAATAAAAAGTGGTTATAAAATCCAAAAGGATAATTATTTTCCTTACTGTATAGTGCCCTAATACGTTTGGTTTTAAGGGGCTCCTCTTCATTTCTATTGCAACACTCTGCACCAGCGAGGTGTTTGCATAGGCATTGCATGAATGATACCACTCCAAATTCATGTATTTTGATGCATCTCTAGATTTACCAGAAGTGGTAGACCTAACAATGTACCAAAAACCAACACCTATTTCTCCTTGTTTTTTCCTCTTTCAATGTGTGCTTCATTCTGCAGCACACATACAAAGAGGAAGCATCCTCAGAAAAGGTGTTCCTTTCCTGCACCAAAAAATCCTCCTTACAACGCAGGCACCCTTGCACCATGATGCGAGGGTGCCTGTGTTGGCTCTAAGCAGCCAAAAGGGCACTAGCGCAGGGGAAAAGGCAGGAATGTGTCGTATTTACTTAAAAAAGGTAAATTTTTGTCCTTTCCCTCTCATGCACTGCAGCACAACAAGGTGACGTGCTGCACTGCATGAATTGACCATAAATATGGTCTAAAGTGTCTGAAATGTGATAAGCACCTCTAGTGTTTCATCAATCCAAAAAGAACCCATGGAGGACCAAATTACTAAAACCTATATTAAACATAAAATCCTCAGTTCTTGAAAAAGCTGTCATTCCACTGTTAGTTTAGAGTATACCTAATTCGAAGCAGTGCCTGTGAAAGAATGCAAGGAAAATGTTTCCATTTTCCAGGTTTGTATTAAAAGAGATTATTGCAAGAAATCAAATAATCAGTGCACAGTTTTTAAGCACCCAGGAATGTTAATAACACCAGCCGCTAGCATTAAAACAGTTCATTGTTAAATGGAAAGTCATGCAATGAGATTGGGTATAAGCCAGCAGTACTAAAATCAACATAAACTATTTTAACAATACTTGTGGGATCTACAATAGTTTCCATTAAACATCTGAGTGACAAATGCATAGCTGTATTTCCTGGAACATACTATGGTGAAATTCCAAAATTCTGACTTTGTGGCATAAATAGGCAATTGCTTTATTGAAAGATGGGCTGTGGCTCAAGGTTCTGTTGTTAACTATCCTAGGGTATCTTAGAGCCTGATTCACAAATCCCTTGCTGTGTAAATATCAGGCATTTGCCCCCATAGCATTAGATTTGGAGCAAATTTCTTACTTTTCAGGGATTTGGAATGGATCTCAAGAATACTGAAGGAAATCTTTTCCAGTTACTAATTTTGTGGATGTTAGCCCTGTCAGCTTTGGGGTGGTATTCTCCCTAACTATTTGCCTACCCCCTCAATTTTTTTTGATCTAGTTTTTTCTGGCCTTATGACACTGCACACTTCACCACTGCCAACCAGTGCTAATGTGCTTGTGCCCTATCCTTTGAACATAGTAATATTGGCTTATTCCAAACTGGCATATTTAACTCACGAAAGTCCCTAGTAAAATGGTACTACCTATACCCAGGTCCTGTATATTAAACGTTATGATTGGTCCTGGTAAGCTTGTTTGTGGTCAGAGAAGGACCTGGCTTGGCAGTTTGGGCTGCAAGGTTCCCATGGGGAGCAGAGTCAAGGCAGATTTGCATATGGCTGGTACCAAACTGGATGGTGTGGTGAGCAAAAAAACAATGGATTTAGGCTCTGATCTCTGTACTGGGGATGAGTGTTTGACATTATTCAGCATTCCGTCCATCATTTGCTCTTTTTGCTAATGGATCTGCAGGGCTGATTTGTGCCACCCACTTAAGTAACCCTTTAAACATGTCTCTGGTCTGTCATTGTAGAGCCTGTGTGTGCAGTTCTAAACTGCCACTTACCTGGCAAAAGAAACATTTGGCCCAAACCTTCCATTTTAATTCATATAAATCACCCCTAGTATAGGCCCTGGCCAGCTCAGAGGGAAGGGTGCAATGTATTTAAAAAGCAGGACATTTTACATGCCCTTGTAGGAAAAACCTCCTAAATTCCTTTTCCACTACTGCAAGGCCTATCTCTCCCATAGGATATCATTGTAGTTTCCTTATTACATTTTATAAGTGTAATTTCCAAATAGGAAGTCATTACCATTTCATTCTTTGTGTCTGTGTAATCACAATTTAAAATACTAAGTTATGATGATGTCGTATTTTTAAATTGCAATTCTGGAAAATGCCAAGTTTTAGACAGGTGACATTTTCTTGCCTTAGCCAATTAGTGCCTTTAGTCTGTCTCTGGTCACATGAATTGCTGTAATTGACAGTTGGGCTCTGTGTATTACTCCTAGACATCCACACAATAGGGAGCTTAGATGTGCCTGAATCGGCCATCACTGACAGGATAAGAGGGAGGGGCTGGGCACAGCCCAACTTACATTTGAATAGGCTGTGTCCTGCCTCCACACAAAGGGCTACGTACTTCCTGTAGTTAGTCTGGAGGCAGGACAGTGAACGACGGATGCCTAGCAACTTCAAAGGGAAACCTCTAGAAGCTTCGCCCCCACTTCAAAGGCAAAACTTGGTATACATACCAGACCGCTGACACCAACACTTCAATACGCTTCCGAACCTGTGGATGTTTTGCCAGGAAAGAGAACTGCTGTGCTGCTGATGGACTGCCACTCTGCAGGACTCCTGCTTTTCTGTGCTGACTTGCTGCCTACTGCCCTCTTGCCTGGGGGAGAAGGACTGCTCCTGCATCTTTTGAACCCAGAACACAGAGTGACTCCAAGAGCTAGTTAGCTGGCCAGCTGATCTGCAGCCACAGGGCCATAACAGGCTTCCAGCAACCTTGCATCTGCACCTTAACTCTGTCATCCATGAGTCTCCCCTGCCAAGTCCTGCCAATCCTGTCCTGGACCCTTGGAAGTGGGCTTAAGGTGCTTTACCAGAATCTGTCGATATAGCGGAACTGCTGCATCTCCTCTGCTGCACGGTGCAATCCCGAGCATAACTGACATATCTTGCTGCAGCGTGGATTGGGCCCATTGCAAAGACTCACATTGCTGACCCTCAGCACTGATCGCCTTCGGAACTGCAGCTGCACGACTCATCCTTGGCTCAGGTGTCTCATCTCCCATCAACGGCATCCTTGATAATAAAAACATACTCCACATTGCAGCCTCGAACCTCCTCGGAACCGGTGCATTGCCCTGAGTGCGCAACACATCCCCAGCTGTGGCCTTTGCATTGCAAGCCCTCATTAATGGGATCCTTAATATCAATGTAACAGGACCTCGCACTGGCGGTGCAACACATCTTCGCCATGGATCCATGCAACGCTCTGCAAACTAGAATTAAAGGTACTCTGTTCAGTGGCCTAACTGGGTCCCTGTTGCTGGCCCGTGCTCCATCATGGTGTGCCTGAACTTGTGACTTTGTCGAACCGATATCCACATTTAGCACTTTATGCCTGTTAGACCGATCATCCTTAGGGTGGTCTTCCCTGAACTATCTGCCTGATTACCTCCAAGTTTGCTGTATATTTTTGCTGGCTTAGGACTCCGAGCACTTCACTACTGCTAACCAGTGCTAAAGTGCTTCCCCCAAAACATGGTGACATTGGTACATACCTGATTGACACATTAAATTTACATATAAGTCCCTTGTAAACTGGTATACCATACACCCAGTGCCTGAAATATAAATGCTAATAGTGGGCATGCAGCCCTGATTATGCCACCTGCACAAGTAGCCTTTCCAACCTGTCTTAGGCCTGCCATTGCAATTGGATGTTTACCCATGACTGATTTCCAGCCGTGCTGGCTCTCATCACTTTCCTGCAGAGCACGGCGGCCAGTTGTACTCCCGACTGGCTTCATGATACATAACACACAATATAAATGGGGAGTTAGGTTGCTTCAAGTGATCTGGCAAAAAGCATTCAGACTATGATCTCTATTGTACAAGTAGTGCTAGATAGGAGTATCATCATGTGTTCATATAATCACTGCAATAATGGTTGAATTAACCATCGTCACCATTCTTTTAATGCTGGTAACAATCCTTTGTTTCCTTCTACTAAATATTGCAGTTCATGTATTTGTGAAAGTTTAAGTGCAAACTATCCCAAATATGCACCGCAAGGGGAAGTCCTAGTACTTAAGGGGTTAAGCCTTGATGTGGTTCTTTTTCCAAACATGAGATATATCTGCATTATCCGTAAAGAGCTTTTAAAAGATGATGCACGCATATCTCTGCACTGAGTAACTTTGGGGTGTCATTGGCTATAGGTAACACAAATATCCCCGTTTTAAGAAATTAGATGTTAGAGAATAACCTTGTCAAATGATAATAAATAATACGGTATTGAAACCTATACTGCTTAGTTGTACATTCTAGGCTTTTCCTAACTGAAACAAAGGAAGGAGATACATAGATTTAGTAGGGGACAGAGTATAAAGCAATTAAGGTACAATACAAGTTTAACAGAAACAAGATAGTATAGCTCCTACACAAGGTACTAGGGAAACTGATGTAGGCAACAGTGTGCTGAGGTCCTGCATCTGCGTTGTCAATAGCGCACTCTCTACAGATTCTTTAAATGGAACGTTCGACCGTCACCCACACTCAGAGGCATATTTCTGACTTTTGTGATGGAGGGCAACGCAGCAAGTCACCTTGCTGGGCTGCCCTGCATCACAGGGAAACAGCAGGAATGCACCCTATTCATCTAATACAGTGCATTCCTGCCCTATTCCCTTGCACTGGTGCCGTTTTGGAAGCCTTGCCATTGTTAATGACGCATCACTTTCGGGAACTGATGCATCACCTCTGCTACGAGGGTTCTTCCAATGCTAAGGAATCTGCATCAACCCTGCAGCCGCATTCGAACTGCGGTGGTTGGCCTGAACTGGTGCCTTTTCTCCAGTCTGACAAGACTAGATATCCACATATCTACAGTTGTCACTTTGTACGTTTTGGTACTATTTTCACTGAAGTCTTAAAACTTGCAAATTCATCTGATGGAATTGTTGTTATTTTGGCCTTGTTTTATTAATTAAAAACGTACTTTATTTTTCTAATCTGGTATGGGATCTTTTTGTGGTTTGTTTTCACTGTGTTACTGTTTGTAGTATTGAACAAATGCTTTACTCTCTTGATGAGTTTATTTCAGCCACGTTGGACCATAAAAGTGCAGATAAAATACATACATACAAGCACAGAAAGATAAGACAATAAATAAGATATCCAATAAAATTTGAGGCTAAAAATAGAATAAACATTAGTAGTTATCAAGTATACAAAATAGAATATAAAATAATCATGATTATTATAAAAAAGTGTTCCGTCTGCGCCACATACCAACTAGGAACCGTGAAACAGCAAAGACAATTGGGGGATGGGTATCATATCGTAGGACCCTACAAGCTTGCTCACACTGCCTGAAGCCTAGAATTCTACAAAGTAGAATCAGCCAACATTTCCTTATTGCCTGATAGGCAGGGCAGAAAAACAGGACATAGAATCATCCTCACATTTGTAATTGCATGCCGGGCACACGGTTTCTCTATATTAGCCCATTTACAGGTAAATGCCCTAAGTGGGAGACTACTGATTATAAGCTGCATATATAGTTTTCTCGCAAGTGGGGGATAGAAAACATCTAGGAAATCCTCCTTTTTAGATTCAATTTTAACCTGGAGGAACTCCATTGTCAGTCTTCTCACGGTGGTACATCTCTGTAGAGATAATTGATTGTGGTGCCTAAAATGACGCAAGAGCTCTGCCTTAGATATCTCTGGGCAACTTTCTTTGGGATTATCCCACAGCTCAGGTAAACCAATCCTGTTATTAATTGCCCTAATATGTAAGAGCCACAGAATATTCTTTGTTTTTAAGGAAGACCACACCTCTATGAATTCTTCTTTGTAGGAAACCAATTCAGGCTCAGACCATAGTCTCTTCCAGTACAGCAGCGGCCGTACTGCTACTACCTCCTCTATAGGGTCTAACCCCAGATCCATATGTAAGGGAATAAGCGGTGTACTAACTGGCAAGCCCAGTAAATTCCTCATGAAGGTATGTTCCACCTTCATTATGTTTGGTATTCGTAGATGTCCCCATAGTTCTGCCCCGTACATAGATGCCATTCTGGCCTGAAGTCTATAAATTTCTATGACCGGGGCTGCTGGCTTAAAAGCTGAGATTCTGTGCACTTTGCCAATTCCACCCGCCACTTGGGATAACCTAAGGGCCGCCTTTGCTGTCTGAAAATCCCTAGGTACACAAAGGTCTTGACTCTTTCCAGAGCCGTACCATTCAAAAGTGGATTTGGACGGGTCTGTTTAGGAGGATTAAAAATCATAAACTTAGTGTTGTCTAAGTTTATCTCTAGACCTCGCAGTGCACAGAATGCTGCAAATCCATCCAAGGTGCGTTGGATGCCCGTTAATGTTTTGGACAACAACAGAGTGTCATCCACAAACATCAAAGCGGGCACCCGCCCGGATGCTAGCCGTGGTGCATCATTGCCCTTTACTCTAAGTAAATGATATACTAGCCCATTTATATAGAGACAGAATAAGGTTGGGGCCAGGACACACCCCTGGCGTACCCGCTTCTTCACAGGGAAGCGAGCCGACAATTCACCATGCCTCCCACACCTGACTTGAGCTTAGTTATCCGTATGAAGTTTAATTAACACATTCAATAAATAAATGGGTAGACCCAAATCTACTAGTACACTCCACAATTTATCCCTCGGCACTACATCAAATGCGGCCGCAGGTCGACAAAGATGAGGTAGAGGCTGCCACCCTCCACTCTTACCGTTCTCCAAAACAGTGCCTGAAGTCTAAATATTTGGTCTATAGTTGAGATACCCATCCTGAATCCAGCCTGGAGAGTACTCAAAGTGTCATTTTCCTCAATCCACCCCTGAATTCTATCTAGAATAATCCTGCCCATCAGCTTTTGTGTGGTGTCTATCAAGCTGATGGGCCTTTAGTTAGACGGGATTAATGGACAGCCTTTTTTGTGGGACAGGGACTATTTTCGCTCCAAGCCAGGTATCTGGCGGGTCCATTCCTTTTAGTATTACATTAAATAAAACAACCAAATATGGTGCCCAATTTTTTGGTTGGGACCGAAATAGGTCCCCTGGCAGCTTATCTAGGCCAGGCGCCTTATTAGGTAGAAATTTGGCTGTTGCAGTTTCAACCTCGGTTAATGTGACGTCCAGGGGCCCATCCAGTCGATACTCATGGATGGGTCTTGGGGTAGGGAGCAAGGAAGCCTCTATAACCTTGCACAACACAGTATCCAATGGCCCCTCCAATCGATGCTCATGGAGGGGTCTGGGGGTAGGAAGCAGGGAGGTCTCTTCAGCCTCAGTAAATGTGATATCCAAGGGCCCATCCAGTTGGTACTCGTGGCAGGGTCCTGGGATATGGAGCAAGGGAGCCTCTATAACCTTACCCAACACAGTATCCAGAGGCCCATCCAATCGATGCTGATGGAGGGGTCTGGGGGTAGGGAGCAAAGAAGTCTCTTCAGCCCCACCCAACACAGTATCCAACGGCCCCTCCAATCGATACTCATGGGGGGATCCCTGGGTAGGAAGCAAAGAAGCCTCTTCACCAGCAGCTGCGTAGAGTGCTTCAAAGTGAGCATCCCAAACCACAGGTGCTATATTAGGTATTGGTACTAATCGGCCCTCACGCACCCCAGAGCTAACAATAGCCCAGAATGACTCGGAATCCTTGCGTGAGAGAGCTCATCTTAATTCTTACCATCTGTTCGTCTCCCAGTCTTTCTTTTCCCTATTGATAATCTGCTTATACTTGAGCCGACATTTCTTAATTTCTGGTTTATCCTTTGCGTTTATTGCATTTAGCAAATCTTTTTTTGCTTTCCGACAGGGTGCATTATACCAGGGGTGAGTTTGATCTGTGCTTAGCTTCTTACTTCCTTTGGGGTAGAACACATCAGAGAGTTTTAGGACTAGCTGCTTAGGAATTTCTAAAATCCCAATTTGAGAGGCTTGCTGGTAATCCTTATCTACCATCTCTCCCATTTCTATTAGCTGCGGTAAAGCCAGGCGATATATTCCGCAAGTTTACTTGGAGAATCCTGCAGATAAGACCATTTAACTCTCCGCCTGTTATTAGTTAGCTGGAGAGGCGGTTGAGCAGCATTAGGCACAGGGGCAGGGTTTGACATCCCAAAGCTTACAGGTTTCAATGTCAGGATCAGGGCATTATGGTCGCTATCCTGCCTCAAATGTACCCTGAAATCCAGTACCTTATCCCAATGTCTAAGTTCGACCATAATATAGTCGATAATGGAATTTTGCCCTTCTCTATTAAATGTTGATGAACCTGGTCTATCCAAATTTGTCCTCCCATTACACGCCCGCAAAGACGCTGAAAGGGAAAACAAATTAATTTGGAGAACCAACGGGGTCCATGCTCTGACAGGAGGTATCTGTGGATCGGGAATACGCCAATATTGATCCTCATCAGTTAATCCTCCCAAGTCTAGACTGCTAAGAGGTTCAAATTGGCAATTAAATTCGCCACCAACTAATAGGGCTACTGTTGGATCAAGGGTCAGGATAAACTGCCTTATTGTGTCAATAGTGCCAGATTCTTGCCCACTCTGTGTAGGCCTTGAATAGATGTTTAGTAGGGCAATCTGGGAGGAATCGGGGAGTGTTAGAAGGACACATTGGACAAGTTAGTTGGTATATGGGCAGCTTTAGCACCCAAGTGCGTACCCACCCATATAGTTAGGCCTCCCGATGGTCTGCCCCTACCTGGTGTTGTAGCCATGATATCAAAAGTGGCAAAACCGGCCATCACAGTCTCTTCCAACGCCCACGTTTCCTACATCAAGCAGATGTCATGCTTTGCCATAAAAGATCCCCACTCAGGCAAAGATAATTTACTTCTAATCCCTGCCAGAGTCCAGGACAAGATTTTAATGCTATCATCCGTAACACTGGAACTAATTGGACCTAATTCCCTTACTGGGCTATATTCACCGAAATGTGATGTTTCACAGGGTTCTACCCCTCTAAAGCAAGCTGGGCGCTCAATTTCTAATGCTTTCTTTGGCCCCATTCTTTAACAAATCAGCTGTGGCACCACCTGTCTCCACCTGAATCAGGCGTGGTAGGGCGCCAGAATCTTCAGTCACATAATCCCTTACATTAATCTGCCCCATGTTAGCCCTAGATACCATGTGGAAAATGGTAGAAGAGGAACTGCATAGTCAATCAAGGATAACACAAGAGGTTCCCATGAAGAGATAGCATGGTGTGAAAAAGTACTCATCCTCAAGAGTAATTAAAGCACATGATATTTATTATGTCTGTCATGAGCCACGCATAGGTGTGCTGGTATTCACATGATCATATTGATATGCATGACATAGATCAGTTGATGACATTCCTATCTTTGATGTTTTTGTGATATAGATCTACCGAGTCGACTCTCAGCATTGCACTTGTGTACTCCCATACATCTTATGCTTACCAGGATAACCATCATGCATGTGCTTGTATGTGCAGTCATCTGGCAGTGATGTAAAAAAACATTACTATATGGTTTCCTGCCATTGAATTAGTGATGAGTAGTGGATAGGGTGCAGTCGGGTGTGGGCGGGATGCATACACTAGATGATAGGTAATGTATTAAATAAATAGATCGTTGCGGGATATCGGTGGAGGCAAAGAGGAAGGGAGATGGAGAAAATTGTCTCTTGTGCACTTAATTCAAAATCCTGAGGTCAGAAGTAAAAAGATGCAACTCATTGAATAGGAACATTAAGAGACAGAAATGCACCTGGGTGAGACACACTCAAGAATAGGGAGTGAATCCAATTGAATCAATAGCAGAGACATGGGATAGACAACGCCATCCAGTCATAACAAGGGGCTGACCCAAAGTCCACTCCAATGCCTTTATTACGGATGGCATAGCCCTGGAAGGAATATTTATTACATCTTTTACAATTTAATTTTGGGGATCAGAATTTAACAGCTGAGATAATTATCATTGACTTTCAGTTCACTCCCGTAAATTGGGGCATTGTCGTAGTTACTGCACCAACATCTTTATGTCCCAGTATTTTCTGTGCATTTCCTTCGGTAAATTTACCTGGGGAACATTGGAGGTAGGGGGGATGGGGGCGTGGTGTTTGTCTGAAGACTTGCAATTTGGTAACTGTACTTTCAAGGGACACTAATTCTGAAAGCCTAAGTATATGTCATTTATTAAAAACATTGGGGCTGCAATGTCTACCGGTAGCCCTAACAAGAAGTCAGGGGAACTGCTAGAGATAAGGGAAAATGGCAGGGATGACCCGACTGCGGAGGTAGGCTGGTATGTTGGGTGTCAGGCTGAATTTCTAGAAAGATTAAGCCAAGTTTAACTTGGGTGTAGCAGCCACAAAGTGGGATTCCCTTGCATATAAGAAGCTCTTACCCTCATCTGTTCATCACATGGTTAAAATACACATACTTAGTCCAGCCTTAAAATAAAACGCCCTGTTGCCAGGGTTATTTTCTTTGTGAACATACACACACTGAACCCATGCGCACAATATTTATAGTTCTCTTATCTTACGATTTTACATCTGAATTTATGATTGGTGTTTGTAAACGCACTCTCTGCTATGTGGGTGGGCAGACCAGCTGTATTAATCTCTCGAGATGACATGTAGCCACCTAAGTGTCTGACTCCAAGTGTTTATTTAGTTGCTTGGTGACATTGAGCAGGGCACTGCACTCAGTAAAGTGCGCTTATAGAAATGTAAACTGCACATTATAGACTGTCACGATGTTTTCCAGCACAGCCCATCAGTGATTCAGTGGCAGCACTTACCAGTCTCCTGTCATTACACGCACACACATAAAGTCAAAAACACTTTGTTAATGCTGTCCAGTGATGAGAGGTGACTTTGTTGGAATATGTTTCATGCATGGTATCATGAAGAGCTTCACATAAACATTTGCCAGGGAAAGTATAAATACAGTGACCAAATAATAGTATCTCGAGCAACATTACAGGCACAAAAGGATGTGTTTGTGACATGCCTCCTATGTAGTTCAAAGTATTATTATTACATTGACTAAATATTTGCCCAATGGCGCAATTAATGTGTACATGACCATAACAATTGTGTAACTTGTGCACTAAAAATAAGACGTTATAAAAAGAGAAACTGCCTGCTCATCCTGTCAAGTGGCGTCACAGAATATAATGAATTCATGTGTTTCCCATCTTCATAGAATGTATACCACTAGAAAGGAGCAAATAGACATGCAAATGTCAAATGAATTCAATGAGCACAAAACAATTGTGTATTTTCAAAATGTGATGTTTTTGTTATCACAAAAATAACCAAAATATGATGGAAATGAATGAACTATCAATTACATGCGCAAATTGATTGTTTGATGCTAAATAGAAATATATAACCTAACCACACAAAGATGAAATATTGACAATGTGTACCCAGTAGCAAAGTTCTCAAAAGCCCATTACCACCATGGAAACAGTTGGAGTTTTACTCCTGCTAAACAAATGTGTCAAAGTAGAGTCAACTTGATTACTAGGGCGAATGGGAAACTGAGGGGGGGAGTGGGGGTGGTCCAGGAGAAGAGGTTTCAAGTCCAATTGCACAAGTGTAAAGTTATATACTGTGTAAAGTTCATCATGTGAAATTTCCTCAGCATTGACATGATAAAGTCATAAAAAGTTCCAAGGATTGCTGAAGTATTTCAAAAATAGCTCTAATTTTGTGAAATTTGTAGCCATTATCCACTCAAAGTAGTAAACCTATTGGTGCTAATTTCTTTCTTTGTAAATGTGCCCTCTAGATTCCAAAATATATTTGCTGTCATAAACTACCATTGTAACCACACATTGTTGAGTTTCAGGTATGAATTCCAAAATGCTGGTTCAGAGATTTATAGCTTGAGCAATTTTTTACCTTAATACATGACGAGGTAAAAATCCTACCAGCATTGCACATTTTTAGCAATTGTACGTTTTGGGTCAGGTACAGAAGTAAGGCTGATCAAAAGGTAGGGGCATGGTGTTGTCCACTGTGAATATGATGAAGTTAAAAAACCTGCATCTTTGTGGCTATTCATAAACATCCTCAGTGGAATCGAATACCAAATTTGCACTTACCATTAGCTGCAAAACGGCTAGCATGTATCTGCAATGTGTCTACAGTTTTTCCAAGAGGTATAAAGGAAGGGAAAACAAAAAAATGCCGAGGTCTGTTGAGCTAGTCTTTAACAGCAGGTATATTAACATTCACCTATTTAGAGTTAGATATAGGTAAGTATATATTATATATTTTCAATGAAAGTGTTTTTGTGAACGACAAAAATGTATAATTTTCCAATCTTGCCAGGTGCAATTCAATAGTTTACAGTAGCTAATGTTAACTAAATTAGGACCATGGGATTTCCATTGGTTTGATGGTTTGAGTGCAGCAGTGCCATTAAACTAATGAACACAAAAATAGTGGATTGCTGGTTTTCTGTTACAGAACGGAAGCAATCAGCCTCAATCAGGTGCACCGAACCCACCATCAATCCGGTAGATTTTCGACTTAAAACGCTGAGTCAGTGCTGTTCGTGTAAGTCACTGGGCCTGGCAACCGTGAGGCCTGATTCAGAAAGGCAAACGTACACTTTTGTGTAAGTTTCCCCCTTTTTTTGTATTCAGAAACTCTAACTTAATAGTAAATTTAAAAATCCGGAAACTCCACAGATGGGGCGAAGAACTCCCCATGTAAAAATACAGGCCTGTCGAATGCTGAAGCAAGATAATGTACATGTATATACACAGAAAGAAATGTCACAACCTATATAAATTAGCAGGGTGTTATAACAAACCTAATACATGTGTTGTGAAGTAAGGTAGGGTGAAGTTTAGGAAAAACACTAAAAGAGAAAATAATGAAGGTCCTGATTTACAAAGTAAACTTACATGTTTGTGGAATTTACTACTTGTAGATATTCACAAACTATGAGGGTCATTAGGATGGCGGACGGACCTGCGTCCGTCCGCCACCCCCGAGGTGGAGGGACCGTCCACAGTGGCAGCGGCGGTCCCTCCGGTGCAATTAGGATGTGACCGCCACCCTGGCGATCACATCCTGTATCTTTAACCTTGCGGCGGGTGCTGCTTGAAGCAGAACCCACTGCAAGGTTAAAAATGCAAGCGCCATGTGAAAGGGCCTGCGTCAGTCTTACGCCTCCTGTGAGGCAGGCGCAAGATTTTGACGCAACAGCGTCCTAAAAGTGACGCAGTGAAATCTCATATATTTCACTGCGTCACTTCTACAACCCTTCCTTGCGTCAATACGCCCCCTTGCATATATTATACCTGGCGCAGGTATAATGTGGCGCAGGGGTTTACAAAGTGACGCATATACCTAGATGCATCACTTTGTAAATATGACGCAACAAGATGCATTTTTTACGCCACTGGTGCGTCACAAAAAGTGATGCACCCGGCAGCGTAAAAGTGACGCATAAATGAGGCCCCCTGACTTTTTTATTTATTTATTTTTATTTATTTATTTATATAGCGCTGAATCACCCATGAGGGTATCTCGGCGCTTCGGACGGAAAAGCATCATAATTCAGGGATTAATTTTTAGAAAAGGTGGGATTTTAACATTTTTCTAAATTGAGCCAAATTCTGTCCCAAGCGGAGAATATTTCAAGGTCTACCAACATGAATCGCACGATTGAACATCGGCTCTTCAGAATAAGTAATACAACAATGATTTCCCAATGACAAGGACAAGGATATCCAACAAATGGCCATAGAAGCATCGCACCTAGAACTATGCTCGTGGAACATAAACGGGCTTAACAACAAAGTAGCGGACACTGATTTCATACAATACGTGAAAACATTTGACATCATCCTTCTCCAGGAAACATGGCTGGAAGAGCCGGTACAACTAGAGGGTTATGCCTGTTACCATTCTGCAGCAACAAGGAAAAGCAAGTTTGGTCGGTTGTCAGGAGGTCTAGCAACCTACCTCAAAATATCAACCATTGGTAGCGCACGGGCTTTAAGCAATAATTCCTCGTCTACAAATACAGTAGAGATATCACTTAATTTTGGGGGCATAAAGAAATATATCCAGCTGAGCAACACTTATATTAACCCCAAAAATAAGAGTCATGAGGGGAAACTTCCAATGGACCATTTACATCACGTTATCACTACTCAAACATCAACAAACTTAATTCTGTCTGGAGACCTTAATCAATGCATCTTAGGGCCTTCTGCAAACAGTGATATTCAAGCCCAGTCGTACCATTGGAATATACCAACTCAATCATTTAGTAACCAATGTAAAACATCCAAGCTTGCAAAATCACTATTGGAAGATCTGGAACATATGGGCCTAAGGGCTCTAAATGGTAGATTTCCTGATGATTCACCATCTGTGGCCTCATTTATCTCAGGTAAAACAACCTCTACTATCGACTACACTCTAGTCTCCCTTTCATTGTTCCATCATATATTAAGCTTCAACTTAGGGGACAAGGGTGATAGCGATCATCGCCCTCAAGAAGTCATCCTAGGAGCCCTTCCTGAGGCCATACTCTCAAACCCAACAGGACTGCTGGACAGTCACACCATAAATCATAAACGAATTAAAACTTCGGTAGCAAATACTGTGGAGGTACTTCAAGCTGCAAAAAGGCAATTGAACAACTTAGACTATCCTTGGGGCAATACAGTAGCAGGTTGGGAAAAATTCACGACTGAGTTTGCAAACAATTATTCAACAACTGTACGGCACTTCCCACCATCTGCATCTGGTATTGCAAGGAAGATCTTAGGCACCCAGAAACTGGCCATGAAATCCCACAAAAAAATGATTAACAAATCTTTAAGACTGTTAAAGAAAAGCCCGGGTGACGGAACACTGCTAGCGCAGCTTCGTAAGCATCGTGCTGATCTCAAAAAGCTGAAATGGGGAATCAAAAGAACCAATGATGAGGATTTCTGGGCAAAACGCCATTATGCTTCCAAGGATAATAACAGCGTCCTATTTTGGTCTACTATAAACAAAATGTTAAATCCAAGAAGTAATGGCATAACATCTTATATAACCAAATCGTCTTGCGAATCTTTTCTTGACAAACATTTCAATCTACAGGTCGCAAAAACAAGCGAGCCCCAGGTTCAGCTAGAGAGCCGATCACTTCAAACAGTTTTATCATGTGAAGATGTCAAACCTGAACCTTCTGCGGTCCTAATCAGGAAATTAATCTCCAAAGGCAGGAAAGACGGCGCAGCCGGGCCTAATGGAATTCCGCCGGCTCTCTTAAAACTTGAACCAGAATATTGGGCTGACACACTGACCCCCCTCTTTATGTCTGTCAATAATTCGGGGTGCTTGCCTGCCTCATGGAGGGACTCAATCATTTCACCGATTTACAAGACAGGGGATAGAATACTCCCAAAAAACTATCGCCTGATTGCACTCCAAGACATTGAGGCTAAATATTTTGCGGGCCTTTTATTGACCCAGCTGCGAGAATGGGCAACAAACCATAGCCTAATACCATCTAGCCAAACGGGATTCTGCAGAGACACCGGAACAACAACAAATCTGGTGGCCATTTCATTACTCATCGATAAGGCAAGAGTGACCAAACAGGCTCTTCATCTCTGCTTTGTGGACTTTAAGGCGGCCTTCGATAATGTTAATAGAGGAATCCTTTGGTGAAAATTGGCCTCCTGGGGGATTCCCTCGTCATTATTAAGCCTCCTGATTGAATTGCACACAGACACGTGGGTCCAGGTAAAGCTTGGAAATGGCTCGCACCTCTCTAGGCGTATTCCAACTACAAAAGGCCTAAAGCAGGGGTGTGTGCTAGCTCCTACCCTCTTCAATCTATTTACAGCTGACCTGCCACCCGCACTAGAGGCTTGCAATTCTCACACCCCCCGGTTAGGGGGAAAAGCATTTTCCAGCATATCTTATGCTGATGACGTGGTCCTGGTCAGCCACACAAAAGTGGGCCTTCAAAATCTGATTATCACGCTCCATGGGTACGCCAACGACAATCTATTAGAAGTCAACATCAACAAAGCCAAAGTGTTGTCCATAACTAGGAACAAAACGTTGCACACTTGGTCCCTTGGCACAAAAGTAATTTCTAACTGCTCAGAATATAAATACCTTGGGATCATAGTTGATAAAGGTGGCCGCTACCAAAATCAATTAGAAGCCATTAAGAGGAAGGGGATGCTAATAACCATGACACTGAAACAGCTAAAGTCCAACTTGAGTGGTGAGACTCTATTGCCACTGCTTCGAGTGGCGAAAACTAAAATAGAGTCATCAATCACGTATGGCAGTGAGGCCCTAAGAGGTACTGATGCAAAACGTCTAGATATAACAATATCAAAGGCCTACAGACTTCTCTTTCATTTGCCATCCTATACCTCACACGCTCAGATTCGTTTAGAATTTGGTCTGACGAGCCAAATGCTTGCACGTAGAGGGTCATATATAAAGTGTTGGCACAAAATAAAGAGTTCACCGGAAAACTCCTTGAATCAACAGCTCTGGCAATACCTGACCAACTCCTCTGGAACACTGGCGAAAAAATACTTAGAGGAGTCCCTGAGTACTACAGGTCTAAAAGAGCTTTGGGAGATTCCTTTATCGCATGCACAATTTAAGCATGCAGTGAACGAGAGCTTAAAAAGACATTCTCATGTGGAGGACAAAGCCACGTTTTCTCACAGGCGCCATGCCTGGATGACTCTGTGGACGTGCAAAACACCGGGGCTCCAAGCATATTTTGATCTGGGATATGGCTGGAAAACAAAAGAAGCCTTTTTAAAATATAGGTTGGCGATCCTACCTGCCATTCCATATCTACCACCGTGGCTGAGAACAAACTATGGGACTAGATGCCGGCTGTGCGCAATAGGAGTCGAAGACTTAGAACATTTACTATGCACTTGCTCGAGGCTGAACGAGGAGAGAGCAGCCCTGTTAAAAACAGCCTTTAACGAACTAAGTATCCGCTCACGCAGACAAGCAGTTCTTGCTTGTTTTGATCCTGGTCTTCCATCGGTAAATGGGAAGCTGGTGAAATTTCTGATACTAGCAGAACGAAAATTACAATGCCAGGCAGTCGGCTAAAGAGGAAATTTTGGGCTGTGACCAGCTGCTATGAACAATTTGCCACTCACGTTTATTGATTTTAGTAATGTTACTTTTAAACAAAAATTTCTCGCTTTTACATTTTCCTTTTTAATTCTACTTGTGGAGATTGTTTTAATGTATTTTTTTTTGTAATGGTTTTAATTAACCTAAACAATAAAAGCTACTTACTGTCCCAAACGTAGCAAAGAAGGCAAACCATTCCAAAATCTGGGGGCAAGATAGGAAAAAGATTTGCCACCACTACGAGCTTTTTTAATTCTAGGAACAGCTAGAAAATGCTCACTGCTGGACCTGAGATTGCGTGTTACTGTATAGGGAGAGAGATCGTTAGAGAGATTCTTGGGGCCCTTGCCATTACAGGCCTTATAAATAATGCAGCCTATTTTGAATTTTACCCTTTTCTTTATTGGAAGCCAAGCTGTTTGAGAAGAGGTCCGGAGGATGTTCTAAATGAGACGTTGCTTGTGAGTCGAGGAGCGGTATTCTGCACCACTTGAAGTTTGGTAATGGCACTCTCATTGGCCGAAAACAACAAAGCATTGCAATAATCAAGTCTGCTCAATATCAAGGCCTGAATAAGGTTTTTTTAGAAGAAGAGGGCAAGAGAGAAAAAATCCTCCTCAGAAGGCCCAGGATAAAATAGAAGGAACCTGCAATGACGTTAGCATGTGTGTTATGTGTAAGTCTACGGTCGATCCTGACACCCAGGTTTTTAACCACCTCTTTAGGAGTGGGGGCACTCCCCAACTCTTCCGGCCACCAGGTAGGTGACCAAAGAGTTGTAGCTCCTCCAAACAACATGATCTCTGATTTGTCTCCGTTAAGTTGTAAATAGTTATTACGCATCCAGGCAGCGATAGTTTTCATGCCCTCCGCGAAAAGTCGATCAACAGTAGGTGTATTTTTATCAAATGTTAGCAGGAGCTGGATATCATCAGCATATGAGATTGAAATAAATAACAAAGATCTCATAAGCCTGGCCAAGGGGGTGACATATACATTGAAAAGGGTGGGACTTAAGCAAGATCCCTGCGGAACTCCTTTACTTACTTTGGTCGTATCTGATTTAAAAGACCCCATAGTAACTGTTTGAGTTATATCAGTGAGGAAGTTGGTAATCCAACTCAACACTTGCCCCTGAAGACCTATATCTTGAAGTCTTTCTAAAAGAATGTGATGTGAAATGGTATCAAACGCTGCTGACAGGTCAAGCAGCACCAGAAGTGCCGCTTGTCCCTTGTCAGCAGCCATACGTATATTGTCAGTAGCTTCTATGAGAGCGGCCTCTGTGTTATGTTTGGCCCAAAATCCTGATTGAGAAATGTCCAGCAATTGCTGAGTTTCCAAGTAGTTAGACAGATGTGTATTAATATGTTTCTCGATGAGTTTTGACTGTAGAGGCAACAGAGAGATAGGTCGATAGTTATTAATTTCTGAGGTGGGGATCTTGGTGTCTTTTCGTATTGGTCTAATTTGCGCATCCTTCCATGCCGCAGGAAGACTATCTTCTGTAAGGGAGCAGTTTAAAATAGAGCAGATCGAAGGAGCTAATTGTTCCACAAATTTAGCAGAAGTCCTGGCAGGAATGATGTCCATGGGTGAGCCAGATTTCATAGATTCTATGAGAAGAATAACTTCCTTCATCGGGAGTGAGGGAAAGTGTGGAGTTGAGCAGATGTAACATAAGGGTCCAAAGGACAGACCGTGGAAGATAGAGCACAGTTACTAGCTGCAATAATTTTCTGATAGATGGAATCAATTTTGAGAGTAAAATGTTCTGCCACCTCATTACATAGGGACTGTGTAGGGGATTCCGCGGTATCAAATGCCATTGGGCTAAAGTAGGCCTTTACGATTTTAAATAGTTCCCTAGAATTAGAACCGGCCTTCTCCAATTTTAAGGTAATATGTGATTTTCGTGCTATTTTGATATTATTGTGATACACTGCTAGGGCACATTTATATCTACTTCTATCTTGCTCTAAATGAGTAAGACGCCAGGTCCGTTCCAGTTTTTTACATCCACTCTTTTCTGTGCGTACGTCCAGAGAGTACCATTCAGTAGTGTCATTAGAACTATTTGGTGGATGAGTAGTTGGTTTTAATGGTACCACTTTATCCAAAACGCATGAAATAATATTGTTGAAGTGTTGTAGTTGTTGATTAACATTGAGATTCTCAGTATCAGCGTCCCATGTCGAAAACGAAGAGGCAAGATGTTGTGCTTTCAATTTATGCCAGGGTCTATACCATCTATCAATATAGGGTGTGGGAGAGGGTGAGATGAAAGGGCTCCTCAAATGGAAGTTAACTACTGAATGGTCTAACCAGGTAAGTGGTCTAGTGTCTATATATTCAATGAGTTGCGTATTAGAAAAATGAGGTCTAGGGTGTGGCCCGCTAGGTGAGTGGGATCATTATTGAGCTTGAGAAGCCCGTGGGAGGCCAAATCCTCTAGACAAGATCTGGCATCAAGGTTGTTTAGGTCCTCACTATGAATATTAAAATCTCCTAAAAGTAAAAATTTACGTGTAGCCACAATATGGGGGACGATAAATTCCATCAAATGACTATTACATTTTTTTATTGGACCAAGGGGCCTATACAGACTTCTGTTTAGGACAACGCCCAGTTCTCCGGATTTTGACAGTGCTGAGGGTTCAGAGGCATGTGTAAGACCTGCCCTGTTGAAATGTTGTTCAGCACACAGCAGGCAACAACTATCCTGCACACAACTTCATGGGAGTAAACCAGCACCCATCCTGTACAGTCAAGATATCTGAATAGTGACCTAAGTAGATTGAAAGTGCATTGGATAATGGCAGGTGTACGAATATGTGCCCTTTGTAACCCAACTGAGATGCTGTGGCTGGATGTTTGTAAGGTGTGAGGTGATGGGGAAAGAGAGCATAGGCAGCATCACCTGAAGGGGAAAAATAAATTGCATTTGAGGGGGCCTCAGTTGTATTTGGAGTACATTATGCATGCATACCTACATGCAGTGTGTGTCAGGGTTATGTATGCTGCATCAGTTGTAGTCATTTTCTATTATTGTAGAAAAGCCACCAACAACTCTTAAGACTAGTCCTGTATGGTGAGTGAGTGCTTACCAAGAATAAATATGTCACCAAACACAAACACAGCATTCATATTGGTGATGCAGCCATTAGCATCACAGAGTGTCTGCATGTTGATTGAATGCCACTGGTGTGTATTGCGGAAAAGGTGTGATGTTTGGTGAGGTGGCTGAAGTGTCACTTGGGTATAATCAATAGCACTTAACACAAAAGGTATGTGGGAAAGTGCATTACAAATCCCTAGCATCCCTCTGCCTTCCAGGCCAGTGACTATGGTATGCCTATGTAGAGATGCACACTTTGGTTGCTGCATCTCAGGAACTGATGCAAGCACTGCGATTGGCTTGCCTTTGACATGCATACGATGTCACAGGGGACTCTCTCCAAAGATTGAGTAGCAGCAATTTTTTAGACCATCTACTGCCATTACAAAGTCTGTGATAGCCCATGCCCAATATGTATATAAATCCAGCTCCAGCTACCGTTCAGAAACCATGTCCATGATCACATCAGGTGGGAGGTGGAATCTGGGAATAACATCTTGGCTGCATATCCCAAAGATATTAAGCCTATGCCTATGAACCCACTCTCCCGTCCTCTCATTATACCTCCACAAAAGAATGGGCAAACCCACAAACACATTCGGGAAATAGTGAAAGCAGGGAAAGAGTTTGTTTACCTTTGTTCCTTTTTAATGTGTTCAGCCTAGCTTTGATTGTTTGTTGGTGTAAAAAGATTATGATAGAGACCTATCAAGAACATACAAATTTAAACAGATTACCAAAAACCCAAATACAAGGGGAGCTACAGATCCGGAACAAGATGCCTATGGTTGAAGAACGCTCCAGCGGCTGCATACCACTAATCATCTTTAAAAGTCTAACCAGCTTCATGGTGCCCCAACAAAGATGCCCAAGAAGTGGTGAAAGCAGACAGCGCCCAGTGGACCCCACTCCCACTGCAAACCATAGCTACAGTCAGTGAGGAGATGAAGGTAGCACCAAACGCCTGACTTCACCATCACTGAGGCAGTGGTGCTGGTGGGAACTGAGTGCATGAGCTGTGTCTAGCAGCAGGGACAGCCAGCCACCTGCACCTGACACATGCCACCATTGCCAAGAATTCCAAATGCTGTAGGGAGCAGTGGGGGGAGGGGGCTGGGTCAGTGTATTCCATATACAATAGCAGCACCCATGAAGCTGCATCAGAATGGGACATGAAGCCTCCGGTAATTGATCCTTATACAGTAACCAGCGACCCCAACCCCCGTTATACGCCCTGCCTTACAATTGCGCAATCCACCAGACAGGTAGCCTGATTAAGAACTGCTGCATTGCACACGAGACACAATACCCCGCACTACACAACTACAAAAGATATTAGCTCATGGCCTAACTAAACTGATAAGTACAATAAAGACAAACCATAAGAAGGGCAAGCTGGTTCCCCTGAGACAAAGCAAACAATACATTCACAGGTTAAAATCATGGATACAACATCAAGTGAAGAGGCTCAGGTTACACCTGTGGTGAATGGCGAACTCCAGGCATTACTGCTGAATTTATAATGCAGCTTTGCCAAAATTGACATTAAAATTAATCCGCCGACTCTACGACCCTTTGCCGTGACAGAGTGACAGGAAAAACAATGGCCAGGGAAAAGACTGAGATCTAATATGACAGTGTCAATATCTCGTTCTACTCAGACCCCACACAATTGGTGCTAGAAGCTTGCTGTAAATTTGAGTAAAGACATGAACATTAAGTACGCAATCCTCTGTCCAGTGATGCTTAGGCTCCAATTGAAAGGCAAGGCTCACATATTTTATGAACCCCAAGACGAACTGCCTGGAATCGGTTCTCTAAAAAGGACTTCAGCCAGCAGGCAGCTATGCCCCCAATGCCGGCCAGGTTGACACGGTCGATCAAGATGTTATGGTCCACCGTGTCAAACGCGGCTGACAAATCAAGCAGCACCTGGGCCTGTGGGGAACGTCTGTCGGCGCAGTCCGAAGAGTATCTAAAACCGTGACTGCCACTGCCTCTGTTGAATGAGGAGGGCGAAACCCTGCCTGATGGGGTTCTAGGTACTTTGATGCCTCCCAAAAATTGGATAGGCATCTCGCTACATGTGCCTCCATTACTTTTGCTAAAAAAGGGAGCAAAGAAATAGGGCGATAATTAGCCATGCAGGTTGGATCGGCCCCAGGTTTCTTCAGGAGCGGTATGACTGCCGCTTCCTTAAATGCCAGGGGCACTAGACCCGAGGTGAGGGAGTCATTCAGCAGAGTGTAGGCCGGGGTCGGGAAAGCAGAAAACCACTCTTTAAGAATGTAAGGAGGACATTTGTCCGAGGGGGCACCAGCTTTAACTCTTACTAGCAGCTTACTAGCTCGGGGGTAATAATGGGAAAACTATTGAGTGAGATGGTGTTGGTAGTGATATGGGTTTCAGAGGGGGTATTAGTGAGGGATTTTGGGACACTATCTTTGATGTCCGCAATTTTATCGATAATGTAGACGTTAAGTGCATCACAAAAGGTTTGGGTTGGAGTCACACTAGGACGAACACTGTCAGCTCATTCAGAATGGGAAAGATGTCCTTGGGTCTGTCTGACGAGTTGAGGATGCGGGAGGAAAAGTAGGCAGTTTTTGTGGAAAGGATGGCTTTCATATAGTCATTCCTGGCCGTAATAAATTTGGATTTTAGATCAGGGGAGTAACTGCGACGGCATTGTCACTCCAATTGGCGCAAGGAAAGTTTCTTTACTTTTAATTCTTGCAAAAACCATCGGTGGGCATCTGCGCGTCGGGCGAACTTGATATCTTTATAAGGTACATGAATATCGCTTGCTGCTTGAAGCCAACCAGCCAGGTTAGATTCAGATAGATTAATGTCAGGGTGGGGCAATGGAACAGTGTTGGCTAATGTATGTAGGAACTCTGATCTATCTAATGTGTTCCATTTCCTTGCTCTATGGAGAAGCAAGTGAGCTTAAATTTGATAAGAAAGTGATCCGACCAAAGGCAAGGAAAAGTTGCCGGAATTGTGGTTAAGGAGAAGTTGGACCAAATCTGGTCCAAAATATGTCCTTTACAATGGGTTGGCGAGGGCACTTGTTGTGAAAAGTTCAAGTTCATAAGAAGTTCTGTGAGCTCACTTGAATGGGGACCTTCCGAAGGGTCATTAAACCAATAATTAAAATCACCTACCAGAAAAATCCTGGCATGTTCCATAGCTAAATTAGCAATCTGCTCACTTAACGTAATAGGGAAAGATGGCATGGAGTTTGGGGATCTGTACAAAAGTACACAAGAAATGGTTTCAAGTTTTAATACTAAATTTTCCGTGTCCGGTAAGTTGAGGCAAGTGAGGGTGGTAACTTTTAAGGTAGAATGGATAATTGCTGCAACCCGCCGCCAGATTTACCTGACACACGGTCCGCGTGTATAAGGTAATAATTCAGGGGGAGTGCTGCTATTATATAAGGGGCAGAGTTTGGGGTAAGCCAGGTCTCAGTTAATAGAAGAATATCAGGGTTATCAGTAACCAACAATAAGAAGATGTCCTGCTGATGTTTCACAAGGGAGCGGGTGTTTAAGTAAAAAATGGTCAGGAATGTTAAGAATGAGTTAGGTAAATATTCAGTCGCACTTTGTAAGGTGAGGGATACACCTTAGCTGGATTGATAAAACCAAGATGGTTGGCTGAATATATTATAATATTAACCACTCCTTACAGAGCAGAAATTCACTAATCTGGTGATATCCTTGCACAATTCACTGACTATTATAAAACTTTATCCACATAAGCTATCAACCTAGTAAACCAGAAATACGCCACAAACTAGAATCAATCACACTAACCTGGGGAGAGGCAGCTGAGAGGGGCATACTCTGTTCCCTGATCACTGTCAAAGATATATATTCTGCGATGTAAGAGCTAAACAATGGGAAATTCCTGGGCAGTGATGGCTTGCTGAGGGAATTCTATAGAGAATACACAAATATACTGGCACGTCACCTGTTTGAGTTGTATGGTGTGGCAATGCAAAAGGGAGAGCTACTCCCGATGGTCAAAGAAGCACTAGTGAACACACTACACAAACACAGGAAATCTGCCCATGACGTGGCTCATATTGCCCATTGTACCTCATCAATATGACAATAAAATACTTGCAAAAGTCTTTGGTGCTAGACTGGTTTCTTTGCTCCATGACCTGGCCCTCGCAGTTCAGTCTGGGTTTATCCTACACCACTCCACCTTGGATAGTCTCCTCACACTGTTCATAGTAGTGCACCAGATTGACCAGGAGACAAAGGTGGTGGCTGTGTTTCTTGACACAGCCAAATCATACGGTTCAGTAGAATGGCCATATCTGGCGATAGCCCTGAGCAGGATGCTACTAGGGAAGGCGATGATGAAATAGATAGGCCTGCTCTTTACTAAGCCCACAGCGCACGTAAAAATTAACAACCATATATCTACTCCTATCTCTATTAGGTGCAGAACGAGAAAGGACTGACCTTTTCCCTAACATCTTCAAATTAGCAATGGAACTACAGTTGCGCCTTCTGAGAGAACTAGATTATAATAGGGGTAAATAGTTTGGAATGCACAGGATCCTGGCCTCAATTGATGCAGATGATCTCCTACTCGTAGTGAAAGATCCCCCTGCCAACACAGAGCCCACAGTTGCTGATAACATTCAAATCGACATATGGTCAGGACGGACACTAAAGTGGTCCAAATCATTATGATGACCCTCACCTCAGATACCGCCATGACCGCAGTAAGCTACCCCCCTGCAATGGCAGGAAAAACTGATCAGATACCTGGGCATACAGATTCAACCTGAGATTGACAACCTCATGAGAGAAAACTATGGCAAGACTATGAATAGGGTTCAGGCCTACATAAATAAATGGATTTGACTGCCCTATCAGTGACAGGTCAGATTGCATTAATCAAAATGATAATACTCCCTCAGTTACTCTATCTATTTACAATATTCCAGTACACTTGTGACAAGTGTTCTTCAGTCAGTTCCATACTCTGTTTATCAAGCTGACATGGGTGGGCAAACAGTCATGCATCCGCTGGAAGATGCTACAGAGACCATACAAACAGGGTGGCTTCTCAGCACCACACTTTGAAGCACACTACTAGGTAGTACAGGTTCCTTTTGACATGCATGGTTTCACAATAATAGGGAGGTCCCAGATTGCATCCTGGAGTTAGGACTCACAGCATCTTATGGTCTTGTCAATGTCATAGTAAAAACCCTTACACGCCCAATTTCAAACTAATATGCAATCACAAGTTGCACATCATGAGCGAACCAGCGGCAATAAAATGCCATTTTGATAGACAACTAACTACATTAGGGGACCTATACATAGTCAGCACATTTATCCACTAGATACCTACCTGCCAAAAACTATGACTATACCCCTAGATGTGTTCATATATCATAGACTGGAGGAGTCTGTTAAATAAGTGTGTCCAACATACCCACAAGAGATCAATGACTGACAACCACTTCACCTGATTGCCACGGGCCCGGACACCACATAGGTTATTACCATGCCATATAAATTGGTCATAAAAGATTGGCCACAGGTGGAACACCAATCCCGACCTGACAACCCCAATTTCAGCTGCACTAACAATATACTGCTGCCAACACACCAAAGCGGTATTAATGAATGGCAGTCACCTCCTTACACACTACAATTTGCATCAACTAGACTATACATTGCCATGATTTATAGATAAGGGGGAAGGATTTTATTTACCTGGTTTGCCAATGCCCGTTGATTGCTGAATACTGGCTCAGACTGTTCCAAATCCTAAATGACATGATTGACCTCATCTTACTAGTGGAACCACAGCTAGCCCTTTTGGGCTATATGAAAATGGTGCCCAAGTATAGAAGAAAGCTGGTTGGCTTAGCATTACTACTGGGCAAAAGATGGGTGGCCATGTGCTCAGCAGGGGTTCACCCTCAAAGAATCCAACTAGCTGAGTGATTTGGCACAATGTAACATGCATAATGGCCTCTAGAGTACACTGCTGCCTTAAACATTTTGACCGAAGGGTATTTGGATGCCACTATGGAACTACCTTGCAGCCAATGCCTCAAAGGGAAGCATGGAGGCAGATTCTAGTTAATAGACTGAGCTGTGGATTAACAATTAACAATATAACAATGGAAGGTGGGCCGTGGGAGGGATGCAGGAGGAAATAATATTGTGGCAGTTACAATGTACAATAGAATAACCTGTGTGGGTGCTATTATTATTGCTGATTCTGGAAAATGCTATTGCAATTGTGAGAAATAACTAATACATAAATTTAAAAAAGAGTCAAAATACAAAAAAAGTTACCGAACATTATTTTTGGACTGCAAGTAGAACATTTGTAGATAAAAAGTGATTTTACTTTTTTTAGAAATGGAAAATACAAAATTACATTGCCATGCAATTTATTGCATTATACCTATGAACACCTATTGAATGAAATATTTATTTAAAAAAATGCATAATTAATATAGAAATTGTATTCACTTTTTTTAAGACAATTATTTGATGTTAGGCTTTACAACTGAAAAAACATTCTTCCATTATTCTGTATATGAGGTTTTTGCAGTACCCGCATATCACCATCATACATGCCAATGTTTTAGAACAGAAAAGTGGGAGGATCTGAAAAACAAACTAGGATACCTATTTTCTCCATTGACATCTATTAAAGCAATATTAATTTTAGGTGGGAGACAGCTAAAATAAAGCTATTTTTGGCATAAAAAATAGAAAATCCACAACCTAAATCAGTTATGTTGGCATGTTTTCCCCATGTAAGGGCCTTGACTTACATAGTGTATATAACAAGGACCTCCTGAACAACAAATAGTTCAATTCCTAGGTCAGGGAAAGTTATTTATGAGAAGAAACACACCTAGGCAATTGTATGCTCTTGTCTATACAATTATAAGTGGAAGAATTAACATATCAAAAATTAGAGTTCTGTCTTTATTATCTGTTTTTTTATTGGTTCATAAAAACACTTTACGCGGTATACATATCAGTTAAAAAATTGTATCAACATACAATATAGAGCACATAATATTATAATTACCAGTTCATTTATAACAAAATCAAAAGCATAAATCTATACTACTATTATAAAGAGAGAACACAAACCTTTTGGCAAGGTAAACTCGGGAACCACAGCGCCAATCCACACATCCAATACATTGTTGTAATCCTCAGGGTGTGCAGTGGACATAGGCTATAGAAAATAAAAAAAACGTAAATTTAAAAATATAACTTAAAAAAAAAGTAGTGCCCTGAAAGTAGTGCCGGCTGGGACGCTGCGCTGGCCGTGACGTAGCGCTGGCCGCAACGTACGTGATGACGAGAAGGAGTGGCGGTGAAGTGAGGAGCGTGGGGAGGAGCGGCAGCTCAGGTGCGTCATGACGAGGAGGAGCAGCAGTGAATTGAGGAGCACGGGGAGGAGCGACGGCTCAGGTAAGGCTCAGGGACACAGGAAATATCGGGCGGGAGGGAGCCGGTGCGGGAGGTTGGCCCTGAACAAATGCGGCAGAGGTAAGGCTCAGGCTCTGGGGGCAGCATTTCAGGCTTGTGTGCTCTCCCACCCGGCCCCCACCCGCCACGACATTGTCCGGGACACAACAATGTTGTGGCGGGCGGGGGCCGGGGCGGGAGTGCACGCAAGCCTGAAATGCTGCCCCCAGCCCCCTTCTGCCCTGGGCAACGCTAGTACAATATAAAAACAAGAAAATGTGGCACAATAATAACAGACGTGCATTTCGGCGAACCAACGCCTTCTTCAGGAATAGCCACTAATTACCTGAGAAAAAAAGTATAAAATGAGATACGTTCATTAAAATAATGTTACGTTCAATGTATCACAAAATGTAATTAAAGCTCTCTATTGAGAGATACATATTCTATTACATCAATCATAAAAAACATATATCAACAGAACTCATATTTTGACAACCTAAATTTATTCTCTAAAAAATGAACAAGAAAGACTTATAAATAAATCAAGTCTATACGTATGGTTTACTGTAGTGCTCATCTAAAGCCAAAGCTAATTATAGTCACATGAGTGAGGGACCAAAATGTTTCTATCTTTAACCTAGATAGTGTCCCTATTCAAGATAATAGGGCAAATCTCAGGTAGATTGGATACTTACTTAAAAAGACATTCACGATGATTTCAACAGAAAGCGATAAATATTTGAGTGTCACACTTGTGATCACGTTTTCTGAAATGGAAGGAAAGACCAATTTAAACCAGAAGTAAAAATGAAGGTTTAGTGACTCACTATTTATAGTATAGTCCCAGATATTTACTTACTGCAGTTTCAAGATTTATTTTTGTTCTAAAATTAATGCTTCTTTATGAAAGACTGTCCTATTCGGGATGTCGAATCTGACAAACGTAGCTCAAAAGTGGAATTATTATTATCTTTTAGAGAGGATTAAATATAGTTCAGTAATTTTGTTTGATAATCATTATTGTTCCTAAATACTTTTTGCTTATCCTGACTTATTCTAAACAGAAATCCTAAAGTTTAAAAACGGATACACTCTAATTCGTTATTGCATATATAATATTCACGTTATCGGTGCATTTTTACTCCAAATGCGTGGTGATGTCACGGACTAAAACCAATGCAAATCCACAATGAGCACTAAGAGGTGCTATAACGTGTAACAAATGGATACCTTATGTCAAATGCCTACCTTTAGATGTTTCAATGTTGCGACATAACCATCCCACAAATCATTGGAGTAAAGTATAGAAAAAGTTTCGTTTTAGATTCTCACACAAACGCCTTACGATAAAATCTGGAATGATAATGCAAGCAGAAAATAGATCAGTAAAGTTGCACCGTAAGGGCACTATAAAAATTAGACCTCACGATGAAAAAAATATACGTATCCCAGTAATATAAGTGCCATTACCTAGCAAGTCTTTGCGGCAAGTGTTGCCTTCGATTTTTACCGATATTGCTTCAAGCTGTCGAAAAGCAATAAAAAAGGGCTATTTAAACATACAGCTCAGAAACGGTCAATCTTAACTGGCATAAAACGCGCAATCATTTGATGGAAATACGCTACAAAATTTAGTTACTCGCTCAAGAGAAGCCCACCTTGGATTCAAATTTTTCAATGGATGATCGAAGGCGAACTGAGAATCCCGGCGTCCTACGTCACGGGAAATGGATGGCGGATGGATATCAACGAGACCTTCAAGTTCAAGGCCTTAAATACTCACGTGTGGGGATATGTTCACGTGACCCGACATATGACCTATCATCGAGATAAACAAATTACTATCACCGAAAGGCGCGTGAAGAAAGACGATTTACGAATAGTGCATTAAAGAACTTATCTGTGTAGAATGCACAAATATACAGAATAGCGGAATGTCATTATAAAACATAATTTGATATTATCAATATAACAAACATTGATGTCGAGGGCAGTATTTACTAAGGTGCAATGAAATCGTATGTGACCTGACACATGACCTCTCTTAGAGATGAACCAAATACCATCATTGGATGAATCGTGAATAAAACGTCATTCAAATAAACATTTTTTAAGGGGCATATCAATTAGAATGCACATATATAAAAAATAACGGAATCTCATTATATAAACAAACATGATTAGGTAATGTCAATATAACCACCACAGATGTCAAGGGTGATATTTATTTAGATGCAGTAAAATCGTACTACAAGAAGAATGATTAGCCAAAAGACAAATGGCGAATAATATTGTAAAAGGTGTAAATAATGAATAATAACTAAGAAAGGCACTGGGAAGGAAAGGGGGACCACGAAGTAAGGAGGTCAGTACTGAAGAGGGAGATAGAATAATTCTATGCATAGAAAGCTAGACTAAGAGTCCTGTCTGTAATAAAAATAATAATGGACCAAATAATTGGGAATGCGATTAATGATATTAGAAAATGGCGTTTTCCCCTGATATTTCGCTATTTAAATCCGTTTTTAAAGGTATTTAAAGAAAATATCCAGAACACCTCACGTTTTCTTCTTATAGACATACCTCCTTTCACGTTCGGGGTGTTAATTTTCTCTAGAATTCGCCATTTAAAGTCATCTGGACCATGGTTACAGTCTAAAAATTTTTTAACCATGGGTGATACCAATTTTTTCGTTCTTATGGCGGAGCGATGCTCAGTAAGTCGAACCTGAATGGGCCTCGAGGTTTCACCGACGTAACCAAGTGCACAAGGGCATTGGATAAAGTAGGCTGTGTTGGCTGTCTTGCAATTCCACATATGGGTAGCTTTGGTGAAATACCCATTGTGGGTGAAACTTTCACCATCTAGAATATTGTGGCATGATTTGCAAGATGAACACTTCACTGCTCCCTTGATAGGTTGATTTGTATCGATGGCTTTTTGCAAAAAGATGTCTTGACTTTTTAATCCATTGAAACGAGAGTGAACAATCTGGTCCTTGATGTTCTTATTATGTCGATGGGCAAACAAAGGTTTAGCCAATTTTTGAACAGTATTTCGGCCGGAATTTGGACATGACCCTCACCGACCGACACGACCAAGGAATTAACCCGACCGATACGTACGCGCGACGTCCAACAGGCATGGTATGATGCAATTTGTATGAAACCCAACCTATTCGCACGGAGCCCAAGCCGCACGGCGGACACGGCCCAAAATCGTACCTGAAGCTAGAGAGACCACCGCGACTGACTCGCATGCAACACAGAACACAATCAGCGTGAAAGACACGGAGCAGCCCGCACAAGCCAACATGAGAGTCCGACTTGGTCAGAAGAACGTCTGCTACATGCCCACAAAAAGCAATGGGGAAAAACACCAAAAAAGGGCCAGTCAAGCAATGACAAAATCAATAAATAAAAAAAAAACACAAGCTGCGACAACCTACTGGGCTTCAGAAAGGCACTTAAAACTTGGTTGTTCGGGCTAGCCTATTAACTGGGTCTTAGGCAATAACTTGAAGCATGATTAGCGCCATGAAACCTCTGGTGACTGTGCGCTCTATAAATAACTGATAACATTAACTTTAACATTAACAAAGACACACAAATCCACCTATAAAAAGGCAAAAATACACTACCATGATCCTTTGCAAATACAACAGAGAAGCCAGCTCAGAACAACTTGAGACACCAACCACAGACACACACACAACTCACCCATCACACAACCTACGCACCATCAGCAAACCTCCAAAAGCTCTCACACATACACCTACCGAAACAGACCTCACTTGCACCCAACCACCCACCCACCCACACACATCACTCCTCACCAACACCCATCACCATGCCCCCTAAGAAGAATCCACAGTTCACAGACACTGAGCTTCAAATATTGGTAGATGAGATCCTCAGAGTGGAGCCACATTTGCTTGGCACATTGGTACAAGGGACCCCCATGTCACAGAAAACCAAGATGTGGGAGAGGATAGTGGACAAGGTGGATGCACAAGCACCAGCGTATCACACAAAGACCGACATCCAGAAAAGGTGGTATGACATGCGCAGGAGGGTGAAGAAGCTTCTCCAGAAGGAACATGCCTTGAGTGAGCGCACTTGTGGTGGCCCTCCTGCCAAACCAGTATACTTCTGGTCCTGGGAGGAGAAGATGCGGGACATCCCCCCACCAGAGAGCGTCCATGGCCTCGCAGACATACCAGGGCCTGGTGAGTACACAACCCATATACTCAATATTGTGTTGCAATACACACACAATACCCTTTACTGGGACAGTGAAACCATGCACTGATAACAAAGGCCTAGTAAACAAAAGTCAATCAGCACAAGAAGTATATGCTAGTCAGACAAACACAATAATGGCCACATCATAGTGATTTGTAAGTGTGTCATGACATGTACATACCTAGCAACAAATAGAGCAAGGCAGTGGCACTAATCTAAGTAAACACTGTCAGACATTCTTGCCACCACAACCACTATCTCACAGTGAAGCTGACTGACAGGAAGGAATAGTGGGTATGCTGGTGAAGTGAGTGTATACAAAAGCATGATGGGGTTGTTGTCACAGATAATGCCCCCCCTCCCAATTGGACCATCAACACCCCTCTGAAGAATGCTCACGTTAGATGGGCTGGAAATGGACTGGAAAGTACTCTGTGACTGGGTACTGTTTTGGGGAGCACAACGCTCCACTGGGAATTGGCCACCAACAAACACCAGGACTGCACTGTCAGCCATCTTGTCAGCACAGGCACACACCCTCACAGGGAAGCAGAGTCAGATGGAGGGAAGTAAGGGCATGCGGGAAGGGGGGTATAGTCAAGAGCATGCTGGGAGTTGCAGTCATTCACAATACCCACCCGCCCACATGGCCCAGCAAGTTCACACTGAACCATGCTCACCTCACGGGGGGCTGAAAAGTACTCTGTGCCTGGGCACTGTTGTGGGTAGCACAAAGCTCCACTGGGAATAGGTCACCAACTACCACCAGGACTGCACAGTCAGCAATCTTGTCAGCACAGGCTCACACTCTCACAGGGAAGCAGAGTCAGAAGTAGGGATGTGAGGGCATGCCCAGAAGGGGGGTGTAGTCAAGAGCATGCTGGGAGTTGCAGTCATTCACAATACCCACCCACCCACATTGCCCAGCAAGTTCACACTGAACTATGCTCACCTCACAGGGAGGGGTGGTGGTGAAGGACTGACAAGAACTCTGTGACTGGGCACTGTTGTAGGGAGCACAAAGCTGCTCCGGGAATTGGCCACCAACAAACACCAGGACAGCACTGTCAGCCATCTTGTCAGCACAGGCACACACCCTCACAGGGAAGCAGAGTTAGCCACCTGATGGCCCTTGAGTACCAATGACCATGTGCATTTAAATCCATACACAAGCTGGGTATACACACACATCAACATGCACATTGAAAGGCTTCATGTTGGCTGGACAATGTGCTACAACAATATCAATCTCTGTCTGTGACGACTGAAGACAATGCAGTGTCCATGCATGCATCCTGACTTCCATTGCAAATGTCATGTATATGAACCATTGTTACAAAAATCAAGGAGGGGTGAATGGTCTACTCACCCTGTTCAACCTGGGTCATTATGTATTGTGTTGCCTCCATTGAAAGCATCACATACGTACACATGCGTAGTGCGGGATATCATGCTTTTCCGCATCAGTGTACTGTAGCAGCATCATCATTGGCACCACATTGTTGCAAATATGCTGTGCGTGCCTCCACCTGGAGGTGAACTGGCTGATTTCCCAGTAGTGTCCAGAGCATGAAACTGAGAGTGTGTGTCTGTGCTCAAGTGCTGTGAGTCAAAATCACTCACAACACCCAAAGGCAAAGGAAAAATGGTGGACAATTTGATGTATGAAGTTACAAACAAAGTTGTTACGTGTGTGGATCCAGCTACTGATTCACCGCACCAGGGTCGTTCACTGTTGGTCAACATGTTGCAGCCCCATGTGATCCTAGAGCCTATCTCTCCTCTGGACACTACTGGGAAAGCAGCCAGTCAACCTCCAGGTGGAGGGACATCATATTTGCAATAATTGTGGCCCTAAAAAAATGCTGCTACAGTACACTGAGGCGGCGAATCAAGATGCAGTGCCCCATTTCTGTGTACGTATATGAGGGTATTTAGCAAAGGAATGGAAATATGTAAATACCATGGTTGCAAAGGATGAGTGATCCATTCCCCCCTCCTTCATTGTTAGTACTACTCATTGCAAGATGAATGTATCAGTACCTCTCCCTCCCTCCCTGTTGCAAAATACATAGGTCAAACATTGATGCCTGTAGTAACATAACTGACAATGTCTGTCTCCTACAAACACAAGTGGTACAGTCGAAACAGCAGCAAGTGAAGAGGAGTCCCTGTCCCAGGCTCTGCTGGAGGATGAGCTCTCTGGTGTGGATCTGGCTATGTCCTCTTCCGATTACGAACAGCAACCTGGCACTTCCGGAGTGAGTCATCATGTAGCCCCATAATCAGAAACATCTGCACCCCCTGCAGCCACGCCAACAACATCTGGCCCCAGACCTAACACCCCCGCCAACACGGACAGACCTAGGACACCAATTTCAAACAACACAGGGACCCGATCATCCAGGAAGGTACAGACAATGACACCAGTAGCAACACCTAAGGTGGCCCCAGGGTCAACTGTGCGTTCCACCACAGGACCTGCCTGTGTGTCTAAGGGTGGTGGGAGTGGTGTTAGGTCGAGGTCACAGCCCGCAGAAGGGACTGGACTGCATGATGACCCCAACTAGTATGAATCATAGATGTGTACCAGGATAGCACTGGAGGATTCAGCCAGGTAGTGAGGATCCTCAAGGACATGCAACAGGAGCAGGCTGGCCATCATGCACGCATGGAGGCCAAGTGGGACAAACTTACTGTGGTGCATACCGACATATTGACTTGTCTCCGCCAGATCAGCACAAATATGTCCACACCTCCCTGTGTGCCCATAACATCTCTTGCAACAACATCTGAAAATGCCACAGGGTGAGAGGATGAATCTGGCGGAGAGTCCGATGCAACGTCGAAGCCTGCGCCTGAGGATCCCCCCCAGAAGAAGAAGATGGGTCGTCCAAAGAAGGACAAGTGAGCCACAGTTGTCCATGCACATCCCCCAGGAACCCAGAACCTGTTTTGGATATTGATCTTTGTGTGAAAAGCGTTCACCTTGTTGCACATGACACAACTCCCCAACATGACATAGAGGGTCCATGTTGTACTAATATAGAAGATGAATGTGGACTTCACTCTGGACATTTCATCTACCAAGACTTCAAAGTCATCTGTGAACTTTGGATTCTAAACCTCATGTACAGCACAATCTCCACACATGTATGTAAATAAACTCACAATTACACTATACTTGCCTATGTTGTGATTCAAACTTGGTATGTGTCATGGCGCTGATGAAATGCCAAAGTACACAGTGCATGCAAACTACTACAGCAATGTCATTGCCGTTATGTGACTCATGTTGATGTGCACCATATGAGGGAGACCCATCAATAGGGCACCACAACACATACTCACCATGGACATGTGACACATTGCCTACAAAGATGTTTGCCAGATATACAGTGGAATGCACAGACACCACACCTTTCCACAGTCAATGCTAACAAGCCCACAGGTGAGGTATCCAAATGTCAGTCAGATGTGTGAAGGCAGACAACACAAATAACTAAGTGAAGCACAGGTTCATTACAAATAAGAAACAAGTTTATTACACAACTGTAGCAAGGTGAATCCACATTACAGTGGGCACGAGGTCACCAAGTGTTGTCAAATTGAGATTTAGGGGTGTGTGGTACATCACATGATGGCATACTAGAAGTTTCACCCTGGCATTGAATTCTGGTTGTTGTGTGTCAGACTTGACCAAGCAACTGGCAAAGTACCTTGAGAAGGACAGAAATTAGACACAGTCAGATGCACACCAGAATATTATGGAAATGCAATACACATGCACAAAACATGTCACAAGAAACCTATACAGTAACAACTTAGCATGTCAACACTATTGTGGACTACAGTCCATCTGACAGGACACATCAATGCATACAGGCAGTCAAGTACCACACGGACAAACTCAAACAGCAACTTAGCTGCACAAACACATCACAGGCTAACTCAGAACATTGACATGACAACCCTGTGAACTCACAATCAGCTGAAGAAGTTGTTTATGAGCTGTGTGCGGACGTCACCCTCATCGTCACCACTGGCCTCGTGCCCCAGGCCAGGATCCTCCACAGGTGGTGGATGTTAGTCATCGTCGTCCTGTATGAGAGTCACCTTCTTCCGCAATGCCATGTTGTGGAGCATGCAGCAGACAATGATGATCTTGCACACCTTTGCAGGCCCATATGGGAGGGCCCCTCCGGTCTTATCCAGGCAGCGGAAGCGGCTTTTCAGGAGACCAAAGGTACGCTCAATCACTCGCCTGGTTCTGCCATGTGTGTCATTGTACCGCATCGTGGATGCTGTCACAGGGTTCCTGAAGGGCTGTCAGCAACCTCGGCATGTTGGGGTATCCAGAGTCACCTACATACAAAGAAATACACATTAGTTGAGTATTGTAAGGGGGTGAGAGACAACATTGCCAAACACACTCAAAGGTAAACAGTACACACCAACAAGCCAGGCACGCTGGTTTGGCATCTGTGACATCATCAACGGTATGCGACTCCTCCTCAAGATGTAGGCATCGTGCGGAGAACCAGGGAAAAGTACACACACATGTGTGATCACCATGTCCGCCAGACATACCACCAGAGCATTGATTGAGTGGAAATGTTTCCTGTTGCGGTATGTCTGTTCATGTGCCCCTGGTGGCATCAGGGCCACATGTGTGCCATTGATTGATGCAATCATGTTTGGCATCCTCCCCAGTCTATAAAAGGCATCCTTAATGTCAGTGAGTTTCCCCGGGCTAGGAAACTCGATGTAGGAGTCTAGGTAATTCAACATCCCCTCCAAGACACCACGAAGCACACGGTTGAACATAGTTTGTGACATACCACCAGCACTAGCCACAGTGTTTTGGAAGGTGCCAGTGGCAAAGAAGTGCAGGGATGCCATCAACTTCACCTTTGGTGTCAGTAATGTCGGGTATGTCCGGCCAGGTAGCAGATGTGGCGCCAACTGCTCCGCCAACCAATCGATCAGTCTCCTGGTGAAACAGTACCGTTGGGTGCTGTCGCGTTCCACCATGGTCTCAAGACCAGGGAACTGTCTATGGACTACTGGTGCCCTGCAGTACAGAGATGGGTAACGTAAGATTATACATTCAGCTACCCATGTGGCACTCACATTGAGAAAAAATCACATGATACATCATAGCAATACACACATAACTGAGGTGTGTGCTGTTGGTTATGGACATATATGTCACCTTCATGCCCATCATTTCACATATCAATGAGACATGTGTACATGAGTTCCATGGAGTGCAATGGCAAATCATTGTGCTCTGGCACAGTACCTATCTACTGCTGTCACGTTCAAAACACACAACACAGTGACAAGTGAGAACTGATGTTTCACAGGCATCACAACTCCATGTCAGGGAGATAGCCATGGTCCCTGTATTGCCACATGTGCATTGGAATGACATTGAGTCTCATGCACATCTCACAACCAATCATGAGTCACACAGGTAGTGGCCCCTGTGGTCCCTGCAGGCCATACATGGAAGTCCCTGAGACACACACACAGCATAAATGTGGATGCACAAAGAACATGGTGGACACTGTCTCACATTGGGCACATGGAACCACAAATATCTGAGACACAACATGCACACAGACTGTGGGGGTACATAATGATTGTGGCCATGGGTCTTGCTGTGATGCACATGACATGCAACCCTGTACTCATGGTGTATGTGACAGGTCATGCACATCCCCAAACAGGTACTGTGTCCATGCCTCATGCCCATAAGCAAACACTTGGACATTACATTTGTGAGGTACACAACACAAAAACTAATCTGTCCCCATGAACCCGTGCCCAGCCTGGGAGTGCCTGCACCTAAGTGCCACTCAAGAATAGAAATGTTGTCCCCCATACACACACATGTGATGCAGCCTTACATGCCATGGGATGCAGTGTGGGACATGCAGTGGTGTTGAAGGTGTGGCCATGGCAATGTAATCTGTGTGTAAACGGTCTGCAAGTCACACCAATGTGATCTGGTGCAGGTGACTTGAATGCAGACGCGTCGTACATGCATGGACCGAGTGGTGCGCACACCTTGTCTATTGACTGCACGATGCGTATGCATTATAGTCACCCACATCGGATCACATTGATGACAATGGGCAATGCATGCTCACTGCTCGGTTAATGCATGTACGACATGTATGCAATGTGACCCGACGTGGGTGACTTCTACAGTGACGCGCCATGCTGTTCTGGTCTGAGACGTGCACACGCACAGCCCATAGAATCGTATTGAGACAGATGCGTTTGGATTAAGAAATACGCGTCGTATAGTCAGTTTACCGAGCCATGCACACTCATTGGCAATGGGCTGTCATGGAGACGGACGCAAATTCAAAAATCGTTTGAGACGTGCAATGGAAATTCAGTTGGATGCCTACAGAAATGTTGCAATCCTAGGGTTTCCTGAAGGTGAGAGTTTTGAACGATGCGGAAGACGTGTAGGAGTCTTACATTTCCATGGATTGGACAGATTCATAGAATGCAACCATGTCTGGCCTGTCAGTAAGGGGCAATGTCACAGAATATGCCTCTGCAGCACTGATTTAAGGCTGATAGGCCCCCATGGAGCTCACCTGCCTGCATTACTTGCTACAGGACCACATTTCAGATTCCACTGCTGCTTTCTATGCTTCCTCTGGGTCCTGCAATGGCACGTACTCTGGAGAGGGCCCCAGCATTCACAGAGGAGGAGAACCAGGCCCTCCTACATTACAGCAAGCAGCAGGTGAGTGTGCAGTCCACTGCCTATCATTTTCTTCAAGAAATCTGACTAGCAGTAATATAAGTGTGCACAGCAGTGAGAGGCATATGCACTTCCAGCAAGCAATTTATGTGGGTGCATGTGATAAACAGGTGTCCTGCTGCAGGAGTGCTGTACTGCTAGCCTTAAATTCCTAGCCAATGTTACCATGTCAGACCTGCAGCACAAATGCACATTTCTATGGGTGCACTACCTGTGTACCTCTTTTAGCTTTGTGATGACTACATGTATTTTCAACTGTATGCAGCACAATTATGTGGCATGTGTGGTAATGTCCTCCTCACAGGTTGATGCCCACCAGAAGCAAGAGATCTGGCTGACTATCGCCCGGGCAGTAAGATCAGTGGGAGTCTACAAGCGCCGGATCCGCAACTGCCAGAAGAGGTGGCAGGACCTACATGGCTGAACCCGGAGGATTGCAAGGGTCCAGCTGAAGCTGTTGCCTCCTCGCCGTAGGGGCTGGACACCGGACCCTGACCCCCCACTTGCTCTGGATTTTGGCGTTGGTCTTCCCGGACACGGATGGGCAACTGAAGGCCAGACAGCAGCAAGGAGTGGGTAAGTCCATGCCTGATCTGTGAACATGTCTGACATGCTATTTGCAGTCTGTTGGCCTGGTCATACTTCCACATTACATTGGTCTTGGAGTCCAAGGCTCACGTCCCTCAATTCTGTAAGTCACACTCCTCATTTGAACCAAAGTTGTGGCCCCTACAGTCTGTGACTTTTTTCACTTCGGCACTGTGTCCCTTCAATCAGCTATGCTGAGGGCCCTGCACAGCATATGTGACTGGGACTCTGATGTGGGCTTTGTGGGTGGGTCTATTTTTTGCACTATGCCTGGTCTCTTACATGTGTTCTGTGTGTGCTTTTCAAATGTGTTCCCATTGCTGGTCTGGCTCACAACATATGTGTGGGGTTTTTAAAACATAACCATGCAGCAGGTGAGTCCATGTAGTGTCCTCAGGAGTATGTCTAGGAAGTATATCACACTAGCCCAGACCCATGCCTACTGTCCAGGCTAATACACAGTTGCAGGTTTACCAGGTCAGTCATGCCCACTCAAATGCACATGTATGGACCTACTGATTGAGCTTCCTGAAATGTGCCATCAGGTGTCTGACACAATGTCATTGTGGTGTGGCTTCCTTTTTGTGACAATTGGTGTCAAGGATTTTAGTGTCAGCAGGACATCTGAGTTGTGACAATGGGGATCATACCTGTGTAACATATATGGCTGTGGTCAGTTGACTGTGGACATTGCTGTATGCAACAGTGACTTTCACAAAGTTGTGTGTTATTAGCAGCAGACTGTGAGGTGCTCATGTTCAGGTAGTTGTGTTTGCAGTCACTCATATGTCTGCTTTTAGTGATGTTGGTTCATCATAGTCCAAGAATAGTGTGTGGCAGGGGACGGACTGGTGCACTTGTCAGCTGTAGAGTTTGGTATGGGCATGACCTATGAATGTGACGCAGTGCAGACTGATGTTGTCCGGATGCATTACCCCATGACATGTGGCATTGAAGGCTGACTTACCATGCATGTCTGTGCCAGGGCATTGACTTGAAAAGTGGATCCTGCATTAGAGTCAGAGGTGCTCCATGCACCCCATTGTGTCATTGACTTTCAGGACGTGAGGACATAATTGTGTGTTGTGCTGCTAGGCATCATAAGATTGAGAAATGTGACTCTGGGCATACATCCATCCTGACACCTGTACTGAGTGATTGTGATGTGATGTGATGTATGTTTACAGTAATGAACTTCTACATGGTCATTTGCATATACAACAACTGTGTATGTGGTGCATGTGTGCACTTTGGGGTATTATCAGCCAGCATGCAACAGACATTTAGGTGCAGGTCCAGGGGGGATATATTAAACATTTGTTTACATTTTGATAAATTAATCCATACAAAACTTCTTACATAAAAGCTAAAGAAAAATAGGCATAAAAAATAAACATATCAAAGAAAATACAAATAAAAAAGTAATTGTTAAATCATATTCAAAGTAAAAAAAGTTCGAAAATCAGTACAGACATACAATCAAAAACACTATTAAGAGAAGAGAACATAAACCATTATAGTGCCTGCACCCTTAAGAAAGAAGGGAGGGGCTTGCCCCAATGTACTACTGGGAAAATTAAGTTAAAATTAAAAAATGAATTATAATGAAACCAATAATAGTTATTTATTCAAATATAACTTTGAAAATTAGGATAACAATATTTTTATATTTTTAGGTCAAACATAGATCCCAAAATGTCAAATGAATCCACTTTAATTTACTGTTAAAAGGAAAACCACTCCCAAAGAGCACAGTAGCTTACCACATTAGCACTAGAAATGTATTAAATTCTATTCTAATGGTTGTTATGGAAAGGCTACCTCTCTACTGTAAATATTCATATGGAGAATGTAACTCATTGCAGTCTCCTTCCAAACATGGTACAATTGAGGACTACAACAAACGCAAAACATGGAAAGTATCTACAAGTTCCACGGCTTCAAGCCACACTATACTAAAATATTTTGCATATAAAGTACCATGCAACATTATAGCCGAACCACCCTCTGTACCCAAAATAAAAAGACTAGGAAAAGAAGAACGGAAGCAATTGATAATCTTGCCCCTACGACTTTTGAGAAAATGGGTATCTTTCACCACCAAAAACTCATCCATTCAAAGACGATTTCATTTTATTTGCCAACTTAAATAATTAAAAGAGGGCAATCATTCTTACAACAGTGTAAAACCTACTAATTCTAATAAAGTCTCCCACCTGGCTAATGGATGGAACTTTTAAAACCTGCCCACCTCCTTTCGATCAATCATACAACTACTAATCCACCAAAACAGCTGTTGATTTTGAATATGCAATTATGCATACAGGATCACCTTTCACCTTCAAATGTCCCTAAAAGAAAGCAGCAAATGTGTTCCCATCCCCACCCAAAACATATATAGTACCATTAAAAACCCTAAATAAAACAAAATAACAATACCACATTACACCAATAATGAAAATATAATATACATTACCTACATCCCTAACAAATAACATCCTTAAGATGAAAACACCAATGAATGTACATAACCATCAAATGACTAATTCGAAACATAAAAAAACTCCATACACCTTAATCAACATAAAAAAATCTACCGCTAAACATAAACTATCTAGTAAAATATACACTAAAAGCAACCTTAACTTTTCCATAGAGCTGAGACCTGACCTCCATCCTCTCCTTTGATCTCAGTAGAATTAAAAGAAATAAGAAAGACTGCAATGCAGCATTACCAGTAAACAAAAAAAGCAGTTTATATAAAAAAACAAGAAAGTCTTCTACTAGATGCAAATAAGACCAAAATATTATTTTATGTTAACAAATGTGTAAAACGATACAAAAATGTTAAATGATCTGTTACTTTTACATTTATTTAAAAATGATTGCATTTTATTTGAATTACAACAAGCAATGCATAAATAAAGCAATGTTTAAACAAATATATATAATTTTGTATATATAGCTACAAAATGCATTATTAGTGTATTGATGTAAATAAAAATTAAATAAATGTTAATGAATGATATAAAATATTTATATTACTAAAACATGAGAAGTCTATGTTTTACATTTCAGAAACATTATTTGGGTTGTTTACTTTAAACATCAATCATGTTAAACTATAATATTGTTTCTGATATTAAATTAAATAAAACTAAACAAAATACTATTTGTAAATGTTAAATATTATAATATATCTGAAAACAAATGTCTTACCTTTTTTATTGAGATCCATTCAAATTTACAAATTAATCGATATATCACAGTGTCATATCAAGTAATGCACTTCCGATCAATAAATATGGTATACATATTCAGGACTAAAGAGAAATACACAATAAGAATAAAAGCCAGACTAACTTTGGACTAAAAATCATAAGAGACCCGATACAGCACTATTAGAACTGGGGGTCTCTAGTTGGCTGAGGCAGTTACCTTAGTCCAAATAGGGACCCTTGCTTATAGTCAGGGAAAGGAGTGACACCCTCTCGGATGACCCCTGCTCACCCCCTGGTAGCTTGGCAAGAGCAGCCAGGCTTATCTTCAAGGCATTGTGTAAAGTATTTGCAACCAAAGTCCCAGTGACACTGATTACACCACAAGTGGACACCACACTGATGTATGAACATTGCGGTATCTGTATCAAGAAGAAAAATACGATAAGACCAAATGATAAAAATCCAACATATGCGTATTTGTAATATTTCACTTCACCATCAAACACTTGTAGGTTCTTGTGGTACTAATGAACAGGTCACGATATTCCAATGCAGTCCTAATGCAATGTTATGCAGTTCGTAATGCAGTTCGTATCGTCAGACTAATGCAGTTTGTAATGTAAGAATAATACAATCCTCAATGCACATAATCAGGCAGTTTGTAATGCGAGAATATTGCAATCCCAATGCACGTACTCAGGCAGTTCGTAATGCAAGTAAAACGCACTCCCTAATGCAAGTAATAAGACAGGTCGAACTGCGAGAATAATTCAATCCTCAATGCACATAATCAGGCAGTCCGTAATGCAAGTATAACGCACTCCTTAATGCAAGTAATAAGGCAGTTCGGAATGTGAGAATAATTCAATCCTCAATGCACATATTCAGGCAGTTCGTAATGCAAGTATAACGCACTCTTTAATGCAAGTAATAAGGCAGTTCGGAATGCAAGAATAATACCAGGCAAATCAATGCGATTAGCGTGGGCAGCACTAGGCCCCATCCACAGACAACAGTCCTGAACTTCTGAGGACGGCCCCAGTACTGCTGGGCAGATCCGGGCCACTTGATTACTCAGTGCGTCTAACGCGATGCAGCAGGAGAGAGACGGGAGCACTCCTGTACTCCTCCGGTGCCTTTACAGGCCTCACACGCTTGCAGCTCCCGACCGGAGTCCAAGCCTTACCTGGGGGATGCGCTGCCTAACTCTCTTTCTCTCCCCGCTCGTCGGACGTCCTGCTGGGGGATCAGTGACTAAATATCGAGAGACAAAATATCGACTACAAAAAATATTGACCTCAAAATATAGAAAACCACAATATTGACCCACAATACTTAATTAAAATATATATATATATCGACCCCACTATATCGACTAAAAAAAATATAGTTTCCAACATTACTGAATGACAAAATATCGAAATTACAATTATCGCAATTCATACAATAAAAACACAAATACCCATAATATGGAAAACAAAAATATTGAAAGCCAACAATATTGATACTAGAATATTATCAATTAAATATATAAAACTTTATCGCATAAATTCATATAAAACACACATATTTACGACACAAACATACACAGTACAATTAATACATATAAATAAATATTTTTAAAACACATTCATGCCAAATATATATAATATTGACTAATATTACTTAAAAAGAAAAATAAATACATTATTTACTAAATAAACACCAAAATATATAATAATAAATTATTTATAAATAATATCTAAACTATAACATATACTTAAAATAAATTACTATGACTTAATTAGCATCTTCCATATATGGAAACACCCAAATAAAATTCTAACTAAACACCACAACAAATCAAAATGTAGCACAAACAAAAATAACCAATAACAGAAACTAACTAATTAAAACAACAGCATAAAAGCCCCCCAAACAGTTACTCTTTTCCACTTCAACAGCAAAAGAAAACAGAAGAGGAAATGCTACCAGTTTATTTCCTGATAACAGGGGCCCCATTAGGATGGCTGGCGGATCGCCAACACCGGGCCGGCGGTAGCCACCACCGGCCGAGCGGGGGCGATCCACCCGCCATTCACCCCTTAAAGACACCCCGCCATATTACCATGGCAGGGGTTCCGCGGCGGACGGAAAGAACATCTGCCACTTTTCCGCCCGGTTGAGAAGTCGACCGGGCAGAAAAGTGTTTAATATCAAAGAAGCAAGCAGTGGCACAGAAAACCCCACTACTAAAATATTAAAAGAACAGCTACTACAATAAATGATAATCACAATAAGTGATAATTAGACAAAAAAGAAAACAACTACTAGCCTGCCTATCCCTAAAACTTTTCAAGAGGTAAACATCCCACCAGAACTAAGCATTACCCATAACAAAGAGCCATTTATTTTCCTTGACAACAACAACTCTGAAAAACGTATAATAATGTTTGCCACGACAAATAACTTAACAAAACTCCAAAAATTCCACACCTGGATGATAGATGGCACATTTAAAATCTGTCCAAAGCCATTTTATCAACTTTATACAATACATGGCATATACCAAAACACTAATATCCTCTTCATCTACTGCTTACTCCCAAATAAAACTCAAAGTACCTATTAGGAAATTCTCAATAAAATAAAATCAGAAAATCGAAATTACTTCCCACATAAAATAATTATGGACTTTGAATTAGCCATGATTACTGCAATTTTAAAAACATACCCCCATTCATCTGTTCAAGGATGCTACTATCATTTTAATCAGTGCCTGTGGAGATTTCTCTAAAAGTCAATACTGAGTGTAGAATACGTAACAGATAGCACCTTAGCATACTAAATAAAAGAAAATATAGCCCTGGCTTATGTCCCTGTGACAGACATAGCAGAACACTATAACTAACTAATATAGAGCCCATACTACAAGAAAAATGAGAAGAAATTAAGCCCACTACTTGCTTACTTAGAGGACACATAGGTAGGGGGACTACACCAATCAGGTCACAGAAGATTACCAAAGTACCACATACCATGGTGGAACGTCTACCTTAGCACCCTAAACAAGGAATCAAAAAGTAACAACGCTGTTGAAGGGTGGCATAAGGCCTTCCAGGCAACAACAGGGAGAGGTAGACCCACACTTCAAAAATGACTAGAAAGTATCAAAAAAGAGCAAAGATACCAAGAACTAAGGATGCAACAATCCATAACACTAATTGGACCAAAACTAACCAAACAAACAAATAAAAAGTACAAGCTTTTACAAAGGCAAGTCAACCTCTATCCTACAACTAGAGGCTTAGAATACCTATCCCTAATTACAAAATGCATCCTTTAAATGTAATGTGAACATGAATTAAAAAATTTACATCCAAAACACAACATAATAATAATTTAAATGTTTTCATATTTTATGAAACTGTATTAATTTGTCAAATATATACAATTGATAAAATACTAAAAACATATTGACAAAATAATATTTTACAAAATGCATGCATCGTACTGGCTCGGTCGTAAATCGCATCCATAGCACGGCACGGTTAGCTTACGGCCGAGACGTACGAAGCGGTTCGGACCCGGAAACGACTCTGTCGGTGAATTTCCCGTAGCTCACATCGTACTTGTTTGCTCATACAACTGTACGAGTCGGGCGGAAAACACGTGTACATCTCGTAGTTTTTCTGGCCAGATCGCATTCGGTGCCCTTCTGACCCGGATCAGAATCAGCCCCAAAGTGTAAACTTGCTCAAAAGTGTAACTTACCTAAATGAATCAGGCCCACCATGTTTAGATTAAAAGCGCTACAATATTTGTTTCTACTCGAAGAGAAATAACATTTTTGTGTATCAGGATGAGAAGCAAGAAAAAAGGTGCAATTCATTGGAACTATTTCCCATTACGTTCTTCTATGATTACTTGTTATGGTTCTTTAGCTCAATCCCAGTTGTTTATTAGTAGTAACATGTTTACATGTAATATTTATTACATATAGCTACTATTCATCAGGTCAGCTAAATAGGAAGCATAATATGAGCTTCCGATGTTGATGTGAAATTATGAATTGCAAAGTAAACAATGTGGAAGTATAACACATATACACATTTCACTAGGATCCTCATGCATGAAATAGTTATTTACATTCAAGTTACATTTTGGTGTGCAAAAAAGATTCTGTGGACATTTATGCCTGCAGCTGGAATTTAGTACAGTAGAATATTAAATAGGTAAAATATTCCCCAAATACAGTACCGCAAAGGTTAGGATAATGAGGATGCCATGGTGCAGTATGGCTAATTCTGACATTAGAGAGCCAATTATTGGAGGAGAAAATCTTGAGTAACCCACCTGTAAACTAAATATTTATTTATAAGTATTTGAGAGAGAAAGTAGAAGTTAAATAGTTAAAAGAGAAGGAGTTAAAGGTAAAATGCTTGCTAGAGAGTGATGCCTCAAAATGTAGAGCCTTGGGGGCTGATGAACGAGATTTTATTATTATGGGTAAATTACATTCTGGTGGTAACATCTAAAATTGAGAGGATGTAGATGCTATTTTGAACTAATGGAACCATTTAGGAAACCTATTGCCTAATAACTATGACCTGATTCAAAGTTTGATATTAATGAAAAATCATGTAAACCTGAAAGAAGTGCAAGATATGGAAGTCAATCTACCAGGCTGCCTGGCGAGGCAAGATGGCCGCTAAGGGTTTGCAGTAAGCAGTCGCATCCTACTCCTCCTCCCCCTCTCAATCCATAGATGAGTAGAGTGTGACCCCCCCCAAGAGATGAAAACCGGGAGCCTGGTCTCTTGGTCGGGAGGTACAAGGCAGCAAGGCCAGTCATTGGACAAGCATTCTGAGATACACCGGGGATATTATCCAGAAAGTATAACTCCGGGCTCAAAGGAAGCTCACGGCTGGGTTCACGCTAGCGAACAAAGTAACTTGCAGAATGCCACCACGAAATGTAAAAAATAACGAAACGAAAGAAGCGGGCAAGGAGACAGCAGGCTTGAAGGAGCCGAGGAAAGAGAACGAAAAAGATAAAAAAAAGAAATGAAACGAAAGCGCTGGCTGGAGCCGGGATACAGGAGGATGCAGCCGGGAAACTTTCGGGCAGAAAAGGAGGTTGCGAGGCATCGCTCACCTCGAGTGCACAGCGGGATAACGCTTTTAGTAAACCCATGCCACTTAACAAAAGATCTAAAAGAAAACAACCTGCGCCAGCCCACGATGGTGGAAAGTTTCGCCAACATACCTGCGGGAGATGCTGCAATCGGGAAGCTGAAGCGAGGAGAGGGCTCAGCTGGTCTGAACGGCAGTCTGAACGGCGGTCTGAACGGCCTCGTGGACGCCGGCTCTGCTGTTGCCAAGCAACCAGCGATGGCGGCAGCGGAGCAGAGGCAGGAACCCGGGAGCAGCTCAGAGGCTCGAGCAGCAGTCTCTGTTGAAAATCATACCAGCATTCCCATAAGTAACCCTGGCCCCGAGGGAAGGATCCGTGGCCCAAACAGTGGGGGAGAAGACGGAGAAGGCTCAGGAGGAGGGGCCGCAGTACAGACAATAGGGCATAATGAGATTAAGGGGGCTGAAGGGGGAGAAGAAGAGGCTGATGCACCAGGGGACTGGGGAAACTGTCCAATTATGGCAATTGCTGCAGTAACTGATGCCCCACATTTAAGCACATATCAGGGCAGCCTCAATGAATGGGGGCTAGTGGGGCTTTATCACCAGACCGGTTTTTTTCAGTTAATGAGGATTCTCAATCTGTGGATAGTGTGGAATTCAGGGGAATTCACGGATACAGAAAGTAGCACCTCAGCTCAAAGAAGCACTCAAAAAAAAAGCGAGTGTCCAGGAGGAGACCCACCCCCACAGATAGCCCCGCAGACCCCTCAAAGAAATTAGACTGGGACTATTCAGCCACATCACAGACTTACCTGGAGCAGGATGGCGTCACTCCCTTGCCTGGTGCTCAAGCTTCTCCTCACTTACTGCCCCAGCCAGTCTCTCTAGAGTTATTATTCAGTACTCTGAAAACCATGCAGAGCGAGGTGAGAGTTGAGAGTCGGAGGGCAAGGCAAGAGTCAAGGAAAATCCAGAACACTCTGAGAAAGATGAACAAGCGGTTTGACGAGGTAGATGAGAGGGTTACCCAAGTCGAGGAAAGGACTGGGAAGTTGGAGGATGACCTTAACAATCTCAGGACTCTCAAACAGGATCAGCAGAAAGTGGCAGATGATGTTCTATGGAAGCTTGAGGACTATGAAAATCGCCAGCGGCGGAATAACATTAGACTGTTGGGAGTGGAGGAGGGTTTGGAAGGGGACGACGTTAGACTCTTTGTTGTGAACCTATTAAAGGGGGCCCTTCCGGAGCTAGTGTCATGGCAATGGGAAGTAGAAATCCAGATGGCACATTGTTTCCCTTTTGCGATAAGGAAAGGCCAAGTAGGGTCTCAAGAAGGCAGGCCAAGAGCTATCTTGATTTACGTTGGCAATTTTTTGTTGAGGCAGTTAATTCTGGAAAAAGCTAGGCCAGAGTCTAAGCACTCCTTTAGTAACATAACTTTTTTTGCCAGGCCCGACTTCTGCCACGTTACCGTTGAGCACAGATGGAGGCTCACACAGCTTATTGCTCCCATACAGGCTCTGGGGTCATAAGCTTTTCTATTGTACCCAGCAAAATTGAAAGTGGTCACTAAAGGGGTGGTGAAAATGTTTTTCTCGGAGATTAAGGCCAAGGAGTATATGGTGGATGTATTGGGTTTCAAGGGAGGGTGAGGCTCGGGGATTAGTCAGGGGTAATTTCCTCACTATCCTGGGGTGGGTATACACTCTTTCTAATAGGTTTTGGAATCAGTATGAGAGGGGGGAGGGGGGGTGACCACTGCATTTCCAAGCGCCCACACATAGGCAATGGGTGGCCTATTTGCCTGTGGGGGGGATGGGGGAGTAGAAGGGGGGTACGAGGGAGTGGAGTAAAGGGGCACACACAGCACACATGGGAGCACCTTGAATTTAGTATTGTGTATTTTGTGAGATTGGTTGGGAAGCTGGATCAACCTTTCGTAGTTTTGTAATGCATTGCAGAATTGCTTCTCTTAATGTCTGTGGGCTGAATGATGCACAAAAAAGGATCCGAGTTACAGCATTTCTGAAGGTAATGAAACCGGATCTGGTGTGTTTGCAGGAAACACATGTGGAGGGAGGGAAGGGTTATTTACTCGAACAACTAGGGTTTTCTGTTTTAGCCCACACCAAACAAGGGGTTAAGACAAGAGGGGTGGCTATTTTGGGCCGAGATAGGGAATGTAGAGTGGGGAGAAAGCTTGAGGATCAATGGGGGAGGTGGGTGATCATCGACATAGGTTTTAAGGGGGAAAAGGTTATATTGATTTCTATCTATGGTTCCACTGGGGACGACCCAGATGTATTTGAATTTCTTGATTTAGAAATGGCGAATTGGTCCGAGCCAAATATATGTTGCGGAGATTTTATTCTTAATAGTCCCTCGGACATGGAGATTCAGAAGAGACAGGGCTATAGCGGGAGGAAAATAGGTCACACAGAGCCCTAGTGGATATGGAACAGCATAATACTTTAATAGATCTATGGCCAAATTTGTGCCCACATATTGACAGTATGACTTATTTCTCAGCCCCTCATAAGACTACGGTAAGGCTGGATTACTTTTTGATATCCCATTCCTTACTCACCAGATCACAAATACCGAAATTCCCCAGTGTAGTCTCGGACCACAACCCTCTGGTGTTGACAATTGAACTAGGAGGGGTAGTCGTTAATCCATATTGCTGGACATTTGAGAGGGTCCTTCTTAAAGATAAGGGTTATGTAAAATACATGAGCAATTGGATCAAAGATTTTTTGAGGATCAATAGGGGGAGCACATCATCGGGCATTGCCTGGGATGCGTTTAAAGCAGGGATCCGCGGGGAAACACTTAGTTATTCATTGCATAGACAAAGGGATGAAAAATTGAGGGTGAATGACTTGATTAAGACCTTAATGGAAGCAGAGGAAGAACTGGCCTTGTTGATTCAAGCGGGTAACCCTTTGGAACAGCATTTACTGAAAATGATGGTATTAAAGGCAGATGGATTAGAGGGCATATCTAGTAAAACTGCGGCTAAATATTTGGCTAAAAAGGAGGAAGTGTTTGAAATGAGTGAGAGGGTGGGTCATATTCTGGCGGTTAGGACAAGACAGAAAACAGCTGCAGGGGACATTAAGTGTATAAAAGATAAGCAAGGGGGTATGATTGTTGATCCTGTGGGTGTTAGGGAGGTTTTCAGGGAGTTTTATTCAGACTTGTATGAAATAGAGCAGGGAGGAGAAAGTATAGACATCAAGGATTATCTTAATCAAGTTACTGCAGACGGTCTCCCTGCGGAGAAGAAGGAAAGACTTGAATTGCCTATTATCCATGATGAAGTGTGTGAGGCGTTGGCGGAACTCCCCTCAGCAAAAGCTGCAGGCCCAGTCCAGATACCACTGGAGTTTTATAAAACGTTTCAGGAAGCTCTGTTGGTAGATTTATTAGATACATTCCTTCAGGCACAACAAGGGCTTTCAATCCCAGCATCCTGGGGAGGTGAAGAAATTATTGTGCTACTAAAAAAGGGCAAGTCACCCATAGCCCCGGGGTCATACAGGCCTATCACTCAAATGAATTCAGACGCTAAACTTTTCTCTAAAATTTTCACGAAAAGATTGGCTAAGGTAATAGAGGGTTTGGCTAGTCCGGAGCATCACGGATTTATCCCAGGGAAGGGTACCACCGAGCATACCAGGCAGGTCATCACCATGTTTGATGCCACCGAGATCCCGGGAGACCCTATTGCTGCTCTATTCCTGGATGCTGAGAAGGCGTTCGATAGGGTCTCCTGAGATTATCTATGGGAGGTGATGAGATGGTTTGGCTTGGGGGAAGGATATATCAGAGCAGTTCAAGCGCTATATACAGCCCCCACAGCCAAAATTAGGATTAATAGGGGGCTCACTACGGAAGTGCAGATAAGAAGAGGCACGCGGCAAGGGTGCCCGTCATCTCCCCTTCTGTTCGCAATCTATTTGGATCCGTTCTTGCGTAAACTGTCCGGCAACCCCAATATCCCAGCTCCAACCACAATAGGTACGTACATTAAAGTGTTAGCATACGCGGACGATGTTGCGATAATAACCCCTAATCCTTCCCTGGCAATAATAGAAATAGAGGCCAAGGCACACAGGTTTGGGAGAATTTCGGGATATAAGCTCAACAGTAATAAGACACAAATTGTGAAGAATCCTCATGCCGTGTGCAATGACCCACGGATGGTTAGCGCAGCAGTATATTTAGGTGTTGAGATCACTGCAGATTTTGATATGGTTGTGGAGCGTAATCTGACAACATTAATGAATAAAGTAAGCTTGGATTTGGCAAGGATGATTAATCTTAGGTTGTCCCTGATTGGCCGTACAAATGTTAAAATGTTAATACTCCCTAAGTTTTTATACTTTTTCAGGGCAATCCCCCTATTCTTTGAAGCGCAATGGTTCAACAAATTAGAATTAATCTTGAACTAATTTATCTGGGCACATGGGGAGACTAGGCGGGCTTATTTTATTTATTTATTTATTTTTGTAATTTATTAAGGGCGGCGAATACCCGTGGGCGTCTCGGCGCTAAGTGATTCCATTAATTCCCTCATTGCTCATAGAAACTGTATTAGATTACTGATCAAATAACCAGGTTTTTAGTAATTTACGGAACTGCATAAGTGAAGAAGACGTCTTGATGCAGAGTGGCAAGGTATTCCATAGCTTTGAAGCCGCCACCAGAAAGCGACGGTCTCCCCAAGAGACTGTCTTGGATCGAGGGACCACTAGATGGTTCAGCGTGGTCGATCGGAGCAGTCTGGTTGGTTTATAAGTTGTCAGCTGTTCCTTAAAAAATTGGGGAGCCTGGTCATGCAATGCTTTGTAAACTATGCATAAAGATTTAAATTTTATTCGGTTGTGGATCGTTAGCCAGTGGTATTTCTTGAGGGTGTCAGAAATTGGAGAGAATTTAGGTGTTCCTGAGAGAAGCTGTGCTGCTGCATTCTGCAGTGACTGAAGCTTGTTTATTATCCTGGTTTGGGCATTTAGAAATAGCCCATTGCAGTAATCAAGGGATGTTAAAACCAGGGAACTGATTAATGTGTTTGCGGCAGTGTCAGGAAGAAATGGAAGGATTTTCCTAATCAGTTTTAATTTATGATGGGCTGTTGCTGCTACCTTATTTGCATGTGCCATGAAATTTAGGTCCACATCGAATGTTACTCCCAGGTTCCTAACCTTAAGTGCTGGCCTGGGAGGCTCACCCATGGCTGATGGCCACCAGGTTGACGACCAATCAGGTCTAAGGGGTCCGAAAATTAGCAATTCCGTCTTATCGGAATTTAGCTTAAGACAATTAGATGCCATCCACTCACTGATTGCGAGCATTCCGTGCCGAAATTGGTCCGCCACCTCTGGTCCATTGTATTTAATAGCCAAAACTAGTTGGGTATCATCAGTGTAGGAGGTTACGCTCATCCCATATGCTTTGATGACATTAGCAAGGTCTGACACATAGATGTTAAATAGTGTCGGACTTAGGGATGAGCCTTGAGGAACCCCACATGGTAATGACAGATTGATGGATTGATGAGGGCCAAGGGTGACTGCCTGTGATCTGTCGGCTAGGAAGGAAGCAATCAGGTTGCTCGCTGAATGATGGATGCCCAACTTTTCGACACGGTCAACAAGAGTGTTATGGTCGACCATGTCGAAGGCCGCCGACAGGTCCAGCATGACCAGGACTGCTGTCCCACCTTGATCTCGAATAGTCCTGATGTCATCCGCAGCCTTGATCAGGGCGGTTTCGGTGCCATGGTGTCTTCGAAAGCCAAATTGTGATTCGTCCAATAGGTGGTGTGTCTCCAGGAACTCGGCCAACTGTTGGTTCATGGCCTTTTCGATCACTTTGGCTAAGAAAGGTACGCTTGCAATTGGTCTGTAGTTCTTTGGATCTGTATATCAGGCACTTGCTAGATGTCTCCTTCCAAACCAGTTCTATACCGTAGGATTGGAAACAGGCTGTTGTGCTTCCCCTCCGCAAGAAGCCCAACATTAGCTTTGAGAAGCTGGACAATCTACGCCCCATTTCTCTGCTGCCTTATTTTTCTAAGGTAGCGGAGAAGGTGGTAAACAAACAGCTAATGAAATACGTGGAGGAAGGCAACCTTCTTCACCCTACCCAATTCGGGTTTCGGCCCCGTCATTCTACGAAGTCTGCCCTTCTCAGGGCCACCGAAACCCTCAGGCAGGGTGCAGACGAGGGACAAACCATGGCCTTAATCCTATTAGACCTCAGTGCAGCGTTCGACACTGTAGCACACTCCATCTTGCTACAGTGTCTCAACAAAGGAGGGGTGAGAGGGGCAGCGCTGAAATGGATTTATTCATTTCCTACAGGCCGAGGCTTCCAAGTGAGGCAGGGTGACCACTACTCTGAGCGAATCTCTTTGGACCAGGGGGTGCCGCAAGGCTCGTCCCTGAGTCCAACACTTTTTAACCTTTATGTTGCCCCGATCGCCACCTTAGTAGAGGGTCACGGCCTCCAAATGGTGTCGTATGCCGACGACACGCAGTTGGTCATCTCCCTGTCGCGTGCACCCAGTCTCTCGGCGGACATCATCAGAGCCTGCATGCAAGGTCTTGCTGCCTGGATGTCCGCCAACTGTCTCAAGCTCAACGGAGGCAAGACCGAGGTGCTGGTCGTGGGGGGATGCCAATCAGCATGGACGTCGGCATGGTGGCCGTCTTGTCTAGGTCCAACACCCATCCCGTGCCAGAAAGCAAAGAACTTGGGCATCTGGTTTGATACTGACCTTACCTTCGGCCCCCAGATCAATCAGGTGGTCGGATCATGCTTTGGGACCCTCAAAAGTCTCAGGAAGACTCTGAAGTTTTTACCTGTGAGAGCCCGACAAACCCTGGTGCATGCACTAGTCACATCTAAGATGGACTATGGCAATCTTCTCTATTTAGGGACCTTGGAGAAGAATTTGAGCCGCCTACAGGTCTTACAGAATGCCGCTGCCCGACTAGTGCTTAGACTACCCAGAAGAGCTGCATCCTCAGCGGCCCTCCGGTCTTTGCATTGGCTCCCGGTCAGAAGCAGGGTAGAATTCAAAGCACTATGCACGTGCCATCGGATCATCAATGGGAGGTCTCCTCTCCCTTTGCAAGGACTACTGACGTCTTATGAGCCGTCCCGCTCCTTGAGATCCTCTGGCTCAGGACTCCTGGTTATTCCCAAGGTGTCTAGAGCACGGATGGGCGGAAGATCCTTCAGGTACCTTGCAGCCTCTAGATGGAACAAACTACCCATGGCATTGCGATTAGAACCATCAGAATCAATCTTTAGAGCCAAGCTTAAAACTGCACTATTCGCACAGTAAGGTATGCCGCCTCTGTAGGTTCCAGTAAATATCTCTCCTTAGCGCGGGGAAACGCTGCTGTGCGTCACCAAGCGCTTTACAAAACCCCCTAAATGGAAAATGTCTTGTCCAAGCTGGATTTCTTCAATAGAGGCTTCACGATCGTGTTCTTTAAGGAATCGGGAACGATTCCGGATCCTAGTATAGCGTTACAGACTGAAGTGATCGCCGGGATAAGTGTGTCCATCACAGGTGGAAGAACTGAGAAAGGGCACGGATCCAGTATTGATCCGGTCTTAATAGAAGATACTATTTTTTTAGTTTGGTCTATGGTCAGTGGTTTAAAACTCGCGAAATCTTTGTCGTGTGCAGGCTTAGGGGAGGGTGAGTTTAGAGGGTTTGAAGAAAAAGCCTGATAGATATTGTTGACTTTGGAAAAAAAGAATTTAGCCAGTTCATCACAAATGGATTGAGAAGCAAGCGGGGTAAGATCAGGTGCATTACCTGACAATGTTCTTGTGATGTCGTACAGTTGCCTACTTGAATTTTTGGCTTTGTCGATTTTTTCTGAGAAAAAAGTTTTCTTTGCTTCCATAATCATAGCTTTATATACTGATAGCGACTCTTTGTATTTCGCCTTCTCGTCCGGGTCGTAATTTCTACTCCACTTCCTTTCCCTGCTTCTGTTAAGCTGTCTTTGTCTCCTAAGCTCCTCAGTGTACCATGGGGCAGAAGGGGTAGTTCTATTTGTAGAAACTTTTTTTATTGGTACTAAGGTATTAGTGGCATATCTTAGCCAGTCGTGAAATTGTTGAGTGGCAATAGATGGGTCGGAGGAAAGCAGTGGACAAGTGCTGTCCAATAAAGTGATTAATTCAGTGTGGTTTATGTTTTTCCAGATTTTGAAAGTGGTTGACTTCGGTGAGGTGGGCTTTATCTTTGAGGTTTCAGTTAGAGTCAGCTTACTAAATATCACATAATGATCCGTCCAAGGCATTGGCAGGATATTAAGTATCTGTAGGCCCTCCACATTAGAGAAGATGTCATCGAGAATGTCTCCAGCTTGGTGGGTCGGGGACGTGATCCTTTGTTTAAGTCCCAACATGTCCAGATCCATAATAAGGGCCTGAGTATCCTTGTCCTCCTTCAGATCCAAATGAAAGTTCATAACCCCCAGGACTGTGAAAGATTCTTCCATAATTAGTGATTCCATTATTATGCTAAGGTTGTTTATAAAGGGCGTTCTGTTTCCAGGGGGTCGGTATAGAAGCAGTCCCTTAAAACTATAGAGGGCAGTGAGCAGAATGCTAAACTGAAATACCTTGCATGTTGTTGCTGAGATAGGTGTTATTTTGATTGGAAATCTTTCTCTGGCAATAATTGCCAGTCCCCCCCCTCATTGTAGTTTCCTGTCCTGTCGGTAAATTTTATAACCTCTTGGCACAGCAATAACCTGATCTGGATCGGTTTATAGGTTCATGTCATTACCCAGGGAGAAGCGTGGATGGGGGCCCCTGACTTTAGGCTCTATTATTGGGCAGCTGTGCTGCAGTTTATGCAGGGCCTAATTGGAGGCGTTGGCGCTGATCCTAAAATAAAGGCATTATCTACTAGGATTTATGAACTTACTCTGGGAACCAGTACAGAGAATGCCTTCCTGAGTTGCACTGATTCCTCCTATTTTAAGAGGACATGATTCAAAATTATTAGGGCAGCCTTTAACGTCTGGACAGCGTTTGTAAAGAGAGTTAGTCTGGGGAGGTTCAACAGATATGTTAGATTGTACAGGAACCGTTCCTTGCCGCCATTGATTTTCGCGGATACAACTATGGCAGATTGGGCTAGGAAGGGGATAGTCAAGATAAGAGATCTGTTGGGACCAGATGGGGGGATTATGCGGTTTTCATCATTAGAGACAAAGTTCCACATCAATAGGAGGAGCTTTTTCAAGTACTTTCAGGTGAGGAGCTTTCTCAGTAACAAAATAGGTGGGGCGGCTGGGTTTGGCAAAAATGATATATTAGAAGCAATAGAGAGGGGGGAGTGCTCTATTCACAGTTTGGTAGCTACTAAACCAGATGATCTTGGGAAGCAAGCTGCCAAATGGGCTACAAAGCTGGGTATAGATGTAAGCTATTTTCAAGCCTCCTTGAAATTAGGGTACTCAGTGCTATGTTCCGCCCCTCTCCAATCTCAACACTACAAACGCTCTATGCACTTTACTTTACCCCGTCGTTAATTGCTCAGTGGGGAGGAACCGCTGGGATTAACTGCCCCCGATGCAATGAATTGGCAGCAGACAGTATTCACATATTTAATATTTGCCCTCAACTTCAGCCGCTGATTAAAGGGATCAGAGGTTTCTTAGCAGGGGCCTTAGGGATTAAGACTATCCTAAATTCTCATTTGATTTTGTTTGGAGTTAGCGGGTATTCTGACAATGAGTATGAAGAATTTGTGTTTATTGCTATGGCAGTTCTTAGATTGATTATAGCCAGGGTATGGCTGGATAAAATTCCACCTGCTATGCAACAATGGCTGGCCACTATGCTGGCAGTTTATAATTTAGAGAAGGGTAAATATGAGAGAAAGGGTAGGAGAGCGAGGAGGTTGGGGAAAAAAATTTGGGAGCCGATCCAGCGTTGGAAAAATGGTATGCGGGAAAGCTGAAAAATGTTGCTGTACACTTGTTGCTCCCTTTAACTTTTTTACTGATTCCCTTTTCTTAGGTTGTTGCACATTATGTAGTATAATGGTGTTATTGTTTAAGCTGATGCAATCTATCAAACTGTAAAGTGAAATGCGATATATATTAATTTTCTTTTTATTCGTTTATTTTCTCTATTCTTAGGTTCTTTTTTGTGTGGTTCTTCTGTTTTGATGCACAATTGTTTTTGACCAATTTGTAAAATGCTGGATGTTAATTCTCCTTTGTTGTGCTGTGTGTATGCTCCCAAAAAAGTTCATAACAAAAATATTTAAAAATAAAAAAAGAATATTAAATAGGTAAAATATTCCCAAAATACAGTACCGCAAAGGTTAGGATAATGAGGATGCTATGGTGCAGTATGGCTAATTCTGACATTAGAGAGCCAATTATTGGAGGAGAAAATCTTGAGTAACCCACCTGTAAACTAAATCTTTATTTATAAGTATTTGAGAGAGAAAGTAGAAGTTAAATATTTAAAAGAGAAGGAGTTAAAGGTAAAATGCTTGCTAGAGAGTGATGCCTTCAAAATGTAGAGCCTTGGGGGTTGATGAACAAGATGTTATTATTATGGGTAAATTACATTCTGGTGGTAACATCTAAAATTGAGAGGATGTAGACGCTATTTTGAACTAAAGGAACCATTTAGGAAACCTATTGCCTAATAACTATGACCTGATTCAAAGTTTGATATTAATGAAAAATCATGTAAACCTGAAAGAAGTGCAAGATATGGAAGTCAATCTACCAGGCTGCCTGGCGAGGCAAGATGGCCGCTGAGGGTTTGCAGTAAGCAGTCTTATCCTACTCCTCCTCCCCCTCTCAATCCATAGATGAGTAGAGTGTGACCCCCCAGGAGATGAAAGCGGGAACCTGGTCTCTTGATCGGGAGGTACAAGGCAGCAAGGCCAGTCATTGGACAAGCATTCTGAGATACACCGGGGATATTATCCAGAAAGTATTACTCCGGGCTCAAAGGAAGCTCACGGCTGGGTTCGCGCTAGCGAACAAAGTAACTTGCAGAATGCCACCACGAAATGTAAAAAATAACGAAACGAAAGAAGCGGGCAAGGAGACAGCAGGCTTGAAGGAGCCGAGGAAAGAGAACGAAAAAGATAAAAAAAGAAATGAAACGAAAGCGCTGGCTGGAGCCGGGATACAGGAGGGTACAGCCGGGAAACTTTCGGCAGAAAAGGAGGTTGCGAGGCATCGCTCACCTCGAGTGCACAGCGGGATAACGCTTTTAGTAAACCCATGCCACTTAACAAAAGATCCAAAGAAAACAACCTGCGCCAGCCCACGATGGTGGAAAGTTTCGCCAACATACCTGCGGGAGATGCTGCAATCGGGAAGCTGAAGCGAGGAGAGGGCTCGGCTGGTCTGAACGGCAGTCTGAACGGCGGTCTGAACGGCCTCGTGGACGCCGGCTCTGCTGTTGCCAAGCAACCAGCGATGGCGGCAGCGGAGCAGAGGCAGGAACCCGAGAGCAGCTCAGAGGCTCGAGCAGCAGTCTCTGTTGAAAATCATACCAGCATTCCCGTAAGTAACCCTGGCCCCGAGGGAAGGATTTGCGGCCCGAACAGTGGGGGAGAAGACGGAGAAGGCTCAGGAGGAGGGGCCGCAGTACAGACAATAGGGCATAACGAGATTAAGGGGGCTGAAGGGGGAGAAGAAGAGGCTGATGCACCAGGGGACTGGGGAAACTGTCCAATTATGGCAATTGCTGCAGTAACTGATGCCCCACATTTAAGCACATATCAGGGCAGCCTCAATGAATGGGGGGCTAGTGGTGCTTTATCACCAGACCGTTTTTTTTCAGTTAATGAGGATTCTCAATCTGTGGATAGTGTGGAATTCAGGGGAATTCACGGATACAGAAAGTAGCACCTCAGCTCAAAGAAGCACTCAAAAAAAAAAGTGAGTGTCCAGGAGGAGACCCACCCCCACAGATAGCCCCGCAGACCCCTCAAAGAAATTAGACTGGGACTATTCAGCCACATCACAGACTTACCTGGAGCAGGATGGCGTCACTCCCTTGCCTGGTGCTCAAGCTTCTCCTCACTTACTGCCCCAGCCAGTCTCTCTAGAGTTATTATTCAGTACTCTGAAAACCATGCAGAGTGAGGCGAGAGTTGAGAGTCGGAGGGCAAGGCAAGAGTCAAGGAAAATCCAGAACACTCTGAGAAAGATGAACAAGCGGTTTGACGAGGTAGATGAGAGGGTTACCCAAGTCGAGGAAAGGACTGGGAAGTTGGAGGATGACCTTAACAATCTCAGGACTCTCAAACAGGATCAGCAGAAAGTGGCGGATGATGTTCTATGGAAGCTTGAGGACTATGAAAATCGCCAGCGACGGAATAACATTAGACTGTTGGGATTGGCGGAGGGTTTGGAAGGGGACGACGTTAGACTCTTTGTTGTGAACCTATTAAAGGGGGCCCTTCCGGAGCTAGTGTCATGGCAATGGGAGGTAGAAATCCAGAGGGCGCATCGTTTCCCTTTTGCAACGCACATTGTTGATACATTCCAATTGCAAATTAATCATTGATCAGATATACTATTTTTGATTGTGTTACTTGTTACTTGGGTACTAATTTTAGTAATTGTAGAGTAATGCATGTAGAACTGTGGTGTTAATTTTTCAGTCCAGACCAATCAATGCACACCCAGCTGTTTTCATAGCTGTAAATACATTTTGGATGCTCTCACTTTTACATAATGTATTCGGGATGCCTACCCTATCAACTATCTTGTTGACCATGGATAACAGAAAACCAGAGTTTGCTTCTGCAGTAAAACAACTACAGATCCAAGGACCACAGCTGGGGCTAATTATCAAATTCTAACTCTAATTTGCAGAAACAAAAATTGCAATATTGTATGTCTTCAATATTGTTTAATTGTAATTAGTGCACTTTAATCAATTGAAAAGTATTCATTGGTTACAAGCCTCATACTAGGAACTAACATAAATTGAGGCCCAATGATATCTAAGTAGCTGCAGTTTACGGTTTATAGATGGATCTGTGGAGCACAGTCGTGTTCTGAGGAAGACACATTCCTACCATGGCCCCTCTATGTCCTTGATGCACATTAGTGAGTGCCTTGGGGTTCTAATATTTTACATAAAAGTCTAAAAATATTTAAAGCTGTCTGCCACATTCATCCAAGAATAAAGAATGGGAGTCCACTCTATTATGCGATGCCATTCGTGGAAGGGCAGAATTTGAATCAAAGTAAAATCATGTGCTAAAACTGCCTCAATAATCAAGAACTAAAGTCAGAAGTTCACAAACACATGCATACTTCCAACCATGACCCTTTACAACTAGCAAATCTGCAACATTAATTTCATCACCTCAAAGAGCGGTTTTGTGAAATAAAAATACTGGATTGTTCAACAAGTATGAGTAGCCAGCTCTTTTTCATTCATGAGAGGGACTGCAAATAATGTTCATGGACTATGAATTCATAGTAAGTGAAGGACAGAAGCTTGTGTTGGTTAAGTCCCTGCTTTTAGTACACACCGCCTGAAGCAAGTTAAAGTTGGATAGTTTATTCAAGTTGGCTAATTGGTCCTGCTGGGATAAGCAACAGCCCTGAAGAGATGAAAAGAATCAAACTTAACAATTTAAAAGAAGTAAAGTTTGCAACAAGGCTTATGCAGATGAAAGTGCTACAGGGTCATTAAGGGTTCTGCAACCTGAGTGATGCTGTCTGTTCAACATTAGCTGTGCCTGAGATGTAATCAGATACAGAGCCCAGTTCTCCTATGATATAGAATTTTCTGTGGACATGAGATACCTGGTCAAGGGCTAAGCTTTGGGAGGCCTGCTACCCAACTAACCAAATTAACAGGACTCAAACCTTGGGCTGGCAAGGCAAAGAGCTAGGATACATGAACTGGGTCTTTCCTCTTGGCACACAATTGATAGTTGAAGCAGTCTGCTGGATGTCATGCTTGAAAGGGGTTATGGCCATGAGTCTGGGGCTTTTTCCCGCTTGTAAAGAAGGCTTAGGGTTCTCCTCATATGCAGGCTGGTCTATGGAGTAGCCTGGGCAATTAGGTAGAGCTCGGACCTGCCCCTAAAAAGACCTCCCACTCCTATACCAGAACTTATCCTTGCTTAGCAAAATGTGGGGACTAAATCACTGCACTCTTGACCTAGCATAAGATGCATTGATGCTTGGGCTTGCAACAATATTCCCATGCCCTTAAAGCCAACGACTCTCTAAAGGCAGAAAGATAATTCCCAGCTCATTTTGATGGAGAGGGAATGCTGATCATACCTAAATGGACAAACTTCAGCAGTTATTTAAGAATTGCTTTGAGGGCAAGGAGATAGTGGTGCTGTTCAGACGGTTCATAGAAGGCTTGGAGAACGCAATATATAAAGCCCGAAATGATCCAGTAAACGAGCTTCAAATTTTTGGGTTAAGAGATTCTAATATAGAATTATGTGACCCTAGATTGCAGGCCTCATGTGGTATTTGTGATGAGTTGCGTAATTCACTCATGCATTTTAAGCACACCCCATTAGGGGTTTCATTGAATAGAGTTACTTTTGCTACAAATCTGATATTTGTTCAAGAATATGATATGTCAAATTTTGTATAGATTCCAATATATGTAGGGGCAAGTTCAAATTGAATCATTGATCACATATGAATTGAAAAATAAATATCTCAGTTTTGAAAAGGATGTAAAGTATTGATCAGTTGCATAAGTGATCACAACTCCTTAATATATACCCTAAACCTAGTTTTGGTAAGTTAGTTGGGCAAAAAAACACAGCAAGGAGTACTATATAATAAGAATAGGTGTGTAAATATTAAATGGGAGAAAATCGATAAGGAGGCCTTTTTAAGAGATTTTATAGTAAAAAATCAGGTACAAATTGAGGCAGCTTTATTATATGACCTTAATCCAATTGATGGTACACAGGACTTTGCATCCTTAAATAGATATATGGCAGTTAACCTAGCTAAATGTGCCAATAAAACATATGATACCCTAAATGGTTTAATAGTGCCTGCTCAGAGGTCCATAGAACTTTAAAGCGAACCGTAAGCAAAAACTCGAGGAACAAGGAGGAAGTAGTAAAGACCAAAAAAGCTTATGAAGAAATAATTAGAAAAAGAAAAATGGACTTGAAGGAGAAGGGCTGAAAGACCTTAAAATAGCATGCACAAGGAAACCTTCAAACATCATGCACAATGAAAGATCCACAAGCCTTTTGAAAGGTTGTGAACTCTATTACTTTGCTGGGGGACAAAATGCCTAACTAGACTACTGTACTAGCGAAAGATTAGATAAACCACTTCTCAAAAATATCCCCAGACTCTTAATCTGGCTTTGGAACCAAAAGTTCTATCTATACTACTATCATAAAGAGAGAACTTGCACCTTTTGGCAAGGTAAACACGGAAACCACAGCGCCAATCTACACACCCAATACATTGTTTGAATCCTCAGGGTCTGTAGATGGACATAGGCGACAGAAAATTAAAAAAAAACGTAAATTAAAAAATTAAAATTTCAAAACAAAGTAGTTCCCTAAAACTAGCGCCGGCCGCGACGTAGCGCTGACCGCAACCTAGACGTCATGACGACATGCGGGGGAGGAGCGGTGACGTGCGGCGAGGAGTGGCGTGGAGTCTGGAGTGGGCCGCTCATGGAGAGGCAAAGAGCGGCGAGGAGTGGCGGTGAAGTACGTTGCGGGCGGCCAGGTAAGGCAAAGGCAGGCTGTAGGCGGGAGGCGGGAGGCGGGAGGCGGGCGGATCGAGGCGCGAGGCGGGAGGCGGGAGGCGGGCTGGGCAATGTCGGGCGGGAGGCAAGAGGCGGGCTGGGCAATGTCGGGCGGGAGGTGGGAGGCGGGCTGGGCAATGTCGGGCGGGAGGTGGGAGGCGGGCTGGGCAATGTCGGGGCAGGTGGCGGGGGTGGCAGCGAGGCGGGCGGGAGTGCACAGAGACTTTAAATGCGGCCCCTAGCCCCCTTCTGCCCCGGGCAACGCCGGGGCGGGCTGCTAGTTTGATATAAATGCAGCTCAGGCCCTGAGTGATTCAATTGAGGTAGCTGATGTAATTCTAGCTATAGAAAATAGTCACTCAGAGTAAGCTCCGGGACCCAATAAAATTCCAATAGATCTGTATAAATATGTATGACAATTTTGGGCCACGCTGATAACTAATGGAATAAGAGCTGTAATAGTGGGATCTCTAATTAAGACCAGGCAAATCCTATTATTGTCCTGATTTTGAGACTCAAGCGCTTTTGGTCTTTCAATTTGGGTATTGACCAGGTCTTAGAACAGTGGAGCTGTCTTTAACCCTTGTCCCAATAGTCCAAAAATACACAAAGGCACAAAAAGGCTGTGCTCATGTAGCATTCATGGATTTGACTTGTGCGTTTGACATGGTGGACAGTCCGAAGTTTCTTATGGTACAGTTAGGATTGATGGAGTAAATATCACTCTGCTCAGTAGGCTCCAGAAGTGTACACCAACCAGAGTCTGTTACAACAGGGATGTGGCTTTAACAGGAGAATTCCCTTCTGATGTGGGGGTTAGACAATGGTGTGTCCTGCGACCATTCCTCCTTTTACTTTATATTAATGGTCTGGGAGGACATCAATGTAAAGTGGGGAATGATATCCGGAGCGCCAATTCATGTCAAATCCCTGTGTTATTATATGCAGATGATGCTGTTCTCATAGCTAGAACAGCTAATGGCCTACAAACTCTGCTTGATGCTTTTAATGTTTTTAAGAATAATTTAGGACTTAAGACAAATTGCAATAAATCGTTTATAAGGAAATGTGGGCCAAAAATAGCTAAAACAAGAACATTAATTCTTGAAGGTGGAGAAATCAGATAAGTCCCTCATTTTACATATTTGGGAGTATCATTTGATGTGGATATTAATCGGAAGTTTTTATTAAGTGTCAGAGCTATGCAATTCCAAAAGCCGATTGATGCTGTTTTTAGTATTGCTAGAAGACTGGCACATACGCACATCAACCATTGCTCTCTGTTTTAAAGAGTACATGCCTATCAGTTGTCTCTTTAGTGGCTGGAGTCTGGGGATACATAAACTGTATTTCACTACAAGTAATAGAAAGTAAGTTCTGAAGGATATTGTTTGAAGTGCCCCAAACTACTCTGTATCTTTCTGTCTCAAGGAAGATGGACTGAGTTCCCTACATGATTATATAAAACTGCAGCCCTGGCCTTGTTGCTCTGGGTAAGAATCTGGATTAACCCAGAGATACATTTTTGTGCAATAGTGCTAACAAATCGTATGAAACTGGACAACTGTTTAGAAATACTGTAGTTCAATTTAATCAAAACAACTTTCGCCAGGGTGGGAACTCCGTAATATTTACCAACCTAGATACTATTAGCAATGTTTCAACTGCTACAATTAAAACACTTTTTTACAAATGTTCTGAGCTGTCACGGCTCGCAATTTATACCTTTAGGCAGATGGATTTTTATCGACAGCCCCAAATACAGCCTGCACTTTATTTGCAGCTTAGCTTGGATGAAAGGCTACAATTTTTGCTGACAAGGTTTCGATTAAAAACTATGCGCTTTTTTTAAGCTTTTCAAACTCAGGGTACGTGGATTCCCTCCCTCCCTGTCGATATGATGGCTTTTCATATCGGACAGGGAGGAGTGTGGCTCACTGATTAGAGCGGCAGACCCTGATGCAGAGGTCTGACCCGGGACCAGGGTTCAATTCCCGATGCGGCAGGGTCTTGAGCCCAAACATGTCCACGGACTCGATAATTCTCACCTCGGTGCCTACTCTAATCATGGGGTCCCATGCTGCAACTCTGGGCAATAGCTTGCTTAATCTCCACTATGGCGGCCCACCCGCTGCGGGATGCCTGGCTTTCCCTTGGGGATACCCAGTAGGGGTTATCTCACAGGGAAAAAGCCGGGACGGGTTCCCAAGGCAAGCACCTTGATGCCTTCGGGTGATGCGTGCGCTATTTAAGTCGCAATACATTTACATATCAAAACATCAGTGACTTTATTATTATTTTGTATTTTTTATACCCCCAGAGTAGGCAATTCCTTGGTTCGTTACTATTAGCACTGGGAATAAGGTCTCATGAGTTGTCGCTGGCTTATTAATTATCCCTAGTTTGTATAGATGTTATACATGGCATACTAAATTATATCTTAATTTGTTTAGGACTCACAGCAACTATTAGATTATGACTCTCTTTTAAAATGTTTTCATGGACATATATTTTTTATTGTTTTTAATGTCTATTTATTTATTATTAAGTCTGGAAGTGTATATGATTTTATCCAAACTTTTATGGAGCAGCTGAGTTGGAAAGTATCTTTGATGTGGACTACCATGAATACATCTCAGTGTCCATTTCATGAATTCATTCAATGGCAGTACATCTGCCCTTTTTATTTGGCATCTTCCTGGCTGAGAGACCTAGCTGCTCATTTGCTTTGAAGTTGCACCAAGGTGACACTTATCCTGCATAAGTGAGTCCTGTCCCCACAGTCTAGTGGTGTGAGATAAATGTCCAATGAGGAGGCAAGGCGACTGACCTTCCTGTATTGATGGATATGTGGTGCTCGGTTCAATGCTGCCTCACAACATTTACAAAAATCTAAGAATGTTAACCAACTTATGCTACAACAGGTTGTGCCCAAATGAGGTCATCATTGCAAGGTGTGTCTATTTGTGTCTGAGTGGGTTAGCTATGGAGATGCTTGCTACTGAAGCCTTTCACTGGATGGTGAATCAATTGGCCAGTATGGGATTTCAGGCAGAGCACCTAGAATATTTTGAAAATCTAGATCAACTTCCACCAAGAAAGCCTGACAGGGTGCTGGTCCAACCATCCACATTGGAGGCATACATGTAGTGCTGCTACTATCATCCTAACTTTTCAGTTTGTGCCAGTGGATTAGTAATCCAAAGGTTACCTTTAAATCTTAGCCATGGATCCCTTCAAAGTGTGAATTAGAGGATGCATTGATCACTGACACTGTGAATGCAATATAAAACACTATAACGCCTGCGGGTGTGCTTGCCTTAGGGTTATTTGAACATCTCTCACCTAGTGAACCCACTGTATATCCAGGATGCTAGGTTATACACTCAAATGCTCATATAGGAAAGGAAACCATATTGCAAGTGCCTGGGGACTGGACTATCAGGATCATGGCTCCGGTTAAGTAGGCCATTTGGTTGTTGACTGCAGCAACCTACACAATTTGGTTGATGGGTTATAGACCAAATGATTGGAGTGGATTTGGACCAAGTAACTTCAGCATTTTACTCCTCCAGTGTTCTGTAAATTCCAACATTATTGTTAAGAAAATGGTCCCTGGTTGGACAGGATGGAGCGCGAGGATTTTAGTGCCTTCTCCACTTCCCTAAAATGTGTTTCAGGAAGCCAACGGCATACTTAGGTGCTCCCCTCCCCTCCATCTTCCAAGAGACAGAGGAAAGTTGACTGCCTCTGGCAATGTGGGAGAACTATAGATAGATGTGAGATACTCCGGAAGAAAACTAGGCCAATGCTATATTGGTCAGCACAAGCTCTGGTTCATGTGCCTTAAGAGGTGCCAATGACTGCCTACCTTGAGTTGATGGGTTTTTGGGTAGAGCTTTAGTTTATTTGCTCAGGAAGAAAACTAGGCCAATGCTATATTGGTCAGCACAACCTTTGGTTCACGCCCGTTAAGAGGTGCCAATGACTGCCTACCTTGAAGTTGATGGTGTCAGGTGAGGCAAGGAAAATCAAGCGCCCAGGGCTTTCCAGGCATGAGCTGAGCTAGAAGGTTAGAGGGCCTGCATAGACCTCTCCATTGGCTGCCCAAGGAAGCACCTAGCTTGTACTTGCCAACTTAACAGAAATTCTGCAGTCTTCTCTCTTAGTACTTTTGCTCACATGCACCTCTGGTGTTTAGTGCTCCTAGCTTTGATTTTAAATGTTTTCCTCTAATCAAAATTCTGTCACAAAAGCAGTATGGGAGTTAAGCAAATCATAAGCATCACTAAAGAATGGTTCTAGGGCTGAATGATGTCAAAGTGTTTGAATTAATCAGCAACGTTCACTAGAATATGATTCCCTTGGTGTTCAGAAATGTTACAGTGCTCTTTGGTGACAACATATTGCATTGTATGATATTTGTGCCATGGAGTGAAATGGATCTAATGGGACAGTTGGAGTTTCTGTTTTGTAATGTAAACATTTTTATTGATGTTTGGAAGCAGATGAGCACTGGAGAATTAACAATTATGTAACAACTCAATGATGGCACAGGATAAATATACACAATCTTCCATCATACATGAAGTTTATAGAGTGCAGTAAAAGGTTACATAACTGTACTAAACTAGTAATTCTCACATGATAATTATTGAGATAGTTGTCAGAGCAAATTTTGAAGGTCACAGAGCAAACATGGGCTAATGGTCCCCAGCTGTGGTGGTTGTGGTTTTCTGAGGTTAAGGTTTGTTTGCCACTCAGGTCCTGTGTTCTAGCCCCTATGATATTGCATAAACTATGACTCAGGTTTAGATCTATAAGGTTTATTTTCACACCCACATATGACACAAGTGAATCTAGTTCAATGCCCCAACACATGAATATGAAAGACTGGCTAATATAGTTTCACAGATCCCTTCCCAATACATAGATGAAGTGGTGTTATTGCTTTTGGGTTACTAACAGTCCCTCTAAACTGGAATCCAGAGAGGCGGTGATAATCGTAAACAAACCTATTTATTCTTTACAATATCACTCACACAAAGCTAAAAAGTGTTTATTTTAAAAGTCTCAACCTTTCACAAGTACAACTAAACTAACCACACAAAATATCATTAAACAGCACAAATGAATACTGTATCTTATCTGAAATGGGAATTTCTGGTATACCCTAAGGAATGCCTCGCATGAGCTATGTACATCATGATGCTAGTCTTAGATACATTGTTACAAACAAATAAGGTAAATACAGGTCAATTCAGATGGCATTATTTATGTTCTTGTTTGTGTCTGATCTTGAAATAGAGATAACAAGGCTCTTATCCCAGACTGATGTCTCATAAAGTGTTCTTATCAATGCTATTGCTTGTGCATTAGGTGTCTTGTCTATGTCATTGTTTGAATGACTTGACAATTTCACAGGTTCTTGAAAAGACAAGGATAGACAACGTCTGCATCAAAGGTAGACATGTTAATGATTTTGTAAAGAATAGAGAAAATGGAGTCTCTACTTGCTCAAGATGGGGTCCAGCCTTACAGACTTTATGTCAAGGACTCTGCAAATGGGGCCATGTAAAATCCTCCCAGGGAACTGAGGGTGAGAAATTACTGGCTTCTTATGGAGGTAGGGTGGAAAGCAAGATCACCTTAGAACTCAAAAGCCAACCAACAGAAACAATATAGCACTGTCTGCCCAATTTCAGTCTTTTAAGTAAAAGAAAGTACTTTAATCACACAGAATTGCTAAATACTATTCATTATAAAGGTCTTTCAGTTACAAAGTTGCATACCCCTTATGGGATGTAGTGAAAATAATTACCCCTATAGTGCCTGTTTCCTCCTCTTCTCTCTCCTGTGTGACTCAGGCAAAACTATGGATTTAGGCATAGGCTAGGCACAGATGCAGATCCCTAGTGATTATCCAAAGATTGGCCCATAGTTCAGTTCAATTGTCTTTCAGCTCAACAACTTTTTGCCAGCAAAGGCCAATGTTAGCAGCAAGTGTTTCCCTCTACTTGCATTAAAGCATAGTCTCTTAGTTTGAGCATATTCCGCACTGTGTTACCTGCTTAGTGATGCTGGTGAGCCCCGGAAGTGGACTGCTGTGACCAACGCCTTTACACCCTTGAGATTTGGTACTGGGGTGGGACACTACGAATGGCACTCTAGCCCACTACAGGATCACGAGTGCTGAGCAACTTGCTTGATGGGCTTGTTGTCCATTGTGGCTTTTCAAACGAACACAGTTTAGCTTTTGCCTTCAGTAGTTGTGGTCCTTAGGACCAGTGCATGCGAATACCATCTTCTGCAGTTCGGGCCTTGGAGGTTGATACAGGTGGTCACTTGTCTTCTGCAGTTGTGGCCCAGGAGGCCAAAGCAGGGGGCTTCTCCTCTTTGGTAGTGGTGGCCTTTTGGATACAACAACTCCTCTCAGGTGTGCTCCTCAGGTGGCAGCCCATTAAGTATAATGGGGTGACCCTGTAACCCTCATAACCTGAGCGGGTAGTTAAACAAACAATAATGATTCTGTTGTAAGGGAATACCTAATTACACGGTAATTTGTGCTGTCCAAACAACAAATGAACATTTACAATACACACCAATGTGGGTTTTGAAGAACTAGTGCAAGTTAAAAACATGCATACATAAATACACAATAGTTCAATTACAAAAGGTTGTCATTTGTCGTTTGGACAGCACAAATAATGTCTGAAAATAAGTCAAATAGTTAGAAAGTGTATGACAAAATAATTACTTTCTCTACCAGGTTGGTCAGTGTGTTTTGTTGATTGCTACTATATGTGTACCCCGACAGGGACATATCAGTGTATTTACAGATTTGAATACTGTGTAATTAGGTATTCCCTCAGGTGGCAGCGGCAGCACCATGTCCTCAGGATTGATTGCTTTAACATCGGGCCACACAGTGACAGTTTGTTGAATATTTCGGTACACAACTCACGTTGGGAGCAGCAACAGGAGACTAGGGGATTCAGGCCAGGACCTACTTTTCTCCCTCTCAGCAGTCAGCTATTTAAGGGTGCCTCATGCTCTGTAAGAACACTTGACTTCACCTCCTAGACAGTCTCTCTGCTTGCAGGGCTGGGCATTTTCCTTTCTTCTCTGAGCTGGCAGGTAGGCATTCAGGCATTTAAGAAGACCCTCATTTTCTCCAGAAAGTTGCGAATGTTCCATCACCCCAGGGAGACTGGCTGTCATGCAGACAGATAGTCTAGTCACACAGCAGTCCGCGGGAACTCTGGAGAACACTCCCTTCCTTGGTCATGAAGAACTTGGAAGTGGAACAAAGTGTGTGGTTTGGTTTCTATTTTATACATAATTAGCAGGCCTTGGGTGTGGATCCACTGTATCAGGCTTCAGCACCTGTTTCAGTTGGTTCTCTTTCACATTTTATTTACAGGCTGCTTTTCAGAAACAGGCTTTGTTCAAAGTGATGGATCACATACAAAGTAGCAATGGGGCTAGCTCCAAGAAGTATCAAACAAATGGGTACAATGAGGGGTGAACTATCTGTACCTTTCTGGCATCACCTTCATGATGCAGATGCCAGGGACAGACAAAATGTCAGGCACTGCCCAAAAGCATCCTCACCTCGAACAGCAGAATCTGCAGTCCCATCCCAAATGCCTACCATCACCAGATTGCAGTACTGAGGAATACTTAATAATCAACATTTTGCTAAAAAAGTTGTCATGGAATTTCTAAATTTAACCCTGTCTCCATCCTCCTCACTTCAGTGTCTGAGTCTCAACCCCCCAGGAACAGGAGAACAGAGGATACACTTTCGCTATCTGTAATCTAGAGAAGCAAATTAAGCCATGGGCGTCCATACGAATCCCACTGGCCCCAGCATTAAAACACATACAACACAGAGTCCTAATTCAATACACTTGACATACACACAGAATATCAGCATGGGGTTCTGAATTTCAAATATCAGGAGAACTTTACACAAGAGGGTTCAATAGACAGGACTCTTACTGACCCCCCAAAAAAGATCTGGCCACAATATAAATTCACAAACACAGTATTCTGCCACCCCCACTATTTGTAATGTAGCCAGGGCAGGGATATTAGACCATTGCCTAATTTGAGGTAATGATTATTGCACTCCTCTAGGTCACAGGATAAGTCTTGGACCTCGCATTATCTGGAACAGACCTAAGCTTCTGCACTCATGCAAGAACAACAGGGCCAAAATAAAAGTCAGGATACCAGCTTCACACACATTCAGGCACTCAGGGCAGGGGTACTTGCCCATTTACGATGCAGGGGACAATGCCATCCCAACAACAGTGTAGTATTCTTTCCTTGTCTCAAGTTAAAGTAGCTAACAATTAATTTGCATCAGAACTTTCACGATCACTTCTTGAACGTCTGTTACCCATTTGGACGGGGATGGACTGTCAGCTGCATCAAAAGTATCATACTGTGTCTTTTTGCTTCTAATAGAGCAATGGCTACAAATTTAACATTGATAATACATTGTTTGTGTGTAGGAAGGATGCTACGCAAGCAATGTGTAAATATTTTGGCAACTATACAATGGACAGCCCTCTTCAGCACTTCTGTAGTCCCAATATGGTTCGCCTATCAGACATGCCCATATCATATGGATCTAGTCAGAGATCATTTGATGATATCTCAGGCATCTCCCTGATCTAGTTAGATAAATCTTACCTAGTGAGGAGAGCATAAGATACATTCTGTGTAAAAAATTATATTCTGTTAGTAAAAGTCTTGTGTTGCTCGATGTCCTCTTTTTTTACGCTAGTATGGGATGTCACTGCATCTGTCAGCTAATAGCGCCCTCCCATTTGCCTTAATGCACTGAGTTGTTGACATTATTTCATATAATAAAGCTCTCTAAAGGCTGAGATTGATCAGTCTTTATGCTAGGAAATCCACAACTTAGACCAATTGGTTTTCCTGCTCTGGAAAGTCTCCATGATCATTTGGTTCTCTAAGCATCTATGGGGCAGCCCTTTCAGGGTCTTTTGAAAACAAGAGTATAATCAGTGTATAATGGCAATATGTGGTTACTGTCCCCTATCTAAATGCTGCAGTATTTCATTTTGTGAGTGACAGCAGTGCTGTAACCGAGGGGAACAAGAGTGGCAACAAGGGCACCCCTTTGTCCCGCTTCCCCAAACCCAACTCTCAGAGATAACACCATCATCTCAAACTCCTCCTTTGAGCAGGAATATAAGAGTCAAATCCAATTAATGCTGTATATGCCAAAGCCAAATATCTCCATCACTCTGAGCATATAATCTCAACTTTTCTACATTGAGGGTTGCAATGGCACATCTCCGCTCACTGTCTTCCAATGCACAGCTAGCATTTGTCAGTCAGTGCATAATCACTACAATGTTCCTCAGGGCAGCTTTCATCAGCAATTTCTCTTTTGGCTTTATAATTATTCTAACATCAGCATTAATCATAGACAGAGGACTGTAAAATGTAACGTCCAGAATTTCCCTGGACTAGGAAGAATGAACAATCAATTCTTCACTCGCTAAGGCTGGAATTTGTTCAATCTGAAAGTCCTTGTTTGCTGTTTTTAAGACTTTTTCCAGGACTAAGGTCTGGCCAGTTTAAAGAATTTATGTGGGAGGTCATCCCTCCTAGCATATCTGCAAGTACATTACTCAGCTAATCTCAGGTCAGTGGGGTCTCGAATTTCGGGTGGGGTTGTCAGTAAACTGGCCCCATCCAGGAATTCTAAACCTCTTGTTTCGTCCGGAAACCGCAGTTTTGACTAAAGACCTTTAAAGCACCCACAGAAAACCGTATACATCAGCTATTGTGTCCTCCAAGATGTCTTTTTCTTCTACTAGACATAATATAGAAATACTTTGCAATTCCTCCTTTAGTAACCTTGCTAACACTTTTCTAGAATTGCATCCTCTCTATGGAGACTTTTTTGATAGGACATGTAAGAGTCAAGAGTATGGGGCTACCACATTTTGTTTCACTTCACGCAGTACGTCATGAATATGGGTTACAACTTACTTACAAGACTTCTTGATCAAGAACAGCAACCCAACTCTCGGATGATGAGATTTCTTTCCCCGGTTGTTGTCTTACACCATATGCCTTTCTTTCTGCAGTTGTTGTCTTATCCCATATGCCTCACTTACTTCGACTCCTCTAACTGCAACTTGGAATGATTCTGGATCATTTGCCCTGGTTGACATTGAGCTCTAATTCAAGTCAAAGTATTCTGTAAGGAACTCTTTAATCAATCTTTGAAACAACTCATCTAGCATAATCTTTGATCTGAGGCACCAAGTGGGAAAACAAGGGACGCATGTTAATATAAAGAGGGAGTGGGCTGACAAAATTGTCTCTGTATAGTCTATCCCTGTGCAGTCATCAAACAGTTCATGAATAAGAAAGAAATAGTCCATTCTTCTACACTTTTCATGCATGGGGTCAGAAGAAATGAAAAGGAACACCAAGTCTGTCAGAAGTCATCTCTCTACACATCAAGAAAATAACCACTCTTCATAAAAGTAAGAGTAAGACGCTGAAAGCAACCATCCTCTTTATCTCTTGGCCACATGTTCATACTATGTGTCAGCGAGGTTGGTTTCTTGTAGAAATGCGATCTTAACATTTCATCTTCTCATTAACTATTGTGCTGTTTCTACTTTCTCAATAGGAATGGTTTATTTGTTGGACAACATAAATGTTGGGATGCTGCCAGTCTGATTCTATCCACCCCCTCAGGATATGGTGGCCTATAGTCCTGCTCACTCACAATTCCAACATGGGTACCCCTAAACCTAGCAAGGTAAAAAATGGTCTGGGCAACCTCAGAGCATGACAACCCGGACCCCCTAAGGAATCGTGGTAACAGATATAGAACCTTTTCGCTCAGTCACTCGTACATACTCCGAAAGATACGCAAGAAATACACAAACGGATGTTTCAATATTATTGACCCATTGTGATTCTTGTCTAGAATATATGTGTCGCAATGATTAAACCCATTGGTGCTCAGGACGGTCCCCGGCCATTCAACGTTATGGTGGGCATGTGCGGACGACTACCAGGGGCCGCCCAAACACCACCTGCTCATTAATTCTCCCGCACAACGGGAGAATTCGCGCAGCGCCGAAGGGGCTTTAATAGAAGCAGATAAAAGTGATTCTCTGTATAAGAACAGTGAAAAGGATAAACAACTTTACTATTGTGCTAAAGCATTTTATATATGCTGGCAAATAAGTACTGTGCATAATGTAGTTCTCGCATGAATCCCATACTAGATGATCTAACTCCCCATTACCTAAAGGTAAGTTTATGGAGGTCCTTGTCTTGGCCACAAGTTTCCTATCCCTCCTCACAGAAGGTAAACAGGAATCAGCTGGGCTGAGACCCAGACAACAGCTACCTCGCAATGACAGCAGAGTGCTCCTCACATTTGAACACAAAAATACATGAGTATTTATAATAGTAGTATCCATGCCTCTGTGTCAATGCTTCAGCCAGATTGATATTGTTTATTCTCTTGTAATAGCCATGTCGCCTCATGGACAAATAACAAACAGCAACATTTGACCAGTGTGTTTTCAGGCCTTGTACTAAATGTGGAAGGTGAAGTGTTTCTTCCTGGGCCTAACCTAGTCATGTGAGACAACCAACAAGAATGTCAACTCCATTTTGGATCACTAAGCCCTTCTCCCGGATACCTTCACAGGGTAGGTCCAGCCACACTCCCACTGCTTGTTGTTGGGTTATATGCATGGGTCTGTAGAAGACTTGAGCTGCTTCAGGCAATTCCAGGCTGATCAGTGTGTCCTCTGTGCCATCTTGTCACAGCTAAGGGTGAGATAGAGCTTTGCTCTCCTAGACTGCCATTGCTACAACAATTGTCTCTCTGTTGATTTGCGGCTGCCTTTCAGTCAGTGATGATATGGCAGTGATATAGAAACATATATGAGCTATGGATTACTTGATAAAGCCAGGATATTTGCAAGGCTCTTGTGGGGCTCCAAGAGCCGCATATTTTCACTACTTGTCAGTCATCGTGCTAGCCACATTCCTAGCATCTTTTTATGTTTGTCCACATGCAGCCTGTGTAGATTGTGCTAGTTAGATATCATTTCACTCTCAAATAAAAGCGTGTAATTGTTCTGCTGCTTTTAGTTCTACCATCTGGGGCTTTTACACAAACGATCATCAGTTAAACCCACCCCAAATCAAATCCTTGATTGTAGCATACTCACAGTCATACTATGTAAATGTATAGCCACAGCATACACCTTCTGAATTACTTTGCCTTTTCATACTACCCTTGCATTTCAAAATTGGGTGGCATCTTTTCACAAATTGGATGCTGTCTGTTTGGTACAGCTTCTAATTTGTAGACTTAGGCAATGGAGAGAGTACACAGCATTCAATGCATAATCCCCCAAAATTCACATCATGCCATTTTATTTATGTATGGTGTTATTTATTTTTATTTTATTTTATTTATTTATAGAGCTCATGAATCACCCGATAAGGGTATCTCAACGCTTAGGACACAGCAGCAAATTCAGGAGACTTGTTAGAACAGCGAGGTTTTCAGTAGTTTCCTAAAGGCCAGGTAGTCTGTGCAGTGCCATAGGTGAATGGGGAGATTGTTGAGATCGTTCCAAAGGCGAGGGCCGAGATGGTAAAAGGCCTTTCCTCCTTGTCGAGATTTTCTAATGCGTGGAACAGATATCAGGGCTTTGTCTCCCGAACGAAGGGGTCTGGAAGGCACATAGTTTGCCAATTTCTCGTTAAGATAGCTAGGGCCTAGACTGTATACAGCTTTATAGGCCATACAACAGATTTTGAAATGAATCCTTTTACGTATGGGTAGCCAATGTAACTTCCTAAGCAAAGGGAGGGAGGCTGTTCTAGGGGGGGGGGGGCATCGGCCACCTGGCGAGCCACGGTGTTTTGAGTCACCTGTAATCTGTTTATGTCCCTTTCATTTGCTGAGATCAACAGCTCATTACAGTAGATTTTGGTGTGTAAGGACGATAATTTGTTATGTCTTTCCGAAGGAATTTTCACATTCTTTTTAATCGGGAGAATCTGAGCAGCTTTCCAGGCCGGAGGGAGGACTCCTTCCGTCAAGGAGCTGTTGAGAATATCGCAAATGGGGTTGGCAAGCTGTTTAGCCAAGGTGGCAGTCAGTTTAGCAGGGATCTGATCTAATGGGGACCCTGATTTGGCGTTTTTTTAAATACACTTCTGTATCTTCTATCGTAAGAAGTGGAAAATTTCCTAATGAGCTAGTGACTGATTGGGTGGATTGGGGCTCAATATCAGATTTAGATTGAAGTTTTATCGTGAAATTGAGGTTCTTATAGATTGTATCTATTTTCTCTGTGTGATGAATGGCAATGCTGTCACACAATGTTAGGGTTGGTACAGAAGTCGTGTCACAGGCTGAAGGGCTGGTAAAGGTTTTTAAAATATGATAGAGGCATTTCTGAGAGCTCCCAGCTTGTATGAGGGTGGTTGTGATATGGGTTTTCCTTGCATTTTTTAAATTCCGATGGCACTGGGTTAAAGCCTTCTTATATTTTTCTTTATCGGCCGGGTTTTTAGATCAGTGCCAAATGCGGTCAAGATGTTTACAAAAGCTTTTTCTTGTCGTAGGGGGGCCGAGTACCTTGGTGCCTGGCTTCATTTTACAGTGGTAGGGCATTGTTTCAAGGGTGCTACACTATCTAAAGTAGCCAGTAAGCTAGCGTTGAAAGAGGCAAGTCGTTTCCCAACCTTATCTGAATCCTCGTGATGAGGTGGACAGAATGTATCTGAAAAATGTTCTGGTGTAATTAGATTCCACCGTCTGTAACATTTACTTGGGAAATATGTAGGGCCGGGGTGGGCGTTGTGGTTGTTGATTCACAATTCAATCATTGAATGGTCTGACCAAGTTAGAGGAGTTGTGGCAATGTAAGATATATGAGGCAAGTTGGTTAAGATTATATCTAACGTGTGCACTGCCTGGTGGGTAGGATCTTTATTTATAGCAGTAAGTTTAGTGCAGCCAGTTCAGTAAGAAATGATAAGGCTTCTGGGTTGTCTGGGAGTTCACTATGTAGGTTAAAGTCTCCAAGAAGCAAGAAATTTCTGGATGAAATTACATTTGGGGCTATAAATTCGATAAGCTGTGAGGTGGTATTGGATAGGGGTCCTGGTGCGCGATAGACTATGGCTCCTTTAAAATTGAGGTTCTGATACAGATTCACGCTAAAGACCATTATTTCTAACTGATTGTTACTTGCTTGGTCTAGGATGAAGATATTTACTGAGTCTTCATAAACTATCGCTATTCCTCCCTCAGTCCTATGTTGTCTGTCAAGTTTTAGAATATGATAATTATCGGGGAGCGCCACTGCTATGTCAGGATTGGAGTGAGGTTTGATCCAGGTCTCTGTAAGAAATCCTATAAGGGGATTATTGGAGGACAGTAGGTCCCATTTATTAGTAGCATGTTTGGGCAGGGAGCTTATATTGGCCGGAAAAAAATTCAAATTATAGTCGGAATCTACTCTAGCAGAGTGCTTAAATACTATAGAACGGGGGTACTTCTTTAACTTAGTATTGGCTACTCTGGAGTGGACAGGAGCACATTGGAATTTACAAATGCTGCAGGAAAGAGGTCCTTCTACTTCAGTAGGGGTGGGGCAGGCATGGGTCGGGGCAATTATGTTAGTGTTAGCATTCTTGATCGTGACCAGCTCCTCACTGGTATAAGTATAGGAGGCCCTCACCTGTTTAACCTGGGGTTGGGGACAACCGGCAGAGGTTCCTGCTCCTGGCGACATCCCAGCACGGACGAGCACGCACAGGCTTGTCTTTGGCGCTAGTGGTGCCCCCGCTGCACTCGTCCGCTGCATGTCTGATTAGGCATCAGCTTTTATGCAATGTGAGCTAGACCGCTAACTTCCCGTTACGCTAGGAAGGGAAGTGGTCAGGACTCACTTCCGGTTTGTGTCGCCTCCCTCCAGACAACCGGAACAATCCGTGCTGGACCGGGGAGGCTACCGGGTAAGTGGAACTTTTAGTGTTTGCAAATAGCTGCCAAAGTGCAAAATAAGCAACAAGGATTTATTTATTGATTTATTTATTTATTTATTTATTTAACTTGTAACGCGCAACAGCTACCCACAGTGGGTTTCCCGGCGCTAGGGATAGACTCAAGAAGAAAAGAACATATCAGGTAATACCAGCAAACTCAGGACAGCCGGGCTAACTAAAGACAAAAATCACTCAAAAAGCAAAGTCTTGAGTCCCTTCCGGAGCCGTAACAGATTATTCTCTAATTTTAAGACCACTGGTAGGGTGTTCCAGAGCTTGGGGCCTAAATGAGCGAAAGATCGCCTACCCATTCTAGCAAGTTTAAATCTCGGGATACTAAAGTCTCCATTGCCAGAAGATCTAAGGGTGCGGTGTGTCCTATATGGTTGAACTAAGTTCTGTAGGTATTTCGGGGCTGTGCCCTGTCTGATCTTAAACAGGTAACATAAGGCTTTAAATTTAATCCGGCTTGAAATTTTAAGCCAGTGTAAGTCCCGCAGAGCAAGCGATGCTGAAGTTCTCCTGGGAACGTTCCGAAGCAATCGGGCAGCCGCATTTTGGACTACCTGCAGAATTTTAATGGTTGCAACATCAGATCCCAAATAGAGAACATTCCCGTAGTCCAGGCGGGAGACAACCAGCGCCTGGACAACAGTTCTCTGAGTGGAGAGGGGCAGCATCCATAGGATTTTCTGTAGCCACCTTAAGGTGACAAAACAGATCGCGGCAACCTTTTTAGCCTGTTGCCTCATAGATAACTTGTCGTCAACAAGAAAACCAAGATTATGCACCACTGTAACTGGTTGAGGAAGTGGTCCCATATCGCTAGGCCAGTGTTGGGGGCCCCATAGATTTTTATTTTTGCCCAGTATCACCACTTCTGTGTTCTCCCCATTTAATTTCAGACAGTTCCTCTGCATCCACTCGGCCACACGTACCAGGCCGAGCCTTAAAGCAGAAGGGCTAGACAGAGAGAAGACAATTTGGGTGTCGTCAGCATAGGAGTATAGCGTCAGCCCCACTTCCTCCACAATGGTGGCCAGGGGTCTTACATAGATGTTAAACAGTAAGGGGCTGAGTATAGACCCCTGGGGAACACCATAAGCCGATGGACAAACTGCAGATGTCACTTTGGCTGAGAAAACCTGGAAGGTACGCCCTCTCAAGAAGGAGGCAATCCAGGCTAAAGCCTGACCTGCCACTCCCATGGAACGGAGAGATTTCAGGAGGATGGAATGGGACACGGTATTGAACGCAGCACTCAAATCCAACAGGATGAGTGCAGATGTTTCACCTTGATCGATACTGTGTCGTAAACTCTCCGTAACTCTGAGAAGCGCAGTCTCTGTGGAATAGTGGGCTCGAAAGCCAGACTGGGAAGAGTGTAAAAAAACCAGAACTCTCCACAAGATGATTCAATTGAGTATTGATGTGCCTTTCCAGGATCTTCAAACAGATGGGCAACAGGGAAATGGGTCTGAAGTCAGCAGGATTAGAGGCATCCGCACCAGCCTTTTTTAGGAGGGGCACCACCATCGCATGTTTCCATGCCTGGGGTACATGAGATTCCCTTAAAGAAGCATTAAGCAAATTTATAAATACCTGATACAGATTTGGGTCTAACATCTTCATGATCTTAGCAGGTAGAGAGTCTTGAGGAGACCCTGATTTCACACTGTTCAGGCATGCAAGGAAAGAGGCATCATCGAACAGTTGCCATTCCGTGAGCTTCACTGGAATAACAGGACTTTCGGGCAACAATAAAGGTCCAGTCAGGGATTTCTCTGTCGAAGAGGGAGAGCTCAAGGAATTGTAGATGCGCTCAACCTTAGAAATCAAAAACTCCGCCAGCGACTGACATTGAGCCTCATCCAAGGGAGGGGGAGTTGGAGTGGTATCAGCTCCTGCTAATTTCTTAACAACAAAAAACAGAACTCGGGGACAGTTTTGCGCTTGCGTTACCATGTTCACAGTGTAAGCAGCTCTCCCACTTTTGCACTGCTTATGGTAACCTCTAAGGGCTTCCTTATAGGCCACTTTCTGCGAGACGGAATAGTTATGCCTCCATCTCCTTTCAAGTGCCTTACAGTTGGCCCGAAGAAGCTTCAACTCCTCTGAGAACCACGGCACAGGCTGACGATGTGACATGAACACTTCGATGTCAGAGGAAGCCTGGTGTCCACTGCATTACTCAGCCATTTGGATACCACATCGTTGAGCTCTGATACGGGCCGATCAGCATTTGGGAGAGACCCTAAAAGATGCTGATTAAACTTAATGGTATCGAGTTTACCCCAACGACGTATCTGCACGTCTTTGCTTTTACTGCTCCTGACCTTGGTCTTGTTTAGTGGCAGAGAGAAAAAGACAGCATAATGGTCAGACCACTCCAAAGGGCGAGCTTTCTGTGAGCAATCATATTGAAGATTTGAAAAGATTGGATCCAACAGATGACCCGCAGAGTGAGTAGGTCCGGAGTTACACAATAAGAGATGAAGAACTTCGGGATCAGATAAGAGATGTTGACTTAAGGTACAGGACAAGTCTTCTAAATGAAGATTTAAATCTCCAAGAATAGTGAAGTTAGCCACCCTCAGCATCAAAGGAGCTAGAGCTTCCACCAGGGAAGACACCCAGGAATTGGCATTACCTGGGGGGCGATATATCAAAATACCCGACAAAGTCGATTAGGCATTAATCGTAAGCTTAACAAGGGCAGCTTCACTTCCACGGAGAGGAAAAGTTTCAAGTTGGCATGTGTACAAAGATTTAAAAATTATAGCTATACCCCCCCTTTGCCTGTATCTCTGTCCTCTCTCATTATTACATAGCTATTCGGGATGGCGGCTGCAATGTCTGGCCCAGAGCTCTCGTGGAGCGAGGTCTCAGTTAAAAAGACAGCATCCGGATTTCATCGACAAGAAAGTCGTGAATATTAAACTTGTGCTTGGGGAGGGACCTACAGTTGATATTCCAAAATTTCAGCGCAGGGTGAGCCAGGGCAATTTTATTTTTCCTCAGCGTGCTTGAGTACGAGACATTCCTTTGCACCTTGACATTTTTCCCATATGAAATGCGCAGCCCGAGCATATATATATATTTTTTCAATTCAAAATCTTTATTTAGATATAAAACAAATATCTTTAAAAGAGAATTACAGATTTATATTATTCATAGATAATAAAACAATGCAAACAATCAATTATAAAAAAAAACGTTTCCCAAGCTGTGAGTGCATACGTAAAACAACCCTTACTCGCAGCCTACTATTTAAACTGTTCTTATCGCTAGCTGCCTAATGGATTGTTTTTTAAAAGTTTTTTTTAAAGGCATTGATTAATTTAAAACAGATGGGGGTAAAGCAATAGCAAGGCTTTTTTGTTTAAAATTGCGATAAGCATTCTGATTCAGGTTTGTCAGTCTTATATTTAAGTTAGTGTTATCCGGACTCAATGCAGCAATAATGGTTTGCCTACAGGTCCGAACCCCCAGCCGATTCCATTCCCCCCTCAGCTTGTGCCTGTGTTGGGGGGCAAAAGCGGGACAAATGCAGACCACATGCAGTAGCGTTTCTGCTGCTTTGCCACACCCTCTGCAGGTTGTATCCTTTTCCACACGGCGCCAGGTGGGAAGGTTTTGCAGGAATCGCCAATCACCCATTCTAATACTTATGAAGCTGCGCTTTAAGTACAATGAAAAAGGACTTGAGAGGTAAGTGGAGGGGGCTAGCTGATTGTAGGAATTAATAACTGCCCATGCATGGCTTTGTTTCGAGAGCAGTGCTTTGTCTGTAATGAGTGATAGCGATCTTAATGTTTTTTTTAATTGCAAGCTTATATGCAGACTGACCAGGATTAAGGGCCCAGAGGCGGTCTGCTGAAATTTGTTGGATATAGTCCTTAAAGAGTTGGCCAAAGGTTCCTCCTGGGTTTTTCTCCCTTATTTCTTGCCAAACTAGAGACTCTAATGTACCTGGGTTTGATTGTCGTAATTTATGGCAAAGATTAAGGAATACCCCGATACAGGAAACATCGTAGTTCAATAACCCCAACTCTAGACTGATCTGTGGGGGGATGCAGAATGTGGCAACTGGCAAACCTTTTTATAAATTTTTATTGTATGTCGGTTCAGAGCAGTGTTTAATTTCCCATTAAAAATCCCTATGCCATACGACAAAGTGGGGCCAATTTTCGCTTTCAGGACTTCCAAGAGAGGGGTCAGGGTGGGGCCTGAAAGATTTTTAGCAAGCTTGGTCAATGACACCGCGAGCATTGTTGCTTTAATAGCAATCTCTTTACGCTGCTTTGTAAGGTTTCCCCTGGAGTCCAAGTGGACCCCCAGGTATTTGTACGAGTGACCTATGGCAAGGCTGTTGTTGTTAAAAGACCATCCGCCACCGGCATATCGCTTTTTTCCCCAAATACGACAACCTGAGCCCGAGCATATGAAATTATGCGCTGGTAGGACACACGAAATACAGTCGGCGTGTGGAGCTTGCCTCAGTTGTTTGAGTTCCTCACCGGTATATTTATGAACAATGGTTGGAGTAGCATCCGAATTGGAGAATAGTCCAGAGGATCCAGCCCCTGAGCCCGACCAGGCACGGACGGGCGCAGACAGGCTGGACTCAAGCGTGACTCCGGCGTGCGACCGGCGCTCCCACTGCGCGCTACCGCTGCGTGCTAGCGTGGCCATCTTAAATACAACTGTCGAGTGTCCTGCTGGACACTAGAGCGTAAACAAAGATGGCGCCTCCAGGTGTCCCGATTTCCCCCAATATGGCCGCTAAGTCGGTAATGCAAGGGAGGGGACCCGCTTAAAGAGCGGTGAACTAACAATTATGGTGCAAGTGTGCAGAGTGCACACCTAAAAACAGGGGCAAAGACAAGTAAAATAAAGCAAATGACAAAACGGGGAGTTTTAAAAAACGCCACACAAATGCGTCGATAATTATGCTAAAGGCGCAGTCTGACCCGCGCTGATCGTAGAGTCCCTGGTGTTACCGTAGCAAGGATAAAAACAATTATAATTAAAAAACGTCAGAGCCCTTTATCAGGTGTCTGCAGAAATGGAATGCAGGTTTGAAATATATTTCAAGTTAATTAAGTAGTACCCCTTTTAACATACCATTAAAGAAAATATCAGGGAGCCCTTTCGCAGGCGCTCCGGTCAGTGCAGCAGATACTCTACTCAGACAGCGCGTCCACTGCGCATCTGATTAGGCATCAGCTATTATGCAATGTGAGCTAGACCGCTAACTTCCCATTACGCTAGGAAGGGAAGTGGTCAGGACTCACTTCGGTTTGTGTCGCCTCCCTCCAGACAACCGGAACAATCCGTGATGGACCGGGGAAGCTACCGGGTAAGTGGAACTTTTAGTGTGTGCAAATAGCTGCCAAAGTGCAAAATAAGGAACAAGGATAAAAACAATTATATTTAAAAAACGTCAGAGCCCATTATCAAGTGCTCACAGGAACTGAATGCAGGTTTGAAATATATTTCAAGTTAATTAAGTAGTACCGCTTCTGAAATACCATTAAAGAAAATATCAGGGAGCCATTTACCAGGTGCTCCGGTCAGTGCAGCAGATAAACTCCACAGACAGTGCGTCCACTGCGCGTCTGATTAGGCATCAGATTTTATGCAATGTGAGCTAGACCGCTAACTTCCCATTAGGCTAGGAAGGGAATTGGTCAGGACTCACTTCCGGTTTTTGTCACCTCCTTTCAGACAACTGGAACAATCCGTGCTGGACCGGGGAGGCTACTGGGTAAGTGGAACTTTTAGTGTGTGCAAATAGCTGCCAAAGTGCCAAATAAGCAACAAGGATAAAAACAATTATATTTAAAAAACGTCAGAGCCCTTTACCAAGGGCTCGGAGGAACGGAATGCAGGTTTGAAATATATTTCAAGTTAATTAAGTAGTACCGCTTTTAAAATACCATTAAAGAAACTATCAGGGAGCCCTTTCCCAGGCGCTCCGGTCAGTGCAGCAGACAGTCTTCTCAGACAGCGCGTCCGCCAAGAACGCCAAGTTAGGAAAGAACTTTTGGTTTTACTAAATTTAAATGTATAATATTCTTACTTAAAAGGGCTTTCATCCACCTCACTTCATCGATTGGCCTGTTGTTGTGTCATTCACATTTTGCTTCCAATCACTACAGCATACAGCATGGGGCAATGGACCAGCTTATTCAGTCACTAGTTAACTAGTTCTATTTGAGTGACTGCATTTTTCTTCCTCACAATGAGCATGACTGCACACAAGGAAGTTGCCTTCAGTGATAGTCTTTTTGTTTTCCATTATAATTACTTTAGTGTTGCCTTTGTGGTTAGAGCCTGAGGTTAAAGCAGAACACTTTATAACAGATGTAAGCACAGGCCAGATTCCATGTCTTATCAATTACTGGGTCCTGCCAAGACTCTTGCAAATTCCTTTGTTTATCTGACTGCTGGTATTTCACCACATAATAGGGTGCCTGCATTTGAAACTGTTCTGTATTAAGTTATCCTCTTTTTCTCTCTGAATTAAGTTATCCACACAAACTGAAAGCTTCAATATTATACATGTGAATTCATCAGCAGACTGTTCTTCAGAACACATTTATGATGGATTCAATTGCACCAATAGTTCTCTATTAAACTTTGCTGCCCAGGAAGAAATGTAACCAGCCTTTATTGTGTTTAATTTGCAGTATTTACCTCTTTCTTTCTTTGCTTCTTTTATGCTTCCTTTTTTTCTTCATTCTCTGAAATGAAGTAGACTTATACAGTGCGTAGCTACTCCCTATGGAGTGCCCAGGCACTAAGGCAAATACAACCTAAATTAACAGAAGTGCCACCTATCTGAAAAGCCATGTTTTTAGGTTTTTCTAGAACAGAAGTTCTGTCTTGAATAGCTTCAGTTGAAGTTGAAGAGAGTTCCATAGCTTAGATGCAAGGAAGCTGAAAGAGCTTCCACCTAGGCAAACTTTTTTCACTCTGGGAAACTGCACTAGCAATGCATCAGAGGACCTAAGATGTCTTGAAGGAGAGTAAGATTTGATAAATGGGTGCAGGTAGGTCACATCTGTCTTGCTGATAATTCTGTAGCACACTCAAATAGTCTTGAAAACTAGTTGTTTCTTGAGTGGGAGTCAATGAAGTTTGTGAAGTGCCGAGCCCTTGGAAGCCCATTTTGGGCAATTTAATGAAAGCCGGGCTGCTACGTTCTGAACCCGCTAGAGCCGCATGAGCCTGGACTGGAAAAACGCCCAAATAAAGGGCCTTACAATAATCCAGCCAGAAGAGCAATAAAGCTCGTATTACTGTCTTCTGGATGGTGTGAGGCAGCAAGCTGATGATATTTTTTAGAGCTTTCAGGATCCCAAAGCACTTGCCTGCCAAGGCCATGATTTGGCCATCAAAGGTGAGATGTTCATTGAACCACATGCCTAGGGCCATATGTATCATCATGACCATTTGTGATTTCTAAATAGCGATTCTTACGGAATCGCTATTTAGAAATCGCAAAATGGTATGTATGTAGGAAATCGCTTCTTTTTAGCGATTCTTTAACATTCCTAAATTGCGATTAGCAAATTGCTAATCGCAACTTTCCCATTCATTTCTATGGGCCAGGAGGCCCATAGGAATGAAGGGGAAATTTGCGATTAGCAATTTGCTAATCGCAATTTAGGAATATTTTCAAGGGTTCAGGGGTGTCAAAAGAACACCCTGCTGCACCCCTGAAAATGACATGTGTGGGCATAAGGCGCACATACATGCCCTTAGGGCATGTATGAGCGTCATATTGCACCTTTGGATTTTGAATTTTGCTTTTGTAAAAGAATTCGCAACTTACCACCAACTAGAAGTTGGTGGTAATTTGCGAATCCTTATGGGCATTTTTGAATTAATTTTCCTTTGATACATTGCATTTAAGGAATCGCACAATTTGCGATTCCTTAAGTGCAATTGCAAAATAAGGAATGGCAAATTTTGCGATTCCTTATTTTGCTGCCAAAATTTTGGCCTTCGCGAATGCTAATTTGCTTGATACATATGGCCCCTAGTTTCTTAACCCTAGACTTTGGCAATGGAAAAAAAACCTAGAGACAATGACCACCAGTCAGGTGACCAGATCAAAGACTGCCTACCAAGAATGACGACCTTAGTCTTACCTGCATTCAGGCAATTGAGATCCATCCATTGAGCTACTTCAGATAGGCACTCACTCAAGGCGGCAGCCACCATGGTGGAATTTTGCATCAGTGTGACAATCTACTGAGTATCATCGCCGTGTCATATGATGTCAAAGCCATAACAATCGATGATAACAGCTAGGGGGCACATGTAGAGATTGAACAAAGTAGGGCTCAACGAAGAGCCCTGAGGAACCCCCAGGAGCAATGAGACCATGGAAAGGCTTCTGCACAGCTTGAAAAGTGAGGCCCTGAAGAAAAGTTGCCAACCCTTTTAGCTCCCTGTGACTGACACCATAATCCCACAGCTGTTCCAGTGGCGGCTGTGGGATACTGTGTCTAAGGCAGCACTCAGATCCAGCAGCAACAAAGCTGCAGTATTATCCCTATCCGTCATTTGGCGCATGGACTCTGTGGCTACAAGAGGACTGACTTGGTAGTATATCAAGGGCGAAAAAATAAATGAGTACTATGCAGGAGATTATTTTCCTCAATAAATTCTGAGAGCTGCATATGGATGTATTTTTCTGCATTCTTCACAAGGAAAGGGAGCAACAAGATCAGCCTGTAATTCTCAAGCTTAGTATTGTTGAGAGAAAGCTTTTTGAGTAGTGGAATCATTGACACATGTTTGCATCTCAAGGGTACTTGGTCCACTGTGAAAGAGTTGTTAAGAAGAACCCTGGAAACAGAAAACTCACATGCTCCAAACTCCATGATGCCAGGAGTAGCCAGATCGGAAGGAGAGCCAGACTTAACCGTTAACATGCAACAATACAGCTCATCCAGCTCAGTGGGTTTGAACTGAAGTAATCTGTTACCATCTGTCGAGGGCTCAAACCAGTCATTAAGATGAGGAGCATGTCTATCAGCCTCTGGAAATAAAGAAAAGATGGCTGCTACCTGGTTCAAGAAGAATTTACCTAGAATTTTGCACCTATCCTCCAAGGAGGGGTGGAAGCAGGCACTCGATCCAATGATGAGAGAGCGTTAACAATAGTAAAAATCTCTCTAGATCTGTTATGAGCCTCTCGATTTTATTGCCATAAAAATTCTGTTCTCTTTCTTTATTCTTTCTTTCTTTCTTTCTTTCTTTCTTTCTTTCTTTCTTTCTTCCTTTCTTTCCTTTTTTCTTTCCTTTTTTCCTACTTTCCTCTTTTCTTTCCATTTCTTCTTCCTTCCAATCTTCTTCCCATCTATCCATATTTCATTCAATCTGTTTTGTTTTCTTTATTCTTTCTTTCCTTTCTTTTTTCTTTCTTTTTTCCTTCTTTCTTTCATTCATTATCTTATGTTTATTTTGTTCCTACTTTCTTTCCTTCTTTTCTACTCTTTACTTCTTTCCTCTTTTCTTCCCTTCTTTGCATCTTTCTTTCCATCTTGTATCCTTCTTTCTTTTTCCTACTTTCTTTCCTTCTGTCTTTCATCCTTTCCATCTTCCTATCCTTCTTTTTTGCTTCTTTCCTTCTTTCTTGCTGTATTTCATGTTCTCTTTTCTTTCTTTCTTTCTTTCTTTCTTTCTTTCTTTCTTTCTTTCTTTTTTCTTGTTCTAAGGCAAGAGGCTGGCAGCTAATGGCAGAACCATTGGCTTTTTGGGTCAGTGTTAGCCGAGATCTTTTGGTTTTTACTAGGATTATGTTTATGGCATAGTTACTTATCGGGGTTTCCTGCCACACTTCATCGATTTGTCAGATGTTGAAGTAGAGTTTTCAAAGTGAATCCTGCTGTGTTAATATGCATGTGTATGATGTTTTTGAATCCTACTGAATTTCAGTTTTTTTGGGCGGCAGCAGATTGTACATGACAGAACAGGAATTATAGTGTCTGATAAAAGTGCTGGCCATTTTGGAACTGTACTGTTTCCCATAGATCAGTATTTGCTTATGGTCGAAAAATCAAAGGGCCTTAATCACAATGGTAAACTTACATACACTTTTGGTGTACATTTACTACTTTTTTGCTATTCACAAACTACGAGTGTAGTATCTTTATTACTGCAGAGACTGTCCTATCTTTTATGTGCAGATTTCCCTGCATTCGTAAAGATACAACACATAAAACAACATTCGTAGTTTGTGATTAGCAAAAAAAGTAAACTTACACCAAAGGTTTACATTTATCTTCGTGAATAAGGCCCGGGTGTTCATCAAAAAAGTGTGCTTGTTTACCTATATATATTCAACGTGAAGCCCATGTCCAGTATACAGTTTTGAGCCCTCTTGCTGTTTTCTAATATGGCAGACAGGAAGTACTATAAATACATTACCACTGGGGAGGCCACTTTCCCATACCATGTCTGATTAAGGAGGAGGACATATTCTAGCTGATGCTTCACCTCAGTTCAGATGACAGACTGGCCAGCCTAGTATATTTTTGAAAGTTGCTGCAGTTGGCAAATGTAATCCCAAATGCCACCTTGACTCTACACTGCCCTGTACAAAGTGACAACCTCCTTCTGTTTTGCGTAATGGTGTTTTGCCGAATGTCCTGGGACAGCCAAACCCCAAGATGACTGTGAATAGCCCTTATTCATGAGTAAATGCAGTATAGCAAGTTGTGCCACAGCAAGACCACATGGTCAAACATGACATGTAGACCCTACCCTTTTTTTAAGCTATTTGTTTTCCAGATGTACTATGTGTGAAGTTGACATCATAAATGTGTGGACTTCTATTTGAAGTGGGATCGTGGATGGGAGACTTGCCAAAGCATCTCTGAAGCAATCTACCTTCTGCTTCATTTCCTCTGATTCCACTTGAATCAGGAGGTGCCACTAAGAGAGATGATTCTACTGCCACTATGTGTCATCTGACTTTCTGAATACTTGGGGTCTGCATGGAAGTAAATATGTTGTATGAGGTGTGCAGTTCTGGTCAATGGAGGAAGAGGAAATATTTTAAAATGTCCTCCTATTCCTCGCTGGACAACGACTTAAGACAAATATGTGATTGTGAAGAATAACATGTTTCTCATGTGGCTAAAAGAGATCAGCAAACTCATTCTGTGGATGCCTAAATATTAGGCTTACACGGCTGTATTCCTTAGTAGGGAATACAGCTAAATATCTACACATAAATGCAGGTGTAGACGGACCTTTTGTTATTTTCCCCACAAATTCTATGAATGAAAGTCGTAGCAAACATCAATACAATCTGAACTCACCCATTGAAACAACAAAAGATGCAAGGTGGAATTTTTCAAATGTCTCAGCCACTAGCATTCACTGAAAGCACATTTCAGTCTGTTGGCGTTTTGCCCACTGAGTCACTCCAGAAAAGGACCAATCATAAACAAGTCTGTGTTGGTCATGCACCAATACGTGTAGTGTAACCCAAACTGCTAAGCCACATCCACTGAATGCGAACATGAACAACCCCAGACTGGTATGAGCCTTGTTGGGCGTCATCAGTGAGGTGCATCTCGGATCTTATGACGCTCTGAACTAGGACCCCATGTCTGGGCATACCACACACTCGGGACATCACATTAAAACAGCCAAAGAAGACGAGTGTAATATTTGCAAAACTTGCAGCAACTGGCATCCACTTAGTTTCAGTTGCAGTCCAGTGTTGTGCTTACTGCACCACTTCAGATGGCGAGAACCAAATGCAAATAAGTCTTGGCTGTGCTCCCAAAGTAAATGAACCAGCCTAAACAGCCAGACTCCATCTCCTCAAAGCAGGAACACAGGCAAACCTACACCGGTTTCGACCTGGTTGGCTCTCAACAGCCAGATGGCTCTTGGGTTCTATGGCACACAAAGCACGTTTCTGAAAAAGAAAGAATTGTCCAGTCTACACTGCCAGGCCACTTCCGCTCTGAACAGGAATTTACCTAACATGTGTTTTACCTTTGAGCTAGGTATAACTTGCTAAGCTTAAGTCAAGTCGTCCACCAATTACTCATGTGTGTGTCTAATTGGGACAACCTAACTGCAACATGTATGCTGAGACATGGGCCCTGTGTTTTTTGACCCACAGGACTCAAGCTGTACCTCAGTGATGAGGCCCAACAAGGCCAGTCCTGGTATACTTCTGTTCCTCGTGTGTTTCGTGAGTTCCGTTCTACATGGGGCCTGGCCTGACAGTTTTGGATGGTCTGATCCTAAGGGAGAAAAAGCAAGTCTCATATTCAGTTTGTCGGTCCTGGGTGACATTGTGGGCAATAAAAGGATAGACTTCAACGTGACCCAATTGATTACCAGTGGCTGAGATAAACACGTTGGTCACTTGTTTTTTTTTTAAGTGGGATGAACTGAGTGCAACTGGTATTCCTGCAAATAGGTTTCATGCTAACTGTACCATAGTAACGAGGCTTCACCTCATTGAGGAAGACCTACAAAAGCAAAACTGGGATGGGATTGCTTGGTTACCCTGCGTTCTCTTCTAGAAGGATGCTGTATCACAAAGTCCATTAGCCGAGGTGTATATTCTATAGATGATTTATTTAAGCTTAGTTACAAGGTAAGTTCCAGGTAAGTAAGTAGATGATAACAGATATCATTTAGATAGCTGATAGCCCCACCAGAAGCAGCCTCCCTGCTGCTCAGCCGGCACACTCTAACTGACACTCAGCATCTTCACCAGGCACCCATGCATTCTATGACATCACCAAGCATTCCGCATTCCACTCATCACCAAGCACTCCAGCACTCACCATGACTGACCAGTAGGGAAGGTGGAGGTACGGAAAAGATATGGAAACACTTAAGTCACAACAAGGGTGGCCCAATCGACTACCAGTGGCTGAGAATAATTCAAGAATGTCAACCATAACATTTATTTCTCTATAGGGAACACCCTTCGTGTGATGGGTATGCCCAGAATTGGATCCTGTGCCATAAGACTATATGAATCTCACTGATTGTTGTCTATAGGGCCTACACCAGTCCGGGTTGCTTGTATTACTGTCTGGAGGCGGTCTGGCAGCTGGGACTGCAAGATTCCTATTGCAGCAAAGCCAATTCTGATTTTCTTATGGCTGACACTTGTCTGGAGGAGCATCGTGGGAAAACCAGCAATGAACTCGAATGCGGCCAGAGAAATGACCAAGTATTCCACTCACCACTTTTTAGAATAAGGAAAGTTTATTTCGAGTCCTTCGTATCATTCAGAATGGGAAGATTTTGGCATGGCCTAACCTTCACCTTGTGAAACGTTGTGTTCATCACTTTCTGTTCCTTTTAACTCTGTAATACTAGATAAGACACAGTTGAACGCCTGTCATCGTCACTGTGTAAATCGCCTCACAAGTTCTTGTGTGGATAGGCAGCACTCTGAAGGACATCGCTATTGAACTAATCATTTCCATGTGGGAAAAGAGTCACGATTTGGAAATGTATACAATCTGGATGATAGTGAGGAATTCAAAGAAGCCCTTTTGGGGCGCACCTGAAAAATTGAGTGAGAAAAGGACTGATTGTGACTTGGATGGGCAAATAAAATCCCCCGGGAGCATGCAAATGAAATAACATGACAAATTACGGATGCATTTACATGAATGTAAGCAGAACTGTCACAGTATTCTTTTGAGAAATTATCGCATACTAATGCAGCTAATGAATGTGCTTTTTTAATATTTTTATATGCCTTTGTTTATTTAGCATAATACAGGATGAATGGAGGCATGTTGAGAAATGAGGTAACAAACGAAAATGCAGCATTTGCATGCCAATCCATGCAGTTTTCCATGGTTTTTCATTAGGTCGCAGGGACTCCCCCTCCTGAATTTAAAGCCTCAGACTAAACATTTTCATCAGTCACAAGACTTTCATCACACGTTGTTGCCCGGCCCATCTTATGGCCTAATTCCCCTCTTTTACTTGTTTTACATACGGCCATCCCTTGTCCCAGGGGGCCTTTGCCAGTCTAAACTGGTCTAAACTGGTCTGTCCCTGCTGTTGTGTGCTCGTGCTGTTGCGTGCTGTTGTTTGCTCGTGTGAACCGGAAGCACTGAAGTGCGTCCAGTTCACCCCACCGTAACCCCCACTGCAGGCCAATGGGGGAGGGGACGGGCTCGACCGCCATAAGAGTGGCGCGCACTATTCTAGTACTTCGCCTGTTCAGAATCTTGGTCTGTGCGGGTCAGCGTTGCGTCAAATGAGGAGACGCCGTGTTCCTCAGAGCATGGGTAAACAATCAGTATAAAAACATGTGGGGCATATTAACCAGACATAAAAAATAACGGTAGTGAGGCACATTAGTAAATCAGTTTTTTACTTGTTTACAAAAAACGGAACTTCTTGGGTGCACAGAGGTATCTCCCTCTGACCTGCAAGGAGTAAATCCAAAATGTATATCACACTGAGTAAGGGTACTTATTGTCTCTCTGTTGCACTCAGTAAATGGGCGAGAAGACCTTCTAGAAATTAAAGAAATTCCACGAATGAATTCGTACTGTTTTGGATTCCAAGAATAATTCTGTTTATTGATCAGTAACTCATCATAATGATACTTGTCATATATGAATGTTCATTTCAGTTTACCATGCATCTCAGATTTCAACACATTGCGTCTGTTATCCCTTGGATGATTCCAATGCATTTTGAGTCAAGAGACTCTTCATCAGGGGATAAGTATGGTGACGAACACCGTGGTTTAAACGTGTCAAGAGAGGTTCACCACGTTTAACCACGGTGTTCGTCACCATACTTTAACATTTTACCCTGCTGGGCATATTAACAAGCCCATTATTGCCGCTTTAGCGGAAGTTTTTTGCCGAAAAGTGGCGATAATGGCATTGCAGTATCAGCAAGGACATGCTAGCGCGTGTTTCCTTGTCGTAGCACTGGTTTTGCTCGCATCTCTAATGAAATGCAAAGTAGGCGTTCCCGAGTAAAATCACAGGGAATAAGTCGCTAACTGCACATCGTGGTATTTACAAGGCCTGCCCTGACACACATAGCAATGTCAAAACCTGCGCTTACCGCGGTTATCGCTGAAAGTTAACGTCTGCTGAAATTCAGACTTAGCTATATGTGTAATGGGGATAGAATCTCAGGCTACAACCACCATGGGCTATTTACAAGTAATTCCCTATCGCTGCAGAAATATCGCTGGATTTCCAAAGATATTCCCGCATTTCGCCGGCTATCGCTGGATTTTTATCGCCTGGGTGATAAGCGTTGTTAATAACGCACTACCCGGAAGATAAAATCCAGCGATAGTCGTCGATAATTGAAATCGCACTACTCGCTCATAGTGATATTTTGCGCCGGTTGTTGTTAATATGCCCCGTGGTTCCGTCGAAATAACTTCAAAAACATTCACACAATTGTTGAGTGCATTAATCTTTACTCCCAGCCGTTTCATATCGAATACATTAAATAAGGGCAACCAGACTCAACGACATATTGCCTATTTAAATCAAACAATATATGTTGTTATAAGTATGAATACATAAAACATATATATATTTCTCAGAAACAGAATGTGCCGATGTGCTGATAATAAAGTGCTCGTGCAGTGCAGAAAAGGTGGTAATACAAAGCAACAACAATTTCTAAGTGATAATATTAGGATTGTTATGTTATGTATTTGTAAAGCGCACTATATATGTTTAAGCGATTGTGAATGCTGTCTTCTGTGTCCTGTTGGGGCTTCCAGCATATGGGTGACATTTTCGCCCTGTGTAGCTTGCAGGGAGTCCAGTCCCAGGTGAGCTTCCCCGAGAGCCTTGTCATATAGGGACATTAAATCAGCCCAATCTTCCACAGAGATTGTTTTTGTAGCCTCGAATACCAGTTACGTCTGAGGAGGCGTTCTGTAGATGTCAAAAAATCTTTTGTCATAAGATCAGTTTCTTTTACCGTGACCCATTTTCACCAAGTAGATATGTAATGAAAAGGGAATCTCATGTCGTGATAGGTGTTCTAGCTTCAGCATTAGCCAGCACAGTAATTGTAAGTGTTGCTATAATTGGTTTCTATTTAGACCAAATTTACCCATCATTGTTGCGCATGATTTCAAGGTGTTTTCAGAGCACACCGGATCAACAGTGTGGATTCCTTTTGGATCCATTTCTATAAGACGAGTTTGATACTTATCCCGGAGACAGCGTTGTTCTAGAGGGAGGCTTCGGAGTGTAGGTGTCCCTCTTCCCTGAGAGTTTTGTGCTTTCTCGCCCACATCTCTTGCTCTCAGTAAGCGGTTACCCAGGTGACTCACGAATTTGGTATCTTTGAAGAGAGCGATGCATCTGGTTGTTTCTCGTTGCAGGGGGCGTTCTATCAGGTCCCAATCTGGTGTCGCAAGGTGGTGATGAAGCAGTATGCTTGCTGCGAGAGGTGGAGTGAGCAATGTAATATGTGTCATGTGAGGAAGTATCAAGACCCCCGACCAGATCGTAGCATACATTCGTGTTATGACAAATCTTATTGGTATTTGGGCTCTAATATATATGTCCTGATTAAAAAATGTATGGATTTCAAGACAGGGTCTCGTACTTTAAGCGGCAGCACATGAAATAAACAGTTAAACCTAGGGTTACCACCATTTTCACTGTGCCCCAGAGGTACAATTGAAGCTTTTCCCATTTGACAAAGGAGCATATTCTCAAGGAGTTATCGGCGAGTTAATGGCACTTTATCGCAGCCAAAGTGGCGATAAATGTATTGCCCCATTCACAAGCAGGTGCTAACAGCCCATATCACCAGTTTACGTGCGATAGCAGCCACAAAAAACATCGACACAGATGACCCCCGCAACTATCGCCAATGAGATGCAGAGTTGGCGTTCCCGTGCCAAAGCCACGACAACACCACCGCAACATTCTTAATGAATGGCCAGATCGGCAATAAGAACTAACCCTGGGCGGGCAACTTTGCTACGCCCACGAAGTGGGTGTAGTGTTGCCTACTTCGCCCTTTGCAAAGTAGGCGAAGCAGGAAACACTACGCCCACTCCTTGGGCGTAGCGAAGTTGCCCGCCACCAGCCTCCCACCCGCCCTCCTGAACATAGCTAATTTAATTAAATGGGAAAAGATAAATAAATAAAATACACTTACCTTGTCCGCGGCGTCCCGGGGCTCCCTCTGGTCGTTCACGGCACCGTCTTCTAACCAATGCGCATGCGTGGGTGGCCGCGCATGCGCATTTCTCGTGAGAAATGCACATGCGGGGCCGCCCGCGCATGCGCATTGGTTAGAAGACGGCGCTGTGAACGAGCAGAGGGAGCCCCGGGACGCAGCGGACAAGGTAAGTGTATTTTATTTATTTATCTTTGCCCATTTAATTAAATTAGCTATGTAGGGGAGGGGGGCATGCGGCGCGTAGTGGGGCTACGCGAAGTGCATAGGTGGGCGTAGTTTCTCGCCCACTTTGCGTAGCTTCGCGTAGCCCCACTACGCACACTACGCCCAGGGTTAATAAGAACCCAAAACAGGCGATAAGGCACGTAAGCAGCAGGAAACTAATACCTGCTCTGACCTGGTCTAAAGTCGGACTACAGCCTGCATCACAAAAGGGAGCCCAGGCCAGAGCCACACCTGAAGGGCAACAGAATGAATAGATGCCATGGAGGCAGCCTCCATGGCATCTGTTCATTCTGTTGCCCTTCAGGTGGGGCTCTGGCCTGGGCTCCTTTTTGTGATGCAGGCTGTAGTCCGACTTTAGACCAGGTCAGAGCAAGTATTAGTTTCCTGCTTCTAACGTGCCTTATCGCCTGTTTTGGGTTCTTATCGCCGATCTGGCCATTCATTGAGAATGTTGCGGAGTGGTGTTGTCGCGGCTTTTGGCACGGGAATGCCTACTCTGCATTTAATTGGCGATAGTTGCGTGGGTCATCTGTGTCGATGTTTTTTGCGGCTGCTGTCGCACGTAAACTGGTGATATGGGCTATTAGCACCAGCTTGTGAATGGGGCAATACATTTATCGCGACTTTGGCTGCGATAAAGTGCCGTTAACTCGGCTATAACTCCTTGAGAATATGCTCCTTTGTCAAATGGGAAAAGCTTCAATTGTACCTCTGGGGCAGAGTGAAAATGGTGGTAACCCTAGGTTTAACTGTTTATTTCATGTGCTGCCGCTTAAAGTACGAGACCCTGTCTTGAAATCCATAAATATTTTAATCAGGAAATATATATCAGGGCCCAAATACCGAGTTATAGTTAGCAGAACTAACTGTAACGGAGGACTTTCAATGGTTTTGTACGAGTGAAATGTCCAGCTAACTATAACACCCCTAAAACCTATGTTTTTTTCAGTGAATTTCTAAGGTTTTTTAAATGCTAATTCCTAACTATAACATGTCTGAAACCTATGGTTTTTTCAGTAAATTTCAAAGGTTTATTAAATGCTAATTCCTAACTATAACATATCTGAAACCTATGGTTTTTTCAGTGAATTTGATACATATTTGGGTTTAAACTTCTTCGAGTACAGCTGATGTGATGGCTCTTAAAGCTGCTTTGCCCGACCCCTGGAAAAATGCTGCCACCTGCTATGAGGAGGTGGAAATAGCCATTCGCTCCTAAACTATGACCTTGCCAGATATTGATATGGTCTTTGGGCTTAATTTGCATCCAGATATATGGAGAACAATACGTAAAATAGATAACAATGTAGTATATGGTGATACCTGGTAACATTTAAAACAAATAGATACGGAAAGGGATCTTGCGCAGAAACTTTAGAAGGAGATATTAGATCTTCCTAAAGCTATTGTGACTAAGTTAAAGAGTCTCATACCCTCTAAGAAAATAGATTGGACTACGTTAGCGTCCTGGAAACAGAAAATGGATGAGTCCGTTTCTGGCTTTTTTTCAAGGTTTGAGGAAACATTCCATGATTTTAGAGGTCAGTCATTAGCCAATGATACGGGTAAGCATTTGTTTGTAGATAAATTTGTCGCTAATATGTTACTGGAAATAGCTAGTCACTTAAAGTCCAGCGAGAGTTCTTGGACCACGTTTTCCCCAGTTACCCTTTTAACCAGGGCTCAATATTGTGAGCGACAGGAACAGGAAGCGAAAGGCAGGGAGGATAAGAAGGTTAAAAGAATTAAAAGACAAACGTTATGTTGGCTCAAGTATATGGTCCACCATTTCGGGGAGGTGGAAAAAGCGGATGTTATGTTATTCTAAACTTTTTAAGCGCACGGGCACCCTGGGGTTTCATGGCGCTAGCAGTGAGGAAAGATTGAAAAGCAGTTGACCTATCCCGAAGCTTGCTTGAATAGCCAGGTCTTCAAGGCTCCCCGAAACTCCATAAGATTAGTACTTTTCCTGAGCGACAGAGGGAAAGAATTCCACACCTTTGGGGCAAGAAAAGCAAATCGACACCCGCCCTGGCGCTTCTGTTTGAAGGAGGGTAGGGTAAGAAGGGACAGATGGGCAGAACAAAGATTGCGGGTAGGCTCATGCTTGATGATTAGGTTATTAATGAACATGGGGCTTTTCCCGTGAAGGGCCTTAAAGGCCAGACATCCTACTTTAAATATTACCCGTTGGGCTATGGGTAACCAGTGGAGAGTAGCCAGCAATGGTTTCGCCGGGCTCCCACCGCGGTGCTTGAAGATCAATCTAGCAGCTTGGTTTTGCACAATTTGCAAGCGTTTAGACAAAAACAAGGGGAGGCCTAAGTAAATAGAATTAGAGAAGTCTAATCAGGACAAGACCAGGGCGAGTACCACTTGAATGAAAGCAGAGTGAGTGAGTAAATGAGCAATTTTTCTGATTTTGCGCATTTGAAGGAAGCTGGAGGAAATCACAGCTCCCACCTGGCCTTTCAGAGAGAGATCAGAGTTAATGGTGATCCTAAGGCTTTTCACCGTGAGAGAGGCTGGAGGGAAGAGAACCCATTGTTGGCGGCCAGTAGTGGGGGCCCCAGCTGATCGAAATTTTGCCCGGGAGTACTAACTCGGCCTTCCCTGGATTGAGTTTTAGGTGGTTCAACTCCATCAACCATTGAATGTGCAGCATGGTCGCCTGGAAAACCACTGCAGAGTCAGTAGAGTTCAGTGGGAAAATTAGCTGCAGGTCATCAGCATAGTTATGGATAGTTACCCTCCTGTTCTTTAAAGAATGCAAAAGGGGTTTAAGATATAGATTGAACAGGAGGGGGGACAATGACGAACCTTGCGGGACACCACAGGTAGTAAACAATTTGGGCGCGGTAAAGTTCCCAAGTTTAACTGCCTGGGTCCGATTGCTCAGGAATGATTTCACCCAACTGAGAGCTGAGCCTCGCAGACCAGCCTGTTCGACACGGTGTAATAAGATGGTATGATCCATTGTGTCGAACGCTGCCGACAGGTCCAGGAGAACCAAAGCCTGATGTATACCCCTGTCGGCGTTGGACCTCAGAGTGTCCAGAACTGCGAGAATCACGGCTTCGGTTGAGTGCGCCTGGCGGAAGCCGGCTTGGTTGGGCTCCAGATAATCCGATGTTTCGATGAAGTTGGAGATGCAGCTTGCCACATGGGCTTCCAAGATCTTTGCTCCAAATGGAAGAAGGGATATGGGCAGGTAATTAGAAAGATTAGCCGGTTCCGCCCCCGGTTTTTTAATTAACGGGACCAACGTTGCATTTTTAAACGTGATGGGGACCCTTCCTTGTGCTAGGGACTCATTCAAGAGGGGAGTATGCCTAGCGGGAGTGCTGAGAAAACGTCTCTTAGGACGTAAGGGGGGCAGCAATCATTAGGTGAACCGGACTTCACACGATTCATCAGTTCCACTAGGCTGATCAATCGGAGGAAAAACCTCGAACTCAGATGGGTTTCTACAGATGTCTTCAATAGCTACCTTACTAGGCCTTTCCGGAATACTTTCTTTTATGGTGGCTATCTTATCCATGAAGAAATTATTGAGCTGATTACAGAGCCCTTGCGTTGGAGCTTGGGGGGGGGGAGTTCTTACATCGTTGCAGAGATTTTTCACCACCCTAAAAATGTCTCTTAATTTATTGTGCGCATTCAAGATTTTCTCAGAGAAAAATGCTGCCTTAGTGGTTAAAATGGAGTTCTTATAGTTCCTGCGGGCAGTCGTGTATGACACTCTGTCCACATCAGAGTACCCATGTCTCCATTTCCTCTCATATTGACGCAGTTCCAATTTTTGATTCTTTAGATCTGCCGTAAACCACCTATGAGCATCCATACGATGGGCAAGGGAGAATTTTGAGAGTGGAACATGCTCATTACAGGCTGCCAGGAGCCAGTCAGAGAGATTTTTTTCCATGAGATTAATATCGTGAGTAGGTTCTGGGATTGAGTTTGACAAGGAAGACAAGAAATCTTCATTGTTTAGCGATCTCCATTTCTTTACTACCCCTCCCACTGGGATAGAGGCCTTCGAAAGGCCGTGTTGAGTGCAGGAAAATTGGATTAAATAGTGATCAGACCAAATGCCTGGGGTTGCCGTCGGGATAGACAGAGGAACATTATGGGACTAGATTTGGTCCAGGATGGGTCCTTTTTCGTGGGTGGGGGTCAGGATTGATTGAGAGAAATCCAAATGGAGGAGGAGCTCAGAGAGTTCGATGGCCTGGGGGCCTGCCACTGGGTCATTAAACCAGTAGTTTAAGTCTCCGATCAGCATTACCTTGTCATAATTGACAACTAGGCCAGCCATTTGCTTGCTCAGGGAGACCGGGAAGGTGGGCATGACCTTGGGGGGGCGATAGACCAATGCCAACACCATGGTTCCCTTGTCTGTATCAGTTTTAATTAAAAGGTTTTCTGTATCCGGTAGGTCTAGAGAAGGTAATGTAATAAACTTATAATCTTTGTGGATAATGGCAGCAACGCCACCCCCTTGCTTTCCTGATTCTCTATTCACTGACAGTATGTAATAATCTGCCGGGAGAGCGGCAAGGACATCCGGTAGGGAGTCTTGGGTAAGCCAAGTTTCGGTGATAAATAACATATCCGGTCTGTCTGAATTAAGGAGTAGAAAAATGTCCAGTTGGTGTTTTACCATAGACCGCGTGTTCAAGTATAGACTTTGGAGCGTGAGGTCTTTGGATATCAGGGTTTTCCTAGTGTAGTGAGAGCCAAGGGCTATTTTGTCAGGGGAGGCCTGGCCTGGCTGGAGGAGGCAGATGTTAATGGCCGTTAGGCAGGATCGTGTGGCAGGGTCCAGGCTAGGAAGGCGAGAGTGTTGTAAAGAGCGAAGTTCCATGGAGCAATAGCTAAGATTTTTGCCATTCTGCCTAGTCCCTAGACCCTTCCTGGCGCGGACGGGTGCAGACGGGCTTGCCTTTGGCGCGCAGACGGCGCGCCCGCTGCACTCATCCGCTGCACGTCCGAGAAAGGCACATTGTTATAGAGGAGAGGGGGCGTGGCCTCGCGGCAGTGGGTGAGGCCTGTGGGCTCTGGGGTAATTGCGGGGCAAGAAGTTTTTAACCCGCGGCGGCGCTTAGATCCGCAGTGCGGGGATGCCCAGTACGTGATTACAAAGGAAAAGTGCCCAGGGAGACGAGATTTAGGCAAGTGAAAACACAGTATCACATTCAAATTTTAAACGTTTTGTCGAGCGTTTCTCCCGGCTTCCGCCTCAGGATATAGGATGTGCAATGTGTACACCTGGAGCACCCCCTCTCCCTTGAGCAAATGTATCCCCTGATCAGTGTGCTTATTGTAAGGAGACTAGGCATTGACGTTCTTAGTGCCCTCTTTTGCAAAGTCAGCAGTACCAACGGGGATGGGGTAGTGTGAGAAGACGCCCAGGGAGTTTAGGAACCAGGCAAGGTACAGGAGCTCGCCCCAGATTTGAAACAGTTGAACAAGGACCAAAGTACTCTAATACTTTTGATAGACGAAATCAATACCAAATGTCTGATTATTCTGATGAGGTCCTTGCAGGCTCTGATTACACAGAGGGATACCTAGGATGGGGTGAGGAACCAGTTGAGGTACCAGTAGATTAAATGGGTCCTTATGTTGATGCAAACGTCTTGGGATTTACTGATTGGTTACTGGTTGATACAGGGGCTACCCGTAGTGCCCTGTCTAAAAATGGTTCCTAGGGCTCCCTGTCCGGCACAATGATAACATTGATAGGATTCGATGGGACACCTACACCTAGCCCACTTTCACAGCCACTTGAATTCAGACTTGATAAATGTAATGCAGCATGCCCAATTTTGCTCTCCCCTACCACACCGGACAACATTGTGGGTATCCCTATGCTTAAATATTTTCGTGCCACAATACGTTGTTCTCCGTTAGGTGTGCGTGTTATTTTGAATGACAAATATTCAATGATTGAGAGATCCTGTCATATCAATGAGGATGAAGCTCTGGCGTCCTTACCTAGTATAAAGAAGGAACACTGCTATTGTTATCATTGCTTGCCTCCCATCAATACAATTTCGTAGACAGCAGGTCACCTATTTAGGTCACCTCCTATCTAAGGAGGGATGTGCACTCACACCAGACCGCATTCATACTATTCTAGATACTCCCGTGCCCCGTACTCAGAAGGATGTTTGTGCACTATTGGCCTCACTTCTTTTTATAGGCAGTTTATTACACATTATTAACCCCTTGTTAGTTCTTTTTTGCCCCTCCCATGGACTGCTGAGTGCCAGAATGCCTTCTAGCAATCACACCAAGCTCTTTGTTTTCCACCAGTATTAGGAACTCCAGACTACACTCACTAACAAGAGCATGTGAGCTTAGTACAGACTTACTTGTCAATATTTTACCGACAACCAGTACGCATTCAGGGTGGCACATCATTTTGGTCGTTTATGGAAAGAAAGGGGTTTCCTCACCTCACAAGGGACATAGTGCATAGAGAATTAGTGCATAATCTTCTCATTGCCCTAACCTATCCTAAGAAAGTAGTAATTGTTAAATGTAGTGTACACAAGAAAGTAACTAATAAAATAGGAGCAGGTAAATGTATTTGCGGATCACACAGCCCGTGAGACCGCAATGCAGCGAAGTACCACCTCCATGTATGTAGTGAAGTCATAAGCTGTACATTGGCATGATGCCAGGCAAGAGGTGCTGGACATGCAACAATCTGCTATAGCTGATGAACTAGACCAATGGTCTAAGGAGGGAGCACTGGATGATGAGGGCTATTGGAGGAATAAAGATATGACCAAATGGAAGTTACCCACAGCCTACTTATATCCCTTGATTCACATGGCATATGTGCTGGCACATTTTGGTGAATCCTCAAAAGCAAAACAACTTATGCAAGTTTGGAGTCATCCTGATATTGCCGGCACTGCTAAAAAGATAGTCCAGTCTTGTCTGCTCTGTCTCCAGTATAATCCGGGAAAGTGTGTGTACACAAACTCCAACAGGAGGGTTTGATACACCAACTGCACCTTTTGAGGTCCTGCAAATGGATAACGGACCTCATTTCATTGGGCAAGTTTTTGAATATGTCATTAATGGGTTGGGGATTAAGCAGAAATTTCACGCAGCTTTTCACCCACAGTCAGCAGGCCTGGTGGAGCATTACAACTCCACCCTAAAATTGAAATTTGCTAAATTACAGGCTTCCACGTCTTTGAAATGGCATGACGCACTGTCCCTAACTCTGCTTTCCATCAGATCAATATAAGTTTGGCCTTACACCACATAAAATAGTCTTTGGGAGGCCCATGAATATTTGACGGGTCCCTAAGCCTCTCCCTATACATGATATACCCCATGTGTTGATGAGAAACTATTTTCCTAGTTAGCTGTCAGTTTGTATTCTATTTATCAGCAAGTACAGGAAGTTCTTCCAGACAGGTCGCAGAGTGTAGGCCACAATCTGCGGCCTGGCGATTCCATGCTGCATGCCCTCATAAGCCCAGCTGCGTTGACAGATCACCACAACATTCTGATTACCCAGAAAGGGCGAGCTGCTGCACCTGAAGGACCTGAGGAAGTCTTCCCTGACCACGCTATCCCTAGTACATCTAGATACCTACTTTGATCCAGGAAGAAAGACTTTTCATCACAGAAAAGAGACTGTTTGAGCCACTGTCCTGGGTGGTTAAAGACTGACTACAAATGGGGGGTAGCCTATTAGTGACTACTCATCTCAACGTTAGTGAAGAAACCAACACATGCCCAGCATCTTAGGACATAATCTATTTTGTTGTTTGCTGATGAAAATAAGCTTGCCTAAGAAGAAGGAGATTGCTGCAACAATGTGCAACGGCTGTACAATCTGCATCCTTGGTCTAACTTTGACTGTTGTCATCATCGCTACTGTAATGTGGGTAGTGGAAGAAGTAATTCTGGAGCCTCCTTACCTAACATTACTGTTACATCACTTGCTGCAAAAGACCACCATCATTTTGATTTGCCGCAACATGAACAGGGATACCGGCAAAATCTGAGAAACAATTAATTTCTTCAAATGTTGCATCAGACACACCAACTAAGCTATGCTACTAACTGTTGGGTTTGTGGCAAGATTACTCCTCATCAGAACATAAAAGGAATCCCGTTGTCACCACTGCCATTCTCTCACAATGGCTCATGCACAGCTTAGTTCAAACTTCTACATGCCACTAATGAACAAAGCCTGTTACCCCGATGAGGATGGGGACCCACAAGCAAAAGGGACTGCTTTACAAATGGAAGAATATAGTAAAAGAAGTCAGCAACTTGATGCTAATTGATATGCATAACATTTACCATACCCCTTTTAAGGCATGAGAAAATGTCTTAGCTTATGCCAAAAGGGCCATCTGTGGAAAACATGTAATATTTTACTTGGCATAACCTGCAGTCATTTTGGTTGTGGTGTCCATTTACATTTCCTTCATAAGTCTTTTGTCTTTTTCTGCCTGTGCTATCTATTTTAGTTGACTTCCTGACTCACCTAAAAGCAATGTACGTGCTGAGAGTTTGTAGCTGCCAGCACTGTAAGTCATTTACTGCTGCTATAAGAACTCCTGCTGACCCTCCCACTTTGCTGACCAAGTGGTTATTTATCTGCCCATGTTTGCTGGTAACTATTTCTAAAACTTGTACTCCCTATTTCTGTTCACATGCTTACACTGCACAAAACCTGTATTTAAAGGGCACTTGTTTGTGAAGCCAGTGTACTACCTTCTCCAACACTTGAGATTGATGTGTGGATGTGGTCCCACTCATGAGTGATTAATAAACTTGTTAATTATTCCTACTTCAGTGCTGATCTCTACTTTGTTGGTTTTTGAACCCGTGGACAAAAGGGAGACCCTGCACCAGTGTACCCCTAAAAAGGTATATTTCCACAGTATGGCATCTAGTTTGTCTGCCATGTGGTCAAAGTCCACCGCACCTGTTCAGCCAGCTGCTCCTGGCACCCTAACAAACAGAGTTGGAATGCCATGTATTCTTTGTGGGGGTCCTGGGAGGCAGTCATGGTGGTGGGTGCTGTGGGCTGTGTGGTCTGTGCAGGGGTGGGGACTCCTTGTAGCTGCTGGGCTGCCCAGCTCCTGGAAGTGGGCTGCATAGGCTCTCCATGAGCTGTTGGGGGGCATCGGTGTCGAAACTGTGGTGGTCCTCTTCATCATCAGAGAAGAGAGTGGGTCGGGCTTCTCTGAAGGAGGTGTTGATTCTCTCTCTGCAATGTGAAGGGAAGATGCAGTTTAACAATGTGTCAACATGTATGTGTTCGCATTGTACATGTTTTCATACAGACGGCATGACTCTGTACATTGTGGCTGTTTGGGAGAAGCTGCCTATTTGAGTGGGGACAGTGGACATTTCGACAACAGACATGTGTGTGTTTGTATTTAGTACATTATCAATTCACATTTCCCTGCAATGCCAAATGTGATTAGCCAGTATCTACACGCAAGTGGCAACAGTTGTATCCTGTGTTCTGTTGTGGACGTGTAGCAGTTTGTACCACATTGTTGTCAGTGTTGATGTGCTCTGCATGTTATGTGTGTGTGCTGCATTTTGGGGGAGTGGCCCCTGCAGCTCTGATTTTGCTGCCCCTTATCCCTTTCATGCAGTTTGCCTTTGACTTCCGTGCTTATACAGTGCTGAGATGTTGCATACTTGGGTACATTGGTCGCTTTGTGGGAGTTGGTGGTCTGGGGCATGGTAGTCCGCAGATGTGCTATACTTTATTTTGCATGTGTGCCATTGTGCCCATCTCCCCCGTCCCCCAGTCCCTGGTCGTTACTCACCCTGGTGCTGTTGTGTCCGGTCATGTTGAGCAGTGTCCCATCTCCCAACTCCTGCCACCGTCTCCCCACTGATGACTGTGGACAACATTTCCTCCATATCGTTCAGCTCTTTCTGTGGCGCAGGACTCCCACCTCCAGTCTGCATAGCTGCCTTCCGGTTTTTGGTGAGTGTCTGCTTGGTTTTGCGCTTGACATCATTCCAGCGCCTCCTGACCTCTTCCATTGTCCTCTTCAGCAGTCTCACTGCATTCACCTTGTCCACAATGGACTGCCATAGTCCATTTTTGGTTGCCGATGACACAGTGGAGGTGACGAACAGTTGTTGATGGTGTTCTACCACCTCCGTTATCAAGATCCTGTTTTTCTGCAGGCTGAATCGCTTCTTCCTACTTTTTGTCTCCTTGGCCTGCCCTGACCCGGAGGTCCCTGGCTGGTCCTCCAAGGGGCTTGTCGGGTTCCGGTTCTCCTCTGTACTTGCTCCGGCAACATCCATTGTGCTTTGCTGTTGTTTGGCATTTGTCTGTTTTTTTCTACTTTTATGGTGATTTTGCCTGCCTGACGCGTGTGAATTGCAGGCCTGTCGCTTGTTTTTGCTGATTTTTGTATCGCAATTGGCCTCATCGTTGCTTTTTTTGCCTTCGTGTTTCGCATTTTTTTGGCATGGCGTTGATGTTAAAGCAGTCATTTGACATGCTATCTGGAGACTATTGCATGGTACCACCGTGTTGTGAATATTTGGTTAACACAGCGTAATTTTCCCGCGATAGGCTGCGATGTTAAGAGTTGCTTTAAGTTACTTTTGCGATGGTTATCATAAGTTCTTGAGAATATGCCCCATAGTTTTTAATCATCTTGTCTAGTGTGCTTTGGATGTGGTCAAATACTATGGCCCGAACGTTTGTGCTGATGAGTATACCTACGTATTTAAGACCTATGAGGTTATGGTGCAGGGCAGCCCTACTTCGAAACTTGCTGCGCTCCTCTGCATCAAAACAACAGGGGAGAAATGCGCCATATCTATGATATACAGAACATTCCTGTCCTTCTCACTTGCGCTGGTGCACAAAGGGCTGCCATGCGCCAGCACAGGCACCCATGCGCCATGGTGCAAGGGTGTCAGCGTTGAAGGGGTGATTGTTTTTGTGCAGGAATGGACACCTTCATGCACAAAAACAATCAGGAGAGGTGTTTTCCTCTTTCTTTGGGTCTCATTTAATACAAAATGATACACCACGGTGCCACAAGCCATTTTGCTGCACTGAGCTACGTCATTTTAAAAGCACAGAGATGCATCATATTAACAACAATATGACACATCCATTTGCTTTCCCCTGTGCTGGATCACAGTTGGCTGCCATGAGCCAGCGTAGGCCCCAGTGCGTCATGTTGCAAGGGTACCTGAGTCGCTGGGATGATCATTTTGGGCAGGAAGGCAACCTTCCTGCACATAGACAATATATTGATGGCTTTATCCTTTTTCTATGCATGCAGCATAACGCAGGATGCATAGAAAGAGGAAAAACAAGATGAAATAAAAGTATTTCTCCTTGCTGCACCACTTCTACACCTCCCCTTGAGAGGTGTTTCCAAAACCTTGTAAATCTGGGAATGCGTCAGATTCCATAGATGCGTGGAAAAAACACCCAGTGCAACACCCATGGAACACCCATTTCATTCAGAGTAATGCTTGAAAGGGGGTCATATTTAAAAGACAATGAAAAGCCATGCAGGGTGACTTTACGTGGCCTTGGAAAAATGGGTGGGCACACTGGTCCACTGGTGCATCTAAAGAAGTGAAGCACAAGCGGTGCAATGGGCTTGAAATAAGCCCCCCCCCCCCCCAAGTTTACTGCGTTCCCACTTGAAAACTCATTATAGATGATTATGTAATGAAATCTGACATAAAATTGGATGATGCCACATGCACATTTATTGAAGTGAAGATTTATTCCTGGGCTTAGGTGCCAACATTTCCACCTGTAGTTATTTTATGAATGGTGCGCTGAATATTGAGTATTAACAATTACTTTTGTATTATGTGCTATATGAATGGGTATTGGTTTAATTGCACACAGAATCATACACTATTGAGCTTGAAAAAGTTCTGATAACAGTGTTTGAGATTTCCTATGTGCTCCAACAAAAGGAAATGCGGATTGTCTGAGTAATGAAAGTTATAAGTTAGGTTGTCCTTTTCTAGATAAATTGACATCAAGAGAGAAAGGACAAGAGTCATGTTCACTATCAGCTGATATCAGAATTCAAGGCCTTTGGTTCCCTATGTATTCATAAGCTGACTAATACTCACCCTCTTTCTTATTTTAAAAAGTTTGATGCCAGTTTAAAGCACAATGATATCTTTGGAGATATACACATTTTTCTTTACCTCTCTTTTTGATTGAAATGGTTGATTATAAAGCATACATTTTGTTAGGTATTTTAAATTGGATGCTAAATATGAAATGCAATAAGAAATGCTATTTCAGTGCATTTATTATTTAGATTTTAATTTTCTTCTTTGGTGTTGTTCATTGCCTTCGTTGATTTTAATTGGTATATACAACATACACATGAGAAGCATCTTTAACTGAAATTAAATCAACTCTGCAATTTTTCCGCTCAGCAATACCAGCAAACTAATGAAATACATATGCATAGTCACTTTACAGTTACTATATATTGTGCCATCCTGTAATCTGGGATGATAGCTGTTCTAAAATAATAAAACAGACACTATGCCATAAACAATATCCCATCTGTTTGCAATCAGTGCAAAGACAGCGTTCTTAATTCATGAATATACGGGCAAAGAAATGCAGACATTTGGATTCAACTCTTAATGCATTGTTAGTGTTTGCACCACAAATTATCATTATCATGGTGAAAAGCCATATGAAATCCCCATTTATATATATATAAAGCTTCAAGGGCAGCGGCTGCCACCAGAAACCGGATTCTGGTCTGAGTCCCCATCGTGCATGAAAGCGGCGTGCGGGGAAATCACGGCTTCAGTTCAAGGTACAGACATGATCCCTTCTATTTGGTTTGCAGCCTACAAATACCAGGAAGCCTTGCAAAAATAGTTAATTTATTTAACGCCCACTGGAGGAAGGTAATAATTAAAGGGAAAATCAATCACCTGGTATAAAGAGGCGGAACCGGCTGCTGTCTGAAGAACTTTCCCCCGAAGAAGGCCGAAGGATAGGCCGAAATGCATTGGGACTATTAACTTGCAATCCTTGGATTAAAAATGAAATTGTCTGTGAATTAGTGCGACTCATTCTTTCCTTATTGGGGAAGGTGTCAAGATATTATTACGGCTTGTCCTGCCGTGGAGTCATGCACCTCTTCAAGAGCGCCACACCTGTCCGACAAAGGACGATCGTGAAACCAGCCTAAAGCTTCAAGGGCAGCGGCTGCCACCAGAAACCGGATTCTGGTCTCAGTCCCCATCGCGCATGAAAGCGGAGTGCGGGGAAATCACGGCTTCAGTTCAAGGCACAGACATCATCCCTTCTATTTGGTTTGCAGCCTACAAATACCAGGAAGCCTTGCAAAAATAGTTAATTTATTTAACGCCCACTGGACGAAGGTAATAATTAAAGGGAAAATCAATCACCTGGTATAAAGAGGCGGAACCGGCTGCTGTCTGAAGAACTTTCCCCCGAAGAAGGGCGAAGGAAAGGCCGAAATGCATTGGGACTATTAACTTGCAATCCTTGGATTAAAAATGAAAACGTCCGTGAATTAGTGTGACTCATTCTTTCCTTATTGGGGAAGGTGTCAAGATAATATTACGGCTTGTCCTGCCGTGGAGTCACGCACCTCTTCAAGAGCGCCACACCTGCCCGACAAAGGACGATCGTGAAACCAGCCTAAAGCTTCAAGGGCAGCGGCTGCCATCAGAAACCGGATTCTGGTCTGAGACCCCATCGCGCATGAAAGCGGCGTGCAGGGAAATCACGGCTTCAGTTCAAGGCACAGACATCATCCCTTCTATTTGGTTTGCAGCCTACAAATACCAGGAAGCCTTGCAAAAATAGTTAATTTATTTAACGCCCACTGGAGGAAGGTAATATTTAAAGGGAAAATCAATCACCTGGTATAAAGAGGCGGAACCGGCTGCTGTCTGAAGAACTTTCCCCCGAAGAAGGCCGAAATGCATTGGGACTATTAACTTGCAATCCTTGGAGTAAAAAGGAAAACATCCGTGAATTAGTGCGACTCATTCTTTCCTTATTGGGGAAGGTGTCAAGATATTATTACGGCTTGTCCTGCCGTGGAGTCACGCACCTCTTCAAGAGCGCCACACCTGCCCGACAAAGGACGATCGTGAAACCAGCCTAAAGCTTCAAGGGCAGCGGCTGCCACCAGAAACCGGATTCTGGTCTGAGTCCCCATCGCGCATGAAAGCGGCGTGCGGGGAAATCACGGCTTCAGTTCAAGGCACAGACATCATCCCTTCAATTTGGTTTGCAGCCTACAAATACCAGGTAGCCTTGCAAAAATAGTTCATTTATTTAACGCCCACTGGAAGAAGGTAATAATTAAAGGGAAAATCAATCACCTGGTATAAAGAGTCGGAACCGGCTGCTGTCTGAAGAACTTTCCCCCGAAGAAGGCCGAAGGAAAGGCCGAAATGCATTTGGACTATTAACTTGCAATCCTTGGATTAAAAATGAAAACGTCCGTGAATTAGTGCGACTCATTCTTTCCTTATTGGGGAAGGTGTCAAGATATTATTACGGCTTGTCCTGCCGTGGAGTCACGCATCTCTTCAAGAGCGCCACACCTGCCCGACAAAGGACGATCGTGAAACCAGCCTAAAGCTTCAAGGGCAGCGGCTGCCACCAGAAACCGGATTCTGGTCTGAGTCCCCATCGCGCATGAAAGCGGCGTGCGGGGAAATAACGGCTTCAGTTCAAGGCACAGACATCATCCCTTCTATTTGGTTTGCAGCCTACAAATACCAGGAAGCCTTGCAAAAATAGTTAATTTATTTAACGCCCACTGGAGGAAGGTAATAATTAAAGGGAAAATCAATCACCTGGTATAAAGAGGCGGAACCGGCTGCTGTCTGAAGAACTTTCCCCCGAGGAAGGCCGAAGGAAAGGCCGAAATGCATTGGGACTATTAACTTGCAATCCTTGGATTAAAAATGAAAACATCCGTGAATTAGTGCGACTCATTCTTTCCTTATTGGGGAAGGTGTCAAGATATAATTACGGCTTGTCCTGCAGTGGAGTCACGCACCTCTTCAAGAGCGCCACACCTGCCCGACAAAGGACGATCGTGAAACCAGCCTAAAGCTTCAAGGGCAGCGGCTGCCACCAGAAACCATATTCTGGTCTGAGTCCCCATCGCGCATGAAAGCGGCGTGTGGGGAAATCACGGCTTCAGTTCAAGGCACAGACATCATCCCTTCTATTTGGTTTGCAGCCTACAAATACCAGGAAGCCTTGCAAAAATAGTTAATTTATATAACGCCCACTGGAGGAAGGTAATAATTAAAGGGAAAATCAATCACCTGGTATAAAGAGGCGGAACCGGCTGCTGTCTGAAGAACTTTAACCCGAAGAAGGTCGAAGGAAAGGCCGAAATGCATTGGGACTATTAACTTGCAATCCTTGGATTAAAAATGAAAACGTCCGTGAATTAGTGCGACTCATTCTTTCCTTATTGGGGAAGGTGTCAAGATATTATTACGGCTTGTCCTGCCGTGGAGCCACGCACCTCTTCAGGAGCGCCACACCTGCCCGACAAAGGACGATCGTGAAACCAGCCTAAATCTTTAAGGGCAGCGGCTGCCACCAGAAACGGGATTCTGGTCTGAGTCCCCATCGCGCATGAAAGCGGCGTGTGGGTAAATCACGGCTTCAGTTCAAGGCACAGACATCATCCCTTCTATTTGGTTTGCAGCCTACAAATACCAGGAAGCCTTGCAAAAATAGTTAATTTATTTAACGCCCACTGGAGGAAGGTAATAATTAAAGGGAAAATCAATCACCTGGTATAAAGAGGCGGAACCGGCTGCTGTCTGAAGAACTTTCCCCCGAAGAATGCCGAAGGAAGGGCCGAAATGCATTGGAACTATTAACTTGCAATCCTTGGATTAAAAATCAAAACGTCCGTGAATTAGTGTGACTCATTCTTTCCTTATTGGGGAAGGTGTCAAGATATTATTACGGCTTATCCTGCCGTGGAGTCACGCACCTCTTCAAGAGCGTCACACCTGGCCGACAAAGGACGATCGTGAAACAAGCCTAAAGCTTCAAGGGCAGCGGCTGCCACCAGAAACCGGATTCTGGTCTGAGTCCCCATCGCGCATGAAAGCGGCGTGCGGGGAAATCACGGCTTCAGTTCAAGGCACAGACATCATCCCTTCTATTTGGTTTGCAGCCTACAAATACCAGGAAGCCTTGCAAAAATAGTTAATTTATTTAACGCCCACTGGAGGAAGGTAATAATTAAAGGGAAAATCAATCACCTGGTATAAAGAGGCGGAACCGGCTGCTGTCTGAAGAACTTTCCCCCGAAGAAGGCCGAAGGAAATGCCGAAATGCATTGGGACTATTAAATTGCTATCCTTGGATTAAAAATGAAAACGTCTGTGAATTAGTGCGACTCATTCTTTCCTTATTGGGGAAGGTGTCAAGATATATATATATATATATATATATCATATACATTTAGATATGGCCTCCATACATATATATTTATATAACAGCAGCCCCTCCCGACGTTGTCCGGGGATGAAAAGTAAAGCGTGTAATGTTGTTACTGATGAAGTGATGAAGTGTGACCTTATTGTAAGATTTCGCGGTAAACAACATTTTTAGTTTCATTTGAATGAGCATGTAGAATAAATTGATTTTTAGCATTACCTGTGCGAGAGAGTGCAACATATAACTGGCCATGAGTGTATTTTAGTATGGCTGGTAGTGGCAGAGGTTCAAAAGAGAAAAATGTGACCTGTTTATAAAGTTATTTTTTTTTTAAGTCTCTTGAAGTGTCTTTCCTCGTTTTACTAATGTGTCTGTTTGTTAATTGTGTGTGCAAGCCCTTGCACTGTTGAATTGATTTTGTTCAGGCTCTGTAAGGCTGTTTCCTTGGTCTTCGTTTTGTATGTCTTCAATAAACTGTCCATTTTGTTTTGTGAATTGTGTGTGCAAGCCCTTTGTGTTGACTAAACTTTACTATTCCTTTTTGTTAATTCTGTGTGCAAGCCCTGGCCCTGCTCGTGTGAATATGCCCAGTTGTGTTTTTATTTTAATTCCTATGTATTGTTTTTAGCGTGCTGGATCGTCTGGTTAATTTTCACCCGATCGCGTTTCAATTTCCGATTCCTTTCCTGTATTCTGTGTGCAAGTCCTGGCCCTGCTCGTGTGTATATGCCCAGTTGTGTTTTTATTTTAATTCTTATATATTGTTTTTAGCGTGCTGGATCGTCTGGTTAATTTTCGCCCGATCGCGTTTGACTTTCCGATTCCTTTCCTGTATTCTGTGTGCAAGCCCTTTGTGTTGACTAAACTTTCCTATTCCTTTTTGTTAATTCTGTGTGCAAGTCCTGGCCCTGCTCGTGTGAATATGCCCAGTTGTGTTTTTATTTTAATTCCTATGTATTCTTTTTAGCGTGCTGGATCGTCTGGTTAATTTTCACCCGATCGCGTTTGACTTTCCGATTCCTTTCCTGTATTCTGTGTGCAAGTCCTGTCCCTGCTCGTGTGAATATGCCCAGTTGTTTGTTTATATTTATTTGGTATGTATTATTTTCGTTAGGCTAGTCTGCTGATTTTGCACCTGATTGCGTTTCTCTGTGAAGAAATTGCGCCTTTGTTTCTTCCTGTTTACCCCCCTGTGACGTCGTTGTCCAATGGTTAAAGACTTGTGATTAATTTTTCCAGAAGTCGCGCGTTTATTTCTTTATTTGCGTTGTCATTGGTGTTCTGTCCGTTTAACCCTGCCCCCTGTGTGACGTCATTTGCGTGTCAATGGAAGACAGTCATCCTAGATGGAAGTCACGCCCGCTGTTTAGCGAAGGCGTCAATGTTGTCTGGGTAACTCCTTCACTCCTTTCAATTTGTGTGTATTTGTTATAGCGCGCACCTTGGGCATTTCCGAAGTATGTTTTTTTTTTAAATGTGCGTCCTAAATTTCGTTTCCGCTCTATGTCTGCATATTGTGTGAACTTAAATCTGTGAAAGCGCATTTCCGCTATATCTGGGCATATGTAACTGCGTTTCCGCTATATCTGGGCATATGTAACTGTGTTGTTCATTACCTTGGACGCTGTTTGTTATTAGCATTTGGCATGGCTTTGTAAACGGCCACATTTGTTCTTTGAGACGCCCACGGCCACGTTCTTACACTCGACCAAGCCCCCAAGGAACTACTTTTCCACTTTTAGTGTTTTTGCTTTTTTAAATGTATATTGTTTTACAATCGCTACCACAAAACCACTGAAAGAAATTACACCAAATTTGCCAGGACACTAGATCTCAGTATGCAGATTATGCTTTTTGTGATTTGATGTAAATCTATGAAGTAGTTTTGGAGAAATTAGGGTTTAAAAATAATTGTATATCAGGACAGTTGGGTCCGAGGGACGCTTTTGAGAGTCTCACCAGAGCGCCACTTTTAAGATAGGCCCAGGGAACTTATGTTTTTTACCCATGAGCCATCTTGCTCCTGTGGGAGTCAGACTCCAGCAGGAGTGAGCGCCTTGATTGGCTGCTAGCAACATGAGAAAAATGTTGCTGACAGCCTTTACAGGTCTTGAGGACCTATGCCCACATGCATCAACCTATTTAGGAAGTGTAAATGGTGCGAATCGCAAAATTCGGTCGTTTGCGATTCCTAAATAGGTTTCTGGAATGCATAAAGCATTTTTGTTGAAATCGCTATTTTTAGCGAATTCCAAAAATGCGATTGCTTTTAAGGAATCGCAAATTTGCGATTCCTTAAAAGCAATGCATGATTAATTTTAAAATTGCGAATTCGCAATTAGGGGTTGCAAATTACCACGCGGTTGAACCTCGTGGTAATTTGCGAAAATGTGTTAAAATGCTCTAATTTGCATTTCAAAACACTGTCATGTTACAGACACACATGTCCTTAGGACATGTGTGTTTGAAACATGCACTTCAAAATACATTTCAGGGGGGCAGGGGAGGTCCTTTGGACCCCCCCGCACCCATGGAATGCATCAACATTTTGCGAATTCTAATTTGCGAATTCGCAATTCCCATTGATTCCTATGGGCCTTTTGGCCCATAGGAATCAATGGGAATTGCAAAATCGCAAATTGGAATTCGCATAATATTTGCGATTCGGTAAAAATTTCGATTTTTACTGAATCTCAAATTTTATGCACTTTCAATCATGCATCCCGTTTTGCGATTCCTTATTTGCGATTCGGTAAAAATCGCAAATTAGGAATCGCAAAATCGGACATTGATGCATGTGGCCACTAGTCCCCTGTCCTGAATAAAAAATTAAAAATTATATAAGATCACAATGTAGGTAAAAAAAGAAAATGGCAGCCCGGGCTGCATTCCTTAATTCTTTTTTTAAGGAGAGGGGGTGTGCAGCTCCCCCTCCCCAAGACGTTTTTGGCCCTGGGGACCATATCCCCCCTAGCGCAATTGAATTATTATTGGGAGGGGATGCGCAGCCAAAGTCTGCACAGGGAGGGGACCATGCTGTCCTCTCCCTTTTTTTATTATATTTGGCCCCGGGGAATGGGTATCCCTGGGACTATTGGGGCTCGGGGTGGAGACCCACGTGGGTAACATTCCCTTGTTTGTTGTATTTGGCCCTGGAATATGGGCCGGGGTTCCAGGACCTCATTTGAGATCAAGAAAGGGGGTTACATTCCTCCTTCCCCTTAGATTTTGGTCCTGGTGTGTGGTTTCCATGCCCTAGAAAGCTATGGGAGGAGGGCCGTGTGGCCACCTACTCTTTTTATTGTATTTGGCCTGTAGGTTTGGGTCTATGAGGCATATTAAGGCTCTGGGAGTGGGCTCCACATCCTCCTCCCCAGTTTAATTGTATTTGTCCCTGGAGCATTTTAAGGCGTGGGCAGGGAGGCCACACGGCCCCCCTCCACATTCTGTTGGAACTGGCCCCGGTCATGGGGACTCTTTGACCAATGAAGGCTTGGGTAGGGGGTTGTACGCCCTCCTAACCTTAATATTTGTTTTACCTCAGCAGACGAAATTCTCAGGGTCCAACGGCCAACCCTATGCTGCACACACCAGAGGCTGTGTGCAGTGTTGGGTTAGCAGCCGGCTGGGGTTTTTTTGCCACAGGGCCTGGCAGCAGGTCAAGATCTGTGGTCAACACCCCACCTCACAAGGCCAGAGCCTGTGTGCAGTGTGTGCTGGGCTACCTGTGGTGGTTTAGAAGAATGGTCTGGCTTCGAGACAGGCCCTCCGGCTAACCTATGCCATGTGTGATCAATGGTTGTATTCAGTGTGGGGTTAGCTGCCTGTGGGGGTATTTGGCTGCCTTTGGGTGGGTCAGCCACAGGGCCAGGCCCCAAGCCCCTGCTGTGCACGGCCGAAGGCATGGGTTTGTCTGCCTGTGGGAGGTTTGATGCTGAGCATGGCCACAGGCCAGGCCCTGTCGCCAACTCCCTGCTGTGCATTCTCAAAGTCTGTGCAAGGCGTGCGAATGACTGCCTGTGGGTTGTTTTCTAATGGGCCTGGTCACAGGCCAGGCCCTGTGGCCAACCCCACCCCCCCTGACCGCACGCGGGCAAAGGCCAGGCGCAGCAGGGGTTTGGATTTATGAATGGTGCTAAAATATTACTTTGCATTTGAAAAAATACTAGAAATTCACTGAAAAACAAAACAATGGTTAAAGTAACATTATAGATGGGTGTGATAAAAAGATCTGTTTTTTGTTTTTTTAAAAACCTCAAGAAGTCATTGAAAAACCAAAGGTTAAAATTCCTCAGGATATTCAAAATTAATGCCCTGCTACTGACATTTCATCTGTATCAAACCATTAACAGTCACTTAATCTACAGTGAGACATTAAGTTGATTTGAATAAAATGTCTGTAAAATGTGATTACTCTATGGAGAGTTTACTCAGTTCCACCATGTTTACAGGCAGTGAAACTCTCATGAGAAATACACCACAGAATAATAAAATGTATCTAGTGAGAACAGTGTACACTCAATGCAGCACTTGACAAAAAAGACACTATTTTCTTGAAATAACCAAGGTCTGAAGGTTCTAAAGATTATACTACCTGACATCATCCTACTGTGGTAAAAACATTACAGATAGCCCATCTTTTGAAGCAAAAAAAGCACATGTACTTAAGTTAGTACCTGGTGCACACAGTCTTCTATGTTATGTAGAAATTGTCATGCTGAGACAATTCTGTCTAATAACTCAAGGCTGCTTACAATAATTAGAATATCCTATGTAGAACCTTTGCCCTTTTAGAAACTTTTTCTGCAAACCAAAAAACGTATGTGGAACATACTGGACACATATCCTCAGCTGTCATCTACACACAGAGTTACTCATCAACTCAAAGAATTATATTATGTTCAATACCTCTACAAACCTAAGATGCATTAAAAGAACATGAAATTTGTAAATGCTCACACCCATTCCCTGTACATAAGAAGGTAGAAGAGTAATATGGTAGTTCCCACAACAATGAAAACTATAAAACAAATTAACACTAATTGGATGATGTCATCAATGGTGCAGTAAATGATGTCATAGAACATGTCATGAGTGATTTAAAATGTCAGGTCATAAGCAGTGCATGGTGGGGGCTCAAGGTAGAGTTATCTCTGTGGTATCTTGAGCTCAGAAAGTTAATGTTGTCACTGACATATACACCTAACTTTAACATTTCTTTGACCGGTTTTTCCGGTGAAAACATATATATATAGGGTGGGAGCAGTTTTTTGCTTTTTTTTTCCTGGCCGCATCGTGCGGGGAGGGAAACGGATCTAAAGTCCTTTCTCAGTGGGCGGGAGAAATTTTTAAGCTGGCGCTGCTTGGTGTTTGCTCCTGCCTGGTGGAAGATTAAAAAATGCTCCAACCAAGTTAGAGAAAACACAGGTTTCCCTGCCCAAGCCGTTGTGGGCAGTGAAACTTCAATTACTCTGCGTGGGCTCCCCAGGACAAAGCTTGTGAGCCTTCCCCGGGGGCTGTGGTTCCCAAGGTCGTTAAAGGCTAAGGGAGGGTGGACCATGTAGCCTCCTCCCTTAAAGGGATTGGCGCTGGTGCTGGGCTCTTAGGGCATTTTGAGGCTGGGGGAGGGGGAGACATGAGGCCGCCTTCTCCATTTTATAAAGCTTTGTACCAGGGGGTAAGCTACATAGGGGAATTTTTAGGCTCGGGAAGGGGGGCTGCCCTGCTCCCTCTTCATAAAGTTTCAGCCATGGAGCGTGGTTTGCCCAGGGCTGTTTCAGGCTGGTGGTGCGGCCCCCCTCCATTTTTTACAAACTATCAGCCTCAGAGATGGGTTTACTGGGACCTTAAGATGCTCAAGTAGGGTGGGTGCGCAGTCCCTCTCCCATTCATAAACACAGCCCCAGGGGTGGGTTCACATGGGCATAATGTAAATAAATCCACCCGGCCAGCCATTTTGTTTTTCTGATCCTGCAAGAGTCTTGTGGTATTGCAGCATTTTTTGCCATTTCATTTTCATTTTGGCCCCAGGGGGGCCCCCTCTACGTTCACTCATGAGGCCTAGGGGTTCAGGGTTAAGCCAAGGCAGTGGACTCCTCTCCATTTGTGGAGTTTGTTGAGTTTTCTACACTCGGCAGACCTCGCGGAGTGCAGCAAACTCCTCTCCGCAGTGCTGCAGAGTTTTTTTTCCGCAAGCGTTTGCCAATGGTAAGTTGGCGATCGCGAGCTGCCGCTCGGGTAGAATTTCTACTTGAGCGGCAGATAGATCATCACGAACAGCAGTTCATTCTGAATTCCGCCACTTGTAGAACTCTAGAAAGTGTTTTTGTAACTAGAGGACAGCTTGATTCAAACTCTGTAACTAGAACTTTCTCGGCCAAATCAATGATCATGCCTGCTTGACTCTAGGGAGGGAGTGATTGAACAAGGGCACATTTAAGGATGTTGCACTTCAACAACAGCACACTAGGTGCAGAAAAAAGACACAATCAAAGCCAAGTGGCGCAAGAGTTTTTATTTGTTTTTTTATTTAAGAAGTTTTATATAGTGCTAGCCTGACCGGAGGGTATTGGAGCGCTTCACATCAGTTACACAGCAGAGGAAAAGAGAGCAGAACATAATACAATAAAGCAAGACACTCCAGATAATAGTAATTGTAATGACAGTGACGTAAGAGTTCCATTTCAAGGTCTTGTTAACACCGCATCCGAGAGGGGTGAGGTGTCAATCTCAAGGCTCCAGCTGCTCTTATCTATTCTTGCTGGACATGACCTAAAACACTCACCCTAGTACACCCAGGGGATCAGGGTAGCCCTACCCTGCCCCTTTTATGATATCATGCTTTTTGCTTTTTTGTTTTGAAAAATGTGCTTTATTAGGACACAGTGACCCAGCCCCTGACTTCGAACATGGTGCCTGCAAAATTCTTCTGGTTGCGGCCAGTCAATCAAAAAGTATAATTTGAGCTTGCAGACCCGTGGATCTCTGCGCTGGGTCTGCGGTTGTATTGCGGCATGAAATATGCTTACATTTTAAACTTTAATTTCTCAAAAACTACTAAGCATATTTTAATCACAACAAAGTACATTTTCTGTTTAAAGATCAATCTTTCTGCCTACTTTGGTGTAATTCTATTCAGTTGTTTTTTCTGAATCACTGTTCAATTTTCACGCAGAAAATTGTACGGGGAATACACATTTTGGGACCCTGTCAAGTCAAGTCAAAGTTATGTTTATTATGACCGTAGTCTTTAAACAAACAAGCAGTGAGCATAACACACTAAGAGGAGTGTATACAGTAAAACCTATACTTATTTTTTAAAAAGTTATTCTTTAAAACAATTCTACATTTCATTTCCAAAAATACAAAGTCCAATTATAAAATACTAGTCACCTCTAAAAGTTACAAATGCCTTAAAACGTGTTATAAAAATTTAAAATCCTATTCACTTTTCTCACCATCCTAACAGTTTCGGTCAATAAAGCTTCATACAGAACTACATTTTTCCCTAGGTTCTCAGTACCTCTGGGTCACCTTTAAAAATTTCCCTAGGGCAATTGCGATGTCAATGGAGGGTACTTCTGTTAGGAGGCTGGCTGCCTGCGTCCTTGTTTTAATTCCATATTTTAGGAAAACTGGGCGCAGCCATTGTTTTCTCTGTTCAAGGAGAAACAGGCAGTCCAACAGAATGTGCAGCCAGTCACACTTAGTTCTCAGGTTACACTTACAGCGGCCTTCTTGATCTAGGAATGTGACTTTGAGCTCTTTATTTATTATCCACGGGTTAATCCCGATTCGACACCTCAGGATCTCTTGCCTAAACCCGCGGTTAGGTAGTCTATCAAGGTAGGGGAACCAGTTTCCGTTGGGCCAAGCCTTTAGCATATGCGCCACTGATTTTTTGTTTGTTAAATAGCCTAAATCAATCGCTTTAGAAACTTCACTACCCCTTTGTTTCAGCTCCCCTTTGGTACTTAGGACCTGCAACGTTTCCTGGTCCCAATCAATCTCTAGTGAGTTGCAGATTCCTTTCAATTTGTCCCTGCAGACTTTTGCCCATTTTAACTCACTTCTCAGTATTTCACTGCGACACCAATATGCGACTTTTTGGCTCTCGGGGTCTTCCAATCTCTTCCAAAATCTAATCACGGCCAACTGGGTTTGTATTTTCCAGGATTTTGAGGCTATTTCTAACCTGATGGCTTGTGTCATCGAAGATCGAGGAAGGGATAAGAGTCTTTTTAAGCAGTTTCCCTCTATCACGTCCCAGGACCCTTTACCGCTCAAATAAAGGATCTCTGCGCCATATAAAATTTGAGAGGGTATCATTGCTTCGAAGGCTCTCAGCATAGGTCGATGTGACATCTCTCCATACACCCCATTAAACCTTTTTAACCCACATATGGAGGAAAGTGCCTTAGCTTTTTGGGTATCCAGATGGGAGTTCCAATTTAAAACTCTATCGAACCACAAACCCAGATATCGATATTCATTAACCGTCTCCAGTTTGAGGTCGCCTATATACCAGGAAAATTTACTTATCTTTTTCCCGAAGCATAGGGTTTTAGTTTTGTCTAAATTGATTGTTAGGAATTTTCTGTCACAATATGTTTTGAAGGCGTTAAGCTTCCTTTGTAGGCCCCTCTCGGTCTGGTCTACTATCACCAGATCGTCTGCGTACAATAGGCAGGGTATTTTATTGCCATCCATTTTGGGGCTGGCGCTGCCCTCCACCTCTAAATGTGCCGGGAGATCTGACAGGAAGATTGAGAAGAGCTGTGGGGCCAGCACACAGCCTTGTCTTAATCCATTCTCTATGGGTATTTTTGGTGTTAAGGATCCGACCTTATCCTTAATTACTTGCCCCCAGTTTTCCCTGTGGAGTTCTTTTATTATAGTGAGTAGATCATTGGGAATCTTCAGCCTCTCTAATAACTCCCATAGGCAGGCCCGATCCACTGAATCAAAGGCAGCTCTGAAGTCAACAAAACAGCAGCATAATTTGCCGTTCTGTTCCGTCGACTTCTTCGCCATCGTCCATAGTGCAAATCCGTGGTCTATTGGAGAATGGCCTGCTCTAAATCCCCCCTGTTCTGTGGGTATTATTTGAAACTCATCTACCCATACGTTCAATTGTTTCAACAAAATTTTAGAGAACACCTTCTCGCCTATATCTAGCAGATTAATTAGCCGGTAATTTTGTGGCTCTTCCTTGCTCCCTTTCTTATGAATTGGCCTAATTATTGCCCCCTTCCAAGTTGGTGGCATTACCCCTTCTTTTAGGACTACCTGGAACATCTTGGCAAGAAATCTTGCCCACCATTTTACCTCGGATTTCAAAATTATAGCAGGAAGATTGTCCGGGCCTGCTGCCCGAGTTAACTTAAGTTCCCTTATTGTGCGCTCGACGTAGTCTTCATTAAATTGTAGTAATAGGTCATCTGAGATTTCTTGCCATACTTTATGCTCCACCTCCTCTCTAGAAGCCCTTGCCCCATACAGTTTCCCTATGTACCCTTCCCATGCTGCCTCTCTCACCACACAGTTCAAGTCTCCATCTGGTGTTCCCGCTACCGACTTTACTAATCTCCAAAATTGCCTTAGGTTTTTATCCTCTATGGCTTCTAGTAGTTCTAGCCAACACTTTTCTTTATAAACCCTTTTTGCGTTAGTTACCATTATCTCAAATTCTTTTTTCAGTTTAGCTAGCTGGGCCTGTCTCTCAGATGTAAAGTTCTTTTTTTGTCTTCTTTGTGTTGCGCGTATCTCCTTTTTCTTATTTTGGCACTCCACTGAAAACCCTTTACATTGATTTATTTGTTTAGCCATTGTGCGGTGGTTCCCTTTTAACTTTATCTTTAGGCATTGGACCACCTCTTCTAGTTTCCCTATGAACCATTCCAATTTCTTATTCTCACAGTTTTCCGGTGTTAATTTAATTTGCAGGGCCTTCAATTTTTCCATATATTCTTCAGTTAGGCGTGTCGTCACCCGTTTGGTATATTTAACCTCCTGGGTGATCACCCTTTCTCTCTGTAGTTCACTTCCCCCTACCATTGATATATACAGGAGTTTATGATCACTCACAGCTTTTTGTTCTAACCTAAACTCCCTGATCTGGGTGAAATTCCAGGCCTGCAGGAATATATAATCTATTGGGCATTTCTGTTGCCCTGGGATAAATGTCTTTCCTGCTGGGGAGTCTGTCTCCGTTCTCCCATTTACGCAATGAAAGCCTCTCCCTCCTAGGGTGTGAACAAGATCGAGATCTTGTTTCGAAATTTCCCCATCTGGGAACTTAGCCGGGTTTATTCCATACACCTCTAACTGTTCCCTATTCCATTGGTCTGCTTTTTTTGGATTTAGTTTATGGTTAAAATCCCCCATTATCATTATTGACTCTGCGGGATATTTTTCTAAAAAACTGTCTACATCCTCTTTGAAGTACTTCATTTCCCTTTCATATTCCTCCCCGTTATCCCACTGCATGTATACATTCATTAAAATCAACATTTTATATTTCTGATCCACCTTCATGAGTTCAATTCTGCAAGCTTGTGCCCATTTGCATTTTGTATTCAACAATTTAAAATCCCTCATCGCTTTTGTTGATATCAAAGTCAGCAGCCCCCCCGAGGGCCGTCCATGGTTTTTCTTTATGGCTGACTGCTGTATCTGAGCGTATCCGTCAAATGTAGGGGTGTTGTCGCATAACCAGGTCTCTTGCAGGCAGGCAATGTCCACTTTATTTATGGCTTCCTTTATATACTCACGTTTTTGCTCATTGCCTATCCCATTTATATTCCGGGTTAAGAGACCTAAATCTTGCGACCCCCCTCCATCCTATTCGACGTCACTCAAATCACCTTCTTCCTCCATATCCAACAAATTACTTGGGTTGCCTTCTTCCATAGGATTACTATGGGTCGACCAGTTGCCCCATGAGGAGTCGTTCCTTGTGTTATTTATTACGACATTCAGGCGGCTTAGATCCTTCTCCGTTTCTCTACAGAGGATTACTTGCCTCTTCTGGAGCCCGGCATGGTGATTTAGGAAGTTTTTATCTTTGGAGGTTTTTATTTCCCTCTCTGGGATAATCCTTATTCCCTGTTGAGTTATCTCAATTGAGGCTTTCAGGATTGCCCTTTTTACTAGGCCTGAGTGGAGGGTAATCTTTGTTATCTCCTTTCCATACCTGTTTTCTACAAAACCAACATGCTGTAGATCTTTAGTACCAATCCCTCTCAAGCTGTCGCATTTTTGAAATGCGGACAGAATCCGTGCCCTATTTAGGGGACCTGGATTTCCTGTCGGCTTCTCTTTCCTCCCGGGAGGTATTGGGTCCAGAAATAACCAGTTGTTCTTATCCCTCTCAGATAGATACGTGTTTGTTACCAGCGCCTGTTGAGAGTCGATTGGTCTCCCCGTTTGCCGTCCGTTCCTTCTCTCATTGGGATCTTCATGTACCTGAGGTCTTACTGTCCTTTGAACTATAACTTGTTCATCCCTATGGCTTACTTTCTGTTTCGACGTACGGAAGGAAGGGATAGTCTCGATTGCCTCCTTGCATCTCTGCGATTTCCTTTGTACCCTCGGGGTCCTTGGAGACTTTGGGTCTTTTGTCTCTACTTGCGTGGGTCTAATTGTTGTAAAAGTTGGTGCTGATGCATTCAGGCCTGACTGTATCACCCCCAACACTGTTTCCTTCCCTTTTTTCTTCCCTACTTGGTTCAATTTCCTGTTTTTTCCAGACCTGGTCGTGGTCCCACGTGTGACATACCCCCCGCGCCTTTTTATCAACATAGGTCTTCTTGATATATATACGTTGTCTGCAGACTCATCTGCCTCCTTTGCTGTTTGTTTTGCGGGTTGGGGGTCACTTCCCAGGGATACACTACTTTCTTCTTCTATTATTACCATGTCACTTTTCTCCCTTGATGGGGTTAAATTCATAGACATTTCCTTAAATGGCATTTTGCTCTTTATTTCTCCTAGTTCTTCTTCTATTTTCTTTAGGTGTTGTTTTTGAGCTTTCATCAGACCATTATTTGAGAGACTCACTTCCAGGATTCCTTGTAATGCCTTCTGGAGTAACAAGATTACCTCTATCAGCGAAGATGTAGGCGTTTCCGAGATCGCTGAATCCTGTATTGTGTTTCTTGCAGGATTTACTGGGTTGCCAGACCTTTTGCTCTCATGATGCATTGATGATTTTTGCAATTGATAGAGCTGCTGGAATTGATCTGGCGCGCCTCCCCAGATAGCACTCTGGTTCTGCTCTTCATTTCCCCTAGGGTCTTCATTTCTTAGTAACAGCTGAGAGAACAGTTTGGGAGATGATGATAGTCGAGGCGCCGAGATTTGGTCATTTAAGCTTTGAAGAGTTAGATTTATAGTAATGTGGTTCTCCCCCTCCTCTTTGCTGTCCGGACTCGCCTCTTCGTGGTTTCCTCCCTTTTCTGGCTGTCTTCGACTTTCGTCCGGTTTGCCGGGGTTTCCATCAATTTCCCCGACAATTTCCACTATTTCTTCATCTATTTCTGATGTAATCGCTGGGTTCAATGATTTATAGTGTTTCCCCACGAACTCCTTTATGGACTTTGTCACTCCCGTGTTCTCTTTCTGTTTGTTATTCGTTTGATTGCCACCTCTTTTTGCCTTCTGTGCATTCTTCGCTACTTTTTTAACTTTTCTTTTCTTTCTTTTACCCTTACTATTGTCCGGGGATGATGCTTGACTTTCTTGGCTCTCTTCCAGAGATTTTGAGCCCTCCGTTATTTTACTCCTCCCTTGTTCGTCCCCTGTACGTAAGTTTGTCCCTCTTTTGGGGACCATTGCTGGGTACAAGAGCTGTTGGGTAAATGAAGGTGTTACACTTAATTATTAAATTTCTCTATTTCACGTTAATCACTTACCTCTGTTCTGCCTAGATGCCTTCCGCCAGCTCTCCTTCCGCTGTTCTTGCCACACTTGCCCTTTCTGTCGTATTTTAATGGACCTCCTGCTTCACAGTATCTCCAGGCTTCTTTGAACCTATGTTTTTAGTTGCTTTGTTCTTCCTTGCTGCCTTACTGCCTTTAGGACTCCTCCCTTACAGAATTGTGGACTCCTATTTCCCTGTTTCCCTGTTTCCCTGCTGGCTCTGCTGGCTCTGCTGGCTCTGCTGGTTACTACTCCAGCCCCAGCTAAATGTCCGAGTCAGCTTTGGGTCAGAGGGGTACTATGGAGTGCTAGCGCTGTGTAGAAGTTAGCGCTGAAGGGTGGATTGCGCTAAATTAAGGCTGGCTAATTGGAGCTCATGGACGATGGTCCGCTGCCGTTTCACTAGAGTTGCTCTTTCGTGACTCTTGCCTTGACTCTTGGCGGCTCACCGGCTCGCGTCTCCTCCCCCCGGCGGGCTCCGCAGTTCACCCAGGCGGGGGACGGAGTTTCTATCGGTGCGCTCTTTTTCCCGCTTTCCCGCAAGCAAGCCGCTTGCCGCTTACCGCTGGTGAAATGAGAGCGGTCGTCCAGCGGCGGTTATACTGCTGTGAGTGCGGGCACTGCCTCCGTACTCTCTCCGTGAGTCCGACGCTCTCCGTGGCTCTCCTGCTCCTGCTTGGCTTCTGCTCGACTGCTTCGGTCTGGCGAGGGCGTGGCGTGGCTCAGGCTAGGCTAGGCGAACAGGGCAGAGTAGGACCCTGTCTGTTTCTCATACCCTGCTTGATGGTTCACTCCAAACTTTTCTAGGAAGGAGCTGTTTTGTATGAGAATTTTTTTTAAATCAAAAAATGCGCCAAACAACACCAAAGTTAACAAATTTAAAAAAATACAATTTCCTTTGGAAATGTGGTCCTTACTATAACTACCCAGTGGTGACACACTAGGATATATTTATCGCTGGGGTTCAGGGATGCCTGTCAGTATCAGATTGTGGAAGGGCATTTCTCTATAAAGGCTCTTGGCTCTGGAACTCAATTTTATTGAATACCCTATCACAATCTCTTCGTGTTTTCAAAATGGCTCTGAGGACACACCTTTTTAATCTTATTAGCAAACTGTTAGACCCAGGTTTAGAGACATCACCTCCAAGGTAGATTGAATGTTATAAATGCATTAGCTTCAGGCAGTTTACTTTTGCTGTTTCTCATGGCCCAGGACTCTGGGTACTAGCAAAGAAGAAGCCTGATGTTTTCTTGACTCCCCAAAGCTAGCTATGATGGGGCAGTAAAACCTTAGTCAGAGGGGGTGTATTGAGGCTCATATCCATACTTGGCAGACCTGAAATGGCCCCTTCATACTGAAATTAGTATCCTTTTCAGTTAAGGCCTTCACATATGCCATTAAAATTGTCTGCATTGCCTGTATTAGTTTTGATATATTAGGGAAGTCAGATATTGACTGTTTTACCAGTCATTCGTTTTCCACCATGGGATTGTTTTTTCATTGTTTTTGTCTTCAATACATATTACCAATAGGGAAGCATTAACTCATTGCTTGAAAAACTATTTGTTTGCCTTACTTCCAACAGTTCTCTCCCCCACAAAAACTACAAGACGGACAAGATCCTTTCTAGCACTTTCTCCAAGACAGGCTGGTTTATCTCCTCCTGCTTCCATTCATTGATTACTTAACCATACCGCCACGGTCATTCTGCCCAGGATTTCAGGCAAAATACAGAGCAGTTAATGGTGTTTGCAGATTCATCCCTGGTTGAGTATTTAATAACAAGGTAGGGTCTATGCCCACTAATTCTGCTTAAACGTATTGCTTTGTCATCATTATCATCTTCATATTCCCCCTCCAAACCTCTTAAACAAACCATTTGTACATTCACAGGCTCAAGGATTTAGGTTATCAACGTCTGTAAAACTCAAAGAAAACCATGATTTTGTGTGTGCTTTTTTTCAATTTGAACAGTCCTGCCGAAGTTCCAAGTCAAGCAACTTTTGAAAGGAAGAAACCAAAAAGTCCAAACTGGTTTCCGCCTTGTTGAACCCCATCAATGAGGTGCACCGTGGATCTGATGTAATTTTGACATCTGAACTTCTGGATATAAATGCCATATTTTGGGTGTCAAATTAAACCAACACAATCTCCTGGGTTCAATTCCTGGAAAGAGTCTCAGTCACTAGTAATAACTCTGGCCTCATTTCAGGTCATTGTTTTTTGTCCAATCTGCATCTCCAGATGGGAAACAACCATATATTATTCAAACATTGTACTGCTTCAGTAGAAAAGGCCCTGCCTGAACTGCCAGGCCAGGTGTTTTCCAAAGAGCAACACAAGCAAGCCCAGACTGGTTTCAGCGTGACTGGGCATCATTAGTAACTTGCAGCTTGGATTCTGTGGCACAAAAAGCACAGGACGCATATCTGTGTTTACCCATGCCAATTAGGATGTCACATAAAAACAACAAAAGTTTCAGTCACTGGCACTCATGAGAGCAAAAATGTAATCCACTGTTTTTTGCCCACTACACCACTTCAAACAAAGAGTGACCATATGCCAATCAGTTGTGGTTTTGCTGCAATTGTGAAAGTACAGCCGAAACTGTTAGGCTACATTCGCTGTGGATGAGGACACACCAAGGTAGGCTGTGGTTATAATCTGGGTAGAATGCTTACAGCATTGGTGGGAACTTGTGACCCGCTCTCTCGGTCTTCTGGTACACGTCTGCCCATTGGTTTGTGCTGATTGGCTCCATTAGAGAGGTCTAGGTGGCAAGGAATGGGAGAGAGACAGAGGACAGATGGCAGCCCTAATTGGGGGGGCGGGATGGGTCATGTGGCCAGCAGCAATATTTTCTGAGACATTTCTTCTTAGCTGCTGCAGATTGAGTGTATTGGTAGCATATTTGCTGGGTGTCAAATGACTGACGTTCAAGAGACATTGCATACTCAAGGTAGATATATTTATAGCATGCTGATTACTCTAGGGTGGTAGGCACTTGTATGCTCTTGTCTTTTTTTGCATGTTTGTTTCAACACCTGTCTATGAGCAGCCTTGCGGGAACATGAGCAGAACTTTCTCCGCCATACATGCATGACATGTAAACACTTCCCAGATAGTCTAGAATTCATTCATGCCCTCTTACCCATCTACTCGGTGGCATTGAGCTTTAGTGCCTTACCACTCAGTACATTTGACCTCATGCCTAAGTGTAGTGTCAAACTTAAAGTAAGTGCACAACTCTGGTCCTCTAGAACAGCATCAAAACACTACACATACATTACATGTGACAGACATATACTTTTCAGACTATAGCACTTCCACAAAGAAGAATGTCACTCATCCACTAATATGCCACAGTGGCTCGTCAGGGGTATGAAGCGCTACAGAAATGCTACAGTGGCGGTTGTTGGAATTTGATCGTGGTAGGGCGCCTCATATGCTTTTAACATGCGGGAGCATCTCACTTTAGTACATTAGTTCATGTCACTATATCAAGAGGCATTCATTAACGGTTTTTTTCAAATATCTCTCAATATAGTGACATAAACTTTTAAATATGTCAGTTCTTGAATTTTTGCAGGGGAAGTAAAGTTCCAGGTGTTTTCTCTGGGAGCTGGAAAGATGGGGGCGGTTTTGTTAGTATCTCATGAACTGAAAACTGCATTTATATTGCAGTGCTGAAGGGAGAATTTGGCCTGACTGTCATGCTAATGAGGACCCTAGGCCACCCCGGAGCTGAGGGAGTGGGGTTTGAGGGTTGTAAATATTCTCTGTTCAAGCAGCTGTCAAGAATATTAGTTGCACGTCGGTCAGGAGCATAAACGTAAGGGCACACGTGTTCTTCATTCTTTAACAGGTCCAGTCCTCAGGTCCCGGCTAGAGAAAGCTACCAGACCCCCCCACCCCAACATGACTCCTCAGCACCACCCACTCCTATTTTGACATCATTGGCCAGCCGCAACTCCACCCATTTACTTTCATTGTGCTCTGTTGACTCCGCCCTGGCCCACAGGAGTCTCGCCCTAAGGCAGACTTATGCAGAGCTTCTGAAACAGGCCATGCCCACCACTTCTGATGTCACTGCTCTAGCTTGGGTCTTGAGGTAGGGTGGCCAAAATTTTAAAGACAACAACCGGGACATTTCACAAAAATAGAAGAAGGACTACAATTTTACTTCAAGACGGCGCACAGAATGACAGTGCTCATCAGCCAAAAATTATAGAACAGGCAGTAAGAACATACATAAAATGCAGTTTTAAGCCTAGTAGCTAGCCTGTTAATGAAATTGCTTTCTTGAAACAACTGCTAACTATCCCTGCTTTCTAAAACATAAAAAAAGCACTGTGGTATCCAGGTGTGTGACATCTTTCACTTCTAGGTATTAGCAATAGTAGAATGTTAAATGTAGAATGTCATGATGTATACTTGAGGATGGTCTAAGGAGGTTCTAATGAATCCAAGACTGTGTCAGTTGATGCCTTGGTCTGCTGTGGATGAGATCTTTCATTACTTACATCTTAATAAAGAACCTATCCTGCACTACTTCTTCACAAGCACCTCCTACTATTTGTGGGTGTCCCTCTTTAAAAACCGGGACAGGAGCTACATTTCTTAAAATCTGCCACGACAGCTGGTGAAAAACGAGGACCGTCCTGGCAAATCTGGGACGCCTGGTCATCCTCTCTTGAGGGCGAGTCAAACCTCACCCTGCACATGTACAATAGCTCGCACTTCATCTTCCCTGATCACTTCTCTAAAAATTCAAGCAATGTTGACTGGTTAACTCCAAACACTCTGCAGTCCCTAATTTGAAGCTGATTGGTGTGCACCTCCTACCATCTTCACTATGAATGGCGGCACAATGTTCCTTAACACCAGCGGCCCCTGAAATGCAACTACAATGCAATACAATTGTTAAACCACCTCATGTACTAAAACTACTAATTCATATCTTAGAAGTGCGCTGGCAGAAGCACTTCTGTTTAGGGTGACAAACCACCGTAAATTTTGCGGACAGTCCACAAATTTGACCTCACGTCAGGGAAAGAATTTCAAAGGAAAGGATTATAGTTATAGTATAGCAGCCATGGTTGCTGCTTTTTTATTTTATGCAGCTAACAATCATTTACAAAGCCAATAATCCTGGCTTGTTGTAGGTGTAACGTTACTTGTTCTAGGTGTAACGTTACTTGGTGTATTATATATCTGGATGCAATGACAGAAGCAACCAAAATACCAGTCGGGCGGCACATTATATTAAGCACATATTTTTAACTTATGTGTTTTAAGTCACTCATTTTGTTACATTAAACACCCCTTTGGAGAGACCCCCTCTAGTTTTTAATACCGCTTAAAGCTCTGGAAACAACACCATGTCACAGTCGCTCCACATCCAGGCACTGTGCATCATGCATGACTCATGCCTTCCACTTTTTCAGATTGCCTACGTGCAGGGGCATAGTGAACCCTGCCCCAACCCACCCCTTGCTTTAGGAACTACAGCTGGGGTGGAGTTCTTGATGGGTCTCATAAGTAATGTGAAAAGGTGAGGGAGTAAGTAAGTGAAGGGATGGGTGGATGGATGCCTGGATAGATTAGTGCAATGATTGATGGATGGATGGATCAGTGGAAGGGTAGATGATGGGCGAGAGAATCGGTGGATGGATGAGTGAAATGATGGATGGATTGATGAATTGATAAGTGAAAGGGTGGATTGATGAATTGATAAGTGAAAGGGTGAATGGATGGACGGATGAGTGAAAGGGTGGATGTAAGGCTGGATGAGTGAGAGCAAGGGGGTAGATGGACAAAAGGATGGATAGATGAGTGAAGGAGTGAAAGGGTCGATGGATAGGAGAAAGGATAGATGGATGAGTGAAAGAAGGAATGAATGATGGGTTAAATGGATGGATTCCTGAGTGGATGAGTAGGTGGATAGGTGGGTAGATGGAAGGATGGATGGCTAAGTGAAAGGGGAATTGAAAGAGAAAGGGGGATGGGTAAATGGATGACTGAACGGGTGAATGGGTAGAATGGGTGGAAAAATGAGTGACTGGATGGATGAATGAGTAAGTGAAAGGATGGCTGGATAGGTAAATGGCTGGATGGATGAGTGAATGGATGGATGAGTGGAAGAGTGGATGGATGAGTGTACGGTTGGATAGGGTGAAAGGGTGGATGAATGGATGATGGATGAGTAAAAGGATGGATTGAGGGATGGATGTGTGAAATGATGGATGGAAGGATACGTGATGGATAGGTTAGTAAATGGATGAATATGGACACGGATGGGCACAAAGATGGAAGGACAGAAGGAATGGTGAAAGACTGAATGATGGATGAAAGTATGATTACACATTGTAAGCCCCATTATCAAAAGCAACATTTGTTATACATTGACTTTCACATTTATATGAGTGATTGTCTCTATATAATATGTGTGTGTTGTAACGCACTCCAACACTCTGCCCCACATACTTGGGATGAGTAGCACTATAGAAGAAATTAAATACACATGAGAGAGGGTCTATGTGAAGATGAGGGGCGCCATTGGAGGATGGTAGCAAGGCCAGACTGGCCAGACCTGGCATCAGGCGTTTTCTCTGGGAGCTGGAAAGGTGGGAGCGGTTTTGTTACCATAAAAAGACCAGCACATATGCTTAAATCTGCACGCACACTGACAAACCATTAATTGCAAAATTGTCTCAACCTAATATAAGCTTATTTTCACTTGTACTTTAGTCGTTGTCTATTTACTTCTTATATACTATTGCACAACCTTCTCTGATGTGTCTGCAAAATGTACCATTTATCCTGAATTTTGACCTCCAGTCCTGAATTTTTGTCCTGAATTTTGACCCTTTGTCCTGAATTTTTACACTCACTGTCCTGAATTTGCACCCATGTCAGTTGGTCACCCTACTTCTGTTTGTTTTCTGTTAGTGGCTGTGATGCAGGACACTGTCTCCTCACACCTGAACAATCCGCCCCCAATCTAAGTTGCCACGCATTCCAACCATTTTCACCTGCAAGGCAGCCATAGATCCGACTTAACATGGTGGAAAAAGAGTACAGTCACACCCTTAATCACTTGGCAGTCTGGGAAGGGTCACATACTGGGTCATTATCGGGGTAAGTCCCTTAAACTTGCATTACTATCCCTGAGCTGTCCACACCAGACCCCCTCTCCTCATCTATCATAGGAGCCTGTAGAAGGGCATTGCACAAACAGCCAATCACCGCCGGCCATTCCTTCTTTATCTTCCAACCACAAAAAGAGAAACAACAAAAAAGCTCTAGTCTATCAATTTATTTCACAAAAGTATGCTGGACATGTAATCTAGTTGTAAGGGCCACAAATTCAGACCAAGAAGGATAGCGCCTCAGATAAGCCGTCTCCACCAGGCCTCGTGATAGATTAAGACTTCAAACAAACAGCCACAGTAAGGAGACATGTCGAATAATCAGGTTATAGCTCTCACTTCTCCAGCCAGGGCTGACTCCGGGGATGTTGGCTTCTTCTCGCTCATCTCCACTCATTCCTCCCAAGGCCAGGTTCCTCACTCAGCATTCCCCGCTGATTGCTACCATCTGTGGCCCAGGGAGCTCCACCTGCATTTTCGCTTCAGGTTTTTCGACCCCATCTATTTCTTCTTGGTAGAAACGTATCAGGTAAACCGGTTGGGCTGCAGCCGGTGAGGACTGTAAAGTGACAGTTGGCCATGTGTTTCAAATAAAAACGAGGGCCCTGCTTACATAATTCATGAATTAAATATGTATTTGCTGCTAGCCGGCTGCCCAGATAATTATGGGTGTGGGCTGCTACTTGTCACTGCGTAAAAGTGAATCGATTTCTCTGCATGTAATAATCTTGGAGTGCTGTGTAAAAGAGATTATCTCTACAAAACAAAAATGCCAGATTTTATAAATGGCTCCGTTTGAACGGTCTCGTATGTCCAGCTTCGTTGCCAATCCTTAATTAGTGGATTTCAAAATGCATAGAGTATGCAGTGACAGCACAGAGCGCGCGCCTCTCGTCTTACAGGAGGCTTATGGTCTTCGTGCAAGGCACGGGGCTAATACATTTATAAACTGAATTCAAAGGCACGCACGCAGCAGATTCACCGATTCTGACTAGAGAAGTGAGTAGGCGAGACTTACTGCTTGTGACAAATGAATCTTAAATTCAGCCGAACATTTCAAACTAATATATTTTTGGTTCCTGGTCGTGAAATTCGCTTTCTATTACATCAAATACAGTCAATACAAAAGTACTACTTAAAGGGTTTTAATGGAGGTTACCTCTTTTGGACAATAGCCGTATTGACAAACGGTTAGTCACTCCTCGAGTTAAACAAATAACTGATACTCGTAAAAGAACGCAGCAAACAAATGATTTCATTTCGCCATTGGTCTAACGTATTGTATTCAGATTTACCCAGAAAACAGTACGAATACGCTCAGGGCATCAAATAACAATCAAATTAAGCAACATCAGAGTTTACAGGTAAAAAGAGAAAGCACGAACTGGAAAATAAAGAATCTATTTCAATGAAAAGGAATAATCTGGCGTTCATTACACACAATACACAATCTGCATTCTAGCTAATTGGACACACGTAAGAGCAGAAGAGATCTAAATTAGAAACAGTGGGGCATATTACCAACGATTAGCGATATTTATCGCTAACTAGGCATAGCAACGATTTTATTATCGCTAAGCATCGCTGGAATTTATCGCTGAGATAACGTGCTATTAGCTACGTTTATCTCCAAAGCGATAATTTTTCCGGAGATAGCGTGAATATCGCTGAGGATACAGCGATATTCACGCATTAACGACTAAATGCTCTTAGCCATGTTATCTACCTCCCATTGGATGACATGGCTAATCACTGGTCTGGGCAGGTGTTAGTTTTTGGCGATATACGCGCTTGCCTGCCTTGCTAATAGGCGTTAGCGACGTTAGCGACTGCTTTCAGTCGCTAACGGGTTGGTAACGCCCACTTTGCATGTCAACATGCAAAGCGGGACCCAAACTGATCGCTAGCGCCTCAAAGCTGTCGCTAACATCAGTTAGCGACAGCTTGCTAATTGGGCAATAGTATTATCACCGCTTAGCGGCCGAAAACGGCCGCTAAATCGGCGAAAATAGCATATCGCCAGCATGGATAATATGCCCCATTATTCTTTTCAAAAGAAAACTCTAGCAACTTTTAAATTATTTAAGGTCTCTATACATTCTGTTTAACTATTTAACATGTGCGACTATGTGTGCAATGCATGAAGGCGCTGAAGTCATATGATTCGGAATCTGAGAAGAACTTCAAAATTCCTAGTGGAACTTAAAAGTAGGGGTTAGAAGGCGTCCGTATTTTAACATCAAAATTTGGCATTGGAAACAAAAATAAAATGTAATCTCTCTACTAGGGGCATATTATCAATGCTAGGTATATGCTATTTTCACTGCTTTAGCGACTGTTTTCGGCCGCTAAGCGTCGATAATAGTATCGCCCAATTAGCAAGCTGTCGCTAACTGATGTTAGCGACAGCTTTGAGGCGATAGCGAGCAGTTTGGGGCCCGCTTTGCATGTTAGCGATAATTATCGCTAATGACATGCAACGTGGGCGTTCCCAACCCGTTAGCGACTGAAAGCAGTCGGTAACGTCGCTACGGCCCATTAGCAAGGCAGGCTTAACGATGGCAATATTCGCGCTAAGCGCGAATATCGCCAAAAACTAACCCCTGCCCAGACCAGTTCTTAGCCATGTTACCCAATGGGAGGTGGATTACATGGCTAAGATCATTTAGTCACTAATGCGTGAATATCGCTGTATTCTTCTTGATATTCACGCTATCGCCGGAAAAATTATCTCTTTGGAGATAAACGTAGCTAATAGCACGTTATCTCTGCGATAATTTCCGGCGATGCTTAGCGATAATAAAATCGTTGCTAAGCCTAGTTAGCGATAAATATCGCTAATCGTTGGTAATATGCCCCCTAGTGATTTACATGGGCAGGTACTATCCGGTACTGAGTACTTGCACTTCTTTAATTTGAAATGGAGAATACCTGGACTTCTCAGCACTGTTTCAAAACATTTAATGGGAGTGTCCCGGGACTTCTTGGGAGCAAAAAGGTACTCCATCTAGAGAGTACCTGCACTTCTACATTTCCATTTAAAGCACTGCTCTCTACATTTTACTGAACTGTCTTGAGCTGAGTTCAAAAGGTTCTTACCAAAATTTAGATTTGATATAATTTAACTGCAAATAGCTGATAGGTTCACCATGTATAATTAGGTGTGTTGGAACACTAATCCACGTGGACTCGCTCAATCTTCATGAATTGTCAAATCTGTCCTGAATAAAATGTAGCACTGCACATTTACAGCTGAGATATGATATTCATGAAAGAGATTGACATGTTTCTGTGCTGATTGCCTTTATTTCTCTAGCCACTTTTACGACCCACTGCTGGTCAGAACTTGGCCATCACCGTGCCACTCCGTCCTTAGCGATGTGAGAGTGAGTTTAGTGCACCCATGTTGACGCTCCTCTGTCCTCCACTTCTTGTGCAGTTCTTTGCTCCTAATGAGTGGATATAGGTGTGACTATCATTTAGCCCAGAATCACAGATGTCACTCTATATATAAATGGTAATTCACTTAGGCTTTGATGAGATAATCTGGCCATTTGAAGGTGAACAATGATGGCTGACTCATGCTGTGATCCTCTTGTGGCTGTGGTGGTCTGGCCAGGGCTGTCAGGCCTGTTATGTTCATAAGTACTCCATGACATTGCTTATTCTTCCTAAGCACTAGACACATGTATTCCTTGTAATTTGTCAAGGTGTTAATCATGACTACTTTTATTTCTGTTGTCTGTTGTTGGACTTGGCCCTTTTGCAGGGTCATCCCTGACATTTATGCCTTCCTCCTGGTATTTATTATGACCTGGTGTTGGTGGAGTTAGGGCTCTGGGCACTTTATCACTGCTGTCCTGTGTAAAGTGCATGTGCTCTCAATGGTAAACGTGGTAAGATTGGTCTACACCTGTTTGGCGTATTTAATTTACCTATCAGTCCCCTGTACATTGGTATCTCAAAAACCCGGGGCCAGTAAATTAAATGCTATTGGTGGGCTTGCAGCGCTGCTTGCGCCACCCACCAAAGTAGCATTTCAAACCTGTCTCAGGCCCCTGTCATTGCAGGTCCTGTGTGCGCAGTTTACTGCCGCTGTGACGTGGCACTCAATGTGGGTGCCACGTCTGTGACTCCCCTTTTACTCCATATCAGTTACCCCTAAGGTAGACCCTAGCTAGCCCTATGGGCAGGCTGCAATGTGGGTAAAAGTAGGACATGTGCCTTAACTGTGTGGCATGTCCTGGTAGTGACAAACAGCCATTTCGGGTTCTCACTACTGTGAGGCTATCATCTCATAGGAATGCATTGGGTATTCCCTGATATGTGTGTCAGTGGTAATTCCTGATATGAGAGGAGTATCGTGATCAAGTTTGAAATGTTTGGAATAGTGGTAATAAATGCTGCGTAATGGTGTGCACAGCTTTATTGTAATTATTTTATAAATGCCACTTTTAGAAGTGGACATTTCTGTGTGCTATGTGTCTTTGTGCCTGCCTGTTGTGTATAGCACGTCTGACTCTGGAGTGACAGGGGCTGGGGAGGTGCAGTGGCTCCAGAGGGGCTGGATGAGTCAGCACTAGGCTGAATAGGCCAAACTGCATTTGGAGTAGTGGGAGGAGTAGCCCCTGAACCTAAATAGATCTGTGCCTGCCTTGTACAATGCTGGCTCTGCCCCTCGGTGGTGTGTCTGGGGCCAGGACCTACACTGCCAATGGGGACTTTTGTGCACCTGTTAAGTGTCCCCCAGAACTGGTTTGAACTGGGTCCCCAAGCCCTGTGCCAGGGCAGAACAAAGACATTTGTGGTATAAATATTGGGTCTGTGACCCAAGGTTCTGTTGTAACTGCTTGGAGCTGAGGGACTGCTGGGAGCCTGGAGGAACCGCCACCCCCCTGTGCTGAAGGGCTCTGTGAGCTGGCCAGTCTGGGCCCAGCCCTGCCCAACCTGGAATCTAGCACGAAGGGAGCACTGTGCCATCTGCCTCCCCTAACTGATCATGGTGCAGTGGGTGCTTTAATCCATCCCAGGAACTACGAGTAAGGAGGGGGCAGCAAGTCACCCCTCCTCACAGCGCCTTGACCTCAGGGAGCACTGCAGGCACTTCCCCAGCTGTTGGGGAACGTCTGGAGCCCTTCGTAGTTTTCTTTGTGCTCACGGGTGCTGTGCCTGCACCGAGGGAAGGAAGCCAGGTGGATGTTGCCTGGTTGGGGCGGGGCCCTGAGAGCAAGAGAAAGCCGAGGCTTGTGGGCTTGCATCCGCCTTGGGCTATGTGGGCACAGCTTCCCCCTAGGAGAGAAAGTCAGGCAGCTGCTACGCCTGGTGGTTGGTGGGGCCCCTGCCATGAAGAGCAGAGCAAGGAGAAGCAGAGCTTCCATGCCTCCCATCAGCTGAGGGCTGCCGGAGGTCTGCAAGGAAGATTGGAGACTTCGCTCTGCGTGCTTTGCCAGAAGCAGGGCCGTCTGGCACTGCAGCAGCGATGGAGCCTCACGGGCTTCTGTTGCCCCTAGAAGGAAGTCGGTCAGCTGAGCCTGGTTTGGGGTGGGGCCCGGCAGAAGGTAGAACTACGCCTCACGGGCTCCGAGACGCGAGAACGAAGGAGAAGAGGGCGGAGTTGGCCCTCCAAGTCCTCACGGCCTTGCGTAGACTGTTGCTCAAAAGAAGAGAGGGATCCCTTCTGGGATCAGAAGACAAGACGTGCTGGCTCAAGAACTCCTTGGGCCCCTGGAGGCCCACATTCGTGAAAGTAGCTGGGTGAGACCTGCGAATCACACTGTTAATGCCTAATTGTGTCCCAGCTGCGCCGCCGGATTGCGGGCAGCTGCAATGTAGAGGGCACCACTTTGATCACATAGAGCAGTTGCTCCGAGTGATAGGGGGCAGCTGCCCTTACAGGAACAACTTTGGTGTGTGTTTTAAGTTAGAAACTGGGGTTCGTAGCTGCGCCGCCAGATTGTGGCCAACTGCTTGAGGGACACGCATTGGCCCAAGCCCCCACTTGTGTAAAGGGGCTGTGCGGGGCAAGCCCAGGACAGGGCCTTCACTTGGAAACACTGACTTGGATACAGTAACCCTGTGGCAGGTGTCCTAGGGTGCACGACTGCTGATGTTATACATAGTGCACTATGCTGATTATGTTTTACCTTACAGGCTGTCCAAGGTGATGTTATGACGGTCACTGCTGTTGGTGTTATGTCATACTGTAATGCTTTTGCCTAATGTGTGCCCTCTGAAAGTGAGCACGGTGGTGCACTGCAGCTAATACCCAGCATCACGTGTTTGTGCGAAGTGTACCCTATTGCCAGTAGTTACTGGTTGTTTTTACTGACTGTGAGATATGTGATGTTGGGAAAGTGCCATGATTAGCCCTGTCGTGTATATAACCATCTCTAAAGTTATACCTAGTGCCAGGTGGCACAGTGTATATATGTTATTATGCTAATGTGTTTTATGAGTAATACAAAGGCTATTTTTATATAACCTGGTGTGCAGTGTCTTTTGGGGTGTGCCTGGTGTGTCGCTGCGGTGTGAGTGTGCTGCGCAGACACTTTACACATTGCCTCTGGGATAACCTGACTGCTAGTGCCAAGCTGCCAAGGGAGTGAGAAGGGGTTATCTTCAGCATGTAACTCCCAGGCACTGACTAAAGTGGTGGTTTCTGTCTGGCTTAGGCACAAGCACTAGCCAACCAGAAATCCCATTTCTAACACCTGTAAAGGCCTTGTTTCATCGAGGGCTTGACAAACCCACTCATTCCACAAAAACTTGATTCTTTAACAACCAATCAGGCCCTGCATCAAGACCCTGAGGTAAAAATGGTAGCAAACTCCATCATCTCAACATTTAAAGTGCCACCCTGGGGCAACATGGTCACCACCCAGGCAAAGGTTTATACACCAAATAGCCAACAGTTAGCACCTGGCCAAGAACAAAGACCACCCCAATGCCTGTTATACAGTCAGGATGCAACTTTATCCTGAAACAAGTACCGCCACACACCCCGAAGTACCAGCACTCAACACCCAGAGCGGGCAAAAGTTCAGACCCCATCCACACGCCAACAGGCAACTCAAAAGAAGATCTGGAGGATTCATTGCTCTGCTCAACACTGATAACGAACAGTACAAAACTCATCCAAACCCTGGGGGTTAAAACCATTAATTTGACTACTAATGATGAAACATGTGTAACCTCATCATTAGAGAATATAGTCAACCAGGCCACTCGCCTCAAGTTGAATCCACCAACTTCACAGGGACAACAAAACACAGTGCAGTTTCTTCGATTATAGAAATTCTAAGCCATTCGATATCATCAGCCCAAGCAGATCTAACCAATGTCCCTAAATCATTAACAAAATATGACCCACCAGGTCTTATGTCTGATCAGCTTAGTGCATTAGGTAGAAACTACAGTCCCTCTCCCAGACCACAGCATGGTAGTAGCCACAGAGAAGCAACTGCAGGTCCTGAACTAAAAGAGGGCTGGAAACAGATAAAGGGAGAGAACGTATCTTCTCTACACTCGTCACTATTAATCATCCTCCGGACCTCAATTTCAATACTTAACATGCAGTCTGATAAACTGGACCTCCAGATTTATCTCATGAACAATATGGCGACACACACTGCCAGTATTTGGAACAAAATAGAAACACTCACCCATTGGATCACAACCGGACAGACAATAGCCCCATCACCCCAACAAGAAGCATGTAGGAGCGGCCGAATAATAGACATGTTAAGTGTCCTAATAGCGATCATAATTGACATTCTAGATCAAATGAAAAACTGTGAGAAGGCAACCATACTGACCGTTCAAACTTTGTCAGGAAATACTGATATACAAGAGTCAATAACATACAACAATCACAAAACAGAAGAAAAACTGAGGCAAAAAGCACACCTATAATTTCTTCCTTTAAACCAGCTAAAGCGAAGGATCAGGGTCCCTTACATCTGGAATCACCTGTGTCCAAGATAGCTGAATTTGGCAAACCCATGTCTCTTGCTCAAACTAAAAGACAAAAGAAATGTGCAACGAAGGCAAGAACACACAATGATAATCTATACCCCATTTTTACTGTCAAACTGAAAAATAATGACTCCTCAGCACTCAATCCCCCAATGATTCTGCTAAAAAACAAACAAACCTGAGTTACGTATTAACCAGAGACAAACATGACCTTTTGAGCCACATTGGACGAATCTCAAACTACAGTGAGGAAGCCAGATACCAACCAGGAGGCCCACTCAGCAAACGCAGATCAACCTGGCGGCAGTCCACAAACCAAACATTTTTGGTAGCCTATGAAACGTGACCGTGTGTGCAGCTGATTTACTTATGGAGCAGTGCCCATTCTCGAACACATAATGCAGTGATAAGCCACATTTTAATACAACCTTTCAGTTGACCACTGGAGGAGCGATTGCCCCGGTGTAGTTTGCAAACCCTCGAAATGAACTCAATGGACCATACTACATCTAATAATCAACTTTTGTAGCCACCCACATAGCTTCCTTAGGGTCATTCAACATATGAAATTTCTGTCCTGAAGATGGTCTAGTAGATGCCATCACCACATAGACCAAAACGTCGACAACTGCACCTATTTTCTTCTTGATTTTTCACCATAGGAATTGTTTTCTGTATGATTATTTACAATTTCCTTATGTACATAGTGTATGGAATGGGTGACCACACAAGTGACAATAAGATAAGAACGACAGCACAAAATGTATTAATTCCTGTCACTGTGTGTCTATATGTGTTATATTTTTTGTACCCTCTAAAACATTTTCTCAATATAAATTTGTGTTTCAAGAAGTATACACCCGTCTGTGTTTTGTTCCTTTACAGTTCTTCATAGACCTTCTCAAAATAATTCAATGTAAGCTACTGCTCAGAGCTTGCTACATATGATTTCTACAAAATATGTGAATAAGTCAAAGGAAGAATCCCTTGTAGGCACTCTTTCCTGTTGCTATGAAAAGCGACAGCACAGATGGGATAATGCCTGCAAATAGGAAAGAAGGCCCCACGGTTAGGTGGGTAAACCTCCCTCGAGAAAGTGGCATGTAAATGGTCACGAAAGCTCAAAAAATAACACACCCCTAGAATACATTGATCTGCACACACATTTTATGCATGTGGTGCAGCCAAAGTAATGACTCAAGAGCTGCCTCAAGTAGAGGGCTTTTCAAGATATTGACAAATCATGGTCAAAACCAACACCCAAAGAATAGCGAGGACAAACAACAAAAGGCAACCACACAATACCTGTCTGGATGATTCATTAAACTCCTCATACTCAAGTACTTTGTCTTGAGCCATAAACAGTGAAACTCAGCAAATTGTCTTTACACTCCAATATGTTTCACAAGGCAAGCAGGATATCCTAAATTGGGGAAACATCATGAGGCTGTTTGCTGTGATACCGACTCTGCAGAACATTCAGTCTACAAATCTAACATCAGTCAGATTCCTGTCTAAGGAAGATCACAGTCTTCCAGAGCAAACGCTCACCACATGGCAATCAGAGGAGATAGCCCTCCGAATTAGAAGTGCAAAACAACAGTTTGGATCTTGGTGTATAGTTCTTTCAACACCAATAATACTGCGTTATCTATCACCCTTCACAACAGTGGTCCAAATGTCGCACACCTGCCAGGGGCCCTCCCCTATATATTCTGTACTACAAAATGATAGTGACCCAACTGGAATCAGTACCCAATCAGAAAAACCCACATCAGACAATATTCGAGGTCAATGGCCTGCCCACAACATACCCATGCCCACATCAGACCAAGCATGCAACTGGAGAAAACAACAACGGATGAGAGTCAGGGCAATTATGCTAGCTAGCGATTGCTCTAAACGTCCCAAGGGAAGAGTGACTTTTAAGTCGAGCAATAAACATTGTGTGGCACAGTTTCCTAAGGATTACTTCCTGCAATATCGCTTGCCCAACGCTTAAGCTTAGTGATGATGCACTACAAGCAAATTGGGAAAAATGTGAAATCATAGCTCTTCAAGAAACTTGGCTGATCCCTCCACTGCAACTGGCTGGCTATATCCTGCACCACGTGGATGCCAATAAATTCCATCGATCTGGGAGGCCCATGGGGAACTCGCACTAAATGTCTCAACAGCACTAAATGTTATAGCAGAGTAATTACCAAATTCAACTTCTGATCTACAGATAATTAAGTTTCATTTTGCCCATGGATACGTGACATCCCCAGTAATTAAACATATACGTGCATCCAAATGCTAAAAGGAAAACAATTCTATGTAAGAAATGAATCAACAAGCCAAAGGAACTAAGATTTATGAATTGTACTTGGGAAATACTGGTGACATGAGACTTTATCACCAACTTGATGTATATACTGGACGAAGATGAAAAATTGGCTGCAGAAAATGCTATCTGGGCTGTTTTCCTACCCCCCGTAAACAACCTGTACAACTAGGGAAAAATCTGGTTTCCACCCCCTAACTCCTAGGCCTAAGTTTAGTTAACAATAGAATTCAAGATGACACCCCTCCCAGCTTTACATACCTTGGAACAACCTCAGGATCAGTTATTGACTACACAATACTCTCTTTGCCACCACTAAACCAGATAAAAGAATATAAAATCAAAAACACCTTGAAGAGTGATCATCTGCACCAACCACTGGTGCTGAGGTTAAACCCCAAAAGACACGCCCCAGCCCCGGTGGAAACTGGAAATCTAGAAACGATCAACTTGAAACGTTTAAAATGGTCACACCAAAGACTTCTAAAGCTAGCTGCCAAGGCAAAATAAATACTTCAGTCTAGCAAACCTCTCCAACCTGCACCAACAGCAGTCTGGTCGCTGTTCCTGGCAAGATTGTTAATGCGTGGAGCAGCATTAAAGGCAAGAATAAGGCAAACACCATGGAAACCAGAGACTCTGATGGAAAAAACATCAAATCTGAGGAAACAACTCAGACACACAATAAGGTAGCTCAGTAAATCCAATGTTACAACAGCCACTTTGGAGAGTATGAAAAAACTAAAGAAGCTATCTAAAAAACAACTCTGGGTAGAACAGCAAATCGAATCTGACGAGTTCTGGGCAAGCTCCTCTTTAATTCTAAACAAACCAATAAAAAAGCCATTTGGGCAACCATAAACAGGATTGAGAGAGAAGCAAGAATATTAAATAGCTCTAGTGTCTCTGAGAAGGATGCGGCAGCTCATCTGTTGATGACCTTCCCAGTAGAAAAAAACTACTCAAGAACAAGGCAATCATGCTAGGGTAAAATTCCCACACAATCTGCCCAGCCCTACAAGAAAGATGTTGCTGCAGTTACTGGCACCAGCAAATCAACATTCTACAATGGTTAGAGTTGCAAAAGTGATCTCGGAAGGACAAAGTGATAGGGCTCCTGGCCCAAATGGCATCCCACAGGCAATTTACAAGCTAGATCCCGAATTCTGGGCAACTCTGCTAACTGTGCTGTACAATGAGGTGGAGTAAATTGTCCTAAACCCTAGCAGATAGAGAGGGTCTATAATAAACCCAATCTATAATGGTGTGGATCGATCAAACCCAGCAAATTGCGGGGTCATCGCTCTCATCGGCTCAGAAGCTAAGTACTATGCCACACTAATTCTGAAATATGTAGCCGTATGGGCCAATGCCAACAAACTGACTCCTCTATACCTAACAGGGTTCCAGAAAGGTTATGGAACCACTGTCAATTTGCTAGCTGGTACAACAATTGAAAACAAATGCAAGCGCCTAAAGAAGAAACTACATCTACGTTTAATAGATTTTAAAGCTGCATTTGACCAAGTGGACAGAGCCCTCCTGCGGTCAAAACTTCAACAAATCATGGCTTATCATTCTGCAACTGTACACAAAATGGTGAAGGAATTAAGCTGCGAGATGGGTCAAGACTGTCCAGGAGAATGCCTACAGCCATTGGTCTCAAAAAAGGGCTGCATCCTGGCCCCTCAGTTCTTTAACATTTTTGTGGGCGATTTGACCCCAGGCGAGACCAGTTTAATGACCATCCCCCGAAACAAGGATCACTAACCCTTACCTATCTCTCCTACATGGATGATATTATCCTACTGAGCCACACGACAGTGGGCCCAAGGATATCTCTTGCTGAACTAACAGAATATGCTGCAGCTAGAGATACACACAACCAAGACAAAAATTAGGTGGAATGGCTCTGCCCCCCCTTATAATCAACTCAGGTGATGTATGTCTGGAAGAAGTCAGCAACTACAAATATCTGAGTGTGTACATCAACAAGAAATTAAACTTCCTGGCTCATAAACAGTACATGGTCAAATATATACAAAGCGCTGACCTACGCCTTCTGTGCTCTTGCTAAAAGGCTCAGTAGCACTTCATTGAAATCATTACTGGGTGTTATTACAGCGAAATTCCTTGTTACAGTAACCAACGTAAGTTGTGTCATGCATGGGAAAAATGCATAATTTCTGGACAAATTCAAATAGTGTTTATAAGCGAGCTCTTGGACTACCATGGAGTGCCTCGCCTGCACAAGTCCGACTAGGTTCCGGGTACGTGCAGCTAATCATAGCAAGAAGATACCTCACCATTAAAACATGGTACAAAGTACTGTTAAATCAAGGTTGCCCTCTAGTCAGAGCTCTGTGGCAGTATGCGGGACCCTTGAATCAGGTACCTACTCGTCCCGATATACCCCAGCCCCCGCGTCCTAGCGCCATGTCGTCCTAAACAAGTTCCTCCCCTAATGTTTGCTCGTACATCTCCCTGGTCTTTAGATAATCTTGCCACGGACAATTCTACCCTATGCACAATGCTGATTGAAGCTCCCGACCAACAGACCCCATTATAGAAACACCCGGCGGATCGCTCAAGCAGGTATTACACCGTTTTTTCCGCTCCGGACTTCCAACCCTGCTCCACTTAGCAATCATGCCTGTATTCACAGGTGTTTTTTACTTGTTTGACCATCTTTTTCCAATTACTCCGCTGATGCTTGCACGCATATCCACTTTGCCCTTAGATAATCCTGCCATAGAAACTGCATCTCTACTCAACACGTAGATTGAAATACTAGCCAAACAGATCCCTACGTTGGAAAACGTGACGGACCGAGTGCACAGGTATCTATTCTTCCATCATTTTTCCCAGCCTCCTTGTCCCTCGCTGAGTAAAGGAATTAAGACTACCTACCCTGGTGTGTTCCCCTTTCTGTACGAATTTCTTTCTCCTTCCCCAGAATCAAACCCAAGTTAATCGCTTTTGGAACACCAAAACTTATGGTTCCTGAGACACAGAATTCTACTGAATAAGGTATTTGGGCCGCCTCAAAACGACAGCATTCTGTTCCTTTACGTTTTGGAATTTAGACTTAGTCATTAGCTTTTATTGGAATCTATTGTTATTTCCCTCTGCAGCCTACATTGCACAGCTACAGACTACCCTTCAAAGGCCACTCTCCATTTCACCACTTGTCCCTCAGGTACTTTCAAACTTCCTTTTATTTCCTTTGCTCAACTATCAGCACCCACCCTCCCTAAACCCTATGCCCCCGTTTAAATTGGGTTTTTCGAGTCTTCATCCCATTTTTTCAAAATGGCAAGGCTGAGATGTATATCTATTCTCTTCAATGGAACTCCTAGACTCTGTAGTAAACCCCAGTTCATGTAAATAGTCAGTCAGGATGGGCACAAAGTTGTATATATATATATGTAGATAGTAGGGCAATTTTGTGATTTTTCGAGGCACTTCTGCACTTGTTTTTAACCATGAGTCTGTAAAAACTGTAAAAATTGAAACACTGCATGCTTATTTTGAATGTATATGATTAGGACAATACACTGACACTGATAGGTATCTTTATGTATTTTTTGTTTGCATAGGTTCATTTGGAATATTCATGGCTTCCTGATGAAGGCTCACAGCCGAAACGCGCGTAGTAACCTTTAGCCATGTTTTTAGATTGAAATGATTAGTTGGATCAATATCCAAAAATAAAATCTCCGCATAATGAATTGTAATGCAATGTACGGCAAATTGAAATGAACAAATGTGTACAGCATTCCATATATGTCGATTGTCCATCACATATATATAGGAGACAAAAATGATTGCTTTTTAAAGGATAACTGAATAACAAAAAATAAAATATATATTTTTGTACCATGCACCATGTTTAGATACAGTTATTACTGTCTGATGTCAGTTTATGTCCACTAATTACCTTTGTTCCTAATTATTTGTTTTTTCAACTGATTTGCATATCCTGAATTAGGAACTATAGTCGAGGGTACCCCCTTTTTTCTTGCATACAGTACCTGGGAAGAAGCCCACTTTCAGCTTATAGCAAATACCTAACGTCTTCACTGCAACAAACAATACAATAGACTTATGGCACCTAGATTTACCATTCATGGTGTTCTGCTGTGCCATCGATAAATCCACCAATATGATAAGCATACATTCACTGCCTGGTCTCATGCTTAGATGGTAATACAATCATATGACATCTTAAAACCAGCAGCATCGGTCAGCACGACTTAACCACCGCATCTGAAGAGGAAACTGTTGGCCATCAGGCTTGAGGCCCTGACATCTTTGGCCAATCAACCAGTATCGATGCCCCTAAGGAAGATATTATACATCTGTTTTGCATATGTCCAGTGCTAGAAAAACAATGAATTTGCTGCTGATATCCCTCTCCAATGAACGGGGCATTCAAATTTGTAGGTCAGCTTGTCATAAAGTGTCTTGACTCTACGGATCCGCATATTAATTGTAAACTATTGAAATTCCTGGAACTACATGGAAAACTAATCTCTGAATCAGTATAAACCACTGAGGCTTTTGTGCAATTTTGCCATGCTATCGCGCATCAATAATCACGTCATCAAGACGCATAAGACATCCTGGTACTTCAAGTTCAACTGATTATGCAAGAGCGGATATAGGTAAAGGTATTCTAATTCTATTACGATAGTCACAGCTCTTTTTTATTAAACATACACTAAGAATTTTATGTGTGGGTAAAATCACCTATTCATACTTTTCAGCACTTTACCAAACCAGCACTAAGACTGGTGGCCATCATTAGAACTTCAAAAAAAGCAGGGTCCAGTGGCCCTTTATATTACTTTGCTTACAGTACAGTACAGTTTTAAACGCTAGTTAGGTTTAGCCAAAATGAAATAGAAATGTATTGTGTACCATTTGGCATTGTTGTAATGTGTTTATCCTTTGTATTTCTGAATATATAATGGTTTTAATTAACTAGGCAGGATGAACAAATAAATACATTATTTAAATAAAAAAATAAGATTCCCACAGTTTTTTTCACACGTTCAGCCCATTTTCTTAGTTAAAATATTGGGAGTGTGGTATAAACACACAACTTGTATTTCTGATGCACCAAAAACTCCCATTTTCTCCCACATGGGAACTTGTACTTGGGCTTCTTTTGATTCAGAGTCTGGTGAGATAGATTTTTGAGACATTACTCCTTCAAGGCATTTCTGCAGTGTCTCAGCCTTTCACTTGGTTCATGATTCACCAATGGCTCACTGTATTCATCCATTTGGGATGCTTTTTTGAGTGTGGATATGAAGAGTTCAGACTAGTCAGAAGACTGCTTGAAGCCATAACTGTTATGTTTATTCCTATGTACTGTATGTTCGGAGAGCGAGGAATGGAATGCTTGTTGCATTCTCACACCTTGTTCCAGCCCAGGAGTCAGTTATTGCTTGCTCCGTGGACTGGTAGCCTTGCTACCTGGCTCTCGTCTGTTCCATCAATAAATGTATTCTTCAAATAACCTGAAGTCATCCATCATTACAATTGGCGAAGACGAGGTTACCCATGCTTTGGAAGATTTTCTAACGAAAAAAAAAACGGAAGAAGGAATTTCTTCTCATTATCGTACCGGGGAAAAAAAGAGTAAAGAGGAATCTTCGGTTCGTACAGTACCAGCTTTTGGCAGAGGCAGAAACGGAACCTTTAATTTCTTTTAAGCATGAGCGAATTTTGCGAATCTGGCGTTCGCGAATTTTACGAATTTGCAAACTCGCAATCCGCAAAATCCGCGAATTCTCGCGAATTTGCGGATTTTTTTGTGTTCGCAAGGATTTCTGCCAGTTCGCGAGGGTTTTGTGACAGTTCGCAATTCCGAACTTACATGTCGGCTCGCAACGGTCGCGATTATGTTGTTTCTACATCTGGTTCATCATCACAGGTTCCCAGCACCCTCTGTTTCACCCCTGCCACCCTCTGTTTCACCCATGCCACCCTCTGGTACATCAATGCCACCCTCTGGTTCATCATCACTGTAGATTATGGGGGGAAAAGCAAGCACATCTGCCCTGCTTCAACTGACATGAATTAATTTGGGGTTGATTTATTAATGTGTCACTGTTTTTAAATTCCAGTCTGGCACCTGCTTCCTTATCTGTAATTTGCTTTCTGTTGCAGTGCAATTTTTTTTTCCAGGACCTTTGTGGCCTACTTGTAGCTATTCTATGAGCCTGCTGTGAGGGTCAGAGCAGGGTCATACAATTGTTGCAACTAGCAACTGAACTCTGGAGGGGCCCCAGTCAGGAAGCACTACAGGGAATGGTTACTAATGATGAGTTTGAACTTTTGAACCTGCTGAATGCTTTCACTTTTGCAAAACTCGTTTTTCTGCAGAACAGCATTACAGCAACTGTAATGCCCCAAACAAGCTTACTTGTGAAAGTTGATTTCTAATCCAAAAGTGATCCAAAGAAAGTCAAAAGGCCTCAAATCCAAAAAAGTGCAGGCAAATGTCAACCTGAGGAGTTATTATGATAAAAATCATCATTTTCAGAAGGTCTATGCTGCTTGCTAGTGGATTTCTTGTGCAGAATTGCAATTTTTGTAATTTCGCAGGTGCGAGATTGTTGCTGCCCGCCGCACCTACATGTTCGCAATTGCGAACTTACACAGCACGCCGCAAAATTGTATCACCAAGAAAAAAAAATCCGCTGCGTGCGAATTTGCGGATTTTCGGTAAGTTCGCGAGCGTTCGCGGATTGCGAATTTACCGAAAATCCGCAAAATTCGCGAGCGGAACGGATTTTCCGCCCTGTGTTCCGATGAGATTATAAGTGAGTGGTCAGAATTTTGGTTTTTGTGGCTTTACCGTTGGTGATTGCCCGCTGCGTCTTTCAAGCATCGCCAAATGTGATGAAGTGCGCGCAACGAAATTCGTTTTATTTATTTATATGTTTACTTACCTGTTAAAGTCTGTAATCCATACATTAGTACCCCCCACCCTTTCCCTCCCCCTCCACACGACACCGCCCTGCAGGTACACCTACTACCGGCCGCGGCTGGTCAAGGAAGCTCATTGCTTTTATAACACTGTATGATGTTACCAAGTAAAAAGTATGCCCTTTGGCCTCAACTCAGCGGCTACTGCTTTTCAGCGCTTAATGCACAAATTGCTTAATTGTTTTTTGCATGTAAAATTTCTTTTGGAAAGCAAAAATGTTTCACAGTTCAGTGCCTTTTCTCCATGTGTTTTAATACATTTACAATATTCATTTAATTCTCTATTTGGCCTAGTCTGCCAATGGGCCAGCAGCCAGTAGGCCCAGTACTAATCATGGTTGCATGAAACAACTGTTGCTGTGGACTGTGTTGAATTGAAACATTATTCAGTTCCATGGATGGCATTGGACTAAACTACAAAATTAGTTTTTGTGGATATTTAATTTTTTTTCTGCGAACAGTGTTTAGTTGGGGTAATATATTTGATGCCTTTTTTAGGATGTGTGCTATTGTAAAAGTTTATAATCCAGTTAAAATGTGTCTTTGGCATTGCTGAATTATTGCTGTTTTCTACTGTGTTACAGTGTGGGAGTGTGTTTGTTTTAGGTCACCATTTGTCTTTTTTCCCTATTCCATGTGGCCATGGGCCATTTTGTATAGTCCATAGGCCTGCATGTTTTCTTTGTTCTCCTTGCTTGTTGCTTTACCATGTTGCTGGTGGCGCTATTTTGTGTAGACACTACCAGTCAGTATGTTTTTACCATATGCCTGCATATGTTCTTTGTTGTGGCCATGCCTTCTTGCTGCTTGTTGTTGTTTGACCATGTGGATGGCAGCCATTTTGTGTAGCTGCTAGTGGGCTTTTGCCATAGGCTTGCATGGTACTTTGTTGTGGCCATGCCTCCGTGCTGGTTGTTGTTGTTTGACCATTTTGATGGTGACCATTTTGTATAACCAACCAGTGTGCTTTTGCCATAGGCCTGCATGGGATCTTTGCTGTGGCCATGCCTCCTTGCTTGCTGTTTGTTCCTGTGGCCATTTTGAGCAACCATTCTTTTTTCAGTTTTCAAAGCCATCTAGTATATAGAGGCTTACGCCTTTGTGCTTTTTTTTGTCAAAGTTGTTTTTATTGTGGGTTTCAAAACATGACTCAGGGCACAATCCGCCCACATGCCCTCGCAGGGGTCTCCAAAGTGCAAGGTACAACAGTTACATCACTGGCATACAATGAATCTGAGCACCCCATTGCTACCGTGGACCCATTTCCCAGCCTTAACACTCGAGTAGGTATTGGTGGTGGGGCGACTGGGGAGCGGTTGACACTGCACATATAGGGGACCATCAGGAGGAATGCTATCAAGTCTCTGGGTGTCCCCACGTTTCCTCTTCCTTCAATGCCCCCGTGACTGCCAAAAAACCAGTTTGCGCCACTGGCCCGCCAAGACCCCCAAGGAACTCGAAGAAGATCATCAGTGGGTAGTGCACGTCGAGTCAAGAAAAGGAAGAAAAAGGCGCCAAACAAAGAAGAAAAAACCCCAACCTGTCCCCCCTCCCCCCAGATCACCCCAAAGAACCCCCCTAAACCCCCCCACCCCCTCCCTTCCCCAGTGGTAGTAGAACGGCACTAAGGTGTGTTCCATTTGTAGAGCGGATCTCAGATTTGGAATAGGTGAAGGGCCGTGATCGTGGAAGGGCATACTGCCGAAGGTAGATCCTGCGACAGAAAGGAGACCAAGGGACCCCATCGGAATTCAAAGTTCTTGAAATCCTCACGGGCTATATTAGACATACGTTCTAAGCTAAGTAACTGCCACAGGCGGGAGTGCCATAGAGACAGCGCAGGCGCCTCCTTCCTCTTCCACACCGCCGCTACAGCCAGTTTAGCTGCCCCCATACACAGCCACATGATCCTTTTATCGGCCCTGGTTTGATGTTCAAGTGTAGGGCCCCTAATTCCCAGTAGAGCTTCGGCCATAGAGGTCGGAACAGGGTATCCCAGGATGGATTTGATCTGTGCCAGGATCTCCTCCCAGAACGGTCGAATGGAGGAGCAGTCCCACATCTGAGTGTGTACATCAACAAGAAATTAAACTTCCTGGCTCATAAACAGTACATGGTAAAATATATACAAAGCGCTGACCTACGCCTTCTGTGCTCTTGCTAAAAAGCTCAGTAGCACTTCATTGAAATCATTACTGGGTGTTATTACAGCGAAATTCCTTGTTACAGTAACCAACGTAAGTTGTGTCATGCATGGGAAAAATGCATAATTTCTGGACAAATTCAAATAGTGTTTATAAGCGAGCTCTTGGACTACCATGGAGTGCCTCGCCTGCACAAGTCCGACTAGGTTCCGGGTACGTGCAGCTAATCATAGTAAGAAGATACCTCACCATTAAAACATGGTACAAAGTACTGTTAAATCAAGTTGCCCTCTAGTCAGAGCTCTGTGGCAGTATGCGGGACCCTTGAATCAGGTACCTACTCGTCCCGATATACCCCAGCCCCCGCGTCCTAGCGCCATGTCGTCCTAAACAAGTTCCTCCCCTAATGTTTGCTCGTACATCTCCCTGGTCTTTAGATAATCTTGCCATGGACAATTCTACCCTATCCACAATGCTGATTGAAGCTCCCGACCAACAGACCCCATTATAGAAACACCCGGCGGATCGCTCAAGCAGGTATTACACCGTTTTTTTCCGCTCCGGACTTCCAACCCTGCTCCACTTAGCAATCATGCCTGTATTCACAGGTGTTTTTTACTTGTTTGACCATCTTTTTCCAATTACTCCGCTGAGGCTTGCACGCATATCCACTTTGCCCTTAGATAATCCTGCCATAGAAACTGCATCTCTACTCAACACGTAGATTGAAATACCAGCCAAACAGATCCCTACATTGGAAAACGTGACGGACCGAGTGCACAGGTATCTATTCTTCCATCATTTTTCCCAGCCTCCTTGTCCCTCGCTGAGTAAAGGAATTAAGACTACCTACCCTGGTGTGTTCCCCTTTCTGTACGAATTTCTTTCTCCTTCCCCAGAATCAAACCCAAGTTAATCGCTTTTGGAACACCAACACTTATGGTTCCTGAGACACAGAATTCTACTGAATAAGGTATTTGGGCCGCCTCAAAACCACAGCATTCTGTTCCTTTACGTTTTGGAATTTGGACTTAGTCATTAGCTTTTATTGGAATCTATTGTTATTTCCCTCTGCAGCCTACATTACACATCTACAGACTACCCTTCAAAGGCCACTCTCCATTTCACCACTTGTCCCTCAGGTACTTTCAAACTTCCTTTTATTTCCTTTGCTCAACTATCAGCACCCACCCTCACTAAACCCTATGCCCCCGTTTAAATTGGGTTTTTCGAGTCTTTATCCCATTTTTTCAAAATGGCAAGGCTGAGATGTATATCTATTCTCTTCAATGGAACTCCTAGACTCTGTAGTAAACCCCAGTTCATGTAAATAGTCAGTCAGGATGGGCACAAAGTTGTATATATATATATGTAGATAGTAGGGCAATTTTGTGATTTTTCGAGGCACTCGTTTTTAACCATAAGTCTGTAAAAACTGTAAAAATTGAAACACTGCATGCTTATTTTGAATGTATATGATTAGGACAATACACTGACACTGATATGTATCTTTATGCATTTTTTGTTTGCATAGGTTCATTTGGAATATTCATGGCTTCCTGATGAAGGCTCACAGCCGAAACGCGCGTAGTAACCTTTAGCCATGTTTTTAGATTGAAATGATTAGTTGGATCAATATCCAAAAATAAAATCTCTGCATAATGAATTGTAATGCAATGTACGGCAAATTGAAATGAACAAATGTGTACAGCATTCCATATATGTTGATTGTCCATCACATATATATAGGAGACAAAAATGATTGCTTTTTAAACGATAACTGAATAACAAAAAATAAAATATATATTTTTGTACCATGCACCATGTTTAGATACAGTTATTACTGTCTGATGTCAGTTTATGTCCACTAATTACCTTTGTTCCTAATTATTTTTTTTTTCAACTGATTTGCATATCCCGAATTAGGAACTATAGTCGAGGGTACCCCCTTTTTTCTTGCATACAGTACCTGGGAAGAAGCCCACTTTCAGCTTATAGCAAATACCTAACGTCTTCACTGCAACAAACAATACAATCGACTTATGGCACCTAGATTTACCGTTACTGGTGTTCTGCTGTGCCATCGATAAATCCACCAATATGATAAGCATACATTCACTGCCTGGTCTCATGCTTAGATGGCAATACAATCATATGACATCTTAAAACCAGCAGCATCGGTCAGCACGACTTACCCACCGCATCTAAAGAGGAAACTGTTGGCCATCAGGCTTCAGGCCCTGACATCTTTGGCCAATCAACCAGTATCGATGCCCCTAAGGAAGATATTATACATCTGTTTTGCATATGTCCAGTGCTAGAAAAACAATGAATTTGCTGCTGATATCCCTTTCCAAAGAACGGGTCATTCAAATTTGTAGGTCAGCTTGTCATAAAGTGTCTTGACTCTACGGATCCGAATATTAATTGTAAACTATTGAAATTCCTGGCACTACATGGAAAACTAATCTCTGAATCAGTATAAACCACTGAGGCTTTTGTGCAATTTTGCCATGCTATCGCGCATCAATAATCACGTCATCAAGACGCATAAGACATTCTGGTACTTCAAGTTCAACTGATTATGCAAGAGCGGATATAGGTAAAGGTATTCTAATTCTATTACGATAGTCACAGCTCTTTTTTATTAAACATACACTAAGAATTTTATGTGTGGGTAAAATCACCTATTCATACTTTTCAGCACTTTACCAAACCAGCACTAAGACTGGTGGCCATCATTAGAACTTCAAAAAAAGCAGGGTCCAGTGGCCCTTTATATTACTTTGCTTACAGTACAGTACAGTTTTAAAGGCTAGTCAGGTTTAGCTAAAATGAAATAGAAATGTATTGTGTACCATTTGGCATTGTTGTAATGTGTTTATCCTTTGTATTTCTGAATATATAATGGTTTTAATTAACTAGGCATGATGAACAAATAAATACATTATTTAAATAAAAAAATAAGATTCCCACAGTTTTTTTCACACGTTCAGCCCATTTTCTTAGTTAAAATATTGGGAGTGTGGTATAAACACACAACTTGTATTTCTGATGCACCAAAAACTCCCATTTTCTCCCACATGGGAACTTGTACTTGGGCTTCTTTTGATTCAGAGTCTGGTGAGATAGAATTTGAGACATTACTCCTTCAAGGCATTTCTGCAGTGTCTCAGCCTTTCACTTGGTTCATGATTCACCAATGGCTCACTGTATTCATCCATTTGGGATGCTTTTTTGAGTGTGGATATGAAGAGTTCAGACTAGTCAGAAGACTGCTTGAAGCCATAACTGTTATGTTTATTCCTATGTTCCTTATGTTCGGAGAGCGAGGAATGGAATGCTTGTTGCATTCTCACACCTCGTTCCAGCCCAGGAGTCAGTTATTGCTTGCTCGTGGACTGGTAGCCTTGCTACCTGGCTCTCGTCTGTTCCATCAATAAACGGATTCTTCAAATAACCTGAAGTCATCCATCATTACAATTGGCGAAGACGAGGTTACCCATGCTTTGGAAGATTTTCTAACGAAAAAAAAAACGGAAGAAGGAATTTCTTCAGAATCGGAACCTTTAATTTCTTTTAAGCATGAGCGAATTTTGCGAATCTTGCGTTCGCGAATTTTGCGAATTTGCGAACTCACAATCCGCAAAATCCGCGAATTCTCGCGAATTTGCGGATTTTTTTTGTGTTCGCAAGGATTTCTGCCAGTTCGCGAGGGTTTTGTGCCAGTTCGCAATTGCGAACTTACATGTCGGCTCGCAACGGTCGCGATTATGTTGTTTCTACGTCTGGTTCATCATCACAGGTTCCCAGCACCCTCTGTTTCACCCCTGCCACCCTCTGTTTCACCCATGCCACCCTCTGGTACATCAATGCCACCCTCTGGTTCATCATCACTGTAGATTATGGGGGGAAAAGCAAGCACACCTGCCCTGCTTCAACTGACATGAATTAATTTGGGGTTGATTTATTAATGTGTCACTGTTTTAAAATTCCAGTCTGGCACCTGCTTCCTTATCTGTAATTTGCTTTCTGTTGCAGTGCAATTTTTTTTCCAGGACCTTTGTGGCCTACTTGTAGCTATTCTATGAGCCTGCTGTGAGGGTCAGAGCAGGGTCATACAATTGTTGCAACTAGCAACTGAACTCTGGAGGGGCCCCAGTCAGGAAGCACTACAGGGAATGGTTACTAATGATGAGTTTGAACTTTTGAACCTGCTGAATGCTTTCACGTTTGCAAAACTCGTTTTTCTGCAGAACAGCATTACAGCAATTGTAATGCCCCAAACAAGCTTACTTGTGAAAGTTGATTTCTAATCCAAAAGTGATCCAAAGAAAGTCAAAAGGCCTCAAATCCAAAAAAGTGCAGGCAAATGTCAACCTGAGGAGTTATTATGATAAAAATCATCATTTTCAGAAGGTCTATGCTGCTTGCTAGTGGATTTCTTGTGCAGAATTGCAATTTTTGTAATTTCGCGAGTGCAAGATTGTTGCTGCCCGCCGCACCTACATGTTCGCAATTGCGAACTTACACCGCACGCCGCAAAATTGTATCACCAAGAAAAAAAAATCCGCTGCGTGCGAATTTGCGGATTTTCGGTAAATTCGCGAGCGTTCGCGGATTGCGAATTTACCGAAAATCCACAAAATTCGCGAGTGGAACGGATTTTCCGCCCTGTGTTCCGATGAGATTATAAGTGAGTAGTCGGAATTTTGGTTGTTGTGGCTTTACCGTTGGTGATTGCCCGCTGCGTCTTTCAAGCATCACCAAATGTGATGAAGTGCGCGCAACGAAATTCGTTTTATTTATTTATATGTTTACTTACCTGTTAAAGTCTGTAATCCATACATTACTACCCCCCCCACCCTTTCCCTCCCCCTCCACACGACACCGCCCTGCAGGTACACCTACTACCGGCCGCGGCTAGTCAAGGAAGCTCATTGCTTTTATAACACTGTATGATGTTACCAAGTAAAAAGTATGCCCTTTGGCCTCAACTCAGCGGCTACTGCTTTTCAGCGCTTAATGCACAAATTGCTTAATTGTTTTTTGCATGTAAAATTTCTTTTGGAAAGCAAAAATGTTTCACAGTTCAGTGCCTTTTCTCCATGTGTTTTAATACATTTACAATATTCATTTAATTCTCTATTTGGCCTAGTCTGCCAATGGGCCAGCAGCCAGTAGGCCCAGTACTAATCATGGTTGCATGAAACAACTGTTGCTGTGGACTGTGTTGAATTGAAACATTATTCAGTTTCATGGATGGCATTAGGCTAAACTACAAAATTAGTGTTTGTGGATATTTAATTTTTTTTCTGCGAACAGTGTTTAGTTGGGGTAATATATTTGATGCCTTTTTTAGGATGTGTGCTATTGTAAAAGTTTATAATCCAGTTAAAATGTGTCTTTGGCATTGCTGAATTATTGCTGTTTTCTACTGTGTTACAGTGTGGGAGTGTGTTTGTTTTATGTCACCATTTGTCTTTTTTTCCTATTCCATGTGGCCATGGGCCATTTTGTATAGTCCATAGGCCTGCATGTTTTCTTTGTTCTCCTTGCTTGTTGCTTTACCATGTGGCTGGTGGCGCTTTTTTGTGTAGACACTACCAGCCAGTATGTTTTTACCATATGCCTGCATATGTTCTTTGTTGTGGCCATGCCTTCTTGCTGCTTGTTGTTGTTTGACCATGTGGATGGCAGCCATTTTGTGTAGCTGCTAGTGGGCTTTTGCCATAGGCTTGCATGGTACTTTGTTGTGGCCATGCCTCCTTGCTGGTTGTTGTTGTTTGACCATTTTGATGGTGACCATTTTGTATGACCAACCAGTGTGCTTTTGCCATAGGCCTGCATGGGATCTTTGCTGTGGCCATGCCTCCTTGCTTGCTGTTTGTTCCTGTGGCCATTTTGAGCAACCATTCTTTTTTCAGTTTTCAAAGCCATCTAGTATATAGAGGCTTACGCCTTTGTGCTTTTTTTTTTGTCAAAGTTATTTTTATTGTGGGTTTCAAAACATGACTCAGGGCACAATCTGCCCACATGCCCTCGCAGGGGTCTCCAAAAGTGCAAGGTACAACAGTTACATCACTGGCATACAATGAATCTGAGCACCCCATTGCTACCGTGGACCCATTTCCCAGCCTAAACACTCGAGTAGGTATTGGTGGTGGGGCGACTGGGGAGTGGTTGACACTGCACATATAGGGGACCATCAGGAGGAATGCTATCAGGTCTCTGGGTGTCCCCACGTTTCCTCTTCCTTCAATGCCCCCGTGACTGCCAAAAAAACAGTTTGCGCCACTGGCCCGCCAAGACCCCAAGGAACTCGAAGAAGATCATCAGTGGGTAGTGCACGTCGAGTCAAGAAAAGGAAGAAAAAGGCGCCAAACAAAGAAGAAAAAACCCCAACCTGTCCCCCCTACCCCCAGATCACCCCAAAGAACCCCCTAAACCCCCCCCACCCCCTCCCTTCCCCAGTGGTAGTGGAGCGGCACTAAGGTGTGTTCCATTTGTAGAGCGGATCTCAGATTTGGAATAGGTGAAGGGCCCTGATCGTGGAAGGGCATACTGCCGAAGGTAGATTCTGCGACAGAAAGGAGGCCAAGGGACCCCATCGGAATTCAAAGTTCTTGAAATCCTCACAGGCTATATTAGACATACGTTCTAAGCTAAGTAACTGCCACAGGCGGGAGTGCCATAGGGACAGCGCAGGCACCTCCTTCCTCTTCTACGCCGCCGCTACAGCCAGTTTAGCTGCCCCCATACACAGCCACATGATCCTTTTATCGGCCCTGGTTTGATGTTCAAGTGTAGGGCCCCTAATTCCCAGTAGAGCTTCGGCCATAGAGGTCGGAACGGGGTATCCCAGGATGGATTTGATCTGTGCCAGGATCTGCTCCCAGAACGGTCGAATGGAGGGGCAGTCCCACCAGATGTGTTGGAAGTCCCCCAGGAGGCCATATCCCCTCCAGCAGCGATCCGACGTGCCAGGGAAGATTTTAGCTAATTTGGACAGATATAAATACCAGTCCATCATTACTTTCAGGTGGGCTTCCCTGAGCGCTGTAGATTGGTTGAACTTAAGGATATCTGACCATAGGTGAGTCCAGTCGTCCGCCGTGATATCGCGCTGGGCCATCCCCTCCCACCAGGCCTGGTATCTCGGGCGAGGGTTAGTTTCCGTGGTCAGCAGAAGCTTGTATAGTGCTGAAATCGCCCCTTTCATAGATTTAGTTTTAAGGAGGAGTAATTCAAGGTTCGTGAGAGGTCTAGTGGCTCCCTCCCTGATCCGGGGGTCTAGGGCCCAATGTAACAGTTGTGCATGGTGATATCTTTCACGGTCCCCCACCTCATATTCTCTCGTGCAGTTCGCAAAGGTAAGTGGGTCATAGTTGTGGAACAGGTGTGTCAGTGCGAGGCAACCTCCCTCCCTCCAGGCGTCAAACAGTCCCTCCAGCTGTGCAGGGGGGAATTGTGAGGAGAAATGAAGAGGTGTCAGTGGCGAGAGGAAAGTCGTCCAACCCTCCCTTGTGGCTACAGTGTCGCATACCTTGAGGGTGGTGCGTATAGGGGTGCTGAGGTATGCGTTCGGGGGCCTATCTTTCTTCGTGCACCAGATCAAGTCCCATATCGTCCTGCCTGCTACACTGCGGTCCATGTAGAGCCAATGCTTCTCCGACTCCATCTGCGTCCATTCAACCAAGATGCGCAGTTGGGCTGCTTTGTAATAAAGTTTAAGATCAGGGAGCCCTGCTCCTCCCTCCCGTTGTGGCCTCCGAAGTATGGAGAAGGCGAGACGGGCCCGTCCTCCCTGCCAAATGAAGCGTAGGATCATTGTTTTAATGCGCTTAAAGAAGTCCTCCTTTAATTCTATGGGGAGAGCCTGAAATAGGTATAGTAATTTGGGGAGGAGCGTCATTTTTATAGCGTGCACGCGTCCCAGCCAGGAGAGGAAGAGTGGCTTCCATCTTGTCAGTTCCGCTTGGATACGGGCTAGGATAGGGGGAAAGTTGGCCGAATACAATTTCTCCAGTGTGGGCGTGAGTTGCACCTCCAGATATTGTATGGAGGAAGGCGCCCATGCCAACGGTGTCAGAGAGCGGAGAAGCAGGGACTCCGCATGGGAGAGGGTCAAGTTGAGTACATGGGATTTACTCAGATTAACTTTAAAGCCTGCCGCCAGCTCAAAGGAGCTGAGGACCTCCTGCAAGTGTGGGAGTGAGCTACTCGGGTTTGACAAGGAGAGGAGGACGTCGTCCGCAAAGAGGGAAATTTTATGTGATTCCCCCGTGAAGGGGAGGCCCTCTATTCCTGGATGCTCCCTTACTGCTATAGCTAAGGGTTCTATGCTAAGGGCGAATAATATGGGGGACAGGGGGCAACCCTGCCTGGTTCCCCTGGTATGGCCGACGGAGGAGGATTGCACTCCGTTGACGGAGACTTTGGAAGTGGGACGTCGGTAATTAGCCTGGAGCATCTTATGAATGCGGAGGAGAAGCCAAATCGTGCCAGGGTGGCCCATAAGAATTGCCAATCGACTCGGTCAAATGCTTTTTCAGCATCTAGACCGATTAACAACGCAGGAATTTTAAATTTGTTGGCTTTTTCGATTAAATGGACGATACGGCGGGTGTTGTCGTGTGTCTGGCACCCTTTTATAAAGCCCGACTGGTCGGGATGGATGATGAGTGGTATAATGTCCGTCAACCGCCTGGCCAGAATAGAGGAGTACAATTTTGCGTCAATGTTCAATAGGGCAATGGGGCGGTAGGAAGAGCAGCAGGTGGCATCCTTCCCCGGTTTAGGGATCACAGCGATTACCGCCTCTGCCATGGAGGCAGGGGCGTCGCCCTCCAGGGCCATCTGATTGAAAAGTCGGACTAGATGTCGACCAATGTCCCCCATGAAGGTTTTGTAAAATACGGCCGTGTACCCATCCGTACCGGGAGCCTTATGGGGTTTCAGGGCTCTGATAGCTGTTTGCACTTCCTCTAGGGTAATAGGCGCTCTAAGGGTCTCATTCCATTCTGGGGAGATTTGCGGGACAGGAAGATCCTTGAGAAAAGCCTGCTGGTGAGCCGTGTTGGGGGTGTTAGCTGTGTACATGAACTGTATTTTATATTATCATATATCTTTTTTTGCATTTTTCACCTGCATATATACCTTGTCTCCCAAATCCTAATGGGTTTCTCATGGTAGTTCCCTAGCTCATTAGCAATCATTTTCTTTTCTTTTTTTAAATACTTGTTTCCTTCTTTTTTTTTTTTGATATTAATTTTGTTTTTTGGTTTTTTGAATTTCTTTTAAAACTTTTTTTTTTTAATTTTTGCTTTTTTTAAATATTCTGTTTCACATTTTCCCAACATCTATTAACCCCTGTCTGACATAGGTGCACCACTGCACAAAAGCACTAATTTTTTTAAGGATTATTCCATTGTCACCTGCACCTCCCTGAATGTCACATAAACAAACAGTCATGTATGTATGTTGTTGCTCTTTCTCATCCTTCCTGATTGTAAATGAAACTTTATGTTGGTGTGGTTTTACTTTTGAATGGATAGACTGTATTGGTGTTAATTCTTTACAACTTAGGTAACCACAATAAATGAAATTGTTTGTACTACTAATTCAAACAGCAAAAATGCCGCATTTCACAAAAGTTTTTTTTGCTTGTTTGCTTTTAGATACACAAGAGAAGAGACATCACCCATTGTACCGCCAGACAGAAAACCTGTACAGTTGACGCATGACCACATACAACATGTGACCTCAGTACTCACATCTCTTCAGCTTGTGAAGCTAAGTTCCAATGCCAGGTGACAGCTACAAGATGGCCCCAAAGAAAGGTGCTTCCAAAAAAATGGCCAGTGATAAGAAGGAGCTTACCACCACTGGTATACCTCCCCCGACCTTTTAAGGGCAACGTTATGTGTCTGCTGCACCAGCCTCCAGGGAGCAAGCTGGGAGTTGCACCACCGCATAAACAGCTCCACCCAAACCTAGTTTCAAGCCCATGCATGGCACAGAGGCAGCAACTGTAATCCCGACATATGTAAAAGAAACAATTGATGGACGGGAGGCTTGCTTCCAGTCCAGGAAGGACCTGTCATGGCAGTTCAGGCTGGACTGTTCCCATTGGGCGCACGGTCAAGACTGATTTGCATATGGCTGGGTACAAACTGGAATGGCATGGTGAGCAAAAAATTAATTTAGGCCCAGCTCTCTGTACTGGGGTGAATGTACGACATTGTTCTGCATTCTGTCCATCAATTGTTCTTTTTGCATTAGTCACCCTGAGTGGGAGGGTTTGCCCAGACGTGGGTCCCGTGCTCTCCATGCCACTGGAGTGAAGCTATCCTGGCTGATGAGGGCTGAAAGCCCAAAACCGGTCCTGGGATGCTTGTTTCCAGTCCAGGGAGGACGTGGCCTGGCAGTTCGGGCTGGACTGTTCCCATTGGGTGCAGGGTCAAGACTGATTTGCATATGGCCGGGTCCAAAATGGAATGGCATTATGAGAAAAAAAACAATGGATTTAGGCCCAGATCTCTGTACTGGGGTGAATGTATCTCATTGTTCTGCATTCTGTCCATCAATTGTTATTTTTGAATTTGTCACCCTGAGTGGGATGTGTATGCCCAGACGTGGGTCCTGTGCTCTCAATGCCACTGGAGTCAAGCTATCCTGGCTGATGAGGGCTGAAATCCCGAAACTGGTCCTAGGAATCTTGTTTCCAGTTCAGGGAGGACCTGGCCTGGCAGTTCGGGCTGGACTATTCCCATTGGGTGCAGGGTCAAGACTGACTTGCATATGGCTGGGTCCAAACTGGAATGGCATGGTGAGCAAGAAAACAATGGATTTAGGCCCAGATCTCTGTACTGAGGTGAATGCATGACATTGTTCTGCATTATGTCCTTCAATTGTTCTTTTTGCATTTGTCACCCTGAGAAGGATGGGTAAGCCAAGATGTGGGTCCCATGCTCTCCATGCCACTGGAGGCAAGCTATCCTGGCTGATGAGGGATGAAAGCTTGAAACTGGTCCTAGGATGCTTGTTTCCAGTACTGGGAGTACCTGGCCTGGCAGTTCTGGCTGGACTGTTCCTATTGGGTGCAGGGTCAAGACTGACTTGCATATGGCTGGGTCCAAACTGGAATGGCATGGTGAGCAAATAATCGATGGTTTTAGGCCCATATCTCTTTACTGGGGTGATTGTAAGACATTGTTCTGCATTCTGTCCATCAATTGTTCTTTTTGCATTTGCCACAGTAATCCCTGCAATGCCGAACAGCAGTGACGTTGATTTGGAGTTATTTCTTCTGCAATGTAGTTCCCAATCGTTGCTGGAAACTACGCTAAAAGGACGGCAACAGCTGCAGCCAGCAATAGTAGTTCCTCATGAAGTAGGAGCACTTTAGGAGATTGAACTATATGCTGAGGAAGTAGAAGAAGCCCTCCTTCTGAAGACTGATAGTTTTCCAGATCTCCAGGATTAAAAAGGAAGGGTATTGCACCATCTTCTTCTCCAAGCCACCCTTCTGATGATCAAGTCTCTACTTGGATCCTGCCTCAGTCTGGAACATGCCAGGAGAGCCAAGAGAAAAGAAAGGTTCCTAAAAGCCTATGGATGAAGAAGAGGAGGATGACAATACCCCAGTCATCATGGATGTTAGCCATGTCCCAGAAAAGACCAATGGTACCCCATCTCACCCTGCTCTAACGGATGTAGCACAGATACCACCACTGCCAGCTTTCAGATGTGCAAGGCCCCGGTGACCTGCATCCATAGGCACCTCAGTAGAGGTAGGCACTACAGAGAGGCAAACATTAAAACACCCCCCTACTGCCACTTCTTTGGACATTGGCAGTGGCACCAGTGTCACAAAGTGGACCTCCACAGTTTGGGACTTTACGGTTAGCAAGCCAGAGGCAAACATTACCATATGCTCCCTTTGCAAGGCAAGTGTCGGTATAAGAAAGCTTGGTATAAACTATGGTACCAGAGGCCAAACACCCCGTAATCCTCTGGGAGGTGCACCTTAGCAAAAAAAAAATGCAAATGGTCCCTTTTCTTTTGTGGAAGGAGTGGGTTTTCTAGATTTTGTGGCTGCCATCTGCCTGAAATGGAATGTTCGCAGCTGGGCCTATTGTGCCAGAGTTCTTGTTCCAGTGCTACATCACAATGTGCTGGAACAGCTTGGACAAGCTTTGTAGCAGAGTGCCTCCTGACGACATACATGTGGACCAGTTGCCAAGCTACTGGTTACATATGCATCAGTGCAGACTAGATCTCTTTTGTGGGGGGGTAGAGAAATTATATCAGCAGGTGTTGACACTGCTGGAATTTATAATGGTACACAGGAGAATGCAACCTTAGCCATGTTCACTATGGAGAAATCCTATACAGCTGCAAACCTTTTAGATGAAGTTAACACAACATCTTTGAATGGCTGCGACCCAGAAGGCTTAACATAGGATTTGTTGTCACAGACAATGTCAGTAATATAGTAAAGACCATGTCAGATTGTGGCTATTTCATGGTCCTGTGTTTGGCGCACGGTACCAACATTGTTGTATAGGACTTTCTAAAAAACAGAAGACTGAATCAGTAACCTACTGTCCAGCTGCAGAGGAATCTGCACTCATTGCAGCCATTCTTTTAAGGGCTGGAAGCATTTGAGGATCATTCATTATGATACTAGAAGGCCAGTTAAAGCCTCATACAGGATGCGCTAACACTTTGAAAATTGACTTATTACATTTTGCAACGTATGTTTCAGCAGTACAGATCGATCAATTAATATGTCATGCAAAGAGGGGATGCAACTGTGAAAGGCAAGATCATTTAGATGGACCAATGGGGCCTAGCCAAATGCCTAACAGAGAGTCTGCTTCTTTTTGAGGTTTTTGTACAGGAAGTCAGCAAGGAGGACTTATCTATCCCTTGCATATGCTACAGAAACGGCTAAAGGAGGTGTCTGAAATGTACATAGGTATGAATGAAAAAAAGAGATGCATGAGTTGGTGGAGAGCTTAATCCTTCGCTTGGCTGTTACTATAAGTCTGCAAAGTGACATTTTGTCATACTAGCATTACATTGGTGCCAATTCTTGATCCACAGTACAAACAATTACTGGCCACTGACCAATTTCATTCAGAAGGGGAGTTTTCATACAAGATATGGATTGCTGAGCAAGCCAGTGACTGATAAAAAGAATCACTGTGAATTAGAGGCCTACTTCCATGCAGAAGTTCTGGGATGCAAACTTCAACTTTCATACAGCCTAATGGCAGTGCTGTTGGCTCACAGCAGCCAAAACCAACAAGAACACAAGTAACAACAACAGGAACAGGAGCATTGTCCCCCAAATCTGCATTTGATTGGTTTCTAAAGGCTGGATAAAGTCAAGTGCAGAGACAAAGGTAAAAGATGTTCAGCAAGTCAGAGAACCAATGACAATTGAGAGGATGGTCTAGGCTTATCTGTATAACACAAGAGAGGTCAATCTGGGTCAAATCCTTTAGTGTCTTGGCATGGGAAGAGATGCCAGTGGTCAGCAGACTGGCAATAATGTATCTGGCTTGTCTGGTATCCAGTGTGTCTGCTGAGTATGTGTTCAGTGCAGCTAGTGCAGTTTTCATAGAGAGAAGGACCAGTCTCTCTGTTAGCGGACCAACGTCTGGGCAAACCACCTGAGTTTGAGGATTAATTCTACTTACCTGACTACTGAGTAGGCCTGGGACACCATAGAACTTTCTGTTGCTGAACTGCTTGGACAACAAAAGGATAAAGCTAGGTGGACATTATATTATTTTGTTTGTTTGTGTCTGACTGACCAATGCAGCCCCACTGTTTTAGACATATGGATGGCCGGATTGGAGTTAGACCAGTGTGCAGTGAAGAAGCCTCCCCCATTTCCCTTCAAGGACATTGGAGAGAAAATGCATGCCTCCATCCCATGCCAATACCTTTATTATCCCCAAGCAGGGTTGCCCCAGAATATTTGATTTACAAGACTGGTCAAAATGTGTTTTGTGAATCAATGAGGATCAGTAATGTACCACCGTGTTTGAATTTGAACAGTTAAGTAATGCACCAATGAGTGATATATGAGTGATTGTAAGTGTTGAAATGATTTACGTGGTGGCAGACAGTGAGGGTGGGTGACGGTGTTCAACTTTAATTTGTTAACTTGATTGTGTTTGTGATGTTTTACAATTGTGGTGGCCTTGAGCAATCATTTTTTTCTGAAGGTATTTTTTTACTTCCCCTTTGACACTTTGCGAGATTTGTTTGCCAGGTCCATACTGCTTTATTTTCTTGTTCATACTCCTCAAAGACCAGACCAGTTCGTTCAGCAAAGAAACACAAAAAATGAATCAATGTTTCTCTTGGTTTTCATTAATAACATTGCACTACAGGTCGATCTCTCTACTTTGGGTCAAGAAGCGGAAAGAAGTTGGACATATTCGATAATCAGAGTCAGGAGGATGATGGAAGGACTCAGAGCAGAACTACCTCAACAACTGTCAGAAAAGGAAGTTATCAACAACTCCAGGGAAACCAACATGGTGATGATGACTCTAAGAGGCCTACTAAACTCTGTTTACTGGTGAGAGGTGCTTTGATTTGTGAAATGCAATGCTGCTTAGTGTGTTTGCTGGCTGGCTCATATTTGAAATAATGTGATTGGGTAGGGGGCCTGTTGTTGTAGATACCTGTAGACAAACTTGATAATGTCAAATCATCACATTATGCAAGTGCTAGGCCAAATGACAGTTGTGAGTTTGATCTGCCAAGTACATGCAGCCACTTGTCTGTGATTGTTGGTTGTTGTAATTGCGAACACTTATTTGATCACACATGAGTTATAAAATGAATGATTGCAGAGAACTACGCTCTTGATCTGCTACATATCTTCTTGGTACACTCCTCATGAAGCTTACCTTCTGTCCTTCTCCTTGACTCTACAATTTCGTTTCTGTTTTGCAATCTGCCTGCCATTTTTTTCTGCTGCAGAAAAGGCAAAAGCACCATAACACTCATGCTTACCTCAATGGACAGCTTCAGCCAGGCACCCAAGATAGACAGATAATCCAATAAGAATGCAGAAGAATCTGCCGAATTTGCCAATACAGTATAATTTTCTTTTAAGAATCATTTTTTAGAACTGTTTGCGTTCTCTTCACTCCTTCATAATTTGTATGTACTATTTTCCAAACCTAGGTGACAGGACATTTAAATATATAATAGTAACTTGGTTTAACTGTACTTTCTTATACTCATTCCTTTCTTTCCTTACCCAACAGATTGATGACAATCATGTGCTGCTCTTTGCCCAGATGAACATTGTCCTTGTGTAGTGTAGTGTTTGTCTTTGTTACACCTTTCTCCAAATCATCTGTACCATCCATTCATCAAAACCCTAACCCTCTTCCCTTGGTCTGTGTGAATTATTGAGGTGTGACTTAATTTACGCCATAAATGAATCACACACTTGGTGTGGCAGATATGGTGAAAGTGACACCAACTCACTGCATGATTTACTATCACCTAAGCAGTAGCCCACATTGGCCCCATTTATCCACCCTCGCATAAAAGTGATCTATATTATAGACCATTAATCATCAGAACCATCATTCAGGCCTTGTGTTGTGTAAACACTTAACCTTGTCCACTCCAGACTCTGAGTCAACTTTTTATGACTCAAGGACTTCCTAACTTAATTTGTAATTAAAGACTAACTTTCCATTGCTAAGAAGTTACTCTTGCTATTTTTTGTTATTTTTATCACCATCAGTTATTCTTTGTAGTGTCATGTAGTAGTCTGGTCTCAATTCTTTGTAAAGCTATGATATATTTATAACCCATTAACTCAGAGTTTTTATTTTCATTTAGTTGCCTGTCATAAATAATCCTTCTGAATAATCTTATAGTTAGAGCTCACCTGGGTGGGAATGAGACCTCGCATGTGAAGCTGTGATCTATTCCACATTATTGCTTAATCTATATTCAGGTAAGAGAACTATGGAGTAAAGTGAACTAGTTAAGTTAGTATGTAGGCAAATAATTGCTACTGCATACGAAATCATTTATCTAGGTTGTTGTAGGCAATATAGGTCATGGCAGCATTTCTCCTAATGGTCAAGATTGTTGCAGAGATATGCCCACCTATACCTAACCGGTATACAGATTAGAAAAAAACAGGCTGCATAAAAAGGCAGAAGTGCAAAGTAAAAGTAAAATACAAACAAACTTCTTCAGGCATAAAGCATGAAGAACTAACACTTTCCCTTTATTTTTTTACATAGAAAAAAGGTCCACCCCTTTCCCCAGACAAATTTACACATCCCCATTCAACAACCAATGTCCAACAAATCCCCTGGTCCCAGCTCTCTTCACACCCACTCCAACAACAGCAACTTCCTCCCACCAACACAAAAAAATTAAAAAGAGTTAGAAGAGGGAATTGTTTATTTGAGTCCAGAGCTGGTCCAAGCTCCACTCCATCCTGTCCAGGCAGCTCTCCACATTCTTCTTTATGTGGTCCAGTCACTGCAGTATGGGCTACAGCAATCTCTTGTCTTGGTCAGCTTGGGAGGGGTAATAGCAGTTCCAGTTAGGTCCCTTGACTGGCAGCGGCCCCGGTGATAGGATGGTCAGGAGGTTGGAGGCTGTGGCTAGCTGGCTGCACTTGGGCCTGGCTGAGAGGCAGATGTTCTGGCCTTTTCTTCCTCATCCACCTGGGCTACCGGGGGCCGATATTCCTGCTGGATCTGGTCCAGCCTCTGCCGCCAATATCACCTGCCTTTTTGGGTGGTACGGGTGGACTACCAGGATTAGCTATATCAAGAAATACAAAAAGAAAAAAGAGAAATTGTACACAATGCTCTGTGAAAACTATGATTTAAAATTAATAGGTGGCACAGTAGCAGTACATTGCTGGCCCCCTAGCGCCATTGGAATTTAATGTGATTATAAGTTGGAGAGTCACAAGGCCAATCTGATATTTTACTCACACATGCCTCGCATAAAAAGCACTGACTGTCTGGCAGAAAAGCATTAAGGCAGTATAGCACCTGATTAAAAAACTGTGTTTTGATTTCTATTTCTTTTTCTTTTAAAGGTTTTTCTAGAAACTAAACAGACACCTTTAGTGGAAAAATACAGTTAAATCACCTCTCATTAATGAGCAAAGCATTATGCACTATAGAGGACAATTTGTGTTGTGCTAAATTAATGGAGGCACACTAGCGTCTCAGGTACTTTGCTACTGTCTGCAGCTGGGGCAGTTTTAGTTGACAATTATCTAGCTTTAATCCAAATGGCCCTGCTCTTCTCCATGAGACATGTTGGCACTACAAGAGGGGAACAACTGAACGATTATATTCAGTAAAACCCAATAAATTCATGCTTTTATATATACCCCAGGCACCCTCCAAATGAACATAGTGTTTGCGTATACCTAGAGGTATTTTTAACATCACTCTTCTGGTTCCCTGCATGTCCAGTGCTGCTTTATCTAAGAACTCACATTCCATCTATGGTTGAGTCCACCCATGTAGTATCATCTTACCCGGGTGTGGCTGGGCGCCGATGATGAAGCATGTCATGATAAGTGAGTGAGGCCTCTACTCACATATCTTTAGATACCCTGAACTTCACAGTTAAAGCTGAGGGAGATTTTTGCATTTTAATCAGATTCCCCCTTTTATATTGAAACCAGAGTTTCGAGGGAGAATTCTGAGAGAAATTAAATTGAACCATACTATATATTGGAGTAGAACAAATGGAAAAGAAAATACCCCCCGCTTTGCACCATACCCTTTGATGACCATAAAACAAAGTCATCGACTTAGGTGAGCAGCACGCCCCTCTCCAGAAGACCTACCTTGCTCATTCATCCCAGTATTCCAATTATTCATTCATGTTTTTGTTCTTCCATAAATACCCAAAGCCACCATGATTTGAGTGTTACTTTTTCTCATCCAGTATTTCATCAAAATTTCCAATCCATTATGCACCATCCAGTATCCACCCTTTCTTTCAACCATCCTATCACCCATCCATCCCTTTACCCAATAATGCGCACCCTTTTATCCACCCATGCATTCTTTTACTCATATACCATTTCATCCATTTTTTCTTTTAACCTTCAGTTTTTTCCTATTTCTCTCAAGACATCATTTTGAGCACCTTTTATGTGAGTTTTTGCTGAGTTGCAGATAGAAGAGGCCATAACTGGTAAAACAGAGTCTTCATGATCACAACAACATCCTTGTAGCTAGTGAGTATAATAGTAATTGCCAGTAAGCAATCAATGTAACTTACCACCACCTGTCCCTACCGCTGCTTCTCCCCCTCCAAGTGACTCTCCTCCTCCTGCGGCAACACTTGAGCCAGTGTTACTGGTGGTCAGTGTGGCTAGAAAAAAACATTACACATTTTTAAGATGCTACATATGCCTCCCCTTAATTCTTTTTATCAAAAAAATACAATTGGGATATATTACTATAGTTCGTTAGCACTGTAGTATCTTCTAACAAACATATCACCCTGGGCAAAGCCAGGTAGTGAAGCAAGCCAAAAACCTTTCATACTAGATGGGCTGAGCTACCGCTTATGATGATCATCATGATGGCTCTGAGTCACTGAAGCACAATAAAAGGTGGAATAATGGTAGATGAAAGACATATGATGTTGGTTGTCAAATGCAATAGGACATTATCCTTTCCAGCCATGCTGCACTGTCTTGGAAACTGCTTTTATACTGTATATATGAATTACACAGCATAACATGGGGGGGGGTGGGAGGTGGTTCATGATCGTGGCCACTCTCTCATCAATTGTTAGAGCAAGAACAAGGAAAAGAAAGCCTTCTTAAGAAACCTACATGGTGAATATTATTTATAATACTAGCTTACTTGGTCCTGCAATCTTCACAGGAGACAGTATAGTACCATAGTACCAAAAATCTGTTCTTAGTCTTACAGTACCACATGATATACAAGAGAGAGGGAAGGATTACAAACAAAGCAAAAGATAAGTGAACTAGAGACTCCTACATACCAGAAAAAGTCAGCTAGCAAAATAAAACCATGATATAAGGTTAAAAAGGAAAATTACTTAGAAGGCAGAGGAAATAGAGCTACTCCATTGTACTTTGCACGCATGGGTTTGTATTCCATCATCGTACCAAGTGAAATGTAGATGGCAGGTAAGGGTGTCAGAGCAACTTTATTTCTCGCCAGCAACACCAGGCTCCAGGCAGTAATTCCTGTCCTGGAACCCAGCACCAACAATACCCCAAGATTCTACCCTAAGCGCACAACAATCATAAAAATCTACGTTAGGAAAATAATAATAATGCATAATAGGACTTACTTGGCTGGGCGGAGCCCTCAGCGGTTGCGCTGGTGGCTGGCGCCCTCACCCCAGTTCTTCCTAGACGCTCCTTTGAGCGGTCCCTCTTCTTTCCCTTGGGTGCTGATGAAAGAAATGAGAGAGAATAATACAATTGATTAGTTTTAGAGCTAATCTCCACTTATCTAAAACAGATCATCTGTAGTACTAGATTCAAGTCTGTCAGCTGTTGTTGAGTTGGCCATAATAATCCGAAAATCCCTATTCCGAAGTTCCTTAACAAACCCTACATTTGGAACTAATGCATTGCAAAGAATGATCTTTGCTTATATTCTGATTTCTCAACCCCCTTAATGGGCCAACCCAGTCTCCCTTTTTTTGCAATACATAGATGCCAGCCAGAGAGAGCACCAATGAGTAGGAATAAGAAGCACTGAACACCAGCCTAGCTGAAACTGAACCATATAATAATAATATTCAAACATAAACTAAATGTACCTCTGATTTTTTTTCTAGCATTGTAGAACACAAACACAAAATAATTATTAAGACTCACCAAGCCCCAGATTCTTGACATACGAGCAGGTCTAGCAGGTCCTGCTCCCAGCCAACAATGTTCACACAGCAGGGTGTCAGCTGCTGGACGGTGCGAAGAACCTTGCTGTGTGCTGCACAAAGTAGTGCACCCTCCCCAAGCACAGCTCATGCTCCAGCAGGGGCTGCCTACTGCCGGGCCTATCACCTGCTGCCAGCACGAAGGGGAAGTGGTGTTGCACCGAAAAAAACAGTGCTGCCACCTCCCCTCACTGAAGATATCCTGGGGCTGCCCACTTGGGCAGCACTGGTGTTCACAGGGTAGGTGGCTGGTTAGGGACCTTGCGCTGCCTCTACCCTGTTCCAACATGGCATGTGAGGGGAGAAAAACAGGGGAAAGAAGGAAGGGAGGAAGGAAGGAAGGAAGGAAGGAAGGAAGGAAGGAAGGAAGGAAGGAAGGAAGGAAGGAAGGAAGGAAGGAAGGAAGGAAGGAAGGAAGGAAGGAAGGAAGGAAGGAAGGAAGGAAGGAAGGAAGTTAGGAAGGAAGTTAGGAAGGAAGGGGGGGAAAGGAAAAAAAAAAAGTCCAAAAAGTCACACCAAACACACACATTTAAAAAAAAAAGTAAAATACAAAGACACAATAACACACACTAATATAATAAATAAAAATGTGGGGTAGTATTTTTAGGAGGGCAGAGAATTGACAAAATTTAGAGCAGATTGAAAAATAGGCCCAGCACCATGAACAGAATAGAGAAAACAAGATGACGGCACCCTTGCGAACTGTGTGGCACCATTCGCGTGTGAATTCTCACGCAAGGACACAATCCACGTTGCACTTGAGGCAAAATGCAACGTGAACGGGCCACTCCACTCAGACATACTGTTAGATAAGAGCATAGGAATGATTGAGGCACTTTAGGTAAGTCTGAAAAGGTAGATAAAAGTCGGTTTATTTCCTTATATATTTTTTAAAAGCTTTCCAATACCATTTAATACTTTAAAAATATTTCGGGGGTACTACCAGAAAAGGATCGCAGTGCTTAAAAAAAAAAAGAAAATAATTAAATATATACTGTAGTACACTATATTTCACAAATATAGTGGACTACAATGTATTTTTTATGTTGTACATATTTAATTAAGGTTACAAAAACAAAAAAAATAAAATTGCCCAAAAATTAAAATACACGGTACTACATTATATTTAATACTAGCTTACCCGTCGCGCTTTGCTGCGATCTCAGAAGAAAGGAAATTCAAGGAAGCTGGTTATGATAACATTCAATTTACATTGTGTCATTGTTATTGAAACTTATTCATTCTATTTTTGAAAAAATTTGTAAGTATCGCTTGAGCAGTGCGTTCTCGATTGGCTTCCAATCATGGTTCTGGTTGCTCTCCTGTTTCATTTGAGTGGGCTTGAGCAGTGCGTAATTGATCGTTTTCCAATCTTGATTCTCGTTGCTCGTTCATTTGAGAATTACGGGCTTGAGCAGTTTGTATTCGAACAGCTTCTAATCTTGCTTCCAGTTGCTTGTCTGTTTCTGAAGCTCGTAATGCCTTTTTCTTTTGTGCTTCTGATGTAGATTGACCAATCGATTTCCGTTTGGGGGTTACAACTGTCGACAATGATCGAAAATTTGCTGTCTATTTCAGTATTCGAAAGATTATGAGGGCCCTGGGGGGGCCGATTTAAAAAAAAAGTTTTTTGTCACAAACCTTCGCAGGAGTGTACTCAACAACTTCCCAAAGTTTCATGGCGATCGGATGAATGGTGTAGTAATGCATAAAGGACAAACAGACATACTTTTGTTTTTATATATATAATAGTGTACTACTGTGTATTTTTACTTTTTTACATTTTTTTCTTTTTCTAGCTCCACTCTCTGCTACTCCACTCAATGTTATTGCACTCTACACCACTCCACTCTACACTACTCCAGGCTCCACTGCTCCACTGTACACCATTCCACTTTATGCCACTTCCCTCTATGCCACATCACTCTTCGCCACCACACTGTATGCCACTACACCATATGGTACTCCACTCTACCCCCTGCACTCCATGCTACTGTTCTCATCGATACATCACTACACTATACGCCACTGTACTGCACTCTGCATCACTGCACTCTACTCTGTAGCACTGCACTCTGCTCTGAACCACTGAACTCCAGGCCACTGTACTCTATGCAACTCCCCTCTACATCACTCCACTCTGTGCCACAGCACTGACTGCAACAACACTGTATGCCACTACACTGTATGCCACAACACTGAACTCAACTTCACTGTACACAGTACACAGTATGCTACTTCGCTTTGCCCCACTCTACTCTACGCCACTTCTCTCCACCTCACTTCACTCTACTCCACTCGACTCCATGCTATTTCACTCTACACCACTCCACTCTACCCCACTTCAATCTTTCCCACTTCACACAACCTCACTTCACTCTGCTCCTTGCCAATCATCTCTCCGTCACTTTACCATATGCTACTCCAAGACACTGCATAAAAAGAAAAAACAATGATGGATTTACCTTGTGATATGTTAAAAAACAAATTTTCCCCCCAAAAAACATAACAATTCAATAAAAAAACAATGGTTAAAACTTATAGTTAGAGAAATTTCATTTATTCTTTCAATACAAACAAACTTAAACTACACAAACATTACCAATTCAAAGTTATAGTCAGAGCTTAAATTTATAATGTATGCACCACATTCAAATTACTATAACATTATTTATTCATTCCAAACAAACCAATTTTAAACTACACTGAAATTCCAAAGATATAGATATACCCTAAATTTTAAATGTAGGTGTCACCTTCAAATTGCTCTAACTCATTCACATCCGTACACAGTGTTGTCAACTCCTAGCCACAATTAATTAATTATAACTTGCGCCTTCTCCATGCACTGCTTCTACCTTTTCATTGTACATCACTTAAAGCATGTTAAATGATAGCGTTTGTAGCAAAATGTGTGACTTGTCTAATAAAATCATTTATGGAAACACTGTACATGGTAGAGTGACAAGTTATAGGTAAGGATTTTGGCTAAAGTGCTCCATCTCCATGCACTGCTTATATCCTTTTATATTACATCACTTGTAACATATGAAATTATATCATTTATATAAATACATATGAGATCTCAAATCACATCATTTGTGAGCACACAGTGCATGTAAGAGTGGCGAGATAGCTTTTTTGCTGTGTGGCTAGTAAACTGAAAACAGTGTGTATGGAGGTACACTAGTTATAATAATGTGAAGGTGGTGCATAGATTACAAATGTAAGGTGTGAGTGTAACTTTTTAATTTCTAATGCTTGTGTAGTTTAAGTTTGGTTTGTAAAGAAAGAAGAAATACAGTTATAGTAAAGTAAAGTTGGAGGGAAAATGATACATTTAAGGTATAACAATAAGTTTAGAATTGCTAATGTCTGTATAGTATACGTTTGGTTTGTATAGAAATAATAAATACAGTTGTCCTAACAATAACTAAGTTTTAACCTTTGGTGTTTTCATTGATATATATAAATATATCGTAGCAATCCTGGCCGCTATCAACTCGGTAACAAAACAGGCGCAGACCTCTTCTTCTCTCACAGATCAAACTTTGAAATAAAGCGCCATCACACCATCAAATGTGTCAGCAGAGGTGATTTATTCTGGCAAGTGCAGAGCAAGTGCTCTCCTTGACGCGTTTCGCTCCGCAGGCGGAGCTTGGTCACATGACGCGCCCAAAGTAGGTGTTACAATATGTAGTGATTAAAAAGCTCTATCACCCATAAAAAAGGGATGAAAGGAACAAATCGACATGATGGCATAAAATCAAATAATGAATTCGTTCAACGCGATGTGTATACAATGTAAACCAGGTAGATACATGATAGCAGTGAGAGAATAGTGCTCATATTATCAGAAAATGAATTCATTCATCGCGGTATGTATAAATTGTAAACAAGGCAGACATATGTTAACAGTGGGAGCATAGTGCTCATATTATAAAATTGTGGTGTGGTCAGATAAAATCTAGTACATGATGGTAAATGCATAGTCATTCAGAGTCCTAAAAGCAACATTGCCCAAAATTAATTGACAGATATAGGTTTTTGAATAAAAAGCTTAATCCAATGCAAAGTATGTTATTGAATGAAATGTGCACATAGTGTGCCTAAAACCAGATACATTCAAATGCAAGTTGCAAATCCGTTCACTAATGACCAATCCACAGTGTGCATAAGTTCCCCTTGCAACACAATGCGAGAAAGAAGTTTGAAACATGATGTGAAATATGCCAACTTAACTAAAGTGCTCGTGTCTAATGGGTGAAAAAAGATATATAAAAACATTATTATAGTCAGAAACAGCTGGAGCAAAAATTATGAAAATTCTACTGATTCATCTAATGTAAGTACACAGCAAAAAATGTGCATTCATAGACTTTAACAATCTTCAGAAGTAACCTATACCAGGACATGATGCTACAGAAACAACATGATGAAAACTCAGAAGCTCTAATTACAGAAAGTTATGGAGTTCATCAATTGCATTCAATCCATTTGGTGCCTTAGAATCAAGTAATAAAATGAAATACGTTTCTTTTTGTCTGAGAAGTTTCTCTCGGTCACCCCCCCCCCCCCCCGTCCGTGGTTAGGGACCGACCCCTAAAGTGTGTACTGCAGATCTTTCAGTTTGTTACCATGGACAGCTTTAAAGTGGCGAGCCACAGGATAACTGCTGTCTGAGTTGACTTTGGTTCGTATCTGCTGCAAGATGCGCTGATTGGCCGGCAACTTAGTGCTACCAATGTATGACAGATTGCAATGACAGGGTAATTGGTAAATGACAAAATCACTATGGCATGTGAGGTACTCATTAATGGCGATGGGTTTGTCATTAAATGCAGATTTGTAGTGTGTGCCATTTCTCGCAAACGTTCATGCTCGGCATGACGTGCATTTGAAAAAAAACGTTTTGGACAGCCAAGTACGTTTAGGTGTTAATTCAGGCTGGGTCTTATCCAATACGTCCTTCATGGAGGGAGCCCTCCTGAAGGTGATTGCAGGAAATTTAGGTAAGATGGGACCTAAAATAACATCAGTCAAAACAATAGCCCATTCTGAATTAATGATTCATCTCAATTTGCGTTCTTGTGATCAATAAGTGGTAATGAGACGAACAGAACCAGTAGAGCTAACATCAGAAGAAATCAAGTTTTTGGGGGTCAATAATTCATCCCTCGAAAGTGAAGACGCTTTCGAGAGAGCACGGTTCAAAAGTTCTAGCTTGTAACCGCGCTCAAGAAACCTTTGAATTGATTCAGCTAGGCACTGATCAGATGTGATTGGATCACTGCAAATTCTCTTGATGCGAATGAATTCGCCAAAGGGAATACTGTTTATGGTGTGGGAGGGATGAGCACCCCGGGCGTGGAGAATGGCATTGCCCGTCGTTGACTTTCTGTGTAACTTAGTGTGAAGCCTTCCCTGCTCTATGTAAACCTGCACATCTAAAAACTCAGCCGAGTTTGATGTGATCGTGGCAGTAAATTTTAAATTCCGAGTATTGATGTTAATCTCGTCTACAAACATTTGAGCCTGAGCCTGCGACCCTTTCCAAATGATACATACATCATCTGTGAAATGCCAGTAATGGGCTAGATGTGGAAGCCACTGGCTGTGAGTTTTACGCAGCACGTGCTCCTCCCACCAGCCAACATGTAAACATGAATAGCTAGGGGAGAAGCACGAGCCCATGGCAACTCCACGTTCTTGGTGGTAAATTTCATTCTCAAATTGGAAATGGATGTTGGTCAAACAAATCTTGATCGTTTCCACCAACATGATGTTATGATCGCGCAGCACTGCATTACGTGTATCCAAATAATATTTAATGGCCTCAATACCCTGGGAATGATTGATGCTCGTGTAAAGGGATTCAATATCCATCACCAAAAAACAGAAATCAGAACACCAATTCACATCTTTGATTTTAACTAAAAAGTCTGTAGTGTCCTTAAGATAGGAAGGAAGTGAAGTCATGTGAGGTTGAAGAAAAAAATCAATATATTTGGATACATTTTCATTAATACTCCCCCGTGCCGAAATAATAGGACGACCAGGAACTGGGGTGATCAACTTGTGAACTTTGGGAAGAAGGTAGACAACTGGGGTGATAGGATGTATAACGCTCAAAAATTTGGCCTAATCTTTAGTTATGAGACCCTTTCTTTGCCATTGATAGATGTTCTTTCTGGTGGATTCATTGCTTTTTAGCATGGCAAATTTGGTAGTTTTGGTTTAACACATGGGATCCCCCAACTGTTTTGTGGCTTCTATAAGATAATCTGATTTAGCCCATAAAACCGTGTTACCACCTTTGTCGGCGTTTTTTACAATCACAGATGGATTACTTTGAATTTTTCTAATTATTGACAGATATTGTTCATTGTTGTAGTTTTGTTGTTTCTTTTTCCCCAAAGTAACCCTGTTCATTTGTTTTAATTCAGCGACTACTCTGTCGCTGAAAACGTCTATGGCGTCCTTCGGCATGAGGGGTAAGAAAGTAGATTTGCTTCGAAAAGGACTGGATGCTGGTTTATTAACTGCAACAACTTGGCTGACAGTAGGAGGTTCTTGCGTGCTGTCCTCATGGGCTAAAGAAAGAAGTGATTGCAGGCCTTCAAGATTTCTCACCTGCAGAGGAACTACTGTTGTGTCCGCTTGTGCAATGTCACATACTTTTTTATGCAGGCATAGAATGCAGTTGGAAATATTTCATCAATTTGATTTTTCTGATTAATTTAAAAACATCTATGCGTGCTTGAGTGTACGAAAAATTGTTTGATGGACAATATGACAAGCCTAATGACAGAAGCTGTTCCTCCGCCTTTGATAGGACAAGGTCTGTCAAATTATTTACAGTATTTTGTTGTTTCATTGTGGTTTGTTCCAGTTCCTGCGAGAGTTGCCCCTTGCTGCGCCTCGCTTTGGAATTACGCCTCCTGATGCAGAGTTTTTGACTGCTGCTCTGCTCTGTTGCTGCTGAGGGTTGCGGAGGCGCAGGGAGTAGCGCCGGTCCTTGCTGACAAAATTCAGCTCGTCCACGACGGAGAAATCCGTTAGGTCGCTAGAGTCTGCAGAAGTGACTGACCGGTTGTCATCTGACCCACTATTCGAAGTTAGGGACACATTATCAGAGTCTGTAGGATCAATGTTGGTAGTGGTCGATTGACCCATAGCCTGCCCTGATTTTTGCTGTCCAGACATAGCCTTCCATTTGTAGGAATCATATTTCCTGGCAAAAGTGAAAATGCGACCTGTCGCATAATCGCGCTGATCACGCGCAAATGTTTGTATTTTGCGTTCTTGGATAGACTCCTCATATTTTTTCAAACGGGCTTCAATCTCTTTCCTGGTTTTGCTAATTAGGTCAGTTTCACCGGTAGCTTCTAGTAGTCCATTGATGCGCTCTATTTCCACAAGTAGAGCCTCTCTGTTGGATTGGGCTTACTTGATCAAGATGTGTAGCATGTTTTTTGAAGCCTGCAGATTGTTATCGGCCCACTCTTGTAGCATTTTCGGGTCCGGATTATCATATGTGGGAACAATTTAAACCCTGAGACCCCTTGGTACACGGTTGGCGTCACAGTACTTCTCTAGGGACTTTTTTTCCCACCATTTGGACAACTCATTGCGTAATAATTTCTCCAAATTCCTCAATAAGTCTTTGGCATTGCTGTTAACCGAGGTTCCCTGATTAGTAGTAGGCGGGGCATCGTTAACTGCCGGTAGATTTTCATAAAGCGCTTCAGCTGCCGTTTCTCTACTTTTCAGCGCGTCGCTGGAAATCATTGTTGCACAAAAATGGTCGGCTTTTGATAAAATACTGCCGCTTCACTGCTAGATGGCAATAATGTATTGTTTTCAGTAATAGGAGAATTATCCCAAAACCCGCTTTCAATAACAGTAGTTCACAGTTTGTTAGTACCGGGCGTCTTACCGGACTCGGCGTCCAAGGCTCGCAAAGGTCAGCCGACCTCGCTGAATCCACAAACGCCACGCCGTGCAGCAACCTGATACCGTCTCAAACGTAAAGTCTCTAAAAAGCGGTGGGCACAGCTAACAAAAAACTCATCCGAGTTCAAGGCACAATACTCCAAAGGGTAGCTGGCTGGAGAAAACGCTGAGCCTCTTGGATCTGGGCAGGTCCTGCGGAACCGGAAACAGCCAAAGTCCGGTGACGAAAATCGTAGCAATCCTGGCCACTATCAACGCAGTAACAAAACAGGCGCAGACCTCTTCTCTCACAGATCAAACTTTGAAATAAAGCGCCATCACACCATCAAATGTGTCAGCAGTGATGATTTATTTTGGCAAGTGCAGAGCAAGTGCTCTCCTCCACGCGTTTCGCTCCGCAGGCGGAGCTTGGTCACATGACGCGCCCAAAGTAGGTGTTACAATATATAGTGATTAAAAAGCTCTATCACCCATAACAAAGGGATGAAAGGCACAAATCGACATGATGGCATAAAATCAAATAATGAATTCGTTCACCGCGATGTGTATACAATGTAAACCAAGTAGATACATGATAAAAGTGAGAGCATAGTGCTCATATTATCAGAAAATGAATTCATTCATCGCGGTATGTATACATTGTGAACAAGGCAGACATATGTATATAAGATATAAAATAAACATTTCAAGAAGAAAGCAAGAAAGAAAATTACGTATAAAAACATTCACCTGCCTAACTACAAGACCTGATATTGTAAAATAAACATAAAATCATATGGTGTGAATTGATGCAAAAAAAGATATGCATATATAAACAAAAATCTTTCCACATATGAAATTTCACAAACACCTACTATTTCATCAACTAATAATTCAAATAAAGCCCAATAATAAACATTAAAAAGTACAACAGCAAAATTATACATATTCAATTCTCAATTCATTAAAGTTATCTATTTTGTTATATTAATTAAAATAATTGCAATATAAATTAAGTGCAGGGGATGTATAAAATACATTAAAATGATAAAACTTCATTGAAGTATAAGGGAAGGAGGGATTTCAATAATCAAGGTTCAATGTCACAGCTAAAAATTGAAGTGACGGCAAGATGGCGGCCGCTGCGATGGCCGAGAGAGCTGGCTCCCAACTACCTCCCTGCTAAACCTCTCCCTCCTTGATTTCATTTTCTTATTTTTATTTCTTATTTTATTTATCAAAGCAGAAAAACATTACAAATATCCAAAACAAAGTTCATTACAGCGCCCCACCCACCCCCCACCCCGACATCCGTCTGTACATTCAAGAGAAAGTCCAAAAAGAACAGTAGGCTAACAATTAATATTGCACAATTAACAACGAAAAAACCCATTAGCTAGGCAAAAAGAACAAAGAGAGGAAATAAAACAATAGAGAGCAAAAAGAATATCATCAAACTAAGAGTTTGTCTATAGCGCAGTATTTAGCTGAGAAAATAAAAAAAACATACAAAACGATCTATACCCCTTCTAACCAATTCATTAGAGGTTCCCTAATCTCTAGGCCTCTTTTTTGTGAGCGTCTGCCCTTTTTAGCATAGATAACACTCTCTAATTTACAAGTGGCCAGTAACCTGGCCTGCCATTTTGCGAACGAGGGAGGGTTCGGGTCTTTCCAGTGAGAGGCCAGGCAGATCCTGTAAATGGTCATGGCAACAAATATCAAGGAGTAAGTAGGATATCTTGAGCCAACACTACTCCTAGAAATTGTTGGACCTCTTTGCGATATAACTGTAAGTTAGGACATGTTGCAAACATGTGGATCTGGTCGGCCGAATACTCAGAGCATCTGGGGCAGACAGTTCCTCTCCCAGTTCCCCACTTTGCTACTTTGCTCGGGGTGATATAAAGAGAGAATCCAGACTTTTAAAATTGAGCCTGCAGCTTAGATGACAACAGATATTTATGGGCAAGATTTAGTGCTATAGGAAAGGTACTTTGGGAAACATTCAACTTCAATTGCCATTTTGCATCAATTTTCTCCAAGTCGTCTGGCATTTTGGCATTTAAAATTGAATAGATTCCACCATTCCGGGATATTTTACGTTCTTGTACTTTATCTATAAGTTCTATCCTTCCAAAACCAGCGAATCCGCCAGTTTTATGTATTAAGAAATTTTTAACAGCCAAATTGAAGAAAATCTGATTCTCATTTAGATCAAATTGATCCTTTTGCTCATCAAAGGGCCGTACTCAGGTCGGAGTAACTAATTCCCCCAATTTAGTTATTCCTGATCTATACCATTTCTGTTGGTATAGGTTTGTCCAAAGATTGGTGGCAAATTTGGGTTGTTTTTTTATGGGGGAATAATAATTTAATTTACCCAGGCCAAAAGTTCTCAGAATATTGGTAAATACCCAATATGCACTTATTAAAGTCTTAAACCGGACACGTTTATAATATCCAAAATCAAGCTGTCTCCATAGACATCCCATAGCGCTTTCCCCCAGGAGTAGTGTATATGGAGATGATAGTCCTGTAGCCTCGGGATCCAAAACTTCATGAAATAAAAACTTGCTATACTGTAGGACAGTTGCCCAATAATACAACTTAAAATTAGGCAGCGCCCTTTCCCCTCTTTCCTTAGGTAGAGAGAGTAGTTTATACGCTCTTCTAGGCTGTGAGTAGGCCCAAATAAATTGACAAAAAATCAGTTCGAATAAGTGCAAGATTTTCTTAATAAACTCAAGGGGAATAGTTCTAAAGAAGTAAAGTAACTTAGGGAAAAAAAGTCATTTTTATGACGTTATATCTGCCAACTATTGTTAGATGCAAATTATCAATTTACTTAAGGTATTTGTCAATCTCTGCAGCTAGTGGAATCAGATTTTCTTCTACTATTGTATCCACATTGGCCACTATCTCAACTCCAAGATATTTAGCTTTCGGAACTACCAGACTATCAGCAATTTTAACTTCCTCATTCAAAATTATCTGAGTTTTTGTTCTATTAAGGGCGTACACTGATAGCTTCCCAAACTCAAGAGCTTCGCGTTCTAGAGCCTTAATGGCCGATTTGTGGTCAGGGTGAATACCGCAAAATCATCAGCATAGGCCATGCCTTCTAACGGTGGCTATTTCTGTATTAGATTCGATTTTGGTGATTAGAGGATTGATAAAAAGAGCAAAGACAAGGGGTGAGCAGGGACACCCCTGCCTAGTCCCGTGTGAGATTTCAATCTGTTCTGTAAGCTGTCCGTTGATATTGATTCTGGCTACAGGGGTTTTATACAAGGCTTGAATTGCCTGCAGCATCTTAGGCCCAAAACCAGTCCTCCTCAACACGTCCCAAAGGAACAGCCCGGAGACCCGATCAAAAGCCTTCTCAGCATCGAGTAGAATTAATGCGATCAGGTCTCCTGACATCCTAGCGGCATCAAACAATGTGATTGTCCTTCGGACATATTCAGTAGGTTCCTTTTTTGGGATAAACCCATGTTGCCAACTGGATACCAAACCCTCTATTTTATTGGAAATTCTGGTTGCTAATATTTTTGAGAATATTTTAGAATCTGTGTTTATTAAGGTTATTGGTCTGAAGGAAGCCATCTCGAGAGGAGACTTGTCTTTTTTGGGGAAGATCACTATTTTAGCTGAGGACCAAGAAGGAGGTGGCGATGTCCCATTGAAAACTGATATGAACAATAAAGATAGGATTTCCTTAATTTGAGGTAGAAAGTGTTTATAAAATTCTACCGGGATACTATCCAAGCCTGTAGGTTTGCCATCCGGTAAGCTCGTCAGAGCAGTTGTTATCTCTTCCCATGTGGGAGGATGTTCCATTTGTTCTTGGTGCTCTACATTAAGTTTGGCCATAGGTATAGATTCTAAATACCCTGCATTATCGGTTTTCCTGATCTCAGGGGGTCTAGTATCCTCTTCTGAGTATAATACCCTGAAAAACCCTCTAAAAGCCTTATGAATCTTTTCGGGGTCATTCGTTATCCCATCTTCCCTCGTGCGTATGGAAGTTACTGTTTTGGCGGATGACTGTTGCCTAATGGATAATGCCAACTGATGTCCGATGAGCTCCCCACATTCATATAGTTTCCCTAGTGCCGTGGCCCATCTAGCTGCTGTTCTTTCTGCCAGGATCGATCAGATCTCAGCTTTTACTGCGGCTACGACACCCTGTGCTGCTTCTTCTCCAGCTCCTGTCACAACTGCTGAGGTTAACTTCCTTTCCTCGGTTGTCAGCTTGTCTAAAAGCTGCTTCACTTGCTCTTTCTCTGCTTTATTCCTCCTAAAGTAAAAATGAAAAGTCTTGCCCCTGATCCCTGCTTTAAAGCTGTCCCACACAATCATAATGGGGGCTGAGCCAATGTTTATCCTCAGGAACTCTCTAATCCACCCCTGCATGTATTCCTGGTCTTTACAATCATACAGAAGCGCCTTTTCAAAGCTCCAGTTCGACTTCAGCCCTTCAGAGCCTGGAGTCTCTGAGGTTCCGTGACAATTGTAAGTGGTGCTTTCGACTCGCACGAATATGGTCGAGTCTGGTATCTATGAACCGCAAATGACGAGTTTAGTAAGTGCGCGCAGTTTCGCTGTGCTAACTTAAACCGTTCGTTTGTTATGTGGGTTTTTCATCTGTACCCACGGGTTCCATCTTAGATACGGCATCCATTTTGTCTCTTGCCCTCAAGTAGCCAGCGAACGGACGCTGTCCGCTTCGCGACCCTGGGACTCCCAAGATATTTGCGGAAGACACATGTTCTTTGTGAGTGTCTTTATGACGAGGGGGATGTTACTGTAAGGCAGATGGCGCCGCTCAAGGCTCATCTTGCCGCACGGACTTATTGTCTCAGCCGTGCATCTCATTAGGCACGTCCCTTTGATGCCTGTATCTCGTGTTTCTCGATACCTCCCCTTTTACACCCTTTCCGATCTCCCCACTGTCTCCATCTTCCTCTGCACCTGTCTTTGTTCCTATTTCGATCTGTTTTACTACCGATTGGAATGCACTAATGTTGGGAAGATGGGTTTTTACAGTTGGGAACCGCCAAATGTTTCCGCAATTATGATCCGGACCTCATGTGTTTGAAAGCGACCAAAGCGACCCCTCTGGGGGATAATGGTGAGAACCGGGTTGTAAACTTTTGTGTACCATGTTGTCCTATGGGTAAAAACTGTATAAAAGGAGCGATCCACAGAACCAATTTGAAGCAGTCTCCCCAAGTTGCACGTGGTGTACTTGTCGTGACTTCTGTGTTCCCTGCAGTAAATAAACCTTGAATCTTTGACGCCGAAGGAAGTGTCCCGTGTCTCTGTGATTCGTACGCCGGAGCAGGTTACCCACGAAGGTTTCAGGTGTTGTGCCCTGGCACCGCTGGGTCCTACAGAACCCAGTCCTTCAGTTGGCGCCCAACGTGGGGCTGCATCAGTGGTACCGGTCCAAGCCCGACGATCGTGAGGAACTTCGTGTGAAATCTCCGAGGGAAGGTGCACTCCGCTTCATCGATCCTGTTGTCGAAATAAGTGGCCCGAAGACTTTTCCCGCGAAGATTCCCGCCTCCGGACGGCTGCGACGGACTGCTGCCCTGACTGTAGACCTGTTTTGGCGCCTGGCGTAGACCTTGGTATAGCGAGACGATAGACGGGCCTTCCTGGTGACGCCATCGATCTTTGAGTTAAGTATTTGTGGGTCGCTCCCAGAGTTCTTGGTTGTTGACACTTTAGCGAGTGTTTTTGTTGTTAACGCTGTGTGAGTGTTTTTGTCGGTGACACTTTTGCTAGCGTTTTGTTGTTGTGTTATTTGACGACTGCAGCCGCCAAAAACCGAGGGTTTTTGTTCTTTGCTGGGACTTGGTAAATCCCGTAACCCTTGAAGTTTGTGAAACTCGGCTAGTGTGCAAGATGCCTGGTCGTAGTACTTTGTTTAGCTGTTTCAGACCTTGTGGTACGGATTCCCGACTGGAGGACTCGTGTCCGATACCTCCGGTTGGAACTCCCACTTATGAACTATATAGTAAACATGGACTAGGTCCAATTACCTTTAATGATTATTGGATTAAATATACGAAGAAGGACGGCGACCTTCGTTGGCCACCTCATGGTAGCTTCGAGGCGCCGATTTTAGATAATTTAGAGATTAAGTTGTTCGAACGAAAGTCAAGGCCGGCCATGTTTGATGCCTTTCGGTTGTGGCGCAAAGAAGCCCGACAGAAAGAAATCAGACAGAATAAACGTAATCAGCGAGATAATGTTGCTACTATAGTGAAGAAAGCTGAGCAGTTTCAGCGTGATAAGGAGGTTAAGGATAAGGAAGTGTTTGACAGACTACAGCGTATGACCATAGATAAATGTTACCCCGCTTTACCTACGGAGTCGGAAAAGAAGGAAGAGGCAGTTGAGGATCCCTTAATGTCTTATCTTATGAAGTCGCCACCTCCGTACGTGCAGGGTACAGCAGCTGCAGCTCCTGTGGTTCCTGCCGTACCTATCCTTCCTGTGCCTGTTCCTCAGCCTGTACCCGCTCTTCCGACTGTTCCTGCTCCTTTGCCTGCTTCTATCCCTACTGCTCCTCCGCTTCCACATACTCCTGCTCCCGCTGCTGCTCCTGTTTTGTTAACTCCTGCTGTTGCTACTGTTTCTACTCCTTCTCTTGTTAGTCCTGTGTCGTATCTTTCTCCTTCTACTCGTAGTCGTAACTCTCCCCTTGCCGCTAGCTTCTTTCATTCGCTTGGGCCTGTTCATGGGTCCGCTAGCTCCGATGGTCCTCAGAGACGTAGTCAGCTTCCTGGAAATAGAGAACGCGTTGCGCTATATAATATGGCGATGGGTTGGATGGTAAATCCTCTTAGAAATCCGCCCCGTGTTGTACTTGAAACATTTTGTCAATTTAATATACCTACCCAGAGATACGTGTTTGATGAAATGTGTAAGTTCCTTCGTGATCAGATAGAGGCTGATGCGCCTGACGAGGTGCTGACCGCCCTGTCTGAGCTTCAGCTCCAGTTTTCACATGGACTGATAGTAGATACTAATGTTCGACGTGCTATTGAGCGGTTGTTATCTCTTCGCCCCGCTCCGATACCTCATGCATTGTTTGTTGAGGATATTGAAAAACAACCAGACGAATCTGGCCAATATCCTATGCGTGAAGTTCCGCCGGTCTGGGTACCAGCTGATCCTAATGCTCATCCTCCGACATTGGCGCATTTCCAGAGAATATGGATACATCTTCCATGGAAACGCTCGGAAGTGTTACAGGTGAAGCAATCTTTGCCTGACCCACGCAAAAATCCTACAGGGTATTACAAAGAATTATCACAGCTTGTAGATGCTACGGTAATGAATCTTGCCGATATCGATATGTTGTTTGGCAATGTAGTACCGCAACCGGTATGGGCTAAGATTCGACATGAAAATCACCCGGCTGAATTAGGTGGTGCTTGGGCTGCCATTGTAGCGGCAGACGCCGGACAAGTAGCTGCTACTAAACCCGACCAGTTGATTCTTGACCTTCCTCAAAGGATTATTACGCTAATGAAAACTCTTATGCCAGCTATGAAGGTGAACTGGGATAAATTGTCAGCTTGTAAGCAAAAGAAGGACGAGAGTGTTTCCGACTTCTTTACGAGGTTCGAGGAAGCATTCATCGACCATAGTGGTCAGGATATGGGTACCGAGGGTGGACAGAGATTGTTCGTGGATAAATTTGTTTGTAACTTATTGCCCGATTTGAGCAATAAATTGAGAAATTCGGAAAGCGCATGGGCCGTTTCTACTTCAGCTCAGATATTGGCTACGGCACAATATTATGAGAATAGAGAGAAAGAAGAGAGCGACCGTGCTGACAAAAAGACGAAAGAGCTGAAAACTAAAGTGTTATTGCAACAAGCGTATCCGCCGCGTTCTAATCAGAATGCGCCCCAACAGAATAGATCGCAGTCGCAATCGAATCGGTCACAGCCGCGAAACGATTCCTCCTCCCAAAGATCATCGTTGGGGTACAATCAATGTGCTTATTGTAGACAGGAAGGACACATTACATTCAATTGCCCTGTTTTAAACGAACGTAATAGTGGTAATCCGTCTAGAGGAGGTCGTGGTGGTTCGCAGCAGGCACCACGTGGTAGAGGTCGTGGTACTCAGAATGATCGTTCTGATATCTCCTCTACTAATACTAATTGTTTCGATCAACGTGGATCGTCGCAAGGACGATCTGCGCAGTACAATGTAGACGACTATTACGTCGATCAGGGAACTGACGACAGTAATTACTAGGATAGCCAAAGACAAGGAGAGGGAGTGGTATCAGTTCCGGTTGATCAGAGAGGGCCTTACGTCGCAGTTGCTACATCGGGCGTCGTTGAGCCTTTTCTGTTGGACACTGGTGCAGCGAAAAGTTCCATACAGCATTCGAAACTCCCTGGCGCACCTTTGTCTGGCTTAACAAATGTTTCCGTTGGATTCTCTGGCGCCCCCGTTAGCAATCCAGTTTCACGCCCTTTGCCCCTTAAAATTGGGTCACGTGAGCTAGAAGCTCCATTGATTCTGACCACAGGTTGTGGTGAAAATCTTTTGGGCCTGGATTTGCTTAAACGTTTGTATGCGACTCTGTATTGTTCTCCTGCGGGAGTACAGCTTACGTTTGGGGAGAGAGTTGTCTCTCCCATGTATTTGTCTCTTGACAAGCTCCCACCGGAATTGAGTTCTCTTCCTGCGTCTTTGCGGGCGACGGGTCCGAATGATGTGGGCCTACTTGATATCTCGCCCTATGTTGTCCAGTTGAAATCTAATGTACGATTGCCACGTATTCCCCAGTATCGTATCTCTCTTGATGGTGAACGTGCATTGTTAGCGATCATTTATGATTTGATCGAGAAAGATGTGATTGAAGAGACTCGGGGAAACGTGTGCAACAGCCCTGTGCTGCCCATTCTTAAACGTACGGATCCTTCCAAACCGCCTGTTTATCGTTTTGTTATCGATTTACGGGAAGTGAATAAAATTGTGGTTCCTCAATTTCCTGTTGTGCCTGACATCACGGCGCTACTGACTCTGATTCCAGCTTCTGCATTGTGGTTTTCGGTGATTGACTTGAAAAATGCGTTTTTCAGCATCCCGATTGCTGAAGAGAGCAGAGACCTTTTCGGTTTCTCTCTCGGTGGACGTAGCTTCCGGTTTAAGCGCGCTCCTCAGGGCTACTGTGAAAGTCCATCGATTTACAGTCAAGCCTTGAAGGGTCAACTGGATGCGTTTAGGTTGCCGGTCGGTGCAGCCTTGATCCAATACGTCGACGACTTATTGGTGGCGGCCGATACTCAGGACATTTGCAAAATTGCTACGGTGTCGTTGCTGCAACATCTCTGTGAGTTGAATCACAAGGTGTCACCTACTAAACTCCAATATTGTTGTCAAGAAGTAACCTATCTAGGTCACTTATTGTCAAAGGAGGGAAGAAGGTTGACCCCAGAGAGAATTGCAGCGATTGCACGAATGGCTGTGCCAAAAACCCAAAGAGATGTACGTGCCTTTCTAGGTATCACGTCGTACTGCAGGCAATGGATTCCTAATTTTTCATTGCTAGCGAAACCATTGGTGGCTCTTACGTGCAAGGATGTTTCAACTCCTTTACCATGGACGGAAGAATGTCAGAAAAGTTTTTCTGAACTGCGTGATTCATTGTGTTCGGCTCCTGTGTTGGGTACCCCTGACTACAGTAAGCCGTTTACATTATATGTTCACGAGAGGGAAGGTTGTGCTTTGAGTGTCTTGACGCAACCTTTTGGTGGTAAGCAACGTCCATGCGCATATTTTTCCTCGACCTTAGACCCAGTAGCTAGAGCCTTGCCGAGTTGTTTGAGAGCAACAGCGGCAGCTGCGGTCTCCATTCGACAATCAGCAGGATTGGTCATGGATAATATGCTTACGGTGATTGTTCCGCATGCAGTCGATACTCTTTTGAATCGTACGAAGACTCAGCACTTGACGAGTGCGAGGTTGTCTGGGTACGAGTTGACACTGCTGGCAAGCCACATTCAGATAAAACGTTGTAACGTTCTGAACCCGGCAACTTTGTTACCGATTAGCACAGAGTCAGATGAAGTAGCAGAACATGATTGCTACTTGAGGACTGAAGAGGAAACGAAAGGTCGAGTGGACCTTAAAAACACCCCATTGGAAGACCCGGATGGTACTTTGTATGTGGATGGGTCATGTTTTAAGTTGCCGAATGGTGATGTGACTACTGCTTATGCTGTTGTAACGTTGAATACTGTTGTTGAGACTGCAAGGTTGAATCAGAATTCTGCCCAAGCTGCAGAATTGATTGCTCTTACTAGAGCATGTGTGTTAGCGAAAGAGAAACGAGTGAATGTGTTTACTGACAGCCAGTATGCGTTTGGAGTCGCTCACAGTTTTGGACGATTGTGGCGAGAGAGAGGTTTTTTTACGTCGCATGGTACGAAGATTCAGCATGGCCAACTTGTGAATGATCTTTTGGATGCACTGACGTTGCCTAAGCAAGTTGCGATTGTTAAATGTAGTGCACATCGTAAGGTGACGGATGACGTTGGTCGTGGTAACGCGTTTGCAGATGAGATTGCTAAGGAGACTGCCCGGAACCTTAGCACTCGAATGTATGTGACGAGTTTGGTTAGGTGGCCTACAGAATCGAGCATGTGTGAGGACACTATCGAAAGTGTGAAAGAAATTCAGAATGAGGCCACCGAGACTGAAAAGGCGAAGTGGAAAGAAAGCACGGGAAAGTTGGATGTGAATGGTTGTTGGATTGATTTGTCGGATCAGAAAAGATGGCTGTTGCCGGATGCGTATGTGCTGGCCGTTGTGACAATGGCACATGGGTTAGCGCATATTAGCGCGAAAGGTATTTGTAAGTTGCTGTCTCCCGTATGGAAGAATGATGGTATCACGAAGTGTGCTGAACGTCTGGTGAAGAATTGTATGGTGTGTATGATGTATAATCCTGGCAAGGGAACCCCAACTCCTCCTGGCAGTTTTGCTCCCCCTTCGTATCCCTTTGAGGTGATTCAATTGGACTTCATCCATATGGAGCGATGCAACAACCTTAAATACGTTTTAGTTGTGGTTTGCGCATTCTCCCGATGGATTGAGGCCTATCCTCTCAAAGACAATACTGCTTTGTCTACTGCGAAAATCCTACTGAAGGAATATTTTCCTCGGTATGGAATGCCTAGAATTGTGTGGTCAGATAACGGAAGTGAGTTTGTGGGTAGTGTGATGAAGAGTGTGTGCAAGGGCCTTGGAATTAATCAGAAATTCCACAGCGCCAATCATCCCCAGTCAGCTGGTTTGGTTGAAGGGTACAACGGCACCCTTAAATTAAAGCTAGCAAAGATTCAGGCTACGACTGGTCTTTCGTGGCCTGACGCTTTACCTTTAGCATTACTGTCAACTAGGGCGACTGTACACTCCCGAGTAGGGCTTAGTCCCTATGAAATAGTGTTCGGCCGTCCTGCGAATGTGTGGGGGGTTCCTAGGCCAGGAATGTTTTCTGATCTTGAGTACCCAATGTTGATTGACTATTTACATGACTTGACTGCTAAACTGAGGTTAATTCGCCAACAGGTTTACGACGCATTGCCGACGCAGACGGAGGGTCCAGGCCACCAGCTCCAGCCCGGAGACTGGGTGGTGACAAGGAACTTTTCACGCAAGAATAACCTGGACCCGAGGTTCACCGGACCCTACCAAGTGCTCCTGGCCACGAGGACTGCCGTTCGTCTAGAGGGGCGTAAAAATTGGGTGCACGCCACCCACACTAAATGAGTCCCCATTCCTTTGCCGGCAGACCCGTGGGTAAGGAGAGGCTTTGCATCATCGGAAACAGAAACATTGCCGGCGTTTGTGCCTTTTAGCGACGCACAGTCTGTTGGGGAGTCCCCAGCGCAGCAGAAAGACACTGTTGAACAATCGTCATTGAAAACCTCAAGACCAGAACACTCAACTGATCAGCAGGACGCTGTCTCTTCAGCGGATCCTTTGTTCGACGAGCAGACGCGTCCTGGGAAACACCGATACTCTTTGCGATCTCGCACTAAGGACAAATAAAATATTTTGCTTTGCTGAATTGACGATTGCATTATCCCCGTTTTCCGTGATCAGTTTTGAACATTCGTATTATTGCAATTGATTTTTGTACACATATATTGAGCTTCCTTTATTGTATCTTTTTGCTTCCACAGCTGAGAGACTTTGTTTTTGCATACATACATATTGTGTATTGAAGGCCGTAGGGCCGCGCGCGTACTTCCTTCTGGATAGTAGGTCTTGACGCTAGGTTAAAGGCCGTCGGTTCCTGGGAACTCCTAGGGATTGACTATTGCTACACAGAACGAAGTGCGTCAAGAAACGTTGCGGACGGTCGTAGGGAATGGCATTCTCGAAGCTGAATGATTTGGAGAGAGCTCAGGTTCATCGATTCAAGCTGCAGCAACTCAGTCGTACCAAATGTTTTATATTCCAACTGTTTGTATTGTTTTTTACTGCTTCTGCATTATTGGCGGGTGGGGTGTATTACACGATGTCTTACTTCTTACCTGCTACACCTACTCCTACTCCTTACCCTAATCTTACCCCTACTGCTTCTCCTCATTCCTTTCACATGTTACCGGAACACGAGCAGGCTAGACGTGTAGAATTCCGCAACAATTCCTTTATTCAGCTCCTTCATCAGCATCAGTTAGTGGTTAACACTACTAATTGTTGGGTGTGTGGGTTGATGCCACATACTACGGATAAGGGAATTCCATATCTGGTGTTACCGTATAGTTCCCAAGGGTCAGCTCGAGCATTTCAAACAATGTTTCGAAGCGCACTGGGTTTCCACCCCATTCGAGAACCACGTTCCCCCTACTCTGGTCCTACCTCGTATCAAAAACCTTTGTCAATAGCAATAGAAGATTTAGATAGCGATATCTATGATCCTTCGCTTATTCCCGAGGAAGAGGTACAAGCCTATAGGGTCCTCAGTAGAGGTGAATATAGTGTGTTCACTAGCGAAAAACAGCTTAAAAACTCGCCTCCAATATGGGTCGTACCCCACACTGGTAATTTTTGTCTTATGGGTCGTGGCCGAAGATCGCAAGCCCGACTTGGAGCAAGTGCTTGCACCGAAAATTACATTCTGCCAATGTTCTCGTCCCCTGTGTTTCTGGCTGCCAAGGGTACATACTTTATCTGCTATGATCGTGCATATGCATGGTTGCCCGCTGACTTCATGGGCTCATGTTTCATTGCAAATCTGTTGCCGCCGACGTTCACTGTGGACGCCGATTATCACAAGACTAGAGTTGTGAGAGGCGTAATTAGCGAAGAGGATACTGCCGGTCAAGAGGCAGGAGACTTTTTCAAGGGTTTCCTCCCGTTTTGGGGACCTATGGTTAATAGTAGGAACCTGAGACAGTTGACTCGAGTGGTAGAATCGACAGCTAATATTACTGCCAGTGCCCTTGGTAATATTACCACTGAACTTCAGGCGGAGAGACTTATGACGTTACAGAACCGTATGGTTTTAGATGTCATTTTAGCAGATCGAGGTGGGGTATGTAAGGTGATCCATTCGAGCTGCTGCATTTTTATTCCAGATAATGCTCCAACTGTCTATCAAGCCATCTCGAGGTTGCATAAGATCTCCGAATCCATACACGTGGATGTAGGGGATTGGACGCTACTTGGATGGTTTTGGGGTCTGATGTCGACTTGGGGTTGGAAAATTCTGATGATCATCGGAGTTGTTGTGGTGTTCCTGTTCACGTGTTGCCTTTGTGTGCAGTGTGGTCCTGCCTTATGTGGCCTCTGTGCTACAACGTGTATAAGACAGCCGCCTGTTATCAAGGGGACTCGGTTGGACAGAGCTATGCTACAGCAACACCTCGATGGTCTGATGAATATTGAATATGATTCTGACTAGTGCTTGCCTACATGAGGGCAAAAGGAGCGTCTGAGGTTCCGTGACAATTGTAAGTGGTGCTTTCGACTCGCACGAATATGGTCGAGTCTGGTATCTATGAACCGCAAATGACGAGTTTAGTAAGTGCGCGCAGTTTCGCTGTGCTAACTTAAACCGTTCGTTTGTTATGTGGGTTTTTCATCTGTACCCACGGGTTCCATCTTAGATACGGCATCCATTTTGTCTCTTGCCCTCAAGTAGCCAGCGAACGGACGCTGTCCGCTTCGCGACCCTGGGACTCCCAAGATATTTGCGGAAGACACATGTTCTTTGTGAGTGTCTTTATGACGAGGGGGATGTTACTGTAAGGCAGATGGCGCCGCTCAAGGCTCATCTTGCCGCACGGACTTATTGTCTCAGCCGTGCATCTCATTAGGCACGTCCCTTTGATGCCTGTATCTCGTGTTTCTCGATACCTCCCCTTTTACACCCTTTCCGATCTCCCCACTGTCTCCATCTTCCTCTGCACCTGTCTTTGTTCCTATTTCGATCTGTTTTACTACCGATTGGAATGCACTAATGTTGGGAAGATGGGTTTTTACAGTTGGGAACCGCCAAATGTTTCCGCAATTATGATCCGGACCTCATGTGTTTGAAAGCGACCAAAGCGACCCCTCTGGGGGATAATGGTGAGAACTGGGTTGTAAACTTTTGTGTACCATGTTGTCCTATGGGTAAAAACTGTATAAAAGGAGCGATCCACAGAACCAATTTGAAGCAGTCTCCCCAAGTTGCACGTGGTGTACTTGTCGTGACTTCTGTGTTCCCTGCAGTAAATAAACCTTGAATCTTTGACGCCGAAGGAAGTGTCCCGTGTCTCTGTGATTCGTACGCCGGAGCAGGTTACCCACGAAGGTTTCAGGTGTTGTGCCCTGGCACCGCTGGGTCCTACAGAACCCAGTCCTTCATCTCTAGTGTTAGAGTCAGGGGACTATGATCTGACATGAACCTGGGTGCGATATTGATGTGACAAGAACTGACTAAGGAGGAAGAGATCAGAAAATAGTCTAGTCTAGCTAGCGACAGGTGGGGGGGCTGAAAAAAAAGTAAAACCATCTTGATCTGGTCTCTGATCTGCCCACACATCTACAAAGCTATGCGTGTTGATTAGGTTTAACATGCCTTGGAACACCTTAGGCTTTCTGCCTCTATAATTCCAATTCATTTGAGATTGCCAGTTGCCTGGTAGATTTAAATTCATATCTCCACAGAGTAATATGGGAAGTTGCCAGTGTACCAGCTCATCATTTACCCAATTGATTATACCAGGATCATCAATATTGCTCCCATAAATAGAGCAAATTGTAAATGCAAAGTTTGTTGTAAGTGAACATCCCATAATTACCCACCTCCCGAGTCTATCTGATTTGACTCCATTTACCTTTAAAGACAATCATTGATTAGCTAAGAGCCCCACCCCTTTCACCCTTGCCCCCTGAGTTGTTGTCCCTAAAACCTTATATCCCAAAGTGTTCAATAGATGTTTTTGAGCGCCTCCAACATGTGTCTCCTGGAGGCATATCAGATCCGGTCCCAATGACCGTAGCCCCTGTGCTACTTTCTGTATTTTTGTAAGGTCATTAAGACCACAGATATTTACAGAGGCTATTTTAATTTTCTTTGAGGCACTCTTTGTAGATTTATACAATCTTTTAACCTATTTCTTTCTTTCATACCCTTATATATTTTTTTCCCCTGATTTTTTTGCCCTCTTTCTTCCCCTCACAAATTCACCTTGATTAACCATCCCATTCATTGTACAAAGCATTCCAATCAAAAACCTCTGTTCCCCCACTGCAGCCTTTAGGTGTCCCGTCCGCCTCCCCCTAATAGTGCAGCCAGATGGCCCTGTATGATGGTTAGCATGTGGGAGTTCCAGCCACCAAGTCGTACAAAAAGAACCCAAACAAAGTACGAGGAGGAACTAAAAGAAAAAAAGAAAAAGAGTTTTTTTACCCCCCCCCTTCAGCTACCACAATTTGCAGTTCACAGGAACAATGACTTCATGGGACTTTTCCCCTCGAGGATTGTAACCTCATGTCCCAGGGCATTGGTTAATCAATTCTCTTTCAGCCTGTGATTTCTTTCAAGAATTCCCCCGCCTTAATCTCTGAGAGGCAGACTCGAGTTGTACCGTCAAAAAGGACTTTCAATCTGGCTGGGTTCATTAGATAGACTTGTACCCCTAGTTGTTGAAATGGAGATATTAACTGACAAAGTCTCCATCTCCGTTCTACGGTTGCGTGGTAGAAATCCGATTTTGAAAAGAATTTAACTCCATTCACTTCTTTCTGGGAATTAGGTCTGGCTTTGTCATAGACCAACTGTCTTAAAAGAAAATTCCCAAAAAAGACTAGGAACACCCTGGGCTTCTCAGTTATGCTGTTGTCACCCCGTCTCAGTTTAATATTGAAGGGGAAGCAATGGGCCCTTTGTATTTCTTGGTCCCAGTTCCAGTTGGTATCTGTGGGGAATGCGGCTTGTAGCAATTTCACTATGTACCCTCGGGGGTCTTCTCCTTCAATTCCCTCGGCAATCCCAATGCAGTCACAGGTTATTCCGTCGTTGTCTATTTTCCTGCTCTTCAAGTTTAGTCATCAGATCTACCAGGCATGCCTCATGCACCCCCCCTGCTCTTTAGCCTTGGCGGCCTCCGCTTCTAGTACCTCTGTTCGAGCTTCCCCATGGCTACCCAATCTCCGATGTCCGTACAGACCTTATTTCATTTCCTTATCCTGCCTTGTAGTTTCTTAGCGGCTGTCTTAGCGGACAAGCTATCTGCCCTGGCCTCTTCTTGGAACATTTGATTAAGTTCAGGATTGATGTCAGAGAAGGCACCTCCGTGCTTTCCTCCTGAGGCCTTGGAGCCACAAGCAGCAGTGCGCTAGATGCATTTCCAGTAGAGAGCAAGTTAGGGGAATTCGAGTAATCCCATTTAAGTTGAGTACGTTTTTTCCACGATTGCTTTTTCCGGAGAACAGTGTCGGAGGCTTTGTTAGGATAGGCCTCTTCCCCACTATTATTCTCGTTGAGCAAAACATTCTCGCTTGAGGAAGACTCCTTGTTACCAGTGTCCGTAAGAGATCCATCTGAAACAGAATAAAAGTTCTCGCCAGTAGTATCGGGGGTTAAAGGGGGTAAGGGGTCATAGTCGGCTGGTGTTTGCGTTTTACCGCCTTCCCTGGTTTCCCTGGAAGATAGAGCCGTTGTACTTCTATCCCACCTGTCTCAGTGAGCGTAATGTTAGTCTCCGAGAGGTCCGGTAGGGGGGCTGAGCTTTCAACTGAGTTTGCGGGGGCCTCTGTAGGGCCGGCCAGCCCCAGATCAGCTTGCGAGAATTGGCAGGGGTCACCTTGTTCCCCTATGATACCATTTTTATTAACCTCCTTCAAAGGCATTATGCCTGACCCTATAATTGTAGGGTTGAAGTGGGTTTAAGAATGGTAAAGTGCTTATTTATAGAGGAGATCCCCCGGTGCTATCCACGCCCAGTTCCTTCATTAGGCCAACTTTAGCAGTATTTTTCTTGATAGCCCCATCGTCCCTTTTACCTTTAGGCAGCAGTGGTGGTTCTGTTTTCTCTCCTTCCCCCTGCACTGAGACAAGCCTGGTTTTAAGGGTTTTCTGCCCCCGAGTGGTCATGTTCTCCTTCTCCTTCTCTGCGCTCGGTCTCCTCACTGTAATTCGTGTTTGTATACAGGGCCCGGCAGCCCTCCCGGCTTCAATCCTGATAAGGCGGAGCCCCGCCAGAAAACACTTGCGCAGTTCTCTCCAGCTCCTGGCAGCCGTGAGGTGAAAAATCAGGCCGCCGGCAGAGCGAAACTCCGCAAAATTCGCACAGTGCTTCTGTGCGTGGTCACAGTGGACATCAGAGGGGGCGGTCAAGCTCAGGTCTCAGGTCAGGTCAGGTCAGCATGTGGATTGCAGAGTTTTCCGATTCCTCCCAGAATGCAACTGAGACGTGGTGGCTGGATTCACAGCTCCTCACACCTGCACCATCCTGCTCAAGAGGAATCAAGCATCCTAGGACCGGTTTCTGGCTATCAGCCGTCTTCAGCCAGGATAGCTTGACTCCAGCTATAGACAGAAATCGGTGCTAGGATGCTTGATTCCGGTCCAGGAAAGACATGGCTTGGCAGTTCGGGCTGGACTGTTCCCATGAGGCACATGGTCAAGGCTAATTTGCATATGGCCATGTCTGAACTGGGGTGGTGTGGAGTGCAAAAAAACGATGGATTTAGGCCCAGATCTCTGTACTGGGGTGAATGTATGACATTGTTCTGCATCCTGTCCATCAACTGTTGTTTTTGCATTTGTCACCCCGAGTGGGATGGGTATGCTCAGACGTGAGTCCCATGCTCTCCACACCACTTGAGTCAAGCTATCCCGGCTGAAGACGGCTGATAGCCAGAAACCGGTCCTAAGATTCTTGATTCCGGTCCAGGAAAGTCATGGCTTGGCAGTTCGGGCTGGACTGTTACCATGAGGCACATGGTCAAGGCTAATTTGCATATGGCCATGTCTGAACTGGGGTGGTGTGGAGTGCAAAAAAACGATGGATTTAGGCCCAGATCTCTGTACTGGGATGAATGTATGACATTGTTCTGCATCCTGTCCATCTACTGTTGTTTTTGCATTTGTCACCCCGAGTGGGATGGGTATGCTCAGACGTGAGTCCCATGCTCTCCACACCACTCGAGTCAAGCTATCCCGGCTGAAGACGGCTGATAGCCAGAAACCGGTCCTAAGATTCTTGATTCCGGTCCAGGAAAGTCATGGCTTGGCAGTTCGGGCTGGACTGTTACCATGAGGCACAGGGTCAAGGCTGATTTGCATATGGCCATGTCTGAACTGGGATGGTGTGGAGTGCAAAAAAACGATGGATTTAGGCCCAGATCTCTGTACTCGGGTGAATGTATGACATTGTTCTGCATTCTGTCCATCAACTGTTGTTTTTGCATTTGTCACCCCAAGTGGGATGGGTATGCTCAGACGTGAGTCCCATGCTCTCCACACCACTGGAGTCAAGCTATCCTGGCTGAAGTTGGCTGATAGCCAGAAACCGGTCCTAGGATGCTTGATTCCGGTCCAGGAAAGACATGGTTTGGCAGTTCGGGCTGGACTGTTCCCATGAGGCTCATGGTCAAGGCTGATTTGCATATGGGCATGTCTGAACTGGGGTGGTGTGGAGTGCAAAAAAACTATGGATTGAGGCCCAGATCACTGTACTGGGGTGAATGTATGACATTGTTCTGCATTCTGTCCATCAACTGTTGTTTTTGCAATAAATATTTGTGGCCACAATGATCGCAAAAAAGGAATGTATTCTCTAAATTGATTAGGCATATGCAACTAGAGGTTTTATGTGTACAGGAACACATATAGCCTGGAGTAAACGAAACTGGCTTAGAGATACGGGCCTCGGCCTATTGGTTTGTACACATCAGGGCACCACCACACAAGGGGTATCAATTTTAGCTAAAGATCGAGTCATAATTTGCAAACACAAGAAGGAGGATCAATTGGGGCTATGGGTGATCTTGGAAGCAGCTATTAATGGCGCTCCTTTCATTATCTGCTCCCTCTGTAGTTCAAACTTAGATGATCCTGAAGTTATGAACTACATCAGTATTGAACTAGCTGCGTGGCCATCTCCACTGATCCTCTGTGGCGATTTTAACATCCCTTTAGAGAGTAGTTTCAACCTGCTGGCAACACCTTATTCTCAGGTAGAAAGATCAAGACCTTTAAAGCCCTACAGGGGCTAGTCAGGGAATATGGACTAGTGGATGTTTGGCACAGACACAGACTGGGGGATTCGGGTTTCACCTTATTTTCTGTACCACACAACAAACTGGTTCGGCTAGATTACTTCTTTGGTTCATATCAAACAGTTGAAAATGGTAGCATCGAATTGTATTAAAGAATAATTTCAGATCATAACCCACTAAAAATGGAACTGCCATTGAGTGGGTTTTCCAGAACTCCACCCATATGGATGTTTGACAGGAACCTTCTATTAGATGAAGCCTACTGTAAACATATGGCTAAATGGATCACTGATTTTTGTTAATATAAATATGGGTACCTCGCCTGAAATCATAGTGTGGGATGCGTTTAAAGCCACTTTACGGGGAGAGACTCTCAGTTTTTCTCTGTATCGTCAAAAGACGGTTATGGCAAAGATTAAGGGATGGATTGACGATTTAAGGCTTGCAGAGGTTGAGCTTATTAGGAAAATTAGTGCTGCTCAAAATATAGATGAGTGTCAACATCTTATCGCTGCCATTAAATCTAAAATACATCCACATTTTGCAGAAGAGCTCGCTGCTAAGTACATACAGTACAGGTCCGATATTACGAATGCAGGGAAAACACCGTGAAATTACTAGCCAAATGCATTCAACAGAGTGCGGCCATGAACAGAAATAGTAGATTTTAGATCCACTGGATCCTATACAAGAAGCTCCGTCGGGAATCCTAAGTGTATTGCAAAACTTTTATCATCAGCTATAAACAGCAGGAGGGGAAACTACTATGGAAAGCATTAGGGAATTTCTGAGCTAACAAATTACGGTGAGAGTCACACCCAAACAAAATGAGGCTCTCAACGCCCCAATCACCGGGTAGGAGGTCGAGAAAGTAATAGTTTCCCTAGCCACTGGTAAAGCAGTTGGGCCAGAAGGGTTCCCCCTAGAGTTTTGAAGGACGTTTCGGCAAATGCTTAGTCCTATGCTTCTTTCTTTATTCCAGCTTGCTCAATAGGGTCAGACCCGTAAATCATGGCAGAACACTACCATTGTAGTGTTCAAGAAAAAGGGAAAACCTGAACTCAACCCAGCATCTTACTGACCTATTACACTCGTCACTGTGGATAGTAAGATCTATTAAAAAATAATCGCTTCTAGGTTGGGCACAGTTATAACTCCTTTTTTGTCTATCCAACAGCACGGGTTCATCCCGGGTCGGGATACAACAGATCATGTCAAGAGAGCAATAGCTCTCTTTGATTGAGCTCAGGCAACTGGATCACCGCTCGGGATGATCCTGTTGGACGCAGAGCAAGCATTTGACAGGGTCTCCTGGCGGTTCCTTTGGTCTGTTTTACACTGGAAGGGATTTACTACCGAATTTATCCAAGCAGTCCAAGGACTCAATGTAACACCAGCTCGCCACTAAGTACACACAGCACAGGTCCAATATTTACGAATTTGGGGAAAACACCGGCAAATTACTGGCCAAACGCATCCAACAGAGGTCGGCCGCGAACAGAATTAGTACGATTTTAGATCCACTGGATCAGATACAAGATTCTCCGTTGGGAATCCTAAGTTTATTTCAAAACGTTTGTCATCAGATATATACCGCAGGAGGGGAAGCTACTATGGAAAGCATTAAGTAATTTCTAAGCAAACAAATTACGGTGAGAGTCACACCCAAATAAAATGAGGCTCTCAATGCCCAATCACCGGGGAGGAGGTCGAGAAAGCAATAGTTACCCTAACCACCAGTAAAGCAGTTGTGCCAGATGGGATCCCCCCAGAGTTTTTTAGGACGTTTCGGCAAATGCATAGTCCTATCTTAATTCTAGCTTGCTAAACGGGGTCAGACCCCTAAATCATGACAGAAGACTACTATTGTAGTGTTCAAGAAAAAGGGCAAACCTGAACTCAACACAGCATCTTACAGACCTATTACACTCATCACTGTGGGTAGTAAGATCTATTTGAAAATAATTGCTTCAAGGTTGGGCACAATTAGAACTCCTTTTGTGTCTATCCGACAACTCAGGTTTATCCAGGATCGGGATACAACAGATCATGTCAAGAGAGCAATAGCTCTCTTTGATTGAGCCAGGCCATTGGATGACCGCTCTGGATGATCCTGTTAGACGGAGAGCAATCGTTTGACAGGGTCTCCTGGCAGTTGCTTTGGACTGTTTTACACTGGAAGGGATTTGCTACAGAATTTCTCCAAGCAGTCCAAGCACACTATGTGACACCAGAAGCTGTAATTCATATATCTGGACAAGTATTACAAGCAATCAGTATCAGTAGAGGAACAAGGCACTCCTCACTGCTATTTTCCCTATATATCGATCCTATCTTAAATAAGCTGGAAGGAGAAACTAACATTGAGCAAGGTTAAGGTCAATAATATTAGCTATAAATCACTGGCATATGCTGATGATATTGCAATTTTCACAAGTAATCTAAGGTCAGCTTTTCCAGTAGTGGAAGATCTGGTGAAACAGTATGGTGCAGTATCCAGCTATAAATTAAACGTAGACAAGACTCAGTGCTTACATTCAGACAGCTCCCCTCCGGCAGACATTCCAATTGTATCAGATGCTACCTATATGGGGGTCAGACGAACAGCAGCAGTGGAACGTATCACGGAACTTAATATTTTACCAGTGATTCATACAGTTAGCAAGTCTTTAGAGAGACTAGATCACCTACATTTATCATTACATGGCCGCTGCAATGTAATCAAAAAGTTTATTTTTCCAAAATTCTTATATATTTTTTGGACAGTCCCATTGGAACTCCCAACACTCTGTATTACAAAAATTTAAAGGGTTTGTTTCAGTTTCTTATGGGGTTATCGGCGGCCCAGAAGGGCAATTAGGTAGATGACTCTCCCCAGATTAAGGGGTGGATGGGGGGTGCCAAATTTTCTATTACATCACTAGCTGTACCCGGCCACGCGTTGCTGTGGCTCAGTCTGGCTAAATGGAAGAGAAAGAAAGAGTAAGCACACGTTTCTAATATGTTTAATTTCACAATGCTTGTGGATATACAATATGTTTTTGTGACTATTGTCTGTATGCGTCCCTTGTAGTTGTTGCGCAGCAAGCAAATCGTTAGGGTTTATTCGGCCTTTCAGTTAAAAAACGAGCATATTGTACACACGCGTATTCGAATCCAACGTTGTGTATATATAAACACGCGCTAATGTTGCAAAGTGAACCAACTCCTCCCCCCTCCCTCCACCCACTTCCCGGTCTGCCATCCTGACACCAACTGTCCATCCTAATCTATGTAGACTATTGTCTATATTTGTCCTTTCTTAATGTTGCAAAGTGAACCAACTCCTCCCCCCTCCCTCCACCCACTTCCCGGTCTACCATCCTGACACCAACTGGCCATCCTAATAAATGTAGACTATTGTCTCTATGCGTCCATTGTAGTTGTTGCGCAGCAACCAAATCGATAGGGCCTGTTTGGCCTTTCGATTAAAAACACACGAGTAATGGACACACGCGTATTCAAATCCAACGTTGTGTATATATAAACACGCGCTTAATCGAATCCAACCTTTTATCAACATTTCAAAGCAATTGGTGAAGAACTTTTGGGGATTTAAGATTTTGAACAAACGAACATTGACATTTTTATGTGTCTGTTCGGACTTTCGATTGAAAACACGCACGTATTCGACACGCGCGTATTCGAATCCAACGTTGTATATATAAAAACACGCACATATTCGATTACAACGTTGTGTCAAAATTTCAAAGCAATCTGTGAAGAACTTTCGGAGATTTACGATTTTGAACAAACGAACATTTAAATTTGTATTTATATAGATTGGGCAGCACTATTGCAGCATATGGGAATACTCGTGACCGGAAACATGGCTAGGTCAGAGGCCTTTAGTCCTACCATATATGAGTTGCTGTTAGGAGACAAAGCTAGTCAAAGGTTAGTTAAAATTCTGGAACCAAGTTACTATAAGAAGACAAAATTAAAAATAGTACACTCAGCTTGTTCAGTCTGGAGGAAGATTCGACGTTGACGTATGATACCCAACATTAATGCATATACCCCCTTTTCGGAGAGTGGTCTTCTACCAACTATATATTGGGATAATTTATCAGGGATTATTGTCAGAGCTCCCTGATGATTTAATAACAAAAAATGCCTGCTGGGAGAGGAGGCTAGGAAAAGCAGGGATCAATATGGAGACATGGTCGGAATTAGCTAATTGTGTGCTTATATCAGGAAGCCTGAAAACTCAGCATTTTATGTCTGCTTTCGATTTATACTATACCCCTGCCAAGACTTCTAAGTGGGCTAGTTTGTGTAGTTTGTGTAGTAGATGCGGGCTTTGGGGACCAGACACTCTACATGTGGTTTATACTTGTCCTGGGCTGGCACTTTTTTGAAGGATACAAATCACTTAATGAATTTGCTTCTTGCTACTCCTATAATATTCATTTCCGATTTGATAATCCTGGATGTAGAAAGCGACGAGGCGGAAGACTCCCGTAGTGGGGCTGAGACTTGCTTCCTTTTCATTGCTGTGGACGTTCTAAGACTATGTATAACATCTCAGTGGATTAGTCCAGATGCTCCGACATTCATCAAATGGCGATCTAAGATGCTAGCGGTATACAATATGGAATCCTCTGTTCATAAAATGCGGGTGCTAAGGAGACAAGTATGGGGGCTAAAAATTTGGTTTCCTATCACTAGCTGGTTAGAGAAGACTGTTTACCTTTCAAAGGCATCCTTTATTATGTATCTATTGCTTCCATTTTCTTTTGTGAAAATTTTCTTTTGCCTTCTCTCTTTTCTTTTCGATTACTGCCAAATAGTGAACTGTAATTATTAATATACTAAAGTCTAATGTATATTGCTGATATGTTAATGTTGCTGTACTCACTGTAACAATTTGAAAATTAAAAAAAAATTAAAAAGTTGTAGTCCTTCTTTGTGCAAGTTAGCAAGAGGCTGCTTAACAAGAGTGGATGGTTTTGCAGTTAACGCCGCCTGGGGAAAGGAGGGTTCATGTGGCCTGGGTGGAAAAAGTGCTTTGTGGAAATGAAAAATCCTGTGCAAATGGTAGCTAAAACACAATGGGTAATCTGGGGTTGGTAGTCCAGTTGTGTGGAAGACAGAGGAGATACTTCACCCTTTTTCTCGTTGGAGACCATAGGTCATGGCTGGGTGGGCTGTACAGGCTTATGGTGTGCCTTGTCTGAGGACTGGTTGACTCCCTAGAAATATTTGATGGTTCAGGAGATTGTATGAGGGTACCTAAAGTTTAAGCATGCTATTATGGCTAGCGGGCAAGAGTGCATCTATACCTGATTCCAAAAGGACCTAAGCCAGCAGTGGTGCAGATTTAAGGTGGGCCTGCAAAGGAAAAAAGAGTGGATAGCATCTTTCATTGGCTGGCTCCATAGCCTGTGGTGAGCTTCTACTTCTGCCCTTAGCCAAAGTTCTGCATGCATGTTACTGATGAGGATGCCAAGGCGATGTTTGAGAAAGGTTTCCTTGATCCTGCTGCTGAAAGCTTTGCCCAGGTAAAGTTGTGGTTTTAGGTGTGTATAGCTATTTAATACCATCCAAGTGTGGGCACGGTTCTCGATAGATGTCTCATGGGATGAAATTAGTTTAGGCATTTTCCTAGTTGTCCTTCAAAATGACTTGAGAGTAGGCATTGCAGACCATAGTGGGGCTAGTCCAAGCAGGTATATATTATGTGTAAGATATTTTCCAGCTGCTGAGAGAGGTTTGTTGATCTCCAGCCGAACATTGTAGTTTTGTTTCTGCAGACTGAAGCCTGTAGCACATGATGGTGAATGCTGTACTTGTGGATATTGACTGTTTGGCTAGAGAGATTCTAGCCAGATTTTAGGCAGCCAAGGTACATCTAGGGTGGTGGAAAGTATCTCAGTAGATTTTGATGATCATTTTGTCCAGAGTGGTTGAGGTCCTGCTTTGAAGGGGTTCGTTTCCATATGCCAGATTTGGGACTATCTTCACCCTTGTGATTTTCAAGATAGGGCTGTACGAAAGTCCATTCAGGTTCCTGAAAAGTGCCCTGAAGCCTGCTGTCAGTGTGATCCCTTTTCTTTTTACTTCCTCCCTGTGCGGCTTAAGGTTTACTTTGTTATCGAATGTGAGTCTGAGGTACGTATAATCAGTGACTTCTTCAGCCTTGGTGGAAGCAAGGAACCAGATGATTTTTATACTTATTTATCTGGAGCAGTTCATGATTTTCCTTTTCTTGGTGTTGATTGTCAAGCTGTTTCTTGATGAATAATCATGGGTGGCATATAGAAGGCGCTGCTTCCCCACTTTAGACCAGCTGATCAGCACCAAATCATCGGCATAAAGCAAATTTGAGAGGAGGATAGTGTTGAGCTTTGGGCGTGAGAGTTAAATTAAGCCAGGAATGAGGGAAGGTCTGCCAGGAATCAAATAAAAAGCGTTGTGGCTAGAACGTAACCCTGTTTGAGCCCACGGGATGTTGAAATTACTTTGAAATATTGGCGGTTCATCCCTGTTCTTCAGTGTGCTCCAGAGCAGACTTTGTGTAACACAGTCTTAAAGGTCCCTTTGTAGTCTATGTAACATAAATAGACTGGTTGTTTAGTTGCTTCTGAGGCATCAAGCACAATGGTCAGTGCCATAATGTTTGTCAGCATTCCAGTTTTATTTGTGAACCCTGTGTGGTTGATTTGGATGATAGAAGTGGCGTTGGCCTAATCGAGGCTCCGTTCCAGTAAAATGTTGTAGTACTTTGCCTCGTTATCAATGAGAGCTATCACTCTGTAGTTTTCAGGGTTTGACTTGTCGCCACCCTTGAAAATTGGGAGATGATGGAACCTTTCCAGGAGGCTGGAATTGTGGCACCTGATAAGGCATGAGTGAAAAAAAGGGCCATATGATTTACCCATTTGGCTTGGTTAGTCTTGTAAATGGCCTGGGGATTCCATTCGGGCCAGGAGCACAAGTGATTCTGCCTTTAGTTATGTCATTTCACAGTAGCTTCGTCTACGGCTTGCTCCTCCTCTAAGACGCTAGGCAATGGATCTGGTTGGTGGTACTCATTTTCTGAGACTGCCCCTGACCGGTCCAACATGTCTGTTGCATTTGTAGTGTTGTTGAAATGAGCGAGGAAAAAGACCCAGCATACTTGAGACAAATTTGAACCCGAGCGTGGCGGTGCTGTGTTTTTTAAGGCATTTACAGATCACCAGAATGCTTTTGAATTGTTGTGCTTTGTGTCCAAAATCAGCTTGGTCCAGAAGGAATCTGAAATTTCCCTCTTTTTGCTACAGCTCGCCCATTTTAGCACCTTTTGTTTTGCACCTTAGATCAGATATATAGGTTTCATTTTGAGGGGACTGTCATACTGCTCACAGGGCTCTATTGACCTCTCTCTTCAGTGTTTTAATTCCTCTGCTCATGCATTTGCTGCATCCATGTGCTGGTTGACCTGTTAATTGTTGAACAGAATGAGGCTTGACTTTTGAGGAGTGTTGTTGAGAGAACATTTTTATAAATATTTTCCAGGTATTTTTCATAGAGTTCCTATTGCTGTGAGCCAGCTTAAAATAGTTTTCACCTTCTTGTATCAGTTGCGGTCCGTTTTAGCCTCTATAGGTCAGGCAGATAAGTTAATTACGGAAGGTCTATCGTTTGCGTATTCTCAGACAGATCAAGAGTGACTTCCAGCGCCTGAGGCAGATGGTCACTCTCTGTTCTGTCCCCCATTTTGCAGGAGCACACTTGTTGTAGTATTGGCAGGGAACCAAAATCAAACATATAGTCAATCAGGGAGTTGCAGTTAGTGGAGTGAGAGGACATGGCAGGCGGGAAATTGCCTCATTAGTGGCCGTTAGGGGCCCTGAGACATAGGTGTTCCAATTTGTCGAGCAGGTCAAGGCCTTTTTAATCCCTCCTCCACAACTCTGTTTACCTGTATTGAAATGTCCCATTGGCGCTCTTGTGACTCGATGATCTCACTCTTTGGTGAGTAGCCTAGTAATTAAATGTTAAAGTCACCAGTGGCAATCATCATGGTGTGCGGGTGGAATGCCCATATTCTGAGAAGACTATGGCACAGCTTCTTCAACATGTCTGCATGGCCTTTGTTGTTTGGTGGTGTGTTGAAGTTTACTAAAGAGATCTGTGCTAACCTTTCTGCATAGTTAAGTGCAGTATTTGGATGGTGTCTGAGTCTTTTTTCCTCCTTTGTGCTGACTTTGATTGTGGTAGACATGTAGACTGGAAGATTCCCTCTCCTGTGCCCACATTTTTAATTCTTGGTCGCCAGAGTTATGTGATGTGAGAAGCCTAGATCGCAATCTGCTCTTTGGCGCAGGTCTCCTGTAAGGTAACTACCAAAAAAGTGTGAAGATAGGAGATGAAGTCCTGGTTTTCAAGCTTGCTTGCTAGGCTGTGTATTTTCAATGAGCAAAGTTGAAGAACATGTGTTATGATTTCTGTGAGGTCAGCATGGGCTACCCAAGGTCACCTTGCAGGTTGTGGGTTGTTTGGTGATCTTGCAATCCACCCCCAATTGCGTGTCGCTGATCCTCTCCTATGCTGATTTGTAAAATGGGCTATGGGATCACATCAGCTTGCTTTTTCCTTGCTTGATTTACTTGTGCCTATTTAATCTATGACATACAGAAAAACAATTATTATACTCTTGATATCTTCCCATCCTATTCCCCTTTCAAAAAATAATACAGTATTAGTAATAAAATAAATAATTTACTACAAAAACTAATTAAAATCAAATTTAAGCTCTTTATAATTTAATTCCCTTCCCTACCCTATTCTCCTACAAACCCAACCACCTGCCACTACACTGTAAATAACTAATTCTATTTACAAATAAATTACTAAAACATTTACTATTACAACCTAAGAAAAAAAATATTAACAGTTATTCTAACAATATTAACAACTAGAAACAACATACTAACTAGAACATTTGAAAATTAATTAACAAGCAATAAGTAAGTATGATCCTTTTTCTGCTGCGATTCTCCAAGAAGAGGAGGTGTGCAGCACAGCAGGGTTATTTAAATGTTATGCTGCCATGGAACTGGTGGACCCCTTTGTGAGAGCACATGTACTGTGGATCTAGTTTGCTAATTTTTTTGTAATGTGTTAAAAAAGCATCCATGTTTGATTACATCTCTATGGCTTTTTATTTGTTGTTAGAGTTTGAAAGTAAGTACGATCAGTCACAGGCGTGGCCAGTTCAGGTAAGGGTGGTGGAGCGAGATGTGGCAAGCACAAGGTAATTGTTTTAATTTATTTTATTATTTTATTTACCCTATTCCGACGTACGTCAACTCCATACCCTTCCCACCCTGCCTCACCGCTCACCACTCTTACCTGAACCGGCCGCACTTGCTCAGTCATAATCTTCACCTATGTATCTTACATTGAATTCAAGCCTTTTGTCACTTGATTGGGGGAGATTTTTCAGTGTGCATTTTTATTCTACGAAATTATTCCTGTTAACATAATGAGACACCAGCTTAAAAGTGCAGCAATTTCACTTTGTATACACAATGGACATACTCTTAAAATGTACGTTTTAGGGTTAAAAGAGATAAATGATGAAATTGTAGTTACTGAAAACTAAATCATTTCTTCTGAATTTCATTGAGATGTTTCCATTTCATATGGGAATTCATTTTCTCTGTACTACTGTGGAATGGGTTATTTAAAGGTGGTGTGGTAACATGATTAAAAGTATTTTCACACAAACGTCCCTCGCATATTCATAGATATTGTGCTTATTTTGCAACGTGGGCATTGCCTATTTAGCAGACTACTGTGCAGCAAAGCTCTAAAACACAAATTAGGACAAGATTTCTTTGTGGTTTCTATGATTTTATGAATATTAATTAGTGTTATACCCATCTTTATACAAAATCTGGGATCCTAGCATATTTTACAACTTCAACTTTACTGGTTATCTTGTAGGGACATTACCCGATATTCGTACAAACCTCGGGCCTCATTTATGAAAAGTGACACATCGCTGTGTGAAAACAGGGATGCGTCACTTTTCATTGCGCCCTCCTTGCGACATGCTGGATGTGTCATATTTACAGTATGACGAATCATGTCGTAAGGAGTTACAGATACATCAATATTTCTGATGTATCTGCATGAGCAAAAATTTCGCAATGCTGGAGTATGTCACAAAAGTGATACAACTCCAGCAATGGGTCATTACACACAGGCAAGTCCCATTTGAGATGTGGGCGCAAGATATTGACGCATTTGCGTCCTAGTAGTGACGCAGAGCAACCTCATAGATTTCACAACATCACTTCTACGAGGCATACTTGCGTCAGAACGCCCACCCTGCATACATTATACCTGGCGCAGGTATAATGTGGCGCAGGGATTTACAAAGTAACGCAACTACCTAGATGCGTCACTTTGTAAATATAACGCAACATGGCACATTTTTCACCCTGCTGATGCGTCACAAAAAGTGACGCACCGGCGGGGCAAAAGTGACGCAAGGGCTCATAAATAAGCTGCCCCCCCATTTATACGGGACCTATAGGGGCATATTACCAACAACTAGCGATAATTTTTGTCTCTAACTTGTTTAGAGACAAAAATTATCGCCGCACATCGGCGATTTTTATCGCAGATAAACCTTGCAATTAACAAGGTTTAGCGCAAATGCGATAAAAAACGGCCGTAATGCATGAATATCGCTGAAAAGTCAGCGATATTCATGCATTATCGAGCAAATGCTCTTAGCCATGTTATCCACCTCTCATTGGATAACATGGCTAAGAACTGCTCAGGGCAGGTGTTAGCTTTTGGAGATATTCGTGCTTAGCGCGAATATCTCCAAAAGTTGGTAATAGGAGATAGCGATGTTAGCGACTGTTTCCAGTCGCTAACATCTTGGCACGCCCACTTTGCATGTCATTAGTGATAAATATCACTGACATGCAAAGCGGGGCCCAAGATGGTCGCTATCTCCTATTAGCTGTCGCTAACTGGTGTTAGCGACAGCTTGGTAATAGGGAGATAATTTTATCTCCACTTTCTTGGCTTTTAAAGCCAAAAAAGCGGAGATAAACCCCCTTGATAATATGCCCCATAATTTTTTGGTTATGACATAAAATCTCCAATAAAGACTTATTGAAATAAAAAAAGCTCTAAACCGCAAAAAAGAAAAATATATTTTCTAATGTATCTAAACACAGTTACATTCTGTGCATGCAAATTATATTTGAATGCACATGATCAGTAGGCTATAAAATGTTTTGGAAATGACTTGTCAAATACAAGCCTATAAAACAGAAGTTATGACTAGCAAAATGAAATGAAACACAATTTACTCTAATGGCTTTTGAGTTTGGGAAGAGCTGGATGGATACTGTATCCGCAAAGAGAAAAAAAAAATTGAAAAGTGGCAATATTGCAAAAATGCCAGACTATAAAAATCAGCTTTGTGGCGGGCACATGATGTACACGGCCCAGAAACACTCAACAGTTACTATGAAATACAGCCATCCGTTTGTATTACAAATGTATCACCACGAATATGACGAAGATTTAGCGGGGTTATTTTTTTTTTATTCTAGCCCTGATGCTAATAAGCGTTTCCTTCTTTGGTTTCAGTGGAAGTTGGAAATGTTTGTCTGTTGGTAAGAACTTTAAAAATCATTATGTAAGCTGCATTTTGCTTTAAATTGGATTTTAAAGGGCCTTTTTGAAGGCAAGGGGAGGCAACCCACTCCAGCAGGCTTCTACACTACGCACATTATGATGAATTTCAATGTGCTGTCAGTCATTTGTTTTCGCAAAATTAGATAGTTGCGGAAGGTTTGCATTACTGTTTTTCGTCTCTACCATTCAATAGAGCAACAGGGACAGGGACTCAAGGCTGTTGTTGAAATGTTATATACTTAAACCCACTCCAGTGAAACCTCAGGACAGTGGATCGTTTGGTATTCGTTTGTTTGTCATCATTCCTGAGCGGTTCCAATTGCTGTGGTGTTTCAAATTGAACAAAATGTTCTGTTTGCATCCTCAGAGCTCTCCTCCGAGACGGGAAATGCACGTGTTCTGTGAACATGTCCAGGGCTGGGGAAGCTTCAACAGGCCCAGCCAGCAAACAGAACACAATGCCCTTCAACATGACTGCATTTCCTTCAAGTGGTGTAGTTTATAAATTCGGATCAGTTGAACAGAATAAACCATTTAATATGAGGCATTTGAGGCAGCAAACACAAGGAGATGATGGACGGAGTGCTGAAACCCTTTCAGACATTCACCCCCAGTCACAGATCTGGCTTGAATCCATCATTGTTCTTTAGCCCACTCTGCAACCCCAGTTCAGACACAGCTATATGCAAATCAGTCTTGACCCTGTGCCTCATGCCAAACCCTATCTTTCCTGGACCAGAATTTCAGGCTAACAGCCATCATCAGCCAAGCTAGCTTGAATTCAGTGGCAAAGTGAGCAAGGGACCCACATCTGGGCATACCCTGCCAACTTAGGGCAAACAAAGCAAACACAATGAGATGATGGACGAAGCGCTGAAACTTATCAGACACTCACCCCCAGTCACAGATCTGGGTTGGCCAACTTAGGGCAAACAAAGCAAGCACAAGGAGATGATGGACAGAGTGCAGAAACTTTTCAGACAATCACTCCCAGTCACAGATCTGGGTTGAATCCATCATAGTTCTTAGGCTCACTTCGCCACACCAGTTCAGACATTGCTATATGCAAGTCAGTCTTGACCCTGTGCATCATGGGAACAGTCCAGCCTGAACTGCCAAGCCATTTCTTCCCTGGACCTGAAACAAGCATCCTGGGACCAGTTTCAGGTTAACTGCCCTCATCAGCCAGGCTAGCTTGAATCCAGTGGAAAATTGAGCAAGGGACCCACGTCTGAGCATACCCTGCTAATTTAGGGTGAACAAAGCAAACACAAGGAGATGATGGACAAAGCGCTGAAAGATATCAGACACTCAGCGCCAGACACAGATATGGGTTGAATCTATCATCGTTCTTTAGCTCACTTCACCACCCCAGTTCTGACACAGCTGTATGCAAATCAATCTTGATCCTGTGCTTCATGGGAACAGTCCTGCCCGAACTGCCAAGCCGTGTCTTTCCTGGACCACAAACAAGCATCCTGCCTCCTGCGGGAGCCAGCATTGCTTTTTCACACGGGGAGCTGCTGACATGCAGCTCCCCTTGTGGAAAAGCAATCTGCTTTGGATTTTGGAAGCAAGAGCAGGAAACCTGCTCTAGCTCCCAAAATCCAAACCAATGATTGTTATGACAGGGTGGGAGCCGCGTGGCTCCTGTTCTGCCATAGCAAACAGCAGTGTCCCGGAGGTGGGCACCCCTGAACATTGCAGGAGCCAGCCCTGGGTGGTTGTTCCCAGGGTCATCAAGGGCTCCTGGAGGGTGTCAGCGCGGCCCCCTCTCTAAGTTTCGAAAGCCCCGGGGAGGTGGTGTCCCCTGCGATGGGGGTCCGTAACAGACCCCCGCATTGCAATGATTATGTGCCCTGGGGAGGTGCCGGATCCCGGTACAATTGGGGGGCCTGGGAGGCCCCCTCCACAGATTAAAAAACAAGCCCCCGGGAGGTGACGGTCCGAGGGGGTTCGGGAGGGCCACTTGCCCTCCCGAACATAACTTACATAGCCCTTGGGGGTGGAGATACCCGGGCTGCGGGGACCCCCGCGGGTCCCCGCTAATTAATTGGCTGTGCCCCTGGGACCTGGCCCACCGAGGGTCTTTTTGAAAACGAAGCGTGGTAGCCCACACTTTGTTTTTTAAATAATTTCAGTGGGATCTGTGACCCCAACGTGATTTCCACCAAAATTACAAAAAAAACAAATGCTTCTGTGGCCCCGAGTATCCTTGTGGGACCTCCTGAGCTGGCCTAGGGGGTCAGGGTTTTTCTACCCTGCCCCTTTTATTGTTTTTTAACCTCTTTTTTTTGTTTCCTTGTGACTCGGTTTCACAGAGTCACAAGTTGGCTGCCAACACTTCCTGGTTTGGAGTGTTGGCAGCCAATTAGAATGAAGTTCTTGGTCAGGAGGGTTTGCGAACCTGCCTCAGCCACAGATATCAACACATTTTCTTTTTCTAATGTCTCAGGAACTACTGAACGGATTTAAACCATTTTAAAAAAAGGTCTCTTTCTGAACTAAGACCTACCTTTTGCCAAATTTGGTGTAATTCCGTTCAGCAGTTCGGGCTGTAGGTTTGTCTAAAATTTCCTATGGAAAACAACATGGGTAAAATGCGTTTTGGGACCCGCCTTTTTTCTCGGCCCCCACTTGACAAATCACCCCGAAACTTTCAAGACAGGAGCTGACCAAAGCGCCCACTAGTTTTGAAAAATTTGCAAAGGTTTGTCAAATGACGCCAAAGTTATTGGGAAAACAAAAAACGCTTTTCCTATGGAAACCAGGTCCTAACCATAACTACCTGACCGCCAGTAGGTATATATATATATATATATATATATATATATATATATATATATATATATATATATATATATATATATAAATATTGGTGGTTTAGATATATATACGGAGCTCTTACGCTAATCAAAGCCTGCCTTTGGTATGCCCACCTTACTCAAAGGAGAAAAACATGCTTATAACCAAAGACAAATGAAGCACTGAACCTACTAAAGGGAATAACGAAACTTTACTCACCTGCTGGAACTCAATTTCCCAGAATGCCTTGTGATGAATGAACTAACTAAATGCTTATTGGGAAACAAGAAATAAAAGAAGGAATGCAAAAGAGGTGAGCTCTCAGTGTGCATTTGTTTCAGCCCAGGAAGAAGAGGCGGAGAACCTCGAAACGCGTCGGCTTGCTGTTTAATTGAGGGCAGTCTGAAGGCAAGCAGCATGAGGCAAAAAACCGGATGGTAAAGAGCCCCGTTGTGTGCGCTCTCGCTGCAACAGGGCACTTTGAGAGGACATTTCATACACGGCCGTCCTGGTCGTGGGGAGCTGCACCACTCCTGCTAAGTTGGAAGGCGTGGCAGTGGAACGTTTCCACTGTCTTTCAGCACGGAGCTCTTACGCTAATCAAAGCCTGCCTTTGGTATGCCCACCTTACTCAAAGGAGAAAAACATGCTTATAACCAAAGACAAATGAAGCACTGAACCTACTAAAGGGAATAACGAAACTTTACTCACCTGCTGGAACTCAATTTCCCAGAATGCCTTGTGATGAATGAACTAACTAAATGCTTATTGGGAAACAAGAAATAAAAGAAGGAATGCAAAAGAGGTGAGCTCTCAGTGTGCATTTGTTTCAGCCCAGGAAGAAGAGGCGGAGAACCTCGAAACGCGTCGGCTTGCTGTTTAATTGAGGGCAGTCTGAAGGCAAGCAGCATGAGGCAAAAAACCGGATGGTAAAGAGCCCCGTTGTGTGCGCTCTCGCTGCAACAGGGCACTTTGAGAGGACATTTCATACACGGCCGTCCTGGTCGTGGGGAGCTGCACCACTCCTGCTAAGTTGGAAGGCGTGGCAGTGGAACGTTTCCACTGTCTTTCAGCACGGAGCTCTTACGCTAATCAAAGCCTGCCTTTGGTATGCCCACCTTACTCAAAGGAGAAAAACATGCTTATAACCAAAGACAAATGAAGCACTGAACCTACTAAAGGGAATAACGAAACTTTACTCACCTGCTGGAACTCAATTTCCCAGAATGCCTTGTGATGAATGAACTAACTAAATGCTTATTGGGAAACAAGAAATAAAAGAAGGAATGCAAAAGAGGTGAGCTCTCAGTGTGCATTTGTTTCAGCCCAGGAAGAAGAGGCGGAGAACCTCGAAACGCGTCGGCTTGCTGTTTAATTGAGGGCAGTCTGAAGGCAAGCAGCATGAGGCAAAAAACCGGATGGTAAAGAGCCCCGTTGTGTGCGCTCTCGCTGCAACAGGGCACTTTGAGAGGACATATATATATATATATATATATATATATATATAAATATTGGTGGTTTAGATATATATATATATATATATATATATATATATATTAATACCACACCAAACTTCACCATCCAAGAAGGCGCTGACTCCGTGTATCTTAGTTCAAGATTTTTATTGCATATCAACTTCCCAAGCTGGAGGTGGTTTAGATATATATATATATATATATATATATATATATATATATATATATATATATATATATATATATATATATATATATATATATATATATATATATATATATATATATATATATATATATATATATATATATATATATATATATATATATATATATATATATATATATATCTAAACCACCTCCAGCTTGGGAACGCCGGCGAAGAAGGAGAACAGACCACAAGGATTTGGCAAGATGTTCCACTTTATTTTCTTACTGCCAAGTTCAACAGGATGACGCGTTTCGGGAGTGAAAAGCCCTTGATCACATAACGGCCACAGCAAACATTTCTCTTTTTTAAGTGTTCATATGTGCACTCCCCCTTGTACCATGTGACTCAGTCACATGATAATCAACAAGGAGGAAATACTTTAATTGTTTAGACATCTAGTAGCAATGCCCAATCAACATGAGATAATTTTTTACATGGCCGCTTTTTTCATTTTGTGATATTCCTGTATAAATACAGGTATATAACTCCACATTTTCAGAAATATATGACGGTCACCAGTAGGTAGTTATAGTTAGGACCTATTATCCATAGGAAATTTGTAACATTCTAATCCAAATAACTTTGGCGCCGATTGATGAATCTTCCCGAAATTTTCAAAACTTATGGCCTGCTCCTGTCCACTATCCTGACAGTTTCGGGGTGATTCATCAAGGGGGGCCGAGAAAAAAGGGGGGTCCCAAAACGTGTTTTCCCCATGCAATTTCCCATAGGAAACTTTAGACATGGCTACAGCCCGAACTGCTGAACAAAATTACACCACATTTGGCAAAAAGGAAGCCCTTGGTTCAGAAAGATCCCTTCAGTAGTTGCTGAGAAAATCAAAACTAAAAAAATAGTGATATCTATGGCCATGGAGGATCCGCGGACCCTCTGACCCCGAGCTTCATGTAATTGGCTGTCAACATTCCAAGCCAGGAAGTGTTGGCAGCAATCTTGTGCCTCGGTAGAACTGAGGCACAAGAAGACAGTGAAATAAACGCGAAACAAAGAAAAGCGTGCAGGGTAGAAACACCCAGACCCCCTAGGCCTGCTAAGGTGGTCCCACAAGCACCCACAAGGCCCCCCAAATGTTTCTTTTTTTTTAAACCGCTGGATCCGCGGAGGATCCGCAGTTCCGGGTGAAAATAAAAAAACCATGAAGCATGGTAGCCACGCTTCGTTATTAATTAGCCCCCGGTGGGCCAAGTTCCGGGGACAACGTTTATATTATAATGGGGGGCCCAAAGGGGCCCCGGGGACTGCCACCCCTGGGGCTTTTCAATAGTATATGCGGGGGCTACTCCTCCAATGCCCCAGGGACCGCCACCCCCGGGGCTTTAATAATCAATGGGTGGGAGGGCTCAAATGCCTCCCCAAGCCCCGAGGACCACCACCTTTTTACACCTCTCTGCAACGCAGCTCTGTGGTACTTACTGGAGGTACCCAGTTGGCTAGTTGGACCCTAAGGACACTCAGTATTGAAGGGGAATTAATTCCCAAACTTACAAATCGCCGGGGGGTGCATTTGCACAGTGATGAAGGAAGGGGGTGGGGCTTGAGGTGACATTTGTGCAAACAGACACCAGACAGATACGCAGCCCAAAAGAACGCCATCCATAGACACCATCACCTCATCAGATCCGCCAAAAGGGCCTCCTTTAAGGACTGACTCGACATCAATGCGCACAACAGCAGAGAGCTCTTCAACATCGTGAAGGAAGTCTCCAACCCCAGCTCCAACACCAACGGCATCCCACCATCACAAGACCTGTGTGACTCCTTTGCCACCTTCTTCCACCGCAAGATCATAGACATCCACAACAGCTTCAATGACCAGACCGCCCCAACAACCACCGACACCGCAGACACCACGGCTACCACCCACATCAATCCCCTGCTCCCCTGGGCCAACATAGACGACAACACCATCAAAATCATGAACACAATCCACTCCAGCTCCCCATCAGACCCATGCCCACACCACATCTAGAACTAAGCTAGGGCCACCATTGCACCCCACCTCCACAAGGTCATCAACATCTCCTTCGAGACCGCAACCTTCTCGTAGAGCTGGAAGCACGCCCAGATCAACGCCCTACTGAAGAAATCCAAGGCGGATCCGAGGGACCTAAAGAACTTCCGGCCCATCTTCCATCTCCTGTTCCCCGCGAAGGTCATCAAGAAGACCATCAACAGACAGTTGACCTGCTACCTTGAGGATAACAACATCCTGGACCCATCCCATTCTGGGTTCCGCAGCAACCACAGTACCAAGACTGCCCTCATCGGCGCCACCAATGACATCAGGGCCCTACTGGACAATGGCAAAACCACGGCCCTCATCCTCCTGGACCTACCTACTGCCTTCAACACTGTCTGCCACCGCACCCTACGCACACGCCTCTACAATGCAGGAATCCGAGACAAGGCTCTGGAATGGACCACCTCCTTCCTCTGCGGCAGAACCCAGAGTGTCTGCCTCCCCCCTTTCCGCTCCGCAGCCTCCGAGATCATGTGCGGCGTACCCCAAGGATCATCCCTTAGCCTGAGATTATTCAACGTCAACATGGCACCGCTCGCTCACGTCGCCCGACTGCACAACCTCAACATCATCTCCGTCGACACCCAGCTGATCCTCTCCCTCACCAAGGATCCCCTCACCGCCAAAGCCAACCTCCACGAAGGAATGAAAACCGTCGTCGAGTGGATGAAGAACAGCCGTCTGAAGCTGAACTCAGACAAGACAGAGGTCCTCATCCTCGGATCCACCCCCTCAGCCTGAGATGAATCCTGGTAGCCGTCCGCCCTGGGAACAGCACCTATACCCACCGACCACGCACGCAACCTGGGATTTATCCTCGACTCAACGCTCTCCTAGACCAAGCAAGTCAACGCCGTCTCGTCCTTCTACTTCAACACCCTCCACATGCTCAGCAAGATCTACAGGTGGATCCCCACTAAAATAAGAAGAACGGTCACACAGGCCCTCTCCCGCAGCAGGCTGGATTACGGAAACGCCCTCTACGCAGGAGCCTCGACCAAACTCCTGATACGACTACCATGCATATAGAACACCTCTGCACGCCTGATTCTCTCCATCCCTCACCATAGCCACATCACACCACACCTGCACTGGCTTCCTGTCAACAAGAGGATCACCTTCAAGCTCCTCACCTACACACACAAGGTGCTCCACAACACCGGACCAGCATACCTCAACAGATGACTCACCTACTGCACCCTGAGCCGACAGCTCTGCTCCTCCAACTTCACACTCGCTACCGTCCCCTACTTCTGAAGAGCGTCCACCGGCGGCATATCATTCTCCCACCTCGCCGCCAAGACCTGGAACACCCTCTCGCCTTGAGACCCTCATGGGTGAGTAGTGTGCTCTACAAATGTTTTGATTGATTGATTGATTGAACCAATATCTCTCCTCTGTATCCACCTGAACCGCCCAATCCTACTCCAATTAAAAAAAGACCTGAAGACCCACTTGTTTAAAGAACAACATGTCACAGCTAAGTGACCTTACATCTCCACTCTCAAAACTCATCTTCCCCTCCAATCACTCACTGAATGTATCTTTGCCTTGGACCATGCATAACACGGTGCTGATCTTTGGATAGGTTCTGATGCTTTACAAATTCCATATGCAACCAGATAGTTACACATACATTCTATTAAAATGAAACAATTCCAGAATAAAATTGATAATTGTCTTATTATCAGAATTATGTGTTACCATAGGACAAGATTTGCCTTGCCAGTACAGTAATAATATTTTAATAAACTATTTTCTAACATCAGCAAATCCTAAACTTAGTATTGTTTTATTACATGAAGTGTAATGTTAGAACTAATATTCCCTAAGCATCAATATATCCTGGTTTTTGCCTTACAACCAAAGTGCTTATGTTTTCTTTGAAAATGTTAAAGACAGGAACATATTCAGAATTGCTTTTCGTGCATATTTTCTCTTAAGAGCTGGAAGTATTTGTGGAATAAAGAGGTGAGAAGTTACCTTACAAAGGGGCATATTATCAAGGGCCTTAACTCCGCTTTTTTGGCTTTAAAAGCCAAAAAAGCTGAGATAATGTTTTTGCCCTATTAACAAGGCAGTGCTAACATGCATTAGCGCATGTTAGCAGCCTTGTTACTGTCACTGGGCAGTGCAACCTTGCAAATATCGCTGATGTGCACATCGCAATATTTACAAGGCTGCCCTTTTCTCCAAAAACTAACGTCTGCTAAAGTGCAGACTCACCTATCCCTAACATTGGGGTGGATTATGCTGATACGACCCTGGGGTCATATCAGAAAGGTTATCGCTGTATTGAAGGGAACATCACTGGAAAACCAGAGATGTTCCCTGCAAAACGGCGATTCCCCCCCCAATATCGCTGGAATTTTTATCGCCCTGGAGTAACACATTGTTAATACCGCGCTACCAGGGTGATAAATTCCAGCAATGGACGGCCATAAATGAAAAAATGTGCTAAGCGTGTTTTGCATTATTTATCGCTGGCCCTAGATAATATGCCAGAAACTTTTAAATGGATAAATGTTCTTGTTCACTATTTCTAATGCACACAGTGCACTCAGAAGGAAGCCAGGTGCCGTGAACTGAGCTACATTCTGACTAGTCCCAGATCAAAGATGTACAGAAGATGTCATCGATATGTTGCATCTTCCTTTTCATGAGAGCCTTGAGGACATCCCCAAGACATTCCGCGAGTATTCTCTACAGTTGTTGATGACATTGTTTTCTTTTGATTCTTATTTAATTCCCATGTGGCACCAATAATTAATATAATTGTTTTCCTTTGATTTTCGTTTAATGCCTGTGTGACTGCAGTATTCAATTTGCACTGAGACAGAATAAGTATAACTACACCTTTACACTTCTGAATTGTTCCTCAAGAAATAGCCACGTTTTAAGTGCTTGCTACAAACCTTGTGGTGGTAAGCGCTGTGGTATACATCTTTAAGAGATTCTGACGAGTGGAAGATAAATAGAAATTTCTATCACATATGAGCATTTCTAAAACAAGGAAGGGTAAGCGAGCAGGTAGAAGGTTATGTTAGAGCGCTGTCAATGGCATACCCATGAAATCTGTCGAAAGGAAAGGAGGGAGTTTTTCTCATAAACCTCCATGTAATGGACAAACACACTTTGAACTATGATATTTAAGCAACAAGGAGACTGTGAAAGCAGGTTAGAATAATTGAAAAGCTCTGGAAAATCCATGGGGATGGCAGAACAGCAAGGTTTTGTATAAGTTGATGTATTTTACACAAGAACCAACCCCCCCCCCCACCCATTACACACTTTGCAGAGTCTGCCTGCATGTAAGGGTAACAGTGGGGATCTATGGGATAGGGAAAAGAACAAAGAAATGATGACCATGGACTTGGTGGACCTGCTGCCTACTTATCTGATTACTGAGGTGTGTAAAATGCCCTGTTCCTCGTATAGAAATTAAGTGAAAAAGTGTATTATCCTGTGTGTTACCTGTAAGTCTCATCTGCTATTTGTAAATAGTGAAGTGCTGAGAGTGAATGATGCAATACAATGTTGGGGAATGGTTTGCAGTGGAAGCGAGGAAGTAGGGAACGCTGCAGGGAGAATGGAGCCTGTTTAGTACCTAGTTGCTGTTCCTGTCACATAAGGGCCCAATTTGAAATAAAAACCTAACTCCTACCCCACTGGTTCAAGACCCTTGTATGGACACCCTGTACTCTGACTACAATATTTTGGTGGTGAGTTGTTAAGGACCTGTGTGAAAATGCAGCACGACTCTGGTGGTAGGTGGGAGCTGGTCCTGACAGAGGTGGAGACCTGTCAATTGATATAGATAATCCCTGTTACCATGGAGGACTAGTTTGGAACTGTCCAACCTCAAATCCACAAGCAAATTGTGTCAGCTTATGCGTCTCGGCATAAGGAGGGTGGGCAGGTCTATAAAGGACAATGAACCAGCTGATTGGATTTATAAATTGAGGTGATGTGTCCAAGTGTATAGTCCTGAGCTTAAATACAATGATATGGAAACCATGCCGTAAGGACAGTACTGCGGATGCAATGATGTGGAGACAGTGGGAAGACGTCAGAAATCTCCTTTACAGTAAGCATAACTCTGAAAATGACCCAAGGAGCTTTAGGCAGAAAAACACTCAATGGAGATGGTAACATAAAGAACAGTGTTGGTGAGTGTGCAGCATGATTGCTGAATAAGGTTGTATGGGTTAGCCTATACCATTGGGGGTGTTGTGTGTATTCTGCATATTTTATGGCACCCAGTAGAGAGTGACCAGTTGAGCTAATGCGACACTTGCTAGCACTGTGGTCAAGGCAATGGTCGAAAGTCTTTTGGCAATGTGAAGCACCAGATACATAGGGACTTTCTTCTCCAGTGTGAGTCAGTTGATACTTAAAGAAGAGGGTGCTGGTGTTTCCGGGCATAACAGAGTAACTTGCTTGTGAGAGAGACTTACCAATGTCTTAGCTTCCAGATATGGACTTCAGAGATAAGGCTCAGGTTATGTAGACTTTAGCATCATGAAGTAGGGTAGTAAGCTTATGTTTAATTAAAACAGATATGAAGACATTGAAGAAAGGCTATCCAACGTCTCCACGTTAATTTAGAAAGAGTGCTAGGACCATCTCTTTGGGTATAGTAAATAGAAATGAGACTGTGTTGTACTCATGGAAGTTGCAACCTCCCCTGGCTCGCAGTTGGCAACTGTGATGTTAAAATATGTCATTCGCTTAGGTAATTAGACAGATTACTTGGCATTGATGGATTTAGTATTATTCCACGTGCTACTTTTAAACATATGCTCTTTCCCTCTAACTGTATTATTGAGAACATTGTCAAAACACATTCAGCGTTTCAAAGGCAGTACTATAGCCATGAGCACACGGCCAGAGCATGCCATGTCAAGGATATCAGTGCGGATTAAGCACCTAGAGCAGTTAGGTAAATATGACATGATTTACAAAGGATCCTTATTCTAACTCCCCCACCGCCCCCACCCCTCCCCCCCATTGTCCACTGAAAGAGGAAAACATAATGAAAGGAACATGGCCTAAGTTTAATCATGCAAAACAAGACGTCATGACCCTGTAATGTTTATTAGGTTGGTTAAACGTTTGGTTGGTGAATCTTGCATATTGGCATATGCCATATATATTTTATTGGTAATGCATGTATCTGCTTAGTAAGTTTCCACGTAATTTGACTTTTGGCACTTGGGAATTGCAGTTTATATTAAAGGTTGTGGTATGCATAGTACTGCAATGGTGTGGGAAGTTTAATTTATGCACTAGTGGGCTGTTTGGGAATACCATGTGAGCATTATATTTGGCTTCATGTGGACACTTCGCAGTCGTTTGGGGAAGTGGTGTAGTAACCATCTGCATGTTGTTGTGTAAAAGCATGCTAGTTGTACATCTCCAAGTATTGCGGATATTGAGGAAGTAGGCCGCCCATCATGAAAGGTTATATTTAGGGTTTACCCCATGGTATGCAACGTTCGGGAATAGTCGTACTCTGTTGTGAGAATTTGTATGAGGGAAGACCCCGGAGGTGTGATGTGGGAGAAGAACAATACATGTGGTGAGAGAATGAAAGGGAAAGAAAAAAGTGGAATGAAAAAGGGAAAGTGTATGGTAGAGGTAAAGGTAAAGTCAGATTTTAAGTAAAAATTATGAAAATGGCACTTTTAGAAAGTTGACATTTTCTTATCCTAATCATTCGGTGCTTGCGGCCTGTGTCCTGGCTTACATGTCTGTGATTTGCATTTCAGCTGGCCTTTGTGTCTTCCTCTCAGACAGTAATGTAAAGGGGAGCTAAGTGTTGGCAGGATGTGCATCATCCCAGGATGGGTGGGCAGAGCGGTTCCCAGCCCCACTTGCATTTTAAAGGAGATGCCTAAGCACACTCACAAAGAACTTCATGCTGAACTTTTGTCACTCTAGACATCCTGGGACCATGGCAGGGAGGAAGGACATTTCAGAACTAGCTGTGAGGCAAAGTATTTTGAAGTTTTTTCCACGTCACAACTGACATCGGGTATAAAAATAGGACCCTCAGACCTCCTCAGGATACTAAGAAGGCCAGACCTGCACTTCAGAAGACTTCCCTTCTGCATGATGCCTGCTTTAAACTTCAGAGGACTGTCCTGCTGCTGGAAAACTGCTTGAACCCTCAGAGGACTGCCCTGCTGCTGGAAGACTGACTTGCTGCTTTAACGCAGGACTACCAGGGTGACTCCAAGGGCTAGTTGGTTGTTCTTCTGCTCTGAGCTACAGGGACTCAAAAAGCTCCAACACCTTGAACCATGCACCTGGACCCTGCCTGAAGTGAGTCCTGACCTCATAGTAGAGCCCACTATGTCCTCGGCCCTTGGAAGTGGTACTAATGGTACCCAAACAACTTTAATCCAAAACTTGAGACTTGGAATATTTTCAGCCAAAAAGTGTCATGAGAACTGAAAGGACACCGAGGCCTACCTGAACGACTATACGCCCAAGATACTGCACTGGTCAACCTGACTTTGCAGGACCTTTCACTACGTCCTTCGCTGGAGCAGCAAATCCTATGCAGCTGTTCCTTGCAGAAGGAGTCTCCAGCATTGTGGAGCCCTCGTCTACAACTTGCAGTTCAACCCGCTGGAAATGTTTAACTTCCATAAAGAGACTAAGGGCCTGATTTAGATCTTGACAGATCTGGTCTCACCATCGTTTTTTATCGTTTCTCCGTCCACCTACGTGGCAGTCCACCCTCTCAATTTAGGTGCTGGTGGGTCTATGGACAATAGTCGGTCCGAGTACCACCATCTCCACCAGAATTTTCCTCCAGCATCAATGGCGCCATAGGCAAAAGTGACTGTTGGAGGGAGTCCAGACAAGATTTATGCCAGACCAATCATTATGTGCCTTCAAGCTGACATAACTGTGGCAGGTAAACCTCCACACCGGAGTTGGTTGTGTCAAAGCTATATAAAGTAGAAACTTACCTTTTTTCTTTTCCCACTTCAGTTTCTGACATAAACCCGATCATGCAAGTCTTTCCTTTGCTGTGCTGTTTGACCATGAAGCTAATCAACACTGTCATTCACCAGATTCAAAGGTAAGCTTCTTTTCTTCTTGTTGCAATTTGCATTGCCTGTTTGTATTAGTTCTGGGCTCATGCATTTTGAAATCTCTGTTACAAGCTACAATGTATGTAATATGTAATGAATATGTGTGTAAAGTTGTTTAATATATGTAATGAATATGTGTGTAATGTTGTTTAAGATATTCAAAGAAACACACCTGTAAAATGTTATTTTAATTTCAAATTTGGTGCAAGCTGCCTTCATGATAATGGACACTTGAACAAAAATTGACAATAATCAAAATTCGAACTGTGTCCATACAGGTGTGTTTAATTATTTTTAGTAAACAAACAAATTATAAACATATACATTAAACATTATTGGAAACATTTAAATGTAATATAATATAGAAATTGCACTAGACAAGGTAAAATGTTTTTTTTTCAAATAATGCAAAATCAATGTTAGTTCTAAACGTAAATCTTTTCATATATTTATATGTGTAAAATGTCCCCTTGTCTAGTGCATTTTCTGTATTTTATTACATTTAAATGTTCTCTTCAGTTTATGATGTGTAATTCATATGTGTTTATTTTGAGCACTTCTAAAGTTAAAATAATAACACCTGTATTAGCACAATAAATAAGAGAAATATTGGTTTATTTGAGGTAAGTGTCCATTATCATGATGAATGGTTGCACCAAAATGTTAATGTCCATTACAAAATGTTTAACACTAATTTTTGGACTGTAAAAATATGTAATTGAAAAAACACTTTTGTATTTCCTGTTATAAAAGTAAGTAAGAATACGTATTTCACATGTTCATCATTGACATTTAAATAATCAATGACTTGTAAATGAATAATATTGTTAGGACAAACTTTGTAAAATTAAAATCCTTTTATTCATAAATGAGATATTTCCCTCAGTTTATGTAAAAAATAACATAAAAGGAGAACCAAAGGGTTTCCAAGTCCAACAGGCTGTGGCTTTGTAGCCTTAATTTGTCAAATAAACAGACTGCCAAAGGGTAACATCCTCAGGAAGGGGCATCTATTGGGCACAGAGAAGCCACCTCAAGGACCTTACTTGGGTAGGCTGGGTTTGGGTTTGTCAGGGGTTAAGGACAGGTAAGAGGTGAATTCAGGAGGAGGAGAAAGGGTAGAAGGGGTTGGAAGGGATTGGATTTTGGAGGTAGACAGAACCGGAGTGCTTGATGTGCGTGTGTCTGTATGTTTAGCAGCTGCATGTGGGTCTGGTCTATGTTGTGCTTGTTTTGATGGGATTTAGGCAGGTTTTTGGTATTCAGTGATTGTGTGTATCACAAATATTAACCTTAAATCTAAAATCCGTTTGTACATTGTGTGTGCAAGTAAGAAAAAGCAGTTTTTATTTTTAAACATGAAAATATGAATCCATGTGTGTCAATATTTACTATAATGTTGTACCAATATTTGTATACATTGAAAGCCTGTTTCGTTTGTTGGGGCATTTGGCAATGGTAAAATTTACTTCAAGTAACTTAATTATTATTCAAATATTAACGTTAATTGTATAGAATAATTACTTAAGTTGCTTATTAATGTACCACACTTAAGTGTACACGTATTCTGTTGACGAAATTCATAAACAATTTTTTGGGTAGTTTCATATTACCTCTACAGAATAATGTAATACTTAGAGCTTCATACATTTTAAAGTCCCTTTATTACAGAGCTGAAAGATTTTGATTCCAAAATATCTTGTTATTGTTTAGCATGTTTTAGCATTGTGAAATAAATTAAAATAAATGCTCTGGCTTTCAGTTTAGTCAAAAATTGGTACTACATTACAGTAAATTGTAAATACAGTGATCTATCCATATTAAAAAATGCACATTAAAATATGAAAAAGATTAAAACTTGATGCATTTATAGAATGTCCTAATGAGCCATTGTTGTGCCGGATATTGTGTTTTCCAGATGGGATATTCCAACATATATGTGACTGAACATTCCATTTGCAAAAGTCCCTTTAAGTAATCAATTTTGTACATTATTGATTTATCATCTAGACATGACAGAGGGCAGAGGCGTATGATGTGTTACTCTGTCACCGATGTTTTCACATTCCTATCTCCTTTGTTAAAAAATGTGTGCCAATCAAAATCATTTTTATTTTTTAAGCAGACTGGCTGACATACACATTTGCGAAGGAGTGAGACATCATGCAAATCTCCCACTTTTAACATAAATTAAATCGTATTTTATATTTGTTTGCCATTTAATCTTATGTTTCTGGTAATTTTGGCTCACTTGCTTGCCATTTTTTGTCTGTAATACTAACAAACAATTATGACATTCGGAACATCCACTGTATCATAAGTGCATTCTATGCTATGTCACATGTAATAAGGCTAACATAACATCCTTCACGTTTTCCAGGATCAACACATGGTGCCTTTGTATTACGAAACAGCACCATACCCCTGCAAATGTCACCACTTGAAACTTAGATGGCCTGGCTTGTTGGTAAGTACAATCTGTCAATATAATGTTTTTGTTACTTTCAGGTCTAATGAACAAAAACAGTATGTCATGTTTTGCCCCTTTTTTCATTTCATATAAGACACTAAGCTTATCCTAACAGGCCATGGTTGTTAGCACTGCTGATGAATCCAACAATTTCAGGGCAAGGCTGCATCAGTGAGGCCCAGGGCGGAATACAAAGGCCAGTGGAGAGGGATTTTGGGCTCCCGAAGGCCAGATTTCGGAGTCTGGATTAGAATGGTGGAGCCCTCTTCCACCAGGGCCGGACTGGGAACCACAACCGGCCCTGGCAAAGTGCTCGGCCGGCCCCCCTCCCAACTCAGGGGGGTTGGAGGTGCCGCCGAACTCTTTGCCGGGGCCGGTTTTCGGCCGATTTTGTTACAGGGCCGATCAGCCCTGTAACAAAAAGGGCACCCAGGGGCCCAAAACTGGCCCCCATCCGTGCAGCGCACCAGGGTTTTGCCCGGTGCCCACTATGGCCAGTACCGGCCTGTCTTCCACTCACCTATAAGGTGGGCAAAATCACCTTGGCATGCTGCACATTACACAACATAGCCCTGTGACTGAAAATCCTGGGCCTCATTTATGAAAAGTGACGCAACGCTGCGTAAAAACAGCGATGCGTCACTTTTCACTGCACACTCCTTACGACATTCCTGATGCATTATATTTAATGTATGACGCATCATGTCGCAAGGAGTTACAGATACGTCAGTATTTCTGACGTATCTGTAAGCGCAAAAGTGACGCATTGCTGGAATGTGTCACAAAAGTGACGCAACTCCAGCAATGCGTCCTTTCACATGGGGAAAGCCCCATGTGAAAGGGCTTGCGTCAGTCTTACGCCTGCTGTGAGGCAGGCGCAGGATTTCGATGCAACAGCGTCCTAAAAGTGACCCAGTGAGATCTCATAGATTTCACTGCGTCACTATTACGAGGCTTTTTGCGGGGGAACGCCCCCTCTGCATACATTATACCTGACGCAGGTATAATGTGGCGCAGGGGTTTAAAAAGTGACGCATCTACCTAGATGCGTCACTTTTTAAATATCGCACAACGAGGCGCATTTTTTACACCGCTGGTGCGTCACAAAAAGTGACGCACCGGTGGCGCAAAACTGACGCAAGGCCTTCATGAATAAGGCCCCCTGTATATTGCAGAGTAAGAAGACCAGTATGAGCCCCTGGGTGAGGATGTAGAAATGGCAAATGAAGATAATAGTAGTGAAAGGAAATTATTGACTTTAATCAAGATGTAATTGACAATTTCCTCACATGAGTGTCAGTGTAAGTATACATTCAAATATCATGATATTACATTTAAAAGCAACTTTAAACTAATGAGAATAAAAGTCTTTGCTAGAAATGTCTGTGAAAGGGCAAGCCAAGGTAACTCCTCAGCAAAGATGTTTCTTGATCTACGTTTTGACACATTGACTACTGTGATTATTTACATTATTTATCTTTGATTGCTTTTAGAAAATGTGTCGTCCTCAAACGTAATGGGTCTATTTTGTGAAGTCATGCAAATAAATATTTTTTTGTTTTGATCTGTTTTAGGTTCCTTTACAGTGCCATCTTCATTTGGGAATTTCAACGCTGTGACATTTGCAGTTACATGCTGCTGTTGTGAAGTACAAAGGGAACATAATTTGATCCTATGAAAGACACACACACGTTGGATGTACAGATCTTGTACAAAGACAAGTTGCACAGTGATTGAATTGTATTTGTTAGGATTGCATTAGACTTGCTTTCTGTTGCTTCTGTTCTGTTGATTGTTGCCACCAAGGCAATATGTGTTGCTTAAATTGCTCTAACCACGTGTGTTATGCCACCCAAAGCATACAAATTTCCTTTCACAAAGGCAAAATCCGCATTTTGTATTATCTGTATGTGGCTGTTAATGTGCCTCCTCATTGAAGGAAGAACTTCTTGTAGCACACCGATTAATTAACCTGATCTTTAAACTGAACATCTTGGGTGTTCAACTTTCACTGGAAAGCTCAAACATCCACGTGATTGAAAGTCTGATCTTCAACAAAGAAACTAACTAGAAAGAAATCCTTCTCAGGAAATTCACTCAATAACTGAATTTCATAACTCTCTTTTTCAAAGGACTGCATCCTTTCTAGAACAGCAAGAAGGAATTTAAGGCCCTAATTGGTTATCAGAATCTATTACTTGTCCACTAATCTTTTCTGTCTGGATTCTTTTGAGACATCTGATTTGAATTTAATTACAACATGTTTGGTCACTCAATGCTCTGTTCCTATCTCCAAATGTACTTTAAACAATATTTTAAGTGATCTTCTAACTAATTTCTTCTTGTCAGCAATGTATAATATTTGTATGTTGTAGCAGTCATTCACTTCCGCTTTAGTTTGTACAGTATAGTAATGGAACTCTAGCTCCTGCATGTCAATAGGAACACTGATGATTATGTACTTGTGAGAAACATGCCTTTACCTTTTGGCTGCTCTGATCCAATTGTAGCAGAGATGCTCATTCATCTCAATTCCTAGCTCCTAATTCAATGGCTTTCCTCCCTATTTTGTCCCACCCAAGAAGCATTTCAGTCTCACCAATTTAACTGAGTTGTACCCTTCTACTTATGACATAAGGGAGTCATATTGCAGTGCTTGAGGGACTATTTCTCTAGCTTTGTTCTCCTTGCTTCCTCTTCCATTTCTGCCCTATGCTTTATTTAAAATTTAGCCCCTCGCAATTATAAATTGCCCCAACTGCACTGCATGAGTCACTTACTGCTTCTACAGTTAAATTCCTAGAACATGTTTTCTTTAGCACCAAGTATTTCAAGATGGCTGCCCATGGGTGTAAATTTACAGCATCCGTCTGTGGGGGAAGGCATTGGTAAAATCAATAGGTCTGTGTCCTGATGGTACAGGTGAGACCTATTGGCTTTGAAGGATCCAAGAAAAGATTTGCCTCCAGCGGATTGTACTCTGGAGCTTGCATTAATGTATCTTTGTGAGCAGATAACACATGGTGAAGTTGATGGTATTGGAAGAACTAGGATTTATTTAAACAGAAGTCAGTGGTGAGTTATTCTTATGATCGATATGAGATCCTGCCCACACGCTGCCCAGGGTGGAGATACCTATGAGGTCCCAGCCTCACAAATCACTTTACGTTGGGCAGTTGTGTACCATGCCATAGGGGAATCTGATCGGTTCTACCAGCACAAAAACAGAAGGTGATTAATCTGTGGGAGAGCATGAACAGAGGGTTTCCCGTACAGTGAATTCAACAGGCTGAGTTGCCCAACCAGAGAACCAGGTCTGATCTATCTATGAAGAATCATTCCAGGTTGAGCATGTTTACTGCCCAGTAGTATAATCTAAGTTCTGGTTGCCTGACTCCCCATTCAAGACCCTGTCTTGAATGGGGAGTAGTAGACCCTTGTGGTCTTTCCTCTCTGTGTGTAATTTGTGACCATTGTACACACCTCTGGGAACAAGGGTTGAGAAGGAGCATAGGTATTGTTTTGTAGGACATATAAAAAACAGAGAAGCATGATCATTTTGTAGAGGGCCATTCCCCCAATCATGCATAGTGGCAGCAAAGACCACGCCGCCATATCCCAGCGGTGGTCCTGCAGCACAGGGCTGAGGTTATGGGTCAAGGCTGCCTCAAGCCATAGCATGACCATAATTCCACGATAGCAGAAGGGATTCTCCACTATCTGCATGGAGCATACAAAGCAAGATCAAGCGTTGTTCCCTGTATCTGTATGATGTGTGGTTTCTTCCAGTTGAATTGTAGGGATGACCGGAGTGTAGCCGATCATTTTAAACTTCTGAATCATTCGCTATCTAATTTGAAGCTTTTCCCTGTGAAACATGTCTTAGAATTACTGCACTCCAGAGTAAACGTCTGTATGTACTCTTTAAAATCATTGCATCCATATGGATTGAGCATCTCTTACAGTACCACCTGATTACTGTATATCTCAAGAGATCTCAGGACTGTGTTGATTCCATATTCTAAATGGAATTTAACTTGTGATGCTTTTTGAAAATCCAACAATGTCAGCTGTGCAGCTACTGAGCACAAAACATGTTGTACTACCTGAGGAAGGCAGAAGCCGAAACATAGTGTAAATATACTTTTGTTCTTTGCTGAGCCCATCTGGTTGAATCCCTTCTTTCTTGAATTCACTGAGGCATTATCCTATTTACCAGCTATTTAGGGAGTAAGGAAGGTTTCACTCACTAATCTTAATTCTATTTGCATTCTGCACTCATATCACAGGCCACATACTTCAGTCTGGACCTGTCATGTCTATTGCCATGGTCTGTATATTGGCATAGGAACTTTAGATTGGTTCCCAAAGTGTATTATGTCGAAACTCTATACTGACAATTAGTCAGATCACTGTCTACTACAGATGAAAAACTCTGAAGAGGTCGGACGTGATAAATAGTCCATTCGAACACTCATTGCTCAGCCATTAGTATTTGTCATGAGGCTTCACTATTGTTCTCATCTGCACAGAATTTTAATTTCAAATTCATTTGTTATGTTCCAGCTTTCCTTTTTCTTATCTTGTTGCAGGCAGTAAATTACTGTAAAGTTAAATGTAATTATTGAATTAATTTACAAAACAACTTCACATTGTTGAGTAAACAATACTCTCACTATTCTCTAAGCTTCAATGAATATAATCATAATAAATAACATTTCACTGGAGCTTTACCTCCTAAAATGTACGCCTGGTAATGTTCGCTAACCTTATTAAACCCAGACATTCAAAACTGTATGGAAAGTGTAATAATCAACCCAGTATTAAAAACAGCACCAATATCCATAACGTGCTACAGAGAAAAACATTCAGATGCTTTCTATCAGTAAGCCTGTTTTTCCAACATATCTTAAATCACTTCTACAAACATTGTGGAATTTATAAACCGTACTTGTTTCAAATTGGCATGGATACTTCTCTAAAATGAAGATACAACATAACGTTAAATTGCTCTTTCCAATATAAATATTACTTAACCAAGGGTTAACTTTACTAAAAAGGCTAGCCAATTAACAGTGATCAGGATACAGCAATGGGGGCCAGTGGCGGGTCCTGTATTCAGGCAGCTAGGTCCAGTCTGCTCCACCACAGCCATCCCTGGGTGTGTTCATGATCTGATGTCTATTACAAAATTGCTTCACCTGTCACTGTGTGAGCTGGAGACCAAGAGGCAAAGCTGGACTCTGTAAACACAAGTATCCTAGGGCAGACTTCAAAATGAACAATGCTTCAGGTGTTCGTGGATCAGGACCTCCCCATAAAGCGCTGCCTATGCACCAAGCAGGTCTCCAGAAGATCCTCTTGAATTCTGCAGGCAGCAGTATTTTTACTCGTGCATGGAGCCATGAACATAAATGGATGTCGTTGTGGCAAAATCTCATACTACATCTTGACAAATGCAGCTTGTGCTTCTCTCCATGGCCACCGCTCCACTATGACTACTAGCATTAATTCCAGCTACAGTTTTATGACAGGGGTTTAATTATTGGCGAGACAGAATAGGAAGGGCATCTCAGATGCACCACCCCTAAACATCGGACTTGAGACGATCCTATAAGTTATGGGGGCATCAGGTGGGAGGCCGTCAGCTGAGATCGGACTTGAGGATTGAAGGGAGCTATTAATTCCCTTGACTTTTATTGAAATATGATGTTTTTGATTGGCTCACTAATACCAATCTTGTAAAAAAAAATCCTTGCGCTCCTTGTAAAATCTAAGGTGGTGCTAAAGGATGTATAACTGTGCCATCTTTCGCGCATCGCCATAACAAAGAGCACCACCAAAAAATGCCATAAATTAAGACAGCTAGGTATTTAGAGATCTCACGAGCTGAGCACCCCATCCCCCTATATTGGAAGCACATTTCTTAATAATACTCCATGTTCCTATGCAGCATTGGGCGGCCGTGTTGGAGTCAAGGATCTGGTACAGGGATGCTCATAGTTGGGTGGGGTGGGCCGGGGCGGCTTGAGTCCCTTCTGCCCTTTACATGCAGCTGCTGTTTGTTTGATTTAGCACTGACTGTTTGAAAGCTGTTAAACATCTTTACATGTTAACTGAGGTAAAAGGAAAAAACAAAGTAGGTGTCCTGCATCATCTATCTTTAGAAACATCTTCATTTTTAAAGACATTGTGCAACAAACATGTAAAATTGTGACATTGCATTTCATTTGTTATTAATATGCAGAAGCGATTCACATTAGAGCAGCAGTTTATATAACAGCAATGAAAGGATTTTATTAAAAGTGATGGTTCTCAAGCATAAACTTAGAAATATGTGTGTCGTCCCATAAATGAAACAAGATGCAAGTCAGTTGTCAGGTGCACCCTCTATGTGGTTTAGGTTATTATTATACTTTATTAAATCAAGCACAACATGTTTTGTATAGCCCAAATATGAACTCATGTATTTGAAGGTGCTCTCATGTGTGAAGATAAGGCCGACAAAGTGAAATTGAACAATTGCCTAGGAGCATACTATTTGTTCAAGTGGGATAGCTGAGATTGATCCTAGGTTTTCTGTTTTTACATTGTGTAATTCAGTATGGGTATCTCTTTCATTTTTTTCATTTTACGTTAAACATTAATGCTTTGTCTTTAATTCTCGATGCACAAGGTTAGACAGAAGGCTCTGCTCCTTTTGTAATGAAAGAGAACCTTGACTGATTTAGAGCCCGCCAACCTGGCTCGAGCCTTCAAGTTCAAACCATTTAGAAGTACCAAAATAGTTGAACAAGAAAGAAACACGAAACAAAAGAAATTGGACACCAGTTTATGTTTATGTTTATGTTTATGGGATTTGTAAAGCGCGTGACTACCCTTGGGCATCTCAGCACTGCGATACGAAGAAGAGCAGGAGGGAGAAACTAGCCTTGTGGAAAGAGCCAGGTCTTGATTTTTTTCCTGAACTGGGATTCATTTTGGATGGATCGGATGTCAGGATCCAAGCTATTCCAGAGTTTGGGTACAAGATGGGAAAAGGATCTGCCCCCCCATCTAGCTCTTTTAGCAGTGGTATTCTTCATGAGGAATTTTGAGTTGTCGTTGGGGAATGTAGTGGGTAACCAGTTTTTGAACAAGTGCAGGGCCTCTCCCGTGCATAGCACGATGAGCCAGGTTGAGTGCTTTAAACTTGATTCTTGCCTGAACAGGAAGCCAGAGAAGTTCCTTCAGTCTAGGTGTAATTGACTGGCGTCTGGGTATATTTAGTAGTAACCGAGCTGCTGCGTTTTGGACGACCTGCAGACGGTTAACTACATATTTCAGGGATCCCAGAAAGAGGGAGTTGCCATAGTCCAGCCTTGAGACCACTAAGGCCTGGACCATCGTTTTTTTACCATCTTCGGGGAGTAGGGGCATGATCTTTCTGAGCATGCGTAGTGTCCCGAAGCAGGTACCGGAGAGTTTTTTTGCCTGGGTCTCCATTGTGAGATTTTTGTCTAACCACATACCCAGATTTTTTATAGCTGGTTTGGGTGACAGGGGTGGTCCCCAACTAACGGGCCATGGGATGTCAACATGGGGATTCAGGCTATTGCCTAGAATCATCAGCTCCGTTTTATCCCCGTTCAGTTTAAGTTTGCAGTCGAGCATCCATGATCTGATTCTCTCAAGGCACGGGGTAAGTTGTCGGAGGTAAGAATTCAGGGTGTCGGATATTGAAAACACTAGTTGCGTATCATCCGCGTAGGACACAACGGAGATACCAAAATCTTGAATGATGCGTGCAAGGGGGCTGAGATAAATATTAAAAAGGGTGGGGCTCAGGGAAGATCCCTGAGGTACTCCCCAGGGGGCCGGGAAGGGATCGGACTTGAACCTGCCTTCCACACATTGGAAGGTTCTGTCACTTAGGAACGAAGCAACCCATTCTTTTGCTGTACCTTTTGTGCCCACTTCTTCCATTCTTTGAGTTAGCACTGCGTGGTCGACCGTATCAAATGCGGCGCTGAGGTCCAAAAGCACCACAGCTGCCATTTTTCCTTGATCTAAGATGGATTTAAGTTGTTCAATAACCACCAGCAGTGCAGACTCAGTGCTATGCTTGGGTCGAAACCTCATTTGTGTTTGGTGGATTATGTCATTATTTTCAAGGAAGGTGGAAATTACGGAGTTAGCGTGTTTCCCCGCCATTTTGACCACTATTGGCAGAAGGGATATTGGTCGATAATTGGAGAGTTCAGCTTGGTCCAAATGTGGATTTTTTAGCAAAGGTTTGATGACGGCATGTTTCCATTCTTTTGGAACAATGCCCTGCTCAAATGAGAGATTGATAAGGTTCCTCAATTGGGTGGCAACAGCTTTCCCACCTTGGGCAAGAATATTGGGTTGGTGCAGGGTCTGAGGGAGAGCCTGATTTTTTTATTTTTATTAATGCTGTTGTCTCCTCTAGTTCCAGGGGGGGGATGGTCATCAGGACTGTTCCATCCGGGAGAGCAGGGCTTTGAGATTCAGGTGATGTGGAAGGGGTGTTTGCCGGTGGCTCTGGGGGTTTGGTCTGGAGGGAGTTATAGATGATTTCAATTTTATTTTTGAAAAAGGTTGCCAATCCATTGCACCTTTCTTTGGAGTGTTCTGGGCTGTTGGGCTCTAGAGCTCGGCTAGTAAGGGATTTTACGATCTTGAATAGTTCCCTAGGGGAGTTGGAGGATTTGGCAATTCTATCTTCATAGAAGATGGCCTGTGCTTTCCGAACGCTGTTTTGATAGCGCCGGATGGCCGTTCTGTATGAAGTTTTTAATTCGGGGTCATACGAATTCCTCCACTCTCTCTCCAGTCTTTTGCAGTTTTTTTTTCTCCTGCACTAGCATGGGGGAGAACCATGAGGATCGGTTAGTATTTTTATGTAGTGAAGGGCCTGGCTTCCTGAAATTTCTATTAATGGAGCTGCTTATCCAGGTGTGCCAGTTGCTATGTGCCTCGTGCAGAACTTTAGTTTCCAGGGGTGTAGAGGACTCCAGGTCACGGATCCAGGCCTCTGGTCCAATTTTGGGCCATTTCCGTCCTATAACCGTGTTGGTTTTGTTAGGGACGGTACTGGGGATCTGGAGCTCAAATGGGATGAAAGCATGATCTGTCCAAGGCATCCAGATTGGGTCTAATACTTTCAGTCTATGGTCGTTGGAGAAGATGGGATCTAAAGTATGTCCTTTGTCATGTGTGCCGGAGGAAACTAGCTGTATGAGTTGTAGGGCTTCCTTATCAATTAGGCATCTCTTGGCGCAAGGGTCATCAGGGTCATCCAAATGGAGATTAAAGTCACCAAGCACTGTAATGGCATTTTTCTCTATAAGCATGCTTGCAAATAGGTCTGGGGCTGAGTCTAGGAACCCAGTCGAGGGTCCTGGGGGCCTATAGATTAACCCCCCAGCAAAGGAGATGGTTGCGGAGAAGGATAATCTGAAGCCACAGGCTTCGGCGTTGTTGATATGCAGAGGGGCTATTTTGCACTCTCGTTGAGCCTGGTGTATAATAGCTAGGCCTCCTCCTATTGCTCCTTCCCTGTCAAGGTAGGCAATTTTGTAGCCCGGGGGAAGTGCTTTTGCGATATCAGGGGCTGAGCTGTCTCTAAACCAGATTTCGGTGATAGAGAGAGCCTCTAATTGCTCTTCTTCAAGCAGTAAATTAATTTCTAGCGCATGCTTGGGTAGGGATCTACAATTAATGAGTCCCATCTTGGCTGTTTCCCATTTGGCTTCTGTGTAGAGCCTGTGGTTATTCTTCACGTATCCTGGGAATTTACATACCGGACAATGCAAGGGTCGCTCTAAGTTTAACCGGTGATGGCAGTGCGGGAGTATCGTGTCTTTTATTTTTAAAAGTTCTGATCTCGTATAAGTGGGTGCTCTTCTCGGGGATATGGGGTTGTGAGCAGGGATCCTAGGCCCTGGTCCCGTAAGGTCGCGGACGGGCGCAGACGGGCTTACCTTTAGCGCTCCTTCGGCGCGCCAGCGGGGCGCCCGCGGCGCGCATCCGCTGCATGTCCAGTTGGCCATGGAAATAAATGTAGGGAAGTCCAAAGTGCTTCCGCCCCTTCCCCGCCCCTGTCGTGTCAGCTGGGAGAGTTTGGCCCCGCCCTCCACTCAAACGGCTCCTGCCGCGGTGGACCAGGTCTGAGGGCAAAGTCCCAAGGAAAAGAAGCTGTGCAAAAACGCAGGTAGGGGGATAGAGGGTGAATAAAAAATTACGCTTTTTAAAAGTTGCAAACAGTATTTTAAAAGAGGAGTAGGGGGTGCGCTCTGGCAGCGTTCAGCTCGGGCGGCAGAATGACTCGGTTGCCTCACCTCGCTCCGCTGTGGTCCCAGCGCCCCGTGCTAATGTAGGGAAGTCCAATGTGCTTCCGCCCCTTCCCCGCCCCTGTCGTATCAGCTGGGAGAGGTTGGCCCCGCCCTCCACTCAAACGGCTCCTGCCGCGGTGGACCGGGGCTGAGGGCAAAGTCCCAAGGAACAGAAGCTGTGCAAAAACGCAGGTAGGGGGATCGAGGGGGAATTAAAAATGACGCTTTTTAAAAGTTGCAAACAGTATTTTAAAAGAGGAGTAGGGGGTGCGCTCTGGCAGCGTTCAGCTCGGGCGGCAGAATGACTCGGTTTGCCTCACCTCGCTCCGCTGTGGTCCGAGCGCCCCGTGTTAATGTAGGGAAGTCCAAAGTGCTTCCGCCCCTTCCCCGCCCCTGTCGTGTCAGCTTAGAGAGTTTGGTCCCGCCCTCCACTCAAATGGCTCCTGCCGCGGTGGACTGGGGCTGAGGGCAAAGTCCCAAGGAACAGAAGCTGTGCAAAAACGCAGGTAGGGGGATAGAGGGGGAATTAAAAATGGCGCTTTTTAAAAGTTGCAAACAGTATTTTAAAAGAGGAGTAGGGGGTGCGCTCTGGCAGCGTTCAGCTCGGGCGGCAGAATGACTCGGTTGCCTCACCTCGCTCCATTTATAAAAATAGCTCTTATTTTTGTGAATGTGTAGACACATGTGAGAAATTGGGTTGTTGGTTAACTGGAGTGTGAGCCTTGCGCCCCGTCGGCTGCCAGAAAAACCCCCATTGGTGACGCGGCTTTTAACATATCCTGGAATCCTTGAGTCCTACGTGATGAGTCCATATGCCTACTCCCTAATTTAAAGTGTGGTGGATTTCACTCCCCCCCTTTACCTGCTTCTCACTGAGTTCAAAATCCTCAGGAACCCTGTTGAGCCTGCTCTCTTTCTGTTCCCTGGATATCTGCTTGTTGAGCTGATCTATTCTGTATGTCCCGCTAAGAGACTCTAGTGGGCTTTATTAAATTGAAGGTCTGTCTGTGTGTCCCACACTTCCTATATATCTATCTCCCTGATGAAGGTGTAGCCCTCCTGGGCCTGACACCGAAACGCGTGTTGGCGCTTGATATCCTCGTGCATTTGGATCTTGCCTCTATCCATGACCGGGCGGACACACGATAGTCTACTTTTCTTACATCGTCTGGCTGCTTATTATCTTCAACTTATGCTTATTTCTGTGTATGAGTGCTAGAATGCCTTGGAGTGTAAGTGATGCATGGATGTGCGTGCTATCTTGGAACCTTGAATGAGTGTTGGTTTGACTGATTGGTTTGATGGTTATATGTGGGACCCTCATGTATTATTGTTTTTTTGTATTATGTATCTATTTATGTATTTTATGAAGCCTGTTAGAAATCTATGAATTACCAAAATCATTAGAATAAAAAGAATGGAAGTTTTGTAATCAGTGCATCTCGGTAATCATTGTGATCATGTCCGTTTGTCAGCCCTTCGGTTTCCTTTTATTGCTATGACCCTACTCTGGGCATACGTATATCATTTGATATAGGCAGGTGGTTTTCTCTAGTAGTAGCTATTGACTGGAGTGTGAGCCATGATCAAGAAACAGCCACTTTGCAGGGTGATCCACAAAGAGTCACTAAATTAACCTGGGCTTAACCCTGGGTAATTGGACAAAAAAAGCATCCAGGCCTAACTTAGAGGCAATGTGTAAAGTATGTATGTAGCAAACAAACAGCAAACACAACACAAGAGAAATTCCACACCAATTTAGAAAAAAAAAAGTAAATTATAACAAATTATTTGACACCAAAACAACAAAAATCCAATAAGGAGAACCAGAGTTGTAGTTTTTTATAGAGAACCAACTGTGGATATCTGGCCATGCAGACTGGGACAAAGCCACAAGTTCAGGCCAGCCCCATCAGAGTTTGGGCCAGCTACCGGGACACAGTTAGGCCCACTGAACAAAGAACATAGAACCTGAGGTCTTGTATGTGGAATGTTGTGAGATTCCGCACAAATGATGCGTTGACCAGCCGAGGTGATGCGTCAGTTCTGAGTTGCTGCGGAGCTTTGATGTGAGCTCCTGCATCAATGTCGAGGATCCTGTCAATGCAGGCTTGCAGTGCGGAGTTCGATGTCGAAGATGCATAGCACAGTCAAGGCATTGCATCCATTCTGAGGAGCTGTGAGGCTGCAATAGGAGAACCCGCAGCATTGTAGAGGCAACCATAGACGAGAGATGCAAGGGACTATGTTGGGAATGCTTTTCACAGGTGATGGTTCCAATCAGACTCCGAGGTCAATGCAGAGTCATTGGCATCAAGAGAACCCTTGCAGTAGAGGTGATGCATTGGTTCAGCTTGGGTTTGTGCTGCATAGGAGAAGCGTTGTTTCTGCTGAGTCCACAGAGGGGCAGGCAGAGTACCTTCAGGTCCGCTTCCAAGAATCCAGGATCGGGGTGGCACCACTTGGCAAGGTGGACTCACAAATAGCAGAGACAAGTTGCTTGGTTCAAGGTTGTTGAAGCCCCTTTTCCTGAAGCTCTAGTCAGGAGGCCAGGCAATTGGCCCCTGGAGTCAATTCAATTCAATTCAATTCAAAACTTTATTTGGTTTATAAGCATGAAACCATAAAATTACACAATAAAAACTGCGATCAAGAAATAGATAAAAACAGTCCAAGGTCATATGCAGCTGCACCTTCCCCATGCAGATTCTCCATGACAATTCTGGTTTGATAGTGTGGAAACCATCTCTTAAGAGATGGCCAAGGCCTATATAGAGGTCCAAGAGTCGTTACTAATCGTATGACTTCAAGTCCCATCCAGTTATATTAAATATAATCAATAGAATTCATTTTATACAATCTGGCTGGAAGGTAAACATTTAATCTTGGGTCCCATATGTTAGGGTCCCAAGGTAAACCATTTGGTTTCTTCTTCCTAAGGCCACTGTAATAAATGCAATGACAGATACACAAATCTGGCTATTTTCCAAAGCACATAAATAATTAAAAGCATCCTGATAATAAATACATTTACCAGTTTTAAAATGCTGGGCTAAAAAACGTTTCTTGAGCACCTTATAAAAACTACAGAATAAGATAAAGTGCACTGTGCTTTGTCCTGAGTTGCCATCACATGGACATTTTGGAGGATTATTAGTCCATGCCCCACTTTTTAGAAAAGTAAACCGTAAATACAGTATTCCTAAACATAATCTGGTAAGAGAAAACCTATGTTGGCTGTTTTTGACAAATGTCAAGTAATTTGGCTGACCCTCTTGTACATAGTGTAGCGAGTATCTGTCTACCTTTGGTCTTTTGCTTTCATTAATATCGCTCTCTTTTTCTCTCTGTCCCCTGTGTATAGTCCTAATGTCTATTTTGGAATAAGTAAGGACTTTAACTGTATCATTGACCCCTATGGTGGGGTCCATTTTTCTAAAATAGGTATCAAATTTGGACAGCCATGTTATTTTCTTCCAGGGATCTAGCTTGAGAGAATCAGAGAATATTGCCTTTGTAAACTGTGTCCCAGTTTTACTCGATATATTGTACCACAGAATGATGGGTATAATATATAGGTCGCCCTATAAAAAAAGGAACTGACACTTCCTTATATGTCACTTTGGGACCCTAGGTTCAACAAATGCACATCGAGTCCTTCTCACCAAGGCAAGAGGGTAAAAGAAAGCAGGTCAGCACAGCAGAGCAGCAGTTCAGCTTATTAGGGCAGCAGTTCTTCAGAGCAGCAGTCCAGCAGAATGGATGTTCTTTCAGCAGCAAAGCAGTCCTTCCTTGCAGAAGTCCCGAAGTGTTCTAAAGCATTGGTGTCTGAGGTCCTATTGTTATACCCCAGATCCCTCTTTCTAGAAGATGGGAAAAGCTTCTAGACAGTGGTTTTGTAGTACATTGAATGACTCCTATTCCCTGACTCCAAGCTGGCGAAGGTGACAAATTGGAGGTGAGAGGTCCTTTGTGTAAAGGCAGAGCACTCATTATGCAGTTGCAAGTGGGCAGTGCTCATCCTCACCCCTCATCCTGACAGCACATGGACCATTCCGCACACCTAATCCATCTATTGTGTGACTGACTGGTAGGAATTCACAAAGTGTTAATGTCAGTTACACTCAGTCATGTGACCCAAGACAGGCTGCAGCCACAAAGGGCTATGGGCAGAAAACTACTAACTTTCTAAAAGTGGCATTTTCAAAATTGCAATAATAAAACCAACAATACAATTAAATAGGGCCTTTATTACAATTATAAATGCACCAAAATTGACTTAGTTACCTGTTCCAAATTGTCAAATGGCAGATTATTAAATGTAATAAGGAATCTTCAGTTTTATCATATGGGAGTGGTAGTCCTTACAATAGTGAAAGATGGATTTAGGTGATTTTCACTACCAGAACATGTAAAACTAAAAAGTGCATGTCCAACCTTTCACTTACAAGGCACCCTACCCTATGGGCTGACTATGGCCTACCGTAGGTGTGACTTGTATGTGATAAAATGGAGGTCAGGGCTTGGCAAGGGAGTTTTATGCCAAGTCGACATGTCAGTTTAAAACTGAATTCAGGATGCACTAGTAGGCCTGGGAGATTTTTTGAGGTGCTACTTAAGTGGGTGGCTCAATGAGTAGTGCACGCCCACAGATAGCATTGAATGTACAGCCCTAGGTATGTGGTATACCACTCTACAAGGGACGTATAACTAAATTAAATAAATCAGTTGCGTATAAGTTAATTTGACCATGTTTTAGGGGAGTGAGCACAAGCACTTGAGCCCTGGTTAGTAGTGGTAACATGCACAGAGCCAACAAAAATAAGTTCAACTAAATGGTGGCGAAGACGTAAAAGGTTTGGGGAAAGACCTCCCAAAGTCTGATAGGTCTAAAAACACCATTATGAACAAAATCCACTGCAGGATTCCAGAGACATACATTTTTAAGCAAATAATAAATCACTTCTTGTCTTCCAAATCGCAAACAAGCATTATCAACTTTCAATGTCAGCAGTTACTTGTAAACTTTGGTAAAGTTGTGTTCAACTACTCGGGCCAACTTTGGGAAAGCAACTGCAGCAGGAAGCAAGTCATAGGGGACAATGAGGCATGGCAGGACAGTTACCTTGCAGTCAAAACAGTTTCCAGTCCAGTTCCAGGCTATATGTGCGTACCCCTAGACAGTCATGGAATGGTCCTGGTGCATGGGATTCAGGATGCTGAAGATGCTGAAGGATGCAGAGAATGCTGATCTGTTGATGAAGTACTTCCTGGGTCTACACCTCAGTCTATGAAAATGGTGTGATGACTTTGGCCACAGAGATTGATATCCCTCAAAGTCTGCTTGAAGTCCAGCCAAAAATCAGTTGCCACTGTTCTACTGGTCACCGGGTAAAGTCAAACCAGTTGTTCCTTTTAACTGAGTCTAGCGTTTGTCTTGAGTGACCAAACTATGGCATATGGCCTCGTGAAGTCCTGCCCATCTACGCAGCTGAAAGATTCTGAGAATGAAAAGAGTGACAAAGTCCAATGGTAAAACCTTGGACTTGGGTGAAGTAGTAAATCTACTGGGGTGATGAAGTCACCTTTAGGCTACAAAATCCAGCTTTGGCCCACTTGAAGCTTTTGGCACCAAAACAAATTGCTTCTGAGGGAGCTCATTGGCATTTTCACCTGTGAGGGAACACCTTCTGGCCTTGGACCTTTCCCAATGAAGGATTTTCACCCATTTAAGAGACTGTGGTGCAGTTTCACAAACTGTATTTTTAATACATTGAGTAATACTACAATAATACTGCAAATATACCACAAAATTCTATTCCCAAATCTACATGTGGAGGTCCCACCTCCACCTTTTTATCTTTTCTGTGCAACAATCTCTGCACGATTGCAGAGATCTCCAATCAAGTAAGTATAAATGTTAATATTAAATTTAGGAGTAACAGAGAGGTATGGCTGGAAAATCAGAAATACTTATTAGTAAGTGGGAGAGTTTTAAAGAGGACTAAGGAAGGGTTAATGGACGATTATGGCGTGGGTTAGGGTGGTGCATGCACTCACAAACAAAAGAGTAAACCCATTGCTATTCACATACTGCCGTTCCATAGCTGCTACATTTAAAAAGAATAAAGCAGTTGCAAATCACCCTGAGCTGGAGTAAGTCCAGCACCACATTTGGTTAAGCACTGGTACAGCAACACCCTCCTACAGAAAATAATGAAGGTAGGTACTTGAAAAAAACTTCATAGAAAGTAAACTAAATTGGTTAAGCTATTGAGAAATATAAATGTATGGTGTTTACTGCTAATCAAGATGTCTATAAATAAAATAATCATTTGAAAATAAATCTTAACCTTTTTTAAATTAAAAAATATTGTAACAATATTTGTTAAAATAATGTAATCACTTTGATTTAATTCTGTAGATGACATGTAATAATTGTAATACTTATGAAAAATATATTTTCCATGTTAGGTGGGATTTTTCTAAATGTAAAATTCAGAAAAATGATGTTATTTTAATTTAATATATAAAAAAAATAATTGCATTTTTAATTTAAAATTAAGGTAGTTATGATGAAACTTGTTGGTACTATTCTACACATACAAATGTATTTTCAAATCTTCTGAAGTTTAATAAACTTTTAAAATTTACCCTATGTTTAATCATGGGGAGACCTCCACCACGACTGTAGAGGTCTCAGGGAAGAGTGTAAAATGTCAATTCTAGCCATAAAGTCACTACTAGTTGTACCTTTATGGTTGTATTTCACAAGTATACTGACCTAGTTTGTGGAGGCATTTAAGTCTACACTTGTGAGTGACTTTGCACTTGTAAATGGTAAATAGCCAAAATCAGTAACGTTAATCAAAAGTGTAAGAGTATATTTCCTTTTAGTAAATCTACACATGTAACCAGTGAGACAACTCATGGTACATGATTCCTTGATACAGACCACAAGGAGTACATGGAGTACAGAAGATATGGAACCTGAGCAATTCATAGTGCTTACACACATACATATATTGTGTGACGGTAGACATGCCATCACACTATTGCTTGCACCATTGTTAAAAAACTTTTGGTGTGGAGTTATCATTCCTGAAAACAAAGATTGGGCAGTGTATGTGGAGGAAAATAACTGATACTGTGTGGGTAGGGTTGTTGTATTTCCCATTGGAAGGTCATAAGAAACTGCAGGTTTCAAAGACATTCAAATCAACTATTTATATGAAACATGAATATGACCTCTTAAGATTGCAAAGTGTTCCCAGGGGAAGATGACTCTTGTGGTGGGAGCTGTGAGTCACTGGCTGAATTTTACCATATGGCATGGAACTGCCTGCAGGAAAAAGGATTTTGGTCTAAGATTCTAGGGCTTTAAGAAGACATCATATGCCTACTGGGCCACATGACTTGCCTGAAAATTCACAAGAATATGTATGCAGATTTCAGGATTTGCTTATGCTGCTGACGAACTGGGGCATAGCCATGAGGTGGAAAGTGCATTCAGCTCCCACAAGTGACAGGTGGATATTAGACATTAGGAAGTGGGCAAGAGCAATGGTGGATTCCCTCAGGAAACGATATGAGCTAAGAATTTGAATGGGATTGATGAATGGGAGGGATTCTTACCAAATATAGAGGCCACGCCAGACCACCTTCCACCATGGATATGGATAAGGCTCTGCCTGGTTAAATGACCTCTGAGTGATGGTGCAGTAAATAAAACAATGGAGTGCAGTGTTTCACAGGCCTTGTGAAGTATGTGAAATGTAATCTTTATGAAAAGATTTTATCCACGATCCTATGATCAACGAAACAATGTACACTGTCCTAATGGGCTATATGCAATTATATCCCTAGAAACACTCTTTGGGTGGGGGAGGGTTGTACAGTTAAGTTTCTTATTTTAAACTGTTTCTGACTAAGCATTTTGTTTCTCTGCATTTTTATTAAGATGGTTTAATGTTGGTGGACACAAGATTAATGGGGGAATTGTAAAAAGTAAAGCTCTAGCAAGTAGGGATGCTTTGAAAGAGGACAGGGTGTTCTGGAAAGGCAGCAAGGATTACATTCCTGCATCTAGTTAAGAGGCTTCTAAGCCCTGAAAAGTGTTTCGTTTTGGAATGGGAGATTTCTAAGAAGGTGAGGTTGGAATGAGAGGGTTTGGTTCATCTTGGAGGTGTGGGTTACCATAGCAATATTTCAGACAATGCCTCTTTTAAGCAAATTGGTCCTAGCTATATCTCTAGGCCAACATGGAAATCAATAGCATCTCCAGGTTGCTAAGCGACATTTATAGCTTTATGTTTTGTATAGGAAACACTAGGTTCCAACTCAGTGCCACCAAGATAGTATTAATATTACTATTTCTTACATCTTGGTAAGCCTGTGGGTCTGCATTCTGAAGTGTAGCCAAGAACTGCTTCTGCTATAGGGGTTGAAGGATGTGCATGCTTCCAAATATTTTATTCTCCTGAACTATTATAGATGCTTCATGCATTTATATCATCCTCTTGCATCTGGCATTTGGCATTTGTTAAGAATGCTGCTGTACACTATGTGTGGGCCATAGGCAATGTGAAGATCTTCACAGAGCCATTCACTAGCTTTCTGTTGATACCAAGGGGCATATTATCAAGGGCAGTATTGCTGCTTTAGCAGCACTTTTTGCAGATAAAGCAGCGATAATTTTATCGCCCTATTAGCAAGCCTGCGCTAACATGTGTTAGCACAAGCTTTCGGTGTTAGCTGCCGGTTTTTACATCACCTTGCATGCCAGCGATATGTATCGCTAATGGCATGCAAGGTAGGCGTAACTTACCTAAATGTCACTGTAAAAATCACTAAAAGCACTTTGCTTTATTATCAAAGATGACCCGCGATACAAAAATTCACGCTAACCCCGATGTACGCAGGTTTTTAGCACCTGCTAAAAACCTGACTAAAGCCAGATTTCCATCAGAAGACCCACAGACATCAAAGAGGTAAGGGCATATTAGCAAGTAAGGGCGATAATTATCGCCTGTGCCAAGTATCTCTTTGATGTCTGTGCGCCAATCACTGCCGATGGCAAGGTATCACCTGAATACTTATCGCCTCCTAGTGGGAGTTATCGCACCTTTTCCCTGACACTATTGCCTCCTACAGACGTGTTGATAATACGTCGGTAGGAAGCCGAAAATTATCGGGGAAAGGAGGCGATAACAAAACAACCGATACTTGGCATGGGCGATAATTATCGCCCTTACTAACTAATATGCCCTCAAGTTTATTAAGATTGCATGTCTGATTCTTAAGAGCGTGCGTGGGCTCTTTCTATGTTGCCTGCACAATAGAATCCAGGAAGGGTTTTTGATTTTTCTGCCAATGGCTCACTGTACTGAAATTCCTTAGAACTCTAGTGCCAACTTAATAAATCGTTTTGGAACAAGAGGAAACTCTATTGTCTCCGGGCATTGAAAGCATCAGTTAGCCTGATTTTGTGCACTATGGCAATCTTATTCATTTATTCAATATGCTGACCTATGCGGTTAAAACATTAAAACCACAATCCAGAACAGCAGTTTAAAGGAAATCAAAGGACTAGAATTGCAATCAAAGTGGCATACACTGAGTACGGATGATCTTGCTTCCTATATATTATTCCCCCTAGCACCCACATATTTGTTTATTTCCTGATTCTATGAGTCTGGCAAAGCTTATATTGCATATTCATTTTAATAGTAATCCTCAAAAGCTAATGCACATCTTAAAAACATTATAAAAATGTGCCTACAGCGAAGGAGAAAGCCTGTTCTCATGCAGATTTAATCAATAGCCACTGCTTCTCTATTTACATGGTTTGAAATGGTGTGCTGAGCTGTACACTTCAATCAATTGGACTCTAGATCTCACAAAGCATTGTTAAAAGGAAAACAGCAAATTCACATAAGGCATTAAAGATCCTCTTTCACATTATATACATCACAACTCATGTGGTGTAGCGAACATTCCCTTTCTCTTCAATGACTCTACTCCTACAGAAATCTTGAGGGATCATGGCCACTTTGGCCATGGTACTGCCCTAGTGTAAGTGCCCCATTGCAGTGGAAAACTGTGAGTATCTTCCAGTACCTGTTATTCAATGACTAAAAAGTATTGATAAAGTGAAAAGTCTCATCTGTTTTGCAGAGCTATTGGTGTTGCCAATCAATCAATCGATCAATCAACCAAACAGCATTTGCAAAGTGCAACACTGTCACCACTAGGGGTATCTGGGTGCTGTGTCTCCATGAAAGAGCCAGGTCTAGAGTCTTTTTCTGATGTCTGCCAGTGAGGGGGCTGTGGGGAGTTGGGCGGGAGGTCGTTCCAGGTCCTAACAGCAATGTAGGAGAAGGAGCAGCCAGCTGTGCTACTGATGTGGGTGTGTGTGTAAGGGTGAGTGAAGAAGAGCACAGGTGTCTATGCGGATTGGTAGAAGTTAAATCGGTAGTTGAGGTAGGTATTTTCTAGGTTATGCAGGGCTTTGTAGGCATGCATGAGGGTCTTGAATTGTCCTCTTTTCTGGATGGGGAGCAATTGGAGGTCTCTTAGGTGGGGGGGTGATGTGAGATCATTTGGGGAAGTTCAGAATGAGTCTGGTTGCAGCGTTCTGTATGGTCTGGAGACCTGTGAGGAGCTGGGTGGAGATGCTGTCTTAGAGGGCGTTGCCATAATCAAGACAGCTGGTGACGATGGCCTCAGTGACGGTCTTTCTGGTGTTGGTTGGGATCCATCTGAAGATTCTGTGGAGCATGCAAAGTGGGTGGAAACAGGAGGAGGCGATTGCATTGACTTGTTGTTTCATGGTCAGTTGGCTATCAAGGATGATGCCAAGGGTGAGTGCATGGTCTCTCTGTGTGGGCTTGGGTCCGAGTTCTGTTGGCCACACGCTGTGGTCCCATGTGAAGGTGTTCTTCCCAAAGATCACTACTTCAGTTTTGTTGGAGATAGTTGAGCTGAAGGCAGTTGTCTCTCATCCATTTGGCTTAGTTGGTAATAGCGTTGCAAAAGTTGGTTTTGGCGTTGGAGGCATCCTCGGTGTCTCAGAGGATCAGTAGTGTGTCATCTGCATAGGATATTATGTTGAGTCAATAGGATCTGACCACATCTGCTGGGTGGGTCATGTAGATGTTGAACAGAGTGGGGAGGAGGGATGATCCTTGTGGCATTCTGCATATGATGTCTTTGGGTGCGGAGGTGAAAGGAGGCTGTCAGATGCGATGTGTGTGTGACTTGATGGTGGCACATCGGCCATGTTAGTCCTATTAGACCTATCCGCAGCATTCAACATGCTTTCACACCCAATCCTACTGAAAAGACTAGGTCAGTTTGGTGTTGGGGGGGGGGCACTTCCCTGGATCCGGTCCTATCCTGAAGACTATTTCCAACAGGTTTCCATTCGGCCATTTCGATCTACACTAAAACCTCTACTATGTGGAATGCATCACAGCTCTGCTTTGAGCCTGTTGCTCTTTAATATTTACTTGGCACCACGGTCTACGTTCATTGCATCATGGGGGGTGAAGGTGGTCTCTTATGCAGATGATACTCAGATAGCGTTCTCATTTAAAGAACAATCCATTGCTGTCTTCCGCAAATTCAAGGAGTGCCTGATAGTTATTTCCAGATGGATGAATAGTAACTGATTGAAATTAAATACAGATAAGACTGAGGTCTTGTTTTTTAGTCAGGCACCTCCCACCCTTCTTGCCTCTGGTGGCCCACAGACCTGGGACCTCCGCTGGTTCTTGCAAATGCAGCAAGAAATCTTGGCATCAAGTGGGAGACGGATCTATCTTTCACGGCACAAGTACGTCGATTTCTTCAGCGTGTTTCAGGAAACTGAGAATCATAAGAAAATCCCTCAATTTGCTCCTGGAGGAGAGCTGCGGGATCATAGTACATTTGCTGGTGACTTTGCAGTTGGATTACGCCAACAGTTTATATATGTTGCTGCCAGCCTACCTGATTCATAGACTACAGATGGTTCTGAACGCTGCTGCAAGGCTACTTCACCGGGTCCCCTTCTGTCATCTATCTCCTACCCATCTGAGACAGGTACATTGGCTCCCGGTGGCTAAGAGGATAGAATTTAAAAGGCGTTGACCTTTGCTTTCCAAGCCATGGGCAACATGGACTCAAGCTACCTTAAGCTAAGGCTCAGCCCATATCAACAGAAACGGACTCTAAGATCCAACTACCAGCGGCTGCTCTGTGCCCCTCGATATGCCATGACCCGACAAGGGGGAATGTCCTTTTCGGTCAGGACCACAAGATTGTGGCACTCTCTGCAATCTCATTTGTGCCGATAGAATCGGAACATAAGTTTAGGAAGACCCTAAAAAGCTGGCACATTAGGTAGGGGGAGTTTCTATCTGTTGGTCGTTTCGCTGGCTGTAGTTTGCCAGAACACCTCTGTTTGAGGTATCTGTGTGCTTTATAAATGTCTATTGTATTGTATTCAATTCAATAATATTTATTCAGATATAAAATATCCATAAAAGCACAGGTTAAGAATACCAGGAACAGTACAATTTTTGTTAAAAACACAGTATAAATACGATAGATAAAAAGGGGATTATCAGGTGACAAAGACTTCAATTATGAGCATATATTAAAAAGAACATATTATACAAAACAACAGTATCATAGGAAAAGTTCAAAACGGGTGGATTGCAACATAATAATGTTGAACACTTTCAGAGGTTCGACAAACAGATAGCAGCATATTATAGTAAAGTGGGGTCGATTGTAAACGGTTTTAGCAGCATAATATAAGGTGCAATTAGATTTAATCTTTAAGGGTAGTCCAGTCCACAGGTAATGCTTTCGTTTGGTGTTCCATACTTTAAAGTGTAGGTAGGTTCATGAAGAGAAAACAGTGTTGCGTGTTCAGGGACACTTAAATGCGTTACAAAGTTCTCATGGAAGCACGTGAGCGAACTGCCTCTCTCAGAAAGAATCTGACACGGAAAATCAAGTTGTCCCCCTCGAGTCTGAAAATTTCCAAGTAGGCTGTTCTATAATTAATGTTTACAATTGCCTTAAAACAGGAGATCAGGTATTGTTTTGTATACTTTTGATAAAAATGACAGAAAAATAAAAAATGTAACATCGTTTGATTGCTAGGAGTGCCACAGGGACAGGGCATTTGCTTGAGATTAGTATTGAATCCCAAAGGAAAGCAAAGTGAGTATTTTAAGGTGCCATCCCTGAGGCGAAAGAGCAAACTTCTCTCCCACCGACTATTATCCTTCAAAAGATATTTAAATGGCATATGGGTTAGGGGGCTGTTAGCCTCCATTAGCGACTTATACCTAGCGACTGAAGATTTTGAGAGCTCTGTGGCATATCTTGTATTTTTATAAGATTCATATAGTGCATCCATAAGGACCTTTTTATTTATTCCCTCTTAGCCCATAGGATTCAAAAAGACGTGCTCTAAATTCACGCTAGTTAACCTTTTCCAACAGCGGAAAGCCAGGGGATGCACCCTCCCTTGACGCAATTGAGGCAGTCGGCTATAATCTCCCTTGTCAAGGTCGCTGCCGGATTTTGCCAAACTTTTAGCCAAAATATAGCTGGAAGGGACCTGATACAGTCTTCTATATAAAACACATTTAATTCCTTATGACAACCAAAGTATGGTGAGAAAATTTGTGTCCCTAGCAGTTTCTGACTGAATCTATTTTCCTCTCTCTGGATTCCTCTGCAATTTATAAAACCCCAAACTTCTGTGCTATATGTGGCAGTGGGAATACACTGTGTTTTTACATTTTAATTATAGATAATACTACCTCTGCTTGTTTTGGTTGGGGAAGACTCAAGATCGAGTTTGTCACTCTTATAAATTTACTTCTGCTATGGATAGCATGTGCTGCCCAAGATCCGGTGTCAGAAAATACTAATCCTATTGTGTGGGTGCATAGTAGATAGTCAGGACCTGAGGTTATTGAACTAATATGATGTTTTTTTGGGCCACAGGTCATTATAAAAGATTTCTTAAAGTTGGTGCAAAGGTCTAAGTCTGCCATAAAAACTACAAAACCCCTGACTAAAGTGCGTAGTGTGCTCGGAGTGCGGTCCATTAGCACCGCATCATCCGCATATAGTAGGGCGGGGAGTACATTTCCATTAATGTTAGGTACGTCGTAAGTTCTGACAGTATGTTGTGTAGTTCATTTATTAATAGGATAAATAGTAGAGGGGCCAGTACACACCCCTGTCTGACCCCTCTTCCAATATTGATATTCCTTGAAACCTCCCCGTCATTTCTAATCCTTACCCGTGCCTTCTCTGTGCAAATATGCTAAAAAATGAACTAATGTCTCATCCAACCCGTAGTTTAAAAGGACCATCCACAGACGTGACCTGTTGACAAAGTCGAAGGCTGAGGTAAGGTCCATAAAAGCCAGGTAGCTGGGTGACTTCCGGGCTATCGTGTACTTGCCAACAATCAGGTTTAAATTAAGGCACTGTTCCACTGTTACTAGTTTACTCCTAAAACCCAGCTGACATATTTTTAAAATGAGTTCCCTTCCAGCCCAAGACCTTATTTTCTTAAACAAAATCCTCTCGAGGATCTTCAAAGAATTCTCAATCAGGGAGATCGGTCTGTAGCAGCTGGGGTTGGATCGGTCTCCTTTTTTAAAAATAGGCACAATTATGCTGGTAGACCAAGTGCTTGGAATAAAAGTGCTTGTTAAATTTTTAAAAGCATTAAGTACAAGAGGTGCCCAAAAATCTAGTTTGTGTTCGTTGAGATCAATGGGAAGCCGGTCCGGCCCTGGGGCCTTTTGCCTAAACGTTGGTGAATGGCATCCTCAACTTCTGACACTGATATAGAAATCCGTGTGACAGGAAGGTTGTTTAACGGAACCTCATTCTGGGGTGGGGCTATATACATTTTAGAAAAATGGGCTTCCCAAGCTTCGATAATGATGTTGCCACTTAGGGGAGTGAGAGTAAGGTCCATGGATTTCATGTCTTTAACTGCTGCCTAGAAACCGTTTCCATTGTTGAGTGTAGCGGCACAGGCAAGATTATCCTAGCCTTCTTTTAGGAGCTCATCTTTGCGTTGCCTGACTACTTTTTTATAATGGCACCACAAAGATTTTACAAGAGTTGCGTCCCTAGGTGTTGCTGTCAATGCTACATGAAGTTCTCTGTTTGCTCGCGAGCAGGTACTGTTGAACCATCTAGGGCAGCGTTTCCCTAACTGTGGTCCGCGGACCCCCAGGGGTCCGTGACACATTCCCAGGGGGTCCGCAGGACTTGAGTGCCTGACGTAAGATGTGTGAATGTACTTGGCACCTGGGCGGCAAGACTGCAATACAATCTGACCCCCAGGCTCACAGCGCATGAGAGGTGTGAATGTTGCTGGCGCCGGGGCGGCAACACTGCAATTAAATCTGGCCAATCACCCTTCAGCTATAGGTGCAAGCTGAAGGGTGATTGCCCTTATATTGTGTTATTCACTTCTGCCCATCATTCAACGCCGACACTGAAGAGCATTGGAGGCTGGAACGTCGAACGGGCAGGAGGGATCTTCTTCTGGAACTGCATAGTGTTTAATTTGTGTGTGCGTGTTTGTGTGTTTTTCCCTCTTTTTTGGTGGCCTTCTGCCCTTTGTGCCACTCATTTTTCCCTTGTTTTTTGTGCCTTTCTGCCCTCTGTTCCACTCATTTTTTGTGCCTTCTGCCCTCTGTTCCACTCGTTTTTCCCTCATTTTTTGTGCCCTTCTGCCCTCTGTTGCACTCGTTTTTTTGTGCCCTTCTGCCCTTTGTGCCACTCGTTTTTCCCTAATTTTTTTTGCCCTTCTGCCTTCTGTTCCACTCGTTTTTTGGTGCCCTTCTGCCCTCTGTGCCACTCGTTTTTCCCTCTTTTTTTGTGCCCTTCTGCCCTCTGTTCCACTCATTTTTTGTGCCTTCTGCCCTCTCTTCACTCGTTTCCCCTCATTTTTTATGCCCTTCTGCCCTCTGTTCCACTCGTTTTTTCTGCCCTTCTTCCCTCTGAACCACTTGTTTTTCCCCTGTTTTTTCTGCCTTTCTGCCCTCTGTTCCACTCGTTTTTCCCTCATTTTTTGTGCCCTTCTGCCCTCTGTTCCACTCATTTTTTCCTTGTTTTTGTGCCCCTTTTGCCTTCTGTTCCACTCGTTTCCCCCGCCGCTGTGCCCCCTGCGGCCCCACCCCCCCTGACTGCCCACTGCACATTCGCTGCCCCTTATCACTATAATTATAACTTATTATAGTTATCGTTAGATTGTAGTTGTTGCACTTTTGCATATTTTTCAATATAAAATAATAAAAGCTTTAGTAATGCAAGTATTTGTTTGGTGTGTACTTGTTTGTGTATTTTTTGCGAATTACAGTTTTAATTGTTTTAAATTGAAATTGTACAAATTGCTTGGGGGTCCCCTGCTTCCAGTAGTGATTCAGTGGGGGTCCTCAGGAGTCAAAAGTTTGGGAACCACTGATCTAGGGTCCTCATTAATGTTTAACGCAGGCCTAGAGATCATTGGTTTAATGCCAGTGCACAGGCCACTAAATGCCTTGATAACTTCTGGGTTGGGGTCGCTAAACGACAGGCAGGTTTCAATAAGCAATGAGTGCAATTTTATCATGTTGTAAAATAAAATATTATTATCAATACCTTTCCAAATTACTCTTACTTTGTCAGTCGAAGCCACTAAATTACTTGCTACAGGGTCTTTAGCAAGACTTGGTCTAGGGGCGAATCTAATTGTTGTTAAGATTGGGTTATGATCGCCCTATGAGGTGCATAAGACCTCTGCCTTTAATAAAAGATCTTCCAGAGAGACAGATATAAAAACATAATCGATAATTGAGGTGCAACTATGACCCCAATGGGTGGGTAGTAAGCAATTATAGTTTTGCCATACATCCACAATTTCCATCCCATTGAGTAAATTACAAGTAGACAAGTGATCTGACAGTTCCATGCCTCTTTTGCACGCAGGCTCATGAACCAAAAATGTAGTAGCTATTCCATTTTCCCTTGAGAGTCTAGCGTTAAAGTCACCACCGAGACAAAACCCAGATCAGTTGGCTGGGGGTTAGTGCTTGCATTGTTCAACACTCCATCCATCATCCCCTTTGGTTTTGCTTTGTTCGCCCTAAGTTGGCAGGGTATGCCCAGACGTGGGTCCCTTGCTTACTTTGCCACTGGATTCAAGATAGCCTGGCTGATGAGGGCTGTGAGCCCGGAACTGGTCCCAGGAGGCTTGTTTCCCGTCCAGGGAAGACATGGCTTGGCAGTTCGGGCTGGACTATTCCCATGAGGCACAGAGTCAGACTGATTTGCATATGGCCATGTCTGAACTGGGGTGGCGGAGTGAGCTAAAGAATGATGATGGATTAAACCCAGATCAGTTGACTTGGGGTGAGTGCTTGCAATGTTCAACACTCCGTCCATCATCCTCTTTGGTTTTGCTCAATTGAGATGTCACCAGGTCTGATGCGGGTTGTAGGGGCGGCAGTAAACCCAGATTGCGTGTAAATGGAATGAGTTAATGCTTCTGATAGGGTTAGATCAAGAGTGGCATCTGTTGTGGCATTAGTGGGCTCCACATTTGCTGAAGTCGCAGGGGCCACTGTGCTTTGGATCCATGAGCTCAGGGCTGTGCATTGTTGTTATGAGCATGGGGTTGTTTCCTCTTAGAGCTGGCTGGTTTAGCTGTAGTTGTTTTTCCTTTTGCCCCAGTAGTTATCGGGTTTGGGGAAACATCTTTATTTGGGACGATATCCTTGACATGAACCTTAGCTAGATCGTCCACAGAAACTTCATTATCATTGTTGCCCTTGTTCCTTTCTATGTCACAGCCACTTCTCTGGGTGGTGGGTGTCTGGTGGTGTTAAGAATTACATTTGGTGATAGGGGAGGGCCAATATGATCCTCCTGTTCTGTCATATGGATACTTCATTACATATATTGCGTTATGTTAGCATGAGTGTATTACATGTTTAAACAGCCGGTTTGCCTTCGGCTTCAGTTTTGCACACGACACATACTTGTTGTTGTAGCTTTCACCCTAGAAGCGGTGAGGTGGTTTAGTTGAGAATAATATGTTATTTCTATGCTATCAGCTTTGCCTGGTGCACTTGGTACAACTGTCTGCACACTGAGAGCTGCACACTCTAAGATTAACCTAACACAAGGTTGCTGAGAGGCCTGATCCTCGCACCACATTAGACATAACATAAATAATGTTGATGCCAACATTTTGGGCTCTACGCGGGTTTAAGATAGAGTTACACGGAATGAACGTAGACACTTGGTACTGCGCATGGAGAGAGCTGGTAGCTGTTGATGTGAACTGCTCCTACTGACATTGAGAGGTATGGGGCCGCCCTGCTAAAGCCCGAATGAGACCTTCTTAGATATAAAATAATATACTAGATAGGGTGCGCGAAATATAGGTGATATCGATTCTATAGGTTTTTGCATTATAACATGCTAGCACCTTTTGCTTACTATGGATTAGTGACTATGCTGCTAACTCTGATTTTTATAATCTGCATTTTGGTATTATACAAGATACTGCGTTTGAGAACTTTGCATTGAATAATAAATATTTCAAACTTGCATGTGTGTTCTTTGACTCCCAGTTTTGGTTTGAAATGATTGTATAACGAAAGAGTGTTCATGTGTTCCACGACTCCTGAGGTATTCTAAAGATCATGTTCTGGTTTGTCTAATACATGTATCATTTCATAATGATCCATGAGACACTGTAGCTAGCTAGGTAACGAGATTTCTGACACTGAGATGAGTTTTGGATCATCCTAACTCACTGAGGTTCTAGATCTCTATGCACAGTTCTGTGGGAGAACGGAAACCCTGCTACATGGCGCCCAACGGATTGGTTGGCCGTATTTCATGACACTCGAGTAGTATATCATTCAAACCTTAACACCTTCATTCCCGTTTCCGGTAAACGGTGGTGTCGGAAAAACCTACCTATTTTTGAAATAGGTCTTTTCAAGCTTGAATTCTACTTTAAACGGTTTCTTTGAATTACTGCCCAGTTGTGCTACAAAGTGTTCTTTGTCCTTTTTTCACTTCCGGTGCTACCATGGCCGTGGAAATAGCGCAGCATAGCCGCGTCGCGGTTCGCGACCACTTGAGGGCATATAATGTCCCTGCGGAAGGTTTGGCTGTGGTTCTAGTGGTGAGTGCGGAACATGCGTACCCGTACGAATTGTTTTATTCCTGGGTGACGTTTCCGGAAGTAAACGCTAATTCGGGCGTCTACCACTCGTACACTGCCTCGGCTGTTCCGGCGGCTTATGCTCCGTACAGAGCACTGGAAGTACCTATCGATGCTTGGCAGCACGGAGTTTGGTTTGGTGGCGTCCTACCCCACTCTTTAACGGCTCCGAGGTTAGGTCCGTTGTCCATTCCGGGCACAGCCTGGCCCGCCTTGGGCGGATTTACTCCTCATCCTAATCGCGCCACTTGTAATGTGGGTGATTTGCGGCGTCTGCATGATGTCGCGGTTGACGTGATTAGAGCGCTTGTTCATTACATTGGTCGTAATATACATGGCGCAGCCCCCGCAGGTGCGCAGCTTCGAGCGGAACAGGCTGGTTTGAAAATCAGTCCTGTCTTGGTGAATTCCGTAATGGGCAGAAAGCCAGACAATAAGGATGATTTTCCTTACTGGCTTGCCGAGAAATTCGACCAGCTGGAGGCTGTGTTTCCTAATACGACTCCGGGTGAAAAACACCGGATTCTTACGCTTAGTTTACCGAAGGATTTAGCCCCTGAACTTGCTGACTGTGAAACATGGGGTAAGACTTTTGCAGCGGTTTACTCGAGGTGCTTTGGCACACCGACAGTGTCGAACCTGTCTGCGATCCTCAAACGTGTTCAAGATGATCACGGACCTGAGTCGGCGGTTGAGTTGGGTATGCGCCTGAACGGTTCATTTGAGACAGTTTGCGGTATTATCCTTGCCAATGTTAAAGGGGATGCTGTGAACTTTCAAGTGGCCAATGGTCTGGCGTTAATTCCCGATGCCGAGAAACCCCGTCAGCTGGCAAAAATTATTGTGGCAGCTTATAAAACGGTTGGCCGCAATTCTAAGGGCGCAAAGGTTTTTCTTGAAAAAGAAAGGAAGCAGCCCCAGGGACAGTCTTCGGAAACAGGTGGACAGCCCAAGTCCAAAAAACAAAATTGGCCTAAAAAGCAGAATCAGGGTAAGCAACAACAACAACAGACACAGGTTTCGAGTCCGGCGCCTTCACAACCTGCGCAGTCAGAGCGAGTTTATGAATTGCGCGATCGCGCTACGATTAAATCGCCTGATAGATATCAGGCAACTGACCAACGCTCTCCTCGTTCCTTTCAGGACTCATCGGCTCCGTCAACCGGTGGTGGAGGGGGCGGCAGGGGCAGGGGTGGCCAGCAAGGACGTGGCCAGCCCCGCACACAAAGTGAAGGGGATCAGCGGGACGACTCTACGCCAAAGAGACCGCAGTTTGCCAAGAAGAAAGTCGCTGCCTTAACGGCGCATCGATATGCCCCAGATAGTGAGAACGCGGCTTCGGAATCTGACGTGGGCTCTGACCTTGCTGGACAGCGCGGCGGAGATTACCATAGTGAGAGAGGCCCTCCGTCCACTGTTGAAGGTGACAGCGACTGAGACTTTTATTGTGATTGAAACAGCTGATACACATGTTGCTCCCCCTGAAAGACTTTTTGAAATTGTCCTGTTAATTGAAGGTGACATGCAGCGAACTGTAAAAGGGGTATTTTGGGAAAATCTTTCGGATACGTATGATATTTTGCTTTCGGAGGCTGACTGGCCCCCACCTTTTGTTCTCGCAGCTCCGCGAGGGGAGGAGGTAATCCTCCCCAGTTTCGCGCACACTGTGCCAAGAATGGAAGCTCTGCATTTTGCAGAAGAGTGGGCTCTGGCGCTTGCGCCAGCTGTGTACCGGAATCAGTGTGGCTGGGATAAATTGTCCCCGAGCCATGAGATTCCGTTACGGTCACAGCCGCAGCCACAACCCCAATATCCCATACGGCGTGAAGCTAAGGCTTCGGTCGCGGCTATCCTTGAACAATTGGAATATCAAGGTGTAATTGAAACGTGTGTGTCACCGATGAATAATCCCCTTTTTACTGTTAACAAGCCGGACGGATCATATCGTCTGGTTTTGGATTACCGGCATTTGAACTCGCATTGCCGTAACTGTGCAGTACAGAATACTCACGGCTCTGCCCTAGTGAATAGTCTTGAGCGTAAACGGTTCAAAACCACGCTTGACATTTCCAATGGTTTTTATGCACATAGATTAGATGGTCTAAGTTCCCAATGGACCAGTTTTACATGCGGCGGCGTACAAAAAATGTTTAAACGACTCCCAATGGGATATAAAAATAGTCCTGGGGTGTTTTCCGCCCGCATAGTCTCTCTTTTGGAGAGTTTCGATCCAGTTGCATGTTCGTATGTGGATGACATTTATCTCACAGACGACGAACTTTGGGTGCATCTGTGTCGTGTAAACAGCATCATTTGTAACTTTGCAGACATGGGTTACAAGTTTAACTTTGCAAAATCACACATTGCGGAGTACACAGTGTTGTTTCTAGGTTATGAACTTAACCATGAAGGAAAGGGATTGGCTCCTCACTTCCTGGAGAAGTGCGCGCAGTTGCGCTCTCCGACAACGCTGAAAAAATTACAGTCTTTACTGGGTTTTTTAAATTTCGGGAGGACATACATTCCGGAATATGCCCAGCGTATCAAGCCTTTATATGCCTTGGTACAACCATCTTTTTCCAAATCATGCTGGCTGCCTGAGCATTCAGCCATTCTGCAGTCCTTGCAGGCTGATTTGCTCACTTCTGACTACTTACAGACCCGTGATAACCAGACCAACCTGGTGATAAGAATTATCCCTGGGACGGTGGGTTTCACGTACCTGACTTTTAATGAGGGGGATACTGTACCTATTGCTTACAAGTCACACTTGTACACTTCGGCTGAATTGCGATTTTCCACTGTGGAGAAAGTTTTAACGGCTGTGCAGATGGCAATTCTTAAGGAACGTGCCCTGTCGCAGGGAAAGCGCATGTTGGTTGTTACCCCGTGTCCGGCCTTGGAGGCGGTCACGAAAGCCAGTGTACCAAATTCTAAAGCTTTGCACCCTCGGTGGATTCAGTGGGCTACATCCTTGACATCTCAGGATGTCACGTTTATTTTTGACGCCGCTTTACGGTCGCAGGAGTATTTACAGTATGAATTTGTTCATCCTGCGCCTTTAGCAATGCGGCCGTTGGAGGATTTCCACTGTATCATTTACACGGATGGTTCGGCGCAGGTTGCGCATGGCTCTAAACATGCCTACGTTTCCGCTTGCGCCATTGTGGTCGGTGCCATGGTGAACGATGAGTTCGAGTCCAGCGTCGTGCACACGCAGACGCTTGGGGACTGCACCGCACAATTAGCTGAGCTGCGTGCTCTAATGCTTGCATTGGAGTACGCTGATCCTTGTGTGACGACTTTAATCGTAAGTGATTCTTACTACTGTGTCCAGTCTTACAATGAGAACTTGTTCTTTTGGATTCAGAATGATTTTCGTGATTCCAAAGGTAGCACAATAAAACATAAAATGATCTGGGTCCGAGTGGCGGAACTTAAAGAGAAACTGCCGCTCGTGTTTGTGATTCATACTCTCGGCCACCAGCGCGTGGGAGTCCACGCTGTTGGCAACTCGCTTGCTGATGAAGCAGCGAAGTCAGCGGTATCAAAATACTTAGTTGCAGCGGTCACGAGGTCCAAAAGCAAAATAGATGATGACATCTTGGCGGCTGTTGCTGCCACAGCGAAGGGAGGTAAATATCCTGCGGGGTTCCCTTCGAAGTACACATACCACTTAAGTCCCGATAAGGTTCCTTATGTGAAAATTCCTGAAGTTGGAGAGCGTTTAGTTCCCAACTCGGATCGCAGAGCTTCTCTGATTACAGCGGCTCATGAAGGTGTGGCGTCTGCGCATGCGGGCGTCTCAGCCACTGTATCTCAGCTACAACAGAGGTTCTGGTGGCGGGGACTGTACAAACAGACGCGCGATTATGTCCTTATGTGTGACATTTGTCAGCAGATTAAGCCTTCTACTGCTGCGCGTCCGCCTCAGACACAGTTGTGCATCTCTAATAAACCGCTTGGTTGCGTTTATTTGGATCACTGCGGTCCTTTTTCTTCTGATACTGCTTGTAAATACATCTTAGTAGCAGTTGACTCATGCACACGCTTTGTGTGGGTATGGCCGCATCGAAGCGCTGATTCGCGAACTGTCATTAAGGATTTGCGTGTCTTTGTGGGAATCTTTGCTTGTGGTACTTTCCACTCGGACCAGGGTCCGGCTTTCGCCTCTAAGGCGTATAAGGATGCTATGGTTTCGTTGGGAGTACAGGTGAAGTTTTCAAGTCCCTACAGGCCTGAGGGCAATTCTGTAGTAGAGAGAATGAACCGCGACTTAAAGCAATCTTTGACAGCACGTGTTATAGGCACTGGTAGAAACTGGCTGACCCACCTCTATGGCGTGCAGCGTGCGCTTAATAATCTCCCTAGAAGGTCTCTGGGTGGGCGGACCCCATACGAAATGCTCTTTGGTATCAAGATGTACGTCCCTGACCTTGATGGTGCAGACTGCCAGGCCCAGGCCGCGGCCTTTGACGTAGATGAACATTGCAATGTTTTACAGGATCTACAAAAGACCAGAGACAGTCTTGCAAAGGAACACTTGCCCTCCACGTCGGATGATGCGTTGCAGATCCCGGTAGTTGGCTGGCTACCCCAAGTTGGAGAACTGGTTCGAGAGAAGATCGATAACAAGAAAGAGTTTGGTCCCTCATTTCGAACGCCGGTTCGAGTCCTTGGAATGAAGGGCACAAGAACAGTCATTTTACCACCACTTCCAGGTCGTAAAGAAAACAGATTTATTTCTATTGACAATGTCAAGATACACAGGGTGGCCGATTCTTCATAGTATGACACCGGCTACATCCTGTCCTTCCATGGTGAGGAACTCTGTGCTGGCTATTACATCTGGTGCAGATCAGGAGGTGTCCCTCGAGATGCCTGCTTTATCCAATCCTTTATTAAATACAATTCCTCTTGCCAACATTGATGAGCGGACATATGCAGATCCTGCTGATTTATCTATGTCTGATCTAAATGCTCGTTTGGCCAACCAGTCCAGATTCTCTTTTGACTCTGTTTCGGAACTTTCAAAGAAACCATCGACTATTGCAAAATATGCCACGTTATTTAAAAAACATTTTTTAATTCCCCCTTGGACCTACGTTTGGCTGATACTATTTTCATTTTATCTTTTTATGTCAATTGGTTTTGTGTTTTATTTTTTCCGCTTGATTGATGGCCATTATGTGAAAGAAAGAACAGGAATTCGGTACCTTAATGGAACATTGGCCCCTCTATCCTCCTCACATTCAGCACACAGGCTAAGGAGAGACTTGAAAACAGTACAAATTACTGCTTGGCCTGTCCTTGATGGGATTGTGTGGGATGCAGTTAGGTTTCAGATACATGGCCCCACAGAAGTTATTAATGTTCCTAATGTGCTTAGAGTAAACATGGGAGATGTGATTAAGCAAAATGTTCATTCTGATGACTGGGATCTTCAGGCTGTAGAAGCATTGTTCTCTGATTTGAAATATTATGCGGCCTTTGATGCTGAGGATTTGTACTTAGATTCTGTCAATTATGGTGATTTATTTTGCTATCAACATTATGGGAATCATTTCCTACACAAGACAAGTTCCAGGAGGGTTCCTGTGAATTACACTCAGTGGGAACATTGCCCTGCTCCTTTACAGGGGAGCTCGAGTACATTTCTGGGAAAATACTCTTATTTTACAGACTTTAATCAATCAAATCCTGAGTCGTTTTATTTTAAAGTGATCCGGAAATTCATGCCCAAAGTCAGACTTACTGATACAAAATTGCTGTATTCAAAGTCCTTTCTAGAAAGGTTATCTGTAGATGGCTATGAGTTATGGAAGGATACTATTGACCTTAAATCGGTTTGGGGTACCAAAGATTGGCAGGTACAAGGCACTGAGGCTTTGCATCGTGCATGTCTCATCCCGAATCACATGTTGTTTTTAAATTCAACTATTTCCCAAACAACATGTTTTGGATTGGCTACATCTAAAAAATTAAATACCCCTACTATCCCTGATTTAGAAGAATATTCAGGTTGGAGTAATTTCACTACATTATCCATCAGTGAGATACAAGCACTTTTGCAGAACTCCTCCTTAAATGTTTCCCATTTCGACCCGGAGGGGTGGCTCTTGTGGCAAAGAAGCTCTGATGCTTGCCAACGTCGTTTTTTGGGTTTGTCTGAAGGGTTTACGCACATCAGGCCAGATCCCAGGTTTGAAACAGATCACACTGTTACTACTTATTCAGTAGGAAAATTGTGTCAGAACTGGTTACAACATTCCACTTTGGCTGCAGTTAAACTGCATCTGTCCCAGTTGAATGAAAATATAGACCTAAATGATTTTATAAAAGGCCCAGCTAGGGGTAGATCTAAACGCTTTCTTTATGCTATATACAATGAGATTTGGAAATTTTCACAAGTTGAGGCAGCAAAACGCCTGAGAGCTATTGATCAAGCAAATTTGGAAAAAGTGCTTGCAGTGGTCGATAACAGTATTAACATGCTTTCTTCCAGAATTTACACATTGGATAATATTGTTTCTTCTGTTGTTGATATTGTACATGATGAAGTGTCCACGTTATACCATGGTCAAAATCAATTGCGTTCTGTGATGCAGTTTGCATGGACGCTACAGACTCTTAAGGCTGGTCGAGTTCCCTGGACCTCATTGAACGTTTCATCCCTTTTTGCTCCTTTTAATCTTACTGAGAAACAGCGCATGCTTTCAATGCGTGATGCTTCATTTTCTATGCTACGTATTGAAAAGCTAGAGTCCTTGCCTTTCTCTGTTGCTGAAACCACTACTGCCACATGGCTTATTCATGGATTAATAACATTACCATTCCCTTTATATAAATTTACTAACTGTATGCGTTATATTGCTATAGGTCGATATGAACCGCTAGGCAATGCATTCCTGCATGAGGCATGGTCATTACCATACACATACAGATGTCTGAAAGATGGAAAAGAAGTTAATCTTAATGGTGAGGAATGCACACAGTCACCTGACCATTCATTAATATGCAGACACATTCAGTTACACGGTTCTTGTAATCAGGACCGCCCAAATTTAGCATGTGTTTTAAAAGGCACGCCAGTTCCAGCAGTAGTGCCCACATTTACATTATTAGCTAATGGTAGTTATTTGCTTTTAAACAACGAATGATGTTGTGGTTTATTAATTGGTGTGGCTTATATAGTTACTGTATCAGAGCGTGTAGTGTGCTGCAAGAACGTGCTATACCCACCCACGCATGGCTCTTCAGATGTCTCCATCTGGCCACGGATCCCAACCTTGGAAGCGAAATTCAATGGTTTAAGCAGAATAAGGGCCCTTTTGTCTCAAAAACAAGTGACCCTGAGTTCGGCCCGGGAAACTTATGTCCTTCACATAGCCAACACCCGCACAGAGATGCAGGCGCTCTTAAACACTGATTTGCCATTTCATTTCTGCGAGCTGGTACACCAGATTTTTAATGCTTCTTCAACGACTGGCCTTGCACATTTTTTTAAACTAGTAAGCAGTGGCCTCGTGACTACGTTTGAAAAAGTTTTTGGTATCATTCCCACGTTTTTCCACACTATTTTTTCGAGTTTGTTTGGTGGACTACCTGTTTTGCTGGCTGTGGCCGCAGGCTTTCTGTTGGTGTTTTTCTTCATAAAACATGGATGCCCATCCTGCGCAAGACGCCGTTCAATGCCTCCTGACCCTGTGTCGTAATCGGATGCTCAATTACTATGGAACATTGCCGCTTGCAGCATTAAGCACGGCCTATAGATTGTCATTTCGGTTCACCGACTTCACGTGTGTCCAACCTGTGTTTCACTGCCTGAGCTGCGAGTTCGATTGGGCCATTGATTTATGCCTATGCTTGAGGACTGCTCCTGACGTCGATTTTGATCAGCTAATGCGTCCCGTGGTGGCTCACGAGCTGATCTGTTCTGGCGAGAGAGTTATGGCCTTGGCAGCGATAAATGGAGTTCTGGGCCAATGGGAGATCTCTGCAGCGGCGGATGCCTTTCTGACACACAGCGATCTGGTGAACCCACCGAGTTGTCCTCTGACGTTGCAGGAGGATCCGATGCTGGAGGAGCACGTATGTTCTTTCCCATTGCTAAATTGGATGGCTGAACTATTTTCGGATGATGGCAGTGATTTCATACTGGAGGCTGTTGCAACTTTCTTTGCATATACTTTCCAATCGTGAGATGCCTGGAGGGAATGCTTTGTTGTGAAATATAACTTTCGCCTCGCTGAATTGGAGGGATGGACTAAGTTCAACTGATGGAAAGTTCACTCACGTGATGTCGCTGGAGATAACGTCTGGGTGGCACATGACTTTGGATATCGGATAAGTGCCTTGGTTTTTTCTCTTACAAACATTTGAAAGGATGCGACCTGGTCATACATTTCATAATTTTTGGACCTGGCGGAAGACTTTTGGTTCAAGACTTTTGTTCTTTTTTAGCTTTGAGGCCACTGTAGGCATTCATACATATTCATTCATACATATTTTTAGCTTATTTTAGCTCAATATTATTGAATTTTGCTTTCAATTTTTGTATCTGATTTAGTATTGCCTTTTCCCTTATGATTGGCGGTGCTCGGACCAATGGGGGGGTGTCATATGGATACTTCATTACATATATTGCGTTATGTTAGCATGAGTGTATTACATGTTTAAACAGCCGGTTTGCCTTCGGCTTCAGTTTTGCACACGACACATACTTGTTGTTGTAGCTTTCACCCTAGAAGCGGTGAGGTGGTTTAGTTGAGAATAATATGTTATTTCTATGCTATCAGCTTTGCCTGGTGCACTTGGTACAACTGTCTGCACACTGAGAGCTGCACACTCTAAGATTAACCTAACACAAGGTTGCTGAGAGGCCTGATCCTCGCACCACATTAGACATAACATAAATAATGTTGATGCCAACATTTTGGGCTCTACGCGGGTTTAAGATAGAGTTACACGGAATGAACGTAGACACTTGGTACTGCGCATGGAGAGAGCTGGTAGCTGTTGATGTGAACTGCTCCTACTGACATTGAGAGGTATGGGGCCGCCCTGCTAAAGCCCGAATGAGACCTTCTTAGATATAAAATAATATACTAGATAGGGTGCGCGAAATATAGGTGATATCGATTCTATAGGTTTTTGCATTATAACATGCTAGCACCTTTTGCTTACTATGGATTAGTGACTATGCTGCTAACTCTGATTTTTATAATCTGCATTTTGGTATTATACAAGATACTGCGTTTGAGAACTTTGCATTGAATAATAAATATTTCAAACTTGCATGTGTGTTCTTTGACTCCCAGTTTTGGTTTGAAATGATTGTATAACGAAAGAGTGTTCATGTGTTCCACGACTCCTGAGGTATTCTAAAGATCATGTTCTGGTTTGTCTAATACATGTATCATTTCATAATGATCCATGAGACACTGTAGCTAGCTAGGTAACGAGATTTCTGACACTGAGATGAGTTTTGGATCATCCTAACTCACTGAGGTTCTAGATCTCTATGCACAGTTCTGTGGGAGAACGGAAACCCTGCTACAGTTCATCCCCTGCCATAGGGGTGGTTAGGGGTGCTACAAGTCCCAAGGATAATTGCCTTTCCGTTAGCTCGATTTCCACTGTGACAATGTTTACTGCTCTTTCTAGCATGCTATCTATGGTGGTGGTAGAACGGGAGGTTGGTGTGGTGGGGCAGTTCCCCAAGTCACAATGTTTTGGCACTCACCTCAGCACATAAACACAGCTTGTTGGAAACCCCCTCTCAGGGGGGGGTGGCCCAGCCCAGCCTCATTTGGTTTCTGACGGGTGCAGACAGGCCCGCCCTTGGCCTGGGCAAAGCCCTGGTGCGGCCTGGGCATTCCCGTCTGCGTCCCGAGCTGCAGGAGCCCCGGCCCCTCCTTGAACACCTATTGGCACGTGTGATGCAGTGTGCGGCGTGCACGCCACTAGGGATGCTTGAGGGTGTAGTTCCAAACCCCAGGCTCATGGATGCAGCAGTGGTAGCGTTGTCAGCAGACCCCCCGCGTGTTGAGCAAAGTACCAAGTTTTGTGTCCAGGGATCAGCGGTCAGCAAACTATCGGGCTTGTACTGTATTGCATTGTGTAGATCCTGTAAGGAAGGAAGCATTCCACTTGAGGAAGTCTTGTGGTTTGCCTGTGTTGTAGTGTATGTTGATGAGGGTCAGGGACACAGTTTCTCCATGGTCGAAGAGTGATCTGATATCTTCTGTGGCAGCAATATACGTGATATCAGTGTTGTGGTTTTTCCAGGAATTTGGTGAGCTGCTCGTTGATGGCTTTCTTGAGACCTTTTTGCTGGGTTGGGGCGCAGGGGGATCTGACAATCATTTTTTAGAGCATTGGGGTCAGTGGAGGCTTACTTCAGGAGTGTCTGATATCAGCATGTTTCCATCTGTCCAGGGAGGTTGCTATGGAGATGGTGGTGTTGTGGATGCTGCTGAGTTGTGTGGAGATTGGCTTCATTGTGAGGTTGTAGAGGTGTTGGGGGCATGGGTTGGTGGGGGCTCCAGAGTGGATGGAAGACATGGTGGGTCGGGTGTCCAGGGCAGTGAGCAGAGAGCAGGTGGTGATGGCTTAACTGGTGTTCGCTGGTTGGTTGATGTCGTCGGGGTTCAGGGTGGCAGGTTGGATGTTCAAATTGTTGTAGATGTTGGTGATATTGCTATGGAAGTATTCTGAGAGGGTGTCTCATAGTTCTTAGGAGGGGTGGATGGTGTTGTCCGTGGGTGTCAGGTTGGAGAATTCTTTGACTATTTTGTAAATTTCAGAGGGATGAATCTGTTGGCGCTATTGGTGATCCAGGCAGCAAAGTTCTGGACAGCTTCGCTGAGGTCTGTTGAGGCCTTGTCCTGGGAGGTGGTCAGGCCTGTGACCAGTGATTTTGGTGACCATACTCCAGCTGCTGCGGGAGGAGATCTGATACCTGGTGATGGTGTGCTGGGTGTCGGTGATGATGAAGTATATGATGGTGTGGTCAGTCCAGTTGAGTTCTGTGGTGTGGCTGAGTTTGATTCTGTTGCTGGAGGTGAAAAGGGGACCAAATGTCTGTCCAACTTTGTGTGTGGGTTCGGTGACTAGCTGGGTGAGGCTGATGTTGTTCAGGTTCTTCAGGAGGGTGATGAAGTTGGCATTGTTGAAGTCATCAATTTGGAAGATGAAGTAGCTGAGTAGATCAGGGTGTGATGAGGTTGGGGATGCCGTTGCAGAATGCTGCTCAGTATTCTGGGGGTCTGTAGGCAAGGGTGCCCCTTATCATGGTCTTTACATCGTATTAGGAAGTTGAGATGTTCTATGAGAGGTGTGGAGACGTTGTCGGTGACGGTACATATGATGGTTTCCCTGAAGAAAATGGCAATGCCTCTGCCTTGTTTATTGGCTCATTCATGGTGTATTAATGTGTAGCCATTGGAAATGGCAGTGGTGAGGTCAAAGATAGAGGAGGTGTTGAGACATGCAGGAGATGCACAAAGCGGGTGAGCCACGTTTCAGTGTTGAAAACAACATCTCTGGAGATGGTGGTGATGGTGTCCCAGATTTCCGGGGCATGTTTGCAGATTGAGAGGGGATTGAGCAGGATACAATGAAGTGGTTGTGGGGTCTTCTTTGTCTTGTGGGCAGGGGTGGTGCGGGATATTTTGTAGATTGTGTCGCAGGAGAAGTGGCAGAGTTGGCAAGCAAAAGGTCCTTTGTGGAGAGGAGAGTCACTTTCAGGGCAATGCTGCGTCAAAACCCTGCGCCTGCTTGAAGCAGGCGTAGGTCTTGATGCAGCATTAGTAGAATGGGGCACCCCCGAGCCTTGCTGGAGCTGCGTCATCCAGCAATGCGACACATTTCCGGCACAGATGCGTCACGCATCTGTGCCGTTTTTGCACCATGGTGCGCCGCATTATAAATGCGGCGCACTGTGGCGCGCGTTAACTGGCGCATCCCTCGGGATGCACCAGTTAACATAAATCTGCCCCATAGATTTCACTCAGCCACATTCAGGAGGCGTTCCTGCGCAGGAACGCCCCCCCTGCGCAGGAACGCCTCCTTATGGCGCAGTGCTTTACAACGTGACGCATCTCCTAGATGCGTCACGTTGTAAATAGGGCGCATCGTTTGCGCCGCAGTTGCGTCAAATAAAGTGACGCAATTGCGGCGCAAAGAGGTGCAACGGCCTCATAAATCTGCCCCTAAATATATGATTCACTTATGCAGAATTGATTTAAACGCATTAGCAGTACATTTAAGTAAAAAATGCAGAGTTCATTACCAACTAAACGAAGCTGAGAGAAATCAAAAGTCTTTGCAGCAAATTGGTCACATTAGACATCACCCCATAGAAAGGAAGCATTCTTATAAAGAATAACCATAGATGTAGGTATTGAAAAGTAAGAATTGTCTTTAGAGGGATTGTTATTTTATTTCGTGTTGTACTAGGTTTCTTTATTAATGTCTTTAAAGAGGCGATCGACTGTTTTAATAAGTAATTCCAAATAATTGTGCAGAATAATTTCTTGGCTTTTCTGCCGTAAGATACTACAATGTTACCCAATTCTTGGTGGTACTCTATGCACTTTTTTGTTTAGTAAGACTTTTTTTTACTTCTTCTCTTTGGTGCCTTTTTTGAGCATCGATTTTTCTGTCGAGCAAAAGAATCGTCCACCTGAAAACCCAGCAATCATGCTTTAGATGCTTAAAGGTCATTCTTCATCAACGTCCTATATCTTAGACGAAAATGTATAAGATTTTTTTTTTATGAAGACCTGCTCGGAAAAGAACATGTCTGCTCTGCTGATGTTAGTAGTAGCATGTATGTCCCCTCTCGCATCATTTCTGCATCTCTCTTTTTCCTGCAGTTACATATGGCTTACAAGGGAGGATATTATCAGGAACAGAAGTATCAGTTTCCAATCATTCGCTGCTGGGACCTCATAGTAGTGCTAAAACAAGCCCTGCTGTGATATAGCATATTAAGGAGATCTTCATTTGCTGCCTCCCCTCTCTTATTTTATCTCCACTGGGCCTCTACTGACCCAAGGAAGTGGTTGAATAGCACCTGCTGATTCATGGTGTATAAACACAACATAAATGCATACACGAGTAGATATCAGCAACAGGGAATCACAATAAAGATAAAATAAAACAGGACACATTGTCTATGATGTCACTTAGGAAAAGAACAATGTAAAATAGCCACAGTTTTGTATTCCTTCAAAAAAGTTTAGCAGTTTTCTTCTGCCCATAAATATTATTTTTTTAAATGTCCTTATCAAAATAAAATGTCAATATGTTTATGTGTTATGCTGGAATCACCCAATTGAAAATTATTGAAACCTACGGACATTGATCGTTTGTAAGGCGTGTTAAAAGGCATAGACACACTCATAACAAGTGCCAATTAAATTATAAACTCACATTAAAAATCTTTTAATGCATTGGTTTCCAAGATAAGTACAGGACGCCCGGATCCACGCCGGATTTTCAGCATGGAAATTATGTAAATAATCTCCATTAATATCAATTGTATGTAAATATGAAATGAGTGGGTATCCTGAAATATAGCATAGTGCTGGTTTTCATGGCATTTTGGACTCTCATGAGTGAGTGGCTAAGGCTTCTCTTACTTTTGTGGTGAAATAGTCTGTTAAATAATCAACAAAAATATAAACTTCCTGGAATCAGCCGACTTACAGTTACCATATTTGATGCTAATGTTAAGAACTTGCCAGTAATACATTATTGAAATATTCAGATTTTGATGTTCTCTCTGTGGGACACAGCCATATTTAGGAACGTTCGATAATTTACTGTGACCTAAACACATCTATTTGCATATTATTTACTCTCACGTTTGACACTTGGATTTGCACATATGTTAATCTTAGTATGTTTCTCTCATGTAATACACATTCTACTGGACCATCTATAACAGCATGTAGAGGTGACGTGCTAAGTGTCGGGCTCTAATTATCCACCCCCACTTTATAAATAAATTGGCCATTCACAGCAACCACCTTTGGAACTGAGGTCACATGCATTCATAACATCTTCCCTTACTGTATTGCTCACATTAAAGACATGCAGTAGTCAACCTTGCCAATATGCTGATACAACTTCATAGCATTTTCATTTCCACTGTTTGCTGATGACATAACTATCTACAGCCGAGTAACAGACAATGAAGACATTTAGCAAAAACTTGCTTTAGACTTGAAACAATTTTTGACATTGTATTGACAAAGTAGCAACTGCAGTTGGAAATACCAGGTGTAAACATACTCAAATGCATTCTGGAGACCTGTCCTTTTCCACATACTGCGACTTTTCCGCAGTCGAACATGATACCTGCTTAATTTATTTAAGCAGGATCCGGATTCGAAGCATTCCGTGGACACATTTTCCACTTACGTATGGAAAAGTTTTGTGCATCAAGCCATTCATATTTTCAATAATGTACTTATGAAAAGCAGTAGCATTTAAATCTAAAATGTGATTTTTTCAGAGTAACCTAAGACAACATTGTCCATCAAGAAGATGTGTGTGTGTGCTGTAACAGGAGAACAAAGCGCCCATTATGAAAAGGACTAAGTAATAAAACAGACACTATTTTTTAACTGTGCTGCGATGCAACCCGATCCAGAATAGCGCAAAAAGAACATTTAGCAAAAAGTCAATAAAGCATGCCTCATTAATAATAACGAGGCATGCTTCTCTGTGCAAATCCTTGTGAACAACTGTGAATGCAGGAATAAAGGCCTGCAAGGGAGAGCCGACCTCAAAGGGAGCATTCACAAAATGCCACCATTGCTGTTCCTGCCTTTAAAGAGACAGTGACCAAAATGGAAACAAAATGGGTGACTGTGCTTAGAGACATCGGGGAGAGTATTCAGTGGTCTCATGGACTGCAGTCTGCTCCAACTGATGCCACCAGCCAACATTCATGAATGGAAACCGTCCTTTATTGAGCTTCCACTTCGTAAATGAAAACCAGCCCTTCCAGTTGTAAATATTCTTTGAATGGTTAGAAACTACCAACGTGGTCATAAACCATTGATACATAGCGTGGTGGACACCCTTTTCACGCCACTTTTTTCTTATGATTCATAAGGACTCATAATCTGAACATTGTGATTGCAACATTTTGTACTTGGAAACAGTGCCGATTTAAGTGTGGTGTGACTGATGTTGCAACATTGGGTGCCAAGCTTGGAGTGGGATGTCATTTGCCTTCTGACAGAAAGGGGCAACAGAGCAGATAGGTCAGATCTTGGGGCCTCATTTATGAAAAGTGACGCATCGCTGCGTGAAAACAGCGATGCGTCACTTTTCACTGCGCACTCCTTGCGACACCAATGATGCGTCATATTTAATGTATGACGCATCATGTCGCAAGAACTTACAGATACGTCAGTATTTCTGACGCATCTGTAAGCGCAAAAGTGACGCATTGCTGGAGTGTGTCACAAAAGTGACGCAACTCCAGCAATGCGTCCTTTCACATGGGGAAAGCCCCATGTGAAAGGGCTTGCGTCAGTCTTACGCCTGCTGTGAGGCAGGCGCAAGATTTTGACGCAACAGCATCCTAAAAGTGACGCAGTGAAATCTCATAGATTTCACTGCGTCACTATTACGAGGCTTTTTGCGGGGGAACGCCCCCTCTGCATACATTATACCTGACGCAGGTATAATGTGGCGCAGGGGTTTAAAAAGTGACGCATCTACTTAGATGCGTCACTTTTTAAATATGGCGCAACAAGGCGCATTTTGTACGCCGCTGGTGCGTCACAAAAAGTGACGCACCGGCGGCGCAAAACTGACGCAAGGCCTCATAAATAAGGGCCCTGGTGTGGCAAGCAATTTTTAGGGAATAATATTAACTGCAAGATAATTCTGGTAGTTGATGGACTTTCTTGAGAGATCTGTATTTTGTCTAGTCACAGTTTTGACCCATCATATAAAAGTGCAATGTAAATCAAAAAGACAAGGTGGCTTAATATATCAAGGAACAGGGGACAGTAACCCTAGTCAGTCCTGGCACCCTGCAAAGTAAAACCTGAAAGCATTCTTACAGGAACTCTCACCCACGGTTTATTCATGATATGCTTCATCATTGAGTCCCTCTTCCAGCATTATGGTGCATCTGGATGGGCTTAACCTGGCTATGGGGGCTTTTGGTATTGCTAGGGATTTGGTAAAGTGGAGAAAACTACCTAGGGTATACCTATGAGGTACTTTGTTCAGGACGTACCCTAGCAAGATTAAAATGAAAAAAGGTACCTTGTTGTACCTAGGGGACACTACCAGCTGGTTAGTGCTCCTGGGTCACTAATCTAACTCTAGCTGTTTTCACTTCTCTTCTCCTGTTTTGATATTCCATACAGTCGAATTATTGTTGTTTGCCTTTACTATCCATTTCTCATGTAAAGCGCTCTGATAACTCCGGGTCCAGACAGTGCTATATAAAACCTCTAAAATAAAATACATAAATAACCTGGGCTACATGTTATCACCACTAAGTTGCCCTAAAGGTCAGTTGTCCTCCAACCAAGAGATCCCTATGTACTAAGTCACAATCCAGTCGTGATTCACTATTTGTGATTACAAATATACACGCACTCATGCACATAAACATGTGTTCCAATATTCAGGAGGCCAGGAACATTTCCTGTATAGCAGGGTGAAAAACAGGAAAGACAATAAACACATTAGTCTTGTTTGTAGAGATGTATACATTATGCCAGGTAAGCAGACTCTAGTGAAGAAAATTCAGTTTTGCCACATGAATTGTAAAATAAAAACACATGATATGCTGATAAAGTGACACACAACATCAATGTGCTCACCGCAGGGTTGTCACACCCCGCCAACGCTTGCTTCTCTGGCCCTGAGGGACTTCAACTCCCAGGCAGTTTAGCGCACGGAAGCGCTTTAAAAACATCGCCGGCCCATGCCGCCTGTAGCTTTGCTCACCTCGGGGGTTGTCACACCCAGCCAACGCTTGCTTCTCTGGCCCTGAGGGACTACAACGCCCAGGCAGCTTAGCGCACGGAAGCGCTCTAAAAGCACATCGTAAGACGGTGGCGCGGGACGCATTCAGGCCAAGGGCGAGCCTGTCCACGCCTGTCAGAGCCCGGAAGAACCTGGGCTGGGCCACCCCCCTAACGTCTTGCCCCTGACCCAAGGCCCTAAGGTACTTCATTTTCTTTCTTAGCGATTGTGCATTAGCAATTCGACACCATAGGGAGAAAGAAGGTTCCGGTGGAGACAACAGGGGGGAGAAATGTTGCTACTCTTGATGAGTTTCTCTCAAGAGCAGCGAGCATTCTCTCACAAGAAACAGAACTCACAGAGAGACGCTTATCTATGGAACCAATTTTTTTCTTACTAATACATCACCCCCAGGGAGCCCCCTAGCTATTGTCCAACACACTCCACTAATCCAAGTGGCTTCACCAGATGAACTCCCTCCTGCCCAATAGAAGTCTTTATCCACCACCGAACAGTCTCTCACTCCTAACAGGAGAAACACTGCTTCATCATCCTTCATTGACTTTCCTAAAGATCCACCAGCAAAACGAACTAGGGGCGCAGGGGCTGACAAGTCAAAATTACCGAAAACACCGCAAGTGACTAAACCTCGAGCCACTCGCATTAGTGCAGTTACTTCAACTACCTCAAATACTGCCGTAACATCGATGCCATTAACCACCAATGTTCCCCCCGTGAATCAGTTCTTGACAAAGCCTTCTGGGATGAAGCAACTACAATTATGTCTCTTTTACTTGACCCTATCATGTTGAAGTTAAACAAAATCGAAGAGAGGCTTGCTGGCTTGAAGGCCCAAATTACATCAGTCCCCCTATTGAATGCGAATCACTCCGCTGACCCCCCCATTTGTAAATACAGAGAAGACCGATTTTGTTGCAATTACTGGTCAGGGCATAAATCCTCCAACTCCCAGGGGCACCATATCACTGCCTCCTGCGCGGGGTGGCCTGGGACCTCCACACCATGCACAACGTACTTGACCAATTGACGGCTTGTTTTCCAACACCCAAGGCAAGATGGGACAATGAGCACCAGGTACCTCAAGGACTGGGTGAACCAAGACTGGGACAATATCCACCAGGAATCCAGGACCCCCCTTTAGCAACGGGGCCCAAACAATCACAGCTAGTTCTCCACCTCCCACCGGCTTCCTCACCGCTCGTGTTGGTCGTGACAAATGTTCCTCCTTTTGTGGGACCAACAGTATGAATCCACCACACAGATAATGGACAAATGCCTGCACTGGCTGTCAAAACCATCTAAGGGACTGGGACATCACACCATTTAGGAACACTCAGAATATTCCTGTAGGGCCCTGCACCAGGAATTGGCCTGAGGGGTTGGCAAAGGCCAACCTAACATATGCCACGACACCCGGATTGTGTAAGCACTATCATGGGGGCGGGTTATCAAATAGATTCTCCCCCCTTTCAGACTTGGAAGCCTGTCTTTGACCATCAATATCCATCTCCTCTCTAGCTACTTTTCCAGACATTTCTGCCCCTGCCTTGCAAGTGTCCCCCCAAACTCAGTGCCTAGTTGTCATAAGCAAGATCAGTTTGGCATCCTGGAACGTGGCAGGGCTAGCCACAAAGGCAGGAAACGCTGAGTGGCAGAGCTACTGGTCAAAATTGGACATTGTTTGCTTCCAGGAAACATGGGCCAAGGATTCCGTTTTTTGCAGGGTTCTTTACATTCCATATGCCAGCTATACCCTCAGTGTCAGGCAGGGCTAAAGGGGGACTAACAACCCTAATCTCTAATACCTTCCCTCTCCAAGTAAAAGAAGTAGGCGCCCAGAGCAATTACTTTCAATTTTTCCAATTGGAGTCCAAAAATGATGACCCTGGGTTCTGATCAATTTTGACAACAACGAATTTGGGGGAAATATGAAACGAGTGGCAGACAACTTAAATAATGAGTTGGGGTCACTTATTTCATCTCCACACAAGGGCCCATTCAATTTAATCTGGATGGCGAATTTTAACACTCATCTGTGCAAATATAATGAGGCTAGGGTCTGTGGGCTGGATGACCCTCAGGGCAAACCACTCCTCCATTTCTCACATAATGAATATGGCGACACACTCAATAGACTACTTTACTCGAGGTGCCTGAGTATAATTAATAGCCTGGACACTCGCCAGATAGAAAAAACTTTCAGGCGGAGTAACTGTGAGTCCACAATTGACTTTGTTTTATTCTTCTCTGCAACACAAGACTGAGTGGTACACTCAGCTAATTTGTTCACATGCCATAGCAATCATGCAATCCTATATATCAATCTAACCCTTCCGCAAAAAATGATTAGAACCCACCAGGTAGCAGATGACATTGTGCTATCCAGGATTAACGGATACCAACTAAAGTGGGAACAGGTCGTGAAGCAGAATTTGGCTACCGCAATAATAGCCCAAGTAAGAGAGAATATCTTACACTGTTTGGAAGAGGAGCTTACTCCCCCCTCCTAGTCACTCAGTTGGGAACCTTATTAACAAAAATAAAAGACACACTCACCGGACACAAGCCAGCAATTGAATCACAAGAGAGCCTTTGGTTTGATGCATTATGCTCTATAGCAAAGAGATCACTTGTTAGCGCTCTCAAGTCCCAGCCCAGAGATATGGCTATAGTGAGAACATTAAGGAATGAGTACAAACAAGCAGACACAAAAGAGTGAAAGATATAAGGGAGAATGCCTGGGATGACCTTGCACAGCCTGCCAGCTCAAAAAACAGTAGAGAGTTTTGAAAAGTCACAAATGCCCCTTATTTTAAAGATACAACGGACCTGTCTCTGGACACACATGTAAAGGAAGAGGCATGGATTGAGTACTTTAAAGAAACTTTTAGTCTAAAATCCACCCTTGAACGCCCTCAACCTGTTTTAACACCGCAATGCCTGAGAAATCTGACATTCACGTTAAATGAAGTCAGATTAGAGCTCTCTAACAGGTTTGAGGCCTTTAGTGGCCTGGAGGAATGCGACTGATGTTTAAGGAGTGCAGAAGCTATGGGGGGAGGTGTAAGTGCTTCATGCACTATAAGGTCACATGATAAGACGGGGTGTTGTCGCTGTGAAAAAGATACACACACTGCTCTAACAATTGCTGACAAAAACAGTAGTTTCCCTAAAGTATCACCCACAGTGTTCTCTGGGGAAATTGAGGTGTCTTCAACGCTCCTACTAGATACAAGGCCAGTAAATGGTGACACCGAAAGTGGCGCCGATAAGGCAGAAAGCACAGCAGGTAACCACGAAAACCACCCCAGTACACTACTGTTAACTATGGATTCTCCATCTAAAATCGAGAACCCTCACACCCAGTACGGGGCATCTGTCCCTATCCCTGAGCATCGGGAGTCAGTTGCAATGAGCACCGCGGGTCTGGCGGTTACAGGCGCAGTGTTGCCTACTCCAACATCTACCCCAATTACCAGAGAGTCTGTTACTTGTTCTGCACCTGAAGACTGTGTAAACTTAATCTCATGGAATATTGCAGGCTTGGCAAATAAGTTACGAGACCCAGTATGGCTAACATTCATTAGAAAATTTAGCATTGTGTGCCTCCAAGAAACTTGGATAGAGGATAAAAACGTTCATATCGAGGGTTTTCTAAGTTTTACTATTCCAGCGGTCGCCTCGACTAGGGGCAGAGCCAAGGGTGGCCTGGCCATCCTTATTAACCTAGGCCTGCGCTGCAATATAAGTAACTGCCACAATGTTAATTTGAATATACAGAAGATTGACATAAAAAATGGCAAGAATGTGCTGACACTGGTTAACTTTTATAATGCTAACAGTAGTAATGAAGTATGTAATATTGCCTCCCTAATTGATATATTGAGCAAAAAAGTTCATACTGTATCACGGTATTTGTTGATAGTAGGTGATTTTAATGTCCAACCATGTGGTAATCCAGCTAGTACGCCAATGGGGTCCTTAGGGTGTAACATTGAGGAAGGTTTTCACTTCTCCCACAGTAGGGGCGGTAAGAACGACTTAGTGAATGAAAACAACTTGACTGTAGCTATGTTGTTGGTTCCCGATACAAACATTTTTGACACCCCAACCTTTAAAGGACACGGGCAGGGATCCTTCATTGATCATATACTAATATCTCCAGATCTTGTTCAATGGGTCTCTCACTTTACTATCCTCACTAGTGTATACAGTGATCATAACCCCCTTGTCATAAACTTGGGTGGACCATTATTTACAAAACGACAGTCACGCATTGATCATGGCACGCTAAGGTGCGTAAATGGCAGGCGTCGTATTAGATGGTCAATGATAAACCAAGATACCCTGTATACTAAAATAACCAGCGCATGTGAAGAGGAGCTGTTTGTTTGCTTATCATCTGATTCAACCCCCTCGAACATTTTGTCCAGGTTTGAGGGGCTGGTTACCAAAATTGGCTCCATGCTCACAGCGCCAACAAAGGGACATAGTGAGAAAAATTCCAAATGGTTTGACCATAATTGCTCAAAGGCATGTAGGGATCTGAAACACGCATTAAAAACTAAACCCAGAGATTGTGACCTTATAAAAAATCTCCGTTTGGCTTATAGGAAAGCAATAGCTATTAGAAAAAAGGAAATTAAGGCCAACGTTATTGAAGCCCTTTTAGACCCATCAGTGTTGGGGAACAGCAGCAAGTTTTGGCAAATAATCAACAAACCTTTGTTTGATAACCCAAACGACACAGCCCTTGGAACAAACATCCCAGAGGGGGAGTGGGTGTCCCATTTCAGCACAATTTTTAAGAGTAATGAGCATCGGGAAGACTATGATTTTTTAACTCCAACTGCGACTCCACTGTGTTTCACAGTACAAGAGACTGTTAGGGGAATACAGGGTCTAACTATCAACAAGGCCCCGGGTCCGGATGGTTTGCCGCCGGACCTGTTTAAGTCCAGCATCCCTTTTTGGGCTCCAGTTCTCACGGCTGTAATAAACGCAGCGGTGACAACTGGATGCCCAAGAATATGGGGTCTCTCGACTATAGTCCCCATTTTTAAGAAGGGCGATCGCAGCAGCCCGTTATGTTACAGGCCAATCTCCTTAATAAATTCAGTAGTTAAAGTGGTGGGGGGTGTAATTCTTAACAGGTTATCTACATGGGCTAAAGATAATAACATCCTTTCACCCATACAATACGGGTTCAGACCAGGTCATTCGACCATTACGCAGTGCCTGAACCTATACCTTATTCTAAGCAAATATACACTGGCGAGACAAGGCACTGTCTACATGGCATTTATGGACCTGTCGTCCGCTTTTCACTGTGTAGACAGAAGCCTACTATGGGCTACTTTGCTGAGAATGGGTGTAGAGAGGAACCTTGTCAACTTCCTCGCTGATCTGCATACAGATACAAGAGCGAACGTCCGTTACTCCCAAGATCTTAATGTAACGGACGAATTTAAAATAAACCGGGGTGTTCGACAAGGCTGCATTTTGGCCCCATTCTTATTTAATCTGTACAATAATGAACTGGAGGAATTTCTTTTAAACGTAGAAGCAGATTACCCCTTAGTTGAGCGCAAAGGGGTACCTGTATTACTTTACGCCGACGATGCTGTTCTTATTTCTAGAACAGCAATCGGTCTCCAGAAACTATTAAACTCCTTCTACAAATTTATGGAGTCACGTGGATTAAGCATAAATAACTCCAAGTCCTACGTTATGAAAGCAGGCAAGGGTGTCCGGAAAACTGACTATTTCAGCATAAATGGGGAGAAAATTCCATCAACCGACTCCTTCTCTTACCTCGGGGTCCTGCTAGATCACAAGTTATCATGGGGCCCAGCAGTCTCCAAGAAGAAGGGAGAAACAACAAGGGTCAATGCGGCCATTCTTGGCTTTGCAAAAAAAATCGGCAAATGCCCGACGGCCGCATTGCTTAAACTGTACCAGGCAAAAAGCGTTGCTGTTGCCTGCTATGGGAGTGAGCTCTGGGGCTATCGTAAGATTAAAGACCTAGAGGTTACAGAAAATAACTTCTTAAAAAAGATTCTGAGACTGCCCAGGGGTATTGGGAACTATTCTGTACACGAGGAGCTGGGGATCCCCTACTTAGGCGACAGAATAGCAGTAAGCCCTGTCATATGTTGGTTAAACTGCTGGCTGAATAACGACATTCCATTAACACATGCCCTATTGAAAGAAGCCTTACAGCTAGATGGGAGGTTTAAAGTTCCGTGGGTGAAGTACATAAAGGACAGTCTAACGGCAAGTAATCGACAGGATCTGTTCCATGCCCCAAACTCAATTACAAAATCTGACGTGAATTCGGTTAAGAATGCTATACTACTGTTAAGATGTACCGACAGAGAAGAGGTCGAGATACAGAAGGTCAGTGTTAGGAAACACCTATTATTAAAAACATGCTCACAAATGGAACCTTACCTGACATGGCCTATGTCTAGCTATGAACGGTTTCTGTTAACAAGGTTCCGCTTTGATCTCTATCATCTTCTACTGGCAGTTCCAAGTGGGGCTCAACGGGGCGAAGTGTTGCCAGCTTGTGGCTGCGACGGAAAGTCTCCTCAAGATCTGGCACACTTCCTTTTTATCTGCCCCTATTATTCCACCCCACGGAAATTATATCTTAAACCGTGCCTTAAAAAATTGAGTTTCACACAAATTAAACCTGCACTTTATTACTTACAACTACTGAATAGCGATTGCACTTTATTTGTATGTAACTTTTTAAAAAAAAGCCATCTGCTTTAGGAAAAGCATGGATGGCTAATCACGCTGCAAAGATTTTAGGTGCTTTTTAAGAATACAGTTATTTATATTTTTAACCATATATTGCCCATGCTCATACCGTCTGATGTATTGTACTGTGTCATTATTTGTCATCTGAAATGAACTGTTTGTAATGTTTTTAAACGTGTGCTTATAAATTGTACTTTTATGATTGTAAAACCTACAATCGAATAAAGATTTTGAATTGAATTGAAAGTCAGATTAGGGTTAGATGCATGTATACCGGGAAAGGCCCCAGGTCCCGATGGGATTCCCATTGATTTCTTTCAGGCCAACTGTGACATGTGTGTTCCCTTGCTAACACATGTTTTTAATAGTAGAGTGGTAGAGGGCCCCCCTCCCTCCTGGCACCAGAGTGTTATAGTCCCAATCTTCAAGAAGGGAGATAGAGCCAGTCTGAAGAGCTACAGACCCTTCTCCCTTCTGGATACGACCACTAAATTAATGGGCCAGCTGTTATTAGTCCGGCTGGAGGATTGGGCATTGAAACGTAACATCTTAATGCAGGTGCAATATGGCTTCCAGAAAGGGAAGGGAACAGTGGACCAATGTCTTAATATCTCGCTTTGCATAAATAA